>NC_136065.1:50421673-51680096 GCF_964261635.1 Lissotriton helveticus
CTTGAGCACGTATGCGTACTGGCCACGTAATAACGACTCCGTATCTTATTCATAGAGGCACCAGACTGGGATGTCCCCTGTTGCCCCAGATTTTCGCACTAGCGATGGAACCACTGGCGGAACACTTTAGACAAGAAGGGAGTATATTGGGGATCCCCCTCGAAGGGCCGAACACATTATATCTCTATATGCTGATGATGTGTTAATATATTTGCGGGTTGACCTCAGTGGGATCCACACAGCGATACGCATAATGGAAGAATTTGCGGGACTCCCTGGTCTACGCTTGAATCGGCGGAAAACTTCTCTGTTACCGCTGCACCCCGCTGCACCCCGCTCTCCCGAGGCCACAAGTATTACCGCCTAGCCTACAATAAGCTTTGGTCTCCTTCAAACACTTGGGGATACAAATTTATGACACAGAAACTGATTTATTTGACGGTAATTTAGGGGGTGCCTTGAGAAGACGTCGGGCAAATGTGACCTTGGTGGCGTACGCTCAAACTTCCAGTCATGGCTCGCATGGCATTATCCAAAATGGTAAAACTGCCATGACTTTTATATTACTTTGTCAACCTGCCAGTTGTGGTGCCCAAACACTGGTTCCAGACTCTCGATGGGATAATGCGGGATTTGGTGTGGGATGGTGGTCGGAAGAGAGTGTCGCTGCAGACCATGAGGCTCCTGTTGGTGGGCGGACTGGGGGCCCCTGACTTTGAGGCCTACTATCTTGCGGCTCAGCTTCAGTAGCTTGCTATATGGTTGGATGGGAGAGACCTGTCTATATCATTGTTTGCCTCTAAGACTATACACATGTCTCTGCTCCCTAGGTTGCTTAATTGTCATCAGAGAATTAATCGAATGGGCGTGTTGCTATTTGTGGCGGTGACTTGCTAGGATAGATGCATAGCACGTTCCAAGGGAACTCTGCTCTACACACCCGGTATTCCACTTACAGGTATCCATCAGGTGGGAAGAGGTCCTCCTCTTACTGACAGACAATTGGTGGGATGGGAAGAGGCGGGCATACGGACAGTTGGTGATTACTACAGAGATGGCGAATTGCTACCATTAGATGAGTTTCTTGAATATCACAAACTCCCACCAGTACAATTTTTAAACTACCATATAATTTGAGGGGCGATGACAGAATTATGGATATATCAGAGAATGAACTGGGTACCCACCCCACCCTACAGGCACTATTGACTCTGGGTTTGACAGGGCATTTGGTTAAACGGTTGTATCTGGCAATAAGGGAACTAGCTTCACCATTATTGCCTAGACTGCTAGAGCGATGGGAGAGCATGCTAAATAGACAATTGACTGAGAAAGAATGGGGGAGAGTTTTGGGCGCTCCAAAAAAATATCCCGGAATACAGCTTTTAAACTAGTGCAATTTCACATTATACACAGACCTTACCTTACCCCACATAGGTTAAATGTGGTATATGGCACGGAGGACCAGGTTGTGCTTGGTGCTCACAACTGGATGCAGACTTCGACCATATGATTTGGTCCAGTGGGCAGCTAGTAGACTTCTGGTGCATAATTGTGGGTATGCTTAATGGTATCTTCTCTATATCACTAGCGTGTTCCCTGGAGATTTGTCTGCTGGGATTATTTCCGAGACCCAAGCCACAGAGAATAGGGCATAGGTTTATAGACTTGGCTTTCATCCTGGCCTGACTACGGATAACTCTTGGGTGGACAAAACATGCCCCGCTGGTGGTGGTTTGGGAAGAGGAGGTTACTCGCTGGGCTAGAGCAGAGAAACAAGCTTCGTTCAAGAAGATAGGATTACAAAACGGCATAAACCGCTGGCAGAACCCTTGGCAGATACGGTACAAATGTGGGAACAAAGACACACACTGGATCAGACCCAGATTTCATCCTCGACCGACTGGGACGGATAGCTAGAAGTATTTACTTAGATACCATGACTCTTCACTTTCCCCTATCTATGTTGGGACCTGCTTCCCCCCGCCCCTCTTCTGTTAGACACTGATGGAGATTCTTTAAATGACAATAGTATTTCAAATGCACAGACAGAGGTGGTTTAGATTTAGTTGTAGTTGAAAGTTTGTTTTGTTTTGTATGGTTTATCTTTTTTTGAATGCCGTCTTTTATCAGCCTGGCGCTGATTGAGCGTATACTGCAGAGATGGTAAGGTAGACAACAACCATATGTATATGTGCGACAAGATACAAAATGAGATGCTCACCAGCTCCCCACTGAATAGGAGTTAATAACAATTGACTGTTACGAAGATGCTTGTATCTGCCAGGAATTCTTGCCTCCAGTATTATTGTGTGTGTATGCGATGCTGAGCTTAAAACTTAACATTGCCTTGCAGGATGCACCTGAAATATTATTCTAGCTGTAATCCAAACGTGCTGTAGTGAACGTGCTCTTCTTCAGTAACTGTGCTGGTTTATGTATAACTGCCAATAAAAAAAGATATTTAAAAAAAAAAAACTCCGGACACCTAGAGTACTGGAGAAATACACCTGGTCCTGGATATCCAATAATTTCTTAAAATTGCAGCCGAGTGCGGAGTTACATTTAGGCTGCTCTTCTCAACATCTAGTTAAAAAAAAGAAAAAGATCCATCTATTATTGCTCAGTTTATTAACTTACCTGTTGCTTTAATTAAATCACCTATCTGAGAAGCTATAGAGACGACTAATGTAATCTTGCTTTGAGGAAGTGCAATTTATTTCTACATTGCCCACTGGTGAAACTAGACAGACAAAGAAAACTCAGAACGAGTAACATTATCTATCTAAGGGGATTTTCTAAATATTCTAATTTATTTTTGAAACATTATGACAATGTGATATTCATAAGATATTTCTGTTCATATGGTCATAAATAGTTTATATGTTTACCCTATCACATTTATGATTATTATACTTTTGTATAGCCCTTCAATTATTGGCATGGTTTGTTGAAGTAAATGACATAAAGTTATCTGTCACTATAGTAGTTAGGGTGTTTGTAAAATAGTAATAAATTCAATGTAGATTATAAAAATGCTTCAAATATATGTAAGAAACAAAATGTTAATGATGAAAACCTCAAATTTCATTTGGAAATTCTTTCTTTAGATGTACTATAATTTGGAAAATATTTTCCTAGATATGTCTGCTCAAATAGCAAACAAATGATTTTTGAACTTGAAAATCGTCATTTATGAATATTTTTAAGATGGAGTCGAAGAGTCTAAATTGAGTAAAAACCCTTGGTGTGTGTCTTAGTGTTTGGTGTTGCGGTGCAGAGTGGGACTTGCTTTTCACACTTTGTAGGGGACTTATGGTTTTGTGTAAAGGAAACACAGTTCAGCTAATAGCCCCTGTACATCACAAAATAGAGTTCTCAACTTTATCAAATGCAAATAATGCACGACAAGCAGTAACAATATACAGACAAGTTTTTTAACATACGTACTCTTACGGTAGATGTGTCCTTGCCCTCACCCTTGTTTCAAAGCAATTTCACATACCTTTTTCTTTCTGAAGAGTGTCTGAAAAAAGAATGAAAAATGTATTACTTGTGCAGATTAAATACTTCATTGCTAAAAATGTAAAAGGCAAACTTTCAAGAGTCGTTCCATGCTTATGGCAACTGTGGTCGGGTGAAATTCTCACAATTCAAGCTATTCACAAAAATTGTTAAAAATGATGAGATTGAAAATGCCCACCACAATGAGCATTCAACAGTCAGGATTGAACAGAACAGATGTATCTGCATTTGGAACATTGCAAGACCTACAACCATGTGCACCATCTTAGAGGCTGTGTAAAACCTTTGTGCCTTCGCCCACATTTAGCTTACATGAGGCCTTCATAATGTGATGCAGATAAGATATTTTTAAATAATGTCTCATATTACTACTTTAAATCATAAGCATTGGACCATCCCATCATCATAGGTCTGTCTCTGCCTCACTCTTTTATTTGTTTCTTATTTATGCCATAACCATAGGTAATGCTTATGTCCACTCACATTGGCAGCAATAAGGTATAACCTGTGGGCCAAGCCTACATTGCTCAGATGTGTCCGTTGTGGAATTCTGGAATATTTCAGAAGCTTGTCATCATCAACAAACCACTTTATTCGATTAAGTTAAAACCATAAAAGTACAGACACAAAAATACAAACATATATGTGCAAAAGTACAAAATACAGTGTCAACAATATAATGCAATCTGGCAGTAACAGTCTATGTACAAAAGACATGATACAGTACTAATCAGGTAAAGTGCATTCCAGGGCAAAAGTGACAGTGCATCCAAGAAATTTGATATGGACCTCATTAAAAATATCAATCATTAAAAAAAAAAATTTTTTAAAGATAAAAGCAAATGCTCTAAAACCTCAATAATTATGGGCTATCCTTGCGGCTATTTCTTGACCTAACAGCTGCCATAAGGAAACTGGCTATATAGAAGATCTCCTTTGGGTCATTTAGTAGCTGTAAATATAATAAGGCTGGCTTTACTTGGATAAAACCCTTTCTTTTTAGTAATGGGAAAAGAAACCTCTTTCTGATGTCACTATACAAGTCGCAGAACATTATTAGGTGCATTGTATCCTGGACTGAAAAGTTGTCACAGGTGCATGGCCCTAACTCGTTCAGTCTGCACCACCCCTTGGAAATAAGAAGCTTTTCAATGAAGAAAAGGAAATGGATGCTGTTCACCTGCCTACCCTTGTACTACTCCTACACTAAGAATTTATTATTATTACTTGAATTGAAAAGAAATGCTAAAATTAAAGTCAGTATAAAAATGGAAATCTTCAGCTACTCGGTATCAGGGTAGCTAAGTAATACAGCAGCATTATATAATTCTGAAAGGAAGAAGTCCGATTGGGTTTTCTGATTATGCCATTCAAGAGACGGGGGAATGACAAATCATTGCAATGTCTGATATTTTCAGGGATACAGTCGAACTCCAACCCCCTTTTCATTGATGAGTAACACACTCAAAACCACTAAGAAACAGGACATGTATTTAAAAATATTTATTTTAAACTTATAACTCAATACATAAACTCTGAATGTTAACAATACAGACTATAAAAAGTAGTAAATACTGTCATGGTGAGCTGAAACAGCAGGAACAATTCTAACATGGATTTTGAGTCCTTATCACCCTAACTACCTCTTGCTTTTTTGAGGTGATATGCTAAATTTGCTAGAGCAGGAAAGAGTGAGTCTCTTCTTGAGTTTCTAAGATGGTTCACACAGCATGGCTTTGTTATGGAATAGCAAGTTAGCTATTTCCTTTCACAGCCTAGCAACTTGTGCAAGGCTGGAACATAAACAGTGACCAGATTAAGGCAACTTATCCCCAGTGAGACCTCCAATTGAGATTTGTGCTGCAATCCTGCATTACTTTTGCTTCGAAGGCCAATAGGTGAATTTCAGATATTCGTGATATCATATATATGGTCATAAAAGACTCTACAAACATTGTTAATAAAAATGCAAGCTAAGCAAATTATTTTGACTTTCACAATTGATGTTAAGTGAAAAAGGAATGGTGAATGGTTAAAAAATAAAAAGGTAATAGCTGCCCTTTGGCACAATTTTCTTCATTTTATCTCCCAAAAGTAGGGAACAGTCTCTTATTTTTGCACTAGAAGGTATTTATGCATTTCTACTTTTTCCGATTCAATGATGATGATGTCATGAAACATTCATGAAATCCAAGTGTTAATGCCAGTTGATGGTAAGTACTTGGTTGAATGACATAGGAATGGCCTATAAATTGACCTTTTACTCTTGATTCAGTAATAACTAATGGGGTGGAAGTGCATATGCAGTGGAACAGATCATCAATGTCCAGAAAACCCAGCCAATCTGTATGTCTCCTCCTTTGAAAAAAAGGTTATCTACAATAACAACCCTTTTATAAATAATTTGAAGAAATATATAAGATACATTGATGATGCCTTTTTGATTTGGCATGGTTCCGTGGATGAATTTATGGATTTCGATCTGTGGTTGAATAGATACAACAATAACTTTCAATTTACTATTGACTACCTTAACCAGTCAATAAGCTTTCTTAATTTAAATATTAGTTATGACTCAGAATCTTTATCACTTAGTCTATATACAAAACCTACAGCTGGGAACACACTTTTGAAATACACGAGTTATCATCTTCGTAATCTGAAAGATAATCTCTCTTTTGGTCAGTTTTTGTGGATCAAACACAACTATATCTAAAGGAAAGACTATTTCAAAAAGGCTAAAAATCCTCAAGTCCAAATTGGTTTTGAGGGGTTATCCTTACCTTTTTGTGAAACGCTCATTCAAATGCGCCTGGTACTATGATCGTGATGCCTTGCTCAAAGTAAAAGAACATCAGGGATCTGATCAAAGAGACTAACTTGTGTGACCACATTTGGAACAGAATCCAACAGAATAAAAAAGAGTATAATGAAAAATTGGCATTTAATACAGAAAGTGAACACACAGAGAGATAAACAATTGTTTGCATTTTAAAAATCTAAGAGATCATCTGGTCAGGGCTTACAACAATTGTGAACCTAATTCATTACAACAGCTTTGGGGCTTGACACCTGTAGTGGGTCATTATCCGAGTGGCCATTGTACAGCTTGGCTACCACATCAGTAGTAAAAATATGTATTATCAATGATAAAAAGTGGATTTTGAAACATCATTCAAACTGTCTGTCAAAGAATGTAATGTATTGCATTGAATGTCTGTGTTCACTGTACTACATGGAAAAAACAAGAGAAGAAGTTAAGAAACATATAATTCAACACCAGTCGCGTGTACGTTGTAAAATAATTACTGCATCCCTAGTTGAACATTACATGAGTATGGCTCCGGCCCGAATGAGATGAAATCGTTTGTACTAAAGGTGGTTAAATGTTCTAGACGTAGATGTGATATTGATCGCCAGCTCACACTGAAGGAAAACAGGTGGATCTGGTCAGCTAAAACTGTGGAGAAAGGACTTACAGCCTGATTCATGAAGCGAAATAGCGCCCGCAATGGCTGCGAAAACGCAATTGCGGGTGCAAAACACGGAATCGGCATTCAAGTACGAAATAGCGAAATCGCTAAAAAATAATAGCGACCGGAATAGCGATTACGCTGTAAAAGTCGCAGACTCCGGGAAGTCGAGCATTAGCGAAAATGAAATAGCGACCAACCACGGAATCTGCGAATTGGATAGCGAAACGCAATATTGACTCAATCGGCATTCATGAAAGAAATACATTAGCGAAAAAGCGCTAAATCGCACATTAGCGCGGCGCAATTTAAGGACAACTCAAAGCAGGTGGTAACCATAAAAGCCATGATTAACCAAATTTTGAAAAACTGTTAGCCAATCACCAACAGGTCCAGGCCTGACCAATCACACATAAGGACATTCAGCAGCAGCAATAGGCGTTCCACAATGCCTGGGATGTACATGGTGGTGAGGCGGCGAAGGCTACAGCGAGCAGCACGGAGGAGACGCATGAGGCAGGCACGGATTTACCGGCAGCGGGTCACCTTGCTGGGGCAAACCAGAGAACAGATTTATGCTAAATACAGGCTGAATGGGGAAATGATCACCTGGCTGATACAAGAACTCGACCCCATCATGCAGCACCCAACAAGGCGAAACAATTCCGTGCCCACACATGTGCAGGTATTGTGCAGCCTGCACCTCCTGGCATCCGGCAGTTTCCAGGGCATAGTAGCCGCTGCTGGGGGGATTTCCCAGCCCACCATGTCACGCTGCCTCCACACTTTTGTTGACGCCATGCTCACCCAGCTCCACCGGCACATCACATTTCCCACGAGCCAACAGGATTTGGACCTCACAAAACTTCAATTTTATAATGTTGCCCATTTTCCCCATGTCCTTGGCTGCATAGACTGTACCCACGTCGCCATCTGCCCACCAGCTGCCACGGAGTATATGTACCGCAACAGGAAGTCGTACCACTCCCTCAACATACAGATGGTCTGCAATGCCAAGACCATCATCACTGACATTGTGGCCCAGTACCCAGGGAGTACCCATGACTCCTTTATCTTCAGGCACAGCGGACTCCACACACGACTGATCAGGGGAGAGTTTGGGGAAGGACACCTACTTGGTAAGTACACTTTGTCGACAATGTCACATTGCTATGAAGTAACTGCGCTGCACAGGCAATCAACATCTGCATCCTCTCATTCAGGTGACAGTGGCTACGCCCTACGGGAATACCTCCTGACCCCTTACCTCAACCCTGCCACACATCAGCAACGCCGCTACAATGTTGCGCACATCCGGACAAGGAACTGTATTGAAAGGACATTTGGCCTGCTCAAGAGCAGGTTCCGTATACTGCACAAGACAGGTGGGGCCATGTATTACAGTCCTGCAGCGTGCTGCCGCATTGTGGCTGTCTGTGCAATGCTTCATAACATTGCAACCAAGCGCCGGATACCAGTTGACATCTCAGGCAGTGAATCTGAGGGGGACGACCGGCCACCAGCACATGCGCACCATGCACGCGGGGAGAACCCAGCTGAAGGCCACAGACGTCGCAACCACATCACAGCTAACAATTTCTAGCCCACCCCCTTCCCCCACCCCACATATCACAATTGCATGCAAACTGTAATGATTACACAAGGCGTATGTGTGCACCAAAATAAATGTATTTGTTTGAATCACAAAAAAATAAATGGGTCTTCGTAACAACTATATACAAAAAGCAGTATTCATGCATACTGCATGAGACGCTCCATTGCAGGCTTAAGTTCAGCCTGCGCCTGTGTCCCTGTCACAATGTCATTGGCGTCTCCGGCGCACCATTCCCATGCGCCTGGGAGCCTCTTCCTCTTCCTGGGCAGCTGGAGGTGGGGCAGCCCTTGCGCTGCGCCTAGGTGGGGGGGCCTGCGTGGCAGAGTGGCTGCTGACACTAGAGGCACCCTCACTAGCATCATCACCCCCCACAATTGCCGGAATCACAGGTGCGTGCAGTGCGGTGACCGCGGTTGTCAAATGCTCCAGCACCCGGGTAATATCCTCGCAGCACTGGACGAGTTGGTGCTGCTGGGTTAAGGAGCGGCGCGCAAGCAGGGCGGTGGCATTTGCCGAGGCATAATTGGAGCGGCTGTTGGTGGACAGCCGGCTCAGCAACTGGTGGTGGCGCCTGCTAGCAACACTTCGGTGCTTCACCAGCGCAGCAGTGTTGTGTTCCATTGCCGTCGTCATGCGGTCAATGGCCGCCGTCATGCGGTCCACCCTGTCGCCCACTCCCGCAACATTGCGGCCGATCTTCTGCAGCTGGAGCTGGATGGCTCCCTGCTGCTGCGACTGGCGCTGGTGTAAACGCAGCATGCGCCGCTCCACACTCATGCATGCGTGGAAGTGGCCATTGCCCCTCCTGGTGGTCGGCCGCTGTGTAGCCGATGTGGCTGGCCCAGATGGTGGTGGACGAGCTGCAGGTCTTGCAGCAGCTGGTGTTGCAGGTGCGGCAGGTGTGGTGGGTGGCCTGGCCTTGGCAGCCGGTGGGCCTGAGGCGGATGCAGCAGGCAAGGTGGGTGGCCTGGCCTTGGCAGCCGGTGGGCCTGAGGCGGATGCAGCAGGCAAGGTGGGTGGCCTGGCCTTGGCAGCCGGTGGGCCTGAGGCGGATGCAGCAGGCAAGGTGGGTGGCCTGGCCTTGGCAGCCGGTGGGCCTGAGGCGGATGCAGCAGGCAAGGTGGGTGGCCTGGCCTTGGCAGCCGGTGGGCCTGAGGCGGATGCTGCAGGCAAGGTGGGTGGCCTGGCTGCTGGTGTTGGCGCTGGCGCAGGGGCTGGTGGCTGGGTGGCAGGTAGGGATTCCTCCTCCTGGGCCTCCTCGTCGATCAGCAGCCTCTCACTGTCGCTGCTGTCTCCTGCACCTGTGAGGGTAAGTGGATACTCATTAGGTGCATGTGACTGACAGACGTGCAGATGTTACATGCATGCTGGGTGTCATTCCCTGGGTGGCTGTGTATTTGCGCACTTTGTAACCTTTCGGGCCGCATTGTGGTAGTACTACATTGTGGACATACTACGTCTCCCACAATGCTTCAGGGCATTTCCTGATGCACGGCATGACTAAGGGCCAATGAGTGAGCCTATTTGGTCATGGGCGGTCATAGGGACAGGGTCGCAGTCGCATGCCACTTACCTTGGGTGTCTTGGGTGGGGCGGGAGGAGTCCAGAGGGGTGACGCCAACACACGCCTCCCTCTCCAACGTGTCCTCTACCCGGTCCTCCAGGGGGGTGTTGGGTGGGACAGTCGGGCCACCTCCTCCGGTGCCTGATGCCTCACCAAGGCGCTCCGCAACCCTCTCCTTGGCACGCCCTCGGAGGTCGTACCACCGCTTTTTTAATTCCTCCAGGGACCTGTCCGCAACTCCCACAGAGTTCACACTTGCGGCAATCCCCACCCAGATCCTCCTCTTCTCCTGCTCGGGGACCCTCCGGGAGTTTGCACCGAACAGCTGGTCGTGGTTGGCCACCACACCCTCTATGAGGTTCTCCAGCTCCTGTTCAGAAAATTTCAATTTGCGCTTTCGGCCAGCGCTGTTGCTGGGTCCGGGCTGCGGGTCGTCTGACATAGCGGTCGCTATTTCGGCGGGGTCGGGATGCGCAAACGGCGGGTTGGTGGCAGCTTTCCGTCGTGGACAGTCGACTGTTAGCGTCACTGTGGTGTTTGGGGGTGGGATTTGGCTGCTTCCTGGTTGTGATGTCATCACGGTGCTCGGAATGCGTCTTCCCGTTTTCCTGATCCCGCGAGAATGCGACTCGCAATCCCGTGCAATCGGGATTGCGAGCGCAATCTCGTGCGATCGGGATTGCGAGTCGCAATCCCGATCGCAGGTAGCCGGAAATAGCGATTATTCTGCGTTTTTTGTGGGTCGCTAACGGCTTTAGCGCCCGCATGCGAGTCGCTATTTTTTCTCAGAAAAGTACATGAATGCCGTTTTGCGTTTCCTCAATAGCGAGTCGCTATTGATCGCTATTAGGGACACGCAAAACGGCCCGTACATGAATCAGGCTGTTAGTTTATATGTTGAATGGCAGACAATTACCGCTTTATAACTTAATGGTATTGTGGCAGTATTGAGGAACCTTATCTGAATTGGTGAGTACCTTAATGTGCCCTTGTGCTTTTTTGTTTTCCACTAGCATGTATGTTCAGGCCATTGAGAAAAATATCTCCTTATATGAGATCTGGAGCTCTTGTTGTGTATGTTTAGTTTTAGTTTCATTTATCATTATTATTATTATTGTTTTAATATTGTTCTAATTGGATGTTCAGTGGGCCATTTATTGTCTGTAGTGATAAACTGTGAATTATATCTTTGGTCCCAAGTCAAAATGGCCACCATTTTTAGTTCCGCTACGGTGTGTCTGTGAAGATTTGTTGCTGCTTTGATTATAGATGCAGTACTTTTTTGGAATCTCGGTATTAACAGTAACTGTTGGGAGTTTTGTGTGAACATAGCTTTTTGGGAGACCACCACACACTGGTTTGGTATATTACGCTGGTAATATCAAGATGGCGGACTCTTTTGTGCCGCCTGGGCACAAGACCTACTAATTGTGCACGTTAGCTCAGTCGATTAATATTGGACTTGTAGAAGCACAATGTGTGCTGATCATATAAAGTAGTTGGACGCCGTAAGCCATTTGTGGTTTGAAGTAAATCGAGTAAGTACATACCGCCCTAGATGCCAACTATGCCAGTTATTTAAAACCTGTCTTTGATTGCATTACATCTAACTAGCAGCATGTGGTCACTTCATGTTTGTTGTTATAAATTGTAGAAGAGATGACTGTAATTTCCTTGAAGTCGGGTAAGGACACAGGGCCAGATTCACAGAACTAACTTAAGACAAAAATCTAAACTTACTACTTTTGGTATTCACAGAAGTTAGGATTTTGTCTTAAGTTTGTCTTAAGACAAATTTAAGACAAAATCCTAACATCTGTGAATACCAAAAGTAGTAAGTGTAGGATTTTGTCTTAAGTTAGTTCTGTGAATCGGGCCCATAGAGTCAATAATTTTCCGTGAGTCTTTCTAGCACATTCTGTGGCAGTTCAATTTGACTGATTGTAGTTCTTCTGTTTTTCTTTTGTTGTTTTTGTTTATTATTGGAGTCTCATTGAATCTTTATGAGAAGGCAGCAAGGTATACTGTTTCAAAATATTTTTTGGGTATGATGTACTAGGTCAAACTTGCTCTATGTGGTGTTTAACACGAATAGACACTCATGATGTTTGTTTTTGTTTCTTTAGAATATGCTGGTAGTATCATGGATACACGGTTTGGTATGATGGTCAATGGTGGTTCTTTTTGTGAGCAGCTGATACATTAGATCATGGATGTATTGATTATTTTCTTTTGTTAGTATTTTCAGAAGTCATCATCTTTTGTGCAACGCTGAGTCCTGAGAAGAGTCTTGCGGACCAGTATGGCCTTGACAGACTGAGACGTCGACAAAACAACCTTATTTCTTTTGAATATCATTATGTGAACATTCTCTATCTGATGTAAATATTCGATGTTTGGAGTATATGGGCTTTTATATTTCCTGTCCATATTATTTTGGAAAAAGGGTGATTACACTTCCTGCTATCCCATTACAATATTGAGAAACTCAATGAGATTGATTTGGTAGTGGCAGTGTTGCGACATATATATTTGTCTTATTTGTATATTGTGTATATATTGTCTATAATTATGGGTGTTTTGTAAAATGAATGAAATATAATATGAATGAAGTAAATACATTTATATTTGAATACATCCTTGAATGTAATCTTCCTTCTTTAAAGGTTTGGATCACATCATTGACCTTGAGAAAAATCAATCTTGGTTGTGATATAAACAATTCCTCAAGGGATATTTTGTATATAAAATTATATTTTACACAATTCCTTGGTTATGATTGGGTTGCCCTATTTTGTTAATATAGTGAGTCCATGCTCATGCGCTTTGGGATATATAGGTAAGGCGGGATCTGAATTTAGGGTAAGGTTCTGTAAACAGAAATTGGCTAAACACAGTAATAAGATCCCTGCCCCTCTAGTACAACATTGTACGCAACTTGAACATTCTGAAAATTGCTTCAAATGAACTATTTTGGAGGCGATCCATCAGATTACAGGATGTGAAGACAACAGATATCACAAGGAAAGAGAAGTGTAGAGGATGTTTACTTTGGGGACACACAAGGAAGGCATCAATTAGAAGCCGCAGCCCATGCAGGGAAGAGCAGTGGGGTGGTGTGGTCGGGTGGGGGGGGTATTTCGACAGATGCAGACGATTCCTTTATTAGACCAGCAGTTGGTTTCCTGGGCAATCTTTGAAAGCATTACCTCAATGAGCTCCTGATTCAAACCTTGTCTTAATAAACAATACCAATTACCAGTTCTGCTTAAATTCAACTCTTGTGCCGCTTTCAAAATTATTCTTTCCCTCTCATTGATTATTTTATACTTATTCGTAAGGAAACAAATTGTCTGTCCAAAACTTAACCAGAGATTTCCACTCTGAAGTGCACAATGTGATACAAATACCTCCCATGATATAAGAATGGTACCGTTGTAGAAATCTCCAAGTTTACGGAATCCTAGCCTATTATAGGACTGCAATGCATTCTGTGAAACCTGGAGACCCCACAACTCACAGTCTTTAAGGGGAGTAAATGTGTGGCACAGTGGAATATCGTAAGCTTTATGGATCCGTTGATTGTGGTTAGCCATAGTGTTCACCACTATATACCTTGTTCTTTTGGGTAGCTTTGCAGTACGCAGAAATGCTGGTAACTTAATTTCAGTTTCTGCCAGCATCAGATTAAAAAACAATGTTGTCAAATTTCGAGGTAGGAGCCATCAGCTACATTAATAAGCTCATCAATGCAGCTTGATAATAGATAGATAAATGAGGCAAGGCAAGTCCTCCCTGCTCCCATTCTACCTGGAGAATAGAAGCTTTTTCTGGGGCTTTTTTTTGTCCATACAACCTGCCATAGAGTTTTGTCTACTTCGTTAAAATAAGAAATCAGTATTTTTAAGGGGAGATTTAAAAAACAGAATATCAGCAGAGGAAGAATTGACATCTTCACTAAAGAGACTCGGCCTACTATTGTCAGAGGTAATAGCAACACTTTTTCTAAACATTTTAAATTTTATTGAGCGTTTTTATGTAGTTTAATTGAAACAGTTGAGAGAGATATGCATTGAAAAATAAGCCCAGATATCTAATAGGTCTTAATGGGCGATTTATTATTATTTTTTTAACTTTATATGTCAATTTCTGGAGAAAAAAAAACAGATGCAGTACAACATCACTTGATAAGTCATGAGCTCCGAAATATGACACCGCGCAGGGTGTAATAGCATTCCCAAAAACAGCCATGCACAAAAACAGTGGGTGGTGAAGAGGCAGCCGGCATTCCGATCAGACGATGATGTGGTGGCACTATGCCAACGAATTGTCCTCTCCACTGGGCATGACCAGAAGCCCGGTGGGAGCTCCAGAATCAAAGGTGCAGCTTTGACCAGAAAGGGAATGGGCAGAAGTCAGGCAGCTGCCAGCACCAGCGGCCGCCGTGGGCCAGGGGCCGGCAGGGAACGCGAGAGCGACAACAGCGAGGGGAAAGAGCAGGCAGCGCATGCATGGGGTGGGAACAAAGGGGGAGATCAGGTATTGGCCGCCTCCGCGGCCGCCGCGGACCCAGGGCAGGCGGGGAGCACAGGTGATACAGTACCACTCGAGGAGGATCGGGCGAGTAGATAGGCAACCAGGGGACCCCAAATGTCAACAGGATGCGATTTAGCAGGCATAAGATCCCAAAATTCGGAAAGGAGCATTTGACAACGGGATACATCTGCAAGCCAGTCCGCAGCAACCGGGGCGGGCCGGCGGCCCCAGCACATCGCAGCCCTGCATCTCGCCAGCAGCAGGAGCATAGCTATGAGCCGACGGGATGCGCCTGGACACGGCTTGACAAATCCGAGGAGACATAGGAGGGGGTCAGGGCCCACAGCGGTGCCTGAGATTTCAGATGTTGTAGAGCAAACCTCTATCCAAAACCTCTGCACCCTCGGGCAGAGCCAGGACAAGTGAGCGAAGTCAGCAGCTGGCGCCGAGCATCGCCTGCAGGAGTCCTCCGGACTCAGTCCCAAGAGATGAAGAAACGCTGGAGTGCGATAGAACCTATGCAAGAACTTGAAGTGAATCAGGCGGAGCCGGTAATTCGGGGAGAGCTTGATCTGATTGCAGCAGTGTGACCAGTCTGCATCAGAGATGTCCATGCCGAGGTCTGTGCTCCACGCATCCCTCGCCCGGGTTGATGAGATGGGGAGGCTCCCAGCGCGAAGGAATGTAATCTGTGACAAGCTTACGCGGGGACTCCGAAGTATATACGAAGTCCAGTGCCGGGAAGGTGGGTGGAGGGCTCGGGAAGGTCGGGTGCAATTTCCGACAGGTGGCACGCAGTTGATAGAATAGAGGCGTATCCATCAAGGAGGGGGACTCAGGGAGGGTGTAAAAGGAATCATTCGGATACAGATCCGCCATGGTCTTTAGTCCACGAGATGTCGTGTGGTGAGACATGCTGGACGCCTGCAAGGGCGGAAAGGCTGGTGATTGATGATGGGCATGGCGTTAGCGGATAGAAGGGAAAGCCCTAACAGACGGCAAAGGTATAGCCATGCCCAGCGCAGCGTCTCAACGGTGTTTATCTCCGCCCGGGGGCGAACCGCAGGAGCGAAAAGTGCCGTGGATAGAGGCCAGGGGGAGGCGACATCAAGCTCCACTGCCAACGTGGGGCTGGTAAGGGATAGGATGCAACCAAACATGGAGGAAACTAGCCTGCACACAAAGAGCGTACAGTTTAAAATCCGGAGCGCCCAGCCCGCCCGCCGACACAGGCAAAGTGAGAACATCGTAAGCGATCCTGGGTTGTCGCCCGGCCCAGACCAGCGACACAATTAGTGACCGAAGAGGGCGAAAGAAATAGGAAGTGAGAGGAATAAGTATGTTAGAAAAGAGGTAAAGGAATTTGGGGAGTACCACCATCTTGGCTATGGCTACACGGCCTACCAGGGAGAGTGGGAGCCGGCTCCATTGGGGGACCCTAGACTCTAGCCAATCCATCGCCCGGCCAAAGTTGGAGAGCCAAAGCTCGTCCGGGTCCCTGCTCAGCCAAATCCCCAGATAGTTTGTGGGGCCAGCCGCTCATTCAAAAGGGTAATCTGACCCAAATGAGTGAGTGGCGTCAGTCAGGGGAAGGAGCACTGATTTGTTCCAATTAATCTGCACGCCCGATAGGCCGCCGAACCGGATCACCTCCCACACCAAGGGACTAAGATTGTCTTGAGGGTGCCGAACATAAAGAGTAACGTCGTCGGCATACATGAAGACCATAAGGGAGCGAGATGAAAAACCGATACCCCTGTGAGTATGGTGCTGCCAGGGGTTCCATTGCGTTAGCTAAAACCATGGGTGAGAACGGACACCACGGCCTGGTACCGCGCGAGATGGCGATGGGATCCAACATCAGTCCATTTACCCGAAGTCGAGCCGTCGGAGCAGTGTAGAGTAAACTAATATTCTGCAGACAGTGGGCACTGAAACCCATTCGGGATAGGATGTAAAAAAGAAAGGGCCATTCCAGGGTGTCGAATGCTTTTGTGGCGTCGAGCAACGCCACTATAGCCGGAAGGTCGGGGTTAATTTGGTGCAGTACAGAAAAGATGGTACGAAGATTATGTGAGGTGGCCCTGCCCGGAATGAAGCCTGATTGATCGGGCAGATCAATGGTGGGCGTCAGTAATAGAAGACGGGAGGCAATCAGTTTTGCAAAGATCTTGTCGTCAATGTTAAAGAGGGAGAGGGGGCGGTAGGAGTCGCAGCGATCAGCAGGTTTTCAGGCTTGAGAAGGAGGGTCAGCGAGGCCTCACGGAGAGACGGTGGGAACACACCCATATTGAAGGATTCATTGAACATTGCGGTGAGATGCGGGACCAAGAGAGCGGCGAACGCTTTATAAAAGGCTGCGGGCAAACCATCCAGGCCAGGTGCCTTGTCGCTGGGGAGGCTGCTAATTGCTGCCAGGATCTCCTCCCTCGAGAAAGGCTCATCGAGAAACTTTCGACGGCAGTCCGCTAGCCAAACCAATTCTATAGATTCGAAGTATTGGTCAAAATCCGCCGAGGAGGGGGAAGAGCCCGCGGAGTCTAGGTTGGAACAAAACTTAGCAAACCGGGTCCTGATTTCCTCCGAGGACGTGGTGCAATCCGGGCCACCGTCACTGAGGGCGGTAATGTACGAAGCTGCTCGCGGGGGCTGCAAAAGGTTGGCGAGAGTGCGCCCAGGATGATCCCCGTCCCTGAATCAGCGGGCACGGCCCTCTCTACCCAAAAAAGACAGCTCACTACCCGCCTCATCAGAGAATTTGAAGTGTTTTTGGCGCAAATGCGCAAGCGTTTCAGGGCTGCGACTGAGCAGCAGAGCGGCGTCCAAGTCAATGATCTCACCCTCCAGACGAGCAAGCGCAGAATGAATAGACCTAAGGATGCCCGATTGCTTGGAAATCAGTTCAACACGAATCTCCCAGAGGGTAGAGGCAGAGTCGACCGATCCCACTTTGAGCTAAAAAAAGGTAGTGATGGAGGACTGAATTTCGTCACAGAATACCGCGTCTCTAAGGGCATTCGGGGAAAGACGCCAGGAGAAAGGCCGACGCTGAGAACCAGGTGGCCGAAGGATGAGCTGGACCGGCGCGGGATTGGAAAGGGTGCGAGCAATAGGAGTGGCATCAACCGTCCAGGACAGTACGTCTGGTGAGGCGACCCAGAAGTCTATTCTCGACCAGCAGCCCCGCACCCCGTGATACAAGTACCCTGCCTGGCGTCCGGGCTCAGATGGCGCCAAATATCTGAGAGCGCATTATCGGCAAGGAGAGCGGAGGCGGCCTGCGGGCTAGCCCGGGAGACGCCCGACCTGTCCAGCGCAGCGGGTAACAATAAAATCCCCACCCCAGATAACTGCAGCAGGACCGCAAGAGGAAATCAAGTGCCAGATGTGGTGGAAAAAGTCGGGGTCGTCAGAGTTCGGGCCATACACTGCGGTGATGGTAACCGGTTGCGCTAGCAGGAGGCCATGTAAGATCACATATCTACCCACAGGGTCTATGCAGGCCTTAGAGGTTTGCCAAGGAAGGCCGCGGCGCAGCAAAATGGAGACGCCTCTGGCGTATGAGGAGTACATTGAGGAGTGGGTCTCTCCCCAGTAGCACGCCTGGAGCCAAGAAACTGAGCTGGGAAGGAAATGGGTTTCCTGCAATAGACAAACATCCACGCGGCGGCTCTGTAAATGAGCATGGGTTAGGCGGTCCTTACAATAGTCATTCAGGCCTCGGACTTTCTATGTCCAACACTTCAAATTAGCCATGAGGGGACGTAAAAAAGCAGACACCGCTTGGGGAGGAGCGCAGCAGGGAGACTAACCAGGCCGGGGCTGGGGACCGCGGAGCAAACTGGGGATCCAATTAAGGGAGCATGACAGCCTGCAGCCTGATGTAAAACAGGCCACTCCGGGGGAGGCATGGTCTCGCACTTGTGGAGCAGAGGACTAGGGCCGTAACAGGAGCGCCAGTGTGATGCTGCAGAGGGGTGAAAGGGGCCAAGCCAACGCCACGGCTATCGGGTGCTGGACCACATCGGGGAGCCACCCAAGCCAGACAGAAATGAGCAGAGTTGCAAGCGCAACATGGCATATATCATGGAGCATTCACAGCTAAACAGAGGCAACATAGAGACAATTAGACAGGTCGACCATCACACAAGGAAACAACCCCACCCCCAATCCCCTCCCCGCAACAATGCACTCACCGAAGAGAAAAGGGAGACGTAACCTCAAACATGGCATAGAGGGGGAGCAGAAGCACATCCGGTAACACAGAGCATCAATAAGCAAGCTGCGCGACAAAGCCTCAGTTCTATCAAGAGAACAAAACCACCAACCCGCCGATCAGAGATAACCCCAAACCTGGCATGCCAGGAGCGTCAGAGCGTGCATGAACACAGAGGAACAGTAAAAGAACAATGTAATGGAGTCACAAAGGCGACCAAAGAACAAGACCCCCCGCCCACCCCCCACAGTTCGCAGACCTAGGTCCGCACAGAACAGAACAAGCAGAAAAAACTCCTGTTTCCCCCCTCCACCGCCCACTTCAACCCTCCAATCAGGTTTAGAAACCCCCCCACCCCAGGGACCCCAAACTTGGACAGGGAAGCAGAACAAATGAGTTGGGAATCATCCCTGGTGGGGCATGGCAGTACTCGGCGAACACCCCCGCGGTAAAGCAGCTCGAGAAGGACAGCAGCCTATTAGCAAGCAAAGAGCTAGCAGTATGTCAACACTGCCCAGGCACCACAAACATAGGCAAAGGTAAAGTCTATCTGTGGCGGAGGAGATACAAAGAATGAAAAGGGCTGCGCCCGGCAACGACATAGCATCTGAGAGTACATTATACACAATGCAACAAAAAGGAGAGGTCCCAGGAGCAGCAGGAATGAAATAGAGATGGGGAAAGGCGAGGCCAAACCCCGGTCAGCAGAGGAGGAGCAAATAGCAATAGCGAAAATAAGGAGCATAATGTAGCCTGCAAAGCCCATCAGTCATTGTTACTCAGCTGGTTGGTGGCCTCGCATGAAGATGCGGCAGGAGAGTGTCTGGATTACTTGTCCAGGCGCTTGGCAAAAGCGAGGGCTTCCCTTGGGTCAGGGAAAATCAGTGTTTTAGTGCCTTGGCGAACTCTCAGTTTTGCCAGATAAGCTAGGGAGTAAGAAACCTTGTGCTTCTGGAGGATTTTCTTGGCTGGTAGGAATTCTCTTCTTGCAGCTTGCACTGACATGGTGTAGTCGGGATAGAAAGAAAGAGTGTTGCCCTGGTGGGTGATAGTGCCCCTGTCCCTGGCCGCCCGGAGGATGGCATCACGGTCGTGGAAATTCAATATTTTAGCCATGATGGGGCGTGGGGGCATGCCAGGACACGGGCGTGGCCCCAGCGAGCGATGTGCCCGCTCCACCACGAAGAAGGATGAGAGGACGTCACCAAACAGCTCTCTGAGGAGGTCCTCCATGTAGTCCTCCATCTTAGAGATATTTGTGGATTCCGGAAGACTCGTCAGGCGGAGGTTGCTCCGACGGGAGCGCGCCTCCAGGTCCTCGTTCTTCTCACGGATGATAGCCAGGATTTTGTCCATCTGGAGTAGCTTCTATCTGCCTGGGTGGCAGCGTCCTCAGCATCCGAGACCCTGGTTTCGACGTGAAGCAGACGATTGTCACACGAGTCCACCCGGGCTTTAACCGTGTTGAGGCGGGCTGAGAGCTGCTCTAGTTGAGAAGCGATGCCGGTAACCGCTGACTTCACCTCCAGCATAATCGCCTTGAGATCGTCATCCCGGCCCAGGGGAGCCTCTGGAACCCCTCCAGAATCCGTCATCTCAGGGCCCGCGCCATCCTGGCAGGAGGACCTGCGCAGGTCAAAGGCGATTTTGGGCTCCTTGGGATCCGACTTACCCATGGCGCGACCGAGCACCGTGGAGCCAATAGGCAACAGAAGAGGCGTCAGGGCTCAAGATGAGATAGAAAGCGCAGGGTGATCAGGATCGCAGCCAGGGGACCCAGGGAGCAGTCAAGGCCACCAAGCACCAGCACCCGCCACTCCGCGAATCCGCACAGTTGAGGAAGAGCAGAGCTAGACCGGCATGGCCAATCGCACAAAACCAGCTGTCTCAGGGGCCCCGGGGCGGCACCGGGGGCGCGGGGTGAAAGCACTGAAGATTGACTGATTGACCAGATAGGGCCAGGGATGGACCCCTGGAGAGCGTCAACACCGATCAGCGCAGGCCCAGCACCTAGGACGATAGCCACCAGACCAGGCAGGGCCACAGCAGGACTTCAGCGCCGGGCTCCACCACCAGAGGTGGCCCCAGAGCCACAACACCAGGGACGGGGACGATCACCACAGCACGAGGGACCCACTGGACACCCAAGCAGAAGGCGAAAGTAGATGAGGAGGCTCACAGGCAGAGATGAGTCCTGGCGGTGCTAGTTGCAGTGAGAAAGTCGCGTGACCAGTGAGCTGGGGCCCAAGCAGGTGAGTCACAGCGTCACCAAATAGGGCCTCCTCGTGAGATACGAGCCAGGGATAAGCTGCAGGCAGCAGTCAGAGGGGAGAGGATGCCGGCCGGTGCCCCCCAGCGCCGTACCGCCGATGCTGTGCCTCTGTGCCTCCCAGGAGGATTGAAGGACGTGTCGGAGGGCCTCACCCGGCGGGGCCCCGTAGCCGCCAGAGCAACTGCGCCGCCCCAGCCAGGAATCTGCCAGAAGCTCCAGCCGCTCACACACCATGATGGCAGGACCTCCAGCCCCACCCAACCGCAGCCCGCAGTGCCCAGAGTCCCGAGTCCCACGGAGGAAGTCGCGGATCAGGCGGGGCCTGGGACCACCGCTGCCGACTAGACAGGCCCGCGCCCAGGCCGGTACCAGGCCGCCGGGCAAAGCCGATGCTGGCACTAGGCCCCCAGACAGGCCGCGAACCCCCAGGAGCGGGACGGGCAGCAGGCAGCCCACAGCCCACCTCCAGCTGACCCCCCCCGGGGGGTGCCACTCACCAGAGGGCGATGGATGTCCCGCCGCGGGTGCCTCCTCAGCGCCGTGGCTCCCGACCAGGCGCCACGAAAGAGATGGCAGAGGACACAAGGCCCGGCTCCAGTCCAGCGGCCCTGTCCTCGGCCCTGGGAGCCCCGGAAGAAACAGGAACGGCGGCAGCAGGTTCCAGACGTCCCCACAATCATGTAGGCGGTACAGAAAGGCAGAAAATGTTACTCAGGCTGCAGGATTATGTCCGATGGAAAGCTTGGCCGGCAGAGCCCACTCAAGGTGTGGCCATCTTGCACCCGGCCAAGCCACGCCCCTAATGGCCGAATTTTTAACCATTAAGGAAGATCGACCTCTGGTGAATTAAAAAGGAGGAGCTCCATTTTGGACTGGTTGACCTTTTATTCCCCTAAATCTGTAAATGCTTGAATTTTCCCAAGCGCCAACTGGATATTTGCCTTATCTGAGTTCAGATATGAAATCATCTGCAAAGAGCTTAATTTTTGTCATCCCTGGTAGAGGAGCCAGAATTGATGTGTTCACTTGGATCTTTATTGCCAATGGCTCGATAAAGAGGGAAAATAAAAGGGGCGAAAGGGGACATCCCTGCCTGGTCCCCCGCATTATCCTTACTTTCCAGAATCAGATCATCAAGGCATAGAAGGATTTCAACATTTTAGAGCTTTAAGCAAGAAGCCACTAAGGTTCCTGATATTGATGCCCAAAAAACTATTTCCAAACTTGAACTGGGATAGATGAAATACTGTGTACAGTGACAGTAAAATACCACTTGAACAGTTCATAAAACATCCAATGCCACTATATTAATAGAATGACCATCACACTCCTCTTTTTCATTTTGGAGATTGTGTACACAAAAACAAATTAATATGAGCTAAGAAGAAGAAGCACAAGTTAATTACCTTCGGTAACAATATATCTGTAAGAAACATAAGTTAGTCATAGATTCCTTACCTCAGAATTACCATCAGGCATCAGACTGGATCCGGAAAGTTTTTTCGTCAGCAGTACCCCTGCACGTCGGAAGGTGGTGTTGATCAGCTCCGCGATCGTCGTTGGCATCGTGGTCGCCGAGATGGCGGCGTGGCAGCTACTTAGATGCCGCCCTTGTGCGCTGACATCAGTTCTGTGCATGACTTTCCACGTCAGTGGCTCTGAGCCATACAAGACAATGACCACTGGTGCACAATACTAGTGCCCGGAAAAGGAGAGACCTTAACCCTAGAAATCAGTTCGTAGAACGGGGAGGATGGGTGGGGCCGTAAGGAATCTATAACTAACTTATGTTTCTTACAGAAATATCGTTACCAAAGGTAAGTAACTTGTGCATCTGAAAGAAACATGTTAGTTATAGATTCCTTACCTTAGAATAGATACCCGAGCAATACCAACCCTGGAGGTGGGTCTGCGAACCAAGTTCACACCAGAAAGTCCTGGAGAACAGAACAGCCAAAGAAGCCGTCTCTCCGGACTTAGCTGTCCAGGCAGTAGTGTTTAGTGAACGTGTGCAGTGATGCCCACGTAGCTGCCTGACAGATGTCATTAAGGAGAACTCCACGTCCCAGAGCAGTGGTAGCTGCAGTAGCCCTGGTGGAATAGGCTCTTAACCCCACTGGAGGCTCCTTCTTAGCCAAAGAGAAACGAGCCTTGATGCACAAGACGACCCATCGAGAAATGGTCTGCTTGGGCACTGCCCGACCTTTCATGGCACCCGGGAAGACAATAAAGAGTATGTCATCCACCTGGAATTGTTTTGTGCGATCCAAGTAAAATGAAAGCGCACGTTTTGGATCCAGACAGTGGAGTCGCTCTTCTTCTTTTGAAGGGTGAAGAGGTTGACAGAAAGTGGGCAAAGTGATGGTTTGGCCAATGTGAAAAGAAGTGACCACCTTTGGTAGGAAGGAAAGACAGGTCCGAAGGACAACCTTGTCTGGATGAACAGCAGGAAAGGGAGGTTTTGAAGAGAGAGCCTGTAGCTCACTCACCCTGCGTACAAAGGTGATGGCCACCAGAAAGGCAGTTTTTAGTGTCAAAAGTCTAAAAGGACAGTTATGTAGCGGCTCAAAGGGAGCGCACATAAGGTAGGTAAGAACTAAGTTCAAGTCCCACTGAGGCATTACGAATGGGATAGGAGGAAAGAGATGAGTAATGCACTAAGAAAGTGATATACAACAGGGTACTTAAAAAGAGAAGGCTGATCAGTAAGCCTAAGAAAGGCTGAAATGGCCGAGAGGTAGCCCTTTAGGGTGTCCAAACTAAATGTTGTTACTAAGACCAGTCCCGAAATAGCTAGCTTTGTCCCATGTGATACGACTCAGAGTGCTCAATAACGTTTTTTTTGTGTTTTAAGAAAAAGGCTGTGGTCCCAACTATAGATAGTGAGGGGATCCAGTGCTTTAATTTTATTTCAGACTGTTCGTGGTAATTCTAAACCATGCTGACATGTTAACAAACAGGAAGCCATGTCCTGTCTTATTTATTTGTAGCATACTTTACGATTACCACTTCACAAGACGGGCGAGCAGTTCAGTATGTTCCTTTAAGAACGGTTGAAGTACGTCAGCTACGTGAGTCACGTGATCAGACTTCAGCCCTCTTTGCCTTCCGCTTTGCCCCCGTAGAGTCATCATTCGAGCGGCGGAAGCGAACGAAGTAGGTTGCGGGCGGGGAGCCATTACTTTCAAGTAAGTAGTGAGATAATGGTGCGCGTGAGACATAGTGGATACTTTGGCTATTGAGAGTGCAGTCTGCTTGATCACCACGCTGCTAACGCCATCTCTCAAACTATTTTACAGTGAAACAGTAGCGTGAAGAATACCCCCACCGCTAGCCCATGACGATAGCACTAGTAACCAGTGTTGTAAGTGAGCCAAGTCACTTTCCGTTTTCATTTTTACACTTTTAAAACTTTTGCAGCCTCCCAATCATTCTCCGCTCGGGGAAGTTTGGTTTTTATGTTTATGTTGTTTGTCTTCACAAGTGGGTCATTTTGCACTAAAGGGTCAGGAATTGATCACCCTGCTGACGCTCAAAAAAGTGCTTTGGCCGCATTGGCGTTATTTGAGCATTTTGCTGGCAACACTGAGCGGGCATAATTATTGACAATAGCGATGTCAAATAAGGCATATCGTGTCCACAATATGGGGCATAGGGTCCAATAATTGGACTATAAATTCATTGGGTGGATGCCATACATCTTACCACTTAAGGGTGAACCTAGGTGCTATAATGGAGAGTGCCTGTGATGCATGGGAACTAACTGTTCACAGAATAAGTAGTTGTAAAGCAAATAACTGTTTTGTATGTTCTTAACACTGTGATTTACCATTCCACAGGTTGTGGCCCCTGGAAATTCTAGGAGTGCCAACACGGGTATCACCGTGAGTTGTTGTTTTTAAATTTTGTTATATTTTTCACACAATATATCCGCACGGACAGGACACGCCTTAGGAGTGTGGACCACTGGGGATATTCACTTTCTGGTCCTGAAGAAAGCTGCATAAAATTGAAAAGACAGCTGAAACATGTCGACCTTCACCTTTGGAGATAGAAGGGGTCAATAAAATAGCCCCTAAGGTATCCAGCACACATTTTTATTGATACTACCTGACCTGTGAATAAAATTATTTTGGGTACAGCTAGTATTTTTTAACCTCACTATTCACTACACACTGAACAAACACGAAAAACCCTATTCACAACAACCAGCTCAGCTGTAAATCAGGCGTTGAAGCACACTGGAGGAACATTCGGTTCCTCCAGTGGGAACCCTATGATGAAGCATGTCACCACTAGGGTGAGTGAGGGTTCTTCTTACCAATAGGGTATATTTTTTGCCATGTGTGTAGCACTTTTTAGGTTCCTTGACAAACGTCTCCTCACTTATGGTTTGAGTTTTTCTAGGTTGCTTGGTGTAGTAATATGATTACAGCACCTTAGAGTCACTCTTTAGTTGTTGTTGTATACTTATCAGGGATATAGGAGTGACCTATAATAATCCTTACTCTCTTGTTGTTGATATATATGTCCAGAGTAGAGCCCTGCTGGGCCAAAGAAAGGAGGAACAAGGGAACCTCAGAAAGAGGGTCAGAAAGAGGATCCACAGCATTTGCTCTGCACCATGCCACAAATTTGTTCTATCGGCAGGCGTATACCGTTTTTGTGGAAGGACGCCTGGCTGCCAAGATAACATCACAGACTTTGGGAGGAAGGTCGAAAGCTGTCAACTGTCGCCACTCAATTTCCATGCAAGTAGGTGGAGGGTAGACAGGTTCGGGTGAAGGACCGTCCCCTGCTGCTGCGACAGAAGATACTCCCGAAGATGCAGTCCAGTCGGGAGATCGATGGCCATATTCAAGAGCTCGGGATACCAGACTCTCCATGCCCAGTCTGGAGCCACAAGGATGACTTGGGCCCGGTCGCACTTGATCTTCTTCAGCACTCTGGGCAGAAGTGGTATATGTGGAAAGGCGTATAAAGACCGCAACTCCACTCGAGACGAAAAGTGTCACTGAGCGAGTGCCGCCTTGGAAACTCCAACGCACAGAATTGCTGATATTGCGCGTTCTCTTTGGTGGTGAATATATCTAACCAAGCCTCTCCCCATTGTCGAAAGAGACCTTGCACCACCTCCGAGTTCAGAAGCCATTCGTGATACATCATGCACCTGCGGTTGAGTTCATCCACCCTGGTGTTCAGTGAACATGCCTGGTGTTGAACCACCAGGGCAATGCCCTGATGTTCCAGCCATATCCAGAGGCGGAGGGCCTCTTGACAGAGGGTGCACAACCCCACCCTGCCTTGTCTGTTACCTTACCATATGCGGTGGTGTTGTCTGTGAACACCTGAACTACTCTTCCCCGGACAGAGGGAAGGAATGCCTTGAGCTCAAGACGAATCGCCCGAAGCTCCAGAAGGTTGATAAGGAGCCCGGACTCCGCTGGAGACAGAGTCCTCTGATCTGCACCTCCCCCATGTGGCCGTCCCATCCCTTAAGTAATGCATCAGTCACCACTGTGAACTCTGGTTGGGGAAGGGAGAGGGATCTGCTGATGACCCAATCCTGGATTGTGAGCCACCACTGAAGTTGGTGTGCAGTGCCCTCTGAGATCTGGACGCAATTTGACAGGTTTCCCTGATGCTGTGAGAACCCCAGCGAATGCAGGAGGTCGGATGTAGTCTGGAGGTGGGAGATGACTGCCTGGGGCAAGCCTGCCTTCAAAAAACAAGTCGTTGAGATTGGGGAAGACTGGAACTTTCTGATCTGCGCAGAGGAGCTGCGACCACCTCCATCACTTTTGTGAACACCCAAGGGACACTGGTAAGGCCAAAGGGGAGCACAGTAAACCGGTGCGGGCTTAGCTATAGAGTTAGGTAATGTTTGGGCAATGAGGATTCTACCACACATCTTTTGGGTTTATGTGTATAGTTAGTGGGTTGGACACCTTTAAACTGAATGTTATTTGTGTTTTCCCCCTTTCTTTCACACATTAGAGCGGGGCCTCAATTTTCCGAGCGGTTGCCGGGCAAAGGTGAGGTTTTCACCCACACAAAGCTGGGTAAGTATCACTGTGAGGAAATGCCTCTTTGTGATAAAGCTAATATGCTTTTTTGAAATGCAGGACGCAAAATGTTCATGCAGGTGTGCTGTTGTCTTGATGGTGTATATGGGGCCACGTGGATTCCTGTGGGGTAATACACATATGGTACCTTTTTCTTTGACAGGTAGAACAATTCCTTCCTGTCTTCAGAGGACATAGAGGTTCCAAGTATTGGGTGATACTTCTTCTTTTATAAAGTATTTTGATGAAAATTATGCTGTCTTATACTTGTACACCCTTGAGTTCATGTTGCAGTAGCGTATCAATTTCCAAAGGTCCTGATGAAAGCTGGAGCACTACTCCATCTAGCTGAAACTAGTTGACCATTCTACGCAGCGCCATAACGTAGCTCCACTCATTCGCTACCAGGCGTGTTTTTATCACGACACTTACACTTATGTTGACAAGTCATTGCTTGAGTTTAGGTAGTCATTTTTAAGTCTTCTTTCATAGCACTGCATTTTTTCTTTTTCACACTTTATTCTGGGCACTACTATGGCATAACACACTGAGTCCTTTTCCCGCACTATCACGTAGGCGGGCAACGGTATTACTGCCATTCCCAGATGATGATAAACCGCCAAGAGGGTGGTCTGATGGGACTTTTTCAGCCCACTGTGACCTAACATACCTACTCACACGGGTGTCCTGGTGATTCCTGCCCTCCATCTAGGACAGCACACCATCAATTGACCTGGTCTCCTTTCTGTGTTTTGCATTAATCATTGGGGCATAAGGTGACAGGTCATTAAATTATATCCCCATTTGACCCTCCATATGTTTGTTTGTTAGTATATAGAGCAACTTCTTGTTGCGGGTCTTTTTCAGATGCAAATGAATTCGCTATTTGCATCACACAAGCTCACCCATGCGCGGTGAGATCAGTGCCGGGTGCGCTAAATTGGGCTCATTCCCTGACGAACGTGGGTGAATTCTCCGTGGTTTTCAAGCCACACCTGGTGATTGGTCTCAACATTGGTTGCAATTGGTTGACCAGACAGCCAATCTTATATTTAAAACGTAACGGGCTTGTCCTCGGACACCTTCCCTTCCGCTCGGTTTCGAGCAGAGGTACCGACGGACAGGTGAGTTCAGACAGGGTAGATCGGAAAGTTTAGCTGATAGAGGCTGGTAGGTTAATCTCTTATTATCTAGCATGTGCATAGGCTATGCTGGGAATGAACAGGCTTGATTACTTCAATGGATAATATTGGCAATCCATGTATAATTGCTTGGGATTGTTTTCTTAGGGCTATCTTTGCACTAGCTTGAATACCCAGGTCTCACATTGGAGGTCTGGTCATACCTTGGCTTGGCAGCATTCCCTTATAACCATTCCACAGTGCTTTTCACAACAAGAGTTTAAGTGTGATACATGGTCACCATAGGCACTACTATTACCCTATCTTTGAGGGCTAGTTTTTATTCATCACAAACAACCGGTGCGGGCTTAGCTATAGAGTTAGGTAATGTTTGGGCAATGAGGATTCTACCACACGTCTTTTGGGTTTATGTGTATAGTTAGTGGGTTGGACACCTTTAAACTGAATGTTATTTGTGTTTTCCCCCTTTCTTTCACACATTAGAGCGGGGCCTCAATTTCCCGAGCGGTTGCCGGGCAAAGGTGAGGTTTTCACCCACACAAAGCTGGGTAAGTATCACTGTGAGGAAATGCCTCTTTGTGATAAAGCTAATATGCTTTTTTGAAATGCAGGACGCAAAATGTTCATGCAGGTGTGCTGTTGTCTTGATGGTGTATATGGGGCCACGTGGATTCCTGTGGGGTAATACACATATGGTACCTTTTTCTTTGACAGGTAGAACAATTCCTTCCTGTCTTCAGAGGACATAGAGGTTACAAGTATTGGGTGATACTTCTTCTTTTATAAAGTATTTTGATGAAAATTATGCTGTCTTATACTTGTACACCCTTGAGTTCATGTTGCAGTAGCGTATCAATTTCCAAAGGTCCTGATGAAAGCTGGAGCACTACTCCATCTAGCTGAAACTAGTTGACCATTCTACGCAGCGCCATAACGTAGCTCCACTCATTCGCTACCAGGCGTGTTTTTATCACGACACTTACACTTATGTTGACAAGTCATTGCTTGAGTTTAGGTAGTCATTTTTAAGTCTTCTTTCATAGCACTGCATTTTTTCTTTTTCACACTTTATTCTGGGCACTACTATGGCATAACACACTGAGTCCTTTTCCCGCACTATCACGTAGGCGGGCAACGGTATTACTGCCATTCCCAGATGATGATAAACCGCCAAGAGGGTGGTCTGATGGGACTTTTTCAGCCCACTGTGACCTAACATACCTACTCACACGGGTGTCCTGGTGATTCCTGCCCTCCATCTAGGACAGAACACCATCAATTGACCTGGTCTCCTTTCTGTGTTTTGCATTAATCATTGGGGCATAAGGTGACAGGTCATTAAATTATATCCCCATTTGACCCTCCATATGTTTGTTTGTTAGTATATAGAGCAACTTCTTTTTGCGGGTCTTTTTCAGATGCAAATGAATTCGCTATTTGCATCACACAAGCTCACCCAAACGATTTGTGTGCGATTCCTCATGCCTATATGCCGACACTCTTGGCCTCTGTCTGACCCTTGTTCTGCTGGAATTCTCCAGTCTAGTCACTTGGATTATTTAACATAACTGTGATTCTCGAACCTGCCAGTTATTATACCTAAACAGCTTTCTGGCATGTTGAATTCTCTATAGCTAAACCGGGCACGGTTCCCTTTCTGTCTCTTGCCCCGTATAACATGAAGCACCAAGTACTTGTGTAGTTTCTAACTGCCCGCTTCACCACACATGGAGTGTGCAGCATCCCAATCTGTCATTTCACATCAATGAGTTATTTTTCTATGTCCAATCCATGTGGACATATACATACACAAAAGGTTTTTTCTGGGGATTTAAAAAGGAAAAGGGCCTCTCGAGCCCTTATATCACAGAACACATGTTATTCTGTGTCATCCCTTAGATCTGGATACTTTCTCCGTAGTGCAATCTCGGCCGTTCTGACGCGGATTCACGCATGCGCATCAGGATAGTGTTCTCTCAATAGTAGTCGAGCACTTGCGCGCATGCGCGGTGAGATCAGTGCCGGGTGCGCTACATTGGGCTCATTCCCTGACGAACGCGGGTGAATTCTCCGTGGTTTTCAAGCCACACCTGGTGATTGGTCTCAACATTGGTTGCAATTGGTTGACCAGACAGCCAATCTTATATTTAAAACGTAACGGGCTTGTCCTCGGACACCTTCCCTTCCGCTCGGTTTCGAGCAGAGGTACCGACGGACAGGTGAGTTCAGACAGGGTAGATCGGAAAGTTTAGCTGATAGAGGCTGGTAGGTTAATCTCTTATTATCTAGCATGTGCATAGGCTATGCTGGGAATGAACAGGCTTGATTACTTCAATGGATAATATTGGCAATCCATGTATAATTGCTTGGGATTGTTTTCTTAGGGCTATCTTTGCACTAGCTTGAATACCCAGGTCTCACATTGGAGGTCTGGTCATACCTTGGCTTGGCAGCATTCCCTTATAACCATTCCACAGTGCTTTTCACAACAAGAGTTTAAGTGTGATACATGGTCACCATAGGCACTACTATTACCCTATCTTTGAGGGCTAGTTTTTATTCATCACAAACAACCGGTGCGGGCTTAGCTATAGAGTTAGGTAATGTTTGGGCAATGAGGATTCTACCACACGTCTTTTGGGTTTATGTGTATAGTTAGTGGGTTGGACACCTTTAAACTGAATGTTATTTGTGTTTTCCCCCTTTCTTTCACACATTAGAGCGGGGCCTCAATTTCCCGAGCGGTTGCCGGGCAAAGGTGAGGTTTTCACCCACACAAAGCTGGGTAAGTATCACTGTGAGGAAATGCCTCTTTGTGATAAAGCTAATATGCTTTTTTGAAATGCAGGACGCAAAATGTTCATGCAGGTGTGCTGTTGTCTTGATGGTGTATATGGGGCCACGTGGATTCCTGTGGGGTAATACACATATGGTACCTTTTTCTTTGACAGGTAGAACAATTCCTTCCTGTCTTCAGAGGACATAGAGGTTCCAAGTATTGGGTGATACTTCTTCTTTTATAAAGTATTTTGATGAAAATTATGCTGTCTTATACTTGTACACCCTTGAGTTCATGTTGCAGTAGCGTATCAATTTCCAAAGGTCCTGATGAAAGCTGGAGCACTACTCCATCTAGCTGAAACTAGTTGACCATTCTACGCAGCGCCATAACGTAGCTCCACTCATTCGCTACCAGGCGTGTTTTTATCACGACACTTACACTTATGTTGACAAGTCATTGCTTGAGTTTAGGTAGTCATTTTTAAGTCTTCTTTCATAGCACTGCATTTTTTCTTTTTCACACTTTATTCTGGGCACTACTATGGCATAACACACTGAGTCCTTTTCCCGCACTATCACGTAGGCGGGCAACGGTATTACTGCCATTCCCAGATGATGATAAACCGCCAAGAGGGTGGTCTGATGGGACTTTTTCAGCCCACTGTGACCTAACATACCTACTCACACGGGTGTCCTGGTGATTCCTGCCCTCCATCTAGGACAGCACACCATCAATTGACCTGGTCTCCTTTCTGTGTTTTGCATTAATCATTGGGGCATAAGGTGACAGGTCATTAAATTATATCCCCATTTGACCCTCCATATGTTTGTTTGTTAGTATATAGAGCAACTTCTTGTTGCGGGTCTTTTTCAGATGCAAATGAATTCGCTATTTGCATCACACAAGCTCACCCAAACGATTTGTGTGCGATTCCTCATGCCTATATGCCGACACTCTTGGCCTCTGTCTGACCCTTGTTCTGCTGGAATTCTCCAGTCTAGTCACTTGGATTATTTAACATAACTGTGATTCTCGAACCTGCCAGTTATTATACCTAAACAGCTTTCTGGCATGTTGAATTCTCTATAGCTAAACCGGGCACGGTTCCCTTTCTGTCTCTTGCCCCGTATAACATGAAGCACCAAGTACTTGTGTAGTTTCTAACTGCCCGCTTCACCACACATGGAGTGTGCAGCATCCCAATCTGTCATTTCACATCAATGAGTTATTTTTCTATGTCCAATCCATGTGGACATATACATACACAAAAGGTTTTTTCTGGGGATTTAAAAAGGAAAAGGGCCTATCGAGCCCTTATATCACAGAACACATGTTATTCTGTGTCATCCCTTAGATCTGGATACTTTCTCCGTAGTGCAATCTCGGCCGTTCTGACGCGGATTCACGCATGCGCATCAGGATAGTGTTCTCTCAATAGTAGTCGAGCACTTGCGCGCATGCGCGGTGAGATCAGTGCCGGGTGCGCTACATTGGGCTCATTCCCTGACGAACGCGGGTGAATTCTCCGTGGTTTTCAAGCCACACCTGGTGATTGGTCTCAACATTGGTTGCAATTGGTTGACCAGACAGCCAATCTTATATTTAAAACGTAACGGGCTTGTCCTCGGACACCTTCCCTTCCGCTCGGTTTCGAGCAGAGGTACCGACGGACAGGTGAGTTCAGACAGGGTAGATCGGAAAGTTTAGCTGATAGAGGCTGGTAGGTTAATCTCTTATTATCTAGCATGTGCATAGGCTATGCTGGGAATGAACAGGCTTGATTACTTCAATGGATAATATTGGCAATCCATGTATAATTGCTTGGGATTGTTTTCTTAGGGCTATCTTTGCACTAGCTTGAATACCCAGGTCTCACATTGGAGGTCTGGTCATACCTTGGCTTGGCAGCATTCCCTTATAACCATTCCACAGTGCTTTTCACAACAAGAGTTTAAGTGTGATACATGGTCACCATAGGCACTACTATTACCCTATCTTTGAGGGCTAGTTTTTATTCATCACAAACAACCGGTGCGGGCTTAGCTATAGAGTTAGGTAATGTTTGGGCAATGAGGATTCTACCACACGTCTTTTGGGTTTATGTGTATAGTTAGTGGGTTGGACACCTTTAAACTGAATGTTATTTGTGTTTTCCCCCTTTCTTTCACACATTAGAGCGGGGCCTCAATTTCCCGAGCGGTTGCCGGGCAAAGGTGAGGTTTTCACCCACACAAAGCTGGGTAAGTATCACTGTGAGGAAATGCCTCTTTGTGATAAAGCTAATATGCTTTTTTGAAATGCAGGACGCAAAATGTTCATGCAGGTGTGCTGTTGTCTTGATGGTGTATATGGGGCCACGTGGATTCCTGTGGGGTAATACACATATGGTACCTTTTTCTTTGACAGGTAGAACAATTCCTTCCTGTCTTCAGAGGACATAGAGGTTACAAGTATTGGGTGATACTTCTTCTTTTATAAAGTATTTTGATGAAAATTATGCTGTCTTATACTTGTACACCCTTGAGTTCATGTTGCAGTAGCGTATCAATTTCCAAAGGTCCTGATGAAAGCTGGAGCACTACTCCATCTAGCTGAAACTAGTTGACCATTCTACGCAGCGCCATAACGTAGCTCCACTCATTCGCTACCAGGCGTGTTTTTATCACGACACTTACACTTATGTTGACAAGTCATTGCTTGAGTTTAGGTAGTCATTTTTAAGTCTTCTTTCATAGCACTGCATTTTTTCTTTTTCACACTTTATTCTGGGCACTACTATGGCATAACACACTGAGTCCTTTTCCCGCACTATCACGTAGGCGGGCAACGGTATTACTGCCATTCCCAGATGATGATAAACCGCCAAGAGGGTGGTCTGATGGGACTTTTTCAGCCCACTGTGACCTAACATACCTACTCACACGGGTGTCCTGGTGATTCCTGCCCTCCATCTAGGACAGCACACCATCAATTGACCTGGTCTCCTTTCTGTGTTTTGCATTAATCATTGGGGCATAAGGTGACAGGTCATTAAATTATATCCCCATTTGACCCTCCATATGTTTGCTTCTAAGGGAGTGTCCATGAGAGAGTTCTGGATATCCCCTGAAAAGCCAGTCGATATCAACCAGGCGTGACGGCGAAGCACCACCGATGTTGAAATGGTCCTACCCAGTGAGTCGGCAGTGTCCAGTCCACAACGGATCATAAACTTTGCCGATTCTCTCCCCTCTGCCACAGTACGGCAGAGTACGGCCTGGGCCTCCTATTGACACTGGGCAGCACCTGCACCACCGTATCCCACAAGGAGTGGGAATAATGGCCCAACAAACATGCGGTGTTTGAGGACTGCAGTCCTAAGCTGGAGGAAGAAATCATCTTCTTCCCAAGCTGATCCAGCTCCTTGGATTCCCTATCAGGTGGTGTGTTAGGGAATGCGCCTTTGGAAATTGAGGCTTGGACCACCAAGCTCTCACGTGGGATGTTGGCAGAGGAAATTGGGGTCGTCTGGAGCAGGGTGGTGGCATCAGCCAAGCAATCCTATCCACAGGAGCCCCTGTGTTGGGCTAGGACCAGGTGCTCAAAAGGATGTTGGTGAGGGATCATTGAACAGCAGCAGGGACTCCAAAGAGCTCGCTGATGGCTGAAGCACCTCTGTCAGGGGGTTAGTCCTGACTGCCACCGTAGGAAGTTTGAGGGTTAGGGCCTCGGCCGCCCTATGCAACACTACTGGGTAAGACGCTCCCTCCTCTGTAGCCACGGTAGGAGGAGACAAAATGCCAAGGTCTGGGGATGTAGCTTGACCATTCGCTTCCCCCAGTTCCTCTCTCCAGTCCTGTTCATCCACGATCTGGTCAGATAAAGGTACACCATAACCATCCCAGTCCTCATCATCCTCCCCTGGCTGCCAAAATGGCTGATAAGGCCCAGGGCTGAACACAGACACAAAATTACCAATCAGTGCCAGATCTGGCGTCTGATGGGATATAAATTCTATAAACACATGTTATTGGCCTAATATATTCAATATAACCGTATAACTGTATGTTTAGCATTGCATTGTTTCATTGTATTAATGTATTGTGAGATAAATCACACTAGCTTACCCAGGCCTATTGATATGATCGCAGCCATTCTGTTTCGTTTCTGTATGTGCAGATACTGTTTCCCTGAAATCATGTGATTAAGCTTGCTGCATGAAACCACGATGGCTGGCTTAGCTGACTACTCTACTTGTTAACTTGTAGCTCAGGGAAACCCAAGGTCACACCTGCCCTTCTTGTGGGATGTGCACATTCTAGCAGAGCTCGAGCAGTGATAGATAGACAGGGAGGCACCTTACTGACCTGCCCCCGGAATAGCTTAGGCCTAGGCTACTTGCAATCAATTGTGCCTTATATGGGTATTCCTGCTGGCTCACTGACAAGTTGTATCTTTCCTAGTAAGGCGACTTCGTGGGGTGTGTAAAACGTATATATGCCTTGTATCATCTGAATGTAGTCAGTCTCCTCTGCGCACCTCCGAGGGTCGTGTAGACTGAGGCTCCCCTTTCAGGGCTTGTATTTTGTATGAATAAACGATTGAACCTTCTCCATTGCCGACTGAATTCTTCTTAATGATATTGGTATATGGGCTATTGGTGAGTACGGTCCATTAGTATTAATTTTGAATCCTTCAGTTGGCGACTCCGCCGGGACTCCGCGATAGGGTCGTCCCCTCCTGTAAACAGGAGTAAAGGGACAAGGAGGAGTTCTGGCCAAGTGGGTGGACAGAAAGAGGGTCCTGATTTGAAACACCCGTTTGTGGTATGAAAACAAGCAACGTACGGGTAGATACCTCACGGACTTGTTTGGTGAAACTTTGAGACTACATCTGGTGCCTTAGCGGTGTACGGAGTTACTCGCTCGGCCGAATCCTCTTCGGGAAAGCCCTGGGAGCAACTGGGTAAGCTAGGGCTCTGGAGCTACGTGCCCAGGCGCCCGGCCCAACCAGAACAGTACCATGGGATGTCCTGCAAGAGGGTTCGCGGTTCGCCTGCCAGATGATCTCAGAACACTCTGGTGACTGTTTTCTTTGTTGTTGAATTTTTTTGGGCCGGAATTCTTTTTGAATCAATTCCCCGAACAAGAGTCAACGTGCTCTGTTCGTTTTGTGCTGAAGACGTAATTTGTAAAGAACAGGTACCAAGGGATTATTGCCTTGCACTGTTTTACAGCACTTTATTGTAACAAGTGGAGGAAAGAGAGTGAGTGATGAGAAGGATGCGTACGAATGTGAATGGGTGTTGAAGTTTGTGAATAGAATTGTGTAATTATCATCATAATGCCTTGTTTTAGCAAAATATGTTTTCGGTGCTGCTGTCGGCTGGAAGAAAGACAGCCGGCCCCTCCCGAGGGCAGTCCCAGTTTCGATATGCATGTCAAACATGGTCTACAGCCAATTTTGTTTAATACCCTTGGGCACAAGTATACAAAGGATAATTCTGACTTGCAATAGCCTCTAACAGGGTCATTTGATGAGAAGAAAATGAATTACATACAGAATAAACTGTTTATGAAGAAAAGCCGTCAGTCAATGTTTGATTCCTTGAACCTATGGTTAAAGGAAGCAAAACGACGACGGATTAGAGAAGAAAAGTTGGGAAAGATCAAATCGGGACAGACAGTTACTCAGAAGGCCGTAGCTTACGATAAAGGGAAGGTGGAACAGAACATTGAACGAATGGATAGGCAGTTTTGTTTAGAAACAGACAAAAGTTATGTGGCACGACCAGAGACAGGAGACGAGTTAGAAGATTTATTGGAAGCTTGACCACCTCCCCCTATGCCCCTCAGGGCTTATACCCAGCTTTGCCCTTGTTAAGAGCCGATCCATTAGGAGCAGTATCGGCCGCTAAAGCACCGATAGGAACAGTTGCCACGGCCCCGGCTGACGGATCCGTACGAAATATTTACTTTCTCCTCCCACTCTTCGACAAACTACCTCACCCTTACCTCACCCTTAACAGAACCTTACCTCACCACAGCACAATGAGGATAACAGCAAAGGGGGGCTACTCTTTTCACTGTGCTCATGGAATATCAGCGGCCTACATAAAAAAAACCTAAATAAAGACACCATGGCTTTCCTGGGGGAACACGTGGCAATTGCCCTACAGGAAACCTGGGAACCAGAGGGCCGCCCTATAGAAGGATTTATCGAATATCGGAAACCGGCACTTAGGGACAGCCGCTTCGGCCACCCCAAAGGCGGGCTGTCCACATACATATCCAATAACCTAAAAGACGAATTCAGTCAATTTTACTTGAAAGAAGACTGGCTACTGGGGGTCAAAATTAATCTGCGGAGCAGACAGCGATTGCTCTTACTTATAAATGTGTACATTAACCCCAACACCCGCACAAAAAAAGACCACCTGGCCAGACTCTGTGAAATTATGAATGACATAGCCACAGAATATCCCAACTCGGACCGCATTATTACAGGGGACTTTAATACGAATCTATTTCAGGGGAACACAACAGACACAGAAGGACCCAACATGACCAGCATTATTGAGGATGTCCCCCAACCCAAACCTCCTGTGCAAGTTTCCATTATATTAGGCGAGGTCACCGTGATGAGACTCTACAACGCAGGTTACCTGGTGGTGAATGGAAGATCGGCCAGCGACTCCCCTCCAAACTGGACCTGGTCAAATGGAAGAACAAAGTCCTACCTGGTCTTTACTATTTGCAATTCGGAATTCCTGTTTAATCTGGATACCTTCTCCGTCCTGCCAAGGTCCTAAAGCGATCACAGGCCGTTGGTTGTCTCCTTCACCACAAATTTAGTTCTCCATAAAAAGGCACCATTTACCTACAAAGGAATACATTCCGATAATTTAAAACGCCTGAAATGGAGTGAGTCCAATTGTCAGAGTATCTTAAGAACAAGCAAGGACTTTATCACGTATGTTCCAGATCAAGCGGCTTCCCCAACAGTAAAATGGTCGCAGTTATGCGCACATCTGATCAGTATCTACCCAGTGACAAGGCAGGGCCCACCTCACTAGTAGGAGCAACAGCCCTCCCCATCATAAAAACACTAAAAAGAACGAGAAACAACGCACTGAGGTTGCTATCAAAATTTCCAGGGAACAGCAGCTTTCTTGTTACATACCATCACGCCCAAAAAGCACTTAGGAGGGCAGTCACTCAAGAGAAAAAGGCCCAGGAATCTCAATTCTGGGTCAAGCTGGTATGGGAAAGCAAGCAAAAGAACTCAAGGAAATTCTGGTCACTTGTCAACTGCACCGATCCAAACATAACATCGTTTGGATCAGCGAACATTCAGGAAGCAGACTGTATTTCATACTTAACAGAGCATTTCCAGTCACAAGACCACCCTGACCGCCCTGGATTAACATGGGTTTTTGACACTGGCACGGGCGTAGCACCGAATACCCCACCCGATTCAATGCAGGGGCTTACCCCACTTGATGAATTGTCTGAAGAAAGAGTAGCTAAAGCAATGACAAAAGGGAGACAAGAAGGAGCACCGGGCCCGAATGGCCTGCCACAAAGGCTATTCAAGTCCGACGTCCCCTTTTGGTCTATGGTGCTATCAAACCTCTTTAACTACACCCTGAGCTCTCAAATAATTCCGGATTCTTGGAGAGGTGCTATCATTCATCCCATCTATAAAGCTGGAGCACGAGGCAACCCGAATAATTACAGATTAATCGCCCTGCTGGATATAGAGGCAAAGCACTTTGCAGGCCTCATTTTGGAGGATCTTAGACAATGGGCAAAGGACAACAATCTGATTCCCCTGAATCAAACTGGGTTTGTTGCCAAATCAGGTACAATGACAAATCTATTGACAATCTCTACCATCATTGACAAAGCTCTTTCAAACTCCAGGTCGATTTTTTGCTGCTTTGTCGATTTCAAAGCAGCATTTGACAGGGTGCCCAGGGCAGCACTCTGGCAAAAACTGAGGCAGTGGGGAATTCCAGACAACATCCTGAATCCAATCATCCTGCTGTATTCCAATACATGGGTTCGAGTGAAGTTAGGGTCTGGCTCGCATCTCTCCCAGAAAATCTCGACCTTTCGTGGTGTCAAACAGGGATGCGTGCTGGCCCCCCTCCTCTTCAACCTATTCATTGCTGACCCGTCAAGCACTCTAGAGAAGGTAATCAGCCATCACCCAAAGTAGGAGGTACGGCATTATGCAATCTCTTATTTGCCGACGACCTGGCACTGTTCAGTCTCACCAGAGTGGGGCTACAAAGACTCCTTGATGCCTTAATGCAATACACGGCCAACAACCAGTTAGAAATCAACATGAAAAAAAACATGATTGTCCCGTTTGGCAAAAAACGCTACAGCGGTGGAGGCTGGTCAATAGATAAAGAAATCCTCTCAATTGGCCAATCTTACAAATACTTAGGGGTCCATCTGGACTCCAGGGGCAGTTTCACCAAACAGAACACTGTGATTGCAGCCAAGGCTACAGCTTTATTGGTATCCTTGGCTAAGCTATCGAGGAGACTTTCAGGCCCCACTGTCTTGCCCTTACTGGACGTGCTTGAGCAAAGATCGGGCCCACACTTTCGTATGGCATAAAGATTTTTGAGGGTAAAATGAATAATACCTTAAATAAACTTACAACTAAACTCTACAAGAAATTGCTTCATTTGCCGAGTTCTTCCTCGCCAGCACAGGTCAGACTAGAGCTGGGCTTAATTAATTATGAAGCCTCCAATGTTGGCTCATATCTTAAGCTGATCCACAAACTAAGACAGGCAGAAGCAGGTACCCTGGAATTCCTAGTCTGGAAGGAAATCAGTGTGAACAACCCGGGGGGATCATTTGGCCGCCTCCTAAATGACCACATTCAACAAATGTCTGCTGCGGATCTCTGGGCTCTTAATCCAAGCCAGACTGTCTTTAAAAATACAATTAAAAAAGGTATAAGATTGAAATCCCTGATCATGGACAAAGCTCTTCTTGCGAAACGCAGTCATGCTTGGGCAGTAGCCAATTCTTATAAACGATTATCCCCGGCCAATTACCTTTCGATAACATTTTCTCATTATCTAAAGCGATGCCTGATTGCCCTTAGATTGGGAGACTGGCGTTTCCTTCAAAATCTCCCAGTATGGCGTCGAAAAAGGGACGATTTAATGTGCAGAGGGTGTGGGGCAGCAAATGAAACTATTCTGCATGTGCTTTGTACATGCCCTTTCTTTATTCTTCAACGCAGACACCTTCTCAGGCGCGAATGGAATAGGCTGGGAGTTCGGAGTTGCAGGCACGCCCTTATTGCTGTGCTGTCTTTAGAGAACACTGTTTTAAATATAAAATTGACCAAATTCGTTCAGCAAGTTTACAGTATTTTAGAAAAATTGGAAACGGCTAAGGCTTCGCTGATAACTGTGTAGAACGATATGTATTTTAACTTCATCTGCATTGTCCGGGAGTGTTAATATTTAAATTGACAGGTTGCAGTAAGCACTGATAAGAAAGGCCAATTTTATTATTTTTTTTTAAATCTGTAAAACTGTACTTAATGTGTTGGAAGAATCTTTTAAAGATATGTTTTTATATATCTAAATAAAGAATTACTATTACTATTATTACCTCACCCTTGATCTCCTTACAGCCGGACGTGGCTGTTCCCTCTCCTTTGCACCCTGTATTTCTCTCCCCTCCGACTCAGACTGCTCTAGATCTCCAAAATACAGTTTGTTTAGATACCACGCCCAAGTGACCTATATCCGACTTGAGTGATCAACGAGCTTATACTCGGTCGTTGTTGGGAGCGGAAGAAAGGAGGGCTATAATAGATCAGGCATCCCAATGGATGTGGAACGCTATTTACACTTTGGAAGATATTTGGAGCACCATGAAAGATTTTGAACCAGTTGCACAACAGCTGGCTTTAGAGAGCATGGCGATCCGACTAATTCCAATATGGGAACAGTGCTTTGAGGAAGGACTCCCTCCTCAAATACTGCGTGACATAAGGGATCGAGCTCATAAATTCCACTTACAAGCTGATGGAGTATATCAAAATGTAACAACGCTTTTGCATTATCGGGAGTGGATGCACCGAAAGCGCGCCAATTGGGGAACACAGCACCCCATGAGAGAGGTGCATCCCCTCTTTTTCCCTGAAGTACCTGAAATAAAAGATGCTAATAATGTAGTAACTAGGGCTCGTGTGGATGCTATGCTCCAGGAACAATGGGTTTATACCCCTTGGAAACGAAGCGAGGTCCTCACTCTAAAAGCTCAGCTCCCCGACCCTCGTAAAAATCCTACTGCCTATTATAAAGAATTGACTGAGGCCGCCAATTCCGCTATTATGACCATAGCTGATATTGAGTTATTTTTTGGTCTCTTGATCCCAGTAGACATCTGGAGACAAATACACGACACGGACCATGTTCCCGAATTAGGAGGTACATGGGACCAGTTGAAGAATTGGGACAAGGAATGGAAGCCTGGTGAGAAACCTAGGGATGAAGTCTTAGCAGTACCAGATAAAATTGTCACATTCATGAAGACTCTTCTCCCTCCTAGAAAAGTGGATTGGGATAAGTTACCAGCATGTAAACAGAAGAAAGATGAAAGTGGGTCAGATTTCTTTACTAGATTTGAAAAGGTTTTTTATAGATTTGAGTGGACAGGACCTATCCACAGAAGGGGGGATACGGTTGTTTGTAAACAGATTTGTTACAAATTTGCTCCCAGAAGTTATGTCCCATCTCCAATCGGCTGAGAGTACGTGGACTACGGCTGCTCCGTCCGTAATTCTCAGCATGGCCCAATATTATGAACATCGAGAAAATCAGAGCAAAGAAAAGTCAGAGAAGAAGACTAAAGACTTAAAAACCAGAGTACTGTTGCAGCAAGTCAGTAGAGGACAAAGTGGAGGACGGGGAGTGCGTTGCTCATTTCACAGGGGGGCAGTAGCAGGACGAGGTAGAGGAGGTCCCCCGAACATTGGTATAAATCAATGTTCCTATTGTAAACAGGAAGGGCACTGAAGGGCGGATTGCCCTCTGTTGTTGGCAAGGAATGGTCCCAGTAGAGGACGAGGAAGGGGTCGAGGAAATATTGACCGAAATAGTATGCGAAGAGAGGATGTGCAACATGAGGGTTCTCGAAAGAATTATTTTGATGAGCCCCAGAACAGACAGTATTACAACGAGACTTATAGGGATGATGTGTATGATGGACAAGACTATGCATGAGACAGCCATGGACAGAGCGGGGGCCATATTACAGTACCAGTTGACCAGGAGGGACCTTACGTACAAGGAGAACTGTTGGGTACATCGGGTAAATTTCTAGTGGATACTGGGGCAATGAGTAGTTCAGTTGCCCATACACTGGTCCCAGGGGCTGCTCTGTCTGGCCAAAATAACGTATCAGTAGGATTTTCTGGAATACCGGTGGTAAGACCCGTTTCGAAACCCCTGCCTTTTTACCATTGGCCCCATTTCCATGCATATGCCTTTTCTCTTGACTTCTAACTGTGGCGAAAACCTTTTGGGTTTAGACATTTTGAAGAAGTTAAATGCACGGATTTATTGTTCCCCTGATGGTGTTTATTTGACTATGCAGAAACCATTTGTAAAAGCAGCTCAATACTTTGCTAAAAATGAGACCCTCCCCCCTGAGTTCTCTACAATTCCCCGGACACTGTGGGCTACAGGAGACACTGATGTTGGTCTGTTAAGAATAGCCCCGTGTCAATAACCTTGAAACCTAATGCCCAGCTGCCCCGCATTCCTCAGTATAAAATTTCACCAGAAGGTGAACAGTCCTTGTTGCACATTATTTGTGACCTCATTAAAAGGGGCGTAGTAGAAGAGACAGCTGCTAACATTTGTAACAGTCCGATTTTACCGATTTTGAAGAAGACACTGGTTGATGGTGCTCCAGATTATAAGAATACATATCGTTTTGTAATTGACCTCCGGGAGGTTAACAAAATAGTGCTCCCAGAATATCCAGTGGTACCGGATATTACTGCAATTCTAACAATGATTCCGCCTACGGCTAAATATTTTTCAGTAATTGATCTAAAAAACGCTTTCTTTAGCATCCCGATTCACCCTGATAGTAGACATATCTTCGGATTCTCATTAGTTGGCCGAAGCTTTAGATTTACACGCGCACCTCAAGGCTATACGGAAAGTCCTAGCATATATAGCCAGGCTTTGAAGGCAGTTCTTGATGAATTAATATTGCTACCAGGGAATACAATTATCCAGTATGTGGATGACATTTTGGTGGCCTCCGATACTGAGGAAGGCTGTAAAGATGCAACGGTTAAATTGTTGCAACATTTGGCTGACAAAGGTAACAAAGTCTCCCTTTCTAAATTCTAATATTGTCGACAGGAAGTGACCTACCTTGGCCACTTACTGTCGAAAGCGGGGAGACGATTGGCTCCAGAACGAATATCTGTGATTATTAACATGTCTGTACCTCGTACTCAACGTGATGTTCGTGCTTTTCTTGGCATAACCTCTTACTGTCGCCAGTGGATTCCTAACTATTCACTCCTCTCTAAACCCTTGTTGTATTTGACGACCAAAGATGTGTATGAACCCCTACCCTGGACGGATGAATGTCAAGAAGCCTTTGATTCTTTAAAGTCTGCTCTTTGTTCTACACCTGTCTTGGGTACTCCAGATTACCGGAAGCCTTTTTCACTTTATGTGCACGAGGTGGACGGTTGTTCACTTTCAGTGTTAACACAGGGTTTCGGCGAAAGAAGAGACCCTGTGAGTTATTTTCATCAGTCTTGGATACTGTTGCACAAGCTCTCCCGAGTTGTCTGAGGGCCACTGCTGCAGTAGCGGTGATGACACAAGATGGCCACCAAGTAGGAGCTCTAGGCAAGAGCTCCGGGGTTAGGGATTACCAAACGGTATAAATCCCGAAGTTAACCCCCCCAGTGACTGACCGGCCATCTGAAGCAGAACATACCTGGGAAAGCTCTAGTCGGGAAGGAAAACTACCTACCTAAGAAGCTAATCAGGAAAGAAGAAAACAGCCTACCTGATCAGCGGCACGATAACCTCTCCTTGCAAGACTACAGGCACGGAGGATCTCTCTCTGGCATCGCCTGCAGTTACATTGCCTCGGACAGCATCTGGAGAAGGCGACAGCAAAGTGGACTGCGAGCGGTGAATAGCGGAGAAAAAGCATTATAGCCATCAAGGGTTGCCGCCTGCTGAGGAGCCGATGCCCCCCTTGTGTGCTGCGCTGCCATGAAATATATCAGGAGATGATGGCTGCAACGCTCATGAGCGGAAACGGGACATCAGAGGTGCTGCTGGAGGTGCCTTCAGAACGCGTTGAGGTAGGGAAAGGCTCTGAGGAAACGCCGCGCTCTAAATACGGATAGGCTGGCGATTTCTAACCTCAGCCTTAGTTCTCTCTCTCCCCCCCCCCTTTTCTGCTACCGGTGGGAAAAAAGCGGGTCTAACAGGAAGGGGAAGACGAGTAAGGCTGAATCCGCCCCGCCTGACCTCAAAATGGCGTCCGTAATGGACATTTAGTCCGTAAATTTCGCAAACTGTTAAAAATTGGAATACGAAGCAAACCGAGGGCGGCAGCTGACACCACCCCATCGTATTGCAAGTAAAACAGAGAAACAACAAAAAGGGGTCTCGCTTGGCCCACGACCTCGACAGACTGTCTTTAAGATGGCTTAATTTACAACAAGGGGTGGTGATGGACAGAGTCTCTGAATTAAGCAGAATACTCTCACCCAGTCAGGAGATCAGGGCTAGATCCAACACCGTTTTTTAGCTCATTGCACCATCCCAGTTTCAGAACCTGGCTGTATGCAAATTAGTCTGTCCCTGGCCCAGTGCATCATGGGAACAGGGCAGACCAGACTACAAAAGCCAATTCTTACACTGGGAAGGAAACAAGCTTCCGGGGACCGGTTTCTGGCATTTCAGCCGTCTTCGGCCCGGCTTGCTTGAATCCTGATGGTGCAATGAGCAAGGGACTCACATCTGAGTATACCCTTCCACGCTTAGGGTGGACAAAATAATTTACAACAAGGGGTGGTGATGGACAGAGTATCTGAATTAAGCAGAATACTCTCACCCAGTCAGGAGATCAGGGCTAGATCCAACACCGTTTTTTAGCTCATTGCACCATCCCAGTTTCAGAACCTGGCTGTATGCAAATTAGTCTGTCCCTGGCCCAGTGCATCATGGGAACAGGGCAGACCAGACTACAAAAGCCAATTCTTACACTGGGAAGGAAACAAGCTTCCGGGGACCGGTTTCTGGCATTTCAGCCGTCTTCGGCCCGGCTTGCTTGAATCCTGATGGTGCAATGAGCAAGGGACTCACATCTGAGTATACCCTTCCACGCTTAGGGTGGACAAAATAATTTACAACAAGGGGTGGTGATGGACAGAGTCTCTGAATTAAGCAGAATACTCTCACCCAGTCAGGAGATCAGGGCTAGATCCAACACCGTTTTTTAGCTCATTGCACCATCCCAGTTTCAGAACCTGGCTGTATGCAAATTAGTCTGTCCCTGGCCCAGTGCATCATGGGAACAGGGCAGACCAGACTACAAAAGCCAATTCTTACACTGGGAAGGAAACAAGCTTCCGGGGACCGGTTTCTGGCATTTCAGCCGTCTTCGGCCCGGCTTGCTTGAATCCTGATGGTGCAATGAGCAAGGGACTCACATCTGAGTATACCCTTCCACGCTTAGGGTGGACAAAATAATTTACAACAAGGGGTGGTGATGGACAGAGTCTCTGAATTAAGCAGAATACTCTCACCCAGTCAGGAGATCAGGGCTAGATCCAACACCGTTTTTTAGCTCATTGCACCATCCCAGTTTCAGAACCTGGCTGTATGCAAATTAGTCTGTCCCTGGCCCAGTGCATCATGGGAACAGGGCAGACCAGACTACAAAAGCCAATTCTTACACTGGGAAGGAAACAAGCTTCCGGGGACCGGTTTCTGGCATTTCAGCCGTCTTCGGCCCGGCTTGCTTGAATCCTGATGGTGCAATGAGATAAATAACGGTGATGGATCAAGCCCTGATCTTTGGACTGGGTAAGAGTGGTCTGCTTAATTCAGACACTCTGTTCATCACCACCCCCTTTTCTGAATCGTTTTTGGCCACTATAGGTGTGGCAGGATATACTCAGACATGAGTCCCTTTCTCACTGCTCCATCAGGATTCAAGCAAGCCGGGCCGAAGAGGCTGAAATGCCAGAAACCGGTCCCCGGTAGCTTGTCTCCTTTCTGGTGAAGAATTGGCTTGGTAGTTTGGTCTGCCCTGTTCCCATGATGCACTGGGCCAGGGACAGACTAATTTGCATATAGCCAGGTTCTGAGCTGGGATGGGGCAGTGAGATAAATAACGGTGATGGATCAAGCCCTGATCTTTGGACTGGGTAAGAGTGGTCTGACTAATTCAGACACTCTGTTCATCACCACCCCCTTTTCTGAATCGTTTTTGGCCACTATAGGTGTGGCAGGGTATACTCAGACATAAGTCCCTTTCTCACTGCTCCATCAGGATTCAAGCAAGCCGGGCCGAAGAGGCTGAAATGCCAGAAACCGGTCCCCGGTAGCTTGTCTCCTTTCTGGTGAAGAATTGGCTTGGTAGTTTGGTCTGCCCTGTTCCCATGATGCACTGGGCCAGGGACAGACTAATTTGCATATAGCCAGGTTCTGAGCTGGGATGGGGCAGTGAGATAAATAACGGTGATGGATCAAGCCCTGATCTTTGGACTGGGTAAGAGTGGTCTGCTTAATTCAGACACTCTGTTCATCACCACCCCCTTTTCTGAATCGTTTTTGGCCACTATAGGTGATGCAGGGTATACTCAGACATGAGTCCCTTTCTCACTGCTCCATCAGGATTCAAGCAAGCCGGGCCGAAGAGGCTGAAATGCCAGAAACCGGTCCCCGGTAGCTTGTCTCCTTTCTGGTGAAGAATTGGCTTGGTAGTTTGGTCTGCCCTGTTCCCATGATGCACTGGGCCAGGGACAGACTAATTTGCATATAGCCAGGTTCTGAGCTGGGATGGGGTAGTGAGATAAATAACGGTGATGGATCAAGCCCTGATCTTTGGACTGGGTAAGAGTGGTCTGCTTAATTCAGACACTCTGTTCATCACCACCCCCTTTTCTGAATCGTTTTTGGCCACTATAGGTGTGGCAGGGTATACTCAGACATGAGTCCCTTTCTCACTGCTCCATCAGGATTCAAGCAAGCCGGGCCGAAGAGGCTGAAATGCCAGAAACCGGTCCCCGGTAGCTTGTCTCCTTTCTGGTGAAGAATTGGCTTGGTAGTTTGGTCTGCCCTGTTCCCATGATGCACTGGGCCAGGGACAGACTAATTTGCATATAGCCAGGTTCTGAGCTGGGATGGGGCAGTGAGATAAATAACGGTGATGGATCAAGCCCTGATCTTTGGACTGGGTAAGAGTGGTCTGCTTAATTCAGACACTCTGTTCATCACCACCCCCTTTTCTGAATCGTTTTTGGCCACTATAGGTGTGGCAGGGTATACTCAGACATGAGTCCCTTTCTCACTGCTCCATCAGGATTCAAGCAAGCCGGGCCGAAGAGGCTGAAATGCCAGAAACCGGTCCCCGGTAGCTTGTCTCCTTTCTGGTGAAGAATTGGCTTGGTAGTTTGGTCTGCCCTGTTCCCATGATGCACTGGGCCAGGGACAGACTAATTTGCATATAGCCAGGTTCTGAGCTGGGATGGGGCAGTGAGATAAATAACGGTGATGGATCAAGCCCTGATCTTTGGACTGGGTAAGAGTGGTCTGCTTAATTCAGACACTCTGTTCATCACCACCCCCTTTTCTGAATCGTCTTTAAGATGGCGGCCTTCGCAGACAATTAGATCGTAATTGCGGCTTAAATCTAAATTGAGGGCTGCCCATTCACCAGTTCATCTTTACTGAACAGAAAACGATGCTAGAAAACAGGGGGAGTCTGTTGGATCACTGCTCGCAAGCTAAGAACAGATCTTGCCCTGCCTGACACTAAAATGGCGACTAAAAAGACATTTGGAGTAGAGAATATCCCAAAGCAAGCACAACCAACTGGTAAAAACAAGACCTGGGCCCGACTGAACATAAAAAGGAGGACTGAGTGGAAAACAACCCTACACCAGCAGCACATGAACAAATTTGCGTCTCGCAAACAAGGCTATATTGCTGCATTATACTTAAGAGGAGAAAGGTTTGCATCAAGGAGAACTGAGAAAACAATCCTGGTTAGAGATGAGAAAAGACATTTAGGGACATGAATATAATCTTACTAAGAAATCAAAACAAAATACGACAGTGAAGGAGATCACATAACGGTTCACTACGTTGGTTACAAGAAGAAAAGATAGACAATAATCAATAGAGAAACTCATTGGAAGTCATTTTATAGAGCTCTCACCACTTAAAAGACAGCAACACCAAAGAGCGTGACACCAAACTGCAAAAATGGCCGATAACAACTTAGAAGCGGCAGGCATAAACGCACATATCATAAAATATCCATCTTTTCTATCCAACACATCAGCCAAAAAATGTAAACACAATCTATTGAGGAAAAACCCAGACACATTGATCTCGGACCCTTGCTGTAATCGAGACCTAAACGTGATCGTAAACGACATGATATTTTTTACCAGAAAAATGGCTAAATGGCGCACCGTCATTACATAGAAGCTCAACATAAAAACTGTCAGCAATATACCACATGGCACTAAACTATTGATCATACCGTCACCTAGATTCAAGGCAGACCTGTGCATAACGTTATATAAGAATGGAATAGTGCTTATACAAGCAGCCAATGCCGATTTAGAGAAATTTGACCACATATTCCCTACTTTAAAAGAATGTGTAGAGAACACAAGGAAACAACATTGTCTTCAGAACGCGCAAGTAGACAGTCCAGACTCCATCGAGTCTACCAACACAGGCAGCATTCTACTGAGAGACCTACAGGACTCGCAACACGTAACGCCTCCAAGTGACACAGACGTTGCTCGACCTAATGAATCTCAACACCCCCAACAATCAATGCCATTAAAAGACACAACTGAGACAAAAGATAGTCTGAACAGAGAGGGTACAGAGAGCTCAGAAACACGGATACCTTGGGCTATCACAGCTCCAGCACAAGCACAGAGGGAAGAAGCATCACTGCCCCACCAGGAAGTTGAGCCGCAACGCCTAACAACACCAGAAGACTCAACGGAGAGAGAAGACAGGCTGGATGAAGTGACTGAAAACGGAGAAGAAATACCTATAAGCACTAGTAGTAATGCCCCGCAGCAAACACTGTGGGAAGAATCAAGGCTGCTCTCACAGGCTATGACTTCGCCTTTAAATAGGCCACTCAGTAGGAATCTAAACACAAGTGACTTGGAAAACGCCACCACCCCAGTAAACGCCCCATGTACAAGCCAAAGATCAGGTAGGAACACACAAAATAGTCGTCACCCAATACCGACAGAGAGATCACACAACAGAGTTAATGCCTCACTCATCCCACACAATGGAGGCACGGTCAGCAGAACTGAGGGCACCAAGGAAAGGAATCTGAGGAAAGGAACGGAGCTTACACATGGGAAAACAAACGATGAGCACCGAACAGAGAGGAGGAACACTACGAATACAGGGCCTCAGTCTCAAAAAGAAATTAAAGGAATACAGACACAAATTGACAACATGTCAAAAGACATACTAAACACACTGAAAACAATGGAAAAGATCCTGGAATTCATGGTAGACACACACTCCAAAGTTGAGCACATGCAAGAATTAATGCAGAAGTCGAGCAGGCACAATCGACCAGAGAGAATCCTTAGGTACATAACAGAAGAAGAAACCCTGTCCTTACTAAATAGTTACGAACCCAAAGAACACAGTAGAGGGGAGATCATTAGAACAGTTCTGATTGATGCTAACAGAACATCCAGACAAAATGGAAGGAAACCAGACCTCAACAACTTGCAGCAAGTCCAACTATCCATGAACCTAATTGAACAGGAATCTAGTAATGCAAGAAAAACGTTGAAATGTCTGTTGCTCAACTGTAGGTCAGCTGTAAAACATGCATCAGACGTCGCTGCTCTTATCATTAACCAGGAAATTGATCCAGCGATCCTAACAGAAACATGGCTTTCGGAATCATCATCTCCATGCATGGACCTGTTAGTGCCCCCTCAGTATAACATAGTAAGACTGGATAGACCAAAAAAGATAGGGGGGGGGGGTAGCCTGCATCCATCGATCAGATATAGAAATCAACCAAATACAATCCGATCCTTTGGAATCCTTTGAATACCTAGGCCTTAATGTACGATCAACAGGCATTCAAAGTTGCATCCTACATGCCATATATCATCCTCCAGGAAATAATGCTACCTTTATAGACCAGTTAATGGAGATTATCACGGATAACTCTAACATTCACTCTAACGACATAGTCCTGTGTAATTTTAACTTACACTGGGACGACAGTAAGGACAAACTGATCAACACTCTGAAAGACTTCTTGACTGAGTTAAACTTTACTGAAGCCTGCACACAACCAACACACTCAAAAGGAGGAACACTAGATTGGATACTTTCAAGAAACAATAACATACAGATCCACTCAGTTATGCCAAGGCTGAAAAGGGGAAAGATTAGGCAGCCTATTAAACTCAAAAAGTGGACCCGGGAGATTAAAGAGTCGAATATTGAACGATTAGTAGAAGATTGTGAGAAAGAACTTAAGTTACCGAATAACGCGCAGAACGTGAATGACCTAATAGACCACTTCAACACAACAGTCACAAATATAGTTAACACCACTATGCCACTAAAGGTAAAAAGAGTTTCGGAAAAGGACAAAAACACTTGGTTTAATAATTCACTGAACGAGGATAGACGGAAACTAAGAATGGTCGAAAGGAAATGGAGACAACATCCGGCAACACCAGAGCTGAAATCATTAGGAAAAATAAGAAATGAATACAACAAAAAGATCCTAAAGTATAAAAAGGAATATATTAGATCAGAATTGGATAACGCTAAAACAGACCAAGGAAACTATTTGAGATACTAAAGCAACAATCCAACAAATCGGCAAAATCGGCCCAAAAAACCACTAAAACCCATCTGAGCTGTCAAGAATTCTCTAATTTTTTCACCGACAAGGCCATCACTTTGGATACAGAGCTCAAATCTGAAGCGGACAACCTGCACATCCAACCACACAGTCTGTACAATAACAATCAGACAAATGACCTTGAGGAAACTAAAAACAAAGCGCATTGGGATACCTTCAAGATATATGATCAGAATACCATGGCCAAAACACTAGCGGACATCAAACCAAATAACCACTACAATGATCCACTCCCCACCAAATGTTTACAAAACATCAACCACATCATCATCCCAATATGGACAAAAATAATAAATGCCTCGCTATCGCAAGGGGTCCTTCCAGAATGCTTAAAGGCAGGCCAAGTTACACCGATCATCAAGAAACCAACAGGGGACCCAGCAGATCCTAATAACTTTCGCCCAGTTACCAATATTCCATTACTGGCCAAACTAATCGAGAAATGTGTACAAAATCAACTAAGCCATGACATCACAAACTTCAGGCTATTGGACAACTGCCAATCGGGATTCAGAACAGGACACAGTACGGAAACAGCGATCCTACATATCGTTGATAGAACATGCCTACTAGTCCTTCTCGACATATCATCTGCTTTCGACACGGTAAATCAAGAAAAACTACTGGACAGACTACACAAGAGGATGGGATTGTCGGGACTTGTACTGAAATGGTTTGAATCCTTCCTTCAGAACAGATCGCAAAGATTCTTGGTCAACCATTCATTATCCCTATCTTGTCCAAACTCGATCTGGGTCCCTCAAGGATCTACACTATCTCCTTCACTCTTTAACCTATACGTTGAACCTTTGACAGAAATCCTCCGAGACGCAAACATATCCTATCACATGTACGCAGACGACACGCAGATTTACATCAAAATAGCATCTCTAGAGGACATCAAGTTAATCAATGAGGCTTTAAAAAAGACAATTTATTGGTTAACCAGTAATCACCTGAAGCTGAATGCACAAAAAACTGGATTCCTATTAATTTCACCGCCATAGAACAATACAGAGGCGATAGAATGGACCAAAATGATCACAGCACTAAAATGCACCCCTACGCTAGTGGACTCAGCCAAATCATCACATTGGATAAGAATCTAGACATGAAAGCACACATCAAATTAATGGCAAAAAAATGCACGCTTTCATCTGAACTACTTAAGGAAAGTGAAACCTTTCATCTCGTCGGCAGATCTCAAACTGGCAATACAATCTTTAGTTAGCTCAAGGATTGAATACGGATTTACAACCTTAGCAGGCCTACCAAAAATTTCCACGGCACCACTAAAAGCATGCCTCAATGCAGCTGCAAGGCTCATTACCGGTTCGAGGAAATTCAACCATATTTCACCACACCTAAAAGCGTTAAACTGGCTACCTTATGAAGCCAGAATCCAATTTAAAATGGCATGTATCACCCACAAAGCACTCCATTACAAAACACCGAGTTACCTGGCCCAGAATATTGAGATCTCGGGAGGTTGAAGACCTGCCAGAAGTGCCAAGGAGCTGCTGCTGAGGCCACCCATCTTCAGGAAGAAGAAAACATACGACAGAGCGTTCTCTGGGGCAGCCCCCAGAGTCTGGAACTCACTCCCTCTGAATATCAGGAAAATTACTAACATATCTTCATTCAAATTCAAATTCAAAATACTTTATTCGGTTAAAAAGCAAAAATAACCATAAAAGTAGCATGAAGAAAATACAGTTTACAGGGGAGTCATGTGTTCATTATTTAAAATACATATGTGCAACATAGAGATTAATTCATTTAGATCAATTTACGACATTTAAAAACAGATTAAAAAAATTCACCTAATGAGGCTACCATAAAAACAGTTTCCATTTTCTGGCACTCTAAAAACGCTAAGCGACATCTGTGTATATTTAAGTCTTTGAGAATAGGGATGATAAGTTTCTTTCGAAAGAAAATATAAAATTTACAAAAAAATAAAATATGTATATCAGACTGTGGGGAAACATCATCACATGGGCAAAAGGATAGTTCTTTCGACCAACAATTCATCACAGGAAAAGATAAGACCCTAAAAACAATGTTGAGTCTAAACCGGGTTAAAAGGAAGCGTTCATGATTAGACATATATAATGATAAATATGGCTGTAGTTTCTCTCCACATAAAATGTCCTGGTGAGCGGAAACAGTCTTTTTTCTCGCCTCCTCTAAGTGTCTTTTATCCCAGAGATAGGCAATGCACAAATTTTTCAGATCTCTTCTCGATATGTATGCCATTGTTGGCGGGTCCTCAAAGTATTGGGCACAATTTACTTCCTTGAGAAAGTTCTTGACATAACATATCCATTTAAAATCATTGATATTGTCTAATGCTAAAATGTCCTTTAGAATGGCCCGGTTAACCACACATTCATCATTTGTCTTCATTCAAAAAGGAAGCTAAGATCTTCCTAATGAGTAAGTTTCTTACATAGTCAAGTACGGACTTCACCGCCACCGCATCTGAAAGGTGCCAAAACGGATCATCGAATGGAAACAAGAAACAATGTCCAGTAAGCGGAAACAACCTAGAGGCGCTACACTCGCTTAGAACTAGAAGAAGATCGCACAAACAAAGCCAAGTAAGAACGGTTTATACAGGAATACAGCATTCAATATAGTAGGATATTGAATTTATTTATTTATTTATTTATATTTTTTTATAACGCCTGAATCGATAGGGATATCTCCGCGCTTGTGCTCCTATCTGAATAGACTCAAACATGATCATATGCTGCTGGCAGAAAATGTTTGTTAAAACTGAGTGAATAAATGGGTTTTAAGATTTTTCCTGAAGGATTCTAAATTAGTGTTTTGCTTCAGCATAGGGGGGAGAGAGTTCCAGAGAACTGGCCTCTATAGGAAAGGGCACGACCTCCTTGTCTGGTTTTTCTAAACCTTGGGACCTGAAGTAGCTGGTGACTACTGGAGCATAGAGTGCGTCCAGGAGTGTATGGTATAAACTTTTCCTTCAAAATATTTAGGTCCTATGCCAAACAGACATTTATGTATTGTACAACACGTCTTAAATTCTATGCGTTGTCTTATTGGCAGCCAATGAAGCTGGTGAAGAAGGGGACGAGAAGGGGTTCTAGGTTGGGCATTAAGGACCAGTCTCGCCGCAGTTTTTTGGACCACTTGCAGTTTTTTTATTTGCTCCTCATTGGCCGCAATAAGCAGGCCATTGCAGTAGTCCATCCTACTGATTACTAGTGTCTGGACTAGTGTTTTCCTGTAATTATCGGGCAAGAATGGAAAAACACTCCGTAGCAGCCCGATAATGTGGAAGCATGCTCCTGTAACTTGGTTGGTGTGTTCTTTAAATAGGAGTGCTTGATCCAGACGTACACCAAGATTTTTAACTACTTGTTTCGGACTAGGAACAGGTCCCAGCTCCAAAGGCCACCATTCTAGGGACCAGAGGAGAGTAGCCCCATCGAACGACATGACTTCTGTCTTGGCTACATTACACTGGAGGCAGTTTCGTGCCATCCAGTCTGACACTGCTCTCATCCCATCTGCAAAAGATTTTTGAATTGCGGGCGTGAGGGTCTGGAAGGGGAATAGAAGTTGGGTGTCGTCAGCATACGACACCGGGGTGAACCCATGTTTTCTTACAATGTCCGCTAAGGGGGCCACGTACACGTTAAAAAGTGTGGGGCTTAGGCATGAGCCCTGTGGCACTCCCTTGGTGAGCTCCCTTAAGATGGAATTATGGGGACCCAGCTTGACTCCTTGTAGACGACCCGAAAGAAAGCTTTCCAGCCAGGACAGAGCCGTGCCTCCTATACCCACCTCCCTCAAACGACCGAGAAGTATTTCATGTGACACCGTGTCGAAGGCAGCGGATAAATCTAACAGCACCAGAATTGTTGACCCCCCCTCATCCAGTGACATCCTGACGTTATCGGTCACTGAGATGAGAGCGGACTCGGTGCTGTGATTGGGCCTGAATCCAGATTGAGAGTGGTCCAGGCCCTCCGCTGTCTCGATGTAATTCGACAAATGGGTGTTCACATGCCTCTCGGTCATTTTGCTAAGATATGGTAGAAGGGAGATGGGTCGGAGGTTAGAGAGGTCCGTCCATGGAAGTGCAGCATTCTTCCGGATAGGGTTCACCACCGCTTTTTTCCATTCCCCTGGCACGTGTCCTTCTCTGAGAGAGTGGTTGATTATCTCTTGGATTTGTGGTCCAAGAAAAGTACTCAGGGGGGCCATGATTTTAGCTGGTAGGAAGTCGTCGGGAGATCCTGACTTTATGTGGCTAATAAGGGAAGGAAGGTCTAATTCACCGACTGGTGAAAAGACTGTCAAGGAGGCATTTCTTTGTATAGGTGGGGGAATAGGAGCACAGATGCTACTTTGATGGCTAGAAGCATTCAAAATTTTCTCGTAAATCAAGTTGATTTTATTTTCAAAGAACAGAGAGATGTCGTCGCATAAAGATTGGGAATAGTCATCTGGGCTGTCGCAAGCTGTCGGTTTTACAAATGCTTGTAAAATTTTGTATCATTCCTTAGAGGAATTGCCCGCCTCTGCGAGCTGCTGAATAATGCTGTTCTTCCGCGCCAACTTAATGTTCTTATAATAATTGGACTGAGCTTCATGATGTGCTCTACTATTTTCTTCTGTGCGTGCTTTCCTCCATTTTTTCTCTATCTTCCTGCAGCTCTGCTTCTCTGCTCTCAGTGCCTCGGTGTACCATTTTTCTTGTTTGCTTGCAGGGAATTGTTTATGCAGCTTCAGGGGGGCCAGTGTATCTATTGCTACAATTATGGAATCATTGAATTTAGCCAGGGCACCCTCCACATCATCTGTTGCCATAAGGTTAGGTTTTTCCCAAACCCTTTGTAACTCCTCCACCGTTACCCTGTGCCACTGTCGACGCCATACTGGTGGAAGAGTATTCTTTTTAGGGCGTTTATCCACTTCCGATAAGCAGAAGTCCAGCAAGAAATGATCTGACCAATCTAGCTGGACAGTGGATTGGCACTGAATTTTGGTGCAGTTAGAGAAAGCAGGTCTAGGGAGTGGCCTCCCTTAGGTGTGGGTCCATTGTTCTGCAACTCCAGACCTAGAGTGGACAGGTCAGCGAGTAAGGACCTAGTTTCAGGAAGCTCTAGGATATCTATGTGAGTGTTAAAATCACCAAGGAGCAAAAAATCTTCATTGGCTCTAAGGTGAGGAGCTAGAAGCTCCAGGAGAGAGAGAGTAAAACCTGAACTAGGTCTTGGTGGACGATAAACTAATGCTCCCTTCCAGGATGCTCTAGTAGCAGTAATTACTCTAAAAACAATTATTTCCATATGTGGACTACATTTTTGTTCCAAGACAGTAACTTTCAAATAGTCTTTGTATACGATGGCTATTCCACCGCCTACTTTATCTAAACGATCCATATGTAAAAACGTATACCCTTGAGGTACTCCTAAAGCTATGGCAGGTGTTGTGTGGGGTTTGAGCCAGGTCTCTGTAAAAAAAACCAGATCGGGTTGTGATGTTTGTAGTAAATCCCATATTTGTAATTGGTGCTTGGGCATAGAGCGGACATTTAAAAGAAAACACTTTAACCCTTTTGTTGGTACGTTGGTTGCAGTATTTACCTTACAAATAGTATTTAAATAGGTCGCTTGAAAATGACAATTAAGGCAAGAAAAAGGGCCCTCCGGGCAAGGCCAATTATCACTGACACAGCCAGGCAATGATGGTAGTCTGAGATTTAAAAGATTTTGGGCAGAATACCTAATTGTGGAGTTCTTCATAGCAGAGTTGGACAAGCGCGTGGAGCCAAGGCCCCTGGTACCATCCTGTCGCGGACGGGCGCAGACGGGCAGCTCTTTGGCTGCTCTTCGGCGTGTGTTCGGCTGCGCGCAATCGCTGCGCGCTCGATAGGGTGCGAGGGCTAAATAGCCCCAGAAGAAAACCACTAGAGCGCTACCCACTAGAGTGGTTGCCGGAAGTTCCAGAAGTGCTTGGCTCCCACCTGAATAACATTATAACATTTATGACAACTTGGGGGATAGACGTAGGTTGAAAAAATGTAGCACTGTGTAATCGCGGTGTAAGTACTACCCTAATTTTTTAACAAACTAGTGTACATAGTCAGAATATATCTCTTGTTAATACTAGCCTAATTGTAACAAACCAGTGTACATAGTCAAAATATATCAAATGTTTGACATATGCCGAATCTACCTCTTATCAGTGTGATACGCTTACTATTTAGAGTTATAATTACCTACCTCAGTCCTATATGGTAATGCTATGTGAATTGTAGCAGTATGTTACTCCTACTATATGGAACTATAACTACCTACCCCATTCCCTATATGGTAATGCTATGTGAATTGTATTTCTAATCTACCTCATGCATTTGTATCTGTGAAGCGCTCTGATACCCAAGGGTCACGTTCGCGCTATATAAAACTTTCTAAATAAATAAACTAAGACCCAGCACCTTACGAGTGCTCAACTAACGGGATATGAGTTAACCTTGTTTGCACCCCATATCACGATTAAAAGATGTGCTACTTTGAATCCAGCCACATTATTGCCTCTCCCTTCAAATGATGGAAAGGACGACACCCATGATTGTATATTTAGAACTGAAGAAGAAACAAAAGGCCATGTAGATCTCACTGACACCCCTTTACCAGAACCCCAAGGAGAGCTGTATGTAGATGGTTCTTGTTTTAAGTTATCAGATGGTACTGCAACAGCTGCATATGCTGTTACGACATTAAAGACGGTGGTGGAAACCGCAAGGATTTCTCATCACTCAGCTCAGGCAGCTGAACTAATAGCCCTGTTAAGAGCATGCGAGTCGAGTGAAGGGCTGAGGGTGAATATTTTTACAGACAGCCAGTACGCCTTTGGCGTGGCCCATAGCTTTGCGAGGTTGTGGATGGAGAGGGGTTTCTTTACCACACATGGCCAGAAAATTCAACATGGTCCTTTAATTGATCGATTGCTATTTGCCTTGACACTACCAGAAAAAATAGCCATCATTAAATGCAGCGCACATAAAAAAGTCATTGATTCTACTGGAAAGGGAAATGCTTTTGCTGATTCAGTAGCGAAAGAAACGGCTCAAACTAGAATGACTCCCATGTTTCCTAGTGCTTCGGCTCGGTGGGTGGCGGAAACATCTTTGTTTGATAATACCATTGAAAGTGTGAGAGAACTACAAAAGGAGGCCACTATAGATGAGGTACAGAGATGGGAACAGAAAGTAGGAAAATTAGACAAAAATGAATGTAGGATAGATCAATCTGAGAAGCAGCGATGGTTACTTCCTAATGCATTGGTATATGCTGTAGTGACTATGGCCCATGGCCCAGCCCACATAGGAGCGAAAGGTATCTGTGCAGTGTTGGACCCAGTCTGGAATAACCCAAACATTCCCAAGACAGCAGCACACGTAGTCAAATATTGCCCTGTGTGTTTACGTTATAATCCCAGGGGTAGAGAGTCTGTCCTGACTGGAAATTTTGCACCACCATCTCTGCCTTTCGAGGTAATACAAATTGATTACATTCAAATGGAAAGAGTAAATAATTTAAAGTACGTATTGGTGGTGGTTTGCGCTTTTAGTAAATGGGTCGAAGCCTACCCCACCAAAGAAGCCACCGCAGTTGCAACTGCCAAAGCCCTGATTAAGGAATATTTCCCCCGCTATTGTTTGCCTCGGATTGTCTGGTCCGACAATGGGTCACATTTCAATTCACTGTTAGTTCAAAGTGTCTGTGATGGTTTACAAATTAAACAGAAGTTTCATGCCGCCAGACATCCCCAGTCAGCTGGTCTGGTTGAAAAATATAACGGCACGTTAAAATTAAAGATGGCCAAAATCTGTGCAAGTACTGGATTGAAGTGGCCCGATGCCCTTCCCTTAGCATTATTGTCTCTAAGGACAACTCCCCATACCAGAACTGGTTTGTCACCTTACGAAGTGATCTTTGGCCGTCCCGCCAATGTGTGGGGAGTCCCCAGACCCCGATCCTTTAGGGATATTGATTATCCTCTAATGACAGACTACTTGTATGCTTTGACTAAAGATTTGCGTTCTATTCATCAACAGGTATCGGACACACTGCGGCCACTACCAGAGGGTCCTTGACATCGTCTGGAACCGGGTCAGTGGGTGTTGGTGAGGAACTATCAACGGAAATCGAGTTTAGAACCGAAGTGGTCCTACCCTTACCAAATCATCTTGGTGACGAGGTCGGTGGTGAAAGTGCATGGGAGAAAACACTGGATCCATATCAGTCATTTGAAACGCCTGCCGCTACCTTTGCCTTTTGATTTGCAAAACCGCGAAGGAATCCCGAGCCAAGAAGGAGAGTTGCTTAAAAGCTTCATGCCCTTTTCAGACGCCCAGGAGAAGGGGCAGCCAAGTGAAGTGTTGCCCACGGGTGAAAGGGCGGCGGCTCAACCAGCGGAGGCTGTTGTTCCTAGTGCATCACAGGTTTCGAATGTATCAGATGCACTTGCAACAGAATTGTTTTCTGACCAGGAGCAACCTGGCCGTTGCAAATACGACCTATGGCCCCGAAAACAGCGCGGTACCCCAGTTTCCAATGGTAGGAGCAAGACAAAGACTTGAGTTGAGGAACATCAGATAGAATTACTGGGGTACTGAGAGAGACACTGGACTGAACTCGTTGAGAGCTTGGAACACTGTGCTAAATAGCTCTGTTCAGAAAGAAAGACTGAGTTAAGGGCCGCGTTTGTTCCACTGGAGAATAAAAATAGTTTTCCTTTTGATGAACGATAGGAGTCTACCTGTGAGGCTCTAAACGGACACAGGGAGAAGATCCCTTGGTGGGAAGAAGAACCCCTCTGGTGGTGTGCGTGCTTTGTGGATACAAGATTAGTTTTGGACTTTTAGAGAGTGACTGAGTTAGATTTTGGACTTTTAGAGAGTATGTTTCCTTTTGCCCGATTTGCAATGGAGGATGAAAGACCACTTGCCCCTCGGCGGAATATTGATTCTATGCAGTTATTTTCCGGATGGCCCACCAGAGTGAAGGTGGCATTCGTTGCTTTCATTGTTATATCACTGTAATTATGATGTGTGTATTTGTGTACCTAGAATTCCATCACCCTGTACTGAAACTGCTAGGAACCACCCCTGCTCCAGAGGAACACCTCTTTTATTCCTTACCCCCGCATAAGGCTAGGCATAGAGAAACATATGCAAAAAATGTTTTTATTGAAATGTTGCATCAGACCCACAGCACGACAAATAGAACGAATTGTTGGGTTTGTGGGTTACTCCCTTCAGTAATGCATCAGCATGAATTGTTTATTTCCTTGCCGATGTCCCACTTAGCTAGCTGTGAAGCCTGGTTCCAATTATTATCATTAATGTATTCCCATTATGTAGCCAATCCCAAAATATATACTGAAAAGGATTATGAGGCGATTCTAAAGTACATAGAGCAGCATCAGGGATTTGATGCCGAAGGAAATGGAGGAGAGGGATCCTTAGACCCAAACGCATGTATGAATGTATATACTGAATACAAGAATGCTTCCTGGTTAGAAGAAGAAATGCAGGATTTTGAACTTTTTAATTCTACCATATATTTTCAGCATTTTAAGGAACGAAACGTCACGAATGACAAAGCCTTGCCTATTCCTATTATAAACACTACTTCCCCCTTTTGCATCCAGGGACGAGGTCATGTTAAGGTAGGGAGTAGTAAGTGTAACTATACCTACACCCTGCAGACATATAGTACTCCCCCCGTGATCACTCCCCCTAATGTGTATTTTGTATGTGGGGAAAATGCATATACTTGGCTTCCACGGGGATGGGCAGGACGGTGTTATCTTTCATTTCTATACCCCCCAGTTTACATTGCCCCATCTGATTATCACAAGACACATCGGTTAGTTAAAAGAGAGATAGAATCTAACCAAAGTGTTCGGAGTTTTGACACTGATAGCACTGATCAAACTGATACTTCCTTACAGCAGTTTGAAGATTTTGCCAAAGATCTTACCCCATTTTGGGGCCCAATCTTTAATAGTCGTAGTATAAAGAAGTCCACAAAAGTCGCAAAAAGATTAGTAAAAAATGGACTAGAGGTAACGTTCTTCCATGATCTGCACTGGCTAGCTCAGGAAAAGAAAGGACTGATATCAGCCCGTGAGGACGGCATCTAAGTAGCTTCTGCAACATCATCCTGGCAACCACAATGCCAATGATGATCGAGGAGCTGACCGACGCCACCTTTCGATGCGCAGCTGTACTGCTGACGAAGAAACTTTCCGGATCCAGTCTGACACCTGGGGGTAATTCTAAGGTAAGGAATCTATAACTAGCATGTTTCTTTCAGATTTACTTTTATATAAGATCCATTTATGATTGCTCAATTTATAAACTTACCTCTTTCTTTAATTAAATCACCTATAAGAGAAAATGTAGAGAAAACTAATTTAATTTTGTTTTCAGATGTGTAAAATATTTCAACATCAAATACTTTATTCAGAGTTTTCAACCATAAAAGTACATAACAGTACATATGTAAAACTAAAGATACACAAACTCAATTTACAACACGGCGCTGTGTCATGCCATTACAAAATTTAAATGATCAATAGAAGTGTACCTTTAAATTGTAATAAATAAAATACTTTATAATTAGTTACAATTGGCATTTAAAAAGATATATAGTTAGAATACAACAAATACAGGACACCGATGCTAAGCGTCTGTTAGACCTGGCACCATTGGCGTCGGTCTCCCTTCAATTTTTGCTGTTGCCTCATGAATTTTCGCTGGTGTTAGATGCTTTGGGCACTGTGCCAATGCTATACAGTGCCACAGTGCAGGTGCTCCCTACTGTAAATTGATGTATTAATCAGTGGTTCCATGTTTTGCTTTTTGGTTTACTTGTCAGACCCTAGTCTAGTGCACTGAGTGTGCCCAGGGCGTGTAAATCCAAATGCTGCTGATGGGCCTGCAGCACTGGTTGTGTCACCCACAGAAGCAGCCTTGTAAAATGTGTCTAAGGTCTGCCATTCCATAGCCTGCATGCAGTCTGGTACTGTCATGCTGCCTGGGCAAGTGCACCCTCTTGCCAGTCCCTAAAACCTACCCTTTTCTTCATTTTAGTCACCTCTATGGTAGGCCCAAGGGCAGGGTGCATTGTAAGTAAAAGATAGGACAAGCCCTGATGTGTGTGGCATGTCCTAATAGTGAATTATAGCCATTTTCGTTTTTCACTATTGCAAGGCTACCTGTACTCCATAGGCCAGAATGGGCTGTTAGAATTGTTACATGTTATACTCCTAACAGGCTCTGAGAACATGGTAGAAATTTGAGTTTAGTATGCCTGGACTCAGAATAATAAAATACATAGTTTAGTAAAGTTTATTTTAATATCCTGTGTTTGCAAATACCACTTTTAGAAAGTAGGTATTTGCTTGTATAACCATTCAAACCTGCCTCTGCTAAGTTGTTTTTTCCTTTGTCTGGTTTTGTGAGTGACAGGGCTGAGGGATTCCAAGAGACAGGCTGAGTCACCCAGTGGTGAATAGAGAGATCTGCATCTAGATGGGAGGGAGGAGCTGCACCTGAACTCTGAATAGGGCTGTGCCTGCTTTCCACAATGCTGGCTCCTCCCCCTGGGGAGCGGCTGATGGCTCTGCCCTGCACACTGAAAGAAGAGAAGGAGTCCTGTCAAAAAAGTGCTCCAGGACTGTACTTGCCTTCCACAATGCTGGCTCCACCTCCTGTGGGGCGTCTGATGTGCATGCCCTGCACTGTGAAAGGAAAGGAGAAGTCTGGTAAACAGAGTGCTTCCGATCTGGTTTGGACTGGGCACAGGCCCCTCTCCCCTCAGAGAACAAAGGATTTTGGGGTATACCTATTGGGACCCTGATCCCAAGAAATTAGATCACTTTGGACTACAAGAAAAAACCTTGACTCAGGAGAGGAACCTGAAGAAACTTAGGAGAGACTATTCCCATACTGAAGTGCTACTTGGGGGAATGGCCTGCAGTGGTTGCCTTACTGCCAAAGGAAGGAGAAAGGAACTTTGTGAACTTTGCTTTCAACTTGTGAAGGATTTCCAAGGGCTTGGAAAAGAGCTTGCCTCCTGCTGAAGTCTCAGGGACAACAGACTTCACCCCCCAGCTCCCCAGAGTTCTTGTTGAAGTGCCTGTTGCTGTTTTGGGCCTTCTGAGGAACTGCTTGTCGCAAGGAGCTGGAAGCGCGACTCAACGAGAAGAAGCGTATCGCCGTCGCTGTGCCTACTGTCGCAACTCCGAAGGAGGGTGTCGCCGCTGGAACTGTCGCACTGCACCACATCGGAGAGAAGCCTGCCGCAGTGAAGAGGAAGCCTGTCACCGTCGCTGCTGCTGCCGTCGCAACTCCAAAGGAGGTTGTCGCCGCTGTAGTTGTCGCACTGCACCGCCTCAGGAGAAGAATCTTGCGACGAGGTCGGACCATGTCGCCGTCGCTGTGCCTGCCGTCGCAACTCCGAAGGAGGGTGTCACCACTGCAACTGTCGCATTGCACTGCATCGACCAAGAGCACCTCACATCCCCGATAAGCGCCTCGCCGTCGGAGCTGCTTCCGACGCATCTTGGATGTCGCCGCTGTAGTTGTCCATCGTGCTGAAGCTTCACGCATCGCAGGAGAAGAGCGTTGCCGCTGGAGCTGCTCCCATCGTATCTTGGATGTCGCCGCTGTAGTTCACGCATCAAACCAAGAACTTCTCGCATACCCGAGAAGCGTGCCGCATCTGGAAAATCTTCACGTCTTTATTTCTTTGCACCTGAACTTTGCCGCATTCCCATCGCTGCGACATTGCTTGTCGTGGAAGCGCAACGCAACCTAAGGTACATTGACGCACAGTGTCGCATCTAGGAACTGAACTAAGCTTAAATCTACCATCTTAAAGTAATAGTGTTGTGTATTTTTGTCGTTTATGGTCTTGTGGTAACTCTATATAAAGTATACTTATTTTTGATATAAAACCTGCGTGGTGTCCATTTGTAGTCTTGTCACTGGGTTACTGAATGTGGTCACAACTGCTCAACTTACAAAGCCTCTGAAATATGCCTTGACTGCTCGTGCCACACAACTTAGAGGGTGAGCAGGGGTTATTTTAGGAGGGCAATCCCCTTGTCCTGACTAGAGGAGAGGGTCCCAGCTTGTCACAAGTACCTACCTGTGCCAACCAGAGACCCCCAAATCTAACAGCGTTATATAACAAATACATAGGTACTGGGAGACTGAGACAAAGAGAAAGCATAATGCGAAAGCCAATAACTCCAGCACCCTGTATCTGATGGACCTCCTCCAAGGAAGGTACTTGGATACCGCAAAGCTACTAACTGAGAGGATACTGTACAGAGGAACCATGTGGTAACCTCTAGTAGACAAAAAGCAACAAAGGTTGGTATGCAGTTCCTAAAAAGGATAAGGGTATAGTGACTAATGTGAGAAACTGACTGATGTTAAGTAACCAAAAAGGAGGAAGGGGAATTTCCTCCTTTCGAGTAGAATGGCCTCACACACCCAGCCGGTGTCATGCTTCATCATTGGGCGTGCTCTTCATCGGGACGGCGGTGCAATTTCAGACGGGCACCCTCAGTGGGGGTTCTTTGGCGGAGTTCTTTTATCCTTGCCGTTAGGTGAGTGCGTGTGTGGGGCCCTAAGGTGTAAAAGTGTAGTGTGTGCACTGATAGTGGGTTAAAACAGGGGACGAGGTCAGGGCCACTTCTTTAATAATCCTGCCTCCTACCCTGGTTAAAAAAGTGATGGCAACTAACCACAGTGCTGTGGTGGGTAGTTGTCATCCAATGCCGCTATATTAATAGAAAGACCATCACACTCACCTTTTTCTTGTTGGAGATTGTTTGTGTACACAAAAACAAAATAATATGAGCTCACTAAAATTACTAAGCAACACTTCGAACACATTCTAGAATATGCTGGAATATACATGGTCCCAGAATGCATTATTAGGTGTAGTCTTGAATAGATAGGTCGGGGATGCCGAGCAGGCCCATTGGGTCTCCTAAGCCTATGAGTACTAGCAACATTTGGAGATAAGATAACCACTTAATTTTACCATGACTGTCCAGTGATACTAGGTCCTCCAAGGCTCCACGATGGTCGTCAAGGTCTGCATTGTGTTTCAACCTTCTCCAATAATGTAACAGCCTTAATTAAGCCTTATATGTCAAATAAATTGAGGCCCGATCTTGTCTTAATTGTATTAGCAGAGTATTATAAGGGAGGTTAGTCAGTGCTCTCAAGAATGTATTCTCTGCTGCCGCAAGTTTAGTCAGATTTGAAGTGCCCCATACTTCGGTCCCTTACAGGGCACTGCCCTCTGCTTTAACTCTGGACACCAAAAGTAAATCCGTGTTTGTAAAGCGCAAACTACTCACCCTTACGGGTCTCAAGGCACTGGGGCCGTTGTGGAAATTAAGTGAGCTATTGCCCAGGGTCACATGGCGCTGAGCTGAGCTGTTGCAGGAGAGTGGATCGAACCATGAACCCTGTGCTCCGAAGTCAGCTGCCCTGGCCCCTGCACCACACCTCTCAACAGAGTATGGGAGAAATACACCTGGTCCGGGATATCCAATAACGTCTTAAAATTGTAGCTGAGTACAGAGTTAAATTTAGTCTGCTCTTCTCAACCTGTGGTGCCCACAACCCAGATCTGGTTATCCTAACCCCCAAAGAGTCAAACTCACATATCCTATCCAGAGGTCGACCTCTCGAGCATTATCAAACCCCTAAATGTTTTGTGAGGGGTAATGGCCAGAAACTTGGTCTTAGAATGGTTTATTACAAGCCCACTGTTCAGTGCAAAAGTCTTTAGATTTATTAATGTATTCACCAAACGTTGTAGTCCACTAGGGTCTTTGAGATCAGGAGGGTGTTGTCTGCAAATAATAGAAGAGGGATTTTGCAGCTACCAAGGCAGGGGGAATCATTTAATTTACTTTTCTATATGATCCATCTATTATAGCTCAATTTAGAAACGTTCCTCTTGCTTTAATTAAATCATCTATCTGAGATGCTATAGAGAAGACTCATTTATTCTTGATTTGAGGATGTGCAATTTATTTCTACATTGCCCACTGGTGGAACTAAACAGACAAAGAAAACTTAGAAAGAGTAGCATTATCTATCTTGGAGGATTTTCTAAATATTCAAATTTTATTTTGCAAAACATCTGAAAATGTGATATACATAAGATATTTCTGTTCATATAGTCATAAATAGTTTCTATGTTTCAAACTGACCTATCACATTTGCAATTATTATACTTTTCTATAGCCTTTCAATTATTGGCATGGTTTGTTGAAGTATATGGCATAAAGTTGTCTGTCACTCGGGTAGTTAGGGGGTTTGTAAAATAGTAATTACATTCAATGTAGATTATAAAAAGTCTTCAAAGTTATGTAACAAACAATATGTTCATGATGTAAACTTCAAAACTATTTCATTTGGAAATTCTTTCTTCAGATGTACTATCATTTGGAAATAATTTTCTTAGATATGTCTGCTCAAATAGCAAACAAATGATTTTTGAACTTGAAAATGGAATTTATGAATATATTTAAGATGGAGTCAAAGAGTCTAAATTCAGTAAAATCCATTGGTGTGTGTCTTGGTGTTTAGTGCTGCGGTACAGAGTGGGACTTGCTTTGCTCACTGTGTAGGGGACTTATGGTTTTGTATAAAGGAAACAAAGTTCTGCGAATAGTCCCTGTGGAGCAAAATATAGTTCACAACTTCATCAAAAGCAAATGATGCACAACAGGAACTAACAATCTACAGACAAGTTGTTAAACATACGTACTCTAGCTTAACTAGATGCGCCCTTGTCCTCACCCTTGTTTCAATGCAATTTCACATACCTTTTTCCTTCTGAAGAGTGTCTGAAAAATTAAGACAAATGTGTTACTTGGGCAGATTAAATACTCCATTGTTAATAATGTAAAAGGCAAACTTTCAAGAGTTGTTCCATGTTATGGCAACTGTGGTCATGTGAAATTCTCACAATTCAAACTATTCACAAACATTACAGGCATGATGTTAAAAATTATGAAATTGAAAATGCCCACCACAATGAGCATTCGACAGTCAGGATTGAACAGAACAGATGAATCTGCATTTTGAACTCCACAAGAACTACAATTATGTGCACCATTTTAGAGGCTGTGTAAAACCTTTGTGTCTGTGTGCACATTTAGCTTACATGATGCCTTCATAATGTGATGCAGAAAATATATTTTTAAATAATGCCACATATTACTACTTTAAATCATAACCATGAGACCATCCCTTTATCATAGATCTGTCTCTGCCTCATTCTTCTATTTGTTTCTTATGTATGTCGTAACCATAGGTAATGCTTATGTCCACCCACATCGGCAGCAATAAGGTATTGCTCAGATGTGTGTTGTGAAATAGTAGAATGTTTCAGATGCTTGTCAATGAAGAAAATTAAATGGATGCTGTTCAGCCACCTACCCTTGTACGAATCCGACACTTAGGGGTCGATTACGATGGCGGTGAATCCGCATCCTCCGGGCCGGTGGAAGCCACCGCCGGCCCGGAAGATGCGGATTCACCGCCGCGGCACAGAAAACACCCACCGCCAGATTATGATGGCGGTGGGATCAGCGGTGGACAGCAGGTCCACCGCCACTGATCCTCAGGGTGTGGACTGCAATATGGTGGTGGTGTCTGCAAGACACCGCCAGCCACATTACGATGGGTGCGGAAACATGCTTTTCTGCCGTGGAAAAGCATGTGGTCCTTTGCTTCTGGGGGCCCCTTGCGGGCCCCCAGGGTGTTGGGGGGTGGGTAGGTGCACATGGGGGGTACCTATGGTACCCTTCTGCAGTTCCATGCACAATGCAGCAGGCACTGCGCGGTGCCTGCCGCTTTGTGCGTGCAAAGGCACAGCATGCACTTTTAACTTTGCGGCGGGTGCTGCTTAAAGCAGCACCCACTGCAATGTTAAATATACGGGATGTGACCGCCAGGGTGGCGGTCACATCCTAATTGTAATGGAGGTAATGCCGCTGCCCCTGCGGACGGTCCCTCCACCTCTGGGGTGGAGGACGGACGCAGGTCCGTCCGCCATCATAATCGACCCCTAAGTTGGTATTATGCTTACTGGAATTGAAAAGAAATGCTAAAATTAAAGTCAGGATAACAATGCAAATCCTCAGCTACTATGTATCAGGGTAGCTAATAAACACAGCAGCATTATCTAATACTGAAAGGAAGAAATCCGATTGGGGTTTCTGATTAAGCCATTCTCGAAATGGGGGAGTAACAAATCATTACAATATCTGATATTTTCAGGGATACAGTCAAACTCTAACCCCTCTTTCTTTGATGAGTAACACACTCAAAAACTCTAAAAAAAAAACAGGACATGTTTAAAAATATTTATTTTAAACTTATAACATAAACTCTGAAGGTTAACAACAAAGACTGTTAAAATAAATGTAGTATGTACTGTCATGGTGAGATGAAACAGCAGGGAAACATTTGATGTTGAGTCCTTATTATCCTAACTCCCTCTTGTACTTTTGAGGACATATGCTAAATTTGCTGGAGCAGTAAATAGAGAGTCTCTTCTTGAGTTTCGAAGATGGTGCACACAACATGTGTTTGTTATGGAATAGCAAGTTAGCTATTTCCTTTCACAGTCTAGCAGCTTGTGCGAGGTTGGAACTTAAACAGTGTCCAGATGAATGCCACTTCTCCCCACTAAGACCTCCAATGGAGGTTTGTGCTGAAATCCGGCATTACTTTTGCTTTGAAAGCCAATAGATGAATTTCAGATATTCGTGATCTCATATATATGGTCATAAAAGACTCTACAAACCCTGGCCAATAAAAATGCAACATAACAGTTTCTAATTAAGTTAGTATTGATGGAGCAAGGTCTTGTATGACAGACTTGCTTGGACGCAATCCTCTCAAATAATGTGTAACACTATAATCAACCTGTTTGCAAATACTAATATTGCATTACACACATTATACTGTATCTAGGGAAAGCTTGACTATGTGTATTACCAACCAGTAACCCAACTGTCACTAAAATGGCTGCCAAAAACGCAGGACTCTTAATGTGCCTGCATCTACTGCATCTACGTAGTATGACGTTTTCTATGCTTGGGGGGAAAACTTTGCAGCTGTAAAATAGCTCTCAAAATGGCCGCTTGAAACTCACATGTTAATGCTCATGCTATGCTTGAACTGAACCTTGAAAGTTTTACTAAATTGCTAATGCGAAAGATATATAAAAGTAAATGGGATTAGAGTAGAGATAAGTGGTATACAGTGAATTCATTTATTTTCATATTTTAACATGTATTTTTCTGACTTTATTATTAGTTCGTATTTGTCCCTTGGAGGGTGACTGAAATCCCTACCCCACCTGACGTATGCACATGCATATCCAAACCCGCCCTGAACTATGATGACACCGTTGAAACTCAGCCAAGGTCGCGCATGCAAGAATCTCCTGCGAACATTAACTCTTGACTCGAGAGGGGAAGTAGAAATATAAAATTTGATTACAATGTATTGATCATAATTTGGTGGGAAATAAAGCTTGGGAAAGTGAATTAAGGGGCGGGAATATTAAACAAGGGATTAAAGAGAAAGCATTACATTTAGTATGGTGTGATGACCTCTTCCCTTGCTTGGCCCAATCAGAAGTAGGGGTTTTCACGATGTTGAAACATTTGGGGGTTTGAACATACAGATAGAATAGTATAACAGAGGTTGTTTAGTTAGTTAGACACACAGATGACAGTGATGCTGCAGATGACACAGACCCTACAAGAGCATGCCAGAATACTGCCCGTGAGCTGATCGCAGAATCCAATCATCTAGAAGGGGATCGCGGAAGAAAATCGAGGAGGCACATACAAGAAAGGGCCTGCGGAAGAGAATTGAGGAGAGTAGTGCCAGAGAGGGATGTGACGCTCGCGTTTCATCTAGAAGAGGTCACCTATCCTGTCCTGAAACTTTCCTGATCCTTTGACTCCTGACTTGTTCTGGGGTCCTTATCCAGCTCCTTGGCCAGGGGTTGGTCCTCACACCATTCTAGGTAACAATAATTCTGTGTAGTATGTCCTTGTACTGCTCTCTGTTGCTCCCTCTTCTTCAGGTACTGTCATCAGAAGAATTCTAACTGTGACTGATATTGAGCTAATTTGATTTACCACCTGATGAAAATGGTGTATTAACATGTATTTGATGTTTGACTCCCAAAATTATTGATCAGATAAACTTTCAAAACTCTCTTGAGTCTGTGGTCATTTGAAGGATAAACTTCATATTATTTCTACCTATTCTACTATTAATTAGATCTATTGGCCAGAGGAAAATTGTACCCAAATGACATAGGGTTGGTAAGAATTGGTAAGGGTGAATACATCACGCAGGAGTATCAAAATCGATCCCAGCTGTAAATTATTAGCTTATTTGTATGAATGTTTATGGGCACAGGTGAGTACATGGTTTGTAAGTAATCCAAGTTGGTAACCCGCTGGATCAGTTTTCTTGGTAGCAGATGATGGTTATGAATTTTAGTTAGTTAGGTAGAATATTATTGTGAATTGAATTATTGATTTATGTTTTAACCAAACCCGTATGTACTGTTTCATGTTGTCTGGAAATTTCCGGGAATATTGAATAGCGGGTGGTGAATGGAAGCCACACTGTAGTGAGGTTACTTGTCATGATTCAGAAGATGTTGAAAAGTTATGCAGAACTAAAAGCACTGATTTAGGGATTATTTTTCTTTCATTTGAAAGTGAGAATAATTGTAGCAAAGGAGTTCGCTGGTGAAACTTTGGTCTTATACCACCTAGAAAGGGTAATACTGAAGGAGTAATAGGTTCGTTGATGCTTGTGTGAAAGGTAAGCGGAAAGGTTTCACTCGTAATGTGTGTAGAGTAAGCGGAAGGGTTTACTAACAGCAAAAGAAATTGACTAGTCTATGAATTTAGAGAATCTGACAAAGTAGCAAATGTTTCTACGTTGTTAATTAATGAAAAGTATTGTGAGAAAGTACATTTTCACATTACCTTGTAAAAGAGGGGTCAGTTGCGGGTGCTACACTAACGTCACAGAGAGCTGCGCTGGGATTGGTTGAGACAGCGGGCATGTAACTGATGCAAAATTGTAATGGAGAGGTCATTAGTAAGGAGTGATATAGACGTCACAAAAAAGCTGCACAAGTATTGGTTGAGTGAATACGCAAGACAAAAGCTGATTGGTCATAAAAATAGAAAACGCACCGGTATAGGAAACACATAAGAGTAAAAAGGAGCACCTGATTGGTAATAAACATAGAATCGCCAAGAATAATAATTGATGGTGGAATTTCTATGTACGATCCGGCATTAATAGGGACTCGTCCAGATAGAAGGTTTATAGGTTTTACTTACGAACAGTATTGTAACCAGAATTCACACGCAATGTACAGGAAATCAAAAAATGTCATTTATGCAGAAAATTTAAATTTATTTTAATAAGGATAAACCCATTAAGACTAGAGAACGAATTCTTATCCCTCCCTCGAAAACGCCTAAATCATACACGATGATGGAGAGAGGCTATCATACCTGTGTATGGTTAGAAAATTGGATAGAATATACAGAAGATGATGGAGTGAAATGAATGAAATGAAATGAAAGCAAATTTATAACGCGTGTACTCAGCCCAATGGGCATCAAGGCGCATACCAAAAAATGTTTACATGACCAGAGAGCTAACTACTAGTAGGCTTTCCTGAAACACCATGTTTTGAGGGCTTTTTTGAAGAGGGGCAGTGAGGATAGGGACTTAAGCTCCAAAGGGAGTGCATTCCAAAGACGAGGGGCAACTGTAGAGAAAGCTCTTCCTCCCCATCTAGTCTTTTTAGTCCGAGGGATCACAAAGAGATTCAGTTGTGATGAACGTAAACATCTGCTGGAGACATAACCAGAGAGAAGCGATCCCAACCCATCAGATGTTCCAGCTCTCAGACCCCTATGCACTAGTCAAATGATTTTAAAAGAGATACGGTGCTCTATTGGAAGCCAATGAAGGCTCTTTCTGGCTAGTGTCGCAGAGGAAGAGTAGGGAATGTCTAGTACAAATCTTGCTGCCGCATTCTGTACTGTTTGGAGGCGTTGAATCAGTCCCTTATTGATCTCTGCATACAGTGCGTTGCAATAGTCCAATCTTGAACCGACCAACGCAACCACTGTCTGTTTCCTAGCTTGCGGGGAAAGATAATGCACTATTCGTTGGAGAATTTTGATAACTCCCCAACAGGTGGCCACCGTTCTATTGACCTGAAGGGTCATTGCCAGTGAGGTATCAAAAATGACCCCAAGGTTTCTAGCTGGATGAGAGGGGACCGGGCAGGTTCCCAAGGATGGAGGCCACCATTCATTTGACCACACATCCTGGTCCCTTCCAAAGATCAGCACCTCGGTCTTATCGCCATTCAGCCTCAAGGAGTTGAGTATCATCCAGTCAGAGACTGATTGCATACAACTCCTGAAGCTGAACGCGGAGGCGCTAACCGATTGGGTCAACGACACCATTATCTGAGTGTCGTCTGCGTACGACACCACCTCCATTCCCTGCGCTTTTACTAATCTCGCAAGAGGGGCCACGTAAATGTTGAATAGGGTAGGGCTTAAAGCCGACCCCTGTGGTACCCCACATTGCAGAGATTTAGCAGGGGAGAGGTATTCTCCCAGTTTGACCCTCTGTTCTCTAAGGTCTAAAAAAGAGGACAGAAGGCTCAAAGCTGGCCCCTCCACTCCTATCTCCCTCAAACGAGATGTTAAGATCGAGGGAGATAGGGTGTCGAATGCTGCGGTCAGATCGAGTAAGACCAGCAGCGTTGTCTGTCCCTGGTCCACTTTCATTCTGATGTTGTTTGTCACCATGGTGAGCGCAGACTCCGTGCTATGGACAAGTGCGAGTTCAGGTGGGCCTCAAGCATTTTGGCGGGGGCAGGAAGTAGGGAGATGGGTCTGAAATTCTTTAAGATTGCGGGGTCAAGGGAGGGCTTTTTAAGTAGCGGCTTGACGATCGCTTTTTTCCAGACTGAAGGAAAAACCCCCTGCTAGAGGGCACTATTCATTACCTCCAATAGGGGAGGGAGTAATGTGTCCCTACACTCCTTCATCACTTTGAGAGGACAGGGGTCCAAAGGAGAGGAAGATTTGGTCCTATTCAACAGTGAGTTACGGTTATCAAGGGTGATCGGTGGAAAGTTAGAGAGGGTCTTGGCAGGATCTTTAGACCAGGCTTCTAAGTTTGTGAGAGCCTGGATAATGTGGTTCCCAAGTGATTTTTTCTGCATTTCCAGATTAACGGCGATCTCATCGATTTTAGCAAAGAAAAAGGTTGAGATCTTGTCACAGAGCTCCTGCGATCCTATCACTGGATCGGGAACTTGTAGTGAGCAGAGGGAATCTACTACCTTAAACAGCTCCTTCGATGAGGTGAGGGAAGTTGTGAGGTCAGAGAAGAATTCTTGCTTTGTCTTGATGACCGTGGCCTTATATTCACCTAACAGTCGTTTATGAGTCTCTCTGTCCATAGTGTCCCATGTTTTCCTCCATTTTCTCTCCTGCCTCCTGCAACCCTGTCTCATCAGCCTAAGTGGCTCAGTGAACCAGGGGGCGGAGTGCCTGTGCCTCGCTGAATATCGGCGTATAGCTGGAGCTAGAATATCTATTGCTCCAACGATGGAATTGGCAAGTTTTTGTGCTGCCTTCTCTGGGTCTGACGGCAGGGAGACAGAACTAATGAGAGTGGCTAGGGAATCATTAGTGATGTTTTTATAGTTCCTTTTACCCTCTCCCTGAGCCTGTCCCTTCTTGGATGGGTCTGAGTGAGAAAGGGTCAGTTCTATAGGTACTTGCAGGTGGTCTGTCCAGACGAGAGGTTCAGGCGTACCCGTCTTAACCCTGGGGTCATTGGAGAAAACCCCATCCAGCGTGTGGCCTGCCCGGTGAGTTGGACCTTTTACCAGTTGAAAAAAGCCACAAGCTTCTAGGGGATCAACCAAGGAAGAGGTGTCTTTAGAGGTGAGGTCATCTAGGTGAAAGTTTAAGTCCCCTAAAATAGTAAAGTGGAGCTTGCCAACATATGGTTCCAAGATTCTGAACAGGTCACTGCTAAAATTTGATCTAGGGCCTGGGGGCCTATACATAAGAAGGTCTACCAAGGATGCTGATGGAGATGAGGAAAAAAAGAAATGCAGTACCTGGAAGGGGTCAGATGGTTCAGACAGAGCATTAATACGACAGGTAAGGTGCGACTGGTAGAGAATCGCCAATCCTCCACCCCTTTGCTTAGCTCTGTCAAATCTGTGCAATGCATAGCCCTCCGGGATTGCCATTAGAAGGTCGTGTCCTGAGGTTTCAGTGGCCCAGGTTTCCGTAATAAAAACCCATACAGGCCTTCTAGACATCACAAAGTCATGGAAGGCTACATTGTTTTTAATTATGGAGCGAGCATTAATAAGGTATCCTTTCTCCGAGTGAGTGCATTTAGACGAGGAGCAAATAGTTTGAGGTGGATCGGTAAGCAGGGGGGAAGTATCTGGGCCCCGAGTACAGGCATTGTGTGAGGCAATGAGCAGTAATTCCTCAGGGGTGTAACTATGATGGCATAGGAGATCACTCGATTTCAAGACTGACATTTCCTCCGAAGTATAAGAATATAATACCTGAGGAGGTGGCTCGGGGTAACCGGAGCGCAGCCCGTCCTGCAGCCCGCCCTCAGCGCGGACGGGCGCAGACGGGCTGAACTCTGGCGTAACTCCGGCGTTTACCCGGTGTTCCCGCTGCGCGTGACCGCTGCGCGTCAGCATGGCCTCCTTAAATAGACGACTAGCGCCCTTGTGACACCTAGACCATCCAACTACCTCCTAGCACCTTCGGGCGTGCCTCTACTACTCCAATATGGCCGTCGAAGTACTTCAATGCCAGTAAGAAGTGTGCTCGTGACGCGGGATCCGCCCAACAGCGGTGTTTTAGTAGTTTTTATAGTGCAAGAACGTGGCCAAAGATATTAAGAACAGGGTAAAACGAAAATAAAACACAAATGAAATCCAAAACAGGAAATTTTTAAAAAAGCCTCTTGAGTCAGGCGATGCAGAGGTATCAAATGCAGCGTACTCTAGGTCAGGAGTGTTAGCGTTCCCTGACTTCGGAACCTTTAATGGGAGAATTCTACATAATCTATGAACTCGAATGAATGAATTAGAACCCAGACCTAGATTGACCCAGTACGAAGCCTTAGAAGAATGGGAGACCGAAGCATTTGAGAATGATAGATCATGAACGTAACAGAAGCCTCAGTAGATTTTATCCAAAATTTCCCAGTGAAACCCAAGATACTCAGATGAAACAGTGGAGATAAGCCATGGTGGCTGAATGATTATATCCTGTACTAATGGCAGAGGAACAGGCTGGAGGTAAATGCACAGAGAAAACAAAACATTTAACCATGACAGATAGTGGAGAATCAGAAGAGGATTATTTAGAAGATATTTTTAATGAAAAATCCTCCGCCTTATCAAGAGGGACCAAATAGAACTTCCCTGAGTGCTCCGATTCTGGAAACACCTTTAGTTCCACAGGTTGTACATGAAACCACAATGGAGAGGGTACTTCATGAAAGAGAAAGGGAAGCGATAAATAAGAATAGAAGCGAAATAATACAGAAAATAACCCACTTTAGTACATGCCCTGAAGCACTGACATTACCAGTGACTATAGGTCCTGTAGTCCCATTATATGGGAATAGCTTAAATTGTCCTAAAACTCGTCATGACTACTGTCATCATTGACCCTAGAAAAAAAATATATAATAATTGATGACCAAGCCAGTGAATGTGAATCAGTAATTTCACTAATGGACTTACCGATAAGAGGGCAAAAAAATGAAATACCCAGAAGAGTCACACCAGGGTGCTCGAAAGGAGTGCAAATTGAGACATCCATAGTGATGAAAAGTGTCACAATAGTAACCCCAGAGGAAATAGAAAGATGGGCACAAGAAATAGATGAACCAAGACTCCAGCCAAAAAAACTAGACATTTTTAAATTAAGAGTGGAATTGGAAGAGATGATAGCTGGGAATGTGGGATTCGAAAGGATAAACACCTATAGTAAGGAAGAAGTACTGTTCATTTGCAGAAGCGTCAGCCGAAATACGAAAATATTTCATGAAACATTGACAAATTTGGCCTCTAAAATGGGAATTAAAATAGGGAGATCTAAAGTGTTGCAGAAACCCTATAGAGCAGAATTTTCTGATACAGATTTGGAAAACATGAATGTGTCTTGAAGAAAGTTACAGATTAAAGAATTATTGTCTTTCTTGAAATAATGGGGAGATTTAGACAGATAGAAAGCTAGGTTGACTAAGAAAAAGGAAGAAGCACAGGGAAATCGAACGACATCTGAATATATCATAAGAGAAACAGATAAGGTTGGGAGACTGTGTCCAATGAGAGAGGTACCAGGAGGGGGATATGTACATGTCCCATGGACCCGACAGGATATTTTGTCTTTTACAGATGATTTTCCAAAGTTGAGAGAAAAACTGGTGGAGTGGTACAGGCAAGTCAAAAGGTTTCTAAAGGTTTTTAAGGTTTTGCTCAAAGACCTGGATGGTCTATTCAATATAGTGGTACCTGCTGATTTGTGGTCAGAATGTAAAATTTCCATAGGTTGGCCCAATGATGAGTAGCCGAGGGATGAAAAGACAGGAGCCCTGTCAGAAGAGGTAATGAAAAAATATCACCAGGTGATCTCTTTCCTGAATGGGAAAATTCCCCCAAAAGAAATTGATTGGATAAAAATAGACAGAAAAACCAAGGAAAAAGTTGAGTCCGTACATGCCTACTATGAGCGCCTTTTACAGGTGTTCAAAGAGTACAATGGTTTTCAGAGCATTGGAGACAGGACAGGACACATTTCGTGTACCGGTTTGTGTCTAGGCCTAGGTTAAGGTTGGCTATATCTCATATTATTAAGCAGCACATGCTGTGCTGGCAATCAAAACCCATAGATGAGATCCTCATGTACGCAACGTACTGTGGAGATGAAATTGATAATAGACTAAAGACTTAAGAAGAAAAGGTAATGTGGGCCCAAGTAAAATTAGCAGAACAGCAAGACCTCCAGTTAAATAATCAGGCAGGAAAGCAAGGAAAGGGGCAAGGCCAAGGTGAAATTAGTAGGGGTAAACCAAGAGTGCAATTGAGCAGAGATGAGGCAAAAAAAAAGTTTCCATGTCAAGGTGCGTAAAATTGGGGCATTGGAAAAACGAGTGTTAAAACATACAGAATAATAATGGCCCAAATCAAAATTTAAATCCACAGATAATGAGTCAACCGCAGCAGGTTGTAAATCTACAGAGCCAATTTTCACCTGCCCCTATGCCAAATTTTGTGAGTCAAGCCACGCACAGTGTGGACACAGGATTTCACGAAAGTAGTGGTGAGAAAAATATTGTAACATCACAGTTTCTTTTGCAGGATTCATATTTTGACGGTGACACCCAATGACGGTGCCTGAGGGGGGAGGAAGGGGAGTACGTACTTGGCGCATCCCTACCGGTAGATCAGTCAGGTCCATATATTGAGGGTAAAGTCCAAGGAAATTACATCACCTTCTTGTTGGACACTGGTGCTACTCCTTCTACTGTGAGAACATCAGACATCCCAAACTTACCCCTCTCAGGAGAAACGATCCAAGTAGTGGGCGTTTTTAATAAACAAATTAGGACCCCTATTAGAAAACCAATGGTGGTACAAATTTGTAATTTTAAAGAAATGCACAAGTTTGTAGTATGTGACTCTAGTCCTGTAGATTTACTAGGAAGAGATTTACTGTGCAAAATGATTTGCGTGATATTCTGCACGCCGGACAGTGTTGCAATTCAGACCCCAGATGAAGACGGAGTCTACAAATTCATGTTAACCAAACAAGAAACAGAGGTAGATGAAATGTTTACCCTGATGACAAAAGATGAGTTACCAGATGAGGTCAAAGCAACCGTAAATCCTGACGTATGGGATTCTACAGGAAGAGAAGTCTAATTAATGGCAAATGTAGATCCTGTGAGACTGACTGTGAAAGAAGGTGACATTTATCCAAATACTCCACAATACAAAATTAGTCCTGAAATTAAAGCAGGAGTTGCAGCAGAAATTGATCAATTGGTTGAGCAAGGCATTTTAAAAGAGATAATGAGCAGTCCTTGTATCTCACCCATAATTGGCATTAAGAAACCTAACAGGAAATATAGGGTGGTTAAGGATCTGCGAAAGATCAACAAGATTGTTGTGCCATATTGCCCTGTAGAGCCCAACACAGCTGTGATTCTGTACCAGATACCATGGAAGGCAGGATGGTTTACTGTAATTGATTTATGCCATGCATTTTTCTCTATTGCATTGCATCTTGATAGCCAGTTTTTCTATTTTCTTTCAAATTTGAAGATCGTGTTTACGTGTGGAATCGTGTGCCTCAAGGGTATTTTGAAAGTCCTTCAATTTGTAACCAAATTCTGAAAAGATGTCTTGAATCTCTAACTTTGCCCAGACAGTCAGTCCTGGTGCAATATCTTAATGATCTATTGACCACATCAAATACACGAGAAGGCAGTGTTACTGACTCTCATGCATGCTAAATCACCTGGCTGAGGGCGGACATAAAGTGTCTCCAGAGAAATTACAATTTTGCAGAATAGTGGTCAAATATTTGGGACATCAAATAGAATGAGGACTTAGGAGAGTGACCTCTGAAAGAATAAAAATAATAAGACAAATACAATTGCCACAAATCCAAAAAGAAATAAGGATGTTTCTTGGAGTCGTAGGATATTGCAGGCAGTGTATTGTGGGGTTTTCATTACTGGCAAAACCCTTGATACAGATGACCAAGAAGAGAGCAAAAGACCCAATAGAGTGGGATGAAGAAAGCATGGGAGCTTTTGTGAAATTGCAAAGCTGTTTGTTTGAAGCACCTGCCTTAGGTATGCCAGATTATTCAAAAGAATTAGCATTATTATGCTACGAAAGAGAGAATTGTGCACTAACAGTCCAAACACAGAGACATGGTCTAATGCGACGTCCTGTGGCATATTTTTCAGCTACTCTAGACCGTGTCGCATCTGCATTGCCAGGTTGTCTAAAAGCTGTAGCCGCATTGTGCATGAGTCTGGAACAAAGCGAATCAATTGTGACAGGACACCCTGTAAAAGTGTACGTCCCTCATGCAGTTGTCATTCTTTTAACAAGAACTCAAACTCAGTATCTAACCCCTAGTCGATGAAGAAAGTACAAACTAATTCTACTAGGGGCTGAAAACGTGACCCTAGTCAGGTGTACTGTTCTTAACCCAGCTACCTTGTTGCCGGATCCATACCAAGAAGAGGTAAAAGATGAAGTCGAACATGAATGTCTCGAAGTGACAGAACTCAATACCAAACCCCGTCCAAACATACAGGAAGAACCCTTGAAAGATGCCGAACATGAGTTCTTTGTCGATGGCTCGTGTATGCGCCATGAAGACGGAGGGTTGAGTGCTGCTTATGCTGTGTGTACATTGGCTGGAATAGTCGAAGCATCCTATTTACCAGGAGTCAAGTCTGCACAAGTAGCCAAATTGATAGCTTTAATTTAAGCATGTCAAATTGGGAACAATTGGAAAGTAACCATTTACACTGACAGTCAGTATGGTTGCAGGGTTGTGCATGACTTTGGCCAGTCATTTTGTAAAAGAATTGATTGAGGCAATCCAAATGCCAAAAGAAGGGGCAGTGATCAAGTGTGCTGCTCACCAGTTAGGAGATGACTATGTGACAGCAGGTAATCGATATGCTGACCAGGTTGCCCAGCACTGTGCTAAACACAAAATAGCATTAAACAAGAAAATGGAAACATGTGGAATCAGCTGCAAACTTATCCTACTCTCAGGATTGGGAACATGGGAGGAGGTAAACGATCTACAAGATGAAGTGTAGATAAAGGAAAAAGAGGAGTGGGTAAAAGTTGGTTGTAAAAGAAGGGCAGAAGATGGTGTGTGGGTCTATTTACATGGCAGACCAGTAATGCCAGACTGTATGCTTGCACCTATGGCTAGGATGTATCAAGGAGACACCCATATAGGCAGTGATGCTATGATTAGACTTTGCAGACAAGACTGGTTTAATGCAAAGTTCAGCAATGTCGCAGAGAGTCTTTGCCAGAGATGCTTAACATGTCAACAAATTAATCCAGGCAGGAAAACAGTGGTCAGTATGGGAAAGATTGGAAAAGCAGAAGGTCTATTTGTAAGACTCCAAATAGATTTCATTCAGTTGCCTGTCTGTCGCGGATTGAAATATGTACTTGTCATAGTTTGTTTGTTTTCAAAGTGGGTGGAGGCATACCCGACCCGAAGAAATTACAGCTTGCCAGTGGCCAAACTCCTACTAAGAGAACTCCTCCCGAGGTACGGTTTTCCAGTAACGATTTAATTAAATAGACGCTCTCATTTTAATAATGAAATTATCCGATCCATTTGTGAAGCATTCAAAATCGAACAAAAATTGCACTGCGCATATCACACATAGGCTGCTGGAGTGGTAGAACAATTGAATGGCACAATCAAGTCAAGACTGGGAAAGGTGTGTGCATCCACCCCACTGGAGTGGCCTGATGTTTTATCTCTTGTTATGATGGGACTCAGAAGTATTCCTGACAAAAATACCGGATTGAGTCCCCATAAAATACTCATGGGAAGAGCAATGAGGTAAGCATGTATACCAGGACACAAGCTGTTGAATATACCTGATGATTTGGTTTTGGAGTATTGCAAAGAGTTGGCTGAACGAGTGCGTTCTATCTCTCACCAGGTTGGAGAAGACGCAGTCACCATGCAGCCGAACCAAGCGCATGATCTGAATCCCGGTGACTGGGTAGTTGTGAAGAATCACACCCGAGAATACAGGTGGGACAAACCAGATCAGGTTATATTGGTTACAACAACAGCAGTAAAATGTGCAGGCTTGTCTACTTGGATTCATGCAAGCCATACAAAAAGAGTGCCAGCTCCTAATGAGGAAGAACCTCAACTGACTCAAGCAGTTGGGGCTGATGAAGGTTGTGTAGTTGAAGGATCTAGAAAAAGAGATCCTGAAGTAGCTGACCAAGAACAACCAAGCACCAGTCAGGACGATTGGGTTCCAGTAGGAGACATACCTGAAGTAATCGTAAGAACAAGAAGTCAAACCAGATTAGGAAGAGAGTGAGGACCAGTTAGGATTAGAAGAACGAGCTCAAGTGAGTAAAAATACAGCTATAAACCTGAGCAGGAACAGACAATACAAAGAGCAATCTACTCAGACAGAAGAAAATAAAAGCCCCATCCATAATTCTGAGGAGGGACAGATAAAACTTAGAGAACACGTTCAGGCAGAAGATAACCAAGAGGCAGAAAGACCGGAACAGGACCAGATAGGCAAAGAAAAACGAGTTCAGGGAGAAGAAGAAAAACAAATTGAAATGAATCCTGTACAGGGTCAGATTAGGGTAGAAGACCGCATCTGGGCAGAAAAAAGGCTAAGGTAATAAGCCCTGGACTGGGTCAGATAGAGAGGAGTTCTGAAGATGAAGGTGATCAAGTTATGCCACAATTAAATGAAAACAAAAGAACTCTTGAAGAAACTGAAAGTGCAGTGCCAGCTAAAAGAGTCAGAAAAGGCGATAATTGGTCCATTATTATCAAAAGAATAAAACAGCACCTTAAAACAATAAGTGAAGAACCTGATCAAGTAAACAAATTATCCAGCCAGTCTGGACCTTGAACTGAAACTCCCAAACGAAGAAGCCAAAGATTGAAAACATTAAATAAGAAATTCAGGTGTCTTGAATGGACATACGTAATTCTTGAAGATTTCGAAAATCTTGAAATAAATGAAGAAAGTGATGAAGAATTGAATGCTGAGGGGATTGACGAATAAGTGAGAATCACTTTAAAAAAAAGAAAAGACCCAAGGTGTTATCTCATATTACATTTCTGAATTACTATCCCAGTAATGTCTGATAATAGAGCTGCTGGAACACTGAAACAAAGCTGTATAAAGAAATGTTGTACAATATGTGTATGTAGCATATTTTTAGTACTTATATTGTGGTTAGTACTAACAGTGGCCATTCCCTGTTTGATATTTATGAACAAACAGAATAGTATTAACACACATGAAAGGGTAGCTAACACTAAAGGAGATAGAGTAAACTTAGAAACACCAGATGAGTCAGATTTACATCACACTGTAAATTAAAATGACTGATTTAATTGTTTTTTCAAATTTATTTGTAAATTATGTAGAAACCATGGAAGTTAGTGACTGCTATGTGTGTATGAAACTGCCAACATCAGTAACAGAAGGTGTAACATATCATCATTTCCCATTGACATATGGTATTTCATGTAGTGTTTTAGCTAGTTTGTTTTATAGAACTGGAAAGTTACAATATTATTATTCAAATGTAGGTGTGATTGTTTCCAAGTTAATTATGTGAAAGAGCATGAACCCAGTTCTTAGCACTAGAGACTCACAATTCATGAGTGAATACTTTCTAACAATGAAAACAATAGATATATCTGAAGCACACAAGCACAATTTAACATGTAAATTATTGAAGAAGAAAATATATTTCTGAATGTAGTTGAGCTAAGGAGACAGGATTTCCAAAGAAGGGCCTCTGAACGGAAACCTCAGACACCTAAATGGGCTGAGAAGGAATACCTTAGGGCATCAGTCAAGACCCATGCTACTATGTCCCTGGACTTTGAGAAGAAAGCGAAAATATGTCTCCATAGGTTAAAGACAGAATATAACAATGCATTTATTGGTTCCAGTGAGTGTGAACATAATTTCTTAGTAATCGGGGGATGGGGACTAAAAGGAGGAACAGATCCAGCATTTCCTGGAATCTATTATGTGTGTGGTAACAAAGCCTATTTTAGGCAACCTGGTCATTGGTATGGGAGTTGCTATTTTGGAATTGTTTTCACTGGAAGCAATGCAGACAATAGAGGAATAACATACAACAAATGGGCTAGTTTTGAAGAAATAGTAGGTGACATATTTGGTGCATTGATACCTTCAGTGGGAGTTATGCTAAATTCATGAGAAATCTGTCAATTGTAAACAGTAGTTGATCGGTTATCAACTGACACTGCTAGAGGATTCTTAATGATCAACACAGAATTAGTTGCAGTCAGATCTATAGTTTTACAAAATCGACATTCCCTTGATAAATTATTGGCAAAAGAGGGTGGAGTTGGTAAATTGTTGAAAGCTCAACATTGTTGCACTTACATTCCTGACAAAAGTTTTGAAATTGGAGGATATATCAAAAATATCACAAATTTGGAGGAAGACTTGAAACCACTGGAAGTTGACAGTGTATGGAAGAAACTAACTAATAGTATTACCACCATAGGTAGTTGGTTTTCTAACATAGGTAAGAGTATTTTAGGTCAAATACTAATGCCAAAAATGGGCATAACTTTATTAATTTTGGTAATATTGTTCTGGCACAAATGTTGCAGGAAAAGAAAGAAGTATGAAGTGAATGAAAAGGGAAAGAAAAGAACATATGATGAAATACAGCTTAAAGAAATAAAAGGAGATATTTACAAAAGAATGGGGGTTTACAATACAAAAAGGCGAAGGAAAGAAATGAAAGAGTTGAAGAAGAAATTAAAATGGAAAAGTGCTAAAAGTTGGCATCTGATTTAGTAGTGGAACTTAGTGATGGCATGAAATGCCATCAAAGAGGGGATTGATGGAGCAAGGTCTCGTATAAAAGAGACTTGCTCGGACGCAATCCTCTCAAATAACGTGTAACACTATAATCAACCTGTTTGTAAATACTAACATTGCATTACAAACATTATACTGTATCTAGGGGAAGCTTGTGTATTACTAACCAGTAACACGAGTGTCACTAAAATGGCCGCCAAAAACGTGGGATTCTTACTGCGCATGTGTCTACTGCATCTACGTAGCACGACGTTTTCTATGCTTGGGGGAAAACTTTGCATCTGCGCAATACCTCTCAAAATGGCCGCTTGAAACTCACATGTTAATGCTCATGCTATGCTTGAACTAAACTTTGCAAGTTTTATCAAATTGCTAATGCAAAAGATATATACAAGTAAATGGGATTAGAGTAGAGATAAGTGGTATACAGTGGATTCATTTATTTTCGTATTTTAATATGTATTTTTCTGACGTTATTATTAGTTCGGACTTGGGCTTTGGATATGACTGAAATACCTACCCCACCTGACTTATGCGCACTCGTTGAAACTCAGCCAAGGTCGTGCAAGCAAGAATCTCATGGGAACATTACCTCTTGACTCGAGAGGGGAAGGAGAAATATAAAATTTGCATACAATGTATTGATCATACTGTGAAATGCAGGTGGGAAATAAAGCTTGGGAAAGTGAATTAAGGGGCGGGAATATTAAACAAAGGACTAAAGAAAAAGCATTACATTTAGAATGGTGTGATGACCTCTTCCCTTGCCTGGCACAATCAGAAGTAGGGGTTTTCACGATATTGAAACATTTGGGGGTGGAACATACAGATAGAATAGTAGTTTAGTTAGTTAGAAACACAGATGACGGTGATGCTGCACATGACACAGACCCTAAACGAGCATGCCCGTGAGCTGATCGAAGAATTTAATCATCTAGAAGGGGATCGTGGAAGAAAATCGAGGAGGCAGATACAAGAAAGGGCCTGTAGAAGAGAATCGAGGAGAGTAGTGCCAGAGCGGGATGCGACGCTGGCTTTGCATCTAAATGTCCAGTATGTCCAGTATTTGTATCGCGCAAACAATTACCCGAAGGTGTAAAGGCACTGGGGGCCGTTGGGAAGATAAAGCGAGTTATTGCCCAGAGTCACATAGTGCTGGGCAGACCCCTCCTGCTGGAGCCGGGGATTGAACCGTGATCCCCAGCGTCCAGCATTAGTCGTCTTGGTCGCTGTGCCACACCTCTTTCAGAAGAGGTCACCTATCCTGTCCTGAACCTGTCCTGATCCTTTGACTCCTGACTTGTCCTGGGGTCCTTATCCAGCTCCTTGGCCAGGGGTTGGCCTCACACTATTCTAGGTGACTATAATTCTGTGTAGTATGTCCTTGTACTGCTCTCTGATTCTCCCTCTTCAGGTACTGTCATTACAGGAATTCTAACTGTGACTGATATTGAGCTAATTTGATTTAATTCCTGATGAAATCGGTGTATTAACATGTATTTGATGTTTGACTCACAAAATTATTGATCAGATAAACTTTTAAAACTCTCTTGAGTCTGTGGTCATTTGAAGGATACATTTAATGTTATTTCTACCTATTCTACTACTAATTAGATCCATTGACCAGAGGAAAATTATACCCAAATGAGATAGGGTTGGTAAGAATTGGTAAAGGTAAATACATCACACCGGAGTATCAAAATCAATCCCAGTGGTAAATTATTAGCTTATTTGTATAAATGTTTATGGGCCCAGGTGAGTATATGGTTTGTAAATAATCCAAGCTGGTAACCCGCTGGATCAGTATCAGAGCAAACGCGCGCAAGACTTATCTTAAGGGCAACAGCAAAAAAAGAAGGAAGCTAACTGCAGGTTGAGGCACATTGTTAGATTTCTTAGAAGTTTGGTTGTGTTCTATATTCTTCAAAGGTGCTGCTGTGGGTGGCGCAATCAGGGAAGACTGCATAATCTTAGTCTCCGGTCTTGCCATAAAATTAATTTGTTTTTCGCTATTGACGTGAAGTGAAAAAGGAATGGTTAAAAAATAAAAAGGTAATAGCTGTCCTTTGGCACAATTTTCATCATTTTATCTCCAAAATGTAGGGAACAGTCTCTTACTTTTGTACTAGAAGGCAATTTATTCATTTCTACTTTTTCCTAATCAATGATGGTGATGTCATGAAATGTTCATGAAATCCAAGTGTTACTGCCAGAAAAGAATACGTGCTTGGTTGAATGACATAGGAATGGTCTATAAATTGCCCTTCTAATCTTGATTCAGTAATCGCCAATGGGGTGGATGTGTATATGCAGTGGAACAGATCATCATTGTAGAGGAAATCCAGTGATGGAGCCATTGCCAGTGAACCAATTCTGTCAGAAGGTGGCTCAGTGCTCGAACAATGGAAAAATAGTTGGCCAATCCCGCTAAGCATATTTAAATATTGCCAATTGTAATGAGCAACACTAGGCTTGATGGCAGAAGAAGTTCTTTCACCTTGATGGATGCCATCGGGGGCATCACTTGCAGTATTTCTAAGATTGTCTTGTAAACAGTTTATGTACCAAAAGACCGGTCTCACTTGTGGAGCATTTAACTTATGAAATGATAGAGTTTGATGTTCACTTAGATAAATAACCTGTTCCAATCCAAGGTAAAATGGCACATTATTCTGCCACTGCTTCTTGGTGGATAGTTGTAATTCATGTTGTTGGTTGGACTCATTTTTTTCTTCACTAGTAAGAGACCAAAACATCACCATCAGTGAGGAAAAGAGTTGCTGAAAATCCACCAAGTTGGCCCGAGAACAAAGAACCACAGAGTAGTCTAAAAACCACTCAACAAGCCAGATTCAATATCTGTGAAAAAGTGTGCTATGCCAGTCATGTTTGATGAACCAAAAATAGTGTGCACGAGATCTACAAAATGAGTTGGCAACTGGGTTTGTAGGAGATTTGAATCTCTGGCACAGAATGGGCAGTTTTGAAGGAAAATGTGTCTACTGCTGAAGTTAAGGACAACTCTCCTCCCCAACTGCATCCTTATCTCATGGCCTGTCTCACTCTGTGCTGTCTTACACTCTCCCTTCTTCTGTGTTGCCTGAACCACAGGCCAAGACAGCTACGGAAAGACCCTATGGTGGGGTGTTTGCCTACATCATGATGTGTAAAATTGCCACCAACTGGCACCCACAAATCACACTTCAGTAATTGGGACCTCATGAGACATGGTGTTGTGCCTGCAGAATACTTAGGGGCATATTATCAAAAGGGTTTATCTCTGCTTTTTTGGCTTAAAAAGCCAAGAAAGCGGAGATAACATTATCTCCCTATTACCTAGCTGTCGCTAACACCAGTTAGCTACAGCTAGTAGGAGATAGCGACCATCTTGGGCCCCACTTTGCATGTCAGTGATATTTATCACTAATGACATGCAAAGTGGGCGTGCCAAGATGTTAGCGACTGGAAACAGTCGCTAACATCGCTAACTTCTATTACCAACTTTTGGAGATATTCGCGCTAAGCGCGAATATCTCCAAAAGCTAACTCCTGTCCTGAGCAGTTCTTAGCCATGTTATCCAATGGGAGGTGGATAACATGGCTAGGAGCATTAGCTCGGTAATACATGAATATCGCTGACTTTTCAGCGATATTCATGCATTGCGGCCGTTTTTTATCGCATTTGCGATAAACCTTGGTAATACCAAGGTTTATCTGCGATAAAAATCGCCGCAGCTCAGCGGTAAATTGTTGTCTCTAACCAAGCAATAATTATCGATATTGCTTGGTAAAATGCCCCTTAGTGTGTCCAGATAAAGTGCCACCTTTCTCCTGAGTTTGAAACAATGCTCTTACCCAGCAGATCACTCTTTCATGGTAAGCAATCCCAACTCCCAGCTACACAGATGTTTTCCACAGCTCACAAGCCTAAGGTCTCTGACTTTATCTGCTACTTCAGCAATAAATATAATTTGGCTCTCTACGGTGATATCAAATAAGAAGCCCCAATCTGCCCCCCTGGGGGGCAGAAAGCACCCTAGACGCCAGGGTTTATCTTTTTTCAAAGCCAGGGGTGTGGGCTGCCCCGAATGTGCATGCCGATGCCCCCACCCTTCCTCCCAAATAAGGCAAAATACTTTGTGTCCCCCCAGGAGGCAGATGGGAGCCATAGCCCCTGATCTGCCCCCCAGAGGGGGGGGGGCAGAAAGCTCACTAGACACCGTGGATTTTTTTTAAATACATAGGGATGGGGGCTGGTCAGAATGAGCATGTCAATGCCCCCACCCCAAAAATATTGTCACAGTCTTTCTGCCGCCCCTGGGAGGCAGATGGGGCAATAGCCCCTTATCTGCCCAAAAGGGCAGAAAGCCCACTAGGCACCAGGGATTTCTTTTTCAAAGTTCGGTATGAAGGCAGCCCAGAATGGGCATGTCAATGCCCCACCCCCGCCCAAAAAATGCCACAGTCTTTCTGCCCCAGAAGGCAAGTGGTGGCAGTACCCCATGATGTGCCCCCAAAGGGGGCAGAAAGCACCTAGGCACCAGGGATATTATGCATAGGGGTGGGGGCTACCCAGAATGGGCATGCCAATTCCCTCACCCCAGAAAGAATTGCCACAGTCTTTCAGCCCTCCCGGGAGGCAGATGGGGCAATGGCCCTTATCTGCACTTCTGGGGGCAGAAAGCCCACTCGGCACCAGGGATAATTGTTTTTTTTATGCATAGGGGTGGAGTCTGCCCAGAATGGGCATGTCAATGTCCGCACCCCCCCAACAAAAATACCAGAGTCTTTCTGCCCCCCCAGGAGGCAGATTGGGACAGTAGGCCATGATATGCCCCCAGCGGGGCAAGAAGCCCACTAAGCACCAGGGATTATTATGTGTTTTTTATACATAGGGGTGGGGGCTGCCCAGAATGGGCATACCAATTCCCCCACCCCAAAGAAATTGCCTGAACCTTTCGCCCCCCCCTCCCTGGGAGGCAGATGGAGCAATAGCCCCTTATCTGCCTCCTCCAGGGTGGGCAGGAGGTCCACTTGGTACCAGGGTTTTTTTTCTCCAAAGTTCGGATGGAAAGGCTGCCCAGAATGGGCATTCCAATGCCCCCAAACCCCTCAAAAATGCCACAGATTTTCTGCCCCCCCCCCCCCCCCCCCCCCCCAAGGAAGCAGTTTGGGGCAATAGGCCCTGATCGCCAGGGATTATGCTGGCTTTTTTGTACTTAGGGGTGGGGGCTACCAGATTGGGCATATCAATGCCCCTACCCCCCAAAAAGATAGTCATTGATCTGTCCTCCCCCCCCCCCCCCCAGGGCGGCAGAAGGCCATTAGGCGCTGACCTTTTTTCGTAATGCACCTAGCTGTGGATTTTGGGCCCTAGAGCAGCCGGCATCTAGGGAAACCTAGAAAACCTGTACATTTTTTAAAGCTAGACACCAAGGAGAATCCAGATTGGGGTGATTTGTGTGCCTCTCACCAGATTCTGTTACCCAGAATCCCTTGCAAGCCTCAAACTTTGTAAAAAACAAACATTTTCCTCACATTTCTGTGATGGAAAGTTCTGGAATCTGTGTGGATCCGAAACTTCCACCCACCCCGAATTCCCCAAAGTTTGCAAAAAAAGGGTCAGTTTTCACTGTAAAAATCTGCTGTGTCCATGTTGCATTTTGGGCCGTTTCCTTTTGCAGGCACTAAGCCTACACACACAAGTGGAGAACCATTTTTATTGGAAGACTTTAGGAAAAATGCGGGGTGAGAGACACACAACTCACCCCCTTCCTAGATTCCTCTGGGTGTTTAGCTTTCAAACATGTATAGATTTGCTGGAGTTTCCTTAGGTGCCGGCAGAGGTAGGCTTCAAAATCCACAGCTTGGCCACTTTGCAAAAAAAGGGTCAGTTTTTACTGTAAAAATGTGGTGTGGCCACGTTGCATTTTGGGCCGTTTCCTGTTTCGGGGGCTAGGCCTACCCACACAAGTGAGATACCATTTTTATCTGGAGACTTAGTGGGACACAGAACTGTAGAGCAACTGTTATTACCTACTGACTTTTGATGCATTTCTGCCTTCCAAATTTTAGACAATATGTAAAAAAGAAGTCACTTTGAAAATTGTCCTATAAGTCACATGCTAGTAATGGGTACCCACAATTTTGGAGATGTGCAAATAGCTACTGTTTCTAAACTCTATATTTTGTTACCATTTCAGAAATTCATAGGTGTCTTTGATACCTAGTTTTTACTCTTTATATTTTACCAAATGAATTGCTATAAACCATTTACACAATGAAAAACCATTGCAAGGTGCTGCTCAGTTATTGGCTCTGGGTTCCTAGTGTACTTGGTGAACCTACAAGGCCTATATATGCCCACAAGTAAAAGGGTCCAGCAAATGTAATGGTATATTGCTTTTAAATATCTGTCATACTTTGAAGAAGAAGTTAAAGGTGAAAATGTTGGCACAAATAGCTGTTTCTTTCAACTCATTTTCAATTTTTCTAAATTTCAACTGTTAGTTTCTATTAAAAAAAAACCTTAAAGGATCTACACAAATGACCCCTTGCTGAATTTAGAATTGTCTGCTTCCAAGAAATTGATAGATTTCTGGGATCTATTATTGCTTAAACACCCATTTCCACCATTAACTGGAAGGAGGTTGATAGCACAAAACGTAGCAAAAATAGGCTATGTTCCAGTAAAATGCCAAAACAGTGTAAAAAATTGTGGTTTTCTGACAAAAGTCTGCCTGTCCCTGAAACTGGGAAGATGGTGATTTCACTACCACAAACTCTTTGTTTTTTTTTTGTTTTGTTTTTTAAAGTCCTTTTATTTAATGTGTTAAACAAAACAATTTGTTGAAGGCAAGTCACCATATTTGGAAATTTACATTGCAGTTAGCGTCTCAGTGAGTCCCGATATAAGCTCAGGCATACAGTTACATATATAACAGTTATCAATGATCAATCTCGTCCCTCTCCCTTCTCAGTTCCTCTGTTGGAGAAATGCAGAGTCCGCCCCGGAATGTATTCCATTTAGCCCATTTTTGATCCCATTTCTTTGGGCATCCCCTATTCTTATAGATGCTCCTTTTCTGCTATCATGGATCTATCCATGTCTTTTGCCCAGTCCCCAATTAGAGGCTTATCGCTTACTCCCCATTTCCAGGCGATGTTTCTTTTAGTTATGGCCAGTCCCAGGGATACCCAGGTCTGCTTGGTACTGGTTAGCGGTAGAAAAGGGGGTGGTGATGGACTGGGTACGAGTGTTTGATTGATTCAGATGCTCCGTCCATCACCATCCCCTTTTGTACTGGTACTGGTTAGGTCAGTAGCCTCCCATACGTTGAGCAGACATAGTTGTGGGGAGCAAGCAATTTCATTCTCGCAAACCTCTTTCATTTTAGTAATGATTCCCTCCCAGTAGGGTTGAATCTTGGGGCACTCCTACAGTGTATGATAAAAGGTAGCTTCTTGGATGCAAAACCTTAAGCATTCTTAGCAGCCTAGCGCCAAGGCAGGCCCCCTGCACTATGGTGCAAGGGTATCTGCCTGCAGGGGAAGATTGTTTATGTGCAGGAAGGTCCGCGTTCCTGCACATAAACAATCTTGAAATGCCGTTTTGTAACTTCTATGCATGCTGCTTAATGCAGCACACATAGAAGTTGCAAAACAGCATATTATTTCAAATTATTTTTTATGTGCATAAAGGGAGACCTGCCTGTACATAAACAATCAATGACATTTTGCTGTTTTCATGTGTGCTGCACAACGTAGCACAAATGAAAACAGCAAAAAACGAGGAGAAACCACCAGGTTTTCCCTGGTCCTAATTCTGGCGCTGCCTCCTAATTATGCCTCCCTTGTAAATAGTGGGCAATGTCAGAACTAATAGGTGTTGTGGTGGAATGCCCACAGCAACACCCATTGCCCTCCCCTTTCACACTGAGCATAGCATGAAAGGGTGCCTTATTCACAAGGCAGCGTGCCGTTAAGCCACATTAAGTGGTTTAACGCTGCCTTGTAAATAAGGCTATGCTCCTATCGCCGCAGGAAAGTCAAAAACAATTAACGTTCCTGTGGCGATAGGGGCTTGTAAATATGCCCCTTAGTTCTGTGTACCACGCAGAGCTTCCCCTGGTCACAGGATAGCCTGTGTTAGGAGTGGGCTAAGAGAGTCAAAGTTTTAGTTGAGATTGATGTAATGTATATGTGATGTTATGGTTCTGTTATTTATTGCAAACTGTATTTTGTGCAAAAGTTGTTTAAAGGTTGTCCTCAAAATTGACATTTTTCATGAATAACTCAATGTTTCATATGAGGGTGCTGTTATTTCTCACAAACTGTATTTGACACCATAAACTGGTATTGTTCAGATACTGTTTTTTGACATTTGTCGAGCCTTCGCAGCGCACATGCGCTGTATGCAATACCTGCTGTGTTCAATACAAGATACTCTTTCCCACCTCCTGCTTGACATATGTTCACTCAGTGTCACTCTTTTCTGCTGTCTCCTAACTTTTCCCCCACAGTCAATACCTCACTTCTGTTTAGGGCAGATTAGCACCAGTCAAGTATAGTTTAATTACACGTGCGTTCCTTACCTGTTCTTTAGTGAAACTCTTTTGTTTATTGTTACTTTCCACCCATCGCGGACTTCTCTCAGCACCCCCACCTCATCTGATTTTTAAATGTTGCTTTCCACGCCTCGCTTCCTGTCCATATTTTCTAAATGTGGCGTTCGCCTGACGGGATTCATTTGGGCGGCACCTCCACCCCATCTCCATATTTTCTAAGTGTCACGTTTACCCGGCAGGAGTTTGTTTGGGTGGCACCTCTACCCCATCTGCATCATGCAATTGGCATTAAGTGTGTCTACAAGAACAGTTATTTACGCACAGGGCGTGGTTCTTGATGGATCAACATTGGGCATATGCCACAAGACTCGGTTCCCGAACTACAACAACTCAAATTATTGCATGTCCAAACTCTACAAACATGGCCATGGGAATAGTCATCTCATTTTCCCTCAGCTCCCTATGGTTGGCTACGTAGAAGGCGCATGCGCACTGCGACGCCACTGTCTGTGCATACTTGCCCTCTCAGCGGCTTCCTCCATGTTCTTCTGCCTGTATTGGCGCCCCTGGTGGCCCCCGCTAGTGCAGTGCAATGGACTTCATATTCTCAGAGTCGCTGCCGGGTTCACCCTTGAGTCAAACGCGACGGGACAGAGACTTTCTTAACTTCTTAAATCATCAACTAGCAACGGGTGTCTTAATGAAAAATGGTCTCTCGTTCAATTGTAGGCGCTCTTTAAAAACACGGCTTTTAAATTAGTTTTCTCTGGATGGTGAATGAGAGATGGTGCTGGGATTTGATTATGCTTGTTTTTACAGTCTTTAACCAACGTGCGTCATTCCTAGGCTACATTTGCCGCCCTACAATAGCGTCCTGTCTACAGCACACATGTGTATCTGATTCTACTTCTAAATAGGGCGTTGAGGGATTCCACTTACAACTCTTATGTTTGCTCCCTTTGAGATTGATGTTGGCAATATTTGTGCTTCTGAAAGGGGTTAGATGTGGTGCTACTTGTGCAGGGGTTAGATACAGCGCTACTTCTGCACGTTGGCACTCCAGCGAGGCTGCAGCTGGCCTACAAGAGGAGCTTTGAGAGAATACATTTCAGATTTATGAGAAATGCTAATATTCGTAAAGTTTGAAGAGGAAATATTGGTTTCTGTGTAAGGCAAACGCCATGTCATACATTAACATGACACACAATACTCTCTAACTCAATAGGATCACATTTAATTACATAATTAAATGTCCAAACAGCATACTGTAACTTCATTTTGCCTGAGTGGTGCAACATAATCTCAAATGTAACATAGCTTCCCTCCTAAACATGGAGTAAGGTCAGCTAAGAACAACGGCTCCACAGAATTCTAAAACAGGCCTTTTACTTATAACTCTTCATTCAGATTGGGCTTACATTCTAATTTTATATCACCATTATTCATGTTCATACACTGCATTCATTGGTTTTACAACATTTCAGAATGTCAGAGGCCATCTCTGGGCCAGACATGCCAAGTGGGGAATTCCACAACCCCTAATAAACGCTGTAATAATCTTATACTCAGATACCTGATTACAGAGTAAGGTAACTGCAAGATAGGCCACGCTACTTAAGATTCTTGCTTGTTTTGCTTTAACATTAAACAAGCATTGGAGTAGGTCTCGCATTGTTAGAGTTGGAGCTATTGGCATTGAAAATGGCAATTTCTTTTACTATATGCACACAGAGTGCTTGTTTGAATATTCCTTTGACACTGTTGATATAAACTAAATACTTCAAAATTGATGAATGGGTCCAGTTTTTTAATCTTTATTGATTTACTCTGTTGATGAACGATTGTGCAATAATGCTAACAAAATTGATTGTTCCACTCTGAATCTCTGCTCTTTATATGACAACGGCAGAAGGAACACGGTCTGTGCCCAACTGTGGCTTAAAACCTGGCATCTCCATTGACAGGCCTGGGAAGTGACTCTAGTTCTGGTGTGCTGGGGCAGAGGGGCACTGTGGGAGGTTGTGGGCCCAATCTCAGCATAGTAGCTGCTGCAAAGCCTCTTGAGGCAGACACTAACTGCAGCGAGTGCACTGCTGCTGGCGTGCACGGGTGGGTTGTACACAAGAGATCAAGTAAATCCACATAGTAATGACAGTGGACCTGATTATTTGATCTCGTGTTGGAAAGAATATTGTTCGCCTGCAGGCAATGAAGCCATGGCTAGGGGAAAAAGTCAGCCTGTAAGTATTGTATCCTGAACTCTGGGGCCCTTCCCTGAACAAAGAATCTCTAAATTAATGCACTGACGCCTAGAGTGTGTCTGTGCACCCCATAAGTGCTACAACAAGAAAGGGAGTATTTGCCAGTATACAATCTTTCAGACAGAGATCACAGTGCATCTGAATAGCCCATCAACGAACGAATGGTAATGATGGATGTGCCAAGAGCCTACAGAAGAGATTACAACAGGTCTTACAGACAGCGCAAGCGCTGTTGAGGCTCGACCTAAAAATGTGTATAGTAAGAGAGCTCAGAGGAAGCAGCTCTGGTATGGCCGCAATTCCCCTCTTGAATCTCAGTGTAAAATAATATTAGAGCAAGAGAAAATCATGATTAGCTCACACCCTTTTCTTTGAATAAAATTCAGCATTCAGAGTGTCTTACCCTTTCTTAATGATGAAGCCTTCTTTTTTACAAATAGTTCGGCAGTAAGTGGTATAAATTGGCCTTGCTCTACACAATTGCTGTAAATTCACACATAGAATGTTCTGCGTCTAAATTGAGAGACACCCATAAACCATAGAATATATTTTTTAATTTTGCATATGCTACACAATGTGTTACCCTAATCATGTCAGTATTTTGATTATGAAACAACATAAATTAAGAGAACTTAGTAAAATACAGCAAAACAAAACAAAAACCAACGTTTGACGCTTTCACCAGGTAGGTCGCCCCCTCAGCCGCCACACGATCCCCCTGTGCCGCCACTGCCCCACTGCCCGCTGTGTCGTAATTTGGCAGTAAATTGAATTAGCATTTAGCTCAGCTACACGAACTTTCCTCGTTAACTTGACCAAATGTGCAGAGGCCATTTTGTATTTCCTGGCTTCCATTTTGTATGAACATGCGGCCTTCTGGTCAGCATGCCCTTTTGTCCTTTCTCTGTACTAATGACCATTTACCTTGCCCAGCAACAGGCTATTTTTAGCACTGGCCAAGCTTACGCATGCGCACTCGAACATTTAGATTAATGAGCGGTCACCTCTTAGGAATGTTCTCTTAAACTGACCAGTGGTACTAAACTACTCCCACATGTTGGATGTGTTCCAAAAATGCCCTTATATATACCTAAACTGTGCAAAAGTATACGCCTACCTTTTTATTACTGTTAAACTTGTATAAAAGAGGTCGCACACCGATGTTCGGTGTGATACTTCTTGCATTGCCGAAGGGTGCTGTAGGAATGTACCACCACCCCATGGGGTCCTAATAAACTTGTCTTTTGCATTTTCCAGTTTCCGTGCCAACTTCTATTCTATGGTGTTCGAGGTTTTTGCAGAGTATGTAGACCTGACGAAACCCAATACCACAAATTGGCGACCCCGAAGGGACTCATCGGCGACTCGGATGCCCGAAGGAGAGGTCGTGACGAAGGCTTGGAAACTCGCCATGGACGCGTACGCTGCCACTGAGTGACCCGAGTCTTGGCACCCACGGTGTTTCTTCCTTTCCTTCTGACTCGACCTTCCAGGTGGCGCCGGTCCTCGACTGAGATCCTGATCGGTTGGGTTGTCGTGCAGTGCCCGTTTGGCTGATTCGATTAAGGAACTTGGCAGTTGGAACCTGGAGGTTTGAGAATATTTGGTAAGCTTGTGATTGGTAAGGTAGTCTACTGACACTTACTGTGGCTTTTTGGATTTGTTTGAGTTAGCTAACGTTTGGACCTATGATTTGAGTTATATGTGGATTGCACCTCACATAGACAGGCATGTAGAGATATTTCTCTGACTTTGTATTTTTTCGAACGGCACACCGTGTGTGAAAACATATTTAAGTGCCATTTTATCTAATATCGCGTTTTTGTGATATTTTGACATGCTTGTTCTAAGCACACTTCGAGGAATGTGCTGTTTTGGAAATGGTACCAATTATCGATTAAATGAATCTCAGCCGGCTCCCCCAGAGGGGACACCTAATCGTGAAATGTACATAAAATTTGGCCTTCCCCCTTTTTATGTATAGTACATTATAGCACAAATATACAAAATCTGATCGTGAATTGCAATGGCCACTACATGGGTCGTTTGATCTGCGAAAGGTTCAGTATGTGGAGCAGTGTTTGTTTCAGCGCAGGTCTAGACAGGATATGTTTGATTGTGTGCGTATGTGGGAGAAAGCGGTGCGTGAACGAATGAAGCGTGAACAAGCCTTGGCGGACAAGGAGCAGCGAAAGGCTGCTCGTGATAAAGCTTTACAGTTGCAAGAGAAAGAATTGCAGGAACAGAAAGAGAGGGAGATTCGAGAACGTAATTTGCAAGTTAATGGTCAGTTTCCTATTCGACGTCCTCTTTATCCTGTCCTTACTAATGACTCAGATGATTTTTCATTACTAGATCGTTGCCCGCCTCCGTATGTTCCGCCTACGGCCCCGGATGAGGACTTGGGCGAGGACGATCAGGGAGATCAGCGCACCAGGTTAACTGCTAATCGAGCTACGGAATTGCGCGCGTTTGCTCGTAAACTTAATGTAAATTCTATAACTGTTTCAGAGATTGATGGCCTTATGTGTAAGTGGCTTGACCGAGAACGATTGTGTTTTCAAGATCATTTTGGAGATGAAGTTGTCGAACGGTTTAGACGGTATTCACCTGAGTTGGAACCTAAGGATATATCAGTTGGTCGTGAGAATTTTCGTAAATGTATTTTTGTTCTTACAGATGCGGATGAGTTTTTCCAGCGTTTGATTAAGCTACGGGATGAGGCGACATGGCTACGAGCGGAGAAAACGGCATCGGGTTTGTCTACGTCTGGATCAACGGAAGTATCCAACGAGTGTCCTATCTTTGGAACAGATAAGAGCGCTGGGGTTAATGTTATGCCTATGCGAGAAGCTGCACCTTTGTATGTCCCTCCTAAAGGGCAAAGCACAGATGAGGATAAGAGGTCTAAAGATGCGAAGGGTTATTTTGTGTATAATTGGGTTTATACGCCATGGAATAGAACAGACGTTATGGCGCTCAAGAATGCTTTGCCTGACCCCCGTAAAAATCCAGCAGCCATCTATGAAAGTGTGGAAGGTGCTATTTCTTCATGTGTTATGACATTAGTTGATATTGATCTTTTTTTTGGGTTGATATTGCCTCCTGATATGTGGAGGGCGATTCGTAAGTTTGATGATCGAGCGATTCTAGGTGCAGATTGGAAGGAATTAGCCCGAGCTGATTTAGATAGAGAACCTGCATGTACGCCGTGCCAATTGATATTAGACCTCCCGGCGGCTATTTGAATAAATTAAAAACGCTTTTTCCTCCTAAAAAAATTGATTGGACGATGTTGGCTTCTTGCAAACAGAAGTCGGATGAATCGGTCTCTGATTTCTTTTCACGTTTCGAGGAAGCATTCCATGATTACAGTGGGCAATCATTAACAGAAGATACGGGCAAGCATTTGTTCGTTGATAAGTACGTGGCTAATCTCCTACCGGAGATTGCAAAACGTTTAAAGACTAGTGAAAGTTCATGGACCACGGCAACCCCCGTTTCTTTATTGACTATGGCTCAGTATTATGAACGACAGGAATTGGAGGCTAAAGAAAGTAGTGATAAGAAAGCGAAGGATTTAAAGACGAAGGTGACGTTGGCTCAGGTTTATGCTACGCAGTCGAGAGGGAACAATAGGGGTATACGAGGATTGTATGGTGCGTCTTCTACTCGTTCCGATATTTCTGAGGATCAGTGTGCATACTGTAAACAGTTTGGACATTGGGCTTCGGATTGTCCGGTGCTTCGAGAACAGCGTAATCAGCGGGGTCGAGGAAGTGGAAGGTCACGGAATAGTTATTCAGGACCAAGGGGTGGAGCGAATGATCGTGGTAGGTTTGAAGCGAGGGGTCGTGGTCAGGCTGATCATAATACTTTTGATCGACGAAATCAGTATCAGATAGCTGAAGGAGAGTTTACTGAGTCTCAGGATAATAATTATGCATAGGATTGCGTAGGATGGGGTGTGAAATCGGTTGAAGTACCAGTCGATCAAAGGGGTCCATATATATCAGCACATGTTTTGGGTTCTACTGATCAGTTTCTGGTTGATACAGGAGCTACTCGTAGCGCTCTGTCCAAACACTTGGTTCCAAGGGCTCCCCTGTCTGGCGAAACAATTACTTCAATAGGGTTCGATGGAACACCTTCTCTTAGCCCATTGTCTCAACCCCTTATATTTCACATTGACAAATTTACTGCCCCATGGCCGTTTCTGTTATCTCCAAACACACCAGATAATATTGTGGGACTTGATAATTAAACAAAAATTCCACGCTGTATTCCACCCGCAGTCAGCAGGTCTAGTGGAAAGGGATAAATCAACTCTGAAGCTGAAGCTAGCAAAGATCGTGGCATCCACGTCTCTGAAATTGCCGGACGCTTTGCCTTTGGCATTACTGTCTATTAGATCAGTGCCACATTCCCGATCAGGCCTCACACCTTATGAAGTGGTGTTTGGAAGGCCTATGAATATATGGGGAGTTCCTAAGCCTCGTTTAATACATTGTGTGCCTTGTATAATGATGAATGATTATTTGGCACGATTAACAAATGATTTACTTTCTATACATCAACAGGTTCGAGAAGCGCTCCCCGACAATTCTATTGGAGAGGCTCATGATCTCCATCCTGGGGATCACGTTATGGTCTGCGCGTTCGAGAGAGCCATCAGTTTGGAGCCAAAGTGGCGTGGCCCTGAACAAGTATTGCTGGCAACTCGGACGGCTGTGCGAGTCACGAATAAGAAGCGGTGGATACATTCCACTCACTGCCGTCGTGTCTCTCCGGATCTGGTGAATCCTGCAGTGCTGTCTGATTATCGAGACATCTTGGATGTAGAGAAGAGCCCAGCTGTCACGCCTCACGAGTCGGAGGGAGCCTTCCCGGACCACACTGTTTTTGGTGGATCGAGATATAACCTGCGGCCGAGGAAAGCAGTTGTTTTGTGCGAGACTGGTTGAGTTACCGTTCTGAGGTTTGCGAAAACGGAAGCCGAGAATATCAAGGGGGGGATCAGTTCTGTCCAGTGTAGCGACACCCGTATTGAATTTCGGAGAAGACACCAGCGGCTACCTCGGATCTTAGCACTCACTTTTTATTTTTTAGTTGGTTTTGAAACTTTTTGTTCTTTGCACTATGGCACCTACGACGATCAGAAACAGAAGAATTCTGGGTGCAGTACTTTTTGTTACGACTATAGTAGTAATAGCAGTAATAGCTTGGACTGTAGAACGATTGCTTACTGCACAAGAATATTTACTGCCTACCACTCCAATCCCATCTGAACATTTTCATTTTACTCTGCCTTACCATGAAGAGAGACATAGACAGACTTACTTAAATAATAGTTTCATTCAAATTCTACATCATACCCATAATATGACGAACACTTCGAACTGTTGGGTATGTGGAATGTTGCCTGGACATCAAAAGAAAGGAGGAACTCCACTTATTCCTCTTCCTTTTTCTCATAATGGTTCTTGTAATGCTTGTTACACTCTTCTTTTTACCCTGAGATGGCCAACAAAAGGTGGACTACTTTTTCGACTCAATAAAGTATGCTATAATGATAGAGATGGTTATCCACAAGCAAAAGGAACTAAATTTGAGTGGGAAGAATATCGACCGGACAATGTATCTACGCCTCGTATTTATACTAATCAAAGAATTATAAAAATGTCCAGTTTACATGTGATTACGGTTATTGATACCAAGGCTGACCTATGTGTGAGGAATAAAGGTACAATTCCGGTAGGGAAAAGTGAATGTAATACTACTCTCACATTTGACACACCAAGTGGTATTGCTTTTGTAGCCTCACGAAATACATACTTCATTTGTGGATATAAAGGATATCATCGTCTTCCCATTGGGTGGTTAGGAACTTGCTATATATCTTTTGTACTACCCCCTGTACTTGTTGCCCCGCCTATGTATCATAATGATTTTGCACTATATCATGATTTTATATTAAACAGGGTTAAGAGAACATTAGAGATTGAAAGTGTAGATCAAAGCGACACCTCCTTACAGCAATATGTAGATTTTAATTTAGGTCTGTTTTCCTTTGTTGGTGCTGCCTTAAACAGCAGAAAAATAAGACGTCTAACGCGTGTTGTGGAAGCTGTTGCTAATGAGACTGCCTCTGCTTTAGGGAACTTAACTGAGGAACTCCAAATTACCAGAATTGTAACGCTCCAAAACAGAATGGTTCTTGATGTAGTACTAGCTGATCGTGGGGGTGCATGCCGCATCATCGGAAGTAGTTGTTGTGTTTACGTCCCAGATAATTCGCCTTCTGTGTATGATGCCATTTCTAAATTACACAAAATTGCTGCTGAAATCCATCCCGGAAATGGTACATGGACACTGTCTAATTGGTTCTGGACTTTACTTAGTACCTGGGGTTGGAAATTGCTGACTATCCTAGGTATGATTATTGGAATACTCTTTTTCCTTTGTTTGTGTATTCAATGTGGCCCTACTTTATGCTCTGTATGTATTACAGCCTGTATTCCATCCAAACGAGCTATTGCCAAAAGCGAGCAAATGATTCACGCAGAAATTATGAAAATAATGATGATTAATATTGATGACGAGTATCCTGACTACTTCCATTATGAGGTAGCTTCAGCTAAATGCTAAAAGGGCCGTCTGTCGTAATTTGGCAGTAAATTGAATTAGCATTTAGCTCAGCTACACAAACTTTCCTCGTTAACTTGACCAAATGTGCAGGTGCCATTTTGTATTTCCTGGCTTATATTTTGTATGAACATGCAGCCTCGTGGTCAGCATGCCCTTTTGTCCTTTCTCTGTACCAATGACCATGTACCTTGCCCAACAACAGGCTATTTTTAGCACTGGTCATGCTTACGCATGCGCACTCGAACATTTAGATTAATGAGCGGTCACCTCTTAGGAATGTTCTCTTAAACTGACCAGTGGTACTAAACTCCTCCCACATGTTGGCTGTGTTCCAAAAATGCCCTTATATGTACCTAAACTGTGCAAAAGTATACTGCCTACCTGTTTATTACTGTTAAACTTGTATAAAAGAGGTCGCACACCGATGTTCGGTGTGATACTTCTTGCATTGCCGAAGGGTGCTGTAGGAATGTACCACCCCCCCATGGGGTCCTAATAAACTTGTCTTTTGCATTTTCCAGTGTCCGTGCCAACTTCTATTCTATGGTGTTCGAGGGTTTTTGCAGAGTATGTAGACCTGACGAAACCCAATACCACAGCTGTGCCACCTGTGATTGCCCAGTCTGGTTTAAGTTTAATTTCTGTGCCTTTACTGCCGTCTTTGTTTTTTTCCTGTAGTTTTTCTCCTATTCTTGTCCCCTTCGCCCCTAGTGCCCGTGCCCGACTCCCCCTGCCCCAATTCCACTCCCCTCCCTCGAACTTCCCGCCACTGCCACCCTGTGGCCCGCCCCCCTGGTACCCCATTCGCCACCCCGCTCCCACCTCCCAGCAGCTCCTCCCTCCCTTAGCCCTTCTTATGGAGGCCGCGCGGTGGTGAAGGGAGCGACCTTTGACCCTGTCACCAGGTAGGTCGCCCCCTCAGCCGCCACATGGTCCCCCTGCCCCGCTGCCCGCTGTGCCACCTGTGATTTCCCAGTCTGGTTTTTAGTTTAATTTCTGTGCCTTTACTGCCGTCTTTGGTTTTTCCTGTAGTTTTTCTCCTCTTCTTGTCTCCGTCGACCCTAGTGCCCGTGCCCGACCCCCTCTGCACCCCACACGCTCCCCTCCCTTGCACTTCCCGCCACTGCCACCCTGCGGCCCTGCCCCCCTGGTACCCATTCGCCACCCCGCTTCCGCCTCCCAGCTGCTCCTCCCTCCCTTAGCCCTACTTATGGAAGCCGCGCTGCTGGCACGCCGAAGGCGTGCCAAAGGCATGCCCGTCGGTGCCCTTCCACACCTGGACCGCGCCCAGCGCCAGAACCCCTGGCCCCCACCGAAACCAAGTAACCCCGACTGAGATACAACACCACAACCCTCCACGCACTCAACACCGGCCGACCAGCCGCATGCTACCAAGCCACGCTGAAGCGCACCTACAGACCCTTCTCCTGCCAAACCTGCATATTCACCTGCGTCCGAACCCACGTCCCACCACCCAGACCAGGCAACAACAACAACCACCTCAAGTGCATCCTGCTCAACACCCGCTCCGTCCACAAGCACGCCGTCGAACTCTGGGACCTCCTCGACACAACAGCACCAGACATCGCCTTTCTCACAGAAACCTGGATGAACGCCTCCTCAGCTCCTGACATCGCCATAGCCATCCCGGACGGTTACAAGATCTCCCGAAAGGACAGCGTCAACCAAACCGGAAGAGGAATCGCCATCATCTACAGGAACACCATTGACGCCACAACCAAATCCGAAGATGCCCTCACCACCGCCGGACACCTACACTTCCAGATCCACACCGACCCTAAGATCCACCCTCAGAGGAACCCTCGTCTACAGACCCCCAGGCCCACGAACACAATTCAGTGAAGCCATCGCCAACTTCATCAGCCCACACGCCCTCGTCTCATCAGTCTACATCCTCCATGTGGACCTGAACTTCCACCTGGAGAACAACAATGACAACAACACCACCACCCTGCTTGACAACCTCGCCAACCTCGGACTCAAGCAATTGGTGAACACCCCCACACACAACGCCGGCCACACGCTCGACCCCGTCTTCTCTGCCAGCAGCCACGTTGCCTTCAGCCACTCCACAGGACTACACTGGACCGACCACAGCTGCATCCACTTCACCTTTAAGAAGACCACATCCCACCACAGCCCGCAACAGATCCCCCATAGATCCTGGAGCAAAATCACCGCAGACCAGCTAACCACATCACTGAGCCAGAAACCCCCCATCACCACCACGAACACCGATGACGCAGCCAGCATCCTCACCCAGTGCATAGTCAACTGCGCCGATGCCCTTGCACCACTAAAGAATCCTCCAGGCAAGCCTGGCAACAGTAAAACAACATGGTTCACCGATGACCTCAAAGAATCAAAGAAATCCTGCAGATCCCTCGCGAACAGACGACAGAAAATATGACAGCCCTCAAGAACGCCACCCGCAAACACCACCAGTTGATCCACACCACCAAAAAGACATCTTTCAAAGAACGGCTGGACAACAACACACACAACAGCAAGGAACTCTTCAGCATCGTAAAAGAGCTCTCCAATCCCAACGCCAACAGCAACGACATCACACCGTCACAAGACCTCTGCAAATCCCTCGCCACGTTCTTCCACCCCGAGATCGCCGATATACACAACAGCTTCGGTGCCCAGACTCCGCCCCCAGCCACCAAACCAACGCCCCCTAAAACCACCCTCAGCTCTTGGACTCCCATCAGCACCGAAGACACCGCCCACGATATGAACACCATCCTCTCCGCGTCTTCTTCCGACACATGCCCTCACAACATCTTCAACGAAGCCGACACTATCATCGCTCCCCACCTACGGAACGTCATAAACAACTCCCTCGCGTCCGCCACCTTCCCAGAGAGCTGGAAGCACGCAGAGATCAACGCCTTACTGAAGAAACCCACAGCGGACCCCAAAGACCTCAAAAACATCTGCCCCATCTCTCTTCTTCCCTTCCCGGCGAAAGTGATCAAGAAGATCGTCAATAAGCAGCTGACCGCATTCCTCAAAGCCAATTGGTCCCTTGACCCATCCCAGTCTGGATTTCGAGCCAACCACAGCACCGAGACTGCCCTCATCGCAGCCACCAATGGCATCAGGACCCTACTCGACAACGGGGAAACCACTGCCCTCATTCTCCTAGACCTCTCAGCCGCCCTCTCACCCTAATAACCCGCCTCCATAACGCCGGGATCCAAGGCAAAGCACTGGACTGGATCACCTCTTTCCTCTCCAACAGAACCCAGCGAGTCCGCCTCCCTCCCTTCCGCTCCGCAGCCATCGAGATCATCTGCGGCGCACCCCAAGGCTCATCACTCAGCCCAACCCTCTTCAATATCTACATGAGCCCCTCTCACCACCATCGCACGCAAACACAACCTCAACATCATTTCATACGCCGACGACACCCAGCTGATACTCTCCCGCACCAAAGACCCAGCCACTGCCAAACTCAACCTCCAGGAAGGAATGAAAAACGTCGCGGAATGGATGAAACTCAGCCGTCTGAAACTGAACTCAGACAAGACGGAGGTCCTCATCCTCGGACCATCCCCATCCACCTGGGACGACTCCTGGTGGCCTGCAGAACTAGGCACCGCACCAACACCCACTGACCACGCACGCAACCTGGGATTGATCCTGGACTCCTCTCTCACGATGACCAAGCAAGTCAACACCATCTCATCTTCATGCTTCAACACCCTGCGCATGCTCCGTAAGATCTTCCGCTGGATCCCTACCAGAACTAGAAAGACGGTCTCCCGGGCCCTCGTCACCAGCCGACTTGACTACGGGAACGCCCTATATGAAGGAACCACAATCAAACTTCAGAAAAGACTCCAATGCATACAGAACGCATCCACACTGTGGAAAATTAGTGCGTTTTGGTGAACATTATCTGCGCCATCTTGCCTCTTCCCCTGATGCCACACTTTGTCGTACGCGCCCGCCATTTTAAGATGTCCCGATCAGAACAAACCCTTTTGCATACCGCTGGCCCCTGACATAGCCCTTTGCCTTCACTAAGCCTGCACGCTGACCACCCCCTGCTTGCACCTGCCTTGAGTCATAAACCCCTCTTCGGCGCTGCTCTGCCCCCGGCCCTCATCCTGTTCCCAGCGCGACACCTCCCTGCTTTCCTTTCATGATCTCCGGCCCTTAGATGCAAACCCCCTTTTTCCCCGTGAGCCCGTTTTGTCCTCCCCGTTCCCAAGCCGACACCCAGCTCTGCCGATACCATCCTTGCCCCTCCCCGTACAATAGAAAGCTTCCCCCATCAAAGAAATCCCCGGGTTGATCAAAGCCCCCACCCCATGAGACCCGATCAAACCCCCCACATTCCGTGAATCGGCGGATTATCCAGCTGCGCGATGCTCATCACCTGTTGTGACTAGGGTGGGGACTTCAACTGTAAATGTGTGTGGGAACGGGCCCCAAAGGGGGATTCCGGGTATGTCTTTCCGTATATCAAAGCTTTGTCACATGTATGTAAACTGTAATAAAAACCATAAACACTGTATATAAGGGGCCAGGCCTCAAACGTAAGTTAGAGCACCTCAGAACGATACCTTCTGTCCGTTTCGTTGTGTTCTCCTCCGGAGAGAATAAAAAAACCTTGTTTCCTGCTTTCCAGTCTCCAGCGCCTGCCTCTTCATTGATTTAAATAACTAGAGGGTCACAGAGGCAATACCGCCGGGCAAATATCGATTGTCCCCGACCCGATTGAAACTGTTTTTACAATTGGCGTCCCAAGCGTGGGGCCCATCAGCGACTCGTGGATCCAGTGGGAGAGGTCCCGACGACAGAGTGAACGACTGCAACGATCGGGAGAGCTCTTGCCCAATAGACCCTCGTCTGGCAGCCGATCATCCGAACTTCACTAGTTCCGAACAGACCTCTCTCGAGTGATCTACGGTCCTGACTGGGAACCATCAGGAGTGCCGTGAGAAATACGAGAAAAAGAGGACGATCGGGCGCTGGATTCGGAAGACAAGAAACTGTCCACATGGTCCGGGTAAGGTCGTGTTGCCACGACAAGTTGCGAAAGAATTTGTTTTGATTGCTTGATTGTTCAAAAATACTAGTATTGCCTTGTTTATTTTTATTTAGAGATTCACTGTCTGCAAACGGAGAAGCAACAGGCTCTCGCTCCCTTTGCAAGCAGTGGAGGATAAGTAGGGTAGCAGCCGTGCTTGTTCTTTTTCTCCCCCACTCAATAATTGCTTGAAACTGAACTGTTGTTCACAAACTATTGTTTCCTGGAGATTCTCTGTCTGCAAGCAGGGAAGAGACCATCCTTTTTGCAGATAGTGAAAAGGGTAGGTAACGCAGATCTTTGCGGTCCTACTCATTCTCCCCATTGTTATTTTGTTGGTCTATTGGTTTTTTTTTGGATCCATGAGGTATTCACTGCCTGCAAACAACGTAGAATAGAAATATTCTGTCTAGTCTTTGCACCTAGTGATAAGATAGGCAGTGCTGACTTTTTAGTCCCTCGTTACGAGCCGTCATGTCTGTCTTCTCCCCATTGATAAATAGCCTGTTTAGCCCGGACCGGGTGTTAGAGGTGGACCATATGGCTCCACTAGAAGGCACCCCTAATAAGGACATGTTCATAAACTATGGGTTAGTCACCATAGCTTATAATAAATTATGGCACAGGTATACCGAAGATAGCCAAGACAAACAGTGGCCACTGGCAGGATCCTTTGACCTTGATAAAATAGAAACGTTAGAAATAGCCCTTCGAAATAATAAGACGACGCCAATTATGCTCGACAGTCTCGGTATGTGGCGCAGAGAGGCTACGAGACGACAGAGAAAAGACGAGGATAAACCAAGTAGGGAAATATACCGACAGGACAACCCCAGGACACCGCTACCCACAACTTATCCCCCGACACTATACAAAGGACGACCAGACTTAGGGTCAGACCAATGCGCTTTTTGTAGGTATGTCGGACACTGGAAAGCCCAATGCCCGACTCTACTGAGCGTGAGTAAAAGCAAAGGGCCGACAAGAACGACAGACCGACAGTACGAGAAAAGGCGCGAGACAGAGAAGAGCCCGACTTACATAGACAGACCAGACAGAACCACCACGTTTGATTATGCCCGATGGCACAGATTTCGCCAGGAAAATCTCAGCGGCATGATCAAGTTCTCCTAGGTCGGGCAATGTCAAGACGGGAACCCAGCCTCGTTTAAAAACTCACAGACGGAAAGAGATAATTATGACCGATAACTGTTTTTATATTTGTCTTGGGTCTTTGTATGTCGTACTTGTACTGTCCCCCGTCTGAGTTCGTGTGTATGTAATGTACAAATCTGCGTCATCCCTCTACACGTGTTTCCGTGTTACTCGACCCCTGTTAGCAGAAACTTAGCATAAAAGCAACCTGGAAAGAAAGAAATGATAAAACAAAATCCGTAGACCATTAATAAACTTGAACTTTTAATTTAACACAACAAACAAGGAATAATAACGATAAACTGTAGAAAGTAGAAGTCAAACAGAACATTCGCCCCCCCCCCATTCTGGAACCTTCCAAAGTAGGGCAGGGTTACGGCTACGCCCAACCAACGGCAACCCATATAAGGCGAGCCCCGCCGCCAACTCTTGGTCAGGAAATCTTAACGTATGGGGGAGTCGGAGGAGAGGCAGGAGCCCGCAGCCTGGGCATTTGCAGGTAGTCCCGCCACATGTCTCCTTGGCCGGCCGCAACGGGCCTGGAAAGACTAAGGTAGTCCCGCCACATGTCAAGAGGAGAGCGAGGCACCTCTTCCTTTTCTCTTCCGTCACAGCCGCAGCAGTCCTGGACGGCGGGATGTCCTGCACGTACCTCCACAACAATTTGTCCAAGTTGGGCTGGGAGGGAGAGGCGACGCGGACGAGCCTCTCCCACCTCCACCGGTAGGAGGTTTCCCAGCCCCCAGCCCGGCGCCGAACACCCCCAGTCAGGCGATGGTGCCCATACTTCCACAGCACCGGACACACCATGGTGGCACCCCAGTACTTGCGCAGCACCGAACACACAATGGTGGCACCCCAGTATTTGCGCAGCACCGAACGTACAATGGTGACGCTTGGGGAACACCGGATGTGGAGAGGCCTTCATGCAGGGCGATGAAAAGGAGCGGCATGGAGTGCACCGGGAGAAGGAGACGATGTGAACGAGTCTCCCTCGCCCCCCCAGGTGGGGGCATCACAGCTGCACCCCAGCTGAACGTCCCGCTCTCACAAAACAGGGACCTCTTCCCTTCACTCCAAAGGGTCTCTTCCATTCTTGCAAACTCGACGAGAGTGGCCCCTGTAGGGCCTCAAAATGGCGTCTGGATCCGCTGGAAGGCGGGCCCCGGCCACTAGAGTAACTTTGGCCAGCCATACAACTCGAACATTTGTCCCATGGAGCACGAGCCCCCATCTCCGACAGCATCTCCGCAGCCTTGAAGATCATACAAAGGTCCCCGGCGGAGCCTTCGGCCTTTGCAGGTTTCCGGTAAGGGACGGCTGCTTCGATCGCCAACGAAACAAACATGACATTGCCACACCTTCTGTTAGCGTGAATTCTAGAACTGCCGAAAAGGACTCTGGTCCAAACTGCCAGTAATGGAAACATTTCCCCCTGATGCTGCTTCCGGACTGTGCCGGCCCCGCCCAAAATGGCGCTGGTATCAATCGGAACTTACGAACACCTCGTGGTGTTCCTTCGCACTAATATAAACTTGATGTTCTGAGATTTTTGTGATCCTTTGTACACTTGGCTAGAAAAGACAAGGAGAGCTCACTCGACGAACAGTATGAAAAGATCCCCGTTACAAATGTCGACTACGAATATACAATGTATTATATTTTTATAACTGATGTAAACCTCATTTACGATGCATACGTACGGTATGCATATAGGAAATCTGATTACAACTGTTATGATTATGTTTCTAAATTATGAAAATATATGCCCCCGAACCCCCAGCCAATTAATAGACGTTTTAGTCTCTTACAAATGAATGAGTAAAACTTTTCCGATGTTTTTACTGTTGCAAACGACACCCCCCACTGTACGCACTTTAGCCATTGCCACGACCGACCAAATACGACCACACCCTCCTAATCCATATGCTGAAATGAATTTGCAAAATAAAAGTCTTTGAAACTATGGACGGGTATTGCATGCTTTATTTTAAAAACAATATGGGATGGGTAGGAAAGTTCTTTTTCTGTGCACCCTACTCTGCTCTCTCTTTAAGGTTAAAGGAAGATGGTTGCCCAGCCCTGGAGGACGGATCGGATCGACAACACGACACTCCGTCTTAAAAGTACGCGACTGACTCATGAACTCTCGCGTAGAGGAAGACCGTGACTTCCAAGGATGGGTAAAACGAATGGTGTAAATGAGGGAATGTAAAAGGAGGGTGAAATGAAATAATGTAAATATTGTAAAGTACAACGTTCCGAAGTAGCAGGGACCCAAGAACCGAAGAACTTTAGAACGCCACGGCGTTGAAAGAGGTTTAAGGATCCCGATAGTGAGATATATCCTTTGACTAGATACCTCGCACTAGGCACCTCTGGTTTCCTTTTTATGTTTCCCCGCACACGCCCTACATGAACACACTACCCCCCCCTCGACTCCGAAAACCATATCCCCGGGGACCCTGCCCCAAGGAGGAAAGACGAGTAAGAGGTAAGTAAAGGACTTATGAATCCATGTATTTGAATGCGCGCGAATGCTGTCTCCCCCACCCCCCTTTTTTTCCTCCCTCTGCAGGTTACATCAGAGATTACAGCCAAGGTGTGGCGAAGATCTGAGACTTTGCCACGTCTAAATACGCGAAACGGACTAGCGCCGCGAGGTGGTGTCTAAGCACGCCTGCAAACTACTCACGTATCGAACAAACCCGAAAAATTAGCACAACCTGATAAAAAGTGATCACCCTTAAACCAGACCGGACGAATGAACCCACGTCACGTATGATGCGAAACTGAGGGAATGTGTGTGTGTGTGTGACTGAGGCGTTGACCCAACTGGTCAAAGGACCGAGAATGCGAGAAAGTGCGACAAAATGGTACCTCCTTTTTTCTTCTTTCCTTTTCTCAAAGCACGTCCCCTCTACCCTGTCTAATGCTCAAACTGCGTGATTACAAGATTCTACCGTGGACTCGTGAATACCCTTTACTGTGTAATGCACTAAATAGCCTTTCTTGAATGCACTGCCGCCCTCTCCGTTGCACGTGCACTATTTAGCCTGCCGTTGCACTCTCTCTCTCTCTCTCTCTCTCTCTCTCTCTCTCTCTCTCTCTCTCTCTCTCTCTCTCTCTCTCTCTCTCTCTCCCCCTCTCTCTCTCTCTCTCTCTCTCTCTCTCTCTCTATTTTTGCACTACCACTCTTCCGAGTGGTTAGCCCCGAAATTGGCAGATTGCCGCCCCTAGCACACCACCTAATTGGCTTCAAATACCGTCAGTATTTGCACAAACATTTGTCTTTAATACAATCACCCTGAGGCCGCGTCATTACCTCTCCTTTTCCGCTAGAAGTCAATGAACCCAGGTTGGGCCGTAAGGGAAAGGACAGGTAAGACGACAGAGGTTCCCTAATCTGGCCCGAAATAAGGGAACTACATGTCAACGGCTCCTATAGTATAAAACAAGGACCTCAGAATACGCGACCCTCCCCTCCCCGAATCGTCGCAATACCCAAACCAGAAAAACGATCACCCCCGCTACCTCCCCTGTCTATGTCCCTGGTTGTCTCCCATAAAACCCCTGTCCTTCCTAGTTAAGTAACCGGGCTGTAAAAGGTTACGTAGGACCCAGAATGATGTTTTACAAGGTTAACAGACTAGACCAAGGTAAAGAAATCATCAAAATGAACCCCGCAGTAGTTGAAAAACAGGATGCACCGATAGAAAGGAAATGTTTAGCCATGTTCGTCTCTCAGCAAAATACCTGTGTAGTACCATGTTGATGACTCACTGTACCCTTTTGTAAATATGAAACTCTAGAGAACGGCATATCTTTGCCAGATTTGTCTCCCGAAGGTGGGTTACCATCAGATGAACTGTCATGCCTGTAATAAATGATTATGAAGGAAAGTCATAGTAAATCCAGCAGGTCCGCCACCGGTCATTCATATGCCAGTTGTGAACGTTAAAAATGACGGACATTTTCATTCTTTGCCTGGAGCTGGGAGAGAAATAGACTTTTTTGATTATCTTCATCCGAAAATTTTCTAAAAGACTGTCTTTTCAAACTTGTTTAAGGGTACTGCTGTTGGAGGAGAGAAGGACCGGATGTGGGAGCACGAGGCCCGACTGCAGACTAAGGGACACCTGCGACATTAGCCAAGGCGAGACCACGACTGAAAAGAGCTGCAGGACGAGGCACTGTTTTCGACAGCATGAAAAGAAAGGGTCGACCTGATGCCCCTGCTCGACGTCCAGTGCCTGTCGACCAGTCCCCGCTCTCTGAATTCCGTCACACGCCCGCCTATTTGAAGTCTCTCGTTCCCCTAGTTTGTCCCTAATTTGGCCTTGCTCCATCCCCCCTTTTTTTTTCCTCTGACCTACCCTATGGACTGTTTTGAACGCTCTTCTTCCATCGGAACTTTCTGACAATCACCTCAAAAGACACAGGGCGAAAAGGACCTTTCCGACCAGAAACGCGAGGAAAGGGTCGTGCCCTGCAACGCAGAACTTAGAACAGAGCCGGACTTGTAGCTCCACCGCCGGTGCTCAACAGCGCCAACGAAAGACCACAAAGAACAATGAGAACTCGTAAACTTCGAACATTTGACATCCTCAATCACCGTTTTTGCCTCATTTCTCTCCCAGCCGCCATTGTATTGAGCCTGCTCCAAACCGAATCTGAAATATGTATTAACCTGCCAGTTCACGTTATGATATGTACTTGCTGCTCGCCGTTTTTTGTATTTCATTCCTATGACTTTCCTGCTGAACAAATTTATCAAAGTTTATCAAATAGGTGCACCTCCTAAAAACTAGAAACCTCAAAATGTATTGTTTACAACTCTTTTTCTAGGGTTCCTACCGGTCTTCTCTCTCATGCCCACCACAATAGACCCGAGTAGAAAATGAACCAGCAAGATGTCTTGAATATGTTAAAGGGAGAACTGTGGAAAATTAGTGCGTTTTGGTGAACATTATCTGCGCCATCTTGCCTCTTCCCCTGATGCCACACTTTGTCGTACGCGCCCGCCATTTTAAGATGTCCCGATCAGAACAAACCCTTTTGCATGCCGCTGGCCCCTGACATAGCCCTTTGCCTTCACTAAGCCTGCACGCTGACCACCCCCTGCTTGCACCTGCCTTGAGTCATAAACCCCTCTTCGGCGCTGCTCTGCCCCCGGCCCTCATCCTGTTCCCAGCGCGACACCTCCCTGCTTTCCTTTCATGATCTCCGGCCCTTAGATGCAAACCCCCTTTTTCCCCGTGAGCCCGTTTTGTCCTCCCCGTTCCCAAGCCGACACCCAGCTCTGCCGATACCATCCTTGCCCCTCCCCGTACAATAGAAAGCTTCCCCCATCAAAGAAATCCCCGGGTTGATCAAAGCCCCCACCCCATGAGACCCGATCAAACCCCCCACATTCCGTGAATCGGCGGATTATCCAGCTGCGCGATGCTCATCACCTGTTGTGACTAGGGTGGGGACTTCAACTGTAAATGTGTGTGGGAACGGGCCCCAAAGGGGGATTCCGGGTATGTCTTTCCGTATATCAAAGCTTTGTCACATGTATGTAAACTGTAATAAAAACCATAAACACTGTATATAAGGGGCCAGGCCTCAAACGTAAGTTAGAGCACCTCAGAACGATACCTTCTGTCCGTTTCGTTGTGTTCTCCTCCGGAGAGAATAAAAAAACCTTGTTTCCTGCTTTCCAGTCTCCAGCGCCTGCCTCTTCATTGATTTAAATAACTAGAGGGTCACAGAGGCAATACCGCCGGGCAAATATCGATTGTCCCCGACCCGATTGAAACTGTTTTTACAACACAACTCATTCTCAACATCCCCTGCCACAGTCACATATCAGCCCACCTGAGAGACCTGCACTGGCTCCCCGTCAGCAAAAGGATCACGTTCAGGCTCCTCACCCACGCACACAAAGTGCTCCAAGGCATAGGCCCTGAATACCTCAAAAACCGCCTCACGTTCCACACTCCAACACGCAAACTCCGCTCCGCCAGCCTCGCCTTCGCCACCGTCCCATGGATCCGCAGAACCACCGCCGGAGGAAGGTCATTCTCCTACCTGGCGGCCAAGACATGGAACTCCCTCCCCGCCCACCTACGTCTGACCCAGGACCACCTCACATTCAGGAAACACCTCAAGACCTGGCTTTTCGAGCAGTAGCGGCACTTCCCCCTATCCCCCAGTGCCTTGAGACCCTCACGGGTGAGTAGTGCGCTCTAAAAGTGTATTGATTGATTGATTGATTGAACATGAGCGACTGTCTGCGATATATTGAATATTATCACTCTGCTGAAGAATGTAAAATGTGTCAGATTGCTGTTTTTTGCCAGTTCTTTCTGCCTTTGAAATATATCCTATTCTGTTTGTAGAGGCTGTCTAGAGTTGTCTTCTGAAGGATGCAGGTCATGTTGAGTTGCCTTCCCTCCCATTGGCCAGGCTCTGACAGCATCTGAGCTCCTTTCAGGCTCCCAGTCCCAGGGCGTGATGGAAAGGGGGTGTCTAACATCCCCCTCTCATGGCAGCTTTCTGCACTGGTGTTCCCTAGATGCTTCAAACGAAGCTTTCTCATTCAGTAAATAATCAGCAAAGCTTCTCTGAACCGGAAGAAAAGGCAAAGTTCACTGCTTCCCCGGGGGAGCTGTTCCTTTTGTAAACGTGATCTTGCACGGTCTTCTTGAATAAGGTTGAGCCGTGTTTTCTTGTGCTCTCTTGGTGCCATGGGAACTGCCTGTCCTAGGACAGACATGAAATGCCCGCCCGGCATCGAGCTGCAGAAATGGCATTTTTTAATGATGTGTTTTTAAGGGGAATCCATTATGTACTGAAAAGATATTTAAATTCGGCAACTTATCGGCAGGGCACCTCTGTCGAGAAAGTAAAATGTATCTCGTCACTGCAGGAAATTGAGTGAGGGGATGTTTTTCTTTCTGTTGCCTTATGCTTTCAAATCTGCTTTTTTTGAGTTTTTTGACACAAATGGGGATTACAGTAAGTGTGTGGGAAACCAAGAGAGAGCTGACTGACATGCAGCCCAAGACATGTGATCGGCAGAACACGGGAATAAATAAATAAATAAAACTAATACATTTACAGAAAATAAGAAATAAGAAAGGACACACTGGGATGAGAGCAGATGTGTCTCTTGTCTCATTAAGAGATCAATAACAGTGCCAATATTATCATTGTGTCCGCCTTTGAAAAGGGCTTGCAGTAAAATGTTTGTGCAGGCCTGTCTGCATACCGGTGACGACTCCTTGAGGTGGAAAGGGACCACCATAAAGACATCATCGTGCCTCGCAGTGACCCCATGGAGAGGGTGGCTGGGACTGAGACTGGGTCAGAGAGAGGTGTGTGTCAATGCAACATCTAGCCAGCTGGAGGATCACTTCCTGGTACCGTGGGGTGTTTCCAGCTCTGCCCTGAGTCATGTAGCAGCCCTCTTTGCTTACTGGAAGCAATATTTATAAAACAAACAAAGGACTACGGAATGACGCACCGGATCTGACACCGAAAAAAGAAACAAAGGACTATAAAATGATGCACACAGATAAAAAGCAGAAGAAATGAAAGTGAACAGCACACCTGAGAAGGGATGGCCGACCAGGAGGAACCATTCTCCTGTAGTGAAGGTCCACCCGACAGAACAATGAGTGAAATCACCTGGGCGTCAACCAGACAAGCAAAGGAGAGACAAGTACAACAAATGCACCAGTAAGAAGGCAGCATTTCTGAATGGCCGAGCAGTGAGCAAATGGCAATACTGGGTGTGTCAAAAACCTACAGAAGAGATTACAACAGGTCTTGCAGACAGTGCAAGTGCTGCCTTAGGTTTAACCTAAAGATAGCTCTTGGTTTTTAAACAAAGAAACTCTGGAAGGATTCTTCCTACAAATGTCTAGGGGTTTGGGTGGAGGAAAGAGGTCAATACACAGCTCATGTGAAAGGTCAACAGAGCACTGCCCACAATCAGATTTTTGCTTTTCAAAGTTCAGTACAGATTCTGAACTTTCCAAACATAACTGCTCTGACAATAGTAGTTGATTATGACTTGATGCCATCATTGACTTTCACGGAGATTGCATTAAAAAAATAGATTTGACTACTAGCTACATCAACACTTCCTCTTAATCAAATTGCACAAGTCTATTACAATTTCAGCTAGAATTTAATGTTGTGCGACATCAATTAGTACTAAACAATTTGTTTATTTTCCTTTGTGCTAAATTAAACAGTTTCCTTACAATATTAAACAGTTCTCTGGGCCGATTTTTGGCACACTCAAGTTGTGCTCGAAAGACGGTTGCCTTTTCATTGAATATGTGCTTCTTGTAAGTAGTTCTGGCGGATCTAAGGAGGGCAAGATGGGAGGGAGAGTGGTGTTGTCTCTAAGGGGCATATTACCAAGGGCCTTATTGCCGCTTTAGCGGGAATTTTTCCCACTAAACCAACTGGCACCCACAAATCACACTTCAGTAATTGGGACCTCATGAGACATGGTGTTGTGCCTGCAGAATACATAGGGGCATATTATCAAAAGGGTTTTTCTCCGCTTTTTTGGCTTAAAAAGCCAAGAAAGCGGAGATAAAATTATCTCCCTATTACCTAGCTGTCGCTAACACCAGTTGGCGACAGCTAGTAGGAGATAGCGATCATCTTGGGGCCCACTTTGCATGTCAACGATATTTATCGCTAATGACATGCAAAGTGGGCATGCCAAGATGTTAGCGACTGGAAACAGTCGCTAACATCGCTATCTCCTATTACCCACTTTTGGAGATAATCGCGCTTAGCACGATAATTTCCAAAAGCTAACGCCTGCCCAGAGCAGTTCTTAGCCATGTTATCCAATGGTAGGTGGATAACATGGCTAAGAGCATTAGATCGGCAATGCATGAATATCGCTGATTTTTCAGCAATATTCATGCATTTCGGCCGATTTTTACCGCTTTTGAGATAAACCTTGATAATATCAAGGTATCTCAGCAGTAAAAATCGTCGGAGCGCGGCGATATAATTTTAGCCGCTAACCATGCATAGCGATAATTATCGCTATTGCTTGGTAATATGCCCCTAAGTTCTTTCAGTCAGTCTGAGAGACCATCTTTCCTTGTTAAGATCTGCGTTGAACCATGATTTGGATGGATTATTTCGTTGTTTTCGTAGTTAAGGAGGGGCTAAATTGTGCAAGACATGTTTGACGGTCTTCTTGAAAAGTTCCTTGAGCTTATTGGCATTTTGTGAGAGAGAGGGAGAAGGAGTAGGGCCTGGAGTTTAGGCTCAATTACGTCTGGAGGGATTTGACTCAGGTTTCTGGTCCATTTCAGGGGTTTGGTGATTTCTGAGGAGGGGAAGGGGAATTGGTTACGATCTTGAACAGAATGAGGTGATGTTCTGACCAGTCAATGGGGATGATGTGAGATAGGGAGGAAGTGTCCTGATGGCGTTGAGAGTGGCTCCTTTTTTTATGGATTGGACTTTGTCATATTTGTTTGAGGTCGTTAATCTCAAAGAGGTTTAGGAGGCGCATGACTGTGGAATCCTCAACATTAGTCCAGTGAATGGTAAAATCATCTAGGAAGAGATTTTTTTGGTAGACAGAGCAGATTGTGAAAGAAAGTCAGAAAATCCATCGGTGAAGAGAAGAGGTTCACCCAGAGAATAATAGATTATGTAGTCGGATCGGAGGCGCACCCTGGGTAATGAGTTCAGAGCCCAGGTATTCACAGATTAGGTAGTCTAAGTCTTTTAATACGGAGAGTTGCAGTTTGTTTTTATAGATTATAGCAAGAATACCCCCTATTCTGATAGGACCATCTTTCCTAAGGATTGAAAAGTCAGGGGGGGGTGAGTAGGTCAAGAAAAGCCGTTGAGTGGTCATTTAGCCAGGTTTCAGTGAGGAAGGCAATGTCAATTGCTTCCTGAGGATGGTTTTGGATAATTCAATTGCGTGACTGGCAGCCGAACAGCAGTTGATGAGCATGCAAGAGAGGGGTTTAATGTTATCATTGATAGAATTACAAGGTAGAATGGTGGAAAGTTGGGCTGGCGGTCTAGGTGAGTTGGGTGCAGGAGGAATTCTGTTAGTACCTACAATCACTGGGATCTTAGAGTGAGAGGGGGAAGGCCAGAATTCATAGGTGGAGGAAGGTAGAAGTTGCAATGGTTGCTGAGGTCGGACGAGGATAGATATCTCACTGCACGGATGGGCCTATGAGCTCGGTTGTGTAGGGGTGTAGTTCTACATTTGTTATAATGGGGGAAGTTAAGAGAGTATGCACAGGGGGAGTCAGTGTGGTTCGGGAATGAGCGTTGAGTGAATTGAAATCATTTCTTAGATAAGTGAGTTCTGTCCTCAAGGTTGAGAGAATTTGCTTGATGATGGTTAATGACTGAGTAAAAAAATTGAGTGGAACCTCAGTTGTAAGAGAGGGGGGGTGTATTAGAATTAGAATTAGTCATGGGGGAATTAGAATTAGTCATGGGGCAGGCAGAGGAGGGGAGAGGCTAGAAGGTGGGGAAAGAGGAGAGATCTGGATGATAGGTGAGGTATGAAGCGTGAGGAGAGAAGGGTCAGTTGAAGAGACAGTCAGGGTGGAAGGGTAAAGTAGGTGGGCGAGAGGGATGTCAGGATAGCCTAATATGGGTCTAAGGGGGGAAGCAGTTGTGAGAGGGGGAGATTGAGATTGACAAATGGGGGGAAAGGAGAGTCCAGTTGTGGAGGCACAGAGGTAGGGGAGGGGTTAGCTCTAGGGCAAGGGGTTGGCGGGGGTTGGTCATGACGGCATGACGGAACGTGCCGGAGAGACATGGAAGGGAGGATGGGACTGACCCGGTGGGGTGGTAGACATCATAGAGGCATCAGGCCGTTTGGTTGGGGGAGGGTTGGGGACTACTAGAGAGAGTTGGTACGGCAAGGAGCTAAAATGGTTTTTGGAGATGTTGAGGTGGTAATTAGGTGCTTGGATGAGGATATTGCCGGATTTGAACATGGAGATGTCATTTTCCTCGAGGAAGTGTGGGAATGGGGTGGTGGTCCATTTGAAACCATAAGGGATGTTACCGGATTTGGAGATTGTGAGATGAAGGAACTGGAAGATATTTTTCCATTTGGAGGGGCGTCTGGAAAAGAAGATATAGTTAGTTTTGTTGGGCGATAAGAGACTGAGGTAGGTGTCAGCAATTAATGTTTCAGGGTGATGAATCAGTAATTTGTATTTAAAAATTTCTTTGCATTTTTGGAAAGGTTAGAGGGGTATAAGATGTTTCCATGAGTTTAGGCCATGTCGGGTGATAGCAGGGTCTGGAGGGGTGAGGGTAGAGATAAGGGGGGGACAAGATTGTATCGTAAGGTGGATGGGGGGGGTGATATGAGGAGAAAGTTCAGGGGGAGGGGTGAAGTACACTTGGAGAGACAATTGTGTAAGACGAGTGTAGGGGTGCAGAGCCACCAAGGTAGAATACAATCGAGAGAGAGAGCTGAGAAAGGTGCACTACTTAATTGTATAAACAATAAACACTTTAAATTAATTTAACATGGATTAATTGAAAGCAGTCCAGCAAGTTCAGAGGGGGTCAAGAACAACATAGACTTAAAGAGACTACATATACCTGGGTCTAAACTTTCAGACAAGGGGGGAAACGGCAAAAAAGCAAGAGGGCGGATAAGGGTCGGGTACCTAATCACAAACAATAAACAAAATAACATTGATTATTTGGCATCAGTCAAAAGAAGTAACAAGGCTGTACATGACAGGACTGACCAGGGCCTGAAAAATTTGAACAGGGGGGAATGGGTAAAAGTCTATAGTAGGGGAGAGAAAATCATGGGACAGCCCATAATTCTGCAGGAAGGAGTCAAGTTAGAGAGCAGCGCATCAAGCAGTAGTCAATATTCAATATTTCAGAGCCCAGACCAGTTTCATCAAGGCGGGATTGAGAAGCAGAGGCTGTGGGGGGTAGTAAAAAAACAGTTCAGAGAAGATTTCGAGGGTGGGAGAGGCGTAGGTCAAAAGCTCCGGAAAAGAAATACCAACAATTCCGTAGTCAAGGTCGGAAACAATCCAGGGGGGATTGAGGCACATCATCTCAGGTGTGTATTGCTGCTTACCTTTGCAAGCTCGGAGAGGGTATCGGCAAGGATGGGCGTCATCAGAGAAAGGAGGGAATGAGTGGTGTCATCAATTTGAACCAAGGATGCCTGGTGGAAGGAAATAAGACCCTGGGGCAACAGTAGTCCCTGGTAAGACAGGTATCACCCATTCAGAAGCGTAAAGGGTATTAAGATTACAAAAGCAATCAAGCCCCTCACCAGGGTTACCAATATCAGGAAGTTGGAACAAAAGTCAGCTAATTTGCCATGACCAGTGATTGTGACCAGTCATTGGGGACCAATTTTATAAAAACAATCACGCACCTCCGCAGTTAGCCAACATCTGGAGGTTGCTGCAAAGATAAGCCAGTTTATCATGACCAGTGTTTGTGACGCAGAGAATTAGGGATCAGGGGCACAGTGCTGAGGGAGGCATAAACAGAAAGCAAGGTCAGACACTCACCATCTTAGTGGACAGTCACCGTTCACCATCTTAGAAGACAGTTTAGCCAGGCCTGTTGTCATTTTGAGGGGTGATTAAGGGCCATATGTATGAAGCTGTTTTGTGATTGCAAACACTGCGAATCGCAAACAAACGGTGTATTCAATCGCAAAACACAGCCATGCTATGTATAAGCAACATTCGCATGGTATAATGGCTAATCGCTAAATTAGCGATTAGCGATTGTGCAAAAAATTAATTGAGGAGCTCAAACCCATACTTGAACACCCCACACGCAGGACACATACCATCCCCACCCATTTACAGGTCCTGGGCTCACTGCACCTCTTGGCATCAGGGAGCTTCCAGGGGGGATAGCCTCAGCAGGAGGGGTCTCACAGAGTGCACTTTGGCGCTTTTCCCATGCATTCCTGGATGCAATGGTCCAGGAGCTGCCTCACCACATCCACTTCCCCAGCACAGCACAGGCACTAGAACAGACCAAGCAGGAGTTCTATCAAATTGCACAATTTCCCCACATCTTCGGTTGCATTGATGGAACCCATGTCGCTATCTCCCCCTTCCCAGAATGAGTGTTCAGGAATCGCAAGTCCTACCATTCCCTGAATATACAAGTTGTGTGCAATGCCAAGCACATTATCACTGACATCGTAGCTAAATACCCAGGCAGCACCCATGACTCATTCATCTTTTGCCACAGTGGGATCCACCGTTGACTCACAAATGGGGAATTTGGAGAGGGCTACCTGCTAGGTAATTGCATAGGAAACAGTAACACAATAAAGTACAGCGGTGGCAGGACAGTGTTTAACCTATTTCCTCTTGCCTCACAGGTGACAGTGCGTATGCTGTCCGGGACTTCATATTGACCCCATACCTAAATCCTGTTAATGGTAGGGAGCGTAGGTACAACAGTGCCCACACTGCCACCCGCAGTACCATTGAGCAGACCTTTGGTATACTCAAGAGCCGTTTCCGCTGTGAGCATTAGAGTGGAGGAGCACTGCAATACAGCCCTGAGACCTGCTGCAAGATTGTAGTTGTGCGTGCCATGCTGCTTAACATCGCCACCAGTAAAGGCACCCCAGTGGAGCTCACCGATTCAGAAACATCAGATGAGGAGGGGCCAGTTCCAGGGGATGTAGGGCAGCTGGTGTCATTGGTGCGGCAGCCGGGAGCCAGAGGCGAGATGATATAACACAGAACTATTTCTAGGTGAGAAATGATGACACAATGCTATGTATTCATGCTACACTGTGTTTAATATCCTTGAGTTCAGGATTAATAACGTCACATAGCCTGTGTAGCACACAATGTAGGTTGTAATGTCCCGCACATTTTGGCTGCACAGTGCAAAAAAAAGCAATTGTTCACAGTTGTCTGTGTGTAATGGGTTAATCCACCCATTGCCTTTAGTTAGTCAGGGCACCTCAACAGCGGTGCTGACGTCCCACAGGTCCGCGCCCGAGTGCACATTGCCCTCTTCAGTGGCATCTGCAGTAGTAACTGTCCGCAGCTGGTCCACAGCACTTGTGACCAAGACTAGTCCCCTGGCCAGGTCCTGACTGCAGTGTGCCACCTCACGCTGCATGCTGATGCTGCACCGTGACTGCACAGAGGTGGCTGAGGCCAGACGGTTTACAGCCCTTGTGAATAGGTCAAGGCGTGTGTGGAGGCGCTGCCTCTCCCTGCGCCTAGCTGCATGGTCTGCCCTTATCTCCGCACAGAGTACCTCCAGGGCACCCGTCATGCCCCTGAAGCCAACCCTAAGCTGTCTTTGAATTGCCCTTATGCTTCTCCCCTGCAGGCGCTGCACCTCAAGCATTATTATTATTATTATTATCATTTATAGAGCGCGCGGCTACCCCCAACGGGGGTGTCCAGGCGCTAGCAGCAGCAGAGGGGGGGACGCTAAAGGTATCATGGGAGGTTAAATAACCAGGTTTTCAGATCTTTCCTAAACAGTCTCTCTGTCTTGGCTTTCCTGATATGTGTGGGCATGGTGTTCCACAGTGCAGCTTTCTTAACCATAAATGAACTGCCACCAAAGCGGGCTTTTTTATATCGGGGAACTGATAGAAGTTCTTGATTATTAGATCTTAGGGATCTGGTCTGGGAGTATTTCTGTACTCTCGTTTTGAGATATTTAGGACCTTTCTCTGCCAGAGCTCTATGTGCTATTGTTAGAGCTTTGAATTCAATTCTTCGCTTTACTGGGAGCCAGTGGGCTCCATAGGTGAGGGGAGATATGATGACGAAGTGGGATGTTCTTGATCAGCCTTGTAGCTGAGTTTTGAATAATCTGAAGTTTCCTGATTAAATAGGCAGGGAGGCCTAGATAAAGACTGTTGGCGTAATCTAATTGCGAAGTGATCAGGGCATGTACCACTGTCTTCCTGCTGTCCATCGGAAGAAAGTGAAGAAATCTACAGAGCGTTTTAAGTTTCCAGAAACATTTGTTTTATATAGCGCGAACTTGACCCGAACCGAATCAGGTATCAGAGCGCTTTACATAGTACCAGTTACGTTACATGAGGACGGACACAGATTCATTTTTAGGCACGGGGAGATTAAGTGATTTGCCCAGAATCACAGGAGGTTTTTTGGCGTCGTTACCGAGACTCAAATCCAGATCCACAGGTCCGAGGTCGAGCGCCCTAGCCGTTAGGCCAACTCCTCTCCCCTCACATTGTGAGGATACATAATTAACCTGAGCTTTGCCCGAGAGAGCGGAATCAAATTTAAAGCCGAGGTTTCTTGCAACCTGCGTAGGTTCAGGTGGAGGGTTCAGCTCTCTCGGCCACCACATCTCTGCTCTTGGAGGTTGCGCGTATTTAACTTCAGGCAGTTGTCTGTCATCCAAGATGCGATATTAAGCAGACACTGCCTGAAGTTGGAAAAAGATGCCTCTGTGTTCTCTTTCTAGGCCGCTGAGCACTGTCTCCTCTCCTGCCGCAGATGTACTTGGGGATGGACATGACCTGCGCCTGGATGGAATGACTGGGATGGGACTTGGAAGTGCTCGAGGTCTGGGTTGTGGCTCAGACTGTCCCTGGACTTGGTTGTTTTCTTCATCTGTGTCACAGATTTCATCCTCCAGCGGTGGCAAAGGAGCCACTGCAATGCGCCGGGGGTGTTTTGGTGGGAGGACAGGGCTGCCCTCCTCCTCCTCCTCCTCCTCCTCCACTTGCCCTGGCATTGCTGCACTGTGGGACTCATCTTCCCCTCTGGGCCTCTGTCCCTGTGTTTTCTGTGGTACTGTGGACATAAATGCACACATTAATTTGCTGTTCTGCCGTGCATTGGTAATGCAATAAATTACACTATTTTGTCTGTTACATGGATCCTGTATTTTGCCTTCATTGATACACACATACTGCTTGTGCCTAGCTGGGTTTCAGTGCTCTACTGTTTGGTTCATGTGACTACATCTCCCTTAATGCATTGCTGTGGTTGCTTGTGTGTCTGCACTGGATTAACATTTATGCTGTGTTCCTGGGTCTCTCCTGGGTGTGGGGGTGTAGTAGGTCGCTATCAGGGGTGTGATGGCATACTTCTTACCATGACTTGGTACTGGTGAGTCGGAGCTATCGAGGTCTGCCATGCCGCTCACACTCTCCGGTACCAAAGTCCCCTCGACCACTTCCTCCAGCGGCGTGGAAGCGGTGGCAGTGGAAGTCCCTCCACCGGTCTCTTTTGCCTCCTGCAGCCTGGCAGCAACCCTTTCCCTTTGAGCGCTGGCGCAGATCGTACCACCGCTTGCGCAATTCTTCCATGCTGCGGTGGGTGACGCTAATTGAGTTGAACTTTTCCTGTATCTCTGCCCATATTCTTCTTTTGCAGGTCTCTGGCACTCTAAGGGATTTTTTACCGAATAGCAGCTCATGGCTCACCACCATCTCCTGGATGAGCACCTCCTGCTCCCTTTCAGAAAACTTCTGTTTCTCTTTCTGGTTGTTTCACCCTGCTGCTGCTCCTGTGTGGCCATTTCTCCTGTCTCTGTAGCAGTGCACTGGTGCCTCAGCCCTCCTTCCAGCCTCTCACTCTGCTTCTGAAACTCAGGTGCAGCATGGGTAGTCACACTTCCTGGTTGTGATGTCATCAAGCTTGCCCTGAGTTTCCGATTAGCAGATTTGGGATTCCTTAATTGCGAGTTCGCAAAATCCGCGAATACGCAATTAAGAAATCGCTATTTGGGTATTCGCAACTAATTATGCGATTTTTAGGAATCGCTAACTATTTGCGATTTTTTATTTACATACCGATTTGCGATTCTCAACATGCGATTCTCTACAAATCGCATTCTGAGAATCGCACATTTGTTTTTTTATACATATGGTCCTAACTGTTTTAATGAAGAGTTTGAAGATAGCTTGAGGAGTCATGGGTTGGGAGGGGTGCCAGGATGTAAAACCAGCCACCGAGCCCCGTCTGCAAGTCGGGTGATCCAAGTGGACCCCGAGAGGCAAGACAAAGGTAAACAAGCACCACCTCCAGTCCACTCAAGGCCGGGAACTCGACAGGAGAGACAAAGCTCCGCACGCCCGTTCACAAGGGCACACAACGCCAGGGGCAGCGCAATCGGGAGCGCACCACTACAGCACCGATCGAAACGCAGGCCAGTCTGGAAGACACAGAACGGTCCGGAGGAGAGCTGAACATCACGTCGCTTCAGGGGGCATAACACTGCCCTAGATCAGTGCAAATCAGGGCAGATCAAATGACACTGAGGCATCTGAAGGCCCAGCCGTTAAATCGTTAGACCTGAGAACAAATTGAGCGGCATGCCCGTTACAAAGGGCACATAACCCATAAAAAGTAAAGCGCCGCCGGGGGACGTCCGAAATGGCACCGGGGCGCCTGGTGGAGTCAGGGTAGCTATGTAGGACACAAAGCCTGGAGAGCAGAGCAACCAGAGAAGGCCCCGGGCCATCTGGTGGTGTAGAAGCCGCTGTGCTGTCGGTGTAGTGGGCTCGATTTGAGGCAGGGCTATTCAGGAAGGCTTGGACCAGGCCATCTGGTGGAGTCAAGCCGCTGTGTTGTCGGTCCGGTGGGCTCGATTTGAGGCGCGGCCGGTCAGGAAGTCTCAGACCAGGTCAGCTGACCTATTGATTTGCAAATGCTTGTTTACCTATGCTGCAACCCTTCACATGCATTTTTTTGTGTTGATGAAATGTTCATATTAAATTGTTTGATGAATCTGCAGATAGTGCTGAGCTCGCAGAACAAAATTATAAGAGTGCACCATGAGCATTTTTCCCCACAATTAGATCAAAACAAAGATCTCCCAAAAAGGAGCTGTCTTACTTTGTCCACTAAAGCAACAGGACTTATTATGGATTACCCATTAAAACACATGAACACCAGGTTCCACACACAGGCAAACAAAAGTATACATTTTGCCAAGAATGGCACGCACACACATTTTCCTGGCCAAAGGAGGGAAATTGTGAACTAACTCAATTGAATATATGAGAACACACAAAGAAAGTAATACACAGGTAAAAAAAAGACAGGAGAGAGACATTATTAGAATAATGGGCCATCATCAAGGAGGCCCAGATCAATAATCCAACATCACAATATGAAGGTATCGAGGTGCTCACGCCACTTCACCACGCATTAATATATTCCAATCCACCAATAGCAGGAGCCGGCGGGCCCCCTACTGAACGACAAACAGGTAGGTCCACACATGATAAACTAACAGGGCAGACATTTCGAGTGCAACCCAGACCGGTGAAAAGGCTTGAGAACCTTGATACCCCCCCCCGTTTGTCGCATCTGACACATAGAACCCCGGGAATGTTTAAATAAATGTGAATGCCATGTCAGAGAGAAGTCTGTAGAGCTACCTGAAGTAAGAATGTACCAGTTACTACAGAAGGGTATGTCAGGGACCATCTATGTGCAATGGGCTCAGATAGATAAGGAGGGGTTAAGTTACAGCCTCATGCTCTGAAACAAACATTGCAGGAAAGTCTGCTAAGTGGTCTAATTGGAGAGCAGACTAACGCAGTGATCACCCAAGTTCACATCCCAGCAATTACGCTGACAGCCATTGAGCATTTCACAGCCACATTCAATTCATACAGGCACTGGATATGGACAGCCCGGAGGTATATGTTCCTGGCTGCCCAGATGTGGGAGGGTTAATGGCGGAAACCAGGGAGAGGTATAACTGATTTTCTGGATAGAATGAGGGAATAATGGGGACAAGAGAAAGGACATCCGAAGTCTGATGCAGGCCCATAAGTTGCATTCTTTTACAATATACTCAAAAGGGGGCTGTCCACAGAGATACAAAGGGGACTGAACAGCGTGATTGGGACAGGCACCAAACCCTGGTGGAAGATACAAGCCCATTTATTGCATTACCACAAAAAGAAGCAAGAAGGGGGGGCATGGCTAGCAGCCGTCCTTGTAAGACGTGAGCCGAGCTCGCTCCGTCTAAAAACCCCCATTCCTGGCATTTATCCTGACTACTCGTAACTCAGTACCCTCTCCCCTGTGCATACCGGGCACGGAACACCTGTCGGCGTGAGCGGTGAGAAGATCTGAGGTCCGGCGTTCGTTTCTGCTTGACGCCGTCCTGGGACGTGTGCTGGGCCTGTGCGCAGGCAGTACCCCGACCCACAGTAAGACCGGGGACGGGCCAGAAGTGAGCTGTGCCCGGCGGGCGGGAGGGCGCGTCCGCCGCTTCCCGCGAGGCATCCGTCGGAGGTTGCTGCTGCCAACCCGCGGGGTTTGTGTCCACCGCCCCTCGTCACCGGGTGTCTGCGGGGCCGAGAAGAATGACTGCGCCGCCCTCCAGTGACCCGACGCGGAGGTGATAGCACCCGAGACCCTGGACCGTACTTCGACTGTGAGTCGGGGCGCGGCTCCACCCCTTCCCGCACGCTACCCGGACGGCGGCACAGCAGGGCCACACTGTGCGGTGGGTTGGACACAGTCGGGCGGACTCCCGAGGGGAGCCTTGGGTGCCTACGGAGGCGGCAGTACAGAGAGACTCTGATGGACAGGGGCACACCCACAGACGGCGAGGGTGGCCATTATGAGTTGGCGCAGTTGCATTAAGACCGACTGCAAGTGAATTGGACCCTGAGTGGCGGCCCCAGACAACGCTTGACTTCGCCGCTCACATTGTATCTGGCACCTGGTATCCGCCCTGGGTGTTGCCCATACACAGGACTGGTTTGGAGGGGGGGTGGGCCACGTGCCCTCTCGGAGCGGGAGAGACCTGTACTGCTACAGTGACCACTGCGAATCAGATCACACTCTCCGGAGGCGGTGGTGGTGAGTGACGGACCCCTGAGCATCGCACTTTTGCCGTCCCTGGACACCCCGGGCTTGCTGCACACAACATCTGAGGCGGCATTGGGGGCCTTGAGCTGCGTGTTGCTACTGTCCTAACACCAGGTGCCACTGGATGAGAACACAGCGGAGTCGCCCGCCGGGAACCAGTGCTCACAAGTGGAGCTAAGATATTATACGTGGAACGAGTGGAGACACCGCGCGATGGTGCGCAACGGCCCCCGCCGCGCTGAACCGGCCCCGCGCACATTGGCCCCCTCCTCTGGGTCGGAGGATCCCTTGGCCTCCTCCGCCGAAGATATCATCCCACCGATGGGAATGGGAGCACAGGATGCCAAACTAGACCTTATACTAACCGAAATTAGGGCCACAAGAGAAGCCCTTGAATCCAGAATAGACTTGATGTCCACAGGACTCTCACTACTGAAAGACGACGACAAAAAACTATCCAAAAAAGTGGCCGAACATAAACTTGCACTTGATGACCTGATCCCCCAGCAGACGGCCCACTCCACCTGACTGGAGGTACTGGAGAAACAAATCAAAGACTTAAGGGACAGGGTGGATGACGCGGAAGGGCGCTCCCGGCGCAATAATATACGCATTATAGGTGTGCCGGAACGAAGTGAGGGGACTAATCCGACCGGCTTCGTAGAAGACTGGCTGAAGAAGATTGTAAATCCAGAGGAGCTCTCCCCGATGTATAGTATTGAAAGGGCGCACAGAGTACCACCTCGACCACCGAAGCCGGGGCGCCCCCTCGTCCACTAATAGCAAAACTGCTGCACTACAGAGACCGGGACACAGTATTGAGAGCCGCAAGGGAGAAAGCCCGGTTGAAATATGAAAACAGGACAATCTCCATCTACCCGGATTTCACCCAAGCAGTGCAGAAGGCCCGTGCATCCTCTTGGGAGGTGAAACGGTCACTGAGGGAACGGAATATAAAATACTCTCTTTTTTTCCCGGCGAGACTTAGGGTTGTCCATGACCACAAGACGCTTTTCTTTGACACTCCGGAAGATGCCTCGGAGTGGATGGAGGTATCACTCACGCCTCCCCAGTCCGAAGACGATGGCCTGCGGGAACGGGATGAGCATGGTCGGGACACCCCACAGTTGCACACGGACCAACCAATGGAGGTGGGCATGGGGCACTCTCACCCTAGTAGGCGAGACCAGGGGGCCGCAGGGTCCTCCCGTAAAGGCGCAGTTCTGACATCAGATGCACTGGCAGAACATGATGCGATCTGTGATGTGGAGACGAATAGCCGGTCCGGCTCACACACCGCCGCATCGGACACGGACACAAGTGTACAACTGTTCCCACACATAACGGCGCAGATGGCAGCAGACATGTGAACTTTGACTCTGGACATGCAGTTTGGTAATGTAACCACAAACTCGGCCTGCCTACTTGGAGGGCGGGAACCGTTACTGAGTAATATGTTGCATTTGGGGTGTTACGAAGGTGTGACTTTAAGTGGACAACCGCTACAAGACATTGGCTGGGCACACCCCCCCAGGCATGGGCACCACTACAATCAGTTTGTACCCCAGTTGGGTGCGATGGTTTGGTCCCTCACAGTTTAGAGAGGGGGACCTTATAGTTGGGGAGATCAGTATAAGTTTTGCACTTACATTATATTGGAATATGTCAGAATTGTTGATGAGCAGGGCAACGTCCATAGTTAACTGCATTCTTGCCAATGTCGACCCCTAATAATTATAAAATCTGCGCCTGGAATGTGAGGGAATTGGGCTCAGTACATAAGAGGCACAGGGTTCTGGCACAACTGAACAGGCGACGAGTGTCCATAGCGTTTCTACAAGAAACTCACCTGAATAAAGGGGAGGGTGTCAAAATGTTGCGAAAATGGAAGGGTCAGTTATATGCCACAGAATACTCAGCGTTCTCTAGGGGTGCCGCTATTTGGATAAGGAATAATGTCCCCTTCAGAGTATTAGAACAAAAGATTGACAGGGATGGGAGATTTGTGTTCCTGAGAGGAGTACTAGATGGCCTGTGTATAGTCCTGGGCTGTGTTTATGCGCCCAATTCGGAACAATCCCAGTTCTTCCAAGATGTAAGTGGGGTGTTATCAGGTTGGGTAGGGCGCAGTTGGGTGGTGGGTGGAAACTGCAATGCGGTGTTGGATCTCACACTACATAGGTCGCACCCCCCACTACACGCCACAGAAAGTAGGAGACAGGCGGAGGCATTGGCTGCTTTGGCAACGGGGTGGGACCTGGTAGACACATGGAGGATAATGAATGCTACCAACAGAGAATACACGTTCTATTCCCCACCTCACAACCTACATACTAGGATAGACCGCATTTTCTGTTCCCGCCCATTGGCTGAGGCCATAACGAGTATTACATATGGGGAAAACTCTGTCAGACCACAACCCTGTGGAACTGACTGTACGTTGGGGAAGGCTCCCCACCCCGATACCGACATAGCGCTTGACGCCCGGCTTACTGGAAGACTCAGTCTTCCGCTCAGCTCTGCAAGATGCCACTACCCAGTATTTCACTGATAACGAAAACGCGGCTAGTACTAGGCAAATAGAGTGGGACGCGTTTAAAGTAACTATCCGTGGGGTTGCGATGGGGAAAAGGGTGGGGGTTAGGCATGAGACAACTTAGAGCGGTGGAGGGTGGTCTGGCGGGCTGGAAACCGAAGCGGTGGGCACGGGTGGTAATCTCACCCAACTTCAAGAAGCACGGATCAGGCACGCGGAGCTACTAGAGGAGCTACGTGTGATTGACTATAGGGAATATACATGTCGACAGCACACACAGGCGGACAGGGCGGGTCCACTATTGGCGCGATTAACAGTTAACACTCCTGAGTACGCCCCAATAACGGAGATAAGGGACATGGTTGGGCGGATAACACAATCTCAATTGGATATCAACACTGTCTTTAAGACATACTACACTACGCTGTATGGCCCACATACCCCCATTGAGGAACAGAAACTGAACTTCTTCCTTTCAGACATACAACTCCCACAATTAACATCTGCACAACAGACCGAACTCTCGAAACCCATCACGATCCCAGAAATTAGACAAGCAATTAAGGCGCTGCCACAAAACAAGTCCCCTGGGTCCGACGGCCTGCCGGCGGAATTTTACCTAACATACATTGACACCCTAGCTCCGAGGTTACACACGTTATATGCTGAGGCGCTGACAAGCAACACGCTGCCGGGATCAACGTCACAGGCAATGATAGTATCCCTTCTGAAGCCAGGTAGGGACGCCTTACTGCTGGAGAATTATAGGCCGCTATCCTTACTAAATACAGATTACAAAATCCTCATTAAACTGTTAGCGTCCAGACTGTCTCCATACATTGCAGAGATCATACACCCAGACCAATGTGGTTTTGTGCCAGGGAGAAGTACGGCACTAAACCTACGCAGACTGAGTCAACTAATGATGTCAGTTGCTGGAATTGGGGGAAAGGAAGGGTGTATCTCCCTGGACCTTAGACAGGCCTTTGACTCGCTAAGGTGGGACTATATGATTTCAGTACTGAATAGGTTAGGTGTCCCCCCTACATACGTAGCATGGATTAAATTGCTTTATTCTGGCCCCACAGCACGTGCCAGAACTAATGCGTGTATATCGGAGCAGTTTGAAATTCAGAAGGGTACTAGACAGGGCTGCCCCCTGTCGCCCCTGCTCTGCATCATAGCGTTAGAACCCCTACTGGTAAAGATTCGAACTTTGGCGGCTCACAGGGGAGTGACCTGTCTACACACCCAGCATGTCGTCTCGGCCTATGCGGATGACATATTGCTATTCCTCAACGACGTAACGAACCCACTGACCCCACTTCCAGAAATATTTCAAGATTTTAGGGACTTACCAGGCCTCACGATCAACGAAAATAAATCCTATGGGTACTGTTTCCAGGAGTCTCTGGGTGACCCGTACTTGCAATTTCCACCTCATAGCTTCAGGGTTGAGCCCGTGACATTTAAATATCTTGGACTACAGATCTACAGACAGCCACACGACATGATAGAGGGTAACCTGGGCAGGGCCTTTACCATCTTAAGGGCACAGATCCGCTTCTGGACCACGCTTCCGCTCACGGTGGCAGGCAGAGTCACGATTTCGAAAATGGTGGTCCTGCCCAGATTGTTGTATTATTTCACCAACATACCACTGCAGATACCCACCCCTTTCTTTAAAGCTCTGAACTCGGCACTGACGGAGTTGATCTGGGGCATGTTCAGGCGGCGCATCAGCCAAACTGCAGTTGCCGATGGGCAGGGGCGGAATGGGTGTCCCGGACTTGACCGCATATGCCTATGCGTGCCAACTCCAATGGCTGGCCTATTGGCTGGCGGGTCGAAACCTTCATGAACTTAATATGACAGACTCGGATAGAGCGAGAGGAGATATACACAGCTTGTTGCTTCCGCGGGCTAGGACTCCGGACGCTGCCCCTCCCCTGCTCCGACTAGCCCTTAAACTGTGGAGAGCGGCGGTGAGATACGCCAATAGAAATTCTACTTACGCACCCACGATACCATTACTGGGAATCCCATTGGGGTCCGGCATGCTCACGGAGCGTAAACTACGACAGTGGCATGATGCCGGGGTGGTACAGGTAGGGGATTTTTGCTCGGAGGGCAGCCTAATGACGCATGCAGACTTCCTTAATTTGCATCACACCCCGAGTGGGCTATTCCTCATGCACGCACAGTTGACTCTCTACATTTCCACACACTGGGCGATTGACAGAACAGAACCAGCCACGAACGCACTGCTCACGATGCAATACCTAATGGAATCGGGCAGTCGCCTGACAAAGTGGCTGACAAGCGGGATACGGGTAGGCAGAGAGGTGACCTTGCAGCCCCTCCGGGCCCGCTGGGAAACCGATATGGGCAGAGCACTCAGGGACACGGAGTGGAAAAACTTACTACAGTACCCCACGAAAGTAGCGCGGAACCAGAAGTTCAAGTACATCCAGTTAATGATAATTCACAGAGCATACCTAACGCCACACAGGCTGCATGCGATATTCCCGGCAGTGACGAGTAGTTGCCCCCGGTGCAACGCAGACGACGCAGGTCTCTTGCACATGTTCTGGGACTGTCCTAAGATTGGATACTATTGGGAGACGATACGGAAGGCCCTGGCAACAGTGGCACCAGGCAGACCGTACGAGACCATGTTGTATGGAATGTTAGGTCTGGGTCACAAAGAAAAAAGAGGAGTGTTGCCACTAGATTTGTGGATATGGCTTTGTTGCTGGCGAAAAGAGCATTAGCAATGAAATGGAAATCAGCTAGACCGCCAGACACAGCCACCTGGCATGGGGAGGTGATCCGCTGGGGAAAGGCGGAAGGACTAGAACTACAACGAGAGGAACGTAGGGGGCTTAGGAAAACACATATCTTACTAGACTGGATCTCGATATTGCTGGACTTCGAGTTAAACACCCCGACATTCATTGACTGATAGCATACTGTAATGTCTGTTTCTTCTGTCTCGGCAACACAGCCTTATCACCGTGCAGTGCTGAGTTGTTGGTAATGTGGGGAGCACTTGCAGTTCCCTTGCAGGGCGGGATGCAGCAGAAACTAATCGATTTAACAACGAATGTATTGATAAAACAGGGAGTCTGACAAATGTAACAGCATTATTAATCTAATTTGAAGATCGTTACCTGCACGAATGAGAATTGTTTGTTACGTAAGTGCTGGGGTGGAGGGGGGGATAGGAGTTTTCACAAAGTTAGTGTTCAATGGATATATAGAAAATTGAAAAATGCGATGTCTTGTTTATACTGTCTGGTAAGCACTGCAATAATGCTGGATATTGTAATATTGATGAAGTGCATGTGATAGCAGCAACATAGCAACAATAAAAACAATTTAAAAAAACACAAAAAGAAGCAAGAAAAGGATAGAGAAAAGCAAGAGCAAGCCAAGAGAGACAATGCTAAATTGGTCCAACACAAATTGAAAAAGACTGCCCTCGAGCGGGTCGCATTGGCAGTGAGCATTCAAATGGCACCAGCCTTTTAAGAGAGGTCCACTGCAAAACTACAGAGGGTTTAAACCTAGCTATGGTGGCAGAGGCCAGGGAGGTTGGCAGCAACCTAAGAAATGCTACTATTGCCAGAGGATGGACCACCTGGCAGACAGATGCCAAGCATATCATGATTATCAGAGATCTATGGGCCAGGTCCAGCCACCACCTAACCCTGCGAATGTTCATCCTCAAATCTCAGCACAGGGACACTCGAATGCACCTTACGTTCAGCCACAGGGAGCTCCATCAACTGCCGCAACCCCACAGCAGAGATCGAGAAGTTGAACAAACATGTGGCAGAAGCAACCACAGACAGGGAACTCAGTCCAACAGGGACCGGGGCCACAACTACGGCACAGAGGGATAACTGTCTGGGGACGTAATGCCTTCACACAAACACAGAGTCCAAATGTGCAGTAAGATAAACTCCCAGAATGAATAGCATCCCTTCACCTACATCCCCAAAAACTTACACCAACCCAAAAGAAGGACCAATGAGACAGCGCTGGGAATTCAAACCTTTACTCGTTGCACTCTCTATGCATCTCTTAATTTCTAGGGTTGATGTGTGGCATACAAGTCTTGCCTTGGCTCACCTGGAGGAAGGCCACTGTTTCTAATTGGAAATACCCATATTCATCCTTCAGTGCAGATCCTGAGTGATTGTTAAACTGAAGATAGACAACCCTATAGAGCTTCAAAGTATTTCTTTAACCTGTTCATGAAAGTTTTTAGTAATTAAATAAACCCCTCTAACGGTGAAAGTTTGTTAATGAAAAATGACTGAGTATAAGGCACAGGGAGATTTCTCGCTATGTACTGAGTCGTTTATGGATTTTCACACTGTGGACTGTGATGCCTCGTGTGACTCTTTCAAGAAAGGAAACTTAGATACAGCAGCTATCCTCTTAATATGGCGTGGCATCCATAACAATGATATGGTGGCCCAGTGACAGGCAGGCCACCAGGCCAAGAACTCTACCTCAGAGGGACTTGCAAGATTGACAGGTGAAGCATTTCCCAAGATATGACAGTTCTCAATGTCTGCCAAACTGTAAACTGCACCTTGTGAAGGGACCGGTGTGCATGACACCAAGCACTTAAAGATGGCCACCGTAGATTCCCAGATGATGTAGGGAATACGGGTCTAGTTCATCAGCCGTGCTCAGATGTGCAAGTCCATGAGGCCCGCTCCTTTCACAAATAAAAGAGAAGATAGGGGATATTAAGGAGAGAGGGGACACCAAGTCCACCAAAAGGAAGAGTCACGGGAAACTAAGAGTTTTACATGGACTGGAAAGAACAACCAGCAATATGGTTCCCAGATCGGACTGCTGTGTAAGAGCTGCAGGAATACTCTGGAGACGCGATGGAGAAGAGAGAACCATACACGCAGGAGAACTGTGTACCCCAGGTGACTTAAAGCAAAAGTACGCTTTGCTCCAGACCCCTATCGCTCAGGAAACGAACCGTAGCAAAAGGCAAGTGTTATGGTGCATGATGTCTGAGTGACGGTAGAGTTACAATGGTTGGGTATCAGAGGTAGCCCAAGCGGTCCGCGTGAAGGATGATACAACGCGGTTGTACATCTACACTTACAACACATTCCATTACAATGCATACCATTACAACGCATACCACTCCAATGCATAATACACAGTAATGTAAGAGTTGGACAGTGTAGGGCTAAAAATTACTATTCCCACTCCAGGTAGTGCAACAGTAGGGTAAGTGTTTGATAGTGTAGGGGTAAAAAGTTACTATTTCCCATTACTTACCTTGCATTATAGTGGCATGTGTTGTAGTAGTGACATGCGTTGTAATGACATGTGTTGTAGTGACATGTACTGTAATAGCATGCTACGTAATGGCATGCGATGAAAAGGATGTTGCGCTGTAAAGACTGCGTTAGAAAGGTAGTGCATCGTAATGACTGCCTTGTAATGGTTGTTTCCCGCCTAGAGACATCCTATACTGTGTACAGGGGTATGGTGAATTCCAGGGTGCACCACAAACCACTGTATATTGATAGTGGCTTTACTGGTGACCAGCGGTGGGATTATAATGCCATCATTTAATACCCAGGACATGTTTTGTTTCTTCCCAAGGAACTAGCTTTCCTGCCGGGGACTGCCAGAAGGAAAACTACTCTAAAAGAAGTCCAGAGCATGAAGACTAAAGAATGGAGTGACGTAATCCGGACTGCCTAAATAGAATACATCGTAATGTTTATCACCACCCTCCTTATAACAAACAAACCTGTACAACCCCTGTACTGCAAGGTGCAAAATAAATCAGACACCTACACTACTTGCATGGGGATCTATTCTGCTAGCCTGTTACAAATGGAGTCAGAAGTGTGATTTCAGGCTGAGACCACAGATGGTACAATCATTGGCGGCGGGTTAGAGGCTTTTGCAGCTGGTAATAAAACAGCAAACCCAGGCAGCACAACAGGATAGGGGCAACTTGAACAGAGCCCGAAAAAGGCAAGCAGGCAAGCAGTGTTAATTACAAATATACAGCATACCCACGAGGCCTCCCTTCTGAAATTAACAGATGTGCTAGTGAACTCAAAAGTGAATCCAAATGTTCATTGCTTATACCTGCAACAATACCAGGCCAGTGAAGACCCAGATTTATTTTTGTACATACTTTGAGAGAGTCCCTGCCTGCACCTCCTGTCTACGTGGACGATCGGGACAATACATAGAGTCTGCAGCTAGTGTGGAATTTTGGCATTTTCTACAAGGCCCACCTCTTTGAGGGCTTCGAAGACAGATCCCAATTGCAGGAGCTGAGAGTCCCAGTCAAGACTAATGATCACTATGTCTTCCAAATAGGCAGCTACAAACTTTTGATATGGTCAGAGTACCCATGCCTATCACCCTTTAGAAGGCTGCGTGAGCTCAATTGAGACCCAAGGCAGCACTTTGAATTGGTACAAGCCTGATGGGGTAAGGAATGCTGTCTTTTCCTTAGCTGTTGCAGTAAGTGGGATTTGTCAGTACACTTTCGTGAGATCTAGGGTAGAAAGGTGCTTTGCTTTGCCTAACTGTTCTAATAATTCAACAACTCTTGGCATGAGGTAAGTATTAAATTTTGGGATATTGTTTAATTGTCGAAACTCAATACAAAATCAGATGGAGCTGTTTGGTTTGGGGACTAATACAATTGGGGAACACTAGGCACTAGTGGATAGTTCTATGATGTCACCTTGTAGCATTGACTCTACTTCCTTTTCTACTGTGGCCCTCCTGGCTTCAGGTATCCAGGTGGGGTGTAACCGAAACACCTGCTTCCCTCACACTATTATTTTGTGGTCTATAAGGGCAGTTCTCCCTAGTTTGCCTGAGAACACACCTCCATATTTCTGGAGGATCTTATGTAACTCACCATTCTTTTGTAGAGATTTGTGTGCCTATTTTCAATTCACTTGTTTTAGTGGCTTAACCCTTTGGTGGGAAGTTAATCTCTAATGGTTGGGAATCAGTTAACAACAGCTATCTGGCTTCAGGAGTGTTTGACTCTTTCCATTTCTTCAGAAGAGTGATGACCTAATCGAATAGTTAGGTAAAGAAAGCTCCTTTCTACCCTAGATCTTAGAAAGTGTACTGACAAATCCCGCTTACTGAAACAGCTGAGGAAAAGACAGCATTACCTACCCCCTCAGGCTTTAATCAATACAAAGTGATGCTCTTAGTTGTCTAGGGAGCACCTGCAACCTTCCAGAGGTTGATGGACAGGGCCTTGCGACCATATCAAAAGTTTGCAGGTAAATGTTTGGATGACATAATGATCTTTATTTTGGGTTGGGACTTTCACCTCCTGCACTTGGAATCTGTCTTCTCTGCCCTGAAAGAGGCCGGCCTTATAGTAAACACCGAAAAGTCCACACTAGCCACTGAGCCGTTCAGGTAATTAGGGTACCGAATCAACGCTAGTATGATTTGGCCACAGTTGATAAAGTTAAAGCTATCAAAGACTTACCTAGACCCCTCACGATATTAACGGTTAAGTTCTTCCTGGACCTGGTAGGCTACTGTAGAAGGTTCATTCCCCACTTTTCAGATATTGCTCACCCGCTTACCGCTTATACTGGCAATATTTAGTGCTCAGGACCATTTTGTTTCTTCCAGAGGGTTTGCCTTTCCTGACAGGGACTGTACAAAGGGGAAACCACTCTAAAAGCAGCCCTGAGCATGGAGACTAAAGAATGGAGTGACGTAAATCCGGACTGCCTAAATTGAATAAACCGTAAATGTGTATCGCCTCCCTCCTTATAAAAAATAAACCTTTACAGCCCCTATACTGACAAGTGCTAAATAAATCATTGACACCTACACTGCTTGTATTATGATCTATTCAATTAAACTGTTATGAACCTCCCTGTGTCCTGCTGTATGCTGCAGGTGACCAGAAAGGCGTTGCATGATAAGCCTGATATTGCCATGTTTACGAGGGCATGTAAATGCTTATAATTAGATACATAGACGAGACATCCACACAGTGGAAGGGGGGCCATATAATCAGAAGGCAGGATTGGAAGAAATCTTGGTGTACAGCTAGTAGCCGAAAACAGTTAGGCAATGGCAGATTTGCACAATGCTCTTGCACTTTACAAAATGGGACTATATTGATAACAAGGGGAAATGGTTACTCCTAAAGTGGCGAGCTTAAAAGAATAGTTAATTGAGTCATGACATCATAAGAACTGTACATATGACAACATTTTGAAGTTCATGATTATAGGCCTTTTTATGATACACTAGTTAGTCATGCCTAGTTAAACCGATATGAAATTTAAGAATTGTCTGTTCAAAAGCATTAAAAAATAAACAGTAGAGCAAATCTAGTGAGGTCAATACATCTCAATGGTGTTAAGACAGAAGAGGAAAGTAATGTAAAATTGGTACCCTATCACTCTTAGCAGGAAATCAATCAAGAGAAGAGTGATTCTGTATTGTATTCCTCTAGCTCTCGCAATCCATTCTTTCATTAAAGTAAGCATTTCAGCATCTGTTAATGTCTCTCTAGACAATATTCCAGAGTCAGACCATCTAGGAATAGAATGATTTCAAAATTTGAGAGCTTTAGGCAAGAAGCCACTAAATTTCCAGATTATGATGCCACAAAAACTATTTCCAAGCATGAGCTGGCATAGATGAATAACTGTGTACAGTGACAGTAAAATACCACTTGAAGAGATTAGAAAGCATCCAATTCCTCAATATTAATAGAAAGAGCATCCCACTCACCTTTTTCTTTTTGGAGATTGTCTGTGTACACAAAAACAAATTAATAAGAGCTCACTAGAATTTGCTTTTACATAAGATCTATTTATTATTGCTCAATTTATAAACGTACCTCTTGTTTTAATTAAATCACCTATGAAAGAAAATATAGAGAACACTCAATTAATCTTGTTTTCAGGATGTGTAAAATATTTCATCATCAAACACTTTGTTCAATGTTTTCAACCATAAAAGTACATAAATATATATACTAAATATATACAGTACATATGTAAAACTAGAGACAGAAAAACTCAATTCAGAACACGGCGCTGTGTCATGCTGTTACAAAATTTCAATGATTGGTGGGAGTGTACCTTTAAATTGTCAAAATCCCCATAAGAACGTGACAAGAAATACTTTATAATTAGTTACAATGGGCATTTGAAAAGAGATATAGTTAAAATACAACAAATAAAGGAGACCACAGGTAAGTGTCATATAACAAACACATACGTACTGGGAACCTGAGACAAAGAGAGGGTATAATGCGGTAGCCAGTCTTGCCAATCACTCCAGCTATCTGCACCTGAGGAACCATCTCCAAGGAAGGTACGTGGAGATACTCCTCCGGGAGTCGATTCCTAGCGCTATATAAACCCGCAATTAAATTAAATTAAATTAAATTACTGCACGGAGGAACCATCTGGTGGCATCCAAATTGCTTATATGAAGGGATGATCCATGTTTTTAAAAGAACGTGCTCTAGTGATTCCTCTGACTGTTGGTAAACTCGACATACAGTGCTTAATGGAGGCAAACAGTTCCACTTTGCTAGTAAAGACTTTAATGGTAAAGCGCCATAGTAGAACTTAAGGTAAAGGGACTTTGCAGCTAATAGGTTAATAGAATGCAAGAAGGGTTCGAATTGAAAATCAAGTTTAAAATTGAAAAAAGGGAAGAAAGCAACCCTTCGGATACATTCTGGAATTCGATGGAGTACACATGGTCCCATAATGCATCCATAAGTGTAGTGTTGGATAGGTAGGTTGTTAATGCTGAGGAGGACCAATAGTCCCCTAAACTGACTTGTACTATCAGGTTTTGGATGTAAGATAACCACTTAATCTTACCCCAACTGTCTAGTGATACTACGTCCTCCAAGACTCGGGGAGAGGATTTGGCCTAACGGTTAGGGCAGTTGACCTCAAATCTTGGGAACCAGGTTTGAGGCTTGGTAATGACGCTGAACATCCTGTGATTCTGGGCAAATCACCTAATCTCCCTGTGCCTAACAAAAATGAATCTGTCTTCATGTAATGCAACTGGTGCTATGTAAAGCACTCTGATACCCGATTTGGGTCAAGTTTGTGCTATATAAATCTCTGTAAAAAAAAAAGACTCTACGATGGTCGTACAGGTCTGCAGAGTGTTTTAACCTTCTCTAATAAAGTAACAGCCTCAATTGGCCCTCATGTGTCATTGAATTGAGACCAATATCTTGTCTTAGTGGCATTAGCGGAGTATTATTTGGGAGGTGAGGCAGTGCTCACAAGAATGTATTCTCTGCTACTGCACGTTTAGTCAGATTTGAAGCAGCCCATACTCGGCCCCACACAGGGCACTGCCCTCTGCTTTAGCGCTGTACACCTTAAGTGCAGGAGAAATATACCTGCTCCGGGATATCCTATGATGTCTTACAATTGCAGCTGAGAACTGAGTTAAATTTAGGCTGCTCTTCTCAACCTGTGGTGCAATAACATAGATCTGATTAAACTAACCCCCAAAGAGTCAAACTCACATACCCTATCCAGAGGTCAACCTCTCCATCTTTATCGAACACCTAAATGTTTTGTGAGGGCTAAAGGCCGTAAAATTCATCATAAAATGGTTTATTACAAGCCCCAGTTCAGTGCAAAAGTCTTCAAATGTATTCACCAAACATTGTAGTCCACTAGCGGTTTTCGAGATCAGAACGGTGTTGTCTGCAAATAATAGGGGAGGGTATTTGTGGCCACCAAGGCGAGGTGCATCATTAAATTCGCTTTTCCAGAAGATACATCTATTATTGCTCAATTTATAAACTTACCTTTTGCTTTAATTACATCACCTATCTTCCGTTGGATTCCCACCGAAACTAGGAAGACGGTCACCCAGGCACTCATCACCAGCCGACTGGACTATGGGAACACCCTCTACGCCAGGACCACTGCCAAACTACAGAAAAGACTCCAGCGCATACAGAACGCCCCCGCACGACTCGTCCAGGAACACCCCCGTAACAACCACATCTCCGCCCACCTGAGAGACCTGCACTGGCTCCCCGTCATCAAGAGGATCACATTCAGACTCCTCACCCATGTACACAAGGCTCTCCACGACTTGGGACCCAAGTACCTCAACAACCGCCTCACCTTCTACATGCCCACCCGCCAGCTGCGATCGACCAGCCTCGCCCTCGCCACCGTACCACGCATTCGCAGAGCCACCGCCGGAGGAAGATCCTTCTCCTTCCTGGCGGCCAAGACATGGAACTCCCTCTCCATCCACCTACGGCTGACCCAGGACCATCTCTCCTTCAGGAAGCAACTCAAAACCTGGCTTTTCGAGCAGTAACGGACCCCTTCCCCCCAGCGCCTTGAGACCCTCCGGGTGAGTAGCGCGCTATAAAAATTACCTAATTGATTGTTTGATTGAGAATCTATAGAGAAGACTAACTTAATCTCGCTTTGAGGATGTGCAATTTATTTTACATTGCCTACTAGGGAAACTAGACAGAGAAAGAAAACTCAGAAAGGGAGGTATAATATATCTGGGATGATTTTCTAAATATTCTTATTAGTTTTTGCAAAATTTCTGAAGATGTGATATACATAGGATATTTCTGTTCATATAGGCATATATAGTTTATGTATTTCAAACTTACCTAACTCATTTACAATTAATATACTTTTCTAGAGGCCTTCAATTATTGGCATGGTTTTTTGATGTATATGACATTTAGCTGCCTTGCACTACAATAGTTAGAGGGTCTAGTTTAGTAATAAATTCAATGTAGTTTATAAAAAGGTTTCAAAGATATGTAACAAACAAAATGTTCAGATACGTTAAACCTCAAAACGATGTAAAAAAACTGCTATCATTTGGAAATTCTTTCTTTAGATATACTATCATTTGGAAATTATTTCTTTAGATATGTCTGCTTAAATAACGAATGAATGATTTATGAATTTGAAATGGTCATTTATGAATATTTTCAAGATGGAGTTGAAGAGTCTAAATTGAGTAAAATTAGGCTGTGGAGTTTTAGGTTTAAACCTATAATAACTGATAAAACCCCACTGAAAGATAAATATCCCTCACCGGTGAAAACATATAAACACTGAAAAAACACCTGCACAACCACAAACTAAATGCCATTCAAGGAAAGGAAAAAAGAGAGTGAAAGAGTATTTTTTTTCTTCCTGAAGGTGTCAATACAATGTAACTTTGTTATACAAGCTATAGCAGTAAGGAAGACTGGCTAACATTATTCTGCTTGAGTTTTGTTGTTTAGGGATGCCACTAAAATGTTGTTTCTTCTTCCTTTTACTTTTTTCAGTTTTGTGGCCTTTGGTATAAAGATGCAGGGTTTAGTTTCATGTTTCATGTTTTAGGTTTAGTTTAATTATTGTATAAACTGTAGAGAATCAGAAAATATCAAACTCATATTTGATATTTTGGCTGCATTTTATTCTTTCACTGATAGGTCAAATGGCTGGTTTCAAAAAAATCTTTCCTAATATGTGTCATCACATTTACCCACAGAGAATGGGTAAAAACCCTTAATACATCAGACCATAGTTTCTAGTGGGTCAGTATTGATAGTCGGTGAATTGCCAACACCTTAGGCTTTAAACATTCAATGCAAGGTATAGTGACAAGTGTATATATATATATATCACCAAGCATCTGGGATAGTGGTGAAAACATGACACCAGACTTTTGGAAAGCATTGAACTCCGTGTCACTTGTAATGCTCTGCAAAAAAGGTTCTTTCCAAGTTCAACAATGTTTGGAGTGATATTGTTTGTATTTGCAGTGATTCAGCTACGTATATAAAAAAGTTGTGTGATGACCTGTCAAAAATGATACCCGAGCTGAAGTGATTTCCTGTAGGAGATCCTTGCCACTTGTTAGATGGTATGCTGAAAGCATCTTTACCATCTTCAGAGTTAATAAGGGATGCTATTGACTTTTTAGTCCATCCTGGTGCACTGTTTTCTTATGCACAGGAACTAAAATGCAAATATTTATCATTTCGTGCTTTATGTGGCATCAAAGAAAGAGTCATCCCAACTGTGTCCCTTAGCTGATGGTTCTCAGCCCAAGGGGCTATGAATGCTGAGAGGGGCTTTTCACAGAAGAAGGAAGGAAAGAGCGAGCGCACATGACCCAAAGACTCACTGAATAAGTATTGTATGGTGTACTACAATAAGATTAATTTGCAAAAATATATTTGGAACTCATATACACTATGTACACTGTCTATATACCATGTTCTTTCAGTGCAGAAAGCAAGCAATAATAAAAGCTAAATGTTCCATAAACACCGGAAAAACACATTTTCTCTTGTTTTTAGTGGCGCGAAAATGTGTAACCACTGAGAACAACTGTTTTTTAAGATATTGAAAACACTGAAAAAACCCCACCAGAATTTACCAAAAATAGAAACTGAAAACAGGAAAGCCTAAGTAAAATCCATGTGTGTCTTTCTTTGTGTTTAGTGTTGTGGTGCAGAGTGGGACTTCCTTTGCTCACTGGGTAGGGGACTTGTATAAATGAAACAAAGTTCAGCTAATAGTCCATGTGGAGAAAAATATAATTCTCTACTTCATTTAAAGCAAATGATGCAAGACAGGCAGTAACGATCTACAGATGTACTCTATCTTAACTAGATTTGTCCTTGCCCTCACCTTTGTTTCAATGTAATTTCACATACCTTTTTCCTTCTGGAATGTGTCTGAAATGGGGAAAACAAATGTGTTACTTGCGCAGATATAATACTCCATTACTAAAAATTACAAGCAAACTTTCAAGAGTTGTTCAATAATACGGCAACTATGGTCGGGTGAAATTCTCTAAATTCAAGCAGCTCACAAAAATTACTGGTATGATGTTAAAAATTATAAGATTGAAAATGTCCCACCATAATGAGCATTCAACAGTCAGGATTGAACAGAACAAATGAATCTGCATTTGGAACATTACAAGACCTACAACCTTGTGCACCATCTTAGCGGCTGTGTAAAAAGTTTGCACCTGTGCGCACATTCAGCTTACATGATGCCTTCATGATGTGATGTATATAAGATATTTTTGAATAAAGTGCTGTATTACTACTTGAAATTATAACCACGAGACCATCACTTCATCATGTATCTGTCTCTGCCTCATTCTTCTATTTATTTCTTATATATGCTGTAACCTTAGATAATGCTTATGTCCACTCCCATCAGCAGCAATAAGGTATAACTTGTGGCCAATATTTCAGATCCTTCTCAATGAAGAAAAATAAATGGATAGTGTTCACCCACCTACCTTTGTACAAATCCTACACTAATGGACCATTATGATGTTGGGCCTACACCAGCTCACTCCTGGGAGCGACCGACTTCCGGTTGGCAGTCCCGATCGGCTACTTACAATTCGACCAAACACTGTTCGGTCACATACTCCCTTCTCTCAATGGTGTAAACCAGCTGTAACACAAGGTCCCATTGAGAAAAGTGAGGTGTTGTTCATCCCTGCACCCTGTGACAGGCACCTCAAGGTGCCTACCACAAGGTGCAGGTCATAATAGCGGGCAACATTTGTGCCTTCTCGGACCCCAACTGAAGGCAGCATGTACAAGGGGGCCCTGCTGGGGGCCTCCAAATACGCTTTCCGACATGGTTTCCATGTAGGACAGGCCCGCATTGTAACAGGCCCGCATTGTAACCATGCCGGAAACTGAACTGTGGATTGTAATCCGAGCGTACGGTAGGTCCACGACGGTCAGAGCCTTTACGGACGGCATCTTAATCGGCCCCTAAGATGCTATCCATCTAACATGAACTGAAAAGAAATGTTAAAATTAAAGTCACAATAAAAATATAAATCCTCAACTGGGGGTATCAGGCTAGCTAATAAACACAGCAACATTATCCAATACTTAATGGAAGAAATCCAATTGGGGTTTCTGATTATGTCATCCTCGAGATGGGGGAATGCCAAATCATTACAATATCTGATTGTTCAGGGGCACAGTGTACTCCAACCCCTCCTCTTCAATGATGAATATCACACTAAACACCACTAAGCAACAGGACATTTATTTAAAAATATTTATTTTAAACTTGTAACTCAGAACATAAAATCTGAATGTTAACAACACAGACTATAAAAATAAATGTAGTAAATATTTTCATGATGAGAGAAAACAGCAAGAAAAATTCTAACATCGATGTTGAGTCCTTATCGTACTAACTAACTCCCTCTTGCTTTTTTGAGGTGATATGCTTAATTTGCTGGAGCATTAAATAGTGAGTCTCTCCTAGTTTCTAAGTGCCATGATATGAGTTTTGGAAGGATACATTTCAGGTTAGTGAAAAATGCTATTATTCATCAAGTTTGGAGAGTAAATATTTGTTTCAGTGTAAGGCAAACATCATGTCATACATGAACGTGACACGCCATACTTTCTAACTCGAAAGGATCACCTTTAATTACATAATTAAACATCAAAACAGCATATCTTAACTTAATTTTGCCTGACATAGTGGTGCCACATAATTTCAAATGTAACATAGCATCCCTCTTAAACATGGAGTAAGGTCAGCTATCAACAACGGCTCCACAGTAATGTAAAACATCCTTTTACTTATAACTCTACATACACATTACCTTTTAATTTTATATCACCATTATTCATGTTAATTCACCCCATTCATTGGTTTTACAATATTTCTTAATGTCAGAGGCCATCTGTGGGCGAGATTGGCCAAGTAGGGAATTCCACCGCCCCTACTAAACACTGTAATAAAGGTATACTCAGGCACCTGATTAAAGAATAAGGTAACAGCAACATAGGCCACGCTACCTAAGGTTCTTGCTCATTTTGCTTTAACATTAAACAACAAGCATTCGAAATGCAGTAGGTCTCACATTTGTTAGAGTTGGAGCTATTGTCATTGAAAATTGAATTTTCTTTTACTATATGCACACAAAGAACTTGTTCGAATATTCCTTTGATGCTGTTAATATAAACTAAATACTTCAAAACTTATGAATGGGTCCAGTTGTTTTTATCTTTAATGATTTACTCTGTTGATGATTGATTGTGCAATAATGCTAACAAAATTGATTGTTCTACTCTGAACCTCTGCTTTTTATATGCCAAAGGTGGGGAGAGCATGGTCTGTGCCCAACTGTGGCTCAAAACCTGGCATCTTCAATTGACAGGCGTGGGAAGTGACTCCAGTCCTGGCATACTGGTGCAGAGGGGCACTGTGGGAGGTTGTGGCCCCAATCTCAGCATAGTAGCTACTGCAAAGCCTCTCAAGGCAGACACTATGTTGTAAACGTATCTAGGACCCTAATCAAATATTCCCGATTCATGCCCTAATGTGGTTATAACAAATAATATCCTTATAAAGGCATAAGAATCATATCCATATTTAGTCATAGCCAATGCAGTCCAAATATGGCAATGCTACTCCCATAGACTCCTAGAAAGCACAACGTGTTCTTTAAACAAACCGAGCCTCCAGGAGCCCGGGTAATCCCCCTGCTTTTGTTTTGATTTGAACAAGAACTCCTGGAGTCCAGAAAGAACTGTAAGTTCTTAGTGACGTCTTATGTCCAACCTTACGTCAAACTCGGCACCTTCCAGGTATAAATATACCAACGTTGCCTTAAGCAAACACACGGTGGTTTGGAGCAGAGCGGCTATCTACTTGCCCGAAGCCCAGCTGATGCAAGAGCCGATGGAAGCCGACCCTCCCATTGACGCAGTGAGAGAGATGCTGTCTTTTCTCCTGCCGAGAAATCCAGCCCCAGTGTTTCCAGTCACCCTTGCGGGTTTCTGGGAGATCGAGTCCAGAGAACTAGATACAAGTCCTCCTTCATTCTATAACCAAGGTACGGAGCTGATTAGATCCCTAGAGAATTCTTGATTCAGATTCTTGGCAAAAACTAACTTAACTTAAACTGCAGCTCACTTACTCCTTCCCACGTACTAGGCTTAGGATAGGTACACCGGGGTAGGCGTATCTTAGAAGCACCAGTTGAGTACATTTAGTCAATGATTTTATGTATGTATATATTGTATCCGTTTTAAGTATCATATGGCTCAGAAACCATATAAATGCTTTTACAGTATTATTTCATAATACTCCTTTTACTGTACGCACTTTACTTTATAACAAGTATTGCAATTGTGGCAATTCACTTCTCTTGCACGAGAAAGAGGACTGCTCAATAAATAACAACTTTTATTGAAAACGCCCGTCTCTCTATTTCTCTGCACTCTGGTGAAACTAAGCATGCACGATTGACTGAGTGAAATAGTTGTCTATTGTTTTCACACAACTCTGGAGATATTCTCCTTATTCTGGAGGGAGCAAAGTTGTCATGTTAATGCGGTTGTCAGAAGCTAATACTTCTTGTCTATTCAGGAAAGTTAACTCCTTCCTGTTTACTCGAGAAAGTTTCTAAGGACCTCTGAGCTAGCTGGCATTCATAATTAAGTCTAACATATTCAATAGAGACCTAGTCGACCTCAGTCCTATGTCTAAACTATCGTTTATGTTATTCCAATGTGCAGAGCCTATTGGGAATATAGGAACTACACTACATGGCGCCCAATGTTTGGTAAGGCGATAATCTAATGCAAGATACTAGAGTAACTCAGTCGTGCCTTTCACACAGACCCCTTTTTCCCGTAAAAACTCCAATAGACGTCTTGAGTGGGTGAAAGGTTAATATCCGCCAGAACTTAGTGGGATGAGAATCCTATGTATTAGTTTTTGGTTAAGTCAACGTTGAAGGATACAGTGTTCCAAAATATTGTGCACCTAATCTTTGTTTCCTTGAAACTTGCTCTGCAAACCAAACTTTCTGTTAGTAAAAATGGTGGAGAGTGACGATGAAAGGGAGAAAGCTAGAATAGCAGCTCAACTTTTAGCGGATGACACAAGTCTCCAAAATGAAGACCCGAATGTTATAATCATTCCGGTAAACGTAAGAAGAACTATAACTCTTAAACTTATAGAAAATGGACTATCACCAAGAGGTGGTACAGTCATATTTGTGGTAGAGGCCCATGAATATCGGCAGACAGAGGTATTCTATTCATGGATACATATTCCAGCAGCACACGCTGTGACACAAGATTTCCACTATTACAAAATAGAGGAATCTCCAGATGAATACGCTCCGTTCGAGGACGTTAAAATTCCACTAACATACCAAGAGCACCTGCTCTAGTTTAATGGCGCCCTAAAACATCAAAATCACATTACCAGGCTCGGTCCACTAGGTAGACCAGGAGCCATATGGCCGGTTCTAACAAGCTATACACCACATCCTGACATTGAAAAAATGTCCGGCGCAGAACTTTTTGTTCAGCTACAAGAATTAACAAAAGCATATAGAGAATTGGTTCAATTAACACTTGACGGTATAACGATCCGCCAAAAATTGAAAGAAACAGATATAGCAGAACAACCTTTTGAACTTGCCAGAATCAGAGAAAAATCCTATGAAGAATTAGGTAGAGATAGTTTGAGTGGGAAACCACTAAAACCACAACTAACTGAAAATCCTGAAAAAACATTTATCAAGAATAATCTCAATACTTCAAAAAAGAAGTGGGAGGGTAACAAACAAACTACTCCCAGAGAAAAACAGTTTCAGTCCAGAGGAAGGTCTCCTCAATGGAGAGATAGATCTCCAGAACGAGGAGGCAAGTCTCCCCACAGGGAGCCCTCTGAGAAAAGATACAACCTTAGAGATAGGAATAAATTAAGAAAACCTGATAGATATCAAGATATTGATACACGTCCCTCTCGATCTTTTCAGACTTCCTCACAGAAATCGGAAAGAAGAGGACGGTCAGAACACAAAGAAGAGCACGTCAAGTCCAAAGACAAGGAACCTGCTCATCAAAGTAAAAAATTACAATTTCCAAAAAAGAAGGTAGCCAGTATTAAAATAAAACATGCCGAGGATTCTGAGGACACAACTGAAAAACGGAGAGTGGGCCCAGACAATGCTAGACAGCACAGCAGAAGTGACAATAGCTCTGAAGATCCTGATGAATCTTCTGGAGACAGTGGACATGAATGAATACATTCAAGTGGAAACTGCAGACACCAGAGTTAGCATACCCCATAAATTATATGTAATAACATTACGTCTAGAGGGGGACAAAACTAGGAAAATAAAGGGTCTCTTTTGGGATAACCTTTCGAAAGGCTATGATATCCTTCTAGCAGAAAAAGACTGGCCACCAGAGTTTGTCAGGGAGTGCCCACATGGCGAAGAAATGATTATGCCTGCCTTCTCAAATCAAATTCCAATTCATAAAAAATACACATTTGCTAGAAAATGGGCAGTGGCCCAATCCCCTGCATTATATAAAAATCGTGTAGGATGGGATGAGGATTCTCCTCACCATAAAATTCAGTTAAAAAATCAACCAACTGTACAGAGGCAGTATCCTGTTAAGCAAGAAGCTAAAAAACAAGTCAGGGAGATCTTAGATCAACTTGAATATCAGGGGATGATTGAAACATGCACCTCACAAATGAACAATCCTTTGTTTCTTGTCTCCAAGCCAGACAATTCATATCGTCTAGTTTTGGACAACAGACACCTAAACTGTTGTTGCAAAACATTTGCAGTACAAAACTCACACATTGCAGCACCAATGAATAACATCGTGCACAAAAAATATAAAACAACATTAGATATCTCAAATGGTTTCTTTTGCCAAAACATTGCACCAGAAAGCAGGTATTTGACCGCTTTCTCCTGTATGGGGGCACAAAAACAATTTTGCCGTCCCCCACAGGGATTCAAGAATAGCCTAGGATTATTCTCAGCCAGGGTAACAGAGCTACTACAAATGTATGATGATGAGTCATTATCCTATGTCGATGACATCTATCTTACAGACGACGACCTGGAGACACACTTGAAAAGAGTGAACACCATCATACTTGGGTTCGCATCTGAAGGGTATAAATTCAACTTTAAAAAGTCACGAATTGCCCATCTAACTGTCCTGTTTTTAGGATATGAATTATCAAATGAAAGCAAAAGCCTAGCAGACAATTTCTTAGAGAAATGTGCAGTACTCCAAGCTCCAAAAACGCTGAAGAACTTACAATCAATTCTAGGTTTCCTGAATTTCGGAAGAACATACATTCTAAATTATGCAGAGAGGGTTAAACCTCTCTATTAATTAATAAAACCTGATTTCGAACCAATTAATTGGACTCAGAAACACACAGAAATTTTACGAACATTACAAACAGACATGTTAACTAAAACAAAACTGCAAACACGCGCAAATGAACGCAACTTTGTAATCCGAGTCATCCCAGGAAGATGCGGATTCACGTACCTGACCTCTAATGAGGGAGAAACGGTACCAATAACTTATAAATCACACTTGTACACACAAGCTGAAATGAAATTCAGTTCTACTGAAAAAATTCTGACTGCGGTTCAAACTGCTGTAGCGAAAGAAAGAGCCCAAGCTCAAGGCAAAAGCATATCTGTTTTAACAGCAGTATCAGCCCTTGAGGCAGTAACGAGACCACGCATTCCAAATGCAGTGGCATTAGACCCAAAATGGATACAATGGGAAAGTTCTCTTGCTGCAGAAGACCTGAAACACACTTTTGATCCAAAAAAATTAAAACTAGAAGATCTAGAATACGAACATGAATATCCTCTGCCGATCGAAATTCTGCCTCTCGAACAATACACCTGTGTAATCTACACGGACAGATTTGCACAACACTACGTTGTGAAAAAACAAGTTTACAATGCAGCATGCGCGATTGTTAAAGGTTGCTGGCGCTTAGGTAAATTCAGACCGATGGTCACCAAAACTGAAATCAATAAGAAACTGTATAGCTCAGCGAGCTGAAATAAGATCTTTAAAGATGGCGCTTGAAAATGCCGATCACGTATTCCCCACACTAATAGTGTGCGATTTGCATTACTGCGTCCACTCTTACAATAATGACATGCAGACATGGATCAAAAACGGTTACAAAGATGAGACTGGTGCCACAATAAAGCATAAAAAACTTTGGGAACAAATAGTTGGTTTGCAGAAAGAACTACAAAAGACTCACGTGATACATACACTGAGTCATCAACGTGATGGCATTCACGTTGCAGGGAATTCATTGGCTAACAGAGCCACAGCGGCAGCTGTCAAACCGGCTTCCGTAGCTACAAAAAAGCGTACTAAAAAACAGATAGACAGTGAAACGCTACTAGCAGTAAAAGCCTCAATGGAAGGCAACCATGCGGCGTTACCTCTAAATTATCCACTCGGAAATATATACATAATTGATGCGAACTCCGTTCCGTTTGCTCGAATCCCTGGAGTGGGGGATAGAGTAATTCCAAACACGAACCGGAGGGATTACTTGATTCAAGAAGCACACATTGGAATGGGTCTGAGGCACCAAGAGATCTTGAAATCTCTAATAGAATTACAATCACAATACTGGTGGCCGGGGATGAACGTGTAAATTTACAACTTTGCAATGAATTGTCAGGACTGCAACAGAGATCGCAGTTGTGAACCGGACCAGACACCAGCTCGGACACCTCTAATAGAAAGCATTAGGCTATCTATACGCAAAAATCCAGATGGAAAAAAGGCGATCCCATAATTATTAAGATGAGATTCATTTAGATGTGGCCCCAGCGCTCGGCTGACGCCAGAACTGTTATAAAAGATTTGCGAGTCTTTATCGGCACATACGCAATTGGCATGCTACATTCTGACCAGGGTCCTGCGTTTAGCTCTCGAGCTTACAAGGAGGCCATGGCCAGCATGGGCATTGCATTGCGGTACTCTAGTCCATTTCATCCCGAGGGAAATGCGGTAGTGGAGAGAAAAAAACGGGACATAAAGCAATCTATAACAGCGAGGGTATTAGGTTCGGGTGACGGGTGGGTGAAACATCTAACAAGTTTCCAACGTAGTCTTAATAATCTGCCAAGAAATTCTCTGGGAGGTATCACTCCATACGAACTTTTGTTTGGTACCAGAATGATCATTCATGACCTTGATCGTCACACTTCAGTGGTGGAACAAAAAACATTTGATATCAAAGATCGTTTGGCTGTTTTACAGGACTTAAATGAAACAAGAAGAAGTCTAAGTAACACAAAGCTAAAGCCAACAGCCACTGAAGACAAACCACCTGTCCCAGCAAGACCTGTCTGGATTCCAAAGATTGGGGATCTGGTCAGAGAAAAGATCGCGGTGAAGAAGGAATTTGGGCCTTCTTACAGAAATGCAGTACCTGTCTTAGCTATCAGTGGAACAAGATCAGTAGTACTACCGCCCCTTGCTGGTAAAAAGGAGAACAGAGTTGTATCAATCGACCTGGTAAAACCACAATAATGTGGCCAATAATAAGTAGTAGGCCCAGTGGACTCCCAAGAAGTAGCAGAAGACCAAACCTTGCTACAATCCAAGAGGTTCAAACTGAGAGACTAATCACATTTGATAAATCTGCAGTGAATAAAAAAGGACTATGCAACAAAGCCATGGAACTTGTGCCTCTTGAAACCCAAATTGCAACAGTTCATCAAGAAACACCAGTCTACAATGATGTAGCCTCTGAACATACATATCCAAAGATTAATAAAAATCCGAAAGCAATTCCAACAATTGACAGAACTGCATCTGGCTACTTCATCAATTTCGATGACTTTTCGGATGATCCAAGTGACCATGAAGAAACGCCAGCAACAAAAACTTTGAAAGAAAAATTGACTGAACTATTTCATCAACTCAAAGAAACATATCTGATTTCACCATGGATTGAATTATGGATTGTGTTAGGTGTACTTTTCCTTCTACTTTGGCTCATCATGATTTTATTTTTGTGTAGATTTATTGATGGAAAATATAGTACAATGAACACAGCAAGCCAGAACATCAACTTGGCCCTAAAACCTCACAGATCTTCTCACATTGAAAAAAGAAAACTGCCATCAGTGAACATCACAGCAAATGCTATTCCTGGGTGTGTAGCATGGGACAAAACGGATTACGAAATCTATGGCCCGGTGGAACTCGTGAAATATCCACATCAGTTCAAGGTTTCATTAAGTGACTTTGTATCACCAAGTACTTTCTCTGATGATTGGGACTTTGAAAATATTAATATTATGATGTCAGATTTAGAAATGTCAGCAAAATTCACAGAGCATGATTATTTAGAAGGCTCATCAAATTATGGAGAAATGTATTGTTATAATCATTATGGTCATCACTATTTGCATAAATCTGCTAATCCTAGAAATGTTTTTAGTTATAACCAATGGGAACATTGTCCAACACCGCCAAAAGGCAGCTCGAAAACATTTTATGAGAAATTCCCATATTTCTCAGGGTTTAATACAACTGATCCAGAAACGTTTTATTTTAAAATGTTAAATCAGACAGGAATGAAAAACATGTTGACAAATACTAAATTGATTTATTCTGAAGAATTCTATGAAAAAATGTCTACATTTGGTTTTGAATTTTGGAAAAACAACATTGAGACAAAAACCATCTGGGGTACAAAAGATTGGCAGGTACAAGGTCTAGAATCATTATTTAGAGCCTGTATGACCCCAGAAAAGATAATATTCCTGAATGACACCATTCAACAAACAACCTGTCTTGAATTAGCCAAGATAAAAGACTTAAACAACCCGTCTATTCCAAAACCAATGCCTGATAGTAATAGCACTACAGATGTTGAGATAGACGTATCCCATATTTTACACCAAAACAGAACAAATCCTGATTGGAGAAAATGGTTGATCTAGCCCACAGACACTAATAACTGTCAAGATAGATTCCTGAACAAAACACAGGGGTTCAAACAGACCAGGCCAGACCCAAGATATTCCCAGAGACAACATCCAGGGATAGTTACAACATATGGGCGTCGATTCCGATCCGGTCAAAATCACCGTCCGTACGACTCGCATCCGGAGCCGTTTCCGTACGACTCGTACGGATGCCGTACGACCGGACGATTACGATCCCGATCGGACTACCTGGACGCGGTTCGTACGGTCCACGTCAGGTAAGGGTGATTCGTACGGAAAAACGCACGATCACCTACACACCGTACGGCGCGTACACCCCATGATCGCAGGGGTACGCGCCGTACACCTGCGATCATGGGGGTACGTGCCGTACCCCTGCAATCATGGGGGGTACGTGCCGTACACCCAGCGTACATGGGGTGCGGCACGTACCCCCCATGATCGCAGGGGTACGGCACGTACAAATGCGATCATAGGGGGTACGTGCCATACCCCTGCGATCATGGGGGGTACGTGCCGTACACCCAGCGTACATGGGGTACGGCACGTACCCCCGATGATCGCAGGGGTACGGCACGTACACCTGCGATCATGGGGGGTACGTGCCGTACACCCAGCGTACATGGGGTATGGCACGTACCCCCCATGATCGCAGGGGTACGGCACGTACCCCCCATGATCGCAGGTGTACGGCGCGTACCCCTGCGATCATGGGGTGTACGTGCCGGACCCGGGGGGGCCGTTCCGTACCTGTTTCGGGGCGAACTCTGACTGTACGACAGTTTCCAGCTCCCGGGTCGTACTTGCCGGGTCGTAAAAAGCAGCCGCGAACCGTTTAAACGTCGTGTACAGCGGCTTCCGAGGGCGATTCGTACGGGAATTTAATTTGTACGGTCTCTGGTACGATTCGTACGGATAGCTGTATCGGGTGTGGATCGTACTACGTCGTTCGTACGGGGACGGTTACGGGTACCATTCGTACGGAAAAAAATGCTCCGGACGACGATTCGGAGCGCTTTTTACCGGATCGGAATCGACGCCATAGTGTAGGAAACCTATGCCTTGAGTGGCTACAGAAATCCATACTGCCTGAAATTAAGCAACACTTAACTTTACTTAAAGAAGGTGCTGACTTGCGAGATTTCATATTGGGACCTGGCAAACAGCGTCAAAAACGTTTCATATACGCCGGTATATACGCAGCTTACAACGAGGCTTGGAAAGTAATGCAAATTGAAACTGCAGAAAAAATACGAGAAATTGATCGTATTAATTTGGAAAAATCACTGTCTGTAGTGGACAATGGGTTAACGACTCTGTCCTCCATAATTTATTCACTGGACAGCATTGTATCATCTGCTATTGATATAATAGAGCAGGACTTGCTAATGTTACAACATGGCCAGTCCCAATTACGTTCTATTGTACAGCTAGGCTGGACGTTACAAAATCTGCATTCAGGTCACGTGCCATGGCGTCTAATCAACAAAACGTCATTATTTTCTATCTTTAACCTTACTGATAAACAAATCAGTTTGGCACAAAAAGGAGCAGACTATACGATTCTGAGCACTGAAAAACTTGAGAGATTACCACAGACAATGTCAGCGAGACCTGTCATTGAATGGATAATACATGGTACAATTACAATTCCGATAACAACTTTCCAGTTTCAATATTGCCAAAAATATATAGCAGCAGGCCTGTATGAAAGGTTGGGTAAAGGATACATCAAGTCAACCTGGAAACTACCTTATACACATAAATGTTATAGTGAAGGGAAAAAAGAGGTATTTATTAGTGGTAATAACTGTAAAAATGCACTAAGCGGTACACTTCTGTGTCAAGGTATTAACTTGCATGGAGCCTGCAAAGGTTCATCAAATAACCTTTCATGTCACCTGCATGGCACTCCTGCAACACAGATAGAGCCTTTTTTCAGACTGTTTTCCAACGGCAGCTACATTGTAAAAAATGACCGCAGCTGTTGTGGCATGGTGCCAGGATTAGCCTATCTCGTGAGCGTTACTTCCAGGGTCATTTGCTGTATGCAAGTATCGTATCCAAACAGCAAACCAGACAAGGAGGCAGCAATATGGCCTTCTATGAATATCTCTTCTATTCGAATTGATACTTTAAGCAGAATGAAGTCTATTCTTTTACAGACAACTGTGCCTTTAACCTCGTCCAAAGAAACATATGATCTGCAAGTTGCAAGGACAGCGGCAGAGATACATTCCCTATTATCGACAAATCGCCCCGTACAATTCGTAGAAATGTTAGGTCAAATTTTAAACATGTCTGATACCAGTGTCATCGCCCATGTATTTAAGACCATTTTTTCAGGACTGTTAGCACCCTTTGAAACAGTTCTGGGCATCTTCCCGAATTTTGTGCATTCTGTATTTGGCGGACTGCCTCTTCTTTTGGGACTCGTAGCAGGAATTTTATTTTTGTTCCTTCTGCTCCGGTATGGCAAGTCAAGCCATAGATAAAACTCAGGTTACAATGGAAGAAACAATTGTGGCTATACAATACCGAGAACAGATCACTAAAGTCCTCGGCTTTGCCGGGCTAAGAGATCTGAGTACTACCTGGTTTCTTTCGTTCAGACCAATCTGGCAAGATTGCATCTTACCTGTGCTTCGATGCCTGCTATGCGGAGAAGAATGCGTGTTGGACGTCTATCTTACACTACCATCAGCAGTACCCATGGATATCGATACTTTGCTTGGTTCGGTAACGGCTCAGGCAACGTGTTGTCCCCAGCGACTACCTATTCTGATGACGGCATTCATTGAGACTTCACTATTACGATTATGTGGCGGTGAAGTACGAGATGAAAGCAGCACCACACAGGTACAACCTTCCGTGAGCATTGCTGATCCAGACATCGATGATAGCAATGATTCTCACATATGCACTATTTCAGCTTTTTCGAATTTGGTCGAACTTTCACCTACTGTTGTAGACCAATTCTTCGCAAGCCTGTCTGATTTGATGTTCTCCCGAGAATAACTTTTAAAAACAACGAGCACACAGCGTTCCCTGAACTCTGAATTTGTCCTTCAGTGTTTATAAACAAGAATACTGAAAACAATTGGAACTATATTTTCCCCTGAAAGCGAAATTATTTTTCCATTTCCAAAATATTTACCTTTTTTCTGGCACATGGCACACTGCTTGAAGTAGAACTATTCTTAGAGAACAGAACTTCTATTTTGAAACTCTAGAGACATTATTTTGATTCAGCCTCTAGCACATGTACAGTATTTTATAAATATGTGATGAAATGGTCTCGACATCTTTTCTGTATTAAGAGCCATTTCATAAATGTAATTTTCACAATTCATTCAGCCAATATTTATGTATGCATTATCTGAATGATACTACTGCTTGAAAACCGTACAGTACAAATACTCATTTTCGTGTATATACCATATGCCATTTCAAATGCAATTTATGTATTTTGGGGTGGGTTGGAAAACACATGCATCGTTATATGTTAAGTATTGCTTAGTATTTTAGTAATGATTGACATAATACGTGGAGTGGGTGTTGTAAACGTATCTAGGACCCTAATCAAATATTCCTGATTCATGCCCTTATGTGGTTATAACAAATAATATCCTTATAAAGGCATAAGAATCATATCCATATTTAGTCATAGCCAATGCAGTCCAAATACGGCAAGGCTACTCCCATAGACTCCTAGAAAGCACAACGTGTTCTTTAAAAAAACCAAGCCTCCAGCAGCCCAGGAAATCCCCCTGCTTTTGTTTTGATTTGAACAAGAACTCCTGGAGTCCAGAAAGAACTGTAAGTTCTTAGTGACGTCTTATGTCCAACCTTACGTCAAACTCTGCACCTTCCAAGCATAAATATACCAACGTTGCCTTAAGCAAACACACGGTGGTTTGGAGCAGAGCGGCTATCTACTTGCCCGAAGCCCCGCTGATGCGAGAGCCGAAGGAAGCCGACCCACCCATTGATGCACTGAGAGAGACGCTGTCTTTTCTCCTGCCGAGAAATCCAGCCCCAGTGTTTCCAGTCACTCTTGCGGGTTTCTGGGAGATCGAGTCCTGAGAACGAGATACAAGACCTCCTTCATTCTATAACCATGGTACGGAGCTGATTAGATTCTTAGAGAATTCCTGATTCAGATTCTTGGCAAAAACTAACTTAACTTAAACTGCAGCTCACTTACGTCTTCCCACGTACTAGGCTTAGGTTAGGTACACTGGGGTAGGCGTATCTTAGAAGCACCAGTTGAGTACGTTTAGTCAATGATTTTATGTATGTATATATTTTATCCGTTTTAAGTATCATATGGCTCAGGAACCATATAAATGCTTTTACAGTATTATTTCATAATACTCCTTTTAATGTACGCACTTTACTTTATAACAAGTATTGCAATTGTGGCAATTCACTTCTCTTGCACGAGAAAGAGGACTGCTCAATAAATAACAACTTTTATTGAAAACACCTGTCTCTCGATTTCTCTGCACTCTGGTGAAACTAAGCATGCACGATTGACTGAGTGAAATAACTATCTATTGTTTCCGCGACTCTAGAGATATATTTCTTATTCTTGGGGAACAAAGTTGTCATGTTTTAAGCGGTTGTCAGAAGCTAATCCCTTCTTGTCTATTCAGGAAAGTTAACTCCTTCCAGTTTCTAGTGCCCTCTGAGCTAGCTGGCATTCATAATTAAGTCTAACATATTCAATAGAGACCTAGTCGACCTCAGTCCTTCGTTTCACCAGAGATGCAGAGAAATAGAGAGACGGGCGTTTTCAATAAAAGTGTATTTATTGAACAGTCTTCTTTCTCAAGTATAAGAAATGAACTGCTGCAATCGTAATACTTGCTGTAAAGTACAGATCATATAATACGAAGAGTATTATAAAATAGTACTGTAAAAGCATGATATGGTTTCTAAGCCATAAGATACCTAAAATCCATAAAATACATACAGTGATGAATAATGATTAAACACACTCAACTGGTGCTTCTAAAATACGCCTACCCCGGTGTACCTAACCTAGGTCTAGTACAAGGGAAGAAGTAAGTGAGGTGTAGCTTAGTTTCAGTATTATTTGCCAAGAATCTATTCCAAGAATTCTCTTAGGGTCTAATCAGCTCCTTACCTTGGTTTTAGAATGTAGGAGGTCTTGTATCTCTCTCTCAGGACTCAATTTCCCAGCAACCCGCAAGGGTAGCCTGGAAACACTGGAGCTGGATTTTCTCAGCAGGAGAAAGTACAGCGTCTCTCAGTGCGTCAGCTGGAGGGTCGGCATCCTTCGGCACTTGCTGCAGCAGGGCGCGTCGGGCAAGTAGTCAAACTGCTCCAAACCACTGTGTGTTTGTTTGGACAAGTCTGGGCATATTTATACCTTGAAGGTGCCGAGTTTGACGTAAGATTGGACATAATAACGTCATCAGAGACTTAATTCTCTGAAACTGCATAATTTCTTGGATAACTTAATATTCATGCAGGGGGAAGTGCCTGACTGCTGAAGGTGGGCTTTTCCAAGATATCGTTGTAGATTTTCGGAACTGGTGGAAGTAGCCAAGCCGTATTAGTACTACTTGAGCTATGTCTTAATATGGTTATGATTTCTATGCCTATATAAGGATATGGTATTTTATATCTATATAAGGGCATGAATCGTGAAAATTACACTAGGGTCCTAAGACGCTATACAACACCCACTCCACGTATTATGTCTAATATTACTAAATCTATAAGCATAAGAAACATAACTAAAGTATGTGTTCATAATCCCACATGAGTATTCGTTTTGTACGCATTTTACAAGCAATGGCTGTCAATAAAAATGCTATCTAAATGAAACATGAAATGACAGTAATGAAATGGCTCTAAATTTACAGAAGAAAAAGGTCGAGACCATTCCATAGCATAATACATAAACAGTTAAAGTTTTCATGAGATAATGCCAAATATTTGTCTATAGGGAGTATCAAATGAATCTCTTGTTCTCTAAGAATAGTTCTACTTTAAGCAGATTACTTTGTGCCAAGTGAAAAAGGGTTTATTCTGGGATGAAGAGAAAAAAGTTTTCAAATGGAGATTGTAGAAACATAGAGTTCCCAAGTTAGAGGGTTTGCTTTGAAAAACCGAAGGCCAAATTTCAGAGTTCATGGAAGGCTGTGTGCACTTTCAAAAGGATCACTGAAACAATATCGATGTCAAAAATATAGAACTACAAAAATATCGAGGTAAAAATATAGAATACAAAAATATCGAACTCCTATCTCCAAACAGGTAAGTACAAAAATATTGAATCAAAAATATCGATGTAAAAAATATAGTTAGTCAAAATATCTAACTTTTTTAAATGCTTTAAATTAATTACAAATTAATGAAATAATAAATATAATTAACTTAAACATACTTAAAATACTTAAATAACCTTAAAATGAATAAATAAATAATGTAAGTAAAAAAACATACAAATTGATTTGTTAATACATAAGTATATAAATGTAATATTATTAAAAAATGTACAATATTTTTACCGTAGGACAGCGGAAAGAGTAATATTTACTATTACCACTCCAGACAGTGCAACAGTAGGGAAAGCGTTGGATAGCGGGAGGGTAAAAATTACTATTCCCACTCCAGAGAGTCCAACAGTAAGGAAAGCATTGGATAGCGTAGGAGTAAAAATTACTATTCCCACTCCAGACAGTGCAACAGTAGGGAAAGCGTTGGAGAGCGGGAGGGTAAAAATTACTATTTCCACTCCAGAGAGTACAACAGTAGGGAAAGCGTTGGATAGCGTAGGGGTAAAAATTACTATTCCCACTCCAAAGAGTGCAAGAGTAGGGAAAGCGTTGGATAGTGTAGGAGTAGAAATTACTATTCCAACTCCAGAGAGTGTAACAGTAGGGAAAGCGTTGGATAGCGGTAGGCTAGAAATTACTATTCCCACTCCAGAGAGTGCAGCAGTAGGGAAAGCGTTGAATAGCGTAGGGGTAAAAATTACTATTCCCACTCCAAAGAGTGCAAGAGTAGGGAAAGCGTTGGATAGTGTAGGAGTAGAAATTACTATTCCAACTCCAGAGAGTGCATCAGTAGGGAAAGCGTTGGATAGCGGTAGGCTAGAAATTACTATTCTCACTCCAGAGAGTGCAGCAGTAGGGAAAGCGTTGAATAGCGTAGGGGTAAAAATTACTATTCCCACTCCAGAGAGTGCAACAGTAGGGAAAGCGTTGGATAGCCGGAGGGTAAAATTTACTATTCCCACTCCAGAGAGTGTAACAGTAGGGAAAGCGTTGGATAGCATAGGGGTAAAAATTACTATTCCAACTCCAGACAGTGCAATAGTAGGGAAAGCGTTGGATAGCGGGAGGGTAAAAATTACTATTCCCACTCCAGAGAGTGCAACAGTAGGGAAAGCATTGGATAGCTTAGAGGTAAAAATTACTATTCCCACACAAGAGAGTGCAACAGTAGGGAAACCGTTGGATAGCGTAGGGGTAAAAATGACTATTCCAACTCCCGAGAGTGCAACAGTAGGGAAAAGTTTGGATAGCGGGAGGCTAAAAATTACTATTCCCACTCCAGAGAGTTCAACAGTAGGGAAAGCGTTGGATAGCGAGAGGGTAAAAATTACTATTCCCACTCCAGAGAGTGCAACAGTAGGGAAAGCGTTGGATAGCGTAGGGGTAAAAATAACTATTCCCACTCTAGAGAGTGCAACAGTAGGGAAAGCGTTGGATAGCATAGGGGTAAAAATTACTATTCCAACTCCAGAAAGTGCAACACTAGGGAAAGCGTTGGATAGTGGGAGGGTAAAAATTACTATTCCCACTCCAGAGAGTGCAACAGTAGGGAAAGCATTGGATAGCGTAGAGGTAAAAATTATTATTCCCACTCCAGAGAGTGCAACAGTAGAGAAAGCGTTGGATAGCATAGGGGTAATAATTACTATTCCCACTCCAGAGAGTGCAACAGTAGGGAAAGCGTTGGATAGCGTAGAGGTAAAAATTACTATTCCCACTCCAGAGAGTGTAACAGTAGGGAAAGCGTTGGATAGCATAGGGGTAAAAATTACTATTCCAACTCCAGAGAGTGCAATAGTATGGAAAGCGTTGGATAGCGGGAGGGTAAAAATTACTATTCCCACTCCAGAGAGTGCAACAGTAGGGAAAGCGTTGGATAGCGTAGAGGTAAAAATTACTATTCCCACTCCAGAGAGTGCAACAGTAGGGAAAGCGTTGGATAGCGTAGGGGTGAAAATGACTATTCCAACTCCCGAGAGTGCAACAGTAGGGAAAAGTTTGGATAGCAGGAGGCTAAAAATTACTATTCCCACTCCAGAGAGTGCAATAGTAGGGAAAGCGTTGGATAGTGAAGGGGTATAAATTACTATTCCCACTCCAGAGAGTGCAACAGTAGGGAAAGCGTTGGATAGCGGGAGGGTAAAAATTACTATTCCCACTCCAGAGAGTGCAACAGTAGGGAAAGCGTTGGATAGCGTAGGGGTCAAAATAACTATTCCCACTCCAGAGAGTGCAACAGTAGGGAAAGCGTTGGATAGCATAGGGGTAAAAATTACTATTCCAACTCCAGAAAGTGCAACACTAGGGAAAGTGTTGGATAGTGGGAGGGTAAAAATTACTATTCCCACTCCAGAGAGTGCAACAGTAGGGAAAGCGTTGGATAGCGTAGAGGTAAAAATTATTATTCCCACTCCAGAGAGTGCTACAGTAGAGAAAGCGTTGGATAGCGTAGGGGTAATATTTACTATTCCCACTCCAGAGAGTGCAACAGTAGGGAAAGCGTTGGATAGCGTAGAGGTAAAAATTACTATTCCCACTCCAGAGAGTGCAACAGTAGGGAAAGCGTTGGATAGCATAGGGGTAAAAATTACTATTCCAACTCCAGAGAGTGCAACAGTAGGGAAAGCATTGGATAGCGGGAGGGTAAAAATTACTATTCCCACTCCAGAGAGTGCAACAGTAGGGAAAGCGTTGTATAGCGTAGGGGTAAAAATAACTATTCCCACTCCAGAGAGTGCAACAGTAGGGAAAGTGTTGGATAGCGTAGGGGTAAAAATTACTATTCCCACTCCAGAGAGTGCAACAGTAGGGAAAGTGTTGGATAGCGTAGGGGTAAAAATTACTATTCCCACTCCAGAGAGTGCAACAGTAGGGAAAGTAAATACTTCATATATGAATACAAATAAATTAAATATTAATACCAATTACAAATTAATTAAAAGTAATTAACAATTTTATATAATATAATAATTAATCAATTAAAAATACATATACAAATTAATTCTTAAAAATCATTGCCTATTAATACAAATTATTTTCCAATTAACAAATAATTAATTAACAATTAAAAAATAATTAAAAATTACAAAAAAAATAAATATTTAATTAATTACAATTAAATTACTTCCCACCCTATTCCCCTATAAACAAACAACCTGCAACAGAAAATTAATCAATTAATTAAAATTCATTACCAGTTATATTTTAAATATTTAGCAATTAAGAATTTAAATAACAATTAATTCAAAATAAATACCCCAAAAAAAAATTGTATTATTTATAATTAAATTACTTCCCACCCTATTCCCCTATAAACCCACAACCCGCTACAGAAAATAAATACATTATTAACATTAACATAATTATCATTAATCAATTAATTAAAATTAATCACCAATTATATTTTAATTGATTACCAATTAACAATTAATTAACAATTATTTCAAAATAAATACCAATAAATTAACATATTTAATTAATTATAATTAGATTTCTTCCCACCCTATTCCCCTATAAACTCACAACCCGCTACAGAAAATAAATAAATTAATAAAATTAACATATTTATCCATCAATCAATTAATTAACATTAATCACCAATTAATTAATTAATATAGAATTATATTACGCAAAAATTAAAAACCATAAAATTAATTAATTAAAATAAATTATAAAATAAATATACACTTTTCACACATATACTAACATAAAAAATCACTTTTGGATATTATTAAAGAATTTATATTAACTTACTTACCTCAAATTCGATATTTTTGTTGTCTATATTCTGTCCATTCTATATTTTTGTTGTCTATATTCTTTCCATTCGATGTTTTTGTTGTCTATATTCTGTCCATTCGATATTTTGACCATTCTATATTTTGAATTCGAAATTACTGCTATTCTTTTCGATATTTTTGTACTCTATATTCTGTCCATTCGATATTGTGTCCATTCTATATTTTTTATTCGAAATTATCGATATTAAAAACTCGAGTTTGAGTGTATACCCTTTCAACAGTTATTCTCGGTGTCATCAAAACATCTATGCTGGCAAAGAAACCATCTACCATAGTTGGTGAAAGTGGAACTAATTCATCAAGTAGATCAAATGTGCATAGATGTGAAGCATCGCCATCAGCGTCAGTCGTATTAGCAATGTTCGATGTAGATGGTACCTGTGTGCTTGTTGTTCCACGTACCTCACCAAGAGCTGGATTCGCTGGTGAGATCTCAAGGAATGCTGTCATCAGTATTGGCAGCCGTTGGGGGCAACACGATGCATGAGTCGTTACCGGACCTAGCATGGCGTCAACATCCGTTGGCAGAACTGACGGAAGTGTAAGACAAATGTCCAACACGCATTCTTCTCCGCAAGGCAGGCATCGAAGAACAGGTAAGATGCAATCTTGCCAGATTGGTCTGAATGAAAGGAACCAAGTGGTATTCAGATCTCTTAAACGAGTAAAGCCAAGAATCTGTGTAATTCTGTCACGATACCGCATGCCTAGGAGAGCTTGTTCCATGGTAGTCTGGGTGTCGTTGGTGACTGGACTTGCCATATTGGAGCAGGAGAAATAAAAATAGAATTCCTGCTATGAGTCCCAAAATGAGAAGCAGACCGCCGAACACAGAGGGGGCTATTAGGATGGCAGGCGGGCTTTGCCCGCCCGCCACCCTATCGGCTATCGGGTTCACCTGCTGAAAGGGCGGGGGTCTCGACATTGGTATTAGGATGTGCCCGCCACAGTGGCGGGCGCATTCCTCAATTTAAACATTGTGGCTGGCGGTGCTCGCTGCACCGCCCGCCACAATGTTTACAAAAAAATGCACGCATCTAAATGATCGAAGCGGCAGGCACCGCCCGGTGCCTGCCGCTTCGATCATGTAAATGTAGGGCAGTACCACAGGAACCCCCCGTGTGCCACCCCCCTTTGGCCTTCACTCTGGGGACCCACAGGGGGCCCCCAGAGTGAACACCGCATGCCTTTCCGTGGCGGCATTGCCAACACAGAAAGGCATTGAAAAATGCACAAAGTAATATGGCGGGCGGTGTCTAAGAGACACCGCCACCATATTACTCGTTTTCCGCCCCAGCCGCAAGGCGACCGGGGCGGAAAACAGGTGGGCGGTGTTTTTCACCGCCGCCATCCCGCCCGCCATCCTAATATGGCGGGGGGATTTGGGCTTGCGATGTCGGGCGGATTGCCTCTGCCAGGCGGGCAGTGGCCACCGCCAGCCTGGCAGGGGCAATCCGCCCGACATCGTAATGGACCCCAGAGTGCACGAAATTTGGAAAAATGCAGAGGACTGCTTCGAATGGTGTTAACAGTCCCAAAAAGATTGTCTTAAATATATGTGCGATGCCACTGGTATCAGACATGTTTAAGATTTGACCTAACATTTCTGCGAAATATACTGGGCAGTTTGTTGATAATAAAGCATGTATCACTGCAGAAGTCCTTGCAACTTGCAGATCATACGTTTCTCTAGATGAGGTCAGTGGCACAGTTTTTTGTAAAAGAATGGCTTTCATTCTGCTTAAAGTATCAATTTGTATAGAAGAGATATTCAGTAAAGGCCATAACGCTGTCTCCTTGTCTGTAGTACTCTTTGGATACAATACTTGCATACAACAAGTGACCCTGGTTGACACACTAACCAGATAGGCTCCTCCTGGCAACATGCTACAACAGCTGTGATCGTTGAGCATAACGTGGCTCCCATTGGAAAACTGCCTAAAAATTGCTTCTATCACGGCCGCTGGAGTACAGTGCATGTGGCAAGAAAGGTTATTTAAAGAACCTTCGCAGGCTCCATGTAAATTAATACCTTCACATAAAAGTGCACCGCTTAGTGAGTTTTTACAGTTCTTTGTACTAAGAAATACCTCCTTTCCCCCACTCCAACATTTGTGTGTATATGGTAAATTCCAGGTTGACTTAATGTATCCTTTACCCAACCTTTCATACAGGCCTGCTGGTATGTGCTGTAGACAATACTGAAATTGGAAAATCGTCACTGATATTGAGATGGAGCCATGTATTATCCATTCAACAATAACATAAAAACCAGTAGACGAAGGGTCTGAGGGATATTTAAAGACCTAGCCTAGGTTACAACCCCCCAATCAATACATAAACAACAAAGAAACCTAGGGGTCTACAAAAGGAGGTATCAGAGAGCCTCCATCAATGATCAATGGTGTCTAACAAGATACATTGATGATCAAGCATTAAGCAAATTTACGAAGTAGGACATCAATTCCACACATACAGCCACAAGTGATTGTTTGAAACCCAAAAGGTGTTCCTAGGATTCCCATCAAAGTCTTGTGATGATCAATGTTATCATTTGGTCATCCAACAGGGGCAAACTGCTTCTTTGCACTGTTCTCGTTTTTAACGAGGAAGAGGTCAAGTTTCTAATAAAATTTATTCTTTTTTGCCCCCTATCCCTTTTTAATTCACCACCATTATGATTTTTGCACAGCACATGATCCCATCTGATCAATATCATACGGTCAGAGTGTGATTGTGGGTAAATACCCAACTCCGGACAGGGGTAAGACAGTGGTCTCAATGATCAAGAGACATATTGCCCCTGTTGGATGATCAAATGATAAAATTGATCATCACAAGACTTTGATGGGAATCCTAGGAACACCTTTTGGGTTTCAAACAATCACTTGTGGCTGTATGTGTTGAATTGATGTCCTACTTTGTAAATTTGCTTAATGCTTGATCATCAATGTATCTTGTTAGACACCATTGATCATTGATGGAGGCTCTCTGATACCTCCTTTTGTAGACCCCTAGGTTTCTTTGTTGTTTATTATCCATTTAACGACAGGTTTCTCAGAAAGTGTCAATGGTAATCTTTCCAGTTTTTCAATGCTAAGCACCGTATGTCTGCTCCTCTTTGTGCCAAAGAGATTTGTTTATCTGTAAGGTTAAGGACAGTAAACAATGACGTGGTATTGATTAGACGCCATGGCACATAGCCTGAATGGAGATTTTGCAACGTCCAGCTTAGTAGCATTATAGAACGCAATTGAGACTGGTCATGTTGTAACATTAGCAAATCCTGTTCTATTATGTCAATGGCAGATGATACAATGCTGTCCAAAGAATAAATTCTGGAGGACTGAGTCGTTAACCCATTGTCCAATACAGAGAGTACTTTCTCTAAATTAATACAATGAATTTCTCGTATTTTTTTCTGCAGTTTCCATTTGCGTTATTTTCCAAGCTTCGTTGTACGCAGCGTATATACCGGCGTATATGAAAAGTTTTTATCGTTGTTTGCGAGGCCCGAGTAAGAAGTCTCGCAAGTCAATACCTTCTTTAAGTAAAGTCAAGTGTTGTTTATTTCTGGGAGTGTGGATTTCTGTAGCCAATCAAGGCATAGTTTTCCTACACTGTATGTGGTGACTATCCCTGGATGTTGTCTCTGCGAGTACCTTGGTCTGCCTATTCATTTTGAACCCTTCTGTTTTGTTCATGAATCTATCTTGACAGTTATTCGTGTCTATGGGCCAGATTAACCATTGTTTCCAATCAGGATTGGTTATGTTTTGTTTTAAAATTTGTTTTACGTCTACCTCCTCATCTTCAGTGCCATTACTGTCACGTGTGGCCTTAGGTATGGATGGTTTGTTTAACTCTTTTATCTTAGCTAAGCCGAGACATGATTTTTGTTGAACGGTGTCGTTCAAAAATATGATTTGTTCTGGTATAATGCAGGCTCTGAACAAGGCTTCTAAACCCTGCACCTGCCATTCTTTTGTGCCCCAGGCAGTTTTTGTCTCAATGTTGTCTTTCCAAAAGTTAAAACCTAATGTAGACAGCTGACCATAAACGTTTTGCAGAATAAATTTGTTTAATATTGGTCAACATCGTTTTCATTCCTGTCTTATTCACATTTTTTAAATAAAACGTTTCTGTGTTTGTCACATTAAAACCTGTAAAGTATGGAAATTTCTCATCAAATGTTTTAGAGCTGCCTTTCGGTGGCGTTGGACAATGTTCCCATTGATTATAAGTAAAAACATTTCTAGGATTTACAGATTTGTGCAAATAATGGTTGCCAAAATGAATATAACAATACAGTTCTTCATAACTTGTTGAACCTTCTAAGTGTTCACGTTTTTGAAATTTTGCTGACATTTCTAAGTCTGACATCATATTATTAACAGTTTCAAAGTCCCAATCATCTGAAAAGGTGCTTGATGAAACAAAATCACTTAAAGAAACCTTGAACTGGTGTGGGATTTTCAACAGTTCCACCGGGCCCAAAAAATGTCACAGTCAGTTGAGTCCCATGCTATACCACCAGGTATAGGAACCGCTGTGATGTTCACTGATGACAGGTCTCTTCACTCACGATGAGATGATTTGTAAGGTTGCAGGAGTACGTTGATATTCTTACTTGCTGTGTCCATTGTACTGTATTTTCCATCTATCATTCGTCCCAAACTTAAAACCAGAATGAGCCATAGTAGTAAAAAAAGTACACCCAATCCTATCCAAAATTCAACCCATGGCGAAACCAGATATGTTTTCTCAAGTTGATGAAAGAGTTCTGTTATGTTTTCTTTGAAAGTTTTATTAACTGGCGTTGTTTTAGGTTCACTGGGATCCTCAGAAAAGTTATCGAAGTAGATAAAATAGCCAGAGGCAGTTCTGTCAATAGTTGGTATTGCATCCGGATTCTTTGAAATCACTGGAGTTGCTTCCTCCTTTGACATGTTTGTATAGTCAGATGCTACATCATTGTAAACAGGAGTTTCTTGACGAACTGATATTTGGGTATCAAGAGGGCCGAGTTCCATAGCTTTGTTGCTTAGTCCTTCTTTTCTCACTGTAGGTTTATCAAAGGTGATAAGTCTTTCAGTTTGAACCTCTTGAATAGTAGCCAGATTTGGTCGTCTGCTACTTCTTGGGAGTCCACTGGGCCTACTACTTATTATCGTCCACATGATGTTGTTTTATCAGGTCAATTGGTACTGTTCTGTTCCCCCATTTACCAGCAAGCGGCGGTAGTAACACTGATCTTCTTCCAAGAATTGCTAAGACAGGTACTGCTTTTCTATAAGAAGGCCCAAATTCCTTCTTCACTGCGATCTTTTCCCAGACTAGATCCCCAATCTTTGGAATCTAGACAGGTCTTGCTGGGACAGGTGGTTTATCTTCAGTGGTCATTGTGCTTTGTGTTGTGTTACTCAGACTTCTTCTTGTTTCATTTAAGTCCTGTAAAACAGCCAAACGGTCTTTGATATCAAAGGGTTTCTGTCCCACCACTGAAGTGTGACAATCAAGGTCCTGGATAAGCATTCTAGTACTAAATAATAATTCGTATGGAGTGATTCCCCCGAGAGAATTCCTTGGCAGATTATTAAGACTTCTTTGGACGCTATTTAGATGTTTGACCCACCCGTTATCCGAACCTAATACCCTAGCTGTTATAGATTGCTTTATGTCACATTTTTTTTTCCACTACCGCATTTCCCTCAGGATGGAAGGGACTCGAAAACCGCAATGCAACGCCCAAGCTGGCCATGGCCTCCTTGTAAGCTCGAGAGCTAAACGCAGGACCCTGGTCAGAATGTAGTGTGCCGATTGCGTATGTGCCGATAAAGACTCGCAAATCCTGTATAACAGTTCTGGCGCAGCCGAGCGCTGGGGCCACACCCAAATGAATCTTGTGCAGGAATCCACTGCAATCATGATATATTTTTAGTTACCATCTCTCTTTAAGGGACCACAGTGGCCCAGGTAAACACATGCTAATGGTTTATCTGAAATTAGAAGGGGCGTCTGCGCAGGTCGTTTCACTGTAGACACTTTCATTTTTTGGCAGATTTCACATTCTGGAACATAGTTTCTAGTTTGTTTCCTTATGCGCGGCCACCAGTATCTCTGATTTAACAATGATACTGTGGCGGAAATTCCTGCGTGTGCAGAGGTGAGCCCTTCATATGCTGCTAAGATTAGTCCTAACCTATGTTCCATGTTTGGGATTGCCCTATCCCCCACTCCAGGGATTCGAGCAAAAGGAACATTGTTTGCATCAGTTATATATGAGTACTTTACTGGAAAGCCTTTCAGGAGTGTCTTACCACTGTCTTTTACTGAAGCAGTGACAGCTTGCATTATTTCGCTGTCTATTTTGTTTTTGAATGAGTGATTGCAGCTACGGAAGCCGTTTGCACAGCTGCCTTTGCGGCTTCATCAGCCAATGAATTCCCTGCAACGTGAACGCCATCACGCTGATGACTCAGTGTATGAATCACGTGAGTCTTTTGTAGTTCTTTTTGCAAAAGAACTACTTGTTCCCATAGCAGTTTATGCTTAATTGTCCCACCTTTAGCGTCTTTGAAACCGTTTTGAACTCAGTTCTGCAGATATTCATTATAAGATTGGACGCAGTAATATGAATCCCACACTATGAGTGTGGGTAATTCACGATCGGTATTTTTAAGCGCCATCTTGAAAGCCTGTGGTTCAGCTCGCTGAGCTGTACAGTCTCCGAGTGATTGAGTTTTTGTGACCATAGGTCTGAATTTACCTTCGCGCCAGCGACCTTTAACAATCGCGCATGCAGCACGGTAAGCTTGTTTACTCCCAATTGCGGGTTGTGCTGATCTGTCTGTATATATTATACAGCCGTAATGTTCAAGTGGCAGAATTTCAGTCGGCAAAGGACATTCTAATTCGTATTGTAGGAATTCTTGTGTTTTTAAACATGGGTCAAAACCTTATTCAATGTCTGTTGCAGCAAGAGAATTAACCCATTGTATCCATCTCAGATGTAAAGCTTTAGCATTTGGGATGCTTGCCTTTGTCACTGCCTCTAAGGCAGATACAGGTGTAACAATTTTTATGCGTTTACCCTGTGCCAGGGCTCTTTCTTTTGCTACTGCAGTCTGAACCGCTGTCAGTATTTTTTTTGTTGAAGTGAATTTCATTTCAGCTTTTGTGTTCAAGTGTGACTTGTATGCTATTGGGACCGTCTCACCTTCGTTAAAGGTTAGGTATGTGAATACGCATCTCCCTGGGATGATTCGGATCACTAGGTTACGCACGTTTTCACGTGTTTGTAACTGTGTTTTTGCTAACATGTCTGTTTGCACTGAACACAAAATTTCTGTGTGTTTTTGTGTCCAATTAGTAGGTTTGAAATCAGGTTTGATTAGTTCGTAGAGAGGTTTAACACTTTCTGCGTAATTTAGATCATAAGTTCTTCCAAAATTCAGGAAACCTAGAATTGACTGAAAGTTTTTCAGCGTTTTTGGAGGTTGGAGCAGCGCACATTTCTCTAAAAAGTTTGCTGCCAGGCTTTTGCCTTCACTTGATAACTCATATTCCAAAAATAGGACGTTGAGATGGGCAGTTCGTGATTTCTTGAAATTGAATTTATACCCTTGAGAGGCAAACCCAATTATTATGGTGTTCACTCTTTTCAAATGTACGCTCAAATCATCATCTGTAAGATAAATGTCATCGACATAGGATAATGCCTCATCATCGTACATTTGCAGTAACTCTGTTACTCTGGCTGAAAATAACCCTGGACTATTCTTGAATCCCTGGGAGAGACGTCAAAATTGTCGCTGTGCCCCCATTATGGAGAAAGCGTTCAAATACCTTCTTTCTGGTGCAATGTTTTGACAAAACAAACCATTTGAGATAACTAATGTAGTTTTATATTTTTTGTGCACTATGTTATTCATCAGTGCTCCACTATGTGCGTTTTGTACTGGAAAAGTTTTGCAACAGGAATTTAGATGTCTGTAATCCAAAAGTAGACGATATGAATTGTCTGGTTTGGAGACAGGAAACAAATGATTGTTCATTGATGAGGTGCATGTTTCAATCACCCCTTGGTATTCAAGTTGATTTAACATCTCCCTGACCTGTTTTTTAGCTTCCTATTTCACAGGATATTGCCGTTGCATTGTTGGTTGAGTTTTCAACAGGATTTTATGGTGAGGGGAATACTCATCATATCCTACATGATTTTTGTATAGTGCTGGGGCCTGGGCTACAGCCCATTTCCTAGAATATGTGTATTTTTTAGGAATTGGAATGTGATTTGAGAAGGCTGTCATAATTATATCTTCGCCATGTGGGCACTCCCTGACAAAGTCAGGTGGCCAGTCTTGGTCAGCTAGCAGGATGTCATAACCCTTAGAGAGCTTCTCCCAAAAGAGTGCTCTAATTTTTCTTGGTTTGTCCCCCCTCCATCCGGAGTGTTACTTTATATAACTTATGGGGTACACTAACCCTGGTATCTGCAGTTTCAACTTGGATGATTTCATTCAAGTCCACTGTCTCCAGATGACACTTCAGGATCTTGCGAGCTATGGTTACCTCTGCTGCGCTGTCTAGCATTGATGGGGCCCACTCCCGTTCTTGAGTTGTGTCCTCAAGATCCTCGGCATGTCTGATTTTTAGACTTGCTACCTTCTTTTTTGGAAATTGGCTTTTCTTATTTTTTGGAACGTGCTGTTCGTCTTTGGACTTCACTCGTTCTTTTTTTTTTTTATCCTCATTTTGCGTATGAATGTATAAGGAGTACAACGGGGAACTTTTGAACTTCCACTTTTATTCCTTCACTCTTTTCCTATACTTTGCCGGCCACATAGAGTACCCCTTTGGTGGATCTGTCGTGTTTCAGTCCTCCTATATCCTTTACCATATTCAATCATTCTTAGTGGAGAGGGTAAGAGCTAGCCACCTAGGCTACTCGGCGGGAAATTATTCCCGTCTGAATTATTGTCACCGCTTTAATCATCGGACATATTGGTGTTTTGTTCGGTTTCCCTTACATGTTATTAGTATAGTGATTTTCCCAAATTTCCCAGAAGTTAAACTTTTTGGAGAATTTTCCCTTTCTATCTAATTCATGAGTTGTTATTATGGAGTTTAGCCAGTCTTCCTGCAAAGGTGGTACTGTTTTAACCCAATTCAAACATATCTCTCTTCTAGCAAGAAGTATGAAAACAAATAATAAGTTTTCTTATTTTCTGTTTAACCTATCGTTGCTTACATTAAATTCGGTGCATATCCCAAAAATAATTAATGTTGTACTTACTTTTAGGTTTGTTCCCAATATCCGACATAGCGTGTTACCTACTTCCTGCCAGAAGAATTCCAGTTGCGGGCATCTATGGAACATGTGTATATCATCTGCTTTTTCCAATCCACACTTAGGGCAGGATTTTATGCTTGCTCCTTTAAATTTTGACAATTTTTTCGGTGTCCAGTATGCTCTATGCAGTGTAAACAGGTGATTTCTCTTTAGACGCGCTGGTTTAATAATGGACCAACATTTTTCACATGATTTCTGCCATAAGTTATGAATTTCCGGGTCTATGATGCTTTTACTCCAGATTGATTCCGATATTAAGGCATTATCGTCTCCTGAGGTGATTGTGGCCCAGTACCATATTGAAATTTCCTTTTTTATTGGGGAGATTTTGATGATCTCTTTTTCTATTTCTATGTTTCCAGTTTTTTTCTCCGTCAAAGAGCTTGCCCAGCTTGTGAGTTGGTAGTATTTAAATTTTGAAAGAGTCCCGTTAGTGATTTCTGTAAGGTGTTCCCAAGGCACTATTGAATTCTCTGTCATCAATTGTCCCCAGTTGTTGATTCCTGCCGTTGGGAGAGGAAGATGGCGGCCGGCTAGGAGGTCCGGTCGGGAGCTCCACAATTTTTTCCAAGACCGAAGGTATGATCTAATCCTATCCTGTTGGTTATGATCTCAATGGGACCGTAGCAACCACACACAATCTGTGCAAGAATCACTAAACGACAGAGGTACTTACGAGCGGCGTCAGGCATCAGGCGGCGTCAATTTCGGCTCCGGCAGTGTCGGCGGTGCCAGCAGCTCTTTGCTCTGGAAATCCTGGTCCGCAAAATCCAAGAACACTGAAACCCTGTAACTCTGTAACCGGGACAGTGGCCACAACGGACGCCCCACACAGATGAGCAGCAGCCTCAGGCGCTCAACGCGACTGCCGGAGAGCGCAAGGAAGAGTGTGCTTCTACTTCTGGGGCAAGAGCGGCAGTAGCAGCGGCAGCGGCAGCGGCAACAGTGACGGCTGCCCAAGGACTCGAGGATACCAGCCGGCTCAACAGGGACTCAAACAAGAAGATTTCCGGGGGAATCAAGGGAGCGCCAGCAGACAGGGAGACTGGGAGACACGCAAGAGAGGAGTAGCTCCGTTCCTGACCGGCACCCAGAGCGTTTGCCCTGAGAGAAAGCAGATCGAGCTGCGGAGTCTGGGCAAAAAGAGGACTACTAGAATCAAAGAAAAAAGGACGGACACTAGCTTCTACTGCAACTACATGAGCCAGGTACGAGGGGAGGAAAAAAACCAGGGGAGGTTTGCTCTTGACTTAATTGAAGGGTGTAAGGAGGGCGAACAGTGGGCTGCTCAAAAATAAGAGGTAAAAAAAGCTAGCTGCATAGGGGACAGTGGAGCAGAAGTGTTTGACTTTCTTTCAAAGACAAGAAGTAAGACAGAGGGAAAAGACCAAACAAAAAAACTAGAACTTGAGGAAGAGGGTGGAATAAAATCGAGCTACTGCCTTAGAAACAGGCAATTCCCCAAGCAAAGTTTTGCACAGCCTTCTAAACAAGTAACACAGCCTCTACAAAAAAAAGAATAAAAAAGGTACCACCAGCAGAGAACGTCAGCCTAAACAAAGAGCAGACAAGGCAGGAGCCCCATCTGAACACAAACTAAAAATCACACCTTCACTGAGATCCTTTTTTAAAGTGCAGCAACCCCTGCAAACAGCAGCAAAAAGCCCCCCCACTCTGTTACCCCAAACTGAAGAAATCTCTGAAAGTCTGATCAGTAAAATCCCGAAAATGAGTACAGAAACATCTAGTAATATAAACCCACAAAGCGAAAATTCAGAGACTCCAGAGAATTCAACTCAGCTAATCGCAAATGAACCATGTATAAGCGCCTCCAACTGTCCTTCACCACAAACCCTCCTTGAGCAAACTGGAAAACTCATGGAAAGCCTCATGGAGAAGGTTCTGAGAGAGATGAGAGAGAAATTTTTGGTATCTGAGTCCAACCAGGCCAAGATCCAAGAAGTCTGCGAGACCCTAGACCAAAAGCTGAATGCTTTGGGTGACAGAGTATCTGCAGTGGAGTCAGAGATGGTGTCCCTCAACAAAAAAGTAGATTCTAACAATCTGAAATCAGGAAATTAAGAGACTCGGACAAAGCCACCAAGGAAAAACTAGAATCACTTGAAAATCAAGCAAGACAAAATAATCTCAGGATTCTAAATGTGCCAGAAAATCTGGAAGGGCAAGACATAAAGAAATTTACCATTTCCCTGCTTGAAGAATACTTTCCATGGACAAAGGACACAAATCTGAGTGATGACATTCAAAGGGTGCACCGAGATCCATTTAGAAAATGTAGAGACAGGAAGACGCCAAGAAAGATTTTAATAAATTTCAAAACATACACATTAAAAGAGAGAATTCTAAGTGAAGGATTAAAGAGCAGTTCACTAAAGAAGGATAATTGGACCTTCAGGATCCGCTCTGATATGTCGAAAGCCACCCAGGACAGACAGGGGGAATTAGGACAATACATGGCCGAATTAAAAACCTTAGGCGCTACAGTCCAAATGAGATTCCCCGCCACACTGAGAATCATGTGGCAGAATAAAATGCACAATATCAGAGAGCCAAGCGAAGTGGAAAATCTCGTACAACAGACAAAGATTCAGCTACGGACTACAACATAAATTTAAAGATAGGTAACGTAACAAATAATGAACTGTGGAGCTCGAATAGGGCGAACAATACCGCCCAAGAGAAAGAAAGGAGGCTTCCTCGGGGGGGGCAAAGACAAACACAGGAAAAATATAAAGCCAAATAAAAAAGACACCGTGGGTGGGGAGCAAACTGAAAAAATTATCCTCAAGAGTGAAGTAACAGGGAGTGCAGGAGAACGACAAGTAAAAATGAAACTGGAACTAAATAACCAATAATATAGAAAATATCATGTCTAAAATAGCGAAAGAATTCAAAACTCTATCATGGAACGTAAATGGACTCAGAACATCAAGTAGACAGAGGAGAATCTTTGAATATTTAAAATTAGTGGACAGTGAAGTGATCATTCTTCAAGAGACTCATCTCCTAAACAAAGAATGGGAACAAATAATAAAATCATTGTGCTGGGTAGACTCTTACGTTTGTACTAACCAAAGCTGCAATATTAAAGGAATCGCAATACTTTTCAAAAAATCGCTCAATGTAAAAGTCATACATAAAGCAGTAGACAACAAAGGCAGATGGGCCTTAGCAAGAGTGAAAATATATGATAACAACTTTATCATAGCGGGATATTACGGACCAAACATAGATGATCCAAACCCCCTACAAAAATTATATACAGAGCTCTTAACCACATCTGATCCAATACTGTTGGGAGGTGATTTTAACATTATGATAGACCCTAATTTAGATAGATCTCCCCCAGGAAGGCATTCTAACTTGCCAAAAATTAGAGAATGGCTAAGCATCTATAAAAAGGATCTAGAACTGATCGACATGTGGAGAGAGAAAGGAAACAAGGAGCATCCATTTACCCTACACAACAAAAAACTAGGTCATAAGTCTAGAATAGTAAAAACCTTCACAACAACATCAAAGCTCTGGATCATTTGCCTGAACATTTGTCCGACCACTCAGCGGTACAACTGACCATACACTCATAAATAAATAAACCTCAACCGAGATGGACAGTAGATCGCATTCTTTTTTTGGACCCAAAAATAAGGGAAGATCTGAGCATAACCTCAGCCAATTTCTTTGAGGATAATAGAGTAGGCACATCTGATCAAACAACCTGGGATGCCTATAAAGCAGTCATCAGAGGTAAACTCATAAGCCTGGGGGCTTATAGATCAAAACTCACTAAACAAGAGATTAGAGAAAAGGAAGAAATTATAAGTCAACTCGACGTACAGAATAATACAGAACAAAACTTGGAAATAAGAAATACATTGGAGGCGGAGAGAAAAGATCTTAAAGGAAAGCTGGCAGACTATCTTGAAGATAGAGTGAAAACCAAGTGGGAGGCCAGCAAATTAGCCAATCATGAGTATGGAGAGGGCTGCGGAAAACTACTGGCCTGGAAAACTAAAACGGAACAGACTAGAAATAAAATAGCCAGTATACAACTAAGCAATCAAACCGGTATAACCTCTGATAAGTCTGAAATCAAGCAGGAATTTGATTTTTTTTCTCTGATTTGTATTTGGAAGACTCCTCCTCCTCTTCAGAGCAATTAGGAGAATATCTTGACTCTCTAAACCTACCGAAATTGTCGGAGTTAGAAATCGAAGAGCTAAACTCAGAAATAACAATGGAAGAAGTAAAAACAGCCTTGAAATCCTTGAGAAAAGGGAAAGCCGCTGAACCCGACTCCTTACCAAATGAACTGTATTTAGCGCTAAGGAAAACGATAGCCCCCCACTAATGAGGTTACTAAACAAGATCTACAGGGAAAAAGATAAAGTCCCTGATACCTGGCATGACGCTATTATCAGCCTTATTTTAAAACCAGGGAAGAACCCCACAGTTTGTGAGTCATATAGACCCATATCCCTGCTAAACTGTGATTACAAAATCTTCACAAAAATAATAGCAGGTAGATTAGCTCTGGTAATGCCAAAACTGATACACCCGGACCAAAAGGGGTTCATAAAAGAGAGGCAAATATCAGAAATTACCCACAAACTTTTTGCAGCTATTGATATAGCAACTTGTGAAAAAATCCCCCTTACAATAATAACTTTTGATGCTGCCATAGCATTCGATCGGGTTAACTGGTCCTTTTTAAACAGAGTTATCAACAAATACAACCTTGGTCAAAATTTTAGTCATCTGATAACTGAGACCTACAGAAACCCAAGGGCAAAGATCCTAGTTAACGGGAGTCTTACCAATAACTTTGCAATACAAAGAGGAACAAGACAAGGGTGCCCGCTGTCTCCCCTGCTTTTTAATCTTTACATAGAACCTCTGGCAGTTACAATTAGAAACAATGAATCAATAACCCCCTTTAAACATCAGGAGTCGGCCAAAAAGGTGGCGCTTTATGCGGATGATCTAATGATTTTTACAGAAAACTATCAAAATTCCTCCCCAGCAATTAACAAGGCAATCACAATGTTCGGGAGGGTACCTGGGTACTTGACAAATGAAGCAAAAACTGAGTCAATGAGCTGGAACACACAACAGAATACTCCATATACAAAGGATAAAATAAAATATCTGGGTATAACCATAGTGAAAGACCTTGAAAAAATCCCCCAACTAAATCTCAACAGGATTTCATTAGAGACAAAAAAGCTTTTCAAGGTATGGGACAAATTACCTCTAAACATGATAGGAAGATCTAACCAGGTAAAAATGTCGATCCTTCCCAAATTTACATACCTTTTTAATGTTATACCATTGGAGTTTAAAAGAGACAATCTGAAGAAAATTCAAGGAGATATAACGACATTCATTTGGGCCTCAAAAGGTACAAGGATTGCCTGGAATAAAATAAGAAGAAAAAAACAGCAAGGAGGAATAGCTAGCCCAGATATTGTGGAATACTGTAGAGCTTTCCAATTCAAGAACGCAAGATCCCTTGTGAAAATCTACAAGCTTTACCCCAATACCTCCAAATATTAACAAACAAAACTGACCACTTCCTGTTTAAATTAGGACATCCCAAATTCTTTAAGAAGATAAAACTAAAGGTTTTACTAGCAACCCCTCTAAGAACTCGTTCTTCTTTTTGTTCTGATTGTCCTCTTCTTTCGGATTTCTGCGAGAAAGTCTGAAAGGTACGAGAGGAACTTGTATCATTATCTTGATATCTATCAGGTTTTCTCAAATTATCCCTATTTCTAAGGTTGTACCTTTTTTCGGAGGGGTCCTGCTGAGGAGACCTTCCTCTGGATTGGATACTCTTCTCTTTAGGAAGTTTCTTTTTAGTGATTTCCCACTTTTTTTTTTAGGAGTAGTGAGATTATTTTTAATAAAAACTTTTTCAGGATTTTCAGTTAGTTGAGGTTTTAATGCTTTCCCACCCAAACTATCTCTACCTAATTCTTCATAGGATTTTTCAATAATTCTGGCAAGCTCATATGGTTGCTCAGTAATATCTGTTTCTTTTAGTTTTTGGCGACTGCCACTGATGCTGCTTCACCTTTAATATTGGCTAATAGTATAGCCGGGACCTGTTTGAAATCCTTCAGTAAATTCATACCCAGATTTAAGCCCGGTTCTGGACCGTATTCATTTTGAATCTGTCTTAGAACGTCTGGTATTACCGCCAAAGACGGGACACCATGTGTTTTTGTGTAGAAGTGTCGCAGTCCTCTACGTGTGGTGCAATCCACATCGGTAATTAGATTGTCAGAATCATGTGTTTTTCATGAGGTGTACTATCAGGGCATACTGCCTCTATTAAAGTAATTTTTTGTGCTAACCAGAACGGAATTTGTTCTCGTTTTGCGCGCAATTTACCAATGACTGACTGTATAGTCTGTGGTGTAATTGTGTTTGTGTTCCCTTGATAAGGGATGTGCTGTGGAATTCTTACAGCTGGTTGGACTGTTAATGTTCTTATGACATATTGAACAAACTGCCTATGTATTTTAATCAGCTGTTTTAGCTGAGCTAATAGTTCAGGACGTGTCATTGTTTCAATGTCAGGATGTGTGTATAGCTGGCTAGTACCGGCCATGTTGCTCCTGGTCTACCTAGTGGACCGAGCCTAGTAATGTGATTTTCATGTTGTAGGGCGCTTTTAAACCATTCCTTGTAAGGAATGTATTCCGCTGGTGGTTCCTCTATTTTGTAGTAGTGGAACTCGTGTGTTCCTGCATCTGCTGCAGGGAACTGAATCCATGACTAGAATACCTCTGTCTGCCGATATTCATGTGCCTCTATAATGAATATTACTTTACCACCTCTTGGTGATACCCCATTATTTATGAGTTTGTAAGTTATAGTTTTTCTTACATTTACCGGGATGATTATAGCATCATCGTTGTTTTGTTGAAGACCTGTGTTTTCTACGGCTAGTCGAGCTGCTGCTGCAATTCTACGCATTTCCTCTTCACTATCCGACATTTTGTCGACTGGAAGTTTTTGCAAAACGAGCTTTCAAGGAAACAAAGATTAGGTGTACAATATTTTGGAACACTGTATCCTTCAACGTTGAAAAACTAAAAACGGATACATAGGATTATCCGTCCTACTCAGTTTAAAGTGGATATTTTATCCTTTATCCCATTCCAGAAGTCTATTGGAGTATTTTACGGGAAAAAGAGGTCTGTGTGAAAAGCACGACTAAGTTACTCTAGTATCTAGCGTTAAATTATTGCCTTACCAAACATTGGGCGCCATGTAGTGTAGTTCTGCGCATTGGAATAGTGTATCCTGTAGTTAAGACGTAGGACTGAAGTCAACTAGGTCTCTACCGAATATACTAAACTTAATTGTGTGTGTGCCAGCTAGCTCAGAGGTCACTAGAAAGTTTCTCGAATAAACAAGAAGGGATTAATTTCTGACAACCGCTTAAAACATGACAACTTTGTTCCCCAAGAATAAGAAATATATCTCTAGAGTTGCGGAAACAATAGATAGTTATTTCACTCAGTCAATCGTGCATGCTTTGCTTCACCAGAGATGCAGAGAAATAGAGAGACGGGCGTTTTCAATAAAAGTGTATTTATTGAACAGTCTTCTTTCTCAAGCATAAGAAATTAACTGCTGCAATCGTAATACTTGCTGTAAAGTACAGAGCATGTAATACGAAGAGTATTATAAAAAAGTACTGTAAAAGAATTATATGGTTTCTAAGCCATAAGATACCTAAAATGCGTAAAATACATACAGTGATAAATAATGACTAAAAGTACTCAACTGGTGCTTCTAAAATACGCATACCCCGGTGTACCTAACCTAGGTCTAGTAAAAGGGAAGAAGTAAGTGAGGTGTAGCTTAGTTTCAGTATTATTTGCCAAGAATCTATTCCAAGAATTCTCTTAGGGTCTAATCAGCTCCGTACCTTGGTTTTAGAATGTAGGCGGTCTTGTATCTCTCTCTCTCACGACTCGATTTCCCAGCAACCCGCAAGGGTAGCCTGGAAACACTGGAGCTGGATTTTCCCTGCAAGGGAAAGTACAGCGTCTCTCAGTGCGGCAGGTGGAGGGTCGACTTCCATCGGCACTTGCTGCAGCAGGGCACGTCAGGCAAGTAGATAGTCGAACTGCTCCAAACCACCGTGTGTTTGTTTGGACAAGTGTGGGCATATTTATACATTGAAGGTGCCGAGTTTGACGTAAGATTGGACATAATAACGTCATCAGAGACTTAATTCTCTGATAACTCCATGATTTCTTGGATAACTTAATATTCATGCAGGGGGAAGTCCCTGACTGCTGAAGGTGGGCTTTTCCAAGAAATCTTTGTAGATTTTCGTAACTGGTGGAAGTAGCCAAGTCGTATTAGGACTACTTGAGCTATGTCTTAATATGGTTATGATTTCTATGTCTATATAAGGATAAGGGGGCATATGTAGGTAATTTCCATTTTGCGATTCCCAAATAGCGATTTTTAAGGAATCGCTATTTGACAATAGCAAAATGGAATGTAGGTAAAAATTCGCAATTTTTTTGCGAATCTCTAACATTCCTTAATTGCGATTAGCAAATTGTGAATCGCAATTAAGGAATGAGTGTCCCATTCATTCCTATGGGCTAAGAGGCCCATAGGAATGAATGGGGATACATTCTCAAATTGCGATTTTCTATGAGAAAATCGCAATTTGAGAATTGCAATTCCAAGGGTGCCAGGGTGTCCAAAGGACACCTGTTGCACCCCTGGAAGGTGCCTCTAAGTGCATGTGGCGCCATACGTGCCCTAAGGGCATGTCTGTGCGCCACATGGCACTTTGAATTTGAAAAAAAATGCATTTAGAAAGGTAATCGCAAAATACCATCTACTTGGAGTAGGTGGTATTTTGAGATTCCTTAAGCAAAATTTGCATTTTAAAATTCACTCCTACATAGCATTTAAGGAATCGCAAAATTGTGATTCCTTAAATGCTTGAGCAAAATAAGGAATCGCAATTTTTGCGATTCCTTATTTTGCTAATGTGCACGTACATACCAAAGCACCGTTCGCGAACGTCGAAATTCGCTGAATTTTGTCGTTTGCGAATCGCAAACGCCTACCTACATATGCCCCATGGTATTTTATATCTATATAAGGGCATGAATCGGGAAAATTACACTAGGGTCCTAAAACGCTATACAACAGTGATACCTGTTGCATTGCAAATGCTTGTTTATCTATGTTATATATTTTTATTTTATTTAAGAGGTTTTATATAGAGCTGGCTGGACCCGTGGATATCAGAGCGCTTTACAAGAGTGTTGCTTGTTACAGAGAAGACAGTTGTTCAGTAGAATAAAAACATAGACTTAAGGATAAAATAGAAAAACATTCCACATAAGTAAAAAAGCGTTAATCGTTACAGCACAAACAGTTTTACAATAGGATACAGAAAATCTATTTACACCGGGGAAGGGTTATCAAGAAATGCTTTTAGACATATGAACGATATGAAACTAAACAGGAGATAAAATGCATGAGTCAAGATTCTCAGGAGAAACTGTTTTGAAGCGTTGACAGATACACAGTATACAGCTCCTCAATGAGTGTCGGGGAGGCGACAAAATACGCGGCTGGTTGGCGAGGGAGAAGGAAAAGACTGATAAGTACAGAAGAGGAGGACAGTTTGGGAGGAAAGGAAGTGAAGTACTAAGGGAGATTCGGGGGTGGGTGGAGTCAGGAGGACAGATGAGAGGAAAACCAGTGTTATGGGGCTTGAAAGAGGGGGCAGAGGAGAGGATTATGAACCCCAATATTTGTTGATAATGTGCAATTTGAGGTCCTTTTTTAAAGCTGAGGTAGGAAGGGTCACACCGCAAATCCCTGGGGAGAGCATTTCAGATCATTGGGGCATTTCCGGAGAAAGACCAAAATTGTGTGGTTTTCATTTTTAACAGTGGGGGGACAAGGAGTAGGGCATTGGTGCTTCTCATCATACGGGAGCAGCCTGCTTTTTGAGTTTGTTTGTAAGGTACAAGGGAGTTTGTTGCTGAAGAGCTTTGTGTGTAATGCATGCAGTCTTGTAGGAGCTCGTCCTTCTACAGGTAGCCAATTGAGGGCTTTGAGGGAAGGGGAGATATGGTCAAAACGTTTGCAGTCCGTGATTAGCCTGGCAGCTAGGTTGAGCACAGCTCTGAGGGGTGCAAGATGTACTTTGGGGGATGGCGAGGATGGCATTGCCGTAGTCAATTTTGGAGAGATCAAGTGATTGTACAACCCCTTTGAAGTCATCAGCTGGAATGAAGGGTTTGATTTTTTAAAGATGTCAGAGTGTGAAGAGAGCTCCTTTTTACTGAGTATGTTATGTGGTCATTGAGAGTGAGTTTGTTGTCAATAGTGAAACCAAGTGATTTCGCTGCGTTTGATAAGGAGATCGAGCATTTAAGAGCATTTAGGTCAGAGAGCCAGCTTTGGATGGGGAGCTGATTGCTGTTGGGAGAGAAGAGAATGATTTCTGTTTTTTTGGGATTAAGTTTGAGGTGGTTTGAGAAAAACCAGGATTGGATCTTCTTCAAGGAGTTGCTAAGATGGAGAACATCCGAGCGGGATCTAATCTTGTAGTAAAGTTGTGTATCTTTGGCATAGAGGTGGTAGGAGATTCCTGCTTGTTTCAGAATAAGGGTAAGGGGGTCCATGAAGAGGTTAAAGAGCAAGGGAGAGAGAATGGAGCCCTGAGGGATGCCTTGGGAGACCGGTGTAGGTTTTGAGAGGCAGTCAAGGATTTTGAAATGCTGAGTTCTGTGTTGGAGACAAGAAGAGAACCATTTGAGGACAAGGCCATTAGGGCCAAATTGAGCTTTAAGTGAGTTAAGTAAGGAAGAATGGTTAACAGTATCAAATGGAGCAGGGAGTTCAAGGAGAATAAGTAGACAGGACTCACCATTGTCCAGTGACCGGTGGAGGTCATCAACAATATTAAGCATGGCTGTTTCAGTGCTGCATCCTTTCCTGAAGCCAGATTGTTAGGAGTCAAGAAGGTTAAAATTGCAGAGGTGATTGTCCAATTGTCAAAGCGCACATTTTTCAAGGACTTTGGATAGAAGTGGTAGGTTTGAGATAGGGCGGAGATTGTTAACACCTTCGCCGCGGGGCTAATTCCCCGCGGCGCGGGGGAGGGGGCCGCTCGCATCCCCGCGCGCAGCGCCGCGGTGCTTGTGACGAGCTCGGCTCATCACGCTGCACAGTGGCGCTGTGCTCATGACGAGCTGAGCTCGTCATGACCACGCCCGCTTAATGGAACGGCCAGCACAGCAGGGGAATTATCCCCACGTGGGCGTTCCACGGCGGTTAAGACGAGCTCAGCTTGTCAGCGCCACTGTGCCTCATGACGATGTGCTTCTTGTTAGGCCTGGGCGGTAAATTCCGTTCCGCTCGCGGAATTTGGGTAATTTTGCGTTCCGCGGAGAACACGGAATTGCCAAAAATTCCACGATCCATGGCTTTGCTGAATTTTTTGCTTGTTCGCGCTTTTAAAATTCGTATTCACGAGATGTTTCTCCCCGAGCACGCAAACAGCTCTTGCGAAAAGGAAAAAAGCATTACGAACATGCAGAACACGCAATTCCGCGTGTTCGTGGAACTTTTGCGTGCTCGCAGAGATTTTACCGTTTCGCTGAGCTTTGAGTAGCGTGACTACGCAAATTCCGCCCACCGCTACTTCTTGTAAGTAGTTCTGGCGGATCTAAGGAGGGCACGATGGGAGGGAGAGAGGTGTTGTCTCTAAGGGCTAGATGTAGGTGGGTAAATACCGGTCGGTAATGCCGAAATTTGGTCAATTTCAGCGTTACCGACCGGTATTTAGCCATGTGCGATGTAGGTATTACCGATCTGCATCGGTAATAAGGATTCGGTAAAAATAAGGAAAACCAGTTACCGATTCCTTGTTTATGGATTGGCAGATGAAAATACTGAATCGGTAAATAAAGATTCAGTAAAAATTCGGTAATGCGATGTACCAAAAATCGGTAATACCGAATTTGCTCAAAATCGGTATTTAAGAATCGGTAATTAGCACTGACTCAAAGCAGGTGTAATCAGGTACACTGCATAAAAACAGCCCCAAAATGCAACAGTGTGAACACAATGGCGGCCCTCTACGTGATAGCAAGGCGTCAACGTTTGCGAGCAGCCGGACTGAGGATCTGGAGACGGGAGGAGCGCGTGTACAGAGTGCGTATAACACTCTTTCAACTGACTGAGGCTGAAATCCATGAGAGGTACAGGCTACACCCAAACACCATCCTGGACCTGATACGGGACCTGCACCCACTCCTGGAGCACCAGACACTAAGGGCGCACGCAATACCCACTCATGTACAGGTACTCTGTTGCCTGCACCTCCTGGCATCTGGCAGTTATCAAGGGGTAATAGCTGTGGCAGGTGGAGCCTCACAGAGTTGCCTGTCGCGTTTCTTCAGGAAATTCCTGGGTGCCATGTTGCAAAGGATGGCACACTACATCAAATTCCCCAGCACACAGGCAGAACTGCTGAAGACCAAGTTGGACTTTTATCAGAAGGCCCAGTTCCCCCACGTCATTGGTTGCATTGACGGGACACATATTCCAATCTGCCAACCGGCTGCGACTGAGTACATCTACCGCAATCACAAGTCCACACATTCCATGAATGTTCAGGTCATATGTGATGCGTCGAACATTATCACGGACATAGTCGCAAAATTTCCAGGGAGCACCCATGATTCATACATATTCAGGAACAGTGGGATATATGCCTGTCTCGTTGCTGGTGAATTTGGAGACGGCTACCTGCTAGGTAAGTACATGTGACACCCCCTGAACTATACACCTCTTGCTGTGATTGTACACTGTGAATTACATACTTACTTCTCACACACAGGTGACAGTGCCTATGCAGTTCGCTCTTTCATCCTGACTCCGTACCTGCACCCATCCACCCCAAGTGAAAGGAGGTACAATGTTGCACATAGAACGACACACAGTGTGGTTGAGTGAACATTTGGACTCCTCAAAAGCCGCTTCTGCTGCCTGCACAAAAGAGGAGGTGCACGGCAGTACAAGCCCCTGGTGTGTTGCAAAATCATAGCTGTAAGTGCCATGCTGCATAACCTTGCCACTAAGAAGGGTACACCTGTGGAAATGTGTGATTCTGAAGAGGAGGATGAGGATGAGGAAGGTACACAGCCACAGCACAGCGCAGCAGGCGGTGCTGCAGCAGCAGATGGGAGACAGAGACGGTCAGAGATCATACAAAATAATTTCTGAGTAAGTAATGAGACAAAGCCAGGTGATGCATATGTGTCAGGGTGTTTAATATACCTTACAACAGGCAATGGTCCAGTACACCATAACACCAGCTATGAGTCCAAAAGGGTTACTTCACCCACAACAGAATGACTTTAGAGGGCCGTGCCTATCTCCTGCACCCTCGTACACCAGTGCTTCATCCTACATGCAGACTCGCCTCAGCAGCACTGTGTCCTGCAGGAGACCCATGCCTCACACTGCGTCTCCTGCTCTCTGGCAAGGGGGGGGGTTCAGTGCTACGACTGCTTGCCTCCTCACTCTCCTCCACATCCCCTGAACCAGCGGCAGCAATCTGGTTAGTCTGCATCACCTCTACGGCACTGGTGACTGTAACCAGACCCTCGGTTACCTCACAGCTGCACTTTGCCATCTCAAGTTGCATGGCCACAGATCTCCTACTCAGCACGTGGGTTGCATTGCAGAGCCTGTTCACGGACTTGGTGAAGCCTGCAATCACCTGCCTGGTCCTCCGCCTTGCAGCGCGCTCCCCATCCATCCTGCCACTTAGCTCTCTCACTGCCTCCGATACCTCCTTCAGTACCCCAGCAACAGTATTGTTGAGGCAATAGATGACCTCATTCATGTTGTCGACCTTCCTGTTGTTTGCCACTATCTGTCTCTGAATGGCCCTCATTGCCTTCTCCTGCAGGCGCTGGACTTTCAGCATTTGGCCCTCCAGTCCTGAGAAGACACTTCCTTCTGCATCAGGAGTCTGTGACCGTTGACGCCGTCTACGGGCATCTGTGATGCTTTCCACCACGGGGGACGGTGCCCCAAATGGCTGTGTGTCTTCACCCGGTTTTGCCTGTTGGGCTTCCTGCCTGTCCTCCTCTCTGGCATCAATCTCATGGAGTGGGGCCACTGTGTACCTCTTTGACCGTGGTGGTGGTGGTGGGGTTGTTGGTGCAATGTCTGAAGGTGACATGACTTCCTCCTCACTTCTGTGTTCCTCCATGGGGGCATCTGCAGTCTCCCCCTTGCAGCCTGTGGCGCTGTTCCGCCTGTGGATACAGAATGTTGTATTACTCACTTTTCTTGCAGCAACTGTGTGCTAATAAATTTCACAACACACATTCTCGCTGTCTGTCCTCTGCTATCTCATCTATTGTTGTGTGTGACTTGCCTATTCTTATTGGGGAGTGGCTGATTTGCTACTCATTAATGGGGATTACATTTCCCATGATGCATTGCTGGTGTTACATGAAACATGGTCTTGTTGCAGGGGGATTGGGGTAGGGAAGGGAGACAGCATGCTGTGCATGTGACTTACCTTGTCTCTTGGATGGTGTGGCAGAGCTATCCACATCCCCGATGCCACTGACACTCTCTGGCTGGAGGGTGGATTCTACAAGTTGGTACAGGGCAGTAGGAGCAGGTGCTGTGGAGCTTTCCCCACCTGTCTTCTCCGCTTGTTTTTTTCGCTCAGCCATCCTCTCCTCGCACGTCCACTCAGGTCATACCATCGCTTTTTTAAATCTTCAATTGAGCGTTGTGTGACCTCAATTGCATTTATTTTCTCCTGGATTGCCATCCAAATGCTCCTTTTCTGGGACTCTGGGACGTTTAGTGATCTCTTCCCAAAGAGCTGGTCATGTTCTTTAACTACTTCCTCAATGAGGACCTCCAACTCCCTTTCATTAAACTTGTGCTTCCTTTTTCTCCCAGAAGCATCCTTCCCTTTCTCAGGTGTGGCCATGGTGCAATTCCTCTGTGAGCTGGGTGTTGGCTGTGCAGCTCCTCTGCTGTTGCTCCTGCTCCCTGTCTCTCCAACTGCCACACATTCAGTGCACCTGCATGGGATCTGGCCACTTCCTGGTTGGGAGGTCATGTGCTTGCTCAGGATTGGCTGATTCGACAAAATCAGGATTTTTGAATTACTGAATCGGTATTTACCGAATCAGTATTTACCGATTTGGTATTGGGTTTTTGGTAATTTTTTACTGATTTCAATGGAATCGCGATTTTTTGGCGATTTTTACTGATTCGGTATTTTTTACCGATTTTTTTCCTACATAGCAAATACAGATTTCTTAATACCGAATCTGTAAAATTCGGTATTAAGGAATCGGTAATTGGACATTACCTACATCTAGCCCTAAGTTCTTTCTGTCAGTCTGAGAGAGCATCTTTCCTTGTTAAGATCTGCGTTGAACCACCATTTGGATGGATTATTTTGTTGTTTTCTTACTTTAGGAGGGGCTAAATTGTCCCAGACATCTTTGACGGTCTTGTTGAAATGTTCCATGAGCTTATTGACATTTTGTGAGAGGGGGTGAGAAGGAGTAGGGCTTGGAGTTTAGGCTCAAGTACGTCTGGCGGGATTTGACTCAAGTTTCTGGTCCATTTCAGGGGGTTGGTGATTTGTGAGGAGGGGAGGGGAATTGGTTATGATCTTTAAAAGAATGAAGTGATGGTCGGACCAGTCAATGGGGATGATGTGGGATAGGGAGGAAGTGTCCTGATTGGAAATGATGGTGTTGAGAGTGGCTCCTTTTATATGGGTTGGACTTTTTCATATTTGTTTGAGGTCGTTAATCTCAAAGAGGTCTAGGAGGCGCATGACTGTGGGATCCTCAACATTAGTCCAGTGAATGGGAAAATCACCTAGGAAGAGATTTTTGTAGTAGACATAGCAGATTGTGAAAGAAAGTCGGAAAATTCATCGGCGAAGAGAAGAGGTTCACCCAGAGGGTGATAGATATTATGTAGTCGGATCGGAGGCATGCCCTGGGTAATGAGTTCAGTGCCCAGGTATTTAAAGTTTAGGTAATCTAAGTCTTTTAATAGGGAGAGTCTCAGTTCGTTTTTATAGATTATAGCAAGACCACCCCCTATTCTGATAGGACCATCTTTCCTAAGGATTGAAAGACAGGGGGGGTAAGTAGGTCATGAAAAGGCGTCAAGTGGTCATTTAGCCAGTTTTCCGTGAGGAAGGCAATGTCAATTGCTTCCTGATAATGGTTTTGGATAATTCAATTGCGTGACAGACAGCCGAACAGCAGTTGACGAGCATGCTAGAGAGGGGTTTAGTGTTATCATTGATAGGATTACAAGGTAGAATGGTGGAAAGTTGGACTGGCGGTCTAGGTAAATTGGGTGCAGGAGGAATTCTGTTAGTTCCTACAATCACTGGGATCTTAGAGTGAGAGGGGGAAGGTCAGAATTCATAGGTGGAGGAAGGTAGGAGTTCCAAAGGTTGCTGATGTCGAATGAGGATAAATAGCTCACTGCGCGGAGGGACCTATGAGCTTGGTTGTATAGGGGTGTAGTTCTCCATTTGTTATAACGGGGGAAGTTAAGAGAGTAAGGACAGGGGGAGTCAGTGTGGTTCGGGAATGAGACAGCGTTGAGTGAATTGAAATCATTTCTTAATTAAGTAAGTTCCGTCGTCAAGGTTGAGAGAACTTGCTCGATGATGGCTAATGACTGAGTAAATAAATTGAGTGGGACCTCCGTTGTAAGAGAGGGGGATGCATTAGAATTAGAATTAGATATGGGGGGAGTCTGGCAGGTAGGGGAGAGGAGAGGCTAGAAGGGGGAAAAGAGTAGAGTTCTGGCTGATAGGTGAGGTGTGAAGCTTGGGGAGAGAAGGGTCAGTCGTAGGGACAGGCAGGGTGGAAGGGGAAAGTAGGTGGGCGAGAGGGATGTCAGGATAGGCTAATATGGGTCTAGGGGGAAGCAGTTGTGAGAGGGGGAGATTGTGATTGACAAACGGGGGAAAGGAGAGTACAGTTGTGGAGGCACAGAGGTAGGGGAGGGTTTAGCGCTAGGGCAAAGGGTTGGCAGGTTTGGTCATTGGGAGGTGTGAGGGTAGGCGTGACGGAATGTGCCGGAGAGACATGGAAGGGAGGATGGGACTGACCCAGTGGGGTGGTAGACATCATAGAGGCATTAGGCCGTTTGGTTGGGGGAGGGTTGGGGACTATAGAGAGAGTTGGTAGGGGAAGGACCTAAAATGGTTTTCAAAGAGGTTGAGGTGGTAATTAGGTGCTTGGATGAGGATATTGCCTGATTTGAACATGGTGATGTCATTTTCCTCGAGGAAGTCTGGGGATGGGGTGGTAGTCCATTTGAAACCAAAAGGGATATTACTGGATTTGGAGATTGTGAGATTGTGAGATGATAAAGGAAGATGTTTTTCCATTTGGAGGGGCGTTGGAGGGGCGTTTGGAAAATAAGATATAGTTACTTTTGTTGGGTGACGAGAGACTGAGGTAGGTGTCAGCGATTAATGTTTCAGGGTAACGAATCAGTAATTTGTGTATTGAAAAATTTCTTTGCATTTTTGGAAAGGTTAGAGGGGTATAAGATGTTTCCATGAGTTTGGGCCATGTCGGGTGAGAGTAGGGTCTGGAGGGGTGAGGTAGAGATAAGGGGGGGAGATGATTGTATCGTAAGGTGGGGAAAAAGCGGCGAGAAGGATAGGGGACGATATGAGGAGAAAGTTCAGAGGGGAGGGACGTAGTACACTTGGAGAGACAATCGTACGAGACGAGTGGAGGGGTGCAGAGCCACCACGGTAGAATACAATCGAGAGTGAGAGCTGAGAAATGTGCAATACTAATTAATTTAACATGGATTAATTGACAGCGGTCCAGCAAGTTAAGAGAGGGTCAAGAACAACATAGACTTATAGAGACTACATAGACCTGGGTCTAAACTATGAGACAAGGGGGGAAACTGCAAAAAAACAAGAGAGCAGATAAGGGTGGGCTACCTAATCACATAAACAATAAACAAAATAACACTGATAATTTGGCATCGATGCAAAAATGTAACAAGGCAGTACATGACAGCACTGACCAGTGCCTGAAAAATTTGAACAGGGGAGAATGTGTAAAAGTCTATAGTAGGGGAGAGAAAATCATGGGACGGCCCAGAATTCTGCAGCAGAACAGAAATTGTCTTATGAGGGAGGCGAGGGAGTAGTCAAGTTAGAGAGCAGCGCATCAAGTAGTAGTCAATATTCAATATTTCAGAGCCCAGACCAGTTTCATCAAGGCGGGATTGAGAAGGAAAGGCTGTGGGGTGTATCCTGTAGTAAAACACCAGTTCAGAGAAGATTGCAAGGGCGGCAAAGTCAGGGAGCGGCTTAGGGCAAAAGCACCGGAGAAGAAAAACTAACAACTTCGTAGTCAAGGTCGGAAACCATCCAGGGGGGATTGAGACACATCATCTCCGGTGTGTATTCCTGCTTACCTTTGCAAGCTTGGAGAGGGTATCGGCAAGGCTGGGCGTCATAAGAGAAAGGAGGAGTGGTGGAAACAACTTGAACTAAGGATGCCTGGCGGAAGGAAATAATACCCTGGGGCAACAGTAGTCACTGGTAAGACAGGTATCACCCATTCAGAAGCGTAAAGGGTATTATGATTACAAAAGCAATCAAACCCCTCACCAAGGTTACCAATATCAGGAAGTTGGAACAAAGGTCAGCTAATTTGCCATGACCAGTGATTGTGACCAGTCATTGGGGATAAATTTTATAAAAACAATCACGCACCTCCGCAGGTAACCAACATCTGGAGGTTGATGCAAAGATAAGCCAGTTTATCATGACCAGTGTTTGAGACCAGACACAGTTTAGGCAGGCCTGTCGTAATTTTGAGGGGTGATTAACTGTTTTAATGACAAGCTTGAAGATAGCTTGAGGAGTCATGGGTTGGGAGGGATGCTAGGATGTACAACCAGCCACCGAGCACCGCCTGCAAGTCGGGTGATCGAAGTGGACCCCAAGAGGCAAGACAAAGGTAAACAAACACCACCTTCAGGCCACTCAATGGCGGGAACTCGAGAGGAGAGACAAAGCTCCGAACGCCCGTTCACAAGGGCACACAATGCCAGGGGGTAGCTCAATCGGGAGAGCACCCCTACAGCACTGATCGAATTGCAGGCCGGTCTGGAAGGCACAGACCGGTCTGGAGGAGAGCTGCACAGTACGTCGCTTCAGGGGGCATAACACTGCCCTAGCTCAGTGCAAATCAGGACAGACCAAATGGCACTGAGGCGTCTGGAGGCCCAGACGTTAAATCGTTAGACCTGAGGACAAATTGAGCGTGAGCCCGTTACAGAGGGTACATAACTCATAAAGACTAATGCGCCGCCGAAATGGCACCGGGGCGCCTGGTAGAGTCAGGGTCGCTATGTAGGACACAAAGCCTGGAGAGCAGCGCACCCAGGGGCAAACCAGAGAATGCCGCAGGGCATCTGTGTCGTCGGTGTAGTGGACTCCATTTGAGGCTTGGCCATTCAGGAAGGCTTGGACCAGGCCATCTGGGGGAGTCAAGCCGCTGTGTTGTCGGTTCGGTGGGCTCGATTTGAGGCGCGCACGGTCAGAAAGTCTCAGACCAGGTCCCCTGATCTATTGATTTGCAAATGCTTGTTTACCTATGCTGCAACCATTCACATGCATTGTTATTTGTGTTGATGAAATGTTCATATTAAATTGTTTGATGAATCTGCAGATAGTGCTGAGCTCACAGAACAAAATTATAAGAGTGCACCACGTGCATTTTTCCCCACAATTAGATCAAAACAAACATCTCCCAAAAAGGAACTGTCTTACTTTGTCCACTAAAACAACAGGACTTATCATGGATTACCCATTAAAACACATACACACCAGGTTCCACATAGAGGCAAAAAAAAATGTATACGTTTTGCCAAGAATGACATACACACATATTTCCCTGGCCAAAGGATGGAACTTTTGAACTAACTCAATTGAATATATGAGAACACAGAAAGAAAGTAATAAACAGGTAAAAAAAAAGCCAGGAGAGAAACATTATTAGAACAATGGACCATCATCAAGGAGGCCCAGATCAATAATCCAACACCACAATATGAAGGTATCGAGGTGCTCACGCCACTTCACGCCGCATTCATATATTCTAATCCACCAATAGCAGGAGCCGGCGTGCCCCCCACTGAACGACAAACAGGTAGGTCCACACATGATAAACTAACAGGGCAGACATTTCCAGTGCAAGCCAAGACCGGTGAAAAGGCCCGAGAACCTTGATATCAACCCCCCCCCCGTTTGTCGCATCTCACACATAGAATCCCTGCAGCATGGAGACCACACACTCCCACTGGTTCAGGCAAACATACATGAGGGAGAGGGAGATTTGTGTTGGTTCTAGACAGTGATAGAGCAAGTGGGATTGAGGAAGGGAGCCCTAGTCCCCTGGGGACTGATGACGAGGGTGAGGTTACAGGATTTGCCCAGGTAGCCAAGGAAACAACAGAGAGTGAAATTAAGAGTTGACTTCCCACTACAAAGAACAATGCATAGCTCAGAAAGAAGGAGGCAAACTACACAGGATGAAGAAGAAAAGCATGAGCTTAGATAAGAGAGGAAGAGCTCGCACCCAGGAAGCACAGCAAGAAAACATTAAGAAAGTGGGGGAAGGTACAGGGTACAGAGCAACGATTGGCGAAAAACTCAGAGGTAGAACTAAATGAGAGGCTTCTGGGAGGGATCCGAGCCTCACCAATCATTTAACCTAGGAGACAGGCTGACAAGGAATTAAGAGAGCAGAGCAGCCTTGTACTGACCCAGCCAAGACACAGGACAATTAAGATGGCACCTTAGTGCACATATGTGGGGAGCAGCAACAAGGACATACGCTGCTCCACCCGAACACACAAGAAGAATAAACTGACTCCAAAGGGGATAGTAGCAAGAGAAAAAAGCGAGATCTGTGGGAACCCATTCTGCCACCTGTTAGCCTGCTGGATCAAGGAAAGAGACCGGTACGATAGACCTTGGCAGGAGGAAGTAAACTTTGTACTAGAGGACATGGATATAGTGGAAGATTGTATCCGACATGGGGGAAGAGACCCCAAGTGGAACTTCCCCTACATGCAGGAATGTTTAAATAAATGTGAATGCCATGTCAGAGAGAAACCTGTAGAGCTACCTGAAGTGACTACAGAAGGGTATGTCAGGGGCCATCTATGTGCCATAGGCTCAGATGGATAAGGAGGGGTTAAGTTACAGCCTCATGCTCTGAAAAAAACATTGCAGGAAAGTCTGCTAAGTGGTCTCATTGGAGAACAGACTAACGCAGTGATCACCCAAGTTCGCATCCCAGCAATTACGCTGACAGCCATCAAGCATTACACAGCCACATTCAATTCATACAGGCACTGGATTAGGACAGCCATGAGGTATATGTTCCCTGGCTGCCCAGATGTGGGAGGGTTATTGGCGGAAACCTTGAAGCCAGGGAGAGGTATAACTGATGTTCTGGATAGAATGAGGGAATAATGGGGACAAGAGAAAGGACATCCGAAGTCTGATGCAGGCCCATAAGTTGCATTCTTTTACAATATACTCAAAAGGAGGCTGCCAACAGAGATACAAAGGGGACTGAACAGCGTGGTTGGGTTAGGCACCAAACCCTGGTGGAAGATACAAGCCCATATATTGCATTACCACAAAAAGAAGCAAGAAAAGGATAGAGAAAAGCAAGAGCAAGCCCAGAGAGACAATGTTAAATTGGTTCAACACAAATTGAAAAAGACTGCCCTCGAGGGGGTCGCATTGGCCACGAGCATTCAAATGTCACCTGCCTTTTAAGAGAGGTCCACTGCAAAAATACAGAGGGTTTCAACCTAGCTATGGTGGCAGAGGCCAGGGAGGTTGGCAGCAACCTTAAGAAATGCTTCTATTGCCAGAGGATGGACCACCTGGCAGACAGATGCCAAGCATATCATGATTAGCAGAGATCTATGGGCCAGGTCCAGCCACCGCAAAACCCTGGGAATATTCATCCTCAAATCTCAGCACAGGGACACCCGAATGCTCCTTACGTTCAGCCAGAGGGAGCTCCATCAACTGCCGCACCCCCACAGCAGCGATCGAGTAGTTGGACAAAAATGTGGCAGAAGCAACCACAGACATGGAACTCAGTCCAACAGGGACCGGGACCACAAGAACGGCACGGAGGGATAACTATCCGGGGAGGTAATGCCTTCACACAAACACAGAGTCCAAATGTGCCGTAAGATAAACTCCCAGAATAAATAGCATCACTTCACCCACATCCCCAAACACTTACACCAACCCAAAAGAAGGACCAATGAGACAGCGCTGGGAATTCAAACCTTCACTCGTTGCACTCTCTATGCATCTCTTAATTTCTAGGGTTGATGTGTGGCATACAAGTCTGGCCTTGGCTCCCCAGAAGGAAGGCCACTGTTTCTAATTGGAAATACCCATCTTAATCCTTCAGTGCAGATCCTGAGTGATTGTTAACTGAAGATAGAGAACCCAATAGAGCTTCAAGGTACGTTTTTAACCTGTTCATGAAAGATTTTAGTAATTAAATAAACCCCTCAAACGGTGAAAGTTTGTTAATGAAAAATGTCTGAGTATAAGGCACAGGGGGATTTTTCGCTATGTACTGAGTCGTTTATGGATTTTCACACTGTGGACTGTGATGCTTTGTGTGACTCTTTCAAGAAAGCAAATTTAGATACAGCAGCTACCTCTAAATGTAGTGTGGCATCCATTACAATGATATGGTGACCCAGAGACAGGCAGGCCACCAGGCCAAGAACCTCAGAGAGATTTGCAAGATTTATAGGGTGAAGCATTTGCCAAGTTATGACAGTTCTCAATGTCTGCAAAACTGTAAACTGCACCTTGTGAAGGGACCGGTGTGCATGACACCAAGAATTTAAAGATAGCCACCGTAGATTCCCAGAAGAGGTAGGGAATACAGGTCTAGTTCATCAGCCGTGCTCAGATGTGCAAGTCCATGAGGCCCGCCAAAAAGAAGAGTCACGCCAAACTGAGAGTTTTGCATGGACTGGAAAGAACAACCAGCAGTATGTTTCCCAGAGCGGACTGCTGTGTAAGAGATGCAGGAATACTATGGATTCGTCATGGAGAAGAGAGAACCATACACGCAGGAGAACTGTGTACCCCAGGCGACTTAAAGCAAGAGGACGCTTTGTTCCAGACCGCTATCGCTCAGGAAATGAACCGTAGTAAAAGACAAGTGTTATGGTTCATGCTGTCTGAGTGGCGGTAGAGTCACAATGGTTGGGCATCAGAGGTAGCCCAAGCGGTCCAGGGGAGGGCCTGGAGGAATATATGATGATACAACGCAAACTTGTACAATGCATACGGTTTTTACATCGTAACAACCATTACAACGCATGCCATCACAACGCATTTTTAGAAACTACACTTACAACACATTCCATTACAACGCATACCACTACAACGCATACCACTACAATGCATAATACACAGTAGTGTAAGAGTTGGACAGTGTATGGCTAAAAATTACTATTCCCCCTCCAGTGAGTGCAACAGTAGGGTAAGTGTTTGATAGTGTAGGGGTAAAAAGTTACTATTTCCAATTACTTACCGTGCGTTGTAGTGGCATGCATTGTAGTGACATGTGTTGTAATGACATGTGTTGTAGTGACATGCGCTGTAATAGCATGCATTGTATTGGCATGCGATGTAAAGGATGTTGCGCTATAACGACTGCGTTGGAAAGGTAGTGCGTCATAAAGACTGTGTTGTAATGGTTGTTTCCCGCCTGGAAACATCCTATACTGTGCACAGGGGTAAGTTGAATTCCAGGGAGCACCACAAACCACTGTATATTGACAGCAGCTTTACTGGTGACCAGCGGTGGGATTATACTGCCATCATTTAATACCCAGGACATGTTTTGTTTCTTCCCAAGGAACTAGCTTTCCTGCCGTGGACTGCCAGAAGAAAAACAACTCTAAAAGAAGTCCAGAGTATGAAGACTAAAGAATGGAGTGACGTAAATCCGGGCTGCCTAAATAGAATAAATCGTACATGTTTATCACCACCCTCCTTATAACTAACAACCCCTTACAACCCCTATACTGCAAGGTGCAAAATGAATCAGACACCTACACTACTTGCATTGTGATCTATTCCGCTAGCCTGCTACAAATGGAGTCAGAAGTGTGATCTCAGGCTGAGACCACAGTCTTCGGACATGACACAACCAGTCACAATTGAACAGATGGTACAACCACTGGCGGAGGGCCAGAGGCTTTTGCAGCTTGTAATAAAACAGCAAGCCCAGGCAGCACAACAGGATAGGGAGAACTTGAACACAGCCCGAAAAAGGCAAGCAGTGTTAATTACAAATATACAGCATACCCACGAGGCCTCCCTTCTGAAATTAACAGATGTGCTAGTGAACTCAAAAGTGAATCCAGATGTTAATTGCTCATACCTGCAACAATACCAGGCCAGTGAAAACCCAGATTTCTTTTTTTTTTACATACTTTGAGGGAGTCCCTGTCTGCGCCTCCTGGCTACGTGGACGATCGGGACAATACATAGCTTCCGTACTGTCTGGTGAACTCCAAACAGCCTATCAAACCATTAACCTTCTACAGTGACCTACTAGGTCAAGGAAGGACTTAACCTCTCATTTTGTGGGGGGTCTAGGTAAGTCTTTGATAGCTTTCACTTTGTAAACTTGTTGCCTAATCATACTAGCGTTGATTTGGTACTCTAAATACCGGATGGAGTCTGTGGCTAGTGTGGAATTTTGGCATTTTCTACAAGGCCCACCTCTTTGAGGGCTTAAAAGACAGATCCCAATTGCAGGAGCTGAGAGTCCCAGTCAAGACTAATGATCACTATGTCTTCCAAATAGGCAGCTACAAACTTTTGATATGGTCAGAGAGCCCATGCCTATCAACCTTTGGAAGGCTGCAGGAGCTCAATTGAGACCCAAGGCAGCACTTTGAATCGATACAAGTCTGAGGGGGTAGGGAATACTGTCTTTTCCTTAGCTGTTGCAGTAAGCGGGATTTGTCAGTACACGTTCGTGAGATCTAGGGTAGAGAGGAGGTTTGCTTTGCCTAACTGTTCTATTCGTTCATCAACTCTTGGCATAGGGTAAGTATTATATTTTGAGATATTGTTTAATTGTCGAAACTCAATGCAAAATCAGATGGAGCTGTTTGGTTTGGGGACTAATATGATTGGGGAACACTAGGCCCTAGTGGATGGTTGTATGATGTCACCTTGTAGCATTGGCTCTACTTCCTTTTCTACTGTGGCCCTCCTGGCTTCAGGTATCCTGTTGGGGTGTAACCGAAACACCTGCTTCTGTTAAACTATTATGTTGTGGTCTAAAAGGACAGTTCTCCCTGGTTTACCTGAGACCACACCTCTATATTTGTGGAGGACCTTATGTAACTCACCCTTTTTTCGTAGAGATTTGTGTGCCTATTTTCAAATCACTTGTTTTAGTGGCTTAACCCTTTGGTGGGAAGTTAATCTCTAATGGATGGGAATCAGTTAACAACAGCTATCTGGCTTCAGGGGTGTTTGACTCTTTCCATTTCTTCAGAAGATTGATGACCTAATAGAATAGTTAGGCAAAGCAAAGCTCCTTACTACCCTAGATCTAAGAAAGTGTACTGACAAATCCCGCTTACTGAAACAGCTGAGGAAAAGACAGCATTTCCTACCCCCTCAGGCTTGTATCAATACAAAGTGATCTTCTTAGGTGTCTACGGAGCTCCTGCAACCTTCCAGAGGTTGATGGACAGGGTCTGCCGACCATATCGAAAGTTCGCAGGTAAATGTTTGGATGACATAATGATCTTTATTTTGGGTTGGGACTTTCCCCTCCTGCACTTGGAATCTGTCTTCTCTGCCCTGAAAGAGGCCAGCCTTGTAGTAAACACCAAAAAGTCCACACTAGCCACTGAGTCGATCAGGTAATTAGGGTACCGAATCAACGCTAGTATGATTGAGCCACAGGTGGATAAAGTTAAAGCTATCAAAGACTTACCTAGACCCCTCACGAAATTAAAGGTTAAGTCCCTTCTAGACCTGGTAGGCTACTGTGGAAGGTTCATTCCCCACTTTTCAGATATTTCTCACCCGCTTACCGAACTGCTAGAGTATGTACAGCACTCAGAAATCAGGGACTGGTCTGCAAACGTCAACAGAGCTTTGCCCATTTGAAGGAGTTTTTATGTCATGACCTTGTATTGTTCAGTCCTGATTTTAGGAACCTGTTTGTGGTGCAGACTGATGCATCCGGTTATGGACTGGAGGATATTCTCTCCCAGGCTTATGCGGAGGGCCTGCTTTGCCATGTTGTGTACATAAGTCAGAATCTTCCACCGTGTGAATTCATTATGCCGCGGTAGAGAAGGAATACCTAGCAATTAAGGACATGGGGGAATCACTACAATACTGTCATGCCTGCATACGGGGTTGGCAAAAAGACGTAGAAGTGGTTGGCAAGAGAGCCGACACTGTTTTTGTAAACGCATGCGCGAAGGTTAGCGCATGCGCATGAGGAGAAGAGATGAGCCTTAAGCCCTCCTATTCCTTCCGGAAGCGATTTGCATTCGGGCCAGTTCCAGATTATCTTCCGGGTCACGGTGGTGGCGTTTCGCAGTGGATGCGGCGGTTTCAGGCGTCGTAAGTGGAGCGTCGGCGACCGTAGAGCCTGTATTATTGATTTAGTGTTATCGGGGCTATTTGGTGCTTTATCAGGGCAGCCTGTCATTTCTCCTCGTGCATTTTGGAAAGGGTTTTGAGTCTCTTTCAGTCCTTAGTTGTATGTCATTCTGAAAGCTTATCTTTTGGTTACGAGTCTTTCTGTTCCACGTTGTCTTTTTATACTTGATGGCGGTTTGGGCGCTGTTTGGTGTGTAATTAAGCACATAGAACATTCTTCATAGAAGTCATATGAAGCTAATATGCCATGAACTTTACAATAGGGATCAAGTACTAATGCTGAAGTAAGCATTGATGGTCCACTACCATGGTTATTTGATTATTTGTTGAGGTATCTCCAGTTCATATATGGTAAGCTAGAGATTCAAGTCTAGAGATACTTATTCCCTTTATGAGACATACATTAGTACTGAGTTGTGTTCATGATACAGTCAGAAATCTTCATAAGAAAGCTACGCAGTCACATCATTCTCAAGAGAAGAAGACTTACCCCTAGATTCATCATTGTCCCGTTTTGCGAGTCCTTAATAGCGATTATTAAGGAATCGCTATTAAAGACTCGCAAAACGGGATTCATGTAGAAATCGCAAAATAAATTGCGATTCCTACAGCTTCCTTATTTGCGATTTGCAAATTGCTAATCGCAAATAAGGATGCGATTTCAAGGGTGCCAGGGGTGTCCAAAGGACACCCTGTAGCACCCATGAAATGGAAATGTAGCCTGATGTTGCGCACACACATGTCCAAAGGACTGTGTGTGTGTAACATACCACTTAGAAAAATGCACTAACGTGCATTTTTCTAAGTTTTCGCTATTTACCACGAAGTCAGCCTCCGCGTAAATAGCGGCCAAAAATTGCGAATTCGCAATTCTTAAATGGTTCATGAATTGCATTTAAGGAATCTCAAATAGAGATTCCTTAAATGCAATTCCTCGCAAAATAGCGATTTCGCATTTGGGATTTTTGCATTTGGGATGATGAATCCCAAATGCAAAAATTGCGCTCGCAAAGGGTCAGATTCTCAGAATCTACCCCTTTGCGAGCGCAATTTCCCTTGATGAATCTGGCTGAAAGAGATAGAAGATACGCACAGGACAGACCTCACATCTAATATACAATTTAGATAGGCTGGGGCAGGTATTAATCTTATGCTTTCTCCCCATGAAGTAGACGCACACCGAAGCTTTGCCGATATCCTGACCCCAGCGATAGGAGAAGATCACTTGTTATTCCCTCCTTCCCTTGTTATGTTTTCCCTGCTTCCCCCTATTCACCATTAGATGTTCCCAGTCTGAACCCTGGCATATGATTCAATTCAATTCAATTCAATTCATTTATATAGCGCGCTACATACCCAGAGGGTCTCAACGCACTTGCGGAAGGGTGGGGAATTATTTGTCGAATATCCAGGTTTTAAGTTGCTTTCTGAATGCTAGGTGGTTCTGAGTGAGGCGAAGGTGAATGGGAAGTGAGTTCCAGGTTTTAGCTGCCAGGTAGGAAAAGGATCTTCCTCCCATGGTGGTTTTGTTGATGCGAGGTACAGCAGCGAGGGCTTGGTTGGAAGAGCGTAGCTGGTGGGAGGGGGTGTAGAAGGAAAGTCGTGTGTTTAGGCATTCGGGTCCAAGTTCGTAGAGTGCTTTGTGTGCGTGGGTTAGGAGGCGGAATGTTATCCTCTTATTGACGGGGAGCCAGTGGAGGTTTTTCACGTGACCAGAGATGTGGTCTTTACGCGGGATGTCTAGTATGAGTCTGGCTGATGCGTTCTGGATGCGTTGGAGTTTTTTCTGGAGTTATGCGGTGGTCCCGGCGTATAGGGTGTTTCCGTAGTCCAGGCGGCTTGTAACCAGTGCGTGGGTGACCGTTTTTCTAGTTTCGGTGGGGATCCATCGAAATGTTTTTTTGAGCATGCGAAGAATGTTGAAGCAAGATGATGAAACGGCGTTGACTTGTCTGGTCATCGAGAGTGAGGAGTCCAGGATGATGCCCAGGTTTCGTGCGTGGTCCATTGGGATGGGTGCTTTTCCAAGGGCCTCTGGCCACCAAGAGTCGTCCCAGGCGGAGGGGGAGGTACCTAAGATAAGGACTTCTGTTTTGTCAGAATTCAGTTTCAGACGTCTGTGTTTCATCCATTCGGCTACTTCTTTCATTCCTTCATGTAGGTTGGTTTTGGCGGTGTTAGGGTCTTTGGTGAGTGAGAGGATCAGTTGAGTGTCATCACGTAGGAGATGATGTTGAGGTTGTGATGGCGTGCGATGGCCGCGAGGGGGCTCATGTATACGTTGAAGAGGGTGGGGCTGAGTGAAGATCCTTGTGGCACGCCGCAGATGACTTCAGTGGCCTCTGATTTGAATGGAGGGAGGCGGACTCTCTGAGTTCTTCCGGTAAGGAACGAGGTGATCCATTCCAATGCTTTTCCTTGGATTCCGATGTTTCTGAGGCGTTGTAACAGGGTGCTATGACAGACTGTGTCGAAGGCTGCGGAGAGGTCGAGGAGGATGAGGGCGACTGTGTCTCCATTGTCCAGAAGAGTTCGAATGTCGTCTGTTGCTGCGATGAGTGCGGTCTCAGTGCTGTGTTTGGCTCGGAAGCCGGACTGTGAGGAGTGGAGGGATTTGTTGGTCTCGAGGAAGGCAGCGAGCTGGTTGTTGACAGTTTTCTCGATGACTTTGGCCGGGAATGGAAGGAGCGAGATGGGGCGGTAGTTTTTGAGTTCGGTGGGGTCAGCTGTGGGTTTTTTCAGAAGGGCGCTGAGTTCAGCGTGTTTCCAGCTTTCCGGGAAGGTGGCGGAGTTGAGGGAGCAGTTGTTGACGTCTCGGAGGTGTGGTGCTATGATGGAGTCTGCTTTGTTGAGGATGTGGTGAGGGCATGGGTCTGTGGGGGATCCTGAGTGGATGGAGTTCATCAGGCGGATGGTGTCCTCAGTGGAGATTGGGTTCCAGTCGTTAAGGATGTTCGAGGGGGGTGAAGGTAGGGCATATGGTTGGGTGGGTTGGTCTCCGGGTTGGTTGTCGAAGCTGTTGTGGATGTCTGTGATTTTGTCGTGGAAGAACGAAGCTAGGGAGTCGCAAAGGGCTTGAGAGGGAGTGATGTCGTTGGAGTTGGCAGTGGGGTTGGTAAACTCTTTGACGATGTTGAATAGTTCCTTGCTGTTGTGGGCATTGCTGTCTAGTCAGTCTTTGAATGCGGCTTTCTTGGCAGTTCGGATCAGTTGGTGGTGTATGCGGGTGGCGTTTTTGAAGGCGTCCCTGGTGCTGGTGTTTGGGTCTTTTTTCCAGGCCTTCTCAAGGGAGCGACAGAATTTCTTGGATTTCTTAAGATCATCGTTGAACCAGGGGGCGTTTTTGCTGCCTAGTTTGATTTGATGTTTTTTCAGAGGTGCTAGGTTGTCGGCGCTGTTGGATAGCCATTGAGTGAGGTTAATGGCTGCTTCGTTGGGGTTCGAAGAGTGGGCAGGGGGGTTTTGGAGAAGTGATGAGGAGATCTGGTCGATTGTGATTTTGTTCCAGTTTCTTCGCAGAGTAGGTTGAGGATGGTTGTGGGTTGTGTTTTTTTTGTAGATAAAGTGAACGCAGCTGTGGTCCGTCCAATGGAGAGCTGTGGTGTGACTGAAGGAGATATGTTTGCTGGAGGAGAAGATAGGGTCGAGTGTGTGACCTGCGTAGTGAGTAGGGGTATTAACAAGTTGTTTGAGTCCGAGGTTGGCGAGGTTGTCAAGAAGGGTGGAAGTGTTGCTGTTGTTACTTTTTTCCAGATGAAAATTGAGGTCTCCCAGTAGAATGTAGTCCTCGGAGGGGAGGGCGTGTGGGGTAATAAAGTCAGTGATGTCTTCACTGAATTGTGCACGGGGTCCTGGTGGCCTGTAGAGGAGGGTGCCTCTGAGTGTGGTCTTGGGGTCGGTGTGGATCTGGAAGTGAAGGTGTTCGGCGCTAGCGAGGTTGACGTCTAAGCTGGTTGAGATGCGGATGGAATTCTTATGTACGATGGCGATGCCTCCTCCTGTTTGGTTGGTGCGGTCTTTCCGGATGATCTTGTAGCCTTCCGAGATGGCAATGGTGATGTCTGGGGCTGAGGAGGCGTTCATCCAAGTTTCTGTTAGGAAGGCGACGTCCGGAGAGATGGTGTCTAGTAGATTCCAAAGGTCGATGGCGTGTCTGTGGAGCGGGTGTTGAGCAGGATGCACTTCAGGTGGTTGGTGTCAGATCTCTGTTTGGTGTTAGTGGAAGAGGAGTTGGTCTTGGTGCCGTCATACCTGCAGGAGTTGCATGTGAAGGGTCCATGGGTGTGTCCAGGAGCGGCTTGGGCGCAGTTTGGGAGTCGACCGGGATTTAGGGTTAGGAGGGTGAAGGCGTCGTATGTAATGCGGGTGGGTGGGGAGAGACGGGGGCCAGGGGGTCTGGCGCTGGGCGCGGGTTTGGCGCTGACGGGCGTAGACGGGCTTACCTTCGGCGCACCTGGGGCGCGACCACTGCGCGTGGACGCTGCGCGTAAAAGCATCTGTCATATATAGATAGTGGAGGGGGGAGGGGCGAGGGAGGAGCAGCCGGGAGGCAGGTGCGGGGCGGATAGGCGAGGCCAAAACAACAACAAGCAAACAAACAAAATGGCAGTGGTCCAAAGTGCGCTACGGGACGAGATGGGGTACGGCGCTACAGTATTCAATCAAATTGCAGTGTGAAGCAAGTTAGGTAGTAGGCGCTACAGTGAGCAAAGCGTGCACAGCGAGATGATGGTGATAGGGTGAAGTTGTGGACTTAACTTCATCTTCCCTGGCACTCCTGAGGCAACATACAGGTGAGAGCACAACAAATACTATTTGTTGGGACATTCCTTTGTTCTTCATACTGATCGTCTGCCCCTTCCTTGTATGGTTGGCACGTAGTAAACAGTCTAACACTCAGATTCTTAGATGGCTTTTGGCAACTCCAACCAACACTCGTCGGGCTGGCTGCCTTCAAACCCATATTGATTTCCTTTCCCGCACAGTCTGCTCTGCATAGCCCGATCGCAATGGTTGGGAAAGCTGTGAAAGATCCAGCATGAGAACTTATAGATGGCTACCATAGATTCCCAGAACGACATAGAGAGTACGGGTGTAGCTGATCAGCTGCACTCAAAATCTGCGATTCCAGGAGGCCCGCCCCCTTCAGGAAAAAAAGAGAAGATCGACGACAAGAAGGAGAAAGGGGATGCCGAGTCCATGAGGAAGAGAAGTGATGCGAGACCGGAGAGGTGATAGGATGGGAGTGAACAAACGGCAGTGCAGTTTCCAAGTCAGACTGCTGTGCGTGAGATGCAGGAACATTTAGTGCTCAGGACCATTTTGTTTCTTACAGAGGGCCTGCCTTTCCTGACAGGGACTGTACAAAGGGGATACCACTCTAAAAGCAGCCCTGAGCATGAAGACTAAAGTATGGAGTGACGTAAATCCGGACTGCCTAAAAAGAATAAACCTTAAATGTGTATTACCTCCCTCCTTATAAAAAAACAAATCTTTACAGCCCCTATACTCACAAGTGCTAAATAAATCATTGACACCTACACTGCTTGTATTATGATCTGTTCAATTACCTTTTACGCACCTCCCAATGTCCTGCTGTATGCTGCAGGTGACCAGAAAGACGTTGCATAATAAGCCTGATATTGCCATGTTTACGAGGGCATGTAAATGCTTATTATTAGATACATAGACGAGACATCCACACAGTGGAAGGGGGCCCATAGAATCAGAAGGCAGGATTTGAAGACGTCTTGGTGTACAGCTAGTAGCTGAAAACAGTTAGGCAATGGCAGATTTGCACACTGCTCTTGCACTTTACAAAATGGGACTATATTAATAACAAGGGAAAATGGTTACTCCTAAAGTGGCGAGCTGAAAATAATAGTTAATTGAGTCATGACATCATAAGAACTGTACATGTGACAACATTTTAAAGTTTATGATTTTAGGCCTTTTTATGATACACTAGTTAGTTATGCCTAGTTAAACCGATATGATATTTAAGAATTGTCTGATGAAAAGCTTTAAAAAAAAAACAGTAGAGAAAACCTAGTGAGGTCAATACATCTCAATGGTGTTAAGACAGGAGATGAAAGTAACATTGGTACCCTATCACTCTTAGCATGAAATCAATCAAGAGAAGATAGAATCTGTATTGTATTTCTCTAGCTCTCGCAATCCAGTCTTTCATTACAGTACTTATTTCAGCATCTGTTAATGTCTCTCTAGACGATATTCCAGAATCAGAGCATCTCGGAATAGAAGGATTTCAAAATTTGAGAGCTTTAGGCAAGAAGCCACTATGTTCCCTGATTATGAGGCCACAAAAACTATTTCCAAGCATGAACTTGCATAAATGAACAACTGTGTACAGTGACAGTAAAATACCACTTGAAGAGATCCAATGCCTCAATATTAATAGAAAGAGTATCCCACTCACCTTTTTCTTTTTGGAGATTGTCTGTGTACACAAAAACAAATTAATAAGAGCTCACTAGAATTTGCTTTTACATATGATCTATTTATTATTGCTCAATTTATAAACTTACCTCTTGCTTTAATTAAATCACCTATCAGAGAAAATATAGAGCACTCTCAATTAATCTTGTTTTCAGGATGTGTAAAATATTTCATCATCAAACACTTTATTCAATGTTTTCAACCAAAAAAGTACATCAATATATACTAAATATATACAGTACATATGTAAAACTAGAGACAGACAAACTAAATTCAGAACACTGTGCTGTGTCATGTCATGACACAATTTCAAAAAATGATGGGAGTGTACCTTTAAATTGTAATAAATCAAAGTGTCAAAATCCCCATAAGAACTTGACAAGAAATACTTTATAATTAGTTACAATGGGCATTTGAAAAGAGATATAGTTAAAATACAACAAATAACGGACACCAAAGGTAAGCGTCATATGACAAACACATAGGTACTCGGAGCCTGAGACAAAGAGAGGGTATAATGTGGTAGCCAGTCTTGCCAATCACTCTAGCGCCCTGCACCTGAGGAACCATCTCCAAGGAAGGTACAGTACGGAGGAACCATCTGGCAACCTCTCATTGGCGGCATCCAAATTGCTTATACGAAGGGATGATCCATGCTTTTCTTGGGCAGGTATAACCAGCACAGACAAAAATAACGTGCTCTAGTGATTCCTCTGACTGTTGGTAAACTGGACATACAGTGCTTATTGGAGTCAAACGGTTCCACTTTGCTAGTAAAGACATTAATGATAAAGTGCCGTAGAGGAATTTAAGGTAAAGGTACTTTGCAGCTAATGGGTTAATAGAATGCAAGAAGGTCTCAAATTGAAAATCAAGTTTAAAATTGAAAAAAGAAAAGTAAGTGACCCTTCGGATACATTCTGGAATTCAATGGAATATACATGGTCCCCGAATGCATCCTCAAGTTTAGTGTTGGATGAATAGGTCATTGATGCTGAGGAGGACCAATAGTCCCCTAAACTGAATTGTACTAACAAGTTTTGGATGTAAGATAACCACTTAATTTTACCCCAACTGTCCAGTGTTACTACGTCCTCCAAAGTTCCACGATGGCCGTCCTGGTCTGCAGAGTGTTTCAACCTTCTCTAATAAAGTAACAGCTTCAATTGGGCCTCACGTGTCATTGAATTGAGACCAATATCTCGTCTTAATAGTATAAGTGGAGTATTATTTGGGAGGTCAGTCAGTGCTCTCAAGAATGTATTCTCTGCCACTGCACTGCCCTCTGCTTTGGCTCTGTAAAGTGCAGGAGAAATATACTTATTCTGGGATATCCCATAATGTCTTACAATTGCAGCAGAGTACTGAGTTAAATTTAGGCTGCCCTTCTCAACCTGGGGTGCCATGACATAGATCTGGCTAACCTAACCCCGAAGGAGTCTAACTCACATACCCTATCCAGAGGTCAAACGCTCCAGCAATATTGAAAACCTAAATGTTTTGTGAGGACTAAAGGCCATAAACTTTGTCATAAAATGGTTTATTACAAGCCCCCGTTCAGAGTAAAAAAGTCTTTATTACCAAATATTGTAGTCCACTAGAGGTTCTTGAGATCAGACTGGTGTCGTCTGCAAATAATAGGAGAGGGTTTTTGCGGCCACCAAGGTGAGGCGCATTATTTAATTTGCTTTTCCAGAAGATACATCTATTATTGCTCAATTTATAAACTCATCTATTGCTTGAATTAAATCACCGATCGGAGAATCTACAGGGAAGACTAACTTAATCTTGCTTTGAGGATGTGCAATTTGTTTTACATTGCCTACTGGGGAAACTAGACAGACAAAGAAAACTCAGAAAGGGTAGTATAATATATCTGGGATGATTTTCTAAATATTCTTATTACTTTTTGCAAAACATCTGAAGATGTGATATCCATAAGATATTTCCGTTAATATAGGCATATATAGTTTATGTATTTCAAACTGACCTAACACATTTACAATTAATATACTTTTCTAGAGCCCTTTAATTATTGGCATGGTTTTTTGATGTGTATGACATTAGCTGCCTTCCACTATAATAGTTAGGGGGTCTAGTTTAGTAATAAATTCAATGTAGTTTATAAAAAAGTTTCAAAGATATGTAGCAAACAAAATGTTCAGTTATGGTAAACCTCAAAAAAATGTAAAAAAAACTGCTTTCATTTGGAAATTCTTTCTTTAGATATACTATCATTTGGAAGTTATTTCTTTAGATATGCCTGCTTAAATAATTAATGAATGATTTATGAATTTGAAAATGGTCATTTATGAATATTTTCAAGATGGAGTTGAAGAGTCTTAAATTGAGTAAAATTCATGTGTGTGTTTCTTTGTGTTTAGTGTTGCGGTGCAGAGTAGGACTTGCTTTGCTCACTGTGTAAAGGACTTATGGTTTTGTATAAAGGAAACACAGTTCAGCTAATAGTTTGTGTAGAGCAAAGTATAATTCTCAACTTCATTGAAAGCAAATGATGCAAGACAGGCAGTAACGATCTACAGATGTACTCTATCTTAACTAGATTTGGCCTTGTCCTCACCTTTGTTTCAATGCAATTTCACATACCTTTTTCCTTCTGGAGAGTGTCTGAAATAGGGAAAACAAATGTGTTACTTGCCCAGATTTAATACTCCATTACTAAAAATGTACAAGCAAACTTTCAAGAGTTGTTCAATAATACTGCAACTGTGGTCGGGTGAAATTCTTTAAATTCAAGCAATTCACAAAAACTACTAGTATGATGTTACAAATGATGAGATTGAAAATGACCCACCACAATAAGCATTCGACAGTCAGGATAGAACAGAACAGATTAATCTGCATTTGGAACATTAGAAGACCTACAACCATGTGCACCATCTTAGCAGCTGTGTAAAGATTTTGCGCCTGTGTGCACATTTAGCTTACATGATGCCTTCATAATGTGATGCATATAAGAATTTTTTACATAAAGTCCCACTTTCCTACTTGAAACCATTCCTTCATGTTATGTTAAAAGTTTGTGTAAGCGCGACAGCTGCCCCAGCAAAGGGGCGTACCGGCGCTAGTAGATCAAGTGCAGTACCAAAAAGGCTGGCCACGTCGGGAGAGCAACCTTAAGGGGAGGAAACAGCAGGGTTTTGACCGCTTTCAGGAAGGAAACCAGGTTTTCCATGCCACGGATGCCCAGCCGCAAGGAGTTCCAAAGCTTGGCTCCTAAGACCCGGAATGAGCGCCCACCCATGCGGCAAAGTTTGGTACGCGGTACGGTCACCAGGTGTTGACCTAGTGAGCGCAGACTCCGCTGGGGCACATATGGGGTTAAAAGCAGACACAAGAGGTCTGGGCACCTGGATTTAAAAATCTTGAACGCCAAGCAGAGAGCTTTGAACTGGATTCGGCAGTTCATTGTAAGCCAGTGAAGCTTTCTAATTGTAACTCTGGCAGAGCATCTACGGGGAAGACCTACCATGGTCCTTGCTGCCAAATTCTTAACCCTCTGCAGACGTGTTATCTCAGCTTTGTTTGCACCTAGGAGCAGCACGCTGGCATAGTACAGACGTGAGAGAATGGTAGCCTGGACAATAAGCTGCCGTACTTTCGAGTCGAAAAATTTCAATATTGGATTAAGGCCCCTCAACAGACCCACACAGGTAGCTGCCACTCTCTTGGTGTGGGTCTGAAAGCTGAGCGAGGAGTCCATCCAGACTCCCAAGTTTTTAACTAATGCCTTGGGTGCTGGCATGGTGCCCAGAGAGGATGGCCACCAATGCTGATCCCAATAGGTGGTGTTCTTCCCTGCAAGCAGCACCTCCGTTTTGCCAGCATTAAGCTTCAAACAGTTGTCAGTCATCCATTGGGCAACTGCAGCCATCCCATCCCTAAATCTCGTGGCCGATGCAGATGGTCCTTCAGTAAGAGTGATGACTAGCTGAGTATCATCTGCATACGATACCAGCATGAGACCCCACTCCTTTGCAACCACCGCAAGCAGTTGCACATAGAGATTAAAAAGGGACGGGCTGAGTGCAGAGCCCTGAGGGACTCCCTGACCAATATGATGGAACTGAGAGAGGTACGGAGGTGCTGACACCCTGAAGGATCTGTCCTTTAAAAATGAACGAAACCATTCCAGAGCGAGGCCAGTGATCCCGACCGCCTGCAGAAGATGTATCAGAATGTCATGAGATACCGTGTCAAAGGCCGCGCTGAGGTCCAAAAGAATCAGCGCAGCACTCTGACCGGCGTCAAGAATCGTCAGGAGCTGTTCGGTCGTGGCCAGTAGGGCAGACTCGGTGCTGTGGCCCGGCCTGAAACCATTTTGAGATGGGTCCAGAATGCCAGTCTGGTGCATGAATTGCGACAGCACATTGTTAACAGGGGCCTCAGCAAGCTTAGCCACCCAAGGGAGCAGGGAAATCGGTCTAAAGTTTTCTGGTTTGGAAGGATCCAGGGTGGGCTTTTTAATGATAGGGGAGACCCATGCCTGTTTCCAGGCAGTAGGAACACTAGCCATAGAAAAGGACCGGTTAAGTATGAGACTCAAAGGCTGCTGGAAATGTGTCAGAGACTCCGTAAATTGAGCCGGCTTCATAGGGTCTGCCGGAGAGCCCGATTTAATTTTCCTGCAGAGTTTAGCCAGCTCCTCATTAGAGATTTCTGGTATGTGAGTCAGAACAGCTCCACCAACATTGGTATTAGTGGAGGCGTGTAAATCCAGAGAGTGCTGTGGAAAAGACCTGTATATTTTTTGCACCTTTTCCACAAAGAAAATGGCAAGGTCCTCACACTGCTGCGTGGAAGTAATACAAGCGGCAGGGGTTCTGTTCCTCTGAAGTTCCTGTACCAGTTTAAAAATACATTTAGTGGGGTTGAGGCTAGCTTTTATTTCTTCCGCATAGAATGTGGCACGCCTGGAACAAATTGCCTTATGATAGAGTTTTAATTTAGCTAGGTACACCATTTTATCTCCATGTTCGCTCAGCCCTCTTACAATCTTTCCTCATGGATTTCAGGGCATCGTTATACCAAGGGTTAGAGGGGGAACTGCGTCCCTTAGTCCACTTTGCCGGAATGAGGGCATCGAGTCCCCTCACGATCCAGTCATGGAAGGTGGAGTATGCTGTATCCGGGTCCAAAGTGTCCCCGTCGGGAAACATCCCTATGAAGGCATGGAGATCGTTAGGTTTAAGTTTGTGCCATGGTATCTTAAAGATCCGATTCAGCCCGTCCCTTTTGAATGGCTCCAAAACCTCCACCGTGGCTTTAACCAGGTAGTGGTCAGTCCATCCCATAGGTTTGGGCGCTTCCGTTTTAATCACCGGGATGTTGGAAAACAATGGGTCCAATATATGCCCTGCCGAGTGCGTAGCGACCTGAATTAGAGAATCCAATTGTAGGGCCGCTAGGTCAGCCAGGAGGTTTTTGATGGTAGGATCGTGAACCTGGTCGGAATGGAGATACAAATCTCCTAGAATCGTAAAGTTAGCCGCTCCCACCACCAAGTAACTAGCTACCTCCAGTAGAGAGTCGATAAACTTGAATGCAGGTCCTGGGGGTCGGTAAATGTAAAGTCCTGACAGCGAGAAGCGCGGACTAATGGTAATATTAAAACGGGCACCTTCACAACCGAGAATATCTTCCTTGATGAAGGAGCAGGCGCATTGTTCTTTAAAAATGACAGCTATGCCGCCGCCTCTAGCCTCCCTATTTACGAACCTAATCAAGTAACCCTCCGGAAGCGTCAGATTAGGTAAAGAGGTCATATCATCACGCATCCATGTTTCACACAAGAAGAGAACGTCAGGAGGTTCTTCTAAGATAAATGTCCGTACTTCTACATAGTGCTTAGCGAGTGATCTAACATTCAACTGAAGGACCGTGAGAAAGACATGTTTGGCAGACCCGGATCTCTGACTGGCCAAACAGGGTCTAGGGACAGAAAAATGACATGAGTGACACTGTAGGCGTGTGAGCCTGAGCTGACCCTGTAACTCACTACAGGTATGCTCTGCATTTAGTGCAAGTAGGGTCTCTTTATCATAAAATTGGACTTCCCCCACTCCTCGACCTGGGGTGCAGGCGAGAGGCGATGTCCTGGCGATGACAGGCGCAGACGGGCTTGCCTTCGGCGCGCCGCCAGCGCGCACGCTGCGCCCGCCTGCTGCGCCGTCGGGGAATGATGTTCATTTATAGGAGGAGAGGAGGGCGTGAGGCAGCCGCAACTAGAGCGCTACCCCTGCCTACACCCAAAATGGCGCCCACCCTACACTGGTGCCAGCACCAGATCGGCTGTGCGTGGAGCGAAGCTGAGGTAGGAACAATGCAATAATCAGTTTTTAAAAGAACACAATGTACATACACTTTTTAAAAAATTAAGAGCAATTGTGTACAAATTATTACAGGACTTAAAAAACGAAGCGATAATAAGATAAAAGCGTCCTTCACACTAGCAGCCCCCGGCTTCCGCCTCAGGGGTAACACACAAGTAATCTGTGTGGTAGCGTTCTGAAGTAATTTAAATAGTCTGGGAGGGCGGGAGGCAGCCGCAACTAGAGCCCTACCCCTGCCTACACCCAAAATGGCGTCCACCCTACACTCGTCCCAGCACCAGATCGGCTGTGCGTGGAGCGAAGCTGAGGTAGGAACAGTACAATAATCAGTTTTTAAAAGAACACAATTTACATACACTTTTTTAAAAATTAAAAGCGATCGTGTACAAATCGTGTACATCATATATCTGTCTCTGCCTCATTCTTCTATTTGTTTCTTACATATGCCAAAGCCTTAGATAATGCTTATGTCCACTCACATCAGGAGCAATAAGGTATAACTTGTAGCCAATATTTCAAATCCTTCTCAATGAAGAAAAATGAATGGATGCTGTTCAGCCACCTACCTTTGTACGAATCCTGCAGTAATGGACCACGGGTCAACACCATTTATTTATTTATTTATTTAAGTTTTGTATAGCGCTAGCTAGACCCGAAGGTATCAGTGCGCTTCACAACGTATACAAATAAGCAACAACATAACAGGTAGGTCGAAGCAGGGTAGGAAGAGTATGAGAAAACATGGTAGCACGTAAAAGTCTATACAGTATCAGCATGAGGGCGACATGGCAGAGAACAAATGAGAGTCATCAGGTTTTCGCTAGGACCAGAGAGTGAACTATCAAAGTCATACGATGGTTCTCGTTATGGACCAGCCCACTCAAGAAAGAAGGCTTTGAGTACTATCTTGAATTTCAGGAAGGAGACGGTCAATCTGATGTGGGGGGGGATGGAGTTCCATATCTTAGGAGCATTTGCCGCAAAGGACCTGTTAGATCTTTTACTTTTCTGTGATTTCAGAGGTATGAGTAGTAGCATGTTGGAGCTTCTGAGGGTCCTGGACTGACCGTCTCTCTTGAGTTTATTGGCCAGATATTCCAGTTTACCTGTATGCAGGGCTTTGTGTGTGAGTCAGGCTGTGCGGAAGTTTGCTCGTAGGTTAATAGGAAGCCATTTCAGGTCCTTGAGAGCCGGGGTGATGTGCTCATATTTCTTAGTTCCCGTGACCATCCTAGCTGCTGCATTAAGGGTAGCAGTCAAAGGACCTAGATGAGATTTGGCTGTTCCAGTCAGAGTAGCAATGCCATAGTCGATCCTGGAGAGTACCAGTGCCTGAGTGGCCTGTTTCAGGTCTTTCAAGGGGAGGAAGGGTTTAAGTTTGTAGAGAAGTTTCAGGTTAAGGAAAGCACTTTTGGCAGTTTTAGAGATGTGTTCTTTCATGTCCAGTTTTGGGTCCAGAGTGATCCCTAGTGATTTGACGGAGGTTGTAGGAACAAGAGGAACATTGAGGGTGTTTAAGGCATTGAGCCATTCGAGTATTTGGGGATTTTCACTTTTGTTTGAGATGAGGAGAACTTTATTAAGTTTGAGGTGGTTGGAGGAGAGCCAGTGTTGAACCTCTGTGAGTGTGTCATTTAGTCTGTGGATGTCTGCGATCAAGGTGGTTTCCAGGTAGAGTTGTGTGTCGTCCGCATAGAGGTGAAAGGGGATGTTGGAGTTCCTTAGAATTGTAGTGAGGGGCTCCATGTAGATGTTGAAAAGTTGTGGAGAGAGTACTGACCCCTGTGGGACTCCTCTAGTAATAGGGAGGGGGTTTGATTTGGAGCTTTTAATTTTGATAATCTGTGTGCGGTTGTTGAGAAAGGAGGCGAACCATTTGAGAACAGTTTTTTCCAACCCCGCTCTCTTCTGTAGGACATTGAGTAGTAGGTTGTGATCCACTGTGTCGAACGCTGCCGAGAGGTCTAAGAGGATGAGGAGGCTGCATTGGTTGGAGTCGAGAGACATGTGTAGGTCATCCATCACATTGAGGATTGCGGTTTCTGTGCTGCAGCCCTTTCTGAACCCAGATTGGTGTGGGTCAAGAACATTCAAGATCTCTAGGTGATGGGTTAGTTGAGATAGCACACATTTTTCCAAAATTTTCGATAAGAGCGGCAGGTTGGACACTGGTCTGAAATTGTTCAAAACCGTAGGGTCAAGGCCAGGTTTTTTTAGGAGTGGCGTGACTTGACCTAGTTTAAGGCAGTCAGGGATGGAGCCATCGCTCAAAGAGCTGTTGATGATCTTGGCCCAGATAGGGGCTAGAGTAAGTTTCAGGCTTTTCGTCAGTCTCGAGGGCAGCTGATCAAGGGAGTGAGACGAGGGATTAGCGATGGCAATGAGATCGCTTATCGCTTCGGTTTGGATGGGTTGGAAGGAAGACCAGCGAGTGGCTGCAGTTGTAGGTCTTGAGTGGGTAGAAGCAGTAGGGCGCAACTCTGAGAGGACGGAAAGATTGCTGCAAGATCGGTCAATTGAGGCAATTTTTTCGTTGAAGAAGTTAGCAAATTCGTCGCACTGGGATTTGGACGCAGTTAAGCTGTCTGTCATAGGTATGGAGGTTTGGTTTCTGATGATATTGAAGAGTTCATTGGGCGGTTTTTAGCCTTGTCTAGAGCAGAGCAGAAGAAGAATAACTTTTGGTTCTTGATATGATTAAGGTAGGTTTTGCGAGCTGTTTTGAGTTGGTCCCGGTTAAAGGCAGTGGGGTTGTTCCTCCAGGATCTTTCCATGGCTCTTAGTCTGCGCTCATCATTGATGTCCATGGAGAACCAAAACCTGAAGGGGATGCTTCTGTTTTTTTTTTAGTTTTCTAGGTGCCAGCTGGTCCAGGACGCACTCCAGGTTGGAGTGATAGAGCGAGGTGAGATCCGTGGTTGAGAGGAGCTCCGACGAGCTCGGGAGGAGTGAGCTGAGAGCATCTTGTAACTTGTCAGGGGGGACTTTCGATAAGTTTCTGACCCACTTGGGGGAGGTTTTAGTGGATGGGAGGAAAGGAGCCGGGTGGTTGATGTGAAAGAGGATGGCGTGGTGGTCAGACCAGTCCACAGGGATGATGTGGTCAATTGAGACTGTCTTTTTGTCCGCAATGATTGCATCTAGGATCGCTCCTCTATGGTGTGTTTCTTCTGAGCAGTGTTGGATCATATCGTGGTCTTGTAGAAGGGAGGTGAGAGATTGGATGAGCGGATTCTTGGTTGCATTCCATCTTAGGTTGAGGTTGCCCAGGATTATTCTGACGTCACTGTTGAGAGCGGTTTGAGTGATCAGATCCGATAGCTGTTCGCCAAATACAGTAGTATTGCCTGGAGGGTGGTAAAGGAGAAGGCATTGGAGTGGGCTGTGGTGGGGCGAATTGATGTTGACCGAGAGGCATTCAAAGGAGTTGTAGAGGAGGGAGGGGGATTCAGTAATGGAGAGGTCACTTCTGTGGATAATTGCTGTTCCGCCTCCTTTGCGTATGGGCCTGTCTTTGTGGATAAGTGAGAAGCCAGGGGGCACCAGCGTGTCCAAGATGGGAGGGGATAGGGTGTTCAGCCATGTTTCAGTGATGAAGGCTACATCTAGGTCATGGGAGAGGATAGTTTCGGCTAATTCAGTTGCGTGTTTGACGGCTGATCTGCAGTTGATGAGCATGCAGTTGATGGGAGGTTCAGCATCCGGGTTCCGGTTGACCAAATTCCCTCTGGGTAGGGATGCGAGATAGGCTGGGGGTCTGGCAGTTTTGCGGTGAGGCGGGTCTCTTCTCATACCAGTGATGACTTGGATCGAAGAAAGGGGTGAGAGGTGCGGGAGTAGAGCTTGTGCAGAATGGTTGGGAGGGGGTTTATAGGATGTGACTCGGGAGCTCACTTCCTGAGGGGAGGGAGAGGTTCTTCCGGGACAGTCAACTTGTGGTTCAGTCTGGGGTTCAGTAAGAGGAGGCCGAGAGCCTGGGGGGGACAGGGGTCTGATCAGGGGGCGGGTGTCATTCCTAATGGGAGGTTGCTGCAGGGGGGGAGGTGAGACGAGATGGGGGGGTAGCTGGAGTTTCTCTAGGGAGGAAACGGTTTCTTTTAGTCCGAGGATCAGCGCGGCGATCTGGGCTTCAAGAAGGTCCAAGCGATGTGTCATCATGGGAGCTGGGGGGGGTAGAGAGGTGGGAGCAGGGCCTTAAGTGAGAGGGGCTAAGGGGCAGGGCCTTCGTGGGGGGGAGAGACGAGGTAGGAGGGACCGATTCCGGTTTGAAGAGAACTGGAGAGGGAGAGGGGTAATGGGGCGAGATGCTGTTTGGAGGGATGGTTGGGGAGGGAGGGACTGAGTCAGGATTGGTGTTCAGATGGGCGAGGGCTAGAGAGGGGGAAAGGGTTTGGGGTGAGATAATGATTGGGGGGATAGCAGGGGTGGGGGGATCAGGTTCAGGTTTCGAGATCATGTGGTCAAGGAAACGAGAGGGAGGAGGGTTGCAGCCTTTTTGGGAGAGGTGGTTATCTTCGCTGAGTGGAATGGTGCGCGCTAGTGTTCTGGGAGGTAGGGAGGAAGGGGGTGTCCGGAGGATTGGAAGATGGAAAGGAGGGAGGGGGGTGCAGAGTTCTGTGAGGTAGGGAGGAAGTGGAGGTGGCCGTGGGGTGAGGTGAATTAAAGGACGAGGCTGGGGGAGGTGAATGGCTGGTGACATGAGTAGGCATGGGTGGTGGTGCACGAGGAGGTGAGGGAAGCCTGCTTTGCGGCTTGGGGGTTTGACTGGAGCCACTGGGGGGGAGGTGCATGGCTGGTAAGCGTAGAGAGCAGTAGCCGTCTTTAGAGTGGGGAAGAGGGAGCCAAAGAACTCTAGGTTTTCATCTTTTGCCTGAATAAGAATGGTGCCATTCAGGAAAATGGTGATGGTGATGTCTCCAGAGAGAGACTGTTGGTTGAGGGGGGAGATAGTTAGTTTCCGGTTATGTTCTGTGAGGGTGGTTTTTGAGACAGGGAGGAGTGAGTTAAAAGTGGTAACCCATAGGTCCGGTCTTAAGGTGTGAAAGATGAAGTCCATTTTTCTTTGCCCTCTTGATGAGCAGTGGTAGGTGTCCACAATGAGTGTTTCGGGATGTTGCCTAATTAGATTCTGTTTAAAGCGTTTTTTTGCTTTGAAGGAGAGTTTTTGTGGGAAAGTTATGGTGTAGGTGTTCTGACCGAGAGGGGAAAGGGGATTCTGTAACAGGCAGGACTGCATGACTGAGCTCAAGGTCGGAGGCATCCTGGAGCAAATTAGGGGAATGGTTTGTTGTTCAACTGGAGTGTCCTGGGTGGTTAGAGGTTGTATGTCTAAAGAGTAAGGTGCTCTTGATGATTGGAGAATGCACTATTGCGTTGAGCTTCTTGCTTAAGGCGTGATATTTAGGTTGCGGCAGAGGCGAAGGGCGGCGTAGCAGGGGTCCAGAGGAGTGTGTTTTGCTCCGAAGCTCCTTTGATCAGAGGTGATGTCCATATTAGTGCTAGGCAGCTCTTAGCAGTGGATAACAGAATTGGAGATTGTGTGGAGAGCGTGTTGTGCCTTAGAGAGCGGTCAAAGTACCCTCCGTTTGTGGCATTGGGCGTGCGTAGTACTCTAAACGTGCCAACATGTCTTTTGTTTTAATGTCGAGTTGCTGTTTTGGGGGCCGGTAGTGATGCTTCATGGTCAGAAGCTAGTTTGCTTTGTAGTAATGTCCAAAGTGGCGGCCATCTTGAAGCCAGGCAGCCTTATGCAAGGGGGAAATGAGCTGGAGCTTGCAAGTCGAGTGGGTAAGCGCCTGCAGAGGGGTAAATGTGCCTTCTGAACCTGGTGTCAAGCAGGGAAGTCCTTGCATCTTGTCCGTGGTGCGATTCACGATCGGAATCTCCTCGAATGTGTTGGGATGTCTGACATGGTGGCCATCTTGGGTCCAGGCATCCCGAGGTGAGGGACGAGTAGGAACTTTCCTGGGGGCCGGGTAAAGTTAATTAATATTTGAGGAGGGAGTCGAGTGATTGCGGCGTCCGGTAGTCGTTGCTGGGGTCCAGAGGAAGGGCAGCATGGGCCGAGTCGCTTTGAGACGTTTTCTACTCGGGTCGAGCCGCCATCTTGAGGACAGGCATCGACCGGAGAGGGGAGAGCTGCCTTATGGGGTAGATGCCGGGCAGGAGAGCCTGCGTTGGTCCGGGAGCCACATCAAGTACCCCTCCGCCCCGGTAAGTGAGCAACTGAACACGGGGGGGGGGCGCCGCGGTAGGGAAGCAGAGCAGCAGATCGGGAGCGGGCAAGGGCATGTACCTTCAGCCTCCGGATCTGTGGTCTAGCAGCCAGCTAGCGATCCTTGAGCCTTCCTTGTTCTGGGCTCGTTCCTGTGGGGACAGTCGAGCCTTCTCCCTCTAGAGTCTTCCAGCGAGGGGGTTCCGGTGGGGTCGCTCCGGTCAGGGAAAAACACTAAAGAGTGTACCATTGACCGGAGCTCGTCCCAGTCACTCCCTGCTTGCGGCGGCCATCTTGAGTGAGCCATCCCGCTCCTGGGAGCGACCGACTTCCAGTTGGCAGTCCCGATCGGCTAATTACAATGCGACCGAACGCTGTTCCGTAACATACTCCCTTATCTCAATGGTGTAAACCGGCCGTAACACAAGCTCCCATTGAGAAAAGTGAGGTGTTGTTCATCCCTGTACCCTGTGGCAGGCACTACAAGGTGCAGGTCATAACAGGGGCACCATAGGTGCCTCCTCGGACCTCCACCGAAGGCCGTACGTACAATGGGGCCCTGCTGGGTGCCTCCAAATACACTTTCCAACATGGTTTCCATGTTGGACAGGCCCGCATGGAAACCATGCCGGAAACTGAACTGTGGATTGTAATCCGAAAGGCCGGTAGGCATGCCCTTGAGGATTATGAGGACCAACAAGCCGGTTTACTTAAGGACCACCTAGGTTGTAATTAGGCGGTCGGAAAGTAAACCAAGGGGCTGATTACAATGCAGCCCTGAAGGTTCTGACCGTCGGTCAGAGCCTTTATGGACTGCATCGTAATCCGCCCCCTAAAATGTTATCAATCTTACAAGAACTGAAAAGAAATGTTAAAATTAAAGTCACAATAAAAATATAAATCCTCAGCTACTAGGTATCAGGCTAGGTAATAAACACAGCAGCATTATCCAATACCCAATGAAAGAAATTCAATTGAGGTTTCATCATCAAACACTTTATTCAATGTTTTCAACCATAAAAGTACATCAATACATACTAAATATATACAGTACATATGTAAAACTAGAGACAGACAAACTAAATTCAGAACACTGTGCTGTGTCATGTCATGACAAAATTTCAAATATTTATTGGAGTGTACCTTTAAATTGTAATAAATCCAAGTGTCAAAATACCCATAAGAACTTGACAAGAAATACTTTATAATTAGTTACAATGGGCATTTGAAAAGAGATATAGTTGAAATACAACTGAACTGTGGATTGTAATCCGAATGGCCGGTATGCCTGCCCTTGAGGATTATGAGGGCCAACAAGCCGGTTAACTTTCGGACCACATAGGTTGTAATTAGGCGGTTGGAAAGTAAACCAAGGGGCTGATTACAATGCAGCCCTGAAGGTTCTGACCGTCGGTCAGAGCCTTTACAGACTGCATCGTAATCGGCCCCTAAAATGTTATCAATCTTACAAGAACTGAAAAGAAATGTTAAAATTAAAGTCACAATAAAAATATAAGTCCTCAGCTACTAGGTATCAGGCTAGCTAATAAACACAGCAGCATTATCCAATACCCAATGGAAGAAATCCAATTGAGGTTTCTGATTATGCTAACCTGAGATGGGGGAATGCCAAATCATTACAATATCTGATAGTTCAGGACACAGTGTATTCCAACCCCTCCACTTCAATAATGAATATCACACTCAACACTACTAAGCAACAGGACATGTATTGAAAAATATGTATTTTAAACTTGTAACTCAGTACATAAAATCTGAAATTTAACAACACAGACTATAAAAATAAATGTGGTAAATATTGTCATGATGAGAGAAAACAGCAAGAAAATTTGAACATCAATGTCGAGTCCTTATCGTACTAACTCCCTCATGCTTTTTTGAGATGATATGCTAAACTTGCTGGAGCATTAAATAGTGAGTCTCTCATAGTGTCTCAGTGCCATGATCTGAGTTTTGGGAGAATACATTTCAGGTTAGTGAGAAATTCTATTATTCATCAAGTTTGGAGAGGAAATAGTTGTTTCAGTGTCTGGCAAACGCCATGTCATACATGAACGTGACACGCCATACTTTCCAACTCGAAAGGATCACCTTTAATTACATAATTAAACATCAAAACAGTATACCTTAACTTCATTTTGCCTGACACAGTGGTGCCACATAATTTCAAATGTAACATAGCATCCCTCTTAAACATGGAGTAAGGTCAGCTAACAACAACGGCTCCACAGAAATGTAAAACAGGCATTTTACTTGTAACTCCACATACACATTACCTTTTCATTTTATATCACCATTATTCATGTTAATACGCCCCATTCATTGGATTTACAATATTTCTTAATGTCGGAGGCCATCTGTGAGCCAGTTTGGCCAAGTAGGGAATTCCACCACTTCTACTAAACACTGTAATAAACATATACTCACACACCTGATTAAAGAGTAAGGTAACTGCAAAATAGGCCACGCTAAATAAGATTCGTGCTTGTTTTGCTTTAACATTAAACAACAAGCATTGGAAATGCAGTAGGTCTCACATTTGTTAGAATTGGAGCTATTGGCATTGAAAATGGAATTTTCTTTTACTATATGCACACAAAGAAAGTGTTTGAATATTCCTTTGACACTGTTAATATATACTAAATACTTCAAAATTGATGAATGGGTCCAGTTTTTTTACCTTTATTGATTTACTCTGTTGATAAATGATTGTGCAATAATGCTAACATAATTGATTGTTCTACTCTGAGCTCTGCTCTTTATATGACAACGGGGGGAAGACCATGGTCTGATCGCATCTGTGGCTTAAAACCTGGCATCTCCATTGACAGGCCTCGGAAGTGACTCTAGTGCTGGCGTGCTGGTGCAGAGGGGCACTGTGGGAGGTTGCGGGCCCAATCTCAGCATAGTAGCTACTGCAAAGCCTCTCAAGGCAGACACTAACTGCAGCCTGTGCACTGCTGCTGGCGTGCACGGGTGTGTTGTACACAAGAGATTAAGTAAACCCACATGAGTAATGACAGTGGACCTGATTATTTGATATTGTGTTGGAAAGAATATTGTTCGCCTGCAGGCAATGAAGCTGTGGCAAGGGGAAAAAGTCAGCCTGTAAGTATTGTATACCGAGCTTTGGGGTCCTACCCCGAACAAAGAATCTCTAAATAAATGCACTGACGCCTTGAGTGTGGCTGTGCACCCCATAAATGCTGCAACAAGAAAGGGGGTATTTGCCAGTATACAATCTTTCAGACAGAGATCAAGGTGCGTCTGAATAGCCCATCAACGGACGAATGGTAATGATGGGTGTGCCAAAAGCCTACAGAAGAGATTACAACAGGTCTTACAGACAGCGCAAGCGCTGTTGAGGCTCGGCCTACAAATATATATAGCATGAGAACTCAGAGGAAGCAGCTCTGATATGGCTCTTGAATCTCGGTGTAAAATAATATTAGAGCAAGAGAAAAACATGATTAGCTCACACCCTTTTCTTTGAATGAAATTCAGCATTCAGAGTGGCTTACCCTTTCTTAATGAGAAAGCCTTCTTTTACAAATAGTTCGGCAGTAACCGGTATAAATTCACCTTGCTCTACATAGGTGTTGTATATTCACACATAGAATGCTCTGCGCCTAAAGTGAGAGACACCCATAAGCCCTAGATTATATTTTTCAATTTTGCATATGCGACGCAACGTGTTACCCTAATAATGTCAGAGTTTTGATTATGAAACTACATAAATTAAGAGAACTTAGTAAAGTACAGCAAAACAAAACAAAAACCAACGTGAGCGACTGTGAGCGATATATTGAATATTATCACTCTGCTGAACACTGCAAATGTGTCAGATTGCTGTTTTTTGCCAGTTCTTTCTGCCTTTGAAATATATCCTATTCTGTTTGTAGAGGCTGTCTAGAGTTGTCTTCTGAAGGATGCAGGTCATGTTGAGTTGCCTTCCCTCCCATTGGCCAGGCTCTGTCAGCATCTGAGCTCCTTTCAGGCTCCCAGTCCCAGGGCTTGGTGGAAAGGGGGAGTCTAACATCCCCCTCCTACGGAAGCTTTCTGCACTGGTGTTCCCTAGATGCTTCAAACGAAGCTTTCTCATTCACTAAATATTCAGCAAAGCCGCTCTGAACCGGAAGAAAAGGCAAAGTTCTTTGCTTCCCCGGAGGAGCTGATCCTTTTGTAAACGTGACCTTACATGGACTTCTTGAATAAGGTTGAGCTGTTTTTTCTTGTGCTCTGCTGGGGCCATGGGAGCTGCCTGTTATTGGACATCCACAAAATTCCCACCTGGCATCGAGCTGCAGAAATGGCATTTTTTAATGCTCTCGTTTTAAAGGGAATCCATGATGTACTGAAAAGATGCTTAAATTCTTCAACTTATCGGCAGGGCACCTCTGTCGAGAATGTAAAATGTTTCTCGTCACTGCAGGAAATTGAGTGAGGGGATGTTTCTCTTTCTGTTGCCTTATGTTTACAAATCCCCTTTTTGAGTTTTTTTTACACAAATGGGGAATAGAGTGTGTGTGTGGAAGAGAGCTGACTGACACGCAGCCGACGACAGGTGGTCAGCAGAACATGGGAATAAATAAATAAAACAAATACATTTACAGAAAATAAGAAAGGACACACTGGGATGAGAGCAGATGTGTCTCCTGTCTCATTAAGAGATCAGTAAGAGCGCCACGTTTATTGTCGTGTCCGCCTTTGAAAAGGCCTGCAGTAAAGTGTGTGTGCAGGCCTGTCTAAATACCGGTGACGACTCCTATTGTGGAAAGGGACCACCACAAAGACATCATCCGAGCCTCGCAGGGACCCCATTGAGAGGGTGGCTGGGACTGAGACTGGGTCAGAGAGAGGCGGGTGGCAATGCAGCATCTAGCCGCCCGAAGCATCAGTACCTGGTACCGTGGGGTGTTTCCAGCTCTGCCCAGAATCGTGTAGGAGCCAACAAAGGACTACGGAATGACGCGCCAGAGCTGAACATCAAAAAACGAAACAAACAAAGGACTACAAAATGATGCACACGGATGCCGAGCTGCCGAAATAAAAGTGAACAGCACACCTGAGAAGGAATGGCCGACCAGGAGGAACCATTCTCCCGTAGTGATGGTTCACCTGGAAGAACAATGAGTGAAATCGCCTGGGCGTCAACCAGACACCCACAGGAGGGACAAGTACAACAAATGCACCAATAAGAAGGCAGTATTTCTGAATGGCCCAGCATTGAGCAAATGGCAATACTGGGTGTGTCAAAAACCTACAGAAGAGATTACAACAGGTCTTTCAGACATCACAAGTGCTGTATTAGATTCCACTGAAAATAGCTCATGGTTTTTAAACAAAGAAACTCTAGAGGGCTTCTTCCTACAAATTTCTAGGGGCTTGGATGGCTGTAAGAGGTCAATCCACAACTCATGGGAAAGGTCAAAAGAGCACCGCTCAAATTCAGATTTTTGCTTTTCAAAGTTTATTACAGATTCTGAACTCTCCAAACATAACTGCTCTGACAATGGTAGTTGAATATGACTTCATGCCATCATTGACTTTCACGGAGATAACATTGAAAAAATAGATTTGACTACTGGCTAGTTAACCCTTTCCATGCTCATGACGAGCCCAGCACTCCATCAATTTGGCCATGTGCACTACAGCAAGAATTTTCTTTATGAGAGTGAAGTGGGCTTCGACTGAGGAACACAAATGTAAATTTTAAGCTATAGGAGTTGTCTGACCCACATTGTAAACTACATACACTTAGCCGGTCACACCCTGGACGGGGTCTTCACTAATGACCCCAGGGGAGAGTCCGGGATCCCCCTTCCTCTGTCTTGGTCAGACCACACGGCCATCCCTCTGGATTTTACACATCCCAGCCATCCCATCCCCTTAGCAAATTCCTGTATGTGGGAATCTAAAAGAAACTTCAGAGCGTTAAATAGTCATCTATTAGCTCCTCTTTTGCCCACCCAACCCCATTTACCTACAAATGATATTGACTCCGCAGCTTCTGATCTGCATAATGCTATTCTAAAAGCGGTGGATGAACTGGCTCCGGTTAAACAGACTTATTCCACTAGGAAGCGTCCCTCGGCCCCTTGGTACTCTGATAGTCTTAGATCACTGAGGCGGGGATGTAGGAGACAAGAGAGGCTCTGGAGAGTCAATCTAGATCCAGATGAGTAGACCAAACACACACTCTTACTCAAAGAGTATAAAACTGCGGTGCTCGCAGAAAAGAAATTACATTTTTCTAAATTGACTGCCTCCCTCACCTCCTCCAGGGAACTGTTCAAAATTGTTGACTCTTTATCAGTCCTGCAAGCCCCTAATCCGGTAACAGAATCCCAGGAGCTTTGTGACCAGATATCCACCTTTTTCCTCACAAAGATAGCTGACATTCACTCCAGCTTAGAAGCTCGCAACCAAGAACTAGGATCCCCCCTGCCCCACTACCTTATCCTGCCACAGAAGACCCTACAGAGTCACCACAGGGTAGCTCTCTTACTTTCCCCCTGATCACGTTAGAGCAACTCAATGTGTATTTGGATAGGCTTAAATCAGGTTCTCCCCTTGATCCCTGCCCTCTGAAGGTCTTCAAAGAGTGCAGAGATGTTCTACTTCCTGTGTTCCTGGAAGTCATTATTCTGGCCATCCATCAAGGTGCTTTCCCGACCCTCTGGAAAAGGGCTATAGTTAAGCCCCTTCTTAAAAAGGCCTCGCTCGACCCTAGGATCCTTAAACATGTTCGGCCTATCTCATTACTCCCAGCACCCGCAAAAATGCTAGAGGCCCACGTAAATCACCATCTGAGTGCCTTCTTGGAGAACTCCAGCCTTCTTGATCCCTCTCAGCACGGCTTTCGCAGGTCTCACAGCACCGAGTCCGCCCTGACAGTTGTCACCAATAACATCCGTGCTAAGGTCGACAGTGGCCAGACTACTCTTCTGGTCCTGCTCGACCTTACTGCCGCTTTCGACACCCTATCCCCCTCCATCTTAGTCGAACGGCTCAAGGAGATAGGAGTGGACGGACCTGCACTTAGTCTCTTAAAATCTTTCCTGGACGGCCGTGCACAGAGGGTCAAGCTGGGGGACTTTCTTTCCCCAGCTAAACCTGTGCAATGCGGGGGGCCTCAGGGTTCGTCCCTGAGCCCCATGCTCTTTAACATTTGCGTTACACCCCTAGCCAGGCTTGTTAGATCTTTTGGGCTGGAAGTTCTCTCCTATGCTAATGACACTCAGATTATGGTCTCCCTTTCTCAATCCGTCGATATTACAGCCGGAAACTTTAAGAATTGCATGGAAGCGGTTGCAAACTGGATGGTGAGGAATTCCCTTAAATTGAATGGGGAAAAAACAGAGGTGCTGATCTTCGGAGGCAAGGAGGAGATCTGGTCAATGAACTGGTGGCCTTCCTCCCTTGGAGCCTGTCCATCGCCCTCTCAGTCTGCTCGGAACCTAGGCGTTATCTTTGATACCAAACTCTCCTTCCAAAAACCAGTCAGCAGAACGACCTCTACCTGCTGTGGTGTCCTTAGATCCTTGAGGAGATTAGTACATTATCTTTCCACCGATGCCCGTAAATTGGTTACGACGGCCCTAATCTCCTCAAGGCTAGATTACTGTAACTCGTTGTACCTGGGAATTAACAAATCCCAGATACAGCGTCTGCAAACAGTTCAAAACGCAGCAGCTCGGTTTGTTACTGATGCCCCGAAACTCGCCTCAGCCACCTTTATTAGGAAGGACCTTCACTGGCTTCCTATTCAGGCCAGAATAGAGTTCAAGGTTCTATGTCTCACCCATCGGGTTCGGCTCTGAAGACATCAAACCCCTGGTGAACCCGTATGCCCCCGGCAGGGCACTTCGTTCAGCTAACAAACATCTTTTGTCTGTTCCTAAAACCAGCAAAGCCAGATGGGGCGACAGAGCTTTCAGCTCCTGCGCTCCTAAAATCTGGAACACTCTTCCGGCTGAGATTAAGGAACTCACCTCCCACCCCCTTTTCCGAAAGGCTCTGAAGACCTGGTTCTTCAGGGAGGCCTACCACTGACCTTTCCCCCCACCTCTCCACCACACAGCCTTTTATTCCATCTTTAGCGCCTTGACGCCCTTGGGCATAGTAGCGCTATACAAATTCTCCCTCAACTCAACTCAACTCATATGTGTAGCATGAGGGACTAGGAACAATTATAATTTCTAGGTTTCTTTTTATATCCCTAGCCTGTATGATTATAATACCTAGCTTTCTTTTTATATCCATAACCTGTATGATTACAATACCTAGGTTTCTTTTTATATCCCTAGTCTGTATGATTATAATACCTAGGTTTCTTTTTATATCCCTAGCCTGTATGATTATAATACCTAGGTTTCTTTTTATATCCCTAGCCTATATGATTATTACACCTAGGTTTCTTTTTATATCCCCAGCCTGTATGATTATAATACCTAGGTTTCTTTTTATATCCCTAGCCTGTATGATTATAATACCTAGGTTTCTTTTTATATCCCTAGCCTGTATGATTATATTACCTAGGTTTCTTTTTATATCCCTAGCCTGTATGTATTTAGTGCCAGATTTGCTAACAAGTCACACAGCACAACACAGCAAGACACCTTACTACACAGTGTTGCAGGGAGATGACAGGAATGCAACATATCTACTTAGATAAGACGCATTACTGCTATCTTACTGTGCCAACGCAGGCACCCACGCTCCACCCATGGAACGCCTTCCTGTGGCAAGTGCAGACCTGGCAATTCTGATTGGCCTGTTCTGATTGGAGCAGGGTCAAAACTAATTTGAAAATGGCTGGGTCTAAACTGAGGTGGCATGGTGAGCGAAAAACAATGGATTGGGATGCTGTCCAGGGCGATCACAAGTGGTTGAGATTGATTCAGGCATTCCACCCATCACTTTGTTTTTTGATAACCTAAATGTGACCGGTATGCCTCAATGTGGATCCCAGTACTTACTGTGCCACCGGAATCAAGGTATACCTGACTGACAAGCCCATAATGAAGGCAGAACCAGTCCTCGGTTGCTTTCTTCCCAGTTAAGGGAGGTCCTGCCCTGGTAGTTGGAACTGGACTGTTCTGATTGGAGCAGGGTCAAGACTGATTTGCACATTTGGGTCTTGCCTCAGGTGAGTAAAAAATGATGGATTTGGACATGGATGAGAATAATCGCCACTGAATGGCATTAATTCAAGCATTCCATAAGTCACTTTGTTATATGATGACCTAAGTGTGACAGGTGTGCCCCGACGATGTTCTGTGCTCACCGTGTCACCGAAATCAAGGTGTTGATGGTTGATGAGCCCATAATAAGGGTGAAACCGGTCCTGGGTTGCTTGAGATCCACTCTCAGGAGGAACTGGCCTGGCAGTTCCGTCTGGACTGTTTGAAGCAGAGTCAAGACTGGTTTGCAAATGGCTGGGTACAAAATGAGAGTGACATGGCGGCCTTGAAATGAAAGATTGGGATGCGGCCCGGAGAGATAGCCAGTGGCTTAGATGAATTCAAGCTTTTCATCCAAAGCTTTGCTTTTGATGCCCTAAGTGTGACTGGTATACCCAGACATGGGTCCAGTGCTCTCTGTGCTACTGGAATCAAGCTATACCTGGCTGTCGAGCCCATAATAATGGCAAAACAGGTCCTGGGCCGCTTGTTTTCCGGTTGAGGGAGGTCCTAGCCTCACAGTTCCAGCTGGACTGTCCTGATTGGATGAGGGTAAAAAATGATCTGCATATGATTGGGTCCCAACTGAGGTGGCATGGTGGGGGGAAATTATAGATTGGGATGTGGCCCAGAGCGATCGCCAGTGCCTGAGAGTAATTCAAGCATTCCATCGATCACTTTGTTTTTTGATGCCACTACATTTGAGGTGTCATGCGAATCCTGTTTAAAATATACAGTGAAAACACAGGAACAACAGAACACAATGGGTGTTGTTCATGGTGCTTTTTTGGCACTATTTTTTTAGCACAAATGATGCCCTCACATACAAAAATTTACGCTGTTACTAATTTTACCCTAACATTTAGCGCAAATTAGCAGATTTGTATATCATTTAATTATGCATAATCTTGCATGATTCTTATGAAATGCCACTTATTTATACAAAAGCAAACTAAATGAGTTTCTAACACCTCTAAAAAGTAGTCCTTCCTTCAGTGTGAAAGCATATCAAAACATATGTTCTTACACTTGACCCCATCTCCACAGATTTCATATTTAGCTCATAAATATTAAAATTCACTAATATGTCATTTACCTCTTTCCTTCTCCAGGTCACAGGCTGAGGCTCCTGAGGGGAGAAGAGAAATATCAGACACAATCTACTTTGGAATGTTTCTATCTCATGATGAAGATGTGAGCACACACTGGTACATATCAAACACAACATTCACATTAGTTGCATTGCCACTTTCCCCATTTGGGGGTGAACGCTAAGAGCATCCACTGAATTCACACTTATATGAGTCATCATCTCCCTTCTTCTACCCCACAGTTAAAAGGGAACCATGGACAACAGACACCATACACTGAAATGTAATTCACAAGAGTAAAGCTCACAGCTCCCCAACAGCAAATCAGAACAAAGGACTATTGGAAGTATCACTGCAGCATATTACTATGTGGTCCTGGTGTGACAGATATTTGCCATGCAGCTGCGCCCCAGAGTCATGCTGCCCCTCAACAGATAGACCCATCAAAGTCAAAGTGTGTCTGGGGGAGTTTAGGGGGGCTGTTTAAGCATTAGGAAGGTCTTTCATAAAGTTGGTTGTTATCTCTAATGATATAATGAACACCACGTCATGAACTAGAAGACTGCAAAGAGTTATTTTCAGTAGTAATTCCCATTCAACAGATTGTATTGTTTTCATTGGCATTTGCCTGTGTTCCAATCCTTTTAAAGTAGTTATGAGTCCCATGGGCTTTGCCTGCCTACACAGACCTTACAGCACTCTGGAAAAGGATTTTTCTTATAGTGAAATGTTGTTCATATGAGCACAGTTTTACCTCCCTCCCCCCCCCCCAAGCCAATAAATGAGAACCAGAGATGATATAAATGATATGCTGAAATTCAGTTTACAGGAACATAATGTTGAATCGCGCGCTGAATCCAGGCTAGTAAACGAGGACCACTAAAATGGAGAGTGTACTTCTAAGTGATATTTGTCAGTGTATATCCCGGGCCACTAGAATTATGTGGCGGGGATGACTAATTTACGTGACAGTGGCAATGTTCCTGTATTTTTTGTCTTTTATTTGGCCTTCTTAACATGTGTTTTTACCGTCTGGGCAACGTGGCAACTTATTAATGCCAGGTTCATACCTAAGGACCAATTTATATGTGGTAATCACATGAGCGGATGCTGGTACTGGGAAGCAGAGCCGGCGGTGCAGCGTGGAGAGGATCCAGAAAACATATCTACTCAAAGAGATATCCGATGGCGAGTGTGCGTGCATGAACTCTAAGAGCCTTGAGATCATGGAACAAGCACCTCCGACAGGAGACTTTACTCTCCTTGACCTAGTTATTGACCTTAACCAGCATCATAGCATATCAATCAGTGGCGGTTCCTCTGCCAAGGAGGTGAAGCGTTGCCCCACTGCTTTTGGCAGTGAAAAAAAGGAAAAAGAAACTAATAATAACTCCAAGTAAGGAGTGGGGTGAATTTGCTCTCAGAGCAGTGGGAGGAGTGGGGTGCACTATGTAAGTGCACATGAGTGTTTTACCTGCCTTTCATGCGTTCTTTGCATGTTCTCCGTGCAGGCTGGATTACAACCTGCATGGAGAACATGCTCAGGCCCTCATTCCCTGTCTGAGCACCGAAGCACGGCACTCAGACCAATCACAACGCTGCATTGCAGAGTTGTGATTGGCTATGGGGATGCTGGGAGCACGGGTGTCTACTGTTTCCACAGAAGAAGCCAGGAAGTAGACAGAGAGGACGGTGGAGAGGTGGCGGCCGGATGGACAGCTGGCGGATAAGTGATTTGTTTTTTACCCGCCTTCCCCACTTCCCCGATCCACGCCCCACTGCGGCTTCTCGGGAGCAGCCACCACTGCATATCAACTGCATCACCTGTGAGGTAAGCACTCCTTTGGGCCACATCCCTCAGCCTAGGATGCAACTCTTTAACATTACACTGAGAATCTCTTTACCACTTGAAAGACGTCTGCTACTCTATCACTGGAGATAAATCTGCTCTAATCCAATCAGTACTCTGAATCATTACAGTGTTTAGAGAGAGTTCTGCCCTCTAATTTGGCTCACTAGAAAAAATCAGTCAGCAATTCAGATCCTATTTTAGATTCTCTCCTGACCATATTAAAGTCCTAGACCCGGTGTACAGTCATAATATCGAGTCAATTATTTCGACTGGACAGAATATCGAGTAAAAAATATAGAATGGACATAATATCGACTAGACATAATATAGACAACAAAAATATCGACTAGAGAAAATTAATATCGAATAGAATGGACATAATATCGAATCAAAAATATAGAATGGACATAATATCGACTAGACATAATATAGACAACAAAAATATCGAATTTAAGGTAAGTTAATAATAATTTTTATTTTTTGTGTAATATAAGTCTGTAGCGGGTTGTGGGTTTATAGGGGAATAGGGTGGGAAGTAATTTAATTCTAATTAATTAAATATGTTAATTTATTTATTGATATATATTTAGAATTAATTGTTAATTAATTATTAATTGGTAATTAATTAAAATATAATTGGTAATTAATTATAATTGATTAATTGATAAATATTTTAATTTTAGTAATTTATTTTCTGTAGCGGGTTGTGGGTTTATAGGGGAATAGGGTGGGAAGTAATTTAATTATAATTAATTAAATATGTTAATTTATTTATTGATAATAATTTAGAATTAATTGTTAATTAATTATTAATTGGTAATTAATTAAAATATAATTGGTAATTAATTATAATTGATTAATTGATAAATATTTTAATTTTAGTAATTTATTTTCTGTAGCGGGTTGTGGGTTTATAGGGGAATAGGGTGGGAAGTAATTTAATTATAATTAATTAAATATGTTAATTTATTTATTGATATTTTTTAAAAATTAATTGTTAATTAATTATTAATTGGTAATTAATTAAAATATAATTGGTAATTAATTATAATTGATTAATTGATAAATATTTTAATTTTAGGGTTCAGGGTCAGTTTTCAGTTTTTGGGTAAAGGGGTATTTTTAGGGTTCAGGGTCAGTTTTCAGTTTTTGGGTAAAGGGGTATTTTTAGGGTTCAGGGTCAGTTTTCAGTTTTTGGGGTAAAGGGGTATTTTTAGGGTTCAGGGTCAGTTTTCAGTTTGTAGGTAAAGGGGTATTTTTAGGGTTCAGGGTCAGTTTTCAGTTTTTGGGTAAAGGGGTATTTTTAGGGTTCAGGGTCAGTTTTCAGTTTTTGGGTAAAGGGGTATTTTTAGGGTTCAGGGTCAGTTTTCAGTTTTTGGGTAAAGGGGTATTTTTAGGGTTCAGGGTCAGTTTTCAGTTTTTGGGGTAAAGGGGTATTTTTAGGGTTCAGGGACAGTTTTCAGTTTTTGGGGTAAAGGGGTATTTTTAGGGTTCAGGGTCAGTTTTCAGTTTTTGGGTAAAGGGGTATTTTTAGGGTTCAGGGTCAGTTTTCAGTTTTTGGGTAAAGGGGTATTTTTAGGGTTCAGGGTCAGTTTTCAGTTTTTGGGGTAAAGGGGTATTTTTAGGGTTCAGGGTCAGTTTTCAGTTTGTAGGTAAAGGGGTATTTTTAGGGTTCAGGGTCAGTTTTCAGTTTTTGGGTAAAGGGGTATTTTTAGGGTTCAGGGTCAGTTTTCAGTTTTTGGGTAAAGGGGTATTTTTAGGGTTCAGGGTCAGTTTTCAGTTTTAGGGTAAAGGGGTATTTTTAGGGTTCAGGGTCAGTTTTCAGTTTTTGGGGTAAAGGGGTATTTTTAGGGTTCAGGGTCAGTTTTCAGTTTTTGGGTAAAGGGGTATTTTTAGGGTTCAGGGTCAGTTTTCAGTTTTTGGGGTAAAGGGGTATTTTTAGGGTTCAGGGTCAGTTTTCGGGTAAAGGGGTATTTTTAGGGTTCAGGGTCAGTTTTCAGTTTATGGGTAAAGGGGTATTTTTAGGGTTCAGGGTCAGTTTTGGGTTTTTGGGGTACAGGGGTACTTTGTAAAAATAAAGTAAAATTACATTTAAATTACATTTATTTAATAAAATTAAATTATATTAAATTAAATTATAATATTTTTTATTAATTTATATTAAAAAAATTATTATATACTTACCAATACTTATGTTGTAATGGTATGCGTTGTAAAGGTATATGCGTTGTAAAATCTTGCGTTGTAAATGTATGCGTTGTAAAAGTTTTTGCGTTGTAAAAGTTTTGTTGTAATGGTAGGCGTTGTAAAAGTATGCGTTGTAACGTCATACATCCCTGGAGTGGGAATAGTAATTTTAACCTCTACGCTATCCAGCGCTTTCCCTACTGTTGCACCCACTGGAGTGGGAGTAGTAAATTTTACCTCTACGCTATCCAACACTTTTGCTAATGTTGAACTCACTATAGTTGTAACAATAAATTTTAAACATTTTCTAAAATGTTATATATGTTTATTTAATAATATGTTTTTATATATATATATATATATATATATATATATATATATATATATGTATATGTGTGTGTGTAATTTTTGGTGATATAATTTTTTTAATTATATAAATTATTTATTAAAATTACATTTTTTTAATAATTATTTCTAAGTTTATATTAAATATATTTATTACTATATTAGTTTTAACTTAATTTTAAGACATTTAAAAAAATCGATATTTTGACAGTCTATATTTTTGTAAGTCGATATTTTGGAGTCGATATTTTGGTACTTACCTGTTTGAAGATAGGGAGTCGATATTTTGTCAATCGATATTTTTGACTCGATATTTGTGTATCTCGATATTTGTGTCGTCGATATTATGTCAGTGATCCCCTAGACCCAGGATAAAAGGGTTTTATCGGATATTACTACCTGGTGCCCCCCCCCACTTCCATGTAAAGAAAGCGGGAGGGAATCTTTTGCTGTCCCTCACAACCAGTTGTCCAACAGGGTAAATCAAGTAGGGTACCTCTGTCTAGCTCTCGATTCAGGAAGTTTGGACCATAAGCTGGTTCTCTGTATTATCAGAAAAGGAACAACAAGCCTCCATTTTGAAGGCGAATGAGCTGTTCTTCTCCCTGAAAAATTTCTTAGAGCTTTTGTCAATGGAATCAGTAACTGGGCTCACCTCTCTCACCTCAGGCTGTGTCCCAGACTCCCTTCAACTAGGACAAATAACACCCATTCTCAAGAAACCAGGGGCCGACCCTAATGATCTGAACAACCTCAGACCTATCTCAAACCTCCCATTCCTTGCAAAAACATTGGAGTCATGTGTTCTCCACCAACTCAATAAACACATTGATGAGTTCAACCTCCTTCACACCTTTCAATCGGGATTCAGGAAAGGCTGTAGCACTGAAACATCCATACTCAACGTCTCGGATGACATTCGCAAAGCCGTAGATGATGGTGATGCCTGCCTACTCATCCTTATTGACCTATCTGTTGCATTCGACAAAGTTAATCATCCAGCTCTTCTAGAGACCTTGTCGAAGCGCTCCGGCATAAATGGTACCCTACTCAAATGGTTCACCTCATTCCTCCAGCATCGCTCGCAACATATTAAAATCAAATCCTGTCTCTCGAAGCCAACTAAAGTCACACTTGGGGTACCACAAGGCTCAATCCTCTCCCCGTCCCTCTTCAATCTCTTCATGGAGCCCCTCACAATCATCTTGAAAAAAGCTGGAGTGAGTTACCACCTTTACGCGGATGACACCCAAATCTATTTCAAAATCAAGTCCCCCGATGACATCCAGCACCTCAATACCACTCTAACGGAGATCCAAACTTGGTTCAACTTCAATCACTTAAAGCTCAACCCAGATAAAACGGGACTGATCCTATTCTCTCCAAAAAGCAGCCATTGTCCTATCCAAGAGTGGCTCAAGAATCTGGTTGCCCTAAACTGCCCCCTCGTTCTATCCGACTCAGTTAAGTCTCTAGGCATCACCCTTGACAAGAACCTATCAATGGAGGCCCACATCAAAAACTCTGCAAAAAGTGCTCTTTTCTCTCTAAAACACCTCAAGAAATTGAAACCTTTTCTTCCCCATGATGACCTCAAGACAGTAGTTCAATCCCTGGTTCTCTCTAAAATCGACTACGGGACCGACATCCTTACAGGGACTCCAAAAGCTCACCTAGCCCCTCTAAGGGCAGTGCTGAACATGGCCACTCGACTTGTATCTGGAGTAAAAAGATTTGATCACATCACTCCAGCTCTCAACTCCCTCAAATGGCTTCCCATGGAAGGGAGATGTATTTACAAGCTGGCCTGCATCGCATACAAAACTCTCCACTCTCCGGCCCCCAACTACCTGAACAACAAACTGGTAAGAGCAGGTCAAGCCAGAACACTGAGAAGCTCCAACTCACTCCTTCTCATTCCGCCAAAAATGAAAAAGAAAACCACCCAAATACCGTTCTTTTTCTGGCAACTCTCCCAGGATATGGAACGCTTTCCCTGGAGTCCTCAGATGCAACCCCTCCTTCTCCTGTTTCAAAAGGGACCTCAAACTCCATCTCCTTAACAAATACTTGCCTGAACAACGTCAACTAACCTAGACCTCAATATCCCGAATTGACTCCCATTCAAGGATTGTTGGTGATTGGACTATACTAATTCACCTTGTTTTCTTTTTTTCTCTCCCCCTCCGTTGCACACTTATTTATTGTTCATGCTGTATTCTTTATCCTTGTTTTTCCTACTTACTGTCAGCCTTCTAGGTAATGTAAGGCCCTTCGGTTTTGAACAATATGTATGTGAAGCGCTCTGATACCTGCGGGTCTAGCTAGCGCTATACAAAACTTTTTAAAAAGTTGAGAACGAAGACAATGTTCCAATGTTGGAAAGGATGGTTGTTCTTCCCCACAACAGGCTACCAGCCATTCATCGTGGCAACAGGCTGAGGATATCCTGGCCTCTCCAAATGGAGATCTTCCCCCAGCTGTCTCCTCCTTCTCCCTGAATCTACAAGTTAAGATATTTTCCTACAATGTGGTGGACAATATATTTTATAGTTGAGAAAAAGTGAGGGCTAACATCTTGTATAATGTTTTGAATGTGCCTTTTTCATTGAAATGTATTGGCATCTTGACCAAGAAATCTTAGAGTGCTTTACTAATATTGATGAATGGCAGATGGCTCAAAGAATTATTATTTGCCTCATGCCAATTGAGAACTCATGGGCATCTAGGAGGGCAGAGTAATTTTCAATTTAAAAGTGGTATTAAGAATAATCCTATAAAATGTTGACATGCTACACAGTCAAGTCATCAATTTAATTTCCCTTTAGGAGGAGAAGGATAGCAGAATCTTCTTCCCCAAAATCTTTTGGTGAGACATTTTGGCCTTCATACCTCACAGTATCACCATCACTGTAATCTATGCTAAATGAGAATATAACAATTCTGCTGCTGTCTCTGGTAAAGAGGGTAGGAGTGTATCGCTGCCAGGATAGGAGGGGTGGTGGAACGCTCTGGATACAGAAGATGAGACAGGGAGATGCTATTTTAAAGAAGTTAATCTTAATTGTAAGAGTGCCATGGGGTTAAACAGCAATAGACACACCTAGTAATGGCCAAAGCTAAAGACTGCTTTTGTGAAATACAGCAGAACATCTGAGTGATGGTAATAAATGGTGTTTCTGAACAATCTGCTGGCCGATACAATAAGCACCCAGTAAACTTGGTCAACTAACTGTTTTGTGCTAGAAAGGTGCTTTGTTTTAAGGTGTGTCACAATCCCCTCCAAGAGGGGGCATGCAAAAGTGTGGGGTTGCATTTCTTTTGAACAATAATTTCAATTGACTTGCAGTCATTTTGTCCATGATTGGAATTTAATCCTTGCCATAAAAATATACTACAAGGACGTCAAGATACCAACGAGTATCTTTTGGTGGTGAACGCATATATCCCCACCAACTCGGTGCATGTCAAGTAACCACATTTTTCACCTTTATCTATGGCATTAGGGAGTGAATTAAATGTAAATACATAATATTGGTTGGTGACTTTATGCCACAGTATCCACCCATGCCCTTAGGTTATTTGAAAATGAGGACAAAGATGTAGCATTAAAAATTAGACCTTCAATCTTCCCTCTCAATAGTAAAACTCATAAAAAAGGTGTTCTCCTTTTGAAGTACTAAGAAAAAAGTCATTCGTAATACTCAATGGAAGAATTGAGAATGAGATTTCCACACATTTTACACTTAAATCTACTGTTTTCTGTTCACTCATTGACTATGTAGCTGTCCCTTTTGTTAGGGAGAAGAGAACAGATTTTGCCGTAAAATCCATTTCCTCCTCACAGTATGCTTGCCACAGTGAACGTAATTTGCCATACATCGAAGATTATATTTAGGCTTGCCCTGCATTATTTTGGCTCACAGCCTGGAAACATCCATTGGCACAACTAACTAGGGAGCTTATATTAGACTGGTTAAAATGTGATAGGGGCATGGAAATACCTTGGTTAGCTGCTGTTCACAAAAGCCTAACTAGCGTAAATTCTTCAGATTCTGCCATTATAACTAAGAAAACACTTCAAACCGCTTTATATGCATCATATAGAAATGTTAGACACGACAAAGAGATTCAGAAAACCCCTGTTGCTAGATATATGCATATTGAGAACATCTCCCACGCTCCATCTAGCTATTTCCTGAAACCTATTGGCCGTTGGGAAAGGGGTTTACTTTTTCGGTTGAGGATTGATACAATGAAATTCATGCTCTGCTTTCCTGTGGGGTACAACCCTAACCTTGATTATTTGTCATGTCCCTGTAATAGTCAATATAAACAATCTATGTTGCATTTTTTATTCTTTTGTAGTTACTATTTAATACATACCAAAAGGTTTTTGATACCATATTTTAAGGCTGTACCTGTGATTGATCACAAGGCAGCATATGGGAAGGCTATTGCTTTGGAAGATGAAGAGCTAATCTTCCGGGTGGGATCCTTTTTGAAAGTGGCAGTGTGCACCTGTAACTCAATGTGCACCCCCTGAAATATGCTAATTTTATTTTGGTTTTAATCATAATTGTACCCTTGGTAAATAAACCCCCTGATGAATTTCTCTTTTGTATCAATATCTTTTCTTTTTATGTTTTAACTGGAACGTTTTGTGCCCCCTTTGGTATTGGCTAATTTTTATTGTATATGTTTTATTGATATATTCTTGTATCCAAATAAAGATATTGAATTAAATTGAATTGCATTGTTACTTTTAGTATGATTTGTGAAATGAATGTCAATGATAAATCCCTTGGTGATCTTAAAGCACTCTCCTTTATGAACAATTTTGTTCAAAAGGGAGTAGGGTCTTGGAACCTCAAAGAAACAACAGTAAAAATTTGCTAAATCAAATGGTAGAACTCATTGGAATATGAAGCTAACTGCTAAAGTAAAAGAATCTTTGATGCATTAACAGGTTGTTTTACCCAAAGAGACCACATTATATTCCTTTTGGCCACCTAAATAGGGATTTGAATAGACTTGTGAAAGCGGTTTGAGCTTCAAGAAGGTGCCTCCCTTAAGAACACAGAAAGATTTTTGGGAGATCATTTGTAGCTGCTGTGGTTGTAGAATAAACTCTTTTCCAAATCCAATTATGGAAGATGAATCGCAAATTACATTTGTGATCTGTATGCTAGGAATGATGATGTAGAGTTGCCTATTACCTCTCTCGTTTCCTCCCTATACCTGCATCATCATTTGGCCCTGAGTCAACAAACAAAGGAGATCGAGGCTAATATTGGGAGACTGAGAGTCTCTGGGGAGATGAGGAGATGGTACCCCATGAGATTACCCTCTCAGTAATTAAAATAGAAAACTCACTTTGGGTACTTTTCTTACTCCTCTTTTTGTACACTGTTACCACCATAGCATAATTCCCCTTTTCTGGCCTGGAGCATTCTAGTTCCTTTACATAAAATGGGCCCCAAAATAGCCCCTCTAAATGCAGTCAAATTGCCATACTTGGTGCGGTAGGAAGAATATTTGACAGAAGTATACTTGATCATCTTTCAGTGTGGGTGGAGGATCAAAGATGTTCCCTGTTGAACAAGCGTGGTTTGGGATGAATTTACAGCATGCTAGAAAGCATCTTTATACTGAAACTAAGGCCTGATTATGATTTCGGGCAGTGGGACCGCAGCCCGACATCACGGCAGTCGTAAGACTGCCTGACATGCAGGTGTTCCGACTGCCAAATTGTGATATGACCGCTGGTGTGATGGTGAGAAATTGTCCTTTTCTATTGTGGCTTGTGCTGAGGTCCAGCTTAAGGGCTGCAGCACATGTCGCATCCATCCATTCACTGTGTGCCATACACCATGTGGTGCATGGCACACTGTTCATGGTTGTGTGTGGGTGCACTACATGTGTCACCAGGGCAACATTTCGGCCCTGTTTGGGACGCCCAATTGCCATTAATGACAGCCTTTCCATGGTAGTGGGACTGCCATGAAAAGGCTGTGGGAAATGGTAACCATAATCCAGATGGTGGTACCTGGTGAGCACCACAGCCATTAAGGGAATATGATTACGACCGTCACCCCGGAGGGATCGTAGATCCTGTAGAAAGCAGTGGTCTCTCCCTCCACAGTTTCTGTTGCGACCGCCTGCATCAAAATGAGGGGAGACATTGTTTACTTTGCATGCGTTACATCGCATGCCATTACAACGCGGTTGTTACAATCACTGCGTTACATCGCATACGATTACATTGCAAGTTGTTACTACGACTTGCTGTTGGGGGCAGAAGGTGTTGGATTTATGGACCCATCTGGGCCAAACGGCAGAAACATGTTGACCACCTTCATTAGGGTGAGGGGACAACAAATTCCCCATCTCACCGTCCACCTTTTTCATACCATATAGCTACCCGTCCTATTGAAATGTATTTGGTAACTGTAATGGTTTTTAGTTCACTCTCTTTTCACGGGCCCTTCTAGTTTAGAAGTGCCTACCTGTTGTCAGGTGAAGGCCCAACCTCTACCAAACCGAGTTTCTAGAGGGCAAGGACTGCTGATGATGAAGCATGACACCTGATGGTATGTGAGGCCAGTCCTTCACTTTTTGTGCGATGTCCACAATTCAGTTTTAGAGTACCCTCGGTCACTGACTGGGAGTGGCCCCATTTGTGTTGAACATTTTGTGTTGGAGGCTGGCCTGCTCCTAGCACCCCGCGCCTCTAGTTCCCTCCTCCAGGATTCCCCTGGGGTTAGTGTGGTTCCAAAGTGACTAAGCCCAGCCCAAGAGGACCTAAAAAACAGGACCAGGACCACTGGATGCAGTACAAGGTGGACCAAAATGACTAACCCTGGGCGAAGTAATACGCTATGCTTGCGTAGTTTTGCAAGTTTGCGCTACTTCGCACTACGTAAATTTCACATAGCACTGTGCAAACACGAGTAGCGGTCATTTTTTGCTTGCTCGTGGTCCTCAGCATCAAGTTGGCGACCAAGAGCGAGCAAAATGACATCCTGGCAAGACTTTTTCCTTGATCGCGATTGCGAGCATGGAAAATAAACCTCCAAATGAGATTCTCAACGCGGGGAGGTCACGTTTCGTGATGAGACACTACCAATCCGCATTGGGAAAGCTGCAGCTCGAGTAGAAATCTACTCGAGCCGCAGAAAACGACCACTTGCACTGTGCAAGATGCAGTTTTCACTGATTGCACCGTGCGGACAAGCATCTGGCACTGTGTAATCAGTGCAAACAGCATTTTGCACAGTGCACTACGCAGTTTGCGTAGCTCGCGTAGTGCAAAGTGTATTTTGCATAGCTACTCGTAGCGCTACTACGCGATCTACGCACAGGGTTAAAAATGACCAGGGCAAGAAGAATCAAGAAGGCCCAAAACAGGATCACTAGGACTGCTAGTTCTATAGAACCAGGTAACAGGGCTTGGTGGATAAGTTCCCAGCATCCCAGCAGGATTAGGGTGCGGCTCAGTAGTACCAGGATCAGGTGATCCAGGAAGGGCTAATGCAAGGATGAGCCAGGAGCGGGGCCAGGCAGAGCAAGGTCATGTAGGACTGCAACAAGGAGCACCAGATTCAGGAAACCAGTACCAAGGTGACCAAAACTAGTTAGACCAGGGTCAGGATAATGATGAGAGGAGCTAAAACATCCCAGAAATGCAGGACTTTGAACAGGGATAGGAGGAGCAAAACATCTAAAGGCACAGAAGGACCTGAAAGAGAAGGAAAAAGACCGGGAAAAGAAAACACCAATGTGAGTCTTGGCCACATGCATTAGGGTATCCCTTTTGTTATTGTTCATGCTTCCTATGCTGCCAATCCAAAGAAACCGCTCAGCTCATGTAGTAAAACTGGTAAAAATATATTGAAAAATCAGAGAATGCAAAGTGAATAAAAGGCCAGGACTATTACACTTTGACCTCTGAGTGATAGAAGAAAGAGTTTGCTGCTGGCGCAGCATTCTGAGGGTATTTCTGAGGACCTAGGGACTGAAACTTGGCAGGAGAGTTTAAAGGTGAATGGGTAGAAATGAGTGTTGTCTGTAAAAGATGGCAGAAAGGGTTTGAGAAGCTCAGATGGCTGAAGTCAGGAAAAATAGTTAATGGCTAACATATGGCTAAAAGGGCTGGGGACATCAGCAAAGGAGATCTCAGGATCATAAGAAGGTTCTGATGGGCATGGGGGGAAAAAGGCACGAGATAGGTGGTCTCAGATGGCCCAAAGAACCCCAGATCTTTACACTGACATTCTAAGTGTTTGTGTTTGTATGCAGCATATGTAGCATGTATGCAGTAGTAAGACTTCTTGTGTGATGAAAGTCTAAGTGCAGAGAACATCACCACCAGATTAGACCATATAAAAGAAGAAGCATGGTGAGTGCCTGGATCAGCTAGAAAGGAGTGTCTCTGTGGTTAAAGATGCTCATACAGCCACTAATGAACATCTTTGAAATTTAAAAAAAGTTTTGAAGCTCATCAAAAATAGAGACTTGGAAGTTAGATCCAGGCGGAACAACATCTGCATAGTTGTACTCCCTGAAACCACTGCCATGGACAAAATGGACACCTGGTGGAAACCATGCTGCATTCTTTGTTTGGTGAACACTTGTCCTCGTTATTTCCAGTTGAATGGAGGCACCAATCCGTAGCCTTCCAGAGCTCTGGCCCAGCTAATAGTTGCCTGCCTTCTGAACTATAAGAGCAGGGACACCATCTTAAAAACGGCCCGGGAGCGCAGAGATGTGCAATATCAAGGGAATGCAATATCTCTCTATCCTGATTTTACATTGTCGGCTGCCAGTTGACTATTTCTTACAGCTAAAAGGCTTCTCCAGAATGCTGGGATGACACATTTTCACTGATTTTCTCAACCAAACTCTGTGTTCCCCCTGAATTTTAAACTTTTCATCGATCCCAAGGTTGTCTTAAACTCGCCTGCAATCTTGCCTTGGCTCAAGAAACTCACAAAACCATGCCAACCACTGTCACAGAGGACTGACGACATCTTTGTCCTCACCTACCAAAAACTGTTACATGCTAGTCAAGGCTCCAAGTGCTGGTGGCCTGCCACTCTTTGCCACCGCAGCCCTTTACATATTCATCCAATTCTGGTCCAAATGACCAGTGCACTGGCTGGGCTGTACTTGCTACCAGAACGTGATCACAGCAGATCCCACACTGACTTGATATAAGTGCAGGCAACCTCTTTGTTACACAATTGCCCACCTTGTAGCTTCATTGCTGTTTTCAGCCACAACCCTATGCGACTATGCAACTGTACAACTGTATTGAGTGGTGCCCATCAGCTAAGACTTCAACTGAGCATTTTCTGCTTTTTCCAGGGCACTCTAACTGTTTTAGAGATTCTCTATATCTTCTGGGTCAGTGAAACTTTAGATGCCACTGATTGCCAAACTAACTCCCAAGTTGGACTTATCAATTGCTGCTTCAAACTGAGCTGGAAAAACTCATGAGAGGTCATCAGCATTCAGCATTGTGTCCTACAGATTACAGGTCACACACCCTGGATTGTTTGTAAACTTCTCCTTCACCTTGGTGGTGCGTCCACCTGCCACCTGCCAGATTTATAAATGATCATTAAGTTGCCAATCATTTATAAAGCATTGCCAGGAAGTGCCGCCACAGCGGTTTCTGTCAATGAAGTTCACTGTTTGGAGTTCTCTCCAATGGCAAGGGGGGTGCTTAGCAGTTTTTAATGCCTATTATAGCCATGGTTTACCTTGCAGTGACAACTGACCTCTAATTACCTCCATCTGAATCAGGTGGGCGGAACGCAAAAGCTGCCTCCGACAGCCCCACTCTGCAAGGCTTTAATCAAGGCGAAGGTGGAAAAGCCTCTGCTGTGATTAAACCTATAGTCTTCCTGCATCTAAATAGGGAACACGGACCTTAATTGTGGCAGGATAGATACTACATCGCCGTTCAAATCTATTAATTTTATTCAAGATTTGAAACTCGAATGAGGTCCTCAGAAAAATAGAACGGTACAGCAAATTACATGAATAACATTAATATACATTTAAAAAGCAATTTATAAAATGTCAAACTTTATGACAATTTGGCAGATTCTTAGGAGAAAGTAGAATTTGCAGAGCCTAAGTTGCAGTTTTAATATTACTTTTAAATAACGTGGTCCTAAAATATGATGCGGAGGAACGTGCAGTGCAGAACAAACATAAAGTGCATGATTAAGATCCTGAATACTGTTATTCCAAAGGTTACACAATGCATCCTTATCTATGGAGTTAGACCAGTTTGCTGTTTTGTCCAAAAATGATTGATTCCATGCTCTAGGTCTCAAGATAGATACTACTGAGCTTCGCATCACTGACAGGAGGCGGTTAACACCTTACATATTCTACTTGATTCCCGCGCTTTAAAAAGCTTCAAGTTTAATATAAGAGAATTAACCCCTCGGTTTCAGCTTTAGATCAGTTTGATTTAGTGCAAAAAAATGAAGATAATATGTTCCTAATGTTGATTCAAGGATTTCTAAGTGCATAAAAATCCTCAGTGAAATCACCTTACCTTTCATAAACTGGTATCTCCACCAGATCACACTAGTCAGCCGTTCACATGATAACTTCTTAAGCCAATTTCTTAACTTGGGTCAGGTACTGGGACAGGCATTTTTTTGATCATGCCTTGCATTTTTATTTTTTTCACAGGATTGGATGATCAACTCTCAAATGTTGTGGAAAATTCTATGAAGGAAGCGTATACAAGGGGCTCAATATAATGTTGGGCGAATCACCACCGACAGGCTGTTGGTGGTGAGCCGCAAAACAATCACGGACTCGGTCCAACTGCCTCATTACGGAATATATGTCATTGTAACGCATGCGTTACATTGCATGCCATTACAACACAGTCATTACAACGACCGCGTTGTTACATCGCATACGATTACATCGCAAGTCATTACAATGACTTGCTGTAAGGGGCGTGCTATACTTAGGAATAGAAGAATTTACTATTTATAGTCCCTGCCCTGCTTATCTGGGTTTTCTGGTACTACTGGCTATTGTCCTCCCGGTCCTGATCTTCGCAATCCTCTTTAACCTGCTCCCAATCCACCTCGTCCTCCTGCTCCTTACCCTCATGGTACTGTATGCTCGCCTTGGAACGTTTTGACTGTGTACATTCTGGTCTGTCTGGTCATCATTCCCATGTACTCCTGCACCTTGTCTTTTGTATCCCGCATCTCTGCTTTACAGGTTTCCGTCCTGGACCTTTTCACCTCCCTTATCCTATTTCTCTTCCTAGGTCCTGCACCCCTGGTTTATTTATCCCTCTGGTTTGCCTGTTCCTAATCCTTCTGCCCCTGGTTCTCCAGGCCCATGAAGTCCTGGTTTTAGTTTTGGTATTCTTTTGTCCGGGCCTGTGTCCTCGTGCATTGGATCTTCTGATGTTGGTTCACTGGCCTTGGTTTCCCTAGCACTCCCAGTCCCCCAGTCCGACTGATACATCCCAGTCCTAACAGTTCTCCTGGTGTCCTAGTTTGCCTGTTCCACCTTGTTCTTCTGAATCTGACCCTGATCCCCTCTACCATGGTACTTGAAGTAATGGTCCTCCTGGCTCTGCTCTCACTCATCTCTCTGGCACGGGTCCTCCGATTTCTGATGTTGCGTGTCTCCCTGGTTCATGCAGTCCTTGTTCCCCGTTATAGGATTCTCCCGAGTCTGATCCTAATGGACTTTCTGAGGTTGATCCCAACAGGCCTAGAATTCCTGGTCCTTTATATCCCTCCGGTCATTCTAATCTAGGGTCTCCAGGCCCTGTTAGCCTAGGTCATTTCTGGTCTTAGTCATCTTGGTTCTGGTCAAATTGCTTCTGGTTCTCCTGGTTCTGATCTCTATGGTCTTGGCCCTCCTGTCTCTGACCCTTCCTCCCACTGGTCTCCTGGTACTGGTCCTCTTTGGTCTTTCTACCTGGGTCTGCTACTCCTGGACCTGGTCATCCTAATTCCTCTAGTCCTGGTTGGTGCTCCCAGGCTGTTCTAGTGCTCCTTTTCATTTTGGTCCATTGTCTTCTATTCCTTCTACCTCTGGTCCTTCTGGTAAAAGCTCCAATCCTTTCACAGAGATTTTTCTGTTTGTTTTTTGTAGCTTAAATGTTTGTTTTGCTGAGACAATACTGTCAAGTATAGATACGAGGACTCCGTAGAGACAGGACCTTGTCCACCTAAACACTGTTTAGCATGTTAAAAATCAAAACTACCATTCCCAAGATATATTGTTCAGGTGAAAAAACATGTCAGTGTGTCTGAAGGGGCTACTCATGACATGGATCTTTGCCTGTAACCCACTCCACTGGGCGAATACTATGAACAAGTGCATTTATTTACAGGCAGCAGAGTGAACTCCTCCTGTGAATTATCCAGGGGCATTACTTTTCTGGCTCCTGCTATCACTTTCCCATTCCACAGAGGCCTCAATGCTCAATGTGCCTCCTGCAAGTGGCCTAAAGCACTGTGCCTCCAAGCACCAACTTCCTATGGTAATTGCCACTCCCTCTGGGGCCCAGATACCACCTATCTGTCGGCATTACCTGCTTGCTGCTGTTTGTCAACTGCTTCTGCATGGCGACATTTAAAAATACTAAGCAAGCACAACCCTCCTTATAAGGAAACAGCCATAAAAACAGAGGCTGAGCCACATGTGCCGTTTCCCAAACGCGGAACCATGCTTGCCTTAACCACGCATGTGCGTGGTTAAGGCAGTGTACGGTTTAGATGCTGAGATGGATGGGCAAAGGAAGATGAAGGATTGGGAGATGACGTGGACAGGTAAGTGGGGCTGAGGTAGTTTTTAGGACCCCGGGTTGAGGTTGTTTTCAGGTCTGGGGCAGGGTAGTTTTTAGGGCTGTGGAGTGTGGGTTGTTTCAGACGCTCAGGGGGTCAAGGTAGTTTTAATAGATCAGGGTGGGTCGAGTAGTTTTTAGGGCTTATGGCATGGTCATTTTTAGGCCTGGGGGGGAAGGGGTTGGGAAGTTTTTGGCCTCAGGGTGGTTGGGGATGTTTTTTGGGCTCAGTGTGGGGTCGGGCAGTTTTGTGGGCTCAGGGGTTGGTCAGGGTACTTTTTAGGGCTCAGGCGTGTTGCCTCTTGTTTGATCCTTACCACACATCCCGTTACTAGCCAAACCTTTACCACAAAATTGTGTGATAAAGGCATGCATGGTAAAGCCATACGAGGTAAGGGAATGCGTTGATGAGACACAATTGTTGTTTAGGCAGCCTAGTAGAGGCATGCGTGGTTTAGACGTGTGTGCCTCTGTCATACAACCCCCTTTAAATTGAAGCCTAGTGCTGGCAGAAGGCCTACCATAAGCAGTCCAAAAACTGTCCAACTCTCAAAAATCATCAAAAAGTCCATCCTGAATAGCATCATGAACATAAAAAAACAATGTATTCTCATGATTGAATAAAGTATTTATGTAACATGCTGTATAACCATACTCGGTAATCTAAATATCTGTCTGCCATAACCTGAAGCTCTTAAAATGAAATTTGATTTCTACATTTCTTATCTGAATACGAAAATAAGATAGATATCTTTATTCAAAATAGATTTTACTGTTACTGTTAGACCTGTCAGCCCTAGGGTGGTCTTTCCCCGTTTTTTTCCGCCCTTGCCTTATTTTTTCTACCCTCTCTTTAGTTGGCCCCAGGTCTCCGAGCGCCTTACTATTGCTAATCAATGCTAAGGTGCAGGTGCTCTCTTCTTCCAACATGGCTGCCACAGGCTCCTGCTACTGCGGAGTGGTCTTTTTAATAGCACCCTAGCTGCCAGGAGCTGGCTGGGACCCTTAGATACTGTTGAACACCAGCCTGCCTTTTTCTCCTATAGCTAGACTAGGGAAGCTCCTGGAACCTTCCAGAACAGGGGAGGGGTCTGCTTTTGCCGCCTTAGAGAGTGGTCACCTGACCTGGGAATATATAAGGAATGGAGGGAAACTTTTTAGTCAGTTGGGGCATCACTGACCTGGGGGAACCACCTATCTGTCTGCAGGAGATTTAGGCGGTAGGGCCTAGAGGGGGACCTATACCACTGGGAGTGACAGGGCTTAGGTGCTGCCTTCCAAGTTGAGTGAGGGACTCTGATCTAGCCCACTGATCTGGCCCGGCGGGAGGGGAACCCAGGGACCACCTGCAGTGACCTACTGAGACTACCCTGTCCTCAGCCACCAACTCAACCCCCCCTCAAGAAACCTCTTCCAAAGAGCGCTGGAACCATCTAGCGCCGAGAAGAGTACTTATCTGTGCAACCAGGACCACTGGGATCAACCAGGTACTGGCGCTATATCCAAGCGCTCCCTGCCAGACTGTGCCCCCCCGTGCTGTCCTGTCTCCTCTCCTTTCTAACCGGCATAAACTGCTGTTGCCCCCGAGGTGCTGTGTTACCAGCGCTATTGCCAGAACTGCCTTGTTGCACCCCTACGCTGTGCCGCTGCAAGAGACCTCCCTGGTGCCTTCCAGCTCGCTGGACTGCCCGAAGCACTGTTGCCCATTTAAGCACCGTGGCCCTGGAAGCACCGACCGCATTACTGAAGCACCGCCCGACTTACCGCTGCAGCGCATGGGGGAGGAGGAGGGGCCCTCTGGAATTTTGGGTCCGCCGTGGCTCCGTGCGCACAGCGGTGCCGACATCACGGACATCTGCACCCCCTCGGCGGCCCCCGGTACCAGGAGAGGGCCGCCGCTGTGTTGCTGTGGGCTGCGCCTGGCCCAGGAGAGTGATCAGGAGAGGCCCTAAGTCACCGCCGCAGCCCAGCCCGATTGTGCGGAGTCCCGCCGGTGGCCCCCGGAGACTTGGGGAGGCCGCCGTGAACTACAAGAAGGCCACGCTGGGCCCGACGTCCCCACCACCCTTACCACATGACAGGGGCGCCCGGCCGCGTCACTGGCCGTGCCCCTCCCCTGCTGCAGCTTGATTAGCCAGCCGGGCCGCACCCCGCTCGGCAAGGCCCTTGCCTGGCCCGACACTGGGAGAAGCTCCGGCCTGGTCTAAGACTCGTCGCAGAGAGGGCCGGGAGGTGTGAGAGCCCCCTCCGACCTGCTGCACACTCGGGGCCAGCCCCTCCACCGGTGCGGGGCCCTGATGGGACCGCCTGTGCCCCGCGACTGGCCCTACCGCAGCGCTGGGCAGAGTAAGGTCTAAAGGAGGGCAGGAGCCCTCCCCTTCAACCAAATCTCCGCAAGGGGCCGAGTAGGCCCGAAGAGCTAGGTAACACCCCTGGGGGGCGGGCGGAAGGCCAGGAGGAGGCCCTGAGATCACCCCTCCCCTGGGGAAGACTGTTGTTGGGGCCCCGTTGGCCCTAGTGGCGCCATAGCGCTTATTTAACTGGGCCAAAACATTGCTGAGGTCCCATGGTGATCTTTCCACCTGCTTAATGAAGTGTCTTTGAGTTCACCGTTAATGAAGTTGTATACCTTAGCTGTTATTAGGAGGTGTTACCTGGGCCCACATGTCATGTTTACTGCCCTATGAAATATCGAATGCACCCTAAGAGAATAGAATTGCTCAGAGACCTCTAAGGAAATGTTTTAATTCTGCTTAATGAAATGTTTTACTCCTGCTAAAGGAAATGTTTTACTCCTGCCTAATGAGATGTTTTACTCTTGCCCAATGCAGTGGTTAACCACATCGCTGCTTGGTAGTTTCCCCTGCTGTGCTGGACAGCAATGAAAACGGGTGTGGTCATGCTGTCCAGCACAGCAGGGGAGCTCAGCTCGTCATGAGCACCTGGGAGGTATATGCCATGACGAGCTGAGCTCGTCATGAGCATGGAAGGGGTTTATGAACGCCGACAGTTATCTACTGAAATGTTCCTCTTGCTCCCCTGATGAGATGTGCTAATGAGATATTGCTACCGTAACTATTGATTATTGATTGCCCTGATCTTGATCTTAGCTAAAAGTACTGATTTTCTAACCAGCAGGTGTGGTGTCCGTTATAGTGTGCGTTTTCCTGTCTCAGTGGATGTGTGTGCTGTATGGCACTTTACACCTAAGCTTTCGGGTGCCTACCTGCTCGCGTCAAGCTACCCCCTGTGGGATTGGAGACCCCAGTTCCTACAGTTACTGTTTTTCATCTGTAATTAATGTATGCACTTACCTTTGTACACACTTTTGTACGTTTGCTTATGAACTTACATTCAAATACCTCACACATGTTACATCCCTATTACAAGATGGCCACCACCCTACCATTATTTGTGTCCTTTCTTTCCTAATGACAGGCTAAATAAAGACCTCCATAAAACTATTCTTCTGGCAGCCAATCAACCTGCAGGTATACAACTTAGCCTTCGGCTAGATACACAACAAGGATTCTGTTCTATTTGTATGGCCTCAATCTGGAGTCAGTGTCATTACCCTGTGTCATTTGACCTGCCTGTATGACATCATCAGACCGATATGAAGTCAGTGTCATCACCCCGTGTCATCTGACCTGTCTGTATGACATCATCAGACCGATATGGAGTCAGTGTCATCACCCGTGTCATCTGATCTGCCTGTATGACATCATCAGATGGATATGAAGTCAGTGTCATCACCCTGTGTCATCTGACCTGCCTGCATGACATCATCAGATGCATATGGAGTCAGTGTCATCAACCTGTGTCATCTGACCTGCCTGTATGACATCATCAGATGGATATGGAGTCAGTGTCATTACCCCAGCAGTGTCCTTAGGCGAGAATCCGGGAGGTGGAGCCTTGTCTGTTATTGTTTTTCCGGCAACTGGTGCCTCCCAACATGTGTAGTGTCACTGAACCTACTGTAGCGGACATTCTGATGGACACAACTTTGTTTCAAGGAGTCCGCTGATAGAGAATGGGGCTGGTACCTCTCAGATGCACACACCGTGTGATCCCTCATGTAAAGAACTACAGGAGTGTGACCCGTCAACCACGTTGGGATTGAGGTAGGTAATCAGAATAAGTAAACAGTATCCCAACTGGTATTACTAAAAAGGCAATTTAACACGTATGCATAAAGCATTACGAGAACAGAAACAAGGAGACTCAATAAGTTTTTCAAAAGTGCTCATGGCATTGTATAATTAAAGAAATTTTGGAGAATTACAGTTGGAGCAGCTCTGTAAGTAAATAAATAACAAAACAACCCGAATTGGACTTGGTGCGCAGCATGTGCAAGTGACACAAAAGGTGGCGACGCAAGTGACAGTTGTGGTCAGCATATATGGTGCATTGTGAATGGTGCATGAATATATACAGTGAATAGAGGAGAACGAGGCTGCGACTAGCCTCATTCGTGTTTGGACTGGCTAGTCGCAGCCGTTCCTCGCTGCTTCACTCAGCGTATGATTCACTCCTGCCAGACACCGATCATTGTACCGATCCGGTTGTCTGCCGTCTCAAGTTGGTTACCGGCTACCATCCAGGAGGATTCGTCATCCTACCAGGTATGCACTGAACGCTACCTCGGCGATCACAGCCATCTAAGTGTTCCTGACACTGTCTCGAATTTCTCCAGCACCGTTTACCAATTACAACCCGGTCCTGAAGATGATCCCAACCAAGGAGGATCGAAACGTCGTCGACCGTTCATCGCAATAAATGGCGCAGCCCCCAGTGTGGCTCATCCAAATCATTCTAGCACAACTGAAAACAATTTTTTGCTTAGTTATTCATTTTGAGCCACATTGTTCTCCTCTATTCACTCTATTCACTGTATATATTCATGCACCATTCACTATGCGCCATATATGCTGACCACAACTGTCACTTGCGTCGCCACCTTTTGTGTCACTTGCACATGCTGAGCACCAAGTCCAATTCAGGTTGTTTTGTTATTCATTTACTTACATTGCTGCTACAACTAAAATTCTCCAAAAATTCCTTTAATTATACGATGCCATGAGCACTTTTGAAAAACTTATTGAGTCTCCTTGTTTCTGTTCTCGTAATGCTTTATTCATACATGTTTAATTGCCTTTTTAGTAATACCAGTTGGGATACTGTTTGTTTATTCTGTGTGATCCCTCATGGTAGTCGATCACTGCACCACTGTACAGTATAGCCAGCTGCTATCTAATAGATAGACATCACCCCCCCATCCCCCCACCCCCAGGATGTCATCCGTGCAGCAGCCTGGGCAGAACCCGGCAGAAATGAGAGGAGAAGTGAATAGATTCTCTGACTCTGCAGTTGTGTCCTCCAGTTATGCTGCTCTGCTCGTGAGCGGGAATAGGAGGTCAGCTTTTGTGTCCGATTACAGTGAGAGCAGGTGCTGGTGGCGTCTTTAAAAGGCACCCAGCTCTGAAGGCAGGTGCCATGCATTGATGGACAGCTCTGAAGGCAGATGCCATGCATTGATGGACAGCCCTGAAGGCAGGTGCAATGCATTGATGGACAGCTCTGAAGGCAGGTGCCATGCTATGATGGACAGCTCTAAAGGCAGGTGCCATGCATTGATGGACAGCTCTGAAGGCAGGTGCCATGCTATGATGGACAGCTCTAAATGCAGGTGCCATGCATTGATGGACAGCTCTGAAGGCAGGTGCCATGCATTGATGGACAGCTCTGAAGGCAGGTGCCATGCATTGATGGACAGCTCTGAAGGCAGGTGCCATGCTATGATGGACAGCTCTGAAGGCAGGTGCCATGCATTTATGGACAGCTCTGAAGGCAGGCGCCATGCCATGATGGACAGCTCTGAAGGCAGGTGCCATGCTATGATGGACAGCTCTGAAGGCATGTGTCATGCATTGATGGACAGCTCTGAAGGCAGGTGCCATGCTATGATGGACAGCTCTGAAGGCAGGTGCCATGCATTGATGGCAGCTCTGAAGGCAGGTGTCATGCATTGATGGACAGCTCTGAAGGCAGGTGCCATGCATTGATGGACAGCTCTGAAGGCAGGTGCCATGCATTGATGGACAGCTCTCAAGGCAGGCGCCATGCATTAATGGACAGCTCTGAAGGCAGGTGCCATGCCATGATGGATAGCTCTGAAGGCAGGTGCCATGATATGATGGACAGCTCTGAAGGCAGGTGCCATGCATTGAAGGACAGCTCTGAAGGCAGGCACCATGCCATGATGGACAGCTCTGAAGGCAGGTGTCATGCATTGATGGACAGCTCTCAAGGCAGGTGCCATGCATTGATGGACAGCTCTGAAGGCAGGCGCCATGCATTGATGGACAGCTCTGAAGGCAGGTGCCATGCATTGATGGACAGCTCTCAAGGCAGGCGCCATGCTATGATGGACAGCTCTCAAGGCAGGCACCATGCTATGATGGACAGCTCTGAAGGCAGGTGCCATGGTATGATGGACAGCTCTGAAGGCAGGTGCCATCCATTGATGGACAGCTCTGAAGGCAGGTGCCATGCTATGATGGACAGCTCTAAAGGCAGGTGCCATGCATTGATGAACAGCTCTGAAGGCAGGTGCCATGCAATGATGGACAGTTCTGAAGGCAGGTGCCATGCTATGATGGACAGTTCTGAAGGCAGGTGCCATGCTATGATGGTCAGCTCTGAAGGCAGGCGCCATACCATGATGGACAGCTCTGAAGGCAGGTGCCATGCTATGATGGACAGCTCTGAAGGCATGTGTCATGCATTGATGGACAGCTCTGAAGGCAGGTGCCATGCTATGATGGACAGCTCTGAAGGCAGGTGCCATGCATTGATGGCAGCTCTGAAGGCAGGTGCCATGCATTGATGGACAGCTCTGAAGGCAGGTGCCATGCTATGATGGACAGCTCTAAAAGGCAGGTGCCATGCTATGATGGACAGCTCTGAAGACAGGTGCCATGCTATGATGGACAGCTCTGAAGGCAGGTGCCATGCATTGATGGACAGCTCTGAAGGCAGGTGCCATGCATTGATGGACAGCTCTGAAGGCAGGTGCCATGCATTGATGGACAGCTCTGAAGGCAGGTGCCATGCATTGATGGACAGCTCTGAAGGCAGGTGCCATGCTATGATGGACAGCTCTGAAGGCAGGTGCCATGCATTGATGGACAGCTCTCAAGGCAGGTGCCATGCATTGATGGACAGCTCTCAAGGCAGGTGCCATGCATTGATGGACAGCTCTCAAGGCAGGCGCCATGCATTGATGGACAGCTCTCAAGGCAGGCGCCATGCATTGATGGACAGCTCTGAAGGCAGGCGCCATGCATTGATGGACAGCTCTGAAGGCAGGCGCCATGCATTGATGGACAGCTCTGAAGGCAGGCGCCATGCATTGATCTACAGCTCTGAAGGCAGGCGCCATGCTATGATGGACAGCTCTGAAGGCAGGTGCCATACATTGTTGGACAGCTCTGAAGGCAGGTGCCATGCCAGGATGGACAGCTCTGAAGGCAGGCACCATGCATTGATGGACAGCTCTGAAGGCAGGTGCCATGCATTGATGGACAGCTCTGAAGGCAGGTGCCATGCTATGATGGACAGCTCTGAAGACAGGTGCCATGCTATGATGGACAGCTCTGAAGGCAGGTGCCATGCATTGATGGAATGCTCTGAAGGCAGGTGCCATGCATTGATGAACAGCTCAGAAGGCAGGTGCCATGCTATGATGGACAGCTCTGAAGGCAGGTGCCATGCCATCATGGACAGCTCTGAAGGCAGGTGCCATGCTATGATGGACAGCTCTGAAGGCAGGTGCCATGCAATGATGGACAGCTCTGAAGGCAGGTGCCATGCTATGATGGACAGCTCTGAAGGCAGGTGCCATGCTATGATGGACAGCTCTGAATGCAGGTGTCATGCATTGATGGACAGGTCTGAAGGCAGGTGCCATGCATTGATGGACAGCTCTGAAGTCAGGTGTCAGGCATTGGTGGACAGCTCTGAAGGCAGGTGCCATGCTAAGATGGACAGCTCTGAAGGCAGGTGCCATGCATTGACGGACAGCTCTGAAGGCAGGTGCCAAGCCATGATGGATAGCTCTAAAGGCAGGTGCCATGCTATGATGGACAGCTCTGAAGGCAGGCGCCATGCATTAATGGACAGCTCTGAAGGCAGGTGCCATGCCATGATGGACAGCTCTGAAGGCAGGTGCCATGCATTGATGGACAGCTCTGAAGGCAGATGCCATGCATTGATGGACAGCCCTGAAGGCAGGTGCAATGCATTGATGGACAGCTCTGAAGGCAGGTGCCATGCTATGATGGACAGCTCTAAAGGCAGGTGCCATGCATTGATGGACAGCTCTGAAGGCAGGTGCCATGCTATGATGGACAGCTCTAAATGCAGGTGCCATGCATTGATGGACAGCTCTGAAGGCAGGTGCCATGCATTGATGGACAGCTCTGAAGGCAGGTGCCATGCATTGATGGACAGCTCTGAAGGCAGGTGCCATGCTATGATGGACAGCTCTGAAGGCAGGTGCCATGCATTGATGGACAGCTCTGAAGGCAGGCGCCATGCCATGATGGACAGCTCTGAAGGCAGGTGCCATGCTATGATGGACAGCTCTGAAGGCATGTGTCATGCATTGATGGACAGCTCTGAAGGCAGGTGCCATGCTATGATGGACAGCTCTGAAGGCAGGTGCCATGCATTGATGGCAGCTCTGAAGGCAGGTGTCATGCATTGATGGACAGCTCTGAAGGCAGGTGCCATGCATTGATGGACAGCTCTGAAGGCAGGTGCCATGCATTGATGGACAGCTCTCAAGGCAGGCGCCATGCATTGATGGACAGCTCTGAAGGCAGGTGCCATGCTATGATGGACAGCTCTGAAGGCAGGCGCCATACCATGATGGACAGCTCTGAAGGCAGGTGCCATGCTATGATGGACAGCTCTGAAGGCATGTGTCATGCATTGATGGACAGCTCTGACGGCAGGTGCCATGCTATGATGGACAGCTCTGAAGGCAGGTGCCATGCATTGATGGCAGCTGTGAAGGCAGGTGCCATGCATTGATGGACAGCTCTGAAGGCAGGTGCCATGCTATGATGGACAGCTCTAAAAGGCAGGTGCCATGCTATGATGGACAGCTCTGAAGACAGGTGCCATGCTATGATGGACAGCTCTGAAGGCAGGTGCCATGCATTGATGGACAGCTCTGAAGGCAGGTGCCATGCATTGATGGACAGCTCTGAAGGCAGGTGCCATGCATTGATGGACAGCTCTGAAGGCAGGTGCCATGCTATGATGGACAGCTCTGAAGGCAGGTGCCATGCATTGATGGACAGCTCTCAAGGCAGGTGCCATGCATTGATGGACAGGTCTCAAGGCAGGCGCCATGCATTGATGGACAGCTCTCAAGGCAGGCGCCATGCATTGATGGACAGCTCTGAAGGCAGGCGCCATGCATTGATGGACAGCTCTGAAGGCAGGCGCCATGCATTGATGGACAGCTCTGAAGGCAGGCGCCATGCATTGATCTACAGCTCTGAAGGCAGGCGCCATGCTATGATGGACAGCTCTGAAGGCAGGTGCCATGCTATGATGGACAGCTCTGAAGGCAGGTGCCATACATTGATGGACAGCTCTGAAGGCAGGTGCCATGCCAGGATGGACAGCTCTGAAGGCAGGCACCATGCATTGATGGACAGCTCTGAAGGCAGGTGCCAAGCATTGATGGACAGCTCTGAAGGCAGGTGCCATACTATGATGGACAGCTCTGAAGGCAGGCACCATGCTATGATAGACAGCTCTGAAGACAGGTGCAATGCTATGATGGACAGCTCTGAAGGCAGGTGCCATGCATTGATGGAATGCTCTGAAGGCAGGTGCCATGCATTGATGAACAGCTCTGAAGGCAGGTGTCATGCTATGATGGACAGCTCTGAAGGCAGGTGCCATGCCATGATGGACAGCTCTGAAGGCAGGTGCCATGCTATGATGGACAGCTCTGAAGGCAGGTGCCATGCCATGATGGACAGCTCTGAAGGCAGGTGCCATGCTATGATGGATAGCTCTGAAGGCAGGTGCCATGCTATGATGGACAGCTCTGAAGGCAGGTGTCATGCATTGATGGACAGCTCTGAAGGCAGGTGCCATGCATTGATGGACAGCTCTGAAGTCAGGTGTCAGGCATTGATGGACAGCTCTGAAGGCAGGTGCCATGGTATGATGGACAGCTCTGAAGGCAGGTGCCATCCATTGATGGACAGCTCTGAAGGCAGGTGCCATGCTATGATGGACAGCTCTAAAGGCAGGTGCCATGCATTGATGAACAGCTCTGAAGGCAGGTGCCATGCAATGATGGACAGTTCTGAAGGCAGGTGCCATGCTATGATGGACAGTTCTGAAGGCAGGTGCCATGCTATGATGGTCAGCTCTGAAGGCAGGCGCCATACCATGATGGACAGCTCTGAAGGCAGGTGCCATGCTATGATGGACAGCTCTGAAGGCATGTGTCATGCATTGATGGACAGCTCTGAAGGCAGGTGCCATGCTATGATGGACAGCTCTGAAGGCAGGTGCCATGCATTGATGGCAGCTCTGAAGGCAGGTGCCATGCATTGATGGACAGCTCTGAAGGCAGGTGCCATGCTATGATGGACAGCTCTAAAAGGCAGGTGCCATGCTATGATGGACAGCTCTGAAGACAGGTGCCATGCTATGATGGACAGCTCTGAAGGCAGGTGCCATGCATTGATGGACAGCTCTGAAGGCAGGTGCCATGCATTGATGGACAGCTCTGAAGGCAGGTGCCATGCATTGATGGACAGCTCTGAAGGCAGGTGCCATGCATTGATGGACAGCTCTGAAGGCAGGTGCCATGCTATGATGGACAGCTCTGAAGGCAGGTGCCATGCATTGATGGACAGCTCTGAAGGCAGGTGCCATGCATTGATGGACAGCTCTCAAGGCAGGTGCCATGCATTGATGGACAGCTCTCAAGGCAGGCGCCATGCATTGATGGACAGCTCTCAAGGCAGGCGCCATGCATTGATGGACAGCTCTGAAGGCAGGCGCCATGCATTGATGGACAGCTCTGAAGGCAGGCGCCATGCATTGATGGACAGCTCTGAAGGCAGGCGCCATGCATTGATCTACAGCTCTGAAGGCAGGCGCCATGCTATGATGGACAGCTCTGAAGGCAGGTGCCATACATTGATGGACAGCTCTGAAGGCAGGTGCCATGCCAGGATGGACAGCTCTGAAGGCAGGCACCATGCATTGATGGACAGCTCTGAAGGCAGGTGCCATGCATTGATGGACAGCTCTGAAGGCAGGTGCCATGCTATGATGGACAGCTCTGAAGACAGGTGCCATGCTATGATGGACAGCTCTGAAGGCAGGTGCCATGCATTGATGGAATGCTCTGAAGGCAGGTGCCATGCATTGATGAACAGCTCAGAAGGCAGGTGCCATGCTATGATGGACAGCTCTGAAGGCAGGTGCCATGCCATCATGGACAGCTCTGAAGGCAGGTGCCATGCTATGATGGACAGCTCTGAAGGCAGGTGCCATGCAATGATGGACAGCTCTGAAGGCAGGTGCCATGCTATGATGGACAGCTCTGAAGGCAGGTGCCATGCTATGATGGACAGCTCTGAATGCAGGTGTCATGCATTGATGGACAGGTCTGAAGGCAGGTGCCATGCATTGATGGACAGCTCTGAAGTCAGGTGTCAGGCATTGGTGGACAGCTCTGAAGGCAGGTGCCATGCTAAGATGGACAGCTCTGAAGGCAGGTGCCATGCATTGACGGACAGCTCTGAAGGCAGGTGCCAAGCCATGATGGATAGCTCTAAAGGCAGGTGCCATGGTATGATGGACAGCTCTGAAGGCAGGCGCCATGCATTAATGGACAGCTCTGAAGGCAGGTGCCATGCCATGATGGACAGCTCTGAAGGCAGGTGCCATGCATTGATGGACAGCTCTGAAGGCAGATGCCATGCATTGATGGACAGCCCTGAAGGCAGGTGCAATGCATTGATGGACAGCTCTGAAGGCAGGTGCCATGCTATGATGGACAGCTCTAAAGGCAGGTGCCATGCATTGATGGACAGCTCTGAAGGCAGGTGCCATGCTATGATGGACAGCTCTAAATGCAGGTGCCATGCATTGATGGACAGCTCTGAAGGCAGGTGCCATGCATTGATGGACAGCTCTGAAGGCAGGTGCCATGCATTGATGGACAGCTCTGAAGGCAGGTGCCATGCTATGATGGACAGCTCTGAAGGCAGGTGCCATGCATTGATGGACAGCTCTGAAGGCAGGCGCCATGCCATGATGGACAGCTCTGAAGGCAGGTGCCATGCTATGATGGACAGCTCTGAAGGCATGTGTCATGCATTGATGGACAGCTCTGAAGGCAGGTGCCATGCTATGATGGACAGCTCTGAAGGCAGGTGCCATGCATTGATGGCAGCTCTGAAGGCAGGTGTCATGCATTGATGGACAGCTCTGAAGGCAGGTGCCATGCATTGATGGACAGCTCTGAAGGCAGGTGCCATGCATTGATGGACAGCTCTCAAGGCAGGCGCCATGCATTGATGGACAGCTCTCAAGGCAGGTGCCATGCTATGATGGACAGCTCTGAAGGCAGGCGCCATACCATGATGGACAGCTCTGAAGGCAGGTGCCATGCTATGATGGACAGCTCTGAAGGCATGTGTCATGCATTGATGGACAGCTCTGACGGCAGGTGCCCTGCTATGATGGACAGCTCTGAAGGCAGGCGCCATGCATTGATGGCAGCTGTGAAGGCAGGTGCCATGCATTGATGGACAGCTCTGAAGGCAGGTGCCATGCTATGATGGACAGCTCTAAAAGGCAGGTGCCATGCTATGATGGACAGCTCTGAAGACAGGTGCCATGCTATGATGGACAGCTCTGAAGGCAGGTGCCATGCATTGATGGACAGCTCTGAAGGCAGGTGCCATGCATTGATGGACAGCTCTGAAGGCAGGTGCCATGCATTGATGGACAGCTCTGAAGGCAGGTGCCATGCTATGATGGACAGCTCTGAAGGCAGGTGCCATGCATTGATGGACAGCTCTCAAGGCAGGTGCCATGCATTGATGGACAGGTCTCAAGGCAGGCGCCATGCATTGATGGACAGCTCTCAAGGCAGGCGCCATGCATTGATGGACAGCTCTGAAGGCAGGCGCCATGCATTGATGGACAGCTCTGAAGGCAGGCGCCATGCATTGATGGACAGCTCTGAAGGCAGGCGCCATGCATTGATCTACAGCTCTGAAGGCAGGCGCCATGCTATGATGGACAGCTCTGAAGGCAGGTGCCATGCTATGATGGACAGCTCTGAAGGCAGGTGCCATACATTGATGGACAGCTCTGAAGGCAGGTGCCATGCCAGGATGGACAGCTCTGAAGGCAGGCACCATGCATTGATGGACAGCTCGGAAGGCAGGTGCCATGCATTGATGGACAGCTCTGAAGGCAGGTGCCATACTATGATGGACAGCTCTGAAGGCAGGCACCATGCTATGATAGACAGCTCTGAAGACAGGTGCAATGCTATGATGGACAGCTCTGAAGGCAGGTGCCATGCATTGATGGAATGCTCTGAAGGCAGGTGCCATGCATTGATGAACAGCTCTGAAGGCAGGTGCCATGCTATGATGGACAGCTCTGAAGGCAGGTGCCATGCCATGATGGACAGCTCTGAAGGCAGGTGCCATGCTATGATGGACAGCTCTGAAGGCAGGTGCCATGCCATGATGGACAGCTCTGAAGGCAGGTGCCATGCTATGATGGATAGCTCTGAAGGCAGGTGCCATGCTATGATGGACAGCTCTGAAGGCAGGTGTCATGCATTGATGGACAGCTCTGAAGGCAGGTGCCATGCATTGATGGACAGCTCTGAAGTCAGGTGTCAGGCATTGATGGACAGCTCTGAAGGCAGGTGCCATGCTATGATGGACAGCTCTGAAGGCAGGTGCCATGCATTGACGGACAGCTCTGAAGTCAGGTGTCAGGCATTGATGGACAGCTCTGAAGGCAGGTGTCATGCATTGATGGACAGCTCTGAAGGCAGGTGCCATGCATTGATGGACAGCTCTGAAGGCAGGTGCCATGCATTGATGGACAGCTCTGAAGGCAGGTGCCATGCATTGATGGACAGCTCTGAAGGCAGGTGCCATGCTATGATGGACAGCTCTGAAGTCAGGTGTCAGGCATTGATGGACAGCTCTGAAGGCAGGTGTCATGCATTGATGGACAGCTCTGAAGGCAGGTGCCATGCATTGATGGACAGCTCTGAAGGCAGGTGCCATGCATTGATGGACAGCTCTGAAGGCAGGTGCCATGCATTGATGGACAGCTCTGAAGGCAGGTGCCATGCATTGATGGACAGCTCTGAAGGCAGGTGCCATGCATTGATGGACAGCTCTGAAGGCAGGTGCCATGCATTGATGGACAGCTCTGAAGGCAGGTGCCATGCATTGATGGACAGCTCTGAAGGCAGGTGCCATGCATTGATGGACAGCTCTGAAGGCAGGTGCCATGCTATGATGGACAGCTCTGAAGGCAGGTGCCATGCAATGATGGACAGCTCTGAAGGCAGGCGCCATGCCATGATGGACAGCTCTGAAGGCAGGTGCCATGCTATGATGGACAGCTCTGAAGGCATGTGTCATGCATTGATGGACAGCTCTGAAGGCAGGTGCCATGCTATGATGGACAGCTCTGAAGGCAGGTGCCATGCATTGATGGCAGCTCTGAAGGCAGGTGTCATGCATTGATGGACAGCTCTGAAGGCAGGTGCCATGCATTGATGGACAGCTCTGAAGGCAGGTGCCATGCATTGATGGACAGCTCTCAAGGCAGGCGCCATGAATTGATGGACAGCTCTGAAGGCAGGTGCCATGCCATGATGGATATCTCTGAAGGCAGGTGCCATGATATGATGGACAGCTCTGAAAGGCAGGTGCCATGCATTGAAGGACAGCTCTGAAGGCAGGCACCATGCCATGATGGACAGCTCTGAAGGCAGGTGTCATGCATTGATGGACAGCTCTCAAGGCAGGTGCCATGCATTGATGGACAGCTCTGAAGGCAGGCGCCATGCATTGATGGACAGCTCTGAAGGCAGGTGCCATGCATTGATGGACAGCTCTCAAGGCAGGCGCCATGCTATGATGGACAGCTCTGAAGGCAGGCACCATGCTATGATGGACAGCTCTGAAGGCAGGTGCCATGGTATGATGGACAGCTCTGAAGGCAGGTGCCATCCATTGATGGACAGCTCTGAAGGCAGGTGCCATGCTATGATGGACAGCTCTAAAGGCTGGTGCCATGCATTGATGAACAGCTCTGAAGGCAGGTGCCATGCAATGATGGACAGTTCTGAAGGCAGGTGCCATGCTATGATGGACAGTTCTGAAGGCAGGTGCCATGCTATGATGGACAGCTCTGAAGGCAGGCGCCAAACCATGATGGACAGCTCTGAAGGCAGGTGCCATGCTATGATGGACAGCTCTGAAGGCATGTGTCATGCATTGATGGACAGCTCTGAAGGCAGGTGCCATGCTATGATGGACAGCTCTGAAGGCAGGTGCCATGCATTGATGCCAGCTCTGAAGGCAGGTGCCATGCATTGATGGACAGCTCTGAAGACAGGTGCCATGCTATGATGGATAGCTCTAAAAGGCAGGTGCCATGCTATGATGGACAGCTCTGAAGACAGGTGCCATGCTATGATGGACAGCTCTGAAGGCAGGTGCCATGCATTGATGGACAGCTCTGAAGGCAGGTGCCATGCATTGATGGACAGCTCTGAAGGCAGGTGCCATGCATTGATGGACAGCTCTGAAGGCAGGTGCCATGCTATGATGGACAGCTCTGAAGGCAGGTGCCATGCATTGATGGACAGCTCTCAAGGCAGGTGCCATGCATTGATGGACAGCTCTCAAGGCAGGTGCCATGCATTGATGGACAGCTCTCAAGGCAGGCGCCATGCATTGATGGACAGCTCTGAAGGCAGGCGCCATGCATTGATGGACAGCTCTGAAGGCAGGCACCATGCATTGATGGACAGCTCTGAAGGCAGGCGCCATGCATTGATGGACAGCTCTGAAGGCAGGCGCCATGCATTGATCTACAGCTCTGAAGGCAGGCACCATGCTATGATGGACAGCTCTGAAGGCAGGTGCCATGCTATGATGGACAGCTCTGAAGGCAGGTGCCATACATTGATGGACAGCTCTGAAGGCAGGTGCCATGCCAGGATGGACAGCTCTGAAGGCAGGCACCATGCATTGATGGACAGCTCTGAAGGCAGGTGCCATGCATTGATGGACAGCTCTGAAGGCAGGTGCCATACTATGATGGACAGCTCTGAAGGCAGGCGCCATGCTATGATGGACAGATCTGAAGACAGGTGCCATGCTATGATGGACAGCTCTGAAGGCAGGTGCCATGCATTGATGGAATGCTCTGAAGGCAGGTGCCATGCATTGATGAACAGCTCTGAAGGCAGGTGCCATGCTATGATGGACAGCTCTGAAGGCAGGTGCCATGCCATGATGGACAGCTCTGAAGGCAGGTGCCATGCTATGATGGACAGCTCTGAAGGCAGGTGCCATGCCATGATTGACAGCTCTGAAGGCAGGTGCCATGCAATGATGGACAGATCTGAAGGCAGGTGCCATGCTATGATGGACAGCTCTGAAGGCAGGTGTCATGCATTGATGGACAGCTCTGAAGGCAGGTGCCATGCATTGATGGACAGCTCTGAAGTCAGGTGTCAGGCATTGATGGACAGCTCTGAAGGCAGGTGCCATGCTATGATGGACAGCTCTGAAGGCAGGTGCCATGCATTGACGGACAGCTCTGAAGGCAGGTGCCAAGCCATGATGGATAGCTCTAAAGGCAAGTGCCATGCTATGATGGACAGCGCTGAAGGCAGGCGCCATGCATTAATGGACAGCTCTGAAGGCAGGTGCCATGCCATGATGGACAGCTCTGAAGGCAGGTGCCATGCATTGATGGACAGCTCTGAAGGCAGGTGCCATGCCATGATGGACAGCTCTGAAGGCAGGCGCCATGCCATGATAGACAGCTCTGAAGGCAGGTGCTATGCCATGATAGACAGCTCTGAAGGCATGTGTCATGCATTGATGGACAGCTCTGAAGGCAGGTGCCATGGCATGCTGGACAGCTCAGAAGGCAGATGCCATGGCATAATGGACAGCTCTGAAGGCAGGCGCCATGCATTGATGGACAGCTCTGAAGGCAGGTGCCATGCATTGATGGAATGCTCTGAAGGCAGGTGCCATGCTATGATGGACAGCTCTCAAGGCAGGCACCATGCCCTGATGGACAGCTCTGAAGGCAGGTGCCATGCATTGATGGACAGCTCTGAAGGCAGGTGCCATGCTATGATGGACAGCTCTGAAGGCAGGTGCCATGCTATGATGGACAGCTCTGGAGGCAGGTGCCATGCTATGATGGACAGCTCTGAAGACAGGTGCCATGCATTGATGGACAGCTCTGAAGGCATGTGTCATGCATTGATGGACAGCTCTGAAGGCAGGCACCATGCATTGATGGACAGCTCTGAAGGCAGGTGCCATGCATTGATGGACAGCTCTGAAGACAGGCGCCATGCCATGATGGACAGCTCTGAAGGCAGGTGCCATGCAGTGATGGACAGCTCTGAAGGCAGGTGCCATGCATTGATGGACAGCTCTGAAGGCAGGTGCCATGCATTGATGGACAGCTCTGAAGGCAGGCGCCATGCATTGATGGAAAGCTCTGAAGGCAGGCGCCATGCATTGATCGAGAGCTCTGAAGGCAGGCGCCATGCTATAATGGACAGCTCTGAAGGCAGGTGCCATGCTATGATGGACAGCTCTGAAGGCAGCTGCCATGCATTGATGGACAGCTCTGAAGGCAGGTGCCATGCCAGGATGGACAGCTCTGAAGGTAGGCACCATGCTATGATGGACAGCTCTGAAGGCAGGTGCCATGCTATGATGGACAGCTCTGAAGACAGGCGCCATGCTATGATGGACAGCTCTGAAGGCGGGTGCCATGCATTGATGTACAGCTCTGAAAGCAGGCGCCATGCATTGATGGACAGCTCTGAAGACAGGTGCCATGCATTGATGGACAGCTCTGAAGGCAGGTGCCATGCATTGATGGACAGCTCTGAAGGCAGGTGCCATGCATTGATGAACAGCTCTGAAGGCAGGTGCCATGCATTTACGGACAGCTCTGAAGGCAGGTGCCATGCTATGATGGACAGCTCTGAAGGCAGGTGCCATGCCATGATGGACAGCTCTGAAGGCAGGTGCCATGCTATGATGGACAGCTCTGAAGGCAGGTGCCATGCATTGATGGACAGCTCTGAAGGCAGGTGCCATGCCATGATGGACAGCTCTGAAGGCAGGTGCCATGCTATGATGGACAGCTCTGAAGGCAGGTGCCATGCTATGATGGACAGCTCTGAAGGCAGGTGTCATGCATTGATGGACAGCTCTGAAGGCAGGTGTCATGCTATGATGGACAGCTCTGAAGGCAGGTGCCGTGCTATGATGGACAGCTCTGAAGGTAGGCACCATGCATTGATGGACAGCTCTGAAGGCAGGTGCCATGCCATGATGGACAGCTCTGAAGGCAGGTGCCATGCATTGATGGACAGCTCTGAAGGCAGGTGCCATGCCATGATGGACAGCTCTGAAGGCAGGCGCCATGCCATGATAGACAGCTCTGAAGGCAGGCGCTATGCCATGATAGACAGCTCTGAAGGCATGTGTCATGCATTGATGGACAGCTCTGAAGGCAGGTGCCATGGCATGCTGGACAGCTCTGAAGGCAGGTGCCATGGCATGATGGACAGCTCTGAAGGCAGGCGCCATGCATTGATGGACAGCTCTGAAGGCATGTGCCATGCATTGATGGACTGCTCCGAAGGCAGGTGCCATGCTATGATGGACAGCTCTCAAGGCAGGCACCATGCCCTGATGGACAGCTCTGAAGGCAGGTGCCATGCATTGATGGACAGCTCTGAAGGCAGGTGCCATGCTATGATGGACAGCTCTGAAGGCAGGTGCCATGCTATGATGGACAGCTCTGAAGGCAGGTGCCATGCTTTGATGGACAGCTCTGAAGACAGGTGCCATGCATTGATGGACAGCTCTAAAGGCAGGTGCCATGCATTGATGGACAGCTCTGCAGGCATGTGTCATGCATTGATGGACAGCTCTGAAGGCAGGTGCCATGCATTGATGGACAGCTCTGAAGGCAGGTGCCATGCATTGATGGACAGCTCTGAATGCAGGTGCCATACATTGATGGACAGCTCTGAAGGCAGGTGCCATGCTATGATGGACAGCTCTCAAGGCAGGCGCTATGCCCTGATGGACAGCTCTGAAGGCAGGTGCCATGCATTGATGGACAGCTCTGGAGGCAGGTGCCATGCATTGATGGACAGCTCTGAAGGCAGGTGCCATGCATTGATCGACAGCTCTGAAGGCATATGTCATGCATTGATGGACAGCTCTGAAGGCATGTGTCATGCATTGATGGACAGCTAAGAAGGCAGGTGCCATGCATTGATGGACAGCTCTGAAGGCAGATGCCATGCATTGATGGACAGCCCTGAAGGCAGGTGCAATGCATTGATGGACAGCTCTGAAGGCAGGTGCCATGGCATGATGGACAGCTCTGAAGGCAGGTGCCATGGCAAGATGGACAGATTTGAAGGCAGGCACCATGCTATGATGGACAGCTCTAAAGGCAGGTGCCATGCATTGATGGACAGCTCTGAAGGCAGGTGCCATGGCAAGATGGACAGATCTGAAGGCAGGCACCATGCTATGATGGACAGCTCTAACCGGACTTCTAAGGGCTTATCAGCTGAGATGAGCTCCATCTGTGATCTCCAGAATGGCAAAGATCACTCTTTGAGCAGCAGTGCAGCTGGCATCACCTGGCGCTGAGCTGAGAGGGGGGTGCTGTTTAGAAATAACTTATGGGTTGTACAGATTCTGCTGCAGAGTTCCTTGTATGTCCATCTGTTTTCATGGGAACTATCAAAAATTCAAGATAACGCTGGTGATAAATGTTCCTGCTGGAGAGAGATTAGAGTTTTGCTCAGTGGCAGTTTTGACTCAACATAAAGTAGCACAGAGGGTTAACATGCCTGCCACAAAGCATGTGTGCCACGCAGATCTCAGCACTGTATATTACGTGGATAGCTCAGTGGGTTACTGTTGTTGTCACAGAGTTCCTTTTGTCACTTGCAGTTCACAAGTTACAATCCTGAAAAAATACAGTGAGCTATGAAGCCTTAAAAGAGCTGCATGCAAACTGCATGGTATGGGTTAGAACAATATGTTTCCCCCAGTCTGGCATTATCCAAATACTGCTAAAAAGGGTTAGTTTGAGTTGAGTAGAAATACATTCTTATTAGTAAAGTCCAGTCCAGACCAAAAAATATACTGCCTACTAATATGGATGACATGTGATTGCTACAATTTGAAATCCTCATTCTCTCATGAATGTTTCCTGTAGACTGATTTGCCCATGTATGACTGATTCCCTCTATATAATGTGTGTGTGGTGTAAAGTGCTCTGACACCCTACGCTGGTATGATTAGCCCTTTCAAACAAATGAAATGGAAGAGAGGGGCGATGGTGGGATGAGGGGCACTACTGGAGAGTGGCAGTGAGGAGATCTGTGGCGAAGGAGGTCATTGGGGGGGGTCAACAAAGATTGCCTCACCAGGGGCTCTAACTCTGAAGCCGCCATGAGAGAGTGAGTTGGTGGTTTTGGTCACTCTGGAGTGAGTCGGTGGTGTCGGTCACTCTAGAGTGAGTTGGTGGTGTCGGTCACTCTAGAGTGAGTCGGTGGTGTCAGTCACTCTAGAGTGAGTTGGTTGTGTTGGTCACTCTGGAGTGAGTTGGTGGTGTTGGTCACTCTGGAGTGAGTCGGTGGTGTCGGTCACTCTAGAGTGAGTTGGTGGTGTCGGTCACTCTAGAGTGAGTCGGTGGTGTCGGTCACTCTGGAGTGAGTCGGTGGTGTCGGTCACGCTAGAGTGAGTCGGTGGTGTCGGTCACTCTAGAGTGAGTTGGTGGTGTCGGTCACTCTGGAGTGAGTCGGTGGTGTCGGTCACTCTAGAGTGAGTTGGTGGTGTTGGTCACTCTGGAGTGAGTCAGTGGTGTCGGTCACTCTGCTGTTTGAAATTGCTGTCATACTAATATGGAAGTGCTGGACAGATAGATGACCGAAGTTGGATTTTTACCTTGTAAGTTGTGATGGAAGGTGTTCATGCAGCTAAGTTTCCACGTTCAAAATCATGTCCTTTTCCATTTCCTGCATCCACTCTGTTTCAGACACAGCTTGACCATACTTTTCTCCCTCACTCAATACCAGAGCTTTAAATGGGCCGGTACTCACTGGTACCGAGGAGTACCAGCACTTCTCTAGCACCAAGGAGAGTACCGGTAGAAAAGGGTCGAATTGACAAGGTTGGGCAATGGGCCGTTGCCGAGGGTCCGGTGTGTTCCTGTTTTTTTAGCAGCATGTTTGCCGTTTGTCTGTGTCATTCAGCTCTGGCAAGCGGCACGATGGGGCCTGAACGGCGGCCTGCTGCTGCGGCACGTGGGCCTCTGCTCCCTCCCCACCCAGATGGAAGCCCTCATTGTCCTCAACAGCCCCTGCCGAGCCTCCATGCTGAGGCGTCTTGTAAGGTAGTGTATGGGACATTTTCTACCTGGGGCACACTGATGTGTGCACACTGAATGAGTTGGGGGGCAGGTGGGGGGGATGCTCATGAGTGGCCACATAAGAACCCAGGTAACAAGGGCCATTTTCACCCCTTGGCGTCTCACTGGGGTCTGACCGTCTTTCCCCTGACTCACTTGACCCTGCCTGCAAATCAACCCCCACCCCGACTGCCTGCTGTGACATTGAGTCCATGATGGTGGGGATGAGGTGGTGGGGAGTACCTAGGCGGACTCCCTCATGCCCAGGAGAGGTGAGAGCCGGTCTACTGACCTTCCCATCCGAGGCCAGTATTGTTCTGCCCCTGACCTCTACCCTGCTGGACACTGCACATGTTCATGACCCAGCAGTGCTCACTGTCTGCCACTGAAAGCTTACAGACAGTGGGGCCTTCTGTCCAGAGGAGAGGACGGATAATGGGGTGAGAGAAGGTAAAGAGTGAAGGGACAGATAAAAGAAGCAGAGAATAGTTTAAAGGGGAAAAAGATAGACAGAAGGGGTAAGCACAGATAGAGATGGGGAAGCAAATGAGAAAGCTATGGAAAGAGTAAGAGAGGCACAGAGAAATAGAGAGAGTGATGGTGGAGAATGATAGGATACATTTGGGGTGAAGAAAGAGGGACGGAGTTAGATACAAATGGGAGAGAAGTGAGGGGGAGGGATCGAGAGGTTTGAGATGTAAAGATTGATAGCGAGTTTGCTTGTTTGTGTGTGAGAGAGAAATGATGTCAGAGCAGAAAAGAATTGGGGACACTCAGGAGGTATTTGAAAAGAAATGCGTGAATACTTATTTTGTGTGTATATGTGTGCACTCTTGAATAGAAAAGGATTGGATTAAATGCAATTAAGTAGGAACAGTATGACATTAAAAAGCTGCTAATATTGTGAAACAAGGAAATACTAACATGTGGTGTTTGTCATTCATTTTGTGTAACAAATTAGCACATTTTGTTTAATTTCATACATTTCTTATATGTTTTGGTATGTCTTGCAACTGGTGTAAATGGTCTTCTCTGAACATATGAACATTTTTAGACAACTATCAAGGGAAAAATGAATACTCAACAGAAGTGTTTTGTATCCTCATGTCTCACCTTACCACTAACCTCGCCCACTGCCCTTCCTCTAGCTCAATTTAATGAGTACCTGCACTTATTTTGTTCCATTTAAAGCACTGCTCAATACAAACACCCTCATAAGTGACAACCACCTCACACTCACTACAATTCTCTACAATTGCCTTCCCATTCACCGACATGATCACAAGATAAATTAAGGGTGCAGCAGTCGATTACCAATAAATGCGGCCGCAGTGCGAAGCAGCACACAACGTTGTAAAGGTGCGCACACCTGAAAACTTGGACGACCACCTACGGCACTGCAAACCAAACCACCATCATCACCATTGTTAAGAAGTCAATGCGTCTATGCATGTAAGTCTAGGTACATACAAAGCTCATTTAACATTGGAAGTGATCGTAAGGAGCGGCACAGGCACCTTCCGACATCCACCGGACGTCACTTCCTATTGCCACCTTCAAACCCACGCGCCCATGCCATTCCATGCCCCCAACATTCCACACAGCACAATGTGTCCCACACCAAAGAATGAGCAAGTCAGAACATACAACCTGTCAATCACAGATTCTTAAAGACACGGGCATCCTCATCAACAGAGAAGCAACTCTGGGAGCACAAGGAATTCATTGGCTATCTGAGCAGAGGATGAATCAAGAATCATCAGGTGCAGGTACTGGAACTGTAGGAAACACTTTCTACAACCCACAAGGAATCACTGTCCACATAAGAGAAGGCAGATCAAGAGCATCAGTACCAGGAAACATCCACAAGGGAACCGAATGAAGCAGGAACAAGAGGTTACTAGCACCAGAAGTATGGAAAACACTTTCTACTACTCAAAAGAAATCACTGTACACGTGGGATAAAATGCATCAGTAACAGCCAACTTCCACCGTGGTACCAGATAAAGGGGGAACAAGAGGTTACTAGCACAGGAAGTATGGGAAATGCTTCTAACACTCAGAACAACTCCATGTTAGATGACTTTGTTTTATGTAATTATGCAAAAAAGAGGAGGGGTTTGGTCCAGAAAGGGAAGGAGGGGAGTAGGACCACAGAATCAGTAAATAGAAAAATTCACCCACACCTCCTTTCATTTAAGATCAGGGTTCCGATCACAACAACAGACAGACCAAATTAATTATGTCAATCTTGGCAATGATTTTTGCCTCTTATATTTTAATTTCATAGAAAAAAGTTTATCAATATTTGTTTAGGCCAAACTAGGAACACATCATCAACTTCACAAAATATCACATTAATGTGAACCAAGTAAATACAAAACTGAATTGTTTTATATCATACATAAATCTCCACTGAAATTGACAATACAATTAAACACACACAAGAAATCAATACATCAATATTAATACATTCAAAATTGTGAGCATGTCAAAAAAAGCTGCTTTCTGTGCAAACTATTTATATGCATATATATTCGAATTCATTACATTATGATTCAAATCAAACAACTCGAGAAAAAATTCCTAACACCCAAAGAGCAACTAATCCTGATATTTTAGGTGTTCAATAATCTAGTCAAGACTTGAATCTCACATAGCCGACGCGTTTCGAGTTCGGGCTTTACGGATTACCCAACTCTCATCAGGGCAGGGTGAATCTTGTCTTTGACAACTGTTTTTGACAAAAAGAAAAACAATTCGAATTGTTTAGAAATAGCTTCTCAGGTGCCCACAGCACCTAGCTTCCTCATTAGATCGATGTGTGGCCACATACCTGTGTGGTGCCAGAGTGGACTTCTGACTTTTAATTATTCTCCTACGGAGTGGTTTAACAGTCTGCAACAAAGTATCAAACCCATAATTAGTTTCTACACCGCCAGACTGCTGGTTATTAATCAACATTTACGTGAAGGGGAAAGGATTACCTTCCGGAAACAGCATTCGAATCACTCCCAATACAGATCAGTCGTGGTCCTCGCAATTCTTAATTTCTAAAAAGATTGAAACATTTTACTCTACTAGCGAACTGGTAAACATGCAGAATGCTTTGCGAATGAACGCAACGGTTACTCACTCAGACGTCGGTGTGCACTTGCAAGTTGCACCCGGTCTGTGTTATTTCACGGCGGTCTTGATGGAAAGCTGAAACAAAGCACGGGCTAAGGTGAGTCCCGCATTTTGAAAGCTAACCTCGGAAATTGCCAGTACTTAAACTCGTGTCTAATCACTCACCGAATCCAGCATGCGACGTATGGCATTAAGTGGAGCTCATTCCTTGCTCGGTTGTTTGAAAGCAAAACTCCTTCTCAAGCTCAATTGTGTAATAACACGTGAACGAGTCACGTGGTGGCTCTAACCGCCAATCATGGAGGGGGGAAGAGCGACAGCAAACAAAGTGCATTCTGGGCATTGTATTTTTAGAGAGGCAAGTGAAATTCGGAATTGGTCATTCTGAGTTTAGATTCTATTTAACTCGCTCATACAGTTCAACCCCTTATTGATGCAGTCGAATTTCATGATCAAATAAGCCTCTTTGCGCAATAATGCGCTTTCAATATTGAATGACCGATGTTTAGGGTCTATCCCAGCCAGCACTGTCCATTCGAAATCATTTTCAGAATGGTTGACGGACATAAAGTGCTCAACCATTGGAGCAGTTAATACCTTGTGCCTTATGCGAGATCTGTGTTGTGTGATTCTCGTGTTGATTTGTTGGCATGTTTTTCCAATGTATACCTTGTTGCATCTGCACACCACTGCGTAAATTAGATTTTTTTTTTACAGTTTGTAAAACTGTCATGTCTCCATTTGATGTTATTGTGTTCAAACATATTTCCCTCCAATGTGGACGGGCAAGCAACGCAGCACCCACATTTGTGGTGCCCACATATTGGTTTCAAATTCCAGTGTGTGATCAAATCACTTTTTGGTTTTGGAACATAGCTGTCAGCTCGCACTAGCTGTTGTCCTATGCTAGGATTTTTCTTCATTGCGAAGATCGGTTTGGGCATTGGATACTCCAGATTCTCCAGTAGGTGCCAATTTTTCAAGATAATTTGCCTAAACTTGTTAGTGTGAGAACCGTAGGTTGTCACACACACAAGTTTATCCAACCCTGCCTTGTCTTTTTTTCTGCAATAAGCTTTCCCTAGGGGTGAATCTCGCTCTTTTCTTAGAATGCCTAAGCAGTTTTTTCAGATAATGTAAAAATGTAATTGACGCAGTGGTGTGCAGATGCAACAAGGTATACATTGGAAAAACATGCCAACAAATCAACACGAGAATCACACAACACAGATCTCGCATAAGGCGCAAGGTATTAACTGCTCCAATGGTTGAGCACTTTATGTCCGTCAACCATTCTGAAAATGATTTCGAATGGACAGTGCTGGCTGGGATAGACCCTAAACATCGGTCATTCAATATTGAAAGCGCATTATTGCGCAAATAGGCTTATTTGATCATGAAATTCAACAGCATCAATAAGGGGTTGAACTGTATGAGCGAGTTAAATAGAATCTAAACTCAGAATGACTAATTCCGAATTTCACTTGCCTCTCTAAAAATACAATGCCCAGAATGCACTTTGTTTGCTGTCGCTCTTCCCCCCTCCATGATTGGCGGTTAGAGCCACCACGTGACTCGTTCACATGTTATTACACAATTTAGCTTGAGAAGGCATTTTGCTTTCAAACAACCGAGCAAGGAATGAGCTCCACTTAATGCCTTGGCGTCGCATGCTGGATTCGGTGAGTGATTAGACACGAGTTTAAGTACTGGCAATTTCCGAAGTTAGCTTTCAGAATGCGGGACTCACCTTAGCCCGTGCTTTGTTTCAGCTTTCCATCAAGACCGCCGTGAAATAACACGGACCGGGTGCAACTTGCAAGTGTACACCGACGTCTGAGTGAGTAACCGTTGCGTTCATTCGCAAAGCATTCTGCATGTTTAGCAGTTCGCTAGTAGAGTAAAATGTTTCAATGTTTTTAGAAATTAAGAATTGCGAGGACCACAACTGATCTGTATTGGGAGTGATTCGAATGCTGTTTGCGTAAGGTAATCCTTTCCCCTTCACGTAAATGTTGATTAATAACCAGCAGTCTGGCGGTGTAGAAACTAAATATGGGTTTGATACTTTGTTGTAGACTGTTAAACCACTCCGTAGGAAAATAATTAAAAGCCAGAAGTCCACTCTGGCACCACACAGGTATGTGGCCACATATCGATCTAATGAGGAAGCTAGGTGCTGTGGGCACCTGAGAAGCTATTTCTAAACAATTCGAATTGTTTTTCTTTTTGTCAAAAACAGTTGTCAAAGACAGGATTCACCCCGCCCTGATGAGAGTTTTAGTAATCCGTAAAGCCCGAACTCGAAACGCATCGGCTATGTGAGATTCAAGTCTTGACTAGATTATTGAACACCTAAAATATCAGGATTAGTTGCTATTTGGGTGTTAGGAATTTTTTCTCGAGTTGTTTGATTTGAATCACAATGTAATGAATTTGAATATATATGCATATAAATAGTTTGCACAGAAAACAGCTTTTTTTGACATGCTCACAATTTTGAATGTATTAATATTGATGTATTGATTTCTTGTATGTGTTTAATTGTATCGTCAATTTCAGTGGAGATTTATGTATGATATGAAACAATTCAGTTTTGTATTTACTTGGTTCACATTAATGTGATATTTTGTGAAGTTGATGATGTGTTCCTAGTTTGGCCTAAACAAATATTGATAAACTTTTTTCTATGAAATTAAAATATAAGAGGCAAAAATCATTGCCAAGATAGACATAATTAATTTGGTCTGTCTGTTGTGATCGGAACCCCGATCTTAAATGAATGGAGGTGTGGGTGAATTTTTTGTTTTATGTAAAGCACACCAACACCAATTTGATTCTAGAAGTGCTCTAGAAAACGTAGAAATAAATAATATGTACTGACATAAAAAGCCTGGGAAGCACTTCAACCACTCATAACAACTCCAGATAGGCAAAGGATGAAATAGGGGAAAAGGGGGTCTGCGAAAGGCACATTTAGAAAGATTTCTACTTGTCACAGCCACTCTGTATATGGGTGAAATAAATAGAAAGAATCAATCACTAAGAAAGAAAGCACTTGTTCAGCAAATACTCACTCCGTAACAATGCAACGACAAAGCATCACACTTAGGAGGCAACGGTTAGTGTCAAGCGTAGTTCATGAAGCACCTCTACAGTAGGGACATTTTATTTAGTCATTTTCGGGCCAGATGACCAGGGGGCAGTTTTGACTGTTATTGTCCCCGATATTATCACAAACATTTTCTGCATCAAACACAAATGCATGCAGTGTCCAATACCTTGCAAAATACCCATTCAGCGCATATACAAAAGTTCTAAATTGTCTTGATTCAAAATGTGGGTCACTATTTTAGCTTTTGTACAAAAAGGGGAAGGGGCGCTTGTAGGTCCAGCATACAATGTTGTTTCATTGAGACGAGTGGGATCGCATATTAGACTCATTTTGGAGCACCATCTCACCTCATTTTATTCTCCCACACATTTTCCTATCACATCTACATCACATGGCCCCTCACCCACACTTCACCCATTCGGCTTGGTAAAAAGATCTCCGCCAAAGAGCCCCTCACAGGGTGCCCGTCAGGCATTGCAGTGCCAGCCTGACGAGGAGCAAGCCCTATGATGAAGCATGCCACTCAACCGGATGTGTGAGGGCCCCACGTCCCATATTGAGAGCAACCCTGACTCTACTTTAGAGCAGGGGTGTTGACCAACCCAGCCTCCGGCATTTATTTCCCTCCCCTATTGGACCTGCATACTCCTTTGTTGCTACGTTAACTATTTTAGCTATCTGGTTTTTCTAACAGGGGCTGCTATTATTTTGATGTCCAACCCTATTTTTGTCCCAGTCCTACCCTGCCCCTACCACAAGCAAAAACTCCATATGGGAAGTGAATATAAAGGAGGCACAAGTTTCCATCACACTGAATCTAGGATAATACTAAATAAACTACTGCCTTCTGCTTATGTTTATGCTATAAAATGACCACACACTCACATATACACATACATGCATACATATATTAAAACTGCATATTGATAAAGAATGAAAAAGCATGAACTGGTCCATTCATAGGAACCGTCCAGAGCAGTTCTGACACTTAGAATGAGTGCATAAGAGGTGCCCCAATCACTCTTTAACACAGATCTCAGTACTATACGTCCATGGAAGCTTATGGTGGAATCAAAAAGAGCTACTCTGAATTGTCACATTGCACTAAAACAAAACCATGACAAAACATTATACAAGAGCATGGGGGGGAGACATTCTTGCCAATGTGAAGATTAGCACAACACTTTTCTATCAAAGGATCCTATTCTGTACAGATGATTTTCAAATCCTATAGTATTACAAAACTACAAATGACTCAACATGGGCACTGACCTGCTACCTGTAGCTCAAATTCCGCATAGCTATCCATATCCCGAGTTCTGAAGGCGCACATGTATCGTCCGGCATCGGAGCGGGTGAGATTGGTCAATGACACGGCCACTCCTCCGTTTGCAATGTCTTTTTTTATCATTTTTGTTCTCCCTTTATACTGCTCATCTGGCTTATCATCATATTCAGTCCCATTGTCATAGAGATGCACGAGGTAGATTTGATGTTCTGTTTTCCAGAAGACTTCCATTTCCACTGCACTAACAGGGGGGTTGAGATGGCAGGAAAATAAGGTCTCCCCACCAACAATGGCACAAATGGGCTGGCTGGGTCCAACCGCCTCCACAGACTGCACATCTGCACCTGTCAAGGAAAACAGAAGATAACAACTTTCAGCACAAATGATGAAGCAGATGTGGTTCTGCTCACAGGGTGCACACTGGAAGGAACCAGCCCAGGCATGTGTTATTCTGTAAGGGTTTTATTTTCTACTCTTGCAATCTATGCTAATGTATGTTTCCTTTCATTTTAAGAGGTCTTGTTAACCCCTTCTACGCTCATGACAAGGTCAGCTCGTCATGGGCGTAACCTGCGCTACGCGGATGATGAGCTGACCTTGTCACGTAACGAGGGATTTTTGAAATCGCAGCGGGTAAACCGCTAGCGCGCATGCGGTTAAAGGCAGAGAGCTATTTGGCCATTGTGTCATTAGACTTAACAATGTATGACCTGAACAACCACATCCAATGTGTTAGTTGGGATATTCTGCACCTGAGTGACAATTTCTTTAGAAAAGTAGGCATCGTTATACAACAGGTTGCAGGGCACTACCGCACAAGCAGGAAGGAGACACCATGTTCCGCCACTGATAGTGGTGAACATTGCCATAGTGACATTTCAGTGCCAATCCACATTTGTATCTATATAAAAGGGCTTCTGCCCCTGCCTTCCACATGCGCTGTTGTTCACCACTAACTCTGAGCTGGGAAGGGATGCACACAATATAACCAGACATTTAAGGCCCAAATGTACTAAGCCTTTCCATCACCCTTGCATTGCACAAAGCGACGCAGGGCAATGCAAATGCTTATTTGGGGTTTACAAAGCCAGGCAAGGCTGGATTTGCATGGCTTTGTAAAGGAATGCATTGCAACACAGCAGCGTCAGCTGTGTTGCGTTACAATTCTTAGTTAAAATGTGTTTCATGCAGGGAGCATGGGCATTCCCGTGCATCCACCCATGGATTTCACGCGATTACAGATTCACTTAGGTTTGTAAATCTGGAATTGAGTGAAATCAGTGCGCCTATCACAAAGAGGGTTAATGCGGAGAAACATGTTAATTTCTCCTCTTTAGTTCCTCTTTCTATGCGTAATGCATCATTTGGTTTGTTTTTGTGGAGGAAGGTATTTCTTCCTGCACCAAAATAAATCATGCCCGTAATGCAGGCTCCCTTGTACTATGGTGCACGGGTGCCTGCATTGGCACTAGGCAGCCACAAGAGCGAAAGCTCTAGAAGAGAGCTAAAGAGTGCCATATCTTAGAAGATACAGCACTTTTCAGCTATCTCCGGCTCATGTAATGCAGGCGCCTGTACTATGGTGCACGGGTGCCTGCATTGGCACAAGGCAGCCACAAGTGTGCAAGCCCTAGAAGAGAGCTAAAGAGAACCATATCTTAGAAGATACAGCACATTTCAGCTATCTCCAGCTCATGTAATGCAGGCGCCTGTACTATGGTGTACGGGTGCATGCATTGGCACTAGGCAGCCACAAGAGTGAAAGCTCAAGAAGAGAGCTAAAGAGTGCAGTATCTTAGAAGATACAGCACTTTTCAGCTATCCCCAGCTCATGTAATGCAGGCGCCTGTACTATGGTGTACGGGTGCCTGCATTGGCACTAGGCAGTCACAAGTGTGCAAGCTCTAGAAGAGAGCCAAGAGTGCCATATCTTAGTAGACACAGCACTTTTCAGCTATCCCCAGCTCATGTAATGCAGGCGCCTGTACTATGGTGCATGGGTGCCTGCATTGGCACTAGGCAGTCACAAGTGTGCAAGCTCTAGAAGAGAGCCAAGAGTGCCATATCTTAGTAGACACAGCACTTTTCAGCTATCCCCAGCTCATGTAATGCAGGCGCCTGTACTATGGTGCACGGGTGCCTGCATTGGCACAAGGCAGCCACAAGTGTGTAAGATCTAGAAGAGAGCTACAGAGTGCCATATCTTAGAAGATACAGCACTTTTCAGTTATCTCCTGCTCATGTAATGCAGCACAGCGATACCAAAGGGGATGAGGGACGGAGCGTTTGAGTAAATCAAACACCCACCCCCAGTCAACTGATCTGGGTTTAATTCATCATCATTCTTTAGCTCACTCCACCACCCCAGTTCAGACATGGGCATATGCAAATCAGTCTGACCCTGTGCCTCATGGATACAGTCTAGCCTGAACTGCCAAGCCATGTCTTCCCGTACCTAGCATTGATAAGAATCAGTAGGACTTCATTTCTAAGGAATCGCTCCCAGGTTTACGAAGCAATACTAGTAATGCCTCTTGGGGTCAGTTGCCCCGCAGTGAGAGCAGCTGTATATAATTCTAACTGTTTTGGGACCAGCAAAGCTTCATACGCTTTGTAAAAATCGACGGATAACCCATCCATCCAGGGTCCCTACATGTAGCAGCTCCTCAGACAGTGTCTTCGATTTCTTGCTCCGTAATGATAGGGTTAAGTTCATCTCTCCCTATCAGTTTATTAACTGGTAGTGTAAGCATAATGAGGAATTCACAGATCTGGTCCGACGATCGCAAAGAGATCGGTAATGTGTGGTGAACACCATGTGTATATCAATTTGGTTAGTGATGAGTCGTGTCGGGCAAAATCGCATTGCCATGGTTATTAAAGACCAAAGTGGTCTTTAATAACCAGGGCAATAGTTGGCCAATAGTTGGCCTGGTGTGTCGCCATCCACATGCATCTTAGCTTGGTATGTTCTGTAGTCGAAGAATCTCAGCAATTCGATAAGGTGGTGCCTGACATACAAGTCTTTATCAGGGTCAGGGCCAAAATACCTACGCAATAATCTCACCCCCTATATTCCAATTAGAAACCTCCGCTCTAGCCACCTATCACTCTTATGTTCCTGATGCATTCGCACAGCCAAACACCGAGGACGTGCCTTCTCTTATCTTGCCCCACTCCACTGGAATAAACTTCCTCTTTCCATTCGAACATGCCCAAGCTTGGTGGAATTCAAAAAATATTGGCTGTTCTAACTGCGACTTTCTAACCTTTCTGTCCTACAGTACCGAGATACCATAACATGTCACCGTCTCGCTGCAGTCAGGGCTGGCTTCTCAGCGGGGTCACCACATGCTGCAGGCTCAGGGTCTTCCAGCAAAGCCTCTATTTAAACCAGATCACGATGCATGGCAGCTCGCACACCTATGATTGTGTGTATGAAATGGCCTTGCATCACTACCTTCATGGCTCTTATTCTGTCAATCTATGTGGTAGCATTGCCCCAGTTGTCTGTTAAGTAATTGACAGCGCAGTATCTGTTGATTCCCATAATAGTGGATCCTCCAATGCAGCTGGCTGTAATCGCCAGGTTGTCACTGGGGAAGTGGGGCACCCTAAGGTAGTTGGAACTGAAAGGGGTATGTTCCAACAGACTCCTCCCTAAGGGCCTGATTCACAAAGGTAAAGTAAGATCAAAAGTCTAACTTTAGAACAGAAGTCTAAGTTTAGACCTAAAGTCTAACTTTAGAACAGAAGTCTAAGTTTAGACCTAAAGTCTAACTTTAGAACAGAAGTCTAAGTTTAGACCTAAAGTCTAACTTTAGACCTGAAGTCTAACTGTACACCTGAAATCTAAGTTTAGGCCTGAAGTTTAAATTTAGACCTAAAGTCTAATTTTGACTAAAAGTCTAACTCTACTACTTTAAGGTATTCACAAAGGTAAGTTACTACTAGTAAGTTTACTACTAGTAAACTTACTAGTAGTAAAGTTAAGTTAATACTATTAAAATTACTAGTAGTAGAGTTACTAGTAGTAACTTACCTTGGTAAAGTTAGACTTTTGGTGTCAGTTAGACTTTTTTTAACACATGTTTTATTGGTATATTCAATAAGAACGGTCTGACAGAATCCACAATCATGAATGCATGTGCAAAGCATTGTATAGAACAATACATTTACCAAAGTCCCAAACAGTTCTTACATTCCCAACTTTAAAATGAGCTTTTGTTTTTGGCCTTATGTCACTTGTGCTCTGAGGGAGTTCAGAAATAAGGCTTAATGCGCCTCAGGGAGGTTTGGGGGTCAAGTTTATTTACAGCCCCAAATCAGGGGGCCCCTCAAGGTACCACATGGGGACAGGGTACTCTAGCCTTTAGTGATCATTAAAGTCATTGTGAGTACAATCGTATGCTTGCACACCCATGTGGGGGTCGGGGATGGGACTGTAGTGCCAGAATATGAAAAACTGGTTAAAGAAAGAAACAATAAGTGACCTAAACCGGATTCATGCATAATCTACTGTCCCAGGGGGTTTTATGGTGTCAGCAGGAGAACAGGAGGGTATGGTGGCAGAGGGAAGGGCCATGGCTAAGTGGGGCGGGGGGTACCCCAGCCACAACCACCATCTTCCAGGCCATCAGAGCCCAGTTACTCCAAGAGCTCAAGGAGCCAGGGTAGCCTTGAACAGCATTCCAGCTCACTCAACAAGGTCATCCCCTTTTCCCCAGTTGCTCATGTTCATCGTCTTCCCATTTGTCTGTAGTTGTGGGAAACTCCCATTCATTTGCACAGGGAGGTATGGGCCTACGAAAGACCGGACGCTCCTCTTCTTGCATCAATGCTCTTTCTTCAGCACAGGCCCACACAGTGAAGTCCTGTACCCATGTTACCACTTACGTTCCCACTGCGGACGTTCAGGCCATTGTGATGCATCCTTTGGCCAGGAACAGTGCCATGACAAGTAGCCTGATCCTCACTTTCTTCTGCATGTGTCTAGGAAAGGACCACTTCTGGGAATATTCTCAAGGGTCATAATGACTTTCAATACTCACACCCAGTCCCCATGAGGCACAGGGTCAGACTGATTTGCATATGGCCATGTCTGAACTGGGGTGGCAGAGTGGGCTAAAGAACGGTGATGGATTAAACCCAGATCTTTTGACTGGGTGTGAATGTTTGATTGGTTCAGATGCTCCGTCCATCACCACCCCCTTTTGTACCGCTGTCATTGCAAACAGCAGTGTCCCCGGGGTGGGCACCCCAGGACATGCAGGGGCCGGCCCTTTGGGCCATCAAGGGCTCCAGGAGGGGTGTCGCGTGGCACCCCCTCTCAATGTGTTCAAAGCCCCGGGGAGGTGGTGGTCCCCTTGGCTCGGGGGTCCATAACGCACCCTGCATTTGCATTTTTAGTGACCCGGGGAGGTGGCAGTCCCCAGGATGTGTGGGAGGCCTCCAGCACCCCACACAGGTTTTCTTTTTTTTTTTAAAACATACAAGCTCCGATGGGTGGCAGTCGCCGGGGCTGCGGGAGGGCCGCGTGCCCTCCCGCAGATAATTAACATAGCCCTAGGGAGGTGGCGGTCCCTGGGGCTCTGGGGACCCCGCAGGCCCCCGCTACATTAATAAATTGCACCCAGGACTTTGCCCACCCGGGAGCATTGAAAACGAAGCACCAGAGACCTCACTTTGTTTTTTGGGATGGATTCGCGCACCGACGTGACCCCGCCAGAAACCAAAAAATTGAAATGCTTTTTTTGGGCCTGGAGGTCCCTGTGGGACCCACTGAGCAGGCCTGGGGGGTCTGGTGTTTTTACCCTGCCCCCTTTTCTTGTATTTTTTATATCTTTATTTTACCTTTTTCTTTCTCCCTCAGTCTGAGCACAAGATGGCTGCCAACACTCCTGGTTTCAAGTGTTGGCAGCCAATCAGAGACAAACTCAAGCTCGCGGGTTAGGCTCCGCCCAGATATATATTTTTTTACTTTTTAGAATTTCTCAGGAACTATTGAATGGATTTACACTATTTAACATAAAGGACTCTCTGAACCAAGGGCTACCTTTTTACAAAACTTGGTGTAAATCCTTTCAGCAGTTTGGGCTGTAGCTTTGTCTAAAGATTTTTATGGAAAATAACATGGGGAAAATGAGTTTTGGGACCCCCATTTTTCCTCAGCCCCGCTTGATGAATCACCCCAAAGCTTTCATAACAGGAGCCGACTGGAGCGCCCCACTAGTTTTGAAAATTTTGCGAACATTCGTCAAAAGGCGCCAAAGTTATTGGGAAAAGAACGCTTTTCCTATGGAAACTAGGACCTAACTATAACTACCTACTGGCGACCGCCAGTAAGTTATATATATATATATATATTACCTACTGGCGGTCGCCAGTAGGTATATATAGTTAGGATTTTTTCTCTATGGGATTTTTGAAAATTCTATGTCTAATAACTTTGGCGTTTGTGGACGGAATTGGCTGAAATTTTCAGGAAAATGGAACATTTTGTTTCTGAGCAGCCCCTGAAAATTGGGGGGGGGGTTCGTCAAGGGGGGGCCGAGAAAAAAGGGGGGTCCTAAAATGCGTTTTTCCCATGTTAATTTCCTTAGGGCGGTTGGCCTCACTTTTAGCCCGAACGGCTGAATGGATTTGCATGAAACTTGGCAAAATTGTAGGGACTGTTAGCCCGATGTGCCTTTGCTAGGTCTCAATATATGTGCTCCAGTGGATTTTGATAAATTAACGTTCAAAAAAATATATATATCTGTAACAGCGCTCCGGGTAGCGCTCCGGTTCGCGTACTTGACGCGTAACGGAACTTCGCGAAGCGAAGCTGATTGGCTCTCCGGTGTCTGTCAACATTCTAAACAGTCCGGAGAGACCGCCATCTTGTCTCTCGGTAGGATCGAGAGACAAGAGGAGGCCAAAACAAAGGGGGAAATGACCATAAGGGGGCATAGTAGATCCTCCCTCACCCTCTAGATTTGATGTGGAGGCTTTAAAAGGGCCCCGCGGGGCAAAAAAAAACAACAAAAAAATCGTTTTTTTTGCGTGGGGAGCGCCCGGTACGCTTTTGTGGAATGGGCGGTGGTAATCTAAATGATGAGGGGGGGGGGCAGAGTTCAAAGCACATCAGCGTGCATAAACACGAAAATGTTTTGATCTACCACGTACTTGACGTATCTCTAGCTTTATTAATACAATAAACAATAATGAAAAATCAACATCAATAGGGTTGTCCGTATTCCCAGTCAGTACCCTTCCCCGCCCGCCATGTGCACAAAGACCGCATACATCCCCCATAACGTCAAGGCTAAGTAACTAGAACGTCATAAGGAGTTGCAAGTCGCTCCCATACTGGCGCCATTTTGGTCGAGGCCAGGCAGGTCCAGAGTATAGTTCAATGTCTCCAATAAGTAGCGGCAGGACCAGAATCCCTTTCGGCAGTTCTGGCTTCATCATTACGAGCACTAGAAAACAAGACATTCTGGGTAATACCACCCTTGACGCAGCACTTTATTCTACAAGATGGTGTCTTTCAAAAGCCAGGGGTATAGGAGTATGTAACAAGCGAGCCATTTAATTGAAAAAACTAAACGTGACAAACGGTTGCAGAATCAGTGAAGGTTGATTTTTTAATTGAAAGTATAACAGGATCAGTTACAATAAAATCGTTCATACGCACACCATGGGCGAGTATCATGGGTAACATTATTTCGAAGCTTTATTAATACAATAATCAATAATGAAAAATCGACATCAATAGGGTTGTCCGTATTCCCAATCAGTACCCTTCTCCGCCCGCCATGTGCACAAAGACTGCATACATCCCCCATAACGTCAAGGATAAGTAACTAGAACGTCATAAGGAGTTGCAAGTCGCTCCCATACTGGCGCCATTTTGGTCGAGGCCAGGCAGGTCCAGAGTATAGTTCAATGTCTCCAATAAGTAGCGGCAGGAGCAGAATCCCTTTCGGCAGTTCTGGCTTCGTCATTACGAGCTCTAGAAAACAAGACATTCTGGGCAATACCACCCTTGACGCAGCCCTTTATGCTACAAGATTGTGTCTTCCATTCAGAAAATATTGTTGGCAGCATTTTGAAAGGAAAGATAAACGGCCGTTCTCCTAGTGAGTCTCACATTGTTACATTTATGAAGAATGTTGAAGAGTAGTATGTTGAAAATATGAAGCCATCATTCTACAAACTCTCAACCAGCCTTGGATGGAAAAATCCTGAAGAATGTACAAACTGAAAAACCGTTTTTGTCTGCATAGCATCAGCAGCAACACTTGAGTCAGCTTTGTGTGAAGCCGCCATCTTGATCCAATTAATACTGTCCACCTGCACACATTCAGGGACCAGGCCGCATTGCGAGGGCACCGCAAGACGTGTCTTCAGGTCAAACGGATTGTGGGACAAGGTCCAGAATGAAGAGTCACCAAAAGGCAAAAAGTTCCGCCGGACCCCGGGAGGTGGCCGCCTATGTCGGGGCCGATCTCAGGCCACACCAGGGCAACAAGACTTGGGGAGGGGGCAGGAGCCAAGCGCCCCCTCCCAGTCCGCGCCACCACACCGCCCCTCGGGGGCCTCCGTCAAGCGGTTCAGGGAGGCACCGCAGGCAGCGGTTCTTCAGATCAGTGGCTCTCACCGGCAAGGCTCCCCTCCGTCAGCAGCGATCGTTGGCGCTGTGGTTGCGGCCGGAGGCCCCGCCTAGTCAACGCTCCAGCCTCTCCATGTCGTAGGCCGCAAGAGTGGGCGCAACTCAGCTGGATGGCGGGTGAGACGCTGTAGCCGCAAGAGTAGGCGAAACTCAACCGGCCGAGTGAGGCACTGTACCGCAAGAGCGGGCGGAACTCAGCTGGCCGAGCGAGGCACTGTGCCGCAAGAGTGGGCGGAACTCAGCTGGCCGAGTGAGGCACTGTGCCGCAAGAGCGGGCGGAACTCAGCTGGCCGAGCGAGGCACTGTACCGCAAGAGTGGGCGGAACTCAGCTGGCCGAGCGAGGCACTGTGCCGCAACAGTGGGCGGAACTCAGCTGGCCGAGCGAGGCACTGTGCCGCAAGAGCGGGCGTAACTCAGGTGGCCGAGCGAGGCACTGTAGGTCTTCCTCTCACAAAGATGAAAGTCAGAGTGAGGAAACAAGGAGGGGTTTTCATCATTTGGGACATAAAAAATAGTTCTAAACCAATGAAAAGTGTCATTTTTACGTCACATGACCTAGCCTTACATCATTAGGAAACCAAAAGTGAAATGAACCAATGAAAATTTTTATTAACAAGTCACATGACCTGTTATGCTTACGTTACGCGCTCTGCCCTGTGCCCCGGATCGCTTCCGGGAAGCTGCGCTTCGCGCATCGGGTGCGCTAACGCGGCGCGTCATATGACGCATTACGCGACACTACAGTGTTTCTGGATGTTTCAGACTGAAGCTGGCGTCAGCATGAGAGCACCCCGTGGCTACGTTGTGACCGTTCCACAAGCAATCATGGCAGTCGCTCCCCACCGGAAGTCTGCGGGAGTCGGGGGCCCCGGTGACTCTTGTAGAATCTTCAAGGCTGAGGGGACGCTTTTGGGAATGGGGCCCATGCCCTAGCAGTCAAGCGTCCGAGTTCCAGGGTTGCCCAGAGCCATCCTTGCAGGCCAGGCCCAAGTCTGTGGAGCCGACCGCCATTTCGTGAGCTCCGTGGCAGCCGCCTGTCGCTGTACCGCAAGAGTGGGTGCAAATCAGCCGGATGGCGGGTGAGACGCTGTAATAGCAAGAGCAGGCGCAACTCAGCTGGCCGAGAGAGGCACTGTGCCGCAAGAGTGGGCGTAACTCAGCTGCCGAGTGAAGCGCTGGGGTGCAGCTGAGAAACCTCCACCTGGGGAGGTGGGGGAGGCTCGTTCGCGCCGCCTCTCCCTTCCGGTGCACCCCACGCCGTCTCGTGGCGCAGGTAGGCACTGTGCCGGAAGAGTGGGCGTAACTCAGATGCCGAGTTAAGCGCTGGGGTGCAGCTGAGAAACCTCCACCTGGGGAAGTGGGGGAGGCTCGTTCGCGCCGCCTCTTCCTTCCAGTGCACCCCACGCCGTCTCCTGGCGCAGGTATATGTGATGGTCGGACCAGGGCACCGCAGGACGTGTCTTCAGGTCAAACGGATTGAGGGACAAGGTCCAGAATGGAAGAGTCACCAAAAGACAAAAAGTTCCGCCGGACCCCGGGAGCCGGCCGCCTATGTCGGGGACGATCTCAAGCCACAGCAGGGCAACAAGACTTGGGGAGGGGGCAGGAGCCAAGCGCCCCTTCCGAGTCCGCGCCACCACACCGCCCCTCGGGGGCCTCATTCAAGCGGCTCAGGGAGCCACCGCAGGCAGCGGTTCTTCAGATCAGTGGTCTCACCGGCAAGGCTCCCCTCCGTCAGCAGCGATCGTTGGCGCTGTGGTTGCGGCCGGAGGCCCCGCATAGTCAATGCCCCGGCCTCTCCATCTCGTAGGCCGCAGAGTAGTCGGGGAGAAATCCCGGGAACGGCAGCATGTATTTGGATCGATGTTGCAGCAGGCTGCCATGTAAATAGTTATTTAATAAAACGTTTTACCCTGTTACTTTGCTGGTGTGTTGTATATATTTATAATATTTGCATAGGGTTTGTCGTTATTTTGGGCGGGGTGGGCGGCGGAGCTGTCTTGCAGCCATCATGGCGTCGAGCTCGGTTCCTCTCACTAGTTTCATATTTCTCATGAGGGGTTGTTCCTAATGTTTCTATTTTAGCGAGGTCAAAAAGAGATCCCATTAGTGGCCTACTGATTTTGCTTGATTCCTTTTGTTTTTTCTAACGATTTTTCACTATCTGCAAAGACTAAACAGAGTATTGCGACTATGTGCTTGTTTGTAAATAGAGAATGAACCAAAGAGAAGCAATTCCAAAACAGTACATGCTTGGATAACAATCAATCAAATGGAGAGGGAAGCAGGCACGACGGATTACAACGGGGGCAAAGGCCTGCGTTACCTACACTTCACTATATGCAAAGAGAGAATAATCCTAAAAGAAAAGAGGGGAGGGGGGGCAGCGTTCAAAGCACATCAACGTGCATAAACACGAAAATGTTTTTACCTACCACGTACTTGACATTTTAAAGCTTTTGATATTTGCTAATAAAAAACCATTGAAATTCACTGAAAAAACCATAGGTTATAGACCATATATAGTTAGGAATTAGCATTTACAAAACCTTGAAACTTCACTGAAAAAACCATGGGTTATAGACCATATATAGTTAGGAATTAGCATTTACAAAACCTTATTTTACTCACACAAAACCATTGAAATTCCATATATAGTTAGTTGCACTAACTATTATATCGCGCACCCGCAATCCACTGCTGATGATGTCACATATTACATCATTCATGACATGGTCAGTGACATCACTGATGACATCACTGATGACATCTCAAATGACATCACTGATGACATCACTGATGACATCTCAAATGACATCACTGATGACATCTCAAATGACATCTCATTTGACATTACTGATCACATCACTGATGACATCATTCATGTGATGATACGATGAACCTCTTCAGACTCTAATATAACCTTAGATACACTCAGTGTAAACAGACACTCACAGACTGTCACTCATCCATGGAGTTACTCACACACCTAGTCAGTCTTGCAAAGAATCAATCACACCTCCATTTCCTCAACTATATAGTTATACACACCTTACTTATTGAAACATATACTAACACATATTTACTCTCTTATACAATCCCTGATACAAGTTCACAATGATCCATACAGCCACTCACACATTCACTGGCTCTTATGCACAGTTATTTATATATGTCAACTCTCACATGTACTGTGTTTTACATATGTACTTACTTTGACATGTAGCACTGAGATATCCATTCACTCACCAATACACTCATGCACACAGTCAACCGCCCATACAGCTGTTTCCACGTGCACTTTTGAACCCATACATCTAGTGAATCAACTGCTCACACATCTATGCACAGAGTCACACACCTCCCAGCCACCCACACACACACTCAGTCTCTCATACAAATACTTGGGCAACCAATCAATAACCCATATAGTTAGTCATATAGCTAATGATCAACACATGCAGCAGATTACAGAACAACAGACACAATGATGCACAAATTAAAACAGTTTAGTCACTAACCCATGCACTCAGTGAGACACATTTAATCACTCACTCATACAGTCAGTCATGCACCTACTAAATCCTTCATCCAGACACTTATACATCCATTCATTCTTCAATATGTAAGACATATTTTAACTTTACAGAAACATACAGTCACTGGATGTTGTCATTTGAGATGTCATCAGTGATGTCATTTGAGATGTCATCAGTGATGTCATCAGTGATGTCACTGACCATGTCATGAATGATGTAATATGTGACATCATCAGCAGTGGATTGCGGGTGCGCGATATATAGTTAGTGCAACTAACTACATATGGAATTTCAATGGTTTTGTGTGAGTAAAATAAGGTTTTGTAAATGCTAATTCCTAACTATATATGGTCTATAACCCATGGTTTTTTCAGTGAATATATATATATATATTCACTGAAAAAACCATAGGTTTTACACACGTTATAGTTAGGAAGTAGCATTTACAAAACCTATGAAATTCACTGAAAAAACCATAGGTTTGACACCAGTTATAGTTAGCTGGAAATGTCATGAGTGATGTAATATGTGACGTCATCAGCAGTGCATTACACGCGCAAGTTATAGTGAGTCCAACTAACTATAACGTGGAATTTCATTGGTTTTATATCAGTAAAATTTCCAGCTAACTATAACTGGTGTCAAACCTATGGTTTTTTCAGTGAATTTCATAGGTTTTGTAAATGCTACTTCCTAACTATAACGTGTGTAAAACCTATGGTTTTTTCAGTGAATTTCATTGGTTTTTAAAATGCTAATTCAGAAATATCTCGTGTATACAACCTATACTTTTGTCAATAAAGTTCTGGCAATATTGTTTTCAGAAACAAGCCGTTTTCTTCACTGTTCAAGTTGCATAGAGACTCCTTGTAAAGCGATACAGAATTAGAAAGTCTGTACCTTGCCTTTTTTTCAACGCATTAAAATTTGCCTGTAAATAAAAATAGCCTTTCTAAACTTTCGTGCACGACCCGGTGTGCGCACTCTCGGCAACAGTTCTCAATAAAATGGATAGCGCATTTCCAGGCTTTCGTGTGCGACCGACTGCGCGCACCCGCCTATATATTTCGTGAAAACTTTGCAATCTGAACTTATTGAATTTCTTCATAGACCCATCAAAGAACTTATAATACGTCAAAGAGACTAAACCTAGGCTTCTTTTTTCATATTATGAAAATTTTCATTAAATGGAGCCGAATGTCTTTTTAAACTTTCGTGTGTGACCGAATGTACACACCTTGGTATTTTAAAAAAAAATATAAAAGGTTTTATACTTTAACAATTGTATGCTTGAATCGAGCTCAGAAGATATATTAAATCCGGATATGTTTGGATTTACTCCTTTTCACGTTTTGAAACTTCGCTGAATTAGACCGCTACTTCCAAATGGCGTACGTGACCAGATACTATCACCGCGTACACGTCTTGAGACGCGCATGTGAAGTCATGTGACTTGAAAACAACACTTCCAATTGGTTCTTAGTAGTTTCTATTCTGCAATTTACACGGAGCACTCCACCCACTTCTCTCACTATCTTTTCTACTCTCAAAAGAGAACAACGTTCAACGCCCTTCGGAAGACTTTGCTGAAATGGCTGCCGCCCCGCATTCATCTTCCGAATCTGAAGGAAATGAGCGACTACCTTTAAAAAGAAAAAAGGAATCTTTTATTTGGCAATTTTTCACTTATCCTGAAGAACAAAAGAAAGTGAATGCGCCAAAAGTTACCTGCACGATATGCAATTTGGTTCTCTCAAGAGGAAATCCAAGAAAAAATATATTCCTTTTCCATACATACCATGGTGCGGCATGTCAAACAAGTGCACCCTGTGGAATTTGCACAGGCATCGACAAGAGCCCTGGCCACGCTATTACCATCAGAGGTGGCCAGCACATCATCTGGTGGACGACCTCTATCTCCATCGAGTGCTGTGATGGACTTGAGACCATATCTTGCAAAGGTGCACATGAAATGCAACGAGTGTGGAGAAATTCTTCTGTACGGAGAGCAGAGCCTCATTCTTACTAAACTAAAAATTGAGAGTCATAAATGCCCTGAGAAAAGATAAATTTCTTCATTTCATTTTGATCCTGTGTCACACATGAAAATGTTGTTGCAAGTTAAAAAAATCAAAAACTGCATGACACTGTTCCTGTCAAGGTAGCATAGCTGACGGCCTAGGGGTGGAGGACCGTTGTGCAAATACCCCGGGGAGGACTCTGGATATGCTTGGTCCCTGAGATTCTTAGATGTCACTGCCTTCCACAAATGGCATAAGTCCTGGATGTTCGGTGCCATACTTGAGGGTTTGACCTAAAGACACGTCCTGCGGCGCCCTGGTCCAAAATCAAACAACATAACACTTGTTTTAAAAAAAAAAAAAAAGTTATTTTCAGAACTAACTCATTGTACCAAAAACAGCTCCAGGAGCATATTATAAAGGGGGTTTATCTCCCCTTTTTTGGCTTTCGTTCGTGCGCGACCGTGTGCGCGCACCCGCCTATATATTTCAGGAAAACTTCGCGATTGCAACTTATTAAATTTCTTCATAGACCCATCAAAGAACTTATACTACGTCAAAGACAGTAAACCTAGGCTTCTTTTTTATTATTATGAAAATTTTCATTAAATGGAGCCGAATGTCTTTTTAAACTTTCGTGTGTGACCGAATGTACACACCTTGGTATTTTAAAAAAAAAATATAAAAGGTTTTATACTTTAACAATTGTATGCTTGATTCCAGCTCAGAAGATATATTAAATCCGGATATATTTGGATTTACTCCTTTTCACGTTTTGAAACTTCGCTGAATTAGACCGCTACTTCCAAATGGCGTACGTGACCAGATACTATCACCGCGTACACGTCCTGAGACGCAAATGTGAAGTCATGTGACTTCACAACAACACTTCCAATTGGTTCTTAGTAGTTTCTATTCTGCAATTTACACGAAGCACTCCACCCACTTCTCTCACATCTTTACCCTGTTATCTGCAATTGTGAACATCAAAAGGAGCTGCGCTACGCCCCTGTAAGAGGCATCACTCCCACTGCTGCAACGGCTTGGCAGTCCTCCAGATGCACAGGAACAGCCCCTCCGATCCATTGAAGTTCTCTGTCGTGAGAGGCCTCACTCCCACTGCTGCAACGGCTTGGCAGTCCTCCAGATGCACAGGAACAGCCCCTCCGATCCATTGAAGTTCTGTGTCGGTCTCAATACCACTTACGAAATGAAAATAAGCACTGAAGAATATTTATGCTGTAGCAGGAGGAGTACTACATGCTTGCAGAATGCATTCTATTACCTATAAAAAAGTGAAACACCCACGCTACAATCATATAGAATACTTCCTCTAAAGAAGCCTGTGAATAACTTTCGAACATCAGGTTAACCTTTTTTTACTCTCTCATCATTGTTAAAGATAAGTATTTACAATACTATATTAAACAATGCCATGATTTTTCCTTTTTAATTTTAAAAATCTTGCCATCTTTCACAAACCCAATACTCATGGCTTCTTTTTCGTGACAAAAATCTTGCAATATTACATACCTACATAGAATAACAGAAAAAACATAAAACTACAAAGGCCAAACAGTCTACTAAACGCGGATTTGTAACCTATGGGGCAGATTCATGTTAACTACTTCATACCCAGATATGCACCAGTTAATGTGCACCACAGTATGGTAGTGCTCCGTTACCCATGGTGTGCCACATTTGAAATGTGGCGCACCATGGTACAAAAACACCATACATGCGTAACACATCTGTGCTCAAAAACGAATACATTGCTAGAGTTGCATCGCAACTGTGATGCAGCTCCAGCAAGGCTCACCAATGCACTATATTCACAATGCTGCGTCAATACCTACGCCTGCTTCAAGCACATGCACAGTTTTGAAACAGCATGGTCCTGAAAGTCACTGAGTGAAATATCATACATTACAGTCAGCCACTTTCAAGACGCATTCCTTCAGAGGAACACTTACCGGTTATTAGAGGTAGATCGTCCGACTCCACCGGAGGAGACCCCTAATAAAAAAGACATATATAAAATGCGGACTAGCCGCTGTATCGTGCTAGCAAACTTTAACTTAAAAATCGTTAGAAAAAACAAAAGGAATCGAGCAAAATCAGTAGGCCACTGATAGGATCTCTTTTTCACCTCGCTAAAATAGATACATTAGGAACAACCCCTCATGAGAAATATGAAACTAGTGAGAGAAACCGAGCTCAACGCCATGATGGCTGCAAGATAGCTCGGCTCAGCCGCCCACCCCGCCCAAAATAACGACAAACCCTATACAAATATTATAAAAAAATACAACACACCAGCAAAGTAACAGGGTAAAACGTTTTATTAAATAACTATTTACATGGCAGCCTGCTGCAACATGAAAACAACACTTCCAATTGGTTCTTACCAGTTTCTATTCTGGAATTTACACGCAGCACTCCACCCACTTCTCTCACTATCTTTTCTACTCTCAAGAGAGAACAACGTCCTACATTTTTCGGAAGACTTTGGTGAAATGGCTACCGTATCTCATTCATCTTCCGAATCTGAACAAAATGATCGACTACCTTTAAGAAGAAAAAAGAATCTTTCATCTGGCAATTTTTCACTTATCCTGAAGATCAAAAGAAAGTAAATGCACCAAAAGTAACCTGCACGATATGTGACTCGTTTCTCTCAAGAGGAAATCCAACAAAAAAATATTCCTTCTCAATACATACCATGGTGCGGCATGTCAAACAAGAGCACCCTGTGCAATTTGCAGAGGGATTGACAAAAGCCCTGGCCACGCTATTACCGTTAGAGGTGGCCAGCACATTTTTTGATCGACGACCTGTATCTCCATCGAGTGCAGAGATGGACTTGAGATATTTAACTATATATGGTCTATAACCTATGGTTTTTTCAGTGAATTTGCTCCGCCGCCCACCCCGCCCAAAATAACGAGAAACCCTATGCAAATATTATAAATATATACGATACACCAACAAAGTAACAGGGTAAAACGTTTAATTAAATAACTATTTACATGGCAGCCTGCTGCAACATCGATCCAAATGCATGGTTTTTTCAGTGAAATTCCTCCGCCGCCCACCCCGCCCAAAATAACGAGAAACCCTATGCAAATGTTATAAATATATACAACACACCAACAAAGTAACAGGGTAAAACGTTTAATTAAATAACTATTTACATGGCAGCCTGCTGCAACATCTCCGCCAGCAGACGGCGTGGGGTGCACTGGAAGGGAGAGGCGGCACGAACGAGCCTCCCCCACCTCCCCAGGTGGAGGTTTCTCAGCTACACCCCAGCGCTTCACTGATCTCCTTGTCCTCAGTCAAGCATCAATAGTAAGATTTTCATAGGTGAGTGTAGGTTCATAGTTTGCCATCCACAGACTAAAAGCCTGGAGTGGCAGTGAAAAAACCATAACTAGGTAAGAAGGAACGCAGAGGCTGTAGGAAGGACTCTGCATATGCTTGGTCCCTGAGATGCTTCGATGTCACTGCCTTCCACAAATGTCATAAGTCCTGGATGTTGGGTGTCATAATTGAGGGTTTGACCTAAAGACACGTCCTGCGGTGCCCTGGTCCAACCATCACATATACCTGCGCCAGGAGATGGCGTGGGGTGCACTGGAAGGGAGAGGCGGCGCGAACGAGCCTCCCCCACCTCCCCAGGTGGAGGTTTCTCAGCTACACCCCTAAAGACACGTCCTGCGGTGCCCTGGTCCAACCATCACATATACCTGTGCCAGGAGACGGCGTGGGGTGCACTGGAAGGGAGAGGCGGCGCGAACGAGCCTCCCCCACCTCCCCAGGTGGAGGTTTCTCAGCTGCATCCCAGCACTTCACTCGACATAGGCGGCCGGCTCCCGGGGTCCGGCGGAACTTTTAGCCTTTTGGTGACTCTTCCATTCTGGACCTTGTCCCACAATCCGTTTGACCTGAAGACACGTCCTGCAGTGCCCTGGTCCAACCATCACATATACCTGCGCCAGGAGACGGCGTGGGGTGCACTGGAAGGGAGAGGCGGCGCGAACGAGCCACCCCCACCTCCCCAGGTGGAGGTTTCTCAGCTACACCCCAGCGCTTCACTCGACAAGCTGAGTTGCGCCCGCTCCTGCGGCACAGTGCCTCGCTCGGCCAGCTGAATTACGCCTGCTCTTGCTATTACAGCGTCTCACCCGCCATCCGGCTGAATTGCACCCACTCTTCCGGTACAGCGACAGGCGGCTGCCACGGAGCTCAGGAAATGGCGTTCGGCTCCACAGACTTGGGCCTGGCCTGCAAGGATGGCTCTGGACAACCCTGGAACTCGGACGCTTGACTGCTACGGCATGGGCCCCATTCCCAAAAGCGTCCCATCAGCCTTGAAGATTCTACAAGAGTCACCGGGGCCCCCGACTCCCGCAGAGTTCCAGTGGGGAGCTTCTGCCATGATTGCTCGCAGAATGGCCACGACGTAGCCACGGGGTGCTCTCATGCTGACGCCAGCTTCAGTCTGAAACTGCCAGAAACACTGTAGACTACCAATTCAATCAGTTCCGGTGGAGCCCCAACGACGTATCGCGTTGTTGCATAATGCGTCATATGACACGCTGCGTTAGCGCACCCGGAAGTGCTCCGGTGCGCGAGGCGCGAAGCTCAGCTTCCCGGAAGCAATCCGGGGCGCGGCGCGGAGCGCGTAACGTAAGCATAACAAGTCATGTGACTTGTTAATAAAACTTTTCATTGGTTTAGAAATATTTTTTGTCCCAAATGATGAAAACCCCTCCTTGTTTCCTCTTGACTCCTGCCCCCTCCCCAAGTCTTGCTCGGCCAGCTGAGTTTCGCCCACTCGTGCAGCCTACGACATGGATACGCCGGGGCGTTATGGATCAGTATGAGCAAATATACACTTGGGGATTCACAAGCAACAACAAGCCTTTGTATTTGGGGCTCTAAATCAACAACAGTGAGAGAACAGAACCGAACTAAGCACTCAGAGGCTACGTTTAAACGTAACATCATCTCCCCAAAGGTACATCACCTTACACACACATGCACTCTGATCTCCTTGGCCTCAGTCAAGCATCAATAGTATGATTTTCATAGGTGAGTCTAGGTTCATGGATTTCCATCCACAGACTAAAAGCCTGGAGTGAGAGTGAAAAAACCATAACTAAGTAAGAAGGAAGACAGAAACAGAATCTTCCTCTGCAACATCCGGCTCTGCATCGCTACTTACTTATAAATGCAGAAAAAACTCAATTAACACAAGGGCTCTTTTCAGAGCCACCTTATATCAAAGCACTCAAACTTCTGATTTATCTCCATTTTCACACTCTTCTAAATAAGTGTGCGCGCCCGAGTGCGCGCACCCCGCAACTTTAAAAAAAATAAAAATATATATATTTTCGCCTTTAAGGACCTTACTGCACACCCTGAGAAAACCTACGCAGCAAAACAATCTCTACCTTCTCCCCTTTCCATGTTCCAACGCTTTCAAATGAACAATATATTTACTCGCAGTGACAAAATGGCGGTCAACACTTCCTGATTTCCTTCGAATCGAACGTTAACACACGTCACGCAGCAAAAAAAAAATTCCGCTCGCGCGCAGCCGCTTGAGTGCGCGCACCCGTGCGCGCTTACAGATATATAATTGACTTTAACTTTAATTTTCTCAGCAACTACTGAACGGATTTACACCATTCCAAAAAAAGCGTAATCTGCGAGCCGGACTCTACAGTTTTGCCAAATTTCTTATAAACCCATTCAGCCGTTCGACCTGTAGCCGTGTCTAAACGTCCTATGGAAAATAACATGGAGAAAACACGTTTTGGGACCCCCCTTTTATCTCAGCCCCCGCTTCACCAATCCCCCCAAACTTTCCGGGAAGGAGCGCAGCGGACCGAGCCATCTTCTTTGAGAAATTCGCAAAGATTCATAAACCAGAGCCAAAGTTAATCCAAATAGAATGTTGAGGATTTCCTATGGAAACTAGGTCCTAACTATAACTACCTACTGGCGACCGCCAGTAGGTAATATATATATATATATATTTGTACAAAATTCCTCCGATGTTCCGTTCCACTATTGGATTTCGGCGAAGGATCACGGCACCACATCCAGAAATGAATTTCAAAAGTGCTGTTGTTTAAACTATAGTGCAAGTACAAATGGTAGAGGACGGTCTACGTATTTTGGCTCTCATCCTTCTACTGGACCATAGAGCCTAGCGACTAGAGTGTCTCTTTTAAAGTGCTCAGTGCAATTACCCACATTCCTTTCTATTAGAAAACAGACTAGACTTTATATAATCCTGATTAAACTTCTATGAATGTGACAATCTACCTTCCTTTACTAAGACAGTTGTTTTATAATTATTAGTTGATGTGCAAAAAAAACAAAAATATATATATATTTTTTTCTGCTGTCTGAGACCCATATTAATTAGTTACCTTGTCCCTAAAAGTAGGGAAAGGTTTAAGGGGGAAAATATCCCTAGGTCCCTGTCCTCGTGCTTGATTAAGTTGTGAACATGATGGGTAATCATTTTGATACTGCCATAAAATTCCCATTCTCCCTGTAATCTCCATGATTTTGTACATGCTGTGATGTTGTTCTTCACATATATGTAATCCCTTTCAATAAGGTACATAATTGATACAAGGTGGCTGGTGCAAAATCCATCAGATGTAAAGTACATTTGTAAAAAATGTTAAGAAACCAATCTATTTTTGTATTTTTCAAACTATCTCTAAAAAGCGGTCAAGGAGAGGTTTAGCCATGTGTTGATAACGTGACTAGTGCATTCATTATATTGTTTATCATTAAGAAAAATGAATTGTAAAGTACATTAAACTATATTGACCCCTACAAGATAACAATTTTCAATTCATATGCAAAAAGTGCCTTTGTAAGTCATAAAATATACCGTAAAAAAGTTGATTAAATATCTAAAATCAGCAGTAAAGATAGTCATTTCACAGTGTTCATGTGAGTAGAGGCAGTGTACCATGTGTTCAGCCTTCGCTGGTTTTCCTAGTTTTCAAATAGATGAGTCGCAGATGGACCAATGATTCATAGTGTGTACCAAAACCAATCTTCCTCTGTTGTGTCCCTTACAGTTAGTCATTATTTTGATAGCTTCTCATGCGAGGTCCTACCATTGAGTTCTAATGTTCATCACTGATAGTGATAGAGATGGACCTCCTTTCATTTTTCAACCTACTCTTTCTTCCACTACAGATGGATATGTAATTCTTCATCTAAATTATGGCCAAATCGGCTTCCGGTGCCAATCGCTAGAATTAATCTTGACTCTGTTCTGTGTAGATAGAGGGTTCTTATTACAACAACATGCAAAAGGGGCCTCCCGAATGATAAAGAACCAGCAAATGGATTCAACCAAACACCCACAGAAAATCAATTATATTTTAGATTTTTTTTATTTTTTATGTATATGGTCATTTTGAATAAAGTTCTGATAACAAAACACACAAGAAATTCATCATGTTCAGTGACTTCAAATACATAGAAATTTCATTAAATGATACAAAAGACAAAAAGGAACATCAGCCCAAAGGGTAAATAGAACAATAAAAAACATGACATGCAATTCAGTCATTCAATCAAGCAACCATAAGCTACCTATCATACAATACATACATCCATACTCAATCAAAACATCATTTCATCATACATCAGAGGATTCTGTCTCCACCTCTTTCTTTTGGTTTCACAATTTTGATCCGAGTGTACTTTAAAAGCTGTCAATCACTTGAATGGAAATTGTGAAAGCGTTTAGTCATGGGGTAAGTGAAGTCTTGGGGGCAGATTTATGAGGCCCTTGCGCCTCTTTGCGCCGCAATTGCGTCACGTAATGTGATGCAACGGCGGCGCAAACAATGCGCCCTATTTACAACGTGACGCATCTAGGAGATGCGTCACGTTGGAAACCCCTGCGCCATAAGGAGGCGTTCCTGCGCAGGGGGGGGCGTTCCTGCGCAGGAACGCCTCCTAAAAGTGGCGGAGTGAAATCTATGAGATTTCACTCAGTCACTTTCTACGTCAATTCCTTACGCCTGCTTGAAGCAGGCGTAAGGGTGACGCACCATGCATTGTAGGAGTCATGTCGCACTTCGCCGAGAGATGCGTCACGCATCTTCACTGCCTTGCACCATGGTGCGCCGCATTGTAAATGCGGCGCACCATGGATGGCGGAGCAGTGGCGCACTGTGGCGCACATTAACTGGCGCATCCCTGTGGATGCGCCAGTTAACATACATCTGCCCCTTTGTTTTTAATGGCTCGTAAATGTTGTAAGACTTATTGATGGTACTTCCTACATATTGTTTTCTGCAGGGACATTCTAACAGGTATACCACAAACTTTGATTCCCATGTTATATGATCCTCAATATGTTCAGTTTGGCCATTTTTAAGTTGATACAATGTCAGATTTTGACCATGTTTGCATGCTCTACATTTAGAGCATTTCCAGAAACCTGGAGTATTCACCCGAGATGATGTGGTTGGTCTTTTCAGTTCTAGAAGACTTTGTGTTAGCATGTCTTCCAAGGATGCTGTTTTCCTGTACGTGATATTTGATCGAGAAGACAATATCCTTTGCCTGTTCCATCAAGCATTAATATACCCCAGTTCTTATGGATGATGTTCTTTAGTTCTCTGCTTTGATTATTAAAATCAATGATTTGTCGAGTAATGCTGTCATCTTTTCTTCTTCTTTCTGGATTTTCATTGTTGGATCGTAAGAGATCTGCACTTGCTTTCAAGGTGTCTCTGGCTTTTGCATTTTCAATTACACCAAGGGGATATCCTTGTTCTAAAAAATGGTTGCTCATTTAGTTTATTTGGGAGTTCAGATCTGATGTTTCAGAGCAGATTCTCTTCGCTTGCAACACCTCTCTATAGGGTATGCTCTATTTTAGAATTTGCGGATTCCCACTGTTGTCATGCAGGATGCTATTGCATGAAGTGGGTTTCCTGTGCATTTTAGTGCATATCCTATGGCTTTGAATAAAAACTTCCACATCTAAAAATGCACCTATCGTAGATTTGAAAGATAGATTGTATTCATGTACAATGAGTGAGTTTATGAAGTCTTGAAGGTCAGTGTGGTCACCCTCCCATACAATAAAGAGGTCATCAATGAATCTTGACTAAAATTTGATTTTTTCCGGATTTCTCAATTTTCAGTACTTCCGTTTCCTATACAGCCATGAGTAGGTTAGCGTATGTTGATGCAAAAGATATATATAAATATATATATTACAAGGCAGACAGAATTACACAGTGCCATCACACCACAGGCACCACAATGAACATGTTGTTACCATGCATTCCAATACAACGCAAGTCGTTACAATGAATTGCTTTAGGGAATCCACCACCTTCTCTACTGTAGCACAGACTGGAGTTGGAATAGTAAAATATGATAATCCAAAGTCCAGCGCTTCCCTAAGGCAAGTCATTGTAAAGACTTGCGTTGTAATGGAATGCCCACATTGTAAAGGCATGAGTTATAAAAGCATGTGTGAATACGTCATACATCCATATATTTATAAACAAACATTTTGTATGTATTTAACAATATTAGTGTGAAGCGATATTTTATTTTTTATATTTTTCTACTTGATATTAGAAGTACACTGACACCATATTTTAGAAACAATATTTTTGACAACTATTTTGTTTACAACAATATTGTGTCAGTGGTCGCCTGATGAAGAGTCTGACAGTGTTTTCCCTCAAGGTGATTTCAAGTCTTCGCAGCCAAAGCCACCTTGTGAGAAAATCCCCCTCCATTGTGGGAGCCTTCTTTGAATATGAGGGACTTTCTTCCACAAGTGTTGATTGAATGTCTATCATTGTTAATTTAAAGAAGGGCCAAAATGATAAAATAGGAAAAGAGAGTTGTTCTCCTACCTGAAACATATATTTGATGGTACAGACACAGTAGCAGCAATGGGGGGAGTCGTGGCAGGCACAGGAGTGCCATCATTCTGTGAAGAGGAAAACAAATCCCACAAGTTACTCATAGAGATAACAGTGAGGAACAAAACATTGCAGTGATTGAAATAGCTACACTTCTCACTAAGGTTTGTGTGCAGAAGACTGAAATATTTGATAAGAGTTGTCGTGCTTATACTTCACAATGAGACGCAGGTATGCGTACCAAAGTAATCTTTACAATAAACGTTTATTCATTCATAAAATTTACAAAATCAAAAATATGACATTATTTTATGCAATGTCTTAACAATTTAACAAAATGTACAGAGAAGAAAGAAATGTGTTCATAACAGATGAAGTTATGCCTAACACACAGCTCCCCAATAAGCTACTAACTACACTTCTAGTGTTTTGCTTGAACAGATATCACTTCACTGTCACTATTAGCAATAACTATGATCTAAACTGTGTATTGATTACAATTTAACAATAACAATATGTACAAGGTAAAGTTCCTCTCCAATGGGCCCATGTTCAACTCTTTAGCCATACATCCAACTTTGTGCAGGCATATTGATCTTTATCAAGCAAAATCCTCAAATTATCAGTTTATTTCACTGTGCATACTGCACATACTCAGTATAAACATTCTCTCCAGTTCCACAAAGTTCAGCAATCGGTCCTACAGGTCAATGTTTGTTACATCGATCTATTCACAAAACTGTATAATACTTTCATCTGTCACCTCTGCCCCGACTCCAATCGCTCCATGCAGCAAGGCATTCACAGAACATAATTGGGAAATATAAACTACTTATTTCAATAGCAAGTTACTGAGACCAGGGGCCTCATTTATTAGAAATGACGCATCGCTGCGTGAAAGCAGCGATGCATGACTTCTCAGTGTGTACTCCTTGCGGCATACCTGATGCGTCATATTTAATGTATGACGCATCATGTCGCAAGGAGTTACAGAAACGTCAGTATTGCTGGAAGGTGTCACAAAAGTGACGCAACTCCATCAATGCGTCCTTTCACATGGGGAAAGCCCCATGTGAAAGGGCTTGCGTCAGTCTTACGCCTGCAGCGAGGCAGTCGCAAGATTTTGACGCGACAGCGTCCTAAAATAGATTTCACTGCATCACTATTACGAGGCTTTTTGCGGGGGACGCAGGTATAATGTAGCGCAGGGGTTTACAAAGTGACGCATCTGCTTAGATGCGTCACTTTGTAAATAGTGCGCAACAGGAGGCATGTTTTACGCCGCCAATGCGTCACAAAAAGTGACAGATCGGAAGCGCAAAACTGACGCAAGGCCTCATAAATGAGGCCCTTGGAGTATAAACTTAAAGAATGTGACTTTCTCCTTTGTTATAAATATGTTCTTTTGTGGGCAAAACCAACCATATAGCATATGCTCTGATAACAATTGATGGGTAAAGTAGCTTGAGTCGGAACAACATCTTGTTCATGTTCATGGATCATACTGAAGCTTTACATCCACTGCACTTGAAGAAGACCACTGTACCCATCTCTGGTGTAGGGCATAGGCATTAGGAATGCTTCCCTTGGTGGCTACTTCTTGTGCCTGTTATGGGAGAAACAACAATGATTCCCCTGTGCTAAAGTGTGCTCCTTCAAAATAGCTGCTTGCACAGCTGCAAGGATTTTTTCAATGGAAGTAAAACATGCTTCCGCTAAGGAATACTCGTGAGACTTGTGAGCAATAGGGACGGTCTGTCCTTTGTTCTAAGTCATATAGGTGTAAAAATAGTGACTGGCTAAGACTATGATAACTATGTTGGTTTTGTTATCCATAGTTTGAACCTTTTTTGTTTCAAGCATGTCTTCCTGTAGAGCACGCAATTATTTGTATAGCTGTCATCTATATTTTTAAATATAGGTTTTATTTTAAGCTATTTCTAATTATTCATTTAATTGTTAACAGTCATTTCTGGTGTTGTAGCAGGCAGTAAAGTCCCAGGTCCAGCGGGCTCATAGACTTCATATCTCTACACCGCAAATAGCTCAATCAAAGTTCCTGCACCCGTCCCTATCCTTATTTTTGTTGGCAAATTTCTCTTGAGGCTGGGAATTTTCTTTAAAGCTTGTCCTGCAGCACCTATAACAATTTCCATGTCCATTTATGTTCAATTCGATTTACGCAAGCTTACAATGAACAGGAGTTGGAAGCTGTGTCACCTAACAGATCCGCTGATGGCAGTAGGTGCACAAGTGTTTCTACAGGGACCTATGCGACTCAAGTTTATCAAGAACCGATGATCACAATTTTTTTATGTGGAATCAGGGACACTTAGGAAATATGGATTAAAATACCGTCAGACGGTTATAGGAAGATCATTCCTCAACATGTTGGGTTATGGTTGCTAATAAGATCTATTTTATGCAAGTCATTAAAGCAACCCTATTAGCATGTTTCCGTTACCTGAAAGTTACAATCATTGACCAAGGATTATATCCCCGATCTTCACCCCCAACCTAGGACATCATAAGCAACCACACATTCAAAAATATTCGACATTGTCCCTGTTACTTGGAGATAAAGGGTCTCGGTCATGGGACCGACATAAACCCAGTCGACGGTTCCGACTTCCTTTCAAATAAGATCACACAAACACCACACACTTACATACACAGCCACCTTCCATCTCAGAACCCACCTATCTGCCATCAATCATGTACAGTGCTTTACTGCATTCCTGCTCGAGTCACACAAACACCACACACTCACATATACAGCCACCTCCCATCTCTGAACCCATATATCTGCATTTAATCATGTACAGTCCTTCACTGCTTTCTGCTAGAGACACACAAACACCACACACTCACATACACAGCCACATCTCATCTCAGAACCCAACTAAGTGCCTCCAATCTTGTACAATCCTCCACAGCCTTTCTGCGAGAGTCACACAAACACCACACACTCATATACACAGCCACCTCCCATCTCAGCACCACCTCCCTGCCTTCAATCATGTACAGTGATCCACACACAAACACCACACACTCACATACACAGCCACCTCCCATCTCAGAACCCAACTAACTGCCTCCAATCATGTACAATCCTCCACTGCCTTTCTGTGAGAGTCACACAAACACCACAATCTCATATACACAGCCACCTCCCCTTTCAGCACCACCACCCTGCCTTCAATCATGTACAGTGCTCCACTGCCTTTGAGATAGGTTCACAAAAACACCATATACTTACATACACAGCCACCTCCCATCTCAGAACCCAGCTATGTGCCTTCAACCATGTACAGTCTTCCACTGCCTTTCTGCTAGAGACACAGAAACACCACACACTTGTATACACAACCACCTCCCATATCAGAACCACCTACCTGTCTTCCATCATGTACAGTGCTTTATTGCCTTTCTGCTAGAGTCACACAAACACCACACACATACATACACAGCCACCTCCCATCTCAGCACCACCTCCATGCCTTCAATCATGTACAGTGCTCCACTGCCTTTGAGATAGGTTCACAAAAACACCATGTACTGACATAAACAGACACCTCCCATCTCAGAACCACCTCACTCCCTTCAATTATGTACAGTGCTCCACTGTCTTCCTGATAGAATCACCCAAACACCACACGCTTATATACACAACCACCTCCCATCTCAGAATCACCTCTCTCCCGTCTATACTATACAGAGCTCCACTGCCTTTCTCCTAGAGTCACGCAAACACCACACACATACATACCCAGCTACCTCCCATCTTAGAACCACCTACCTGTCGTCCATCATGTTCAGTGCTTCACTCCCTTTCTGCTAGAGTCACACAAACACCTCACACTTACATACACATCCACCTCCCATCTCAGCACCACTTCCCTTCCTTCCATCATGGACATTGCTTCACTGCCTTTTGAGTAGGATCACACAAACACCACACACTTACATACACAGCCACCCCCCATCTCAGAACCCACCTCACTGCCTTCAATCATGAACAGTGCTCCACTGCCTTTCGGATAGGATTACACAAACACCATACACTTACATACCCAGCCATCTCCCATCTTAGAACCCATATATCTGCCTTCAATCATGTACAGCGGTTCACTGCCTTTCTCCTAGATCCACACAAACACCACACGCTTTTATACACAACCACCTCGCATCTCACAACCACCTCCCTACCTTCAATCATGTACAGTGCTCCACTGCCTTTCTGCTAGAGTCACACAAACACCATACACTTACATACACAGCCACCGCTCATCTCAGAACCCACCTATCTGCCTTCAATCATGGATGGTGCTCTACTGCCTTTCTGCTAGAGTCACACAAACACCACACACATAAATACAAAATTATCTCCCATCTCAGAACCTACCTATCTGCCTTCAATTATTTACAGAGCTTCACTGTCTTTCTGCTAAAGTCACACAAACACAACGCACTCACACACACAGCCACCTCCCATCTCAGCACCACCTCCCTGCCTTCAATCATGTACAGTACTCCACTGCCTTTTAGATAGAGTCACACAAATACCTCACACTTACATCCACAGCCACCTCCCATCTCAGAACCCACTTATCTGCCATCAATCATGTACAGTGCTTCACTGCCTTTCTGCTAGAGTCACCCAAACACCACACACTCAAATACACAGCCACCTCCCATCTCAGAACCACCTCACTGGCTTCATTCATCTACATTGCTCCACTGCCTTTCTGATAGGATCACACAAACTCCACAGACTCACATACACAGCCAACTCCCATTTCAGAACCCACCTCAATGCCTTCCATCATATACAGTGCTCCACTGCCTTTCTGCTACAGTCACACAAATACCACACACTCACATACACAGCCACCTCCCCTCTTAGACCACCTCCCTGCCTTCAATCATGTAAAGTGCTCTACTGCCTTTGAGATAGGTTCACAAAAACACCATATACTTACATACACAGCCACCTCCCATCTCAGAACCCAGCTATGTGCCTTCAACCATGTACAGTCTTCCACTGCCTTTCTGCTAGAGACACAGAAACACCACACACTTGTATACACAACCACCTCCCATATCAGAACCACCTACCTGTCTTCCATCATGTACAGTGCTTTATTGCCTTTCTGCTAGAGTCACACAAACACCACACACAGCCACCTCTCATCTCGGCACCACCTCAGTGCCTTCCATCATGTACATTGCTTCACTAACTTTCAGATAGGATCACACATACACCACACACTGGTATACACAACCACCTCCCATCTCACAACCACCTCACTGGCTTTAATCATGTACAGCGCTTCACTGCCTTTCTGCTAGAGTCACCCAGACACCACACACTCACATTCACAGCCAACTCCTACCTCAGAACCCACCTCACTGCCTTCCATCATATACAGTGTTCCACTGCCTTTCTGCTGGAGTCACACAATCCCCACACAATCACATACACAGCCACCTCCCATCTCAGAACCCAACTCACTGGCTTCAATTATGTAATGTGCTCCACTGCCTTTCGGATAGGTTCACACAAACACCACACACTTACATACCCAGCCACCTCCCACCTCAGAACCCACCTCACTGCCTTCCATCATATACAGTGCTCCACTGCCTTTCTGCTAGAGTCACACAAACACCACACATATACATCCACAGCCACCTCCCATCTCAGAACCCACTTATCTGCCATCAATCTTGTACAGTGCTTCACTGTCTTTCTGCTAGAATCACCCAAACACCACACGCTTATATACACAACCACCTCCCATCTCAGAATCACCTCTCTCCCTTCTATACTATACAGAGCTCCACTGCCTTTCTCCTAGAGCCACGCAAACACCACACACATACATACCCAGCTACCTCCCATCTCAGAACCACCTACCTGCCGTCCATCATGTACAGTGCTTCACTCCCTTTCTGCTAGAGTCACACAAACATCACACACTTACCTACACATCCTCCTCCCATCTCAGCACCACTTCCCTTCCTTCCATCATGGACATTGCTTCACTGGCTTTTGAGTACGATCACACAAACACCACACACTTACATACACAGCTACCCCCCATCTCAGAACCCACCTCACTGGCTTCAATCATGAACAGTGCTCCACTGACTTTCGGATAGGATTACACAAACACCATACACTTACATACCCAGCCCCCTCCCATCTTAGAACCCATATATCTGCCTTCAATCATGTACAACGGTTCACTGCCCTATCCTGGATTGAATCCTTCTTTGAAGGGAGAACCTTCCAGGTGTCTGATGGCTCGAGTACTTCCAAAGCACTCCCGTTACAGTGTGGGGTCCCCCACGGCTCCTCCCTGAGCCCCACACTGTTTAACGTGTATATGTCCCCCCTGGAAGACATCACATCTCTGTTCGGCATAAAAACAGTTATGTATGCCGACGACACACAACTGGTGGTGTCTATCAGCCAATCAAAGAAAAACCTAGACAACCTGGCAGCCTGTCTCGAAAACATCTACAAATGGATGAGCGAGTCACGGCTGAAATTAAATGGCGAGAAGTCTGAAATCCTTCTTCTGGGAAACCCTCGCAAACTTCCCCCATCCCTCATATGGCCAAACTGTATGGGCCCACCCCCCATCCCTAAATCAGAAGTAAAGAGCCTTGGAATTTGGTTAGACCAAGAGCTTAATTTCAAAACCCAGGCCAGAAAAACCACCGGCACATGCCTAGGCCTTATCAAAACTGCACGGAAGGTTCTCCATTTAGTCCCTTTCCAATCCAGGAAACTGCTCATGCAGGGTTTGGTAAACGCCAGACTGGACTATGGAAATGCCCTATATCTAGGGGCACCTGCCGCGGTCATCCACAGACTTCAATGTTCTCAAAATGCTGCGGCAAGACTATTAACAGGGACCAATCCCAGATGCTCAGCCAAACCAGCGCTCAAAAGCCTTCATTGGCTACCGGTCAAGGAGAGGATTAACTTCAAAACTCTATGCATTTCACATAAAATGATGCATGGGAAAGGGCCGCCGATTCTGAGCTCCCTGATCAAACCCCATCAGTCGAACAGGCAGCTCAGATCGGATTCCCTCTCATTGGCCAGCGTTCCCAGAATACAAAAGACCCGTTCTGGGGGGCGCTTGTTCTCTTACAATGCCCCAAAGCTGTGGAACTCCCTCCCTATTTCCATCCGAAGAGAACATAACCTCCTGGCCTTCCGAAAACAGTTAAAGACATGGCTCTTCCCATAGTTTCCTTCCCCCCCCCAGAAACACAGGTCTATTATCAGCGCTGGGATGCCTTAGGGTAGCTACGCGCTCTATAAATCCAAATCCAAATCCAAATCCAAATCCACTGCCTTTCTCCTAGAGCCACACAAACACCACACGCTTGTATACACAACCACCACGCATCTCACAACCACCTCCCTACCTTCGATCATGTACAGTGCTCCACTGCCTTTCTGCTAGAGTCACACAAACACCATACACTTACATACACAGCCACCGCTCATCTCAGAACCCACATATCTGCCTTCATTCATGTATGGTGCTCTACTGCCATTCTGCTAAAATCACACAAACACCACACACTTACATACACAATTATCTCAGAACGTACCTATCTACCTTCAATTATGTACAGAGCTTCACTGTCTTTCTGCTAAAGTCATACAAACACAACACACATACAAAGCCACCTCCCCTCTCAGCACCACCTCCCTGCCTTCAATCATGTACAGAACTCACCGATCTGCCTTCAATCATGTACAGTGCTTCACTGCCTTTCTGCTAGAGTAACGCAAACACCATACACTTACATACACAGCCACAGCTCATCTCAGAACCCACCTATCTGCCTTCAGTCATGTACAGTGCTTCACTGCCTTTCTGTTGGAGTCACCCAATCACTACACACTCACATAGACAGCCACCTCCCATCTCAGAACCACCTCACTGGCTTCAATCATCTACATTGCTTCACTGCCTTTCTGATAGGATCACAAAAACTCCGCACACTCACATACACATCCAACTCCCATCTCAAAACCCACCTCACTGCCTTCCATCATATACAGTGCTCCACTGCCTTTTTGCTAGAGTCACACAAACACCACACACTCACGTACACAGCCACCTCCAATCATCTCAGAACCCACCTCACTGGCTTCAATCATGTACAGTGCTCCACTGCCTTTCAGATAGGATCACACAAACACCACACACTTAGCCACCTCGCATCCTATAACCCACCTATCTGGCTTTAATAATGTACAGTGCTTTACTGCCTTTCTGCTAGAATCACACAAACAGCACACACTTATATACACAACCACCTCCCATCTAAACACCACCTCCCTACCTTCAATCACGTACAGTGCTCCACTGCCTTTCTGCTAGAGTCACACAAACACCACACACATACATACACAGCCACCTCCCATCTCAGAACCCACCGATCTGCCTTCAATCATGCACAGTGCTTCACTGTCTTTCTACTAGAGTAATGCAAACACCATACACTTACATACACAGCCATCGCTCATATCAGAACCCACCTATCTGCCTTTAGTCATGTACGGTGCTTCACTGCCTTTCTGCTAGTCACACAAACACCATACAGTTACATACACAGCAAATTCGCATCTCAGAACCGACCTATCTGCCTTCAATCATGGGCAGTGCTTCACTGCCTTTTTGCTAGAGTCACACACACATCACACACTTACATACACAATCATCTCCCATCTCAGAACCCACCTATCTGCCTCCAATTATGTACAGAGCTTCACTGCCTTTCTGCTAAAGTCGCACAAACACCACACACTCACATACACAGCCACCTCCCATCTCAGCACCACCTCCCTGCCTTCAATCATGTACAGTTCTCCACTGCCTTTGAGATAGGTTCATAAAAACACCATATACTTACATACACAGCCAACTCCCATCTCAGAACCCAGTTATCTGCCTTCAACCATGTACAGTCTTCCACTGCGTTTCTGCTAGAGACACAGAAACACCATAAACTTGTATACACAACCACCTCCCATCTCAGCACCACCTCACTGCCTTCCATCATGTACATTGCTTCACAGCCTTTCTGCTACAATCACACAAACACCACACACTTGTATACACAACCACCTCCTATCTCAGAACCACCTACCTGTCTTCCATCATGTACAGTGCTGCACTGCCTTTCTGCTGGAATCACACAAACACCACAGGCTTATATACACAGCCACCTCCCATCTCAGAACCCACCTCACTGCCTTCAATCATGTACGGTGCATCACTGCCTTTCTGCTAGAGTCACACAAACACCACACACTTACATACACAGCCACCTCCCACCTCAGAACCCACCTCACTGCCTTCCATCATATACAGTGCTCCACTGCCTTTCTGCTGGAGTCACACAAACACCACACACTCACATAAAAACACCCCCCATCTCAGAACCCACCTCACTGCCTTCAATCATGAACAGTGCTCCACTGCCTTTCGGATAGGATTACACAAACACCATACACTTACATACCCAGCCATCTCCCATCTTAGAACCCATATATCTGCCTTCAATCATGTACAGCGGTTCACTGCCTTTCTCCTAGAGCCACACAAACACCACACGCTTTTATACACAACCACCTCGCATCTCACAACCACCTCCCTACCTTCAATCATGTACAGTGCTCCACTGCCTTTCTGCTAGAGTCACACAAACACCATACACTTACATACACAGCCACCGCTCATCTCAGAACCCACCTATCTGCCTTCAATCATGGATGGTGCTCTACTGCCTTTCTGCTAGAGTCACACAAACACCACACACATAAATACAAAATTATCTCCCATCTCAGAACCTACCTATCTGCCTTCAATTATTTACAGAGCTTCACTGTCTTTCTGCTAAAGTCACACAAACACAACGCACTCACACACACAGCCACCTCCCATCTCAGCACCACCTCCCTGCCTTCAATCATGTACAGTACTCCACTGCCTTTTAGATAGAGTCACACAAATACCTCACACTTACATCCACAGCCACCTCCCATCTCAGAACCCACTTATCTGCCATCAATCATGTACAGTGCTTCACTGCCTTTCTGCTAGAGTCACCCAAACACCACACACTCAAATACACAGCCACCTCCCATCTCAGAACCACCTCACTGGCTTCATTCATCTACATTGCTCCACTGCCTTTCTGATAGGATCACACAAACTCCACAGACTCACATACACAGCCAACTCCCATTTCAGAGCCCACCTCAATGCCTTCCATCATATACAGTGCTCCACTGCCTTTCTGCTACAGTCACACAAACACCACACACTCACATACACAGCCACCTCCCCTCTTAGACCACCTCCCTGCCTTCAATCATGTAAAGTGCTCTACTGCCTTTGAGATAGGTTCACAAAAACACCATATACTTACATACACAGCCACCTCCCATCTCAGAACCCAGCTATGTGCCTTCAACCATGTACAGTCTTCCACTGCCTTTCTGCTAGAGACACAGAAACACCACACACTTGTATACACAACCACCTCCCATATCAGAACCACCTACCTGTCTTCCATCATGTACAGTGCTTTATTGCCTTTCTGCTAGAGTCACACAAACACCACACACAGCCACCTCTCATCTCGGCACCACCTCAGTGCCTTCCATCATGTACATTGCTTCACTAACTTTCAGATAGGATCACACATACACCACACACTGGTATACACAACCACCTCCCATCTCACAACCACCTCACTGGCTTTAATCATGTACAGCGCTTCACTGCCTTTCTGCTAGAGTCACCCAGACACCACACACTCACATTCACAGCCAACTCCTACCTCAGAACCCACCTCACTGCCTTCCATCATATACAGTGTTCCACTGCCTTTCTGCTGGAGTCACACAATCCCCACACAATCACATACACAGCCACCTCCCATCTCAGAACCCAACTCACTGGCTTCAATTATGTAATGTGCTCCACTGCCTTTCGGATAGGTTCACACAAACACCACACACTTACATACCCAGCCACCTCCCACCTCAGAACCCACCTCACTGCCTTCCATCATATACAGTGCTCCACTGCCTTTCTGCTAGAGTCACACAAACACCAAACATATACATCCACAGCCACCTCCCATCTCAGAACCCACTTATCTGCCATCAATCTTGTACAGTGCTTCACTGTCTTTCTGCTAGAATCACCCAAACACCACACGCTTATATACACAACCACCTCCCATCTCAGAATCACCTCTCTCCCTTCTATACTATACAGAGCTCCACTGCCTTTCTCCTAGAGCCACGCAAACACCACACACATACATACCCAGCTACCTCCCATCTCAGAACCACCTACCTGCCGTCCATCATGTACAGTGCTTCACTCCCTTTCTGCTAGAGTCACACAAACATCACACACTTACCTACACATCCTCCTCCCATCTCAGCACCACTTCCCTTCCTTCCATCATGGACATTGCTTCACTGGCTTTTGAGTACGATCACACAAACACCACACACTTACATACACAGCTACCCCCCATCTCAGAACCCACCTCACTGGCTTCAATCATGAACAGTGCTCCACTGACTTTCGGATAGGATTACACAAACACCATACACTTACATACCCAGCCCCCTCCCATCTTAGAACCCATATATCTGCCTTCAATCATGTACAACGGTTCACTGCCCTATCCTGGATTGAATCCTTCTTTGAAGGGAGAACCTTCCAGGTGTCTGATGGCTCGAGTACTTCCAAAGCACTCCCGTTACAGTGTGGGGTCCCCCACGGCTCCTCCCTGAGCCCCACACTGTTTAACGTGTATATGTCCCCCCTGGAAGACATCACATCTCTGTTCGGCATAAAAACAGTTATGTATGCCGACGACACACAACTGGTGGTGTCTATCAGCCAATCAAAGAAAAACCTAGACAACCTGGCAGCCTGTCTCGAAAACATCTTCAAATGGATGAGCGAGTCACGGCTGAAATTAAATGGCGAGAAGTCTGAAATCCTTCTTCTGGGAAACCCTCGCAAACTCCCCCCATCCCTCATATGGCCAAACTGTATGGGCCCATCCCTAAATCAGAAGTAAAGAGCCTTGGAATTTGGTTAGACCAAGAGCTTAATTTCAAAACCCAGGCCAGAAAAACCACCGGCACATGCCTAGGCCTTATCAAAACTGCACGGAAGGTTCTCCATTTAGTCCCTTTCCAATCCAGGAAACTGCTCATGCAGGGTTTGGTAAACGCCAGACTGGACTATGGAAATGCCCTATATCTAGGGGCACCTGCCGCGGTCATCCACAGACTTCAATGTGCTCAAAATGCTGCGGCAAGACTATTAACAGGGACCAATCCCAGATGCTCAGCCAAACCAGCGCTCAAAAGCCTTCATTGGCTACCGGTCAAGGAGAGGATTAACTTCAAAACTCTATGCATTTCACATAAAATGATGCATGGGAAAGGGCCGCCGATTCTGAGCTCCCTGATCAAACCCCATCAGTCGAACAGGCAGCTCAGATCGGATTCCCTCTCATTGGCCAGCGTTCCCAGAATACAAAAGACCCGTTCTGGGGGGCGCTTGTTCTCTTACAATGCCCCAAAGCTGTGGAACTCCCTCCCTATTTCCATCCGAAGAGAACATAACCTCCTGGCCTTCCGAAAACAGTTAAAGACATGGCTCTTCCCATAGTTTCCTTCCCCCCCCAGAAACACAGGTCTATTATCAGCGCTGGGATGCCTTAGGGTAGCTACGCGCTCTATAAATCCAAATCCAAATCCAAATCCAAATCCACTGCCTTTCTCCTAGAGCCACACAAACACCACACGCTTGTATACACAACCACCACGCATCTCACAACCACCTCCCTACCTTCGATCATGTACAGTGCTCCACTGCCTTTCTGCTAGAGTCACACAAACACCATACACTTACATACACAGCCACCGCTCATCTCAGAACCCACATATCTGCCTTCATTCATGTATGGTGCTCTACTGCCATTCTGCTAAAATCACACAAACACCACACACTTACATACACAATTATCTCAGAACGTACCTATCTACCTTCAATTATGTACAGAGCTTCACTGTCTTTCTGCTAAAGTCATACAAACACAACACACATACACAGCCACCTCCCCTCTCAGCACCACCTCCCTGCCTTCAATCATGTACAGAACTCACCGATCTGCCTTCAATCATGTACAGTGCTTCACTGCCTTTCTGCTAGAGTAACGCAAACACCATACACTTACATACACAGCCACAGCTCATCTCAGAACCCACCTATCTGCCTTCAGTCATGTACAGTGCTTCACTGCCTTTCTGTTGGAGTCACCCAATCACTACACACTCACATAGACAGCCACCTCCCATCTCAGAACCACCTCACTGGCTTCAATCATCTACATTGCTTCACTGCCTTTCTGATAGGATCACAAAAACTCCGCACACTCACATACACATCCAACTCCCATCTCAAAACCCACCTCACTGCCTTCCATCATATACAGTGCTCCACTGCCTTTTTGCTAGAGTCACACAAACACCACACACTCACGTACACAGCCACCTCCAATCATCTCAGAACCCACCTCACTGGCTTCAATCATGTACAGTGCTCCACTGCCTTTCAGATAGGATCACACAAACACCACACACTTAGCCACCTCGCATCCTATAACCCACCTATCTGGCTTTAATAATGTACAGTGCTTTACTGCCTTTCTGCTAGAATCACACAAACAGCACACACTTATATACACAACCACCTCCCATCTAAACACCACCTCCCTACCTTCAATCACGTACAGTGCTCCACTGCCTTTCTGCTAGAGTCACACAAACACCACACACATACATACACAGCCACCTCCCATCTCAGAACCCACCGATCTGCCTTCAATCATGCACAGTGCTTCACTGTCTTTCTACTAGAGTAATGCAAACACCATACACTTACATACACAGCCATCGCTCATATCAGAACCCACCTATCTGCCTTTAGTCATGTACGGTGCTTCACTGCCTTTCTGCTAGTCACACAAACACCATACAGTTACATACACAGCAAATTCGCATCTCAGAACCGACCTATCTGCCTTCAATCATGGGCAGTGCTTCACTGCCTTTCTGCTAGAGTCACACACACATCACACACTTACATACACAATCATCTCCCATCTCAGAACCCACCTATCTGCCTCCAATTATGTACAGAGCTTCACTGCCTTTCTGCTAAAGTCGCACAAACACCACACACTCACATACACAGCCACCTCCCATCTCAGCACCACCTCCCTGCCTTCAATCATGTACAGTTCTCCACTGCCTTTGAGATAGGTTCATAAAAACACCATATACTTACATACACAGCCAACTCCCATCTCAGAACCCAGTTATCTGCCTTCAACCATGTACAGTCTTCCACTGCGTTTCTGCTAGAGACACAGAAACACCATAAACTTGTATACACAACCACCTCCCATCTCAGCACCACCTCACTGCCTTCCATCATGTACATTGCTTCACAGCCTTTCTGCTACAATCACACAAACACCACACACTTGTATACACAACCACCTCCTATCTCAGAACCACCTACCTGTCTTCCATCATGTACAGTGCTGCACTGCCTTTCTGCTGGAATCACACAAACACCACAGGCTTATATACACAGCCACCTCCCATCTCAGAACCCACCTCACTGCCTTCAATCATGTACGGTGCATCACTGCCTTTCTGCTAGAGTCACACAAACACCACACACTTACATACACAGCCACCTCCCACCTCAGAACCCACCTCACTGCCTTCCATCATATACAGTGCTCCACTGCCTTTCTGCTGGAGTCACACAAACACCACACACTCACATAAAAACACCTCCCATCTCATGCACACCTCCCTGCCTTGGATCATGTACAGTGCTCCACTGCCTTTCTGCTAGAGTCACACACACACACCACACACTCACATACCCAGCCACCTCCCATCTTAGAATCCACCTATCTGCCTTCAATCAAGTACGGTGCTCCACTGACTTTCTGCTAGAGTCACACAAACACCACACACTCACATACACAGACACCTCCCATCTCAGAACCACCTCACTGGCCTCAATCATCTACATTGCTTCACTGCCTTTCTGATAGGATCACACTAACTCCACACACTCACATACACAGCCAACTCCCACCTCAGAACCCACCTCACTTCCATCCATCATATACAGTGCTCCACTGCCTTTCTGCTGGAGTCACACAAACACCACACAATCACATACACAGCCACCTCCCATCTCAGAACCCAACTCACTGGCTTCAGTTATGTACAGTGCTCCACTGCCTTTCGGATAGGTTCACACAAATACCACACACTTACATACCCAGCCACCTCAGATACCACCTCACTGCCTTCCATCATATACAGTGCTCCACTGCCTTTCTGCTGGAGTCACACAAACACCACATACCCCCATACACAGCCACCTCCCATCTCAGCACCACTCCATGCCTTCAATCATGTACAGTGCTCCATTGCCTTTGAGATAGGTTCACAAAAACACCATGTACTGACATAAACAGACACCTCCTATCTCAGAACCACCTCACTCCCTTCAATTATGTACAGTGCTCCACTGTCTTTCTGCTAGAATCACCAAAACACCACACTCTTATATACACAACCACCTCCCATCTCAGAATCACCTCTCTCACTTCTATCCTGTACAGAGCTCCACTGTCTTTCTGCTAGAGTCACGCAAACACCACACACATACATACCCAGCCACCTCCCATCTCCGAACCACCTACCTGTCGTCCATCATGTACAGTGCTTTACTCCCTTTCTGCTAGAGTCACACAAACATCACACACTTACATACACATCTACCTCCCATCTCAGCACCACTTCCCTTCCTTCCATCATGGACATTGCTTCACTGCCTTTTGAGTAGGATCACACAAACACCACACACTTACATACACAGCCACCCCCCATCTCAGAACCCACCTCACTGGCTTCAATCATGAACAGTGCTCCACTGCCTTTCCGATAGGATTACACAAACACCATACACTTACATACCCAGCCTCCTCCCATCTTAGAACCCACATATCTGCCTTCAATCATGAACAACCGTTCACTGCCTTTCTCCTAGAGCCACACAAATACCACACGCTTGTATACCCAACCACCTCGCATCTCACAACCACCTCCCTACCTTCAATCATGTACAGTGCTCCACTGCCTTGCTGCTAGAGTCACACAAACACCATACACTTACATACACAGCCACCGCTCATCTCAGAACCCACATATCTGCCTTCATTCATGTATGGTGCTCTACTGCCTTTCTGCTAAAATCACACAAACACCACACACTTACATACACAATTATCTCAGAACGTACCTATCTGCCTTCAATTATGTACAGAGCTTCACTGTCTTTCTGCTAAAGTCACACAAACACAACACACTCACATACACAGCCTCCTCCCCTCCCAGCACCACCTCCCTTCCTTCAATCATGTACAGAACCCACCGATCTGCCTTCAATCATGTACAGTGCTTCACTGCCTTTCTGCTAGAGTAACACAAACACCATACACTTACATACACAGCCACAGCTCATCTCAGAACCCACCTATCTGCCTTCAGTCATGTACAGTGCTTCACTGCCTTTCTGTTGGAGTCACCCAAACACCACACACTCACATAGACAGCCACCTCCCATCTCAGAACCACCTCAGTGGCTTCAATCATCTACATTGCTTCACTGCCTTTCTGATAGGATCACAAAAACTCCACACACTCACACTCACATACACATCCAACTCCCATCACAGAACCCACCTCACTGCCTTCCATCATATACAGTGCTCCACTGCCTTTCTGCTAGAGTCACACAAACACCACACACTCACGTACACAGCCACCTCCCATCTCAGAACCCACCTCACTGGCTTCAATCATGTACAGTGCTCCACTGCCTTTCGTATAGGATCACACAAACCACACACACTTACATACCCAGCCACCTCCTATCTTATAACCCACCTATCTGCCTTCAATCATGTACAGTGCTTTACTGCCTTTCTGCGAGAATCACACAAACAGCACACGCTTATATACACAACCTCCTCCCATCTAAAAACCACCTCCCTATCTTCAATCACGTACAGGGCTTCACTGCCTTTCTACTAGAGTAATGCAAACACCATACACTTACATACACAGCCATCGCTCATATCAGAACCCATCTATCTGCCTTTAGTCATGTACGGTGCGTCACTGCCTTTCTGCTAGTCACACAAACACCATACACTTACATACACAGCAAATTCGCATCTCAAAACCGACCTACCTGCCTTCAATCATGGGCAGTGCTTCACTGCCTTTCTGCTAGAGTCACACACACATCACACACTTACATACACAATCATCTCCCATCTCAGAACCCACCTATCTGCCTTCAATTATGTACAGAGCTTCACTGCCTTTCTGCTAAAGTCACACAAACACCACACACTCACATACACAGCTACCTTCCATCTCAGCACCACGTCCATGCCTTCAATCATGTATAGTTCTCCACTGCCTTTGAGATAGGTTCATAAAAACACCATATACTTACATACACAGCCAACTCCCATCTCAGAACCCAGTTATCTGCCTTCAACCATGTACAGTCTTCCACTGCGTTTCTGCTAGAGACACAGAAACACCACACACTTGTATACACAACCACCTCTCATCTCAGAACCACCTACCTGTCTTCCATCATGTACAGTGCTGCACTGCCTTTCTGCTACAACCACACAAACACCACACACTTGTATACACAACCACCTCCCATCTCAGAACCACCTACCTGTCTTCCATCATGTACAGTGCTGCACTGCCTTTCTGCTGGAATCACACAAACACCACAGGCTTATATATTATACACAGCCACCTCCCATCTCAGAACCCACCTCAATGGCTTCAATCATCTACATTGCTTCACTGCCTTTCTGATAGGATCACACTAACTCCACACACTCACATACACAGCCAACTCCCACCTCGGAACCCACCTCACTGCCTTCCATCATATACAGTGCTCCACTGCCTTTCTGCTGGAGTCACACAAACACCACACAATCACATACACAGCCACCTCCCATCTCAGAACCCAACTCACTGGCTTCAATTATGTACAGTGCTCCACTGCCTTTCGGATAGGTTCACCCAAATACCACACACTTACATACCCAGCCACCTCCCACCTCAGAACCCACCTCACTGCCTTCCATCATATACAGTGCTCCACTGCCTTTCTGCTGGAGTCACACAAAGACCACATACTCACATACACAGCCACCTCCCATCTCAGCACCTACTCCATGCCTTCAATCATGTACAGTGCTCAACTGCCTTTGAGATAGGTTCACAAAAACACCATGTACTGACATAAACAGACACCTCCCATCTCAGAACCACCTCACTCCCTTCAATTATGTACAGTGCTCCACTGTCTTTCTGCTAGAATCACCCAAACACCACACGCTTATAGACACAACCACCTCCCATCTCAGAATCACCTCTCTCCCTTCTATCCTGTACAGAGCTCCACTGCCTTTCTCCTAGAGTCACACAAACACCACACACATACACAAACAGCCACCTCCCATCTCAGAACCACCTACCTGATGTCCATCATGTACAGTGCTTCACTCCCTTTATGCTAGAGTCACACAAACATCACACACTTTCATACACATCCACCTCCCATCTCAGCACCACTTCCCTTCCTTCCATCATGGACATTGCTTCACTGCCTTTTGAGTAGGATCACACAAACACCACACACTTACATACACAGCCACCCCCCATCTCAGAACCCACCTCAATGGCTTCAATCATGAACAGTGCTCCACTGCCTTTCGGATAGGATTACACAAACACCATACACTTACATACCCAGCCACCTCCCATCTTAGAACCCACATATCTGCCTTCAATCATGTACAGTGGTTCACTGCCTTTCTCCTAGAGCCACACAAACACCACACGCTTGTATATACAACCACCTCGCATCTCACAACCACCTCCCTACCTTCAATCATGTACAGTGCTCCACTGCCTTTCTGCTAGAGTCACACAAACACCATACACTTACATACACAGCCACCACTCATCTCAGAACCCACATATCTGCCTTCATTCATGTATGGTGCTCTACTGCCTTTCTGCTAAAATCACACAAACACCACACACTTACATACACAATTATCTCAGAACGTACCTATCTGCCTTCAATTATGTACAGAGCTTCACTGTCTTTCTGCTAAAGTCACACAAACACAACACACTCACATACACAGCCACCTCCCCTCTCAGCACCACCTCCCTGCCTTCAATCATGTACAGAACCCACCGATCTGCCTTCAATCATGTACAGTGCTTCACTGCCTTTCTGCTAGAGTAACGCAAACACCATACACTTACATACACAGCCACAGCTCATCTCAGAACCCACCTATCTGCCTTCAGTCATGTACAGTGCTTCACTGCCTTTCTGTTGGAGTCACCCAAACACCACACACTCACATAGACAGCCACCTCCCATCTCAGAACCACCTCACTGGCTTCAATCATCTACATTGCTTCACTGCCTTTCTTATAGGATCACAAAAACTCCACACATCACATACACATCCAACTCCCATCTCAGAACCCACCTCACTGCCTTCCATCATATACAGTGCTCCACTGCCTTTTTGCTAGAGTCACACAAACACCACACACTCACGTACACAGCCACCTCCCATCTCAGAACCCACCTCACTGGCTTCAATCATGTACAGTGCTCCACTACCTTTCAGATAGGATCACACAAACACCACACACTTACATACCCAGCCACCTCCCATCTTATAACCCACCTATCTGCCTTCAATCATGTACAGTGCTTTACTGCCTTTCTGGTAGAATCACACAAACAGCACATGCTTATATACACAACCACCTCCCATCTAAAAACCACCTCCCTACCTTCAATCACGTACAGTGTTCCACTGCCTTTCTGCTAAAGTCACAAAAACACCACACACATACATACACAGCCACCTCCCATCTCAGAACCCACCGGTCTGCCTTCAATCATGCACAGTGCTTCACTGCCTTTATACTAGAGTAATGCAAACACCATACACTTAGATACACAGCCATCGCTCATATCAGAACCCACCTATCTGCCTTTAGTCATGTAGGGTGCTTCACTGCCTTTCTGCTAGTCACACAAACACCATACACTTACATACACAGCAAATTTGCATCTCAGAACCAACCTATCTGCCTTCAATCATGGGCAGTGCTTCACTGCCTTTCTGCTAGAGTCACACACACATCACACACTTACATACACAATCAGCTCCCATCTCAGAACTCACCTATCTGCCTTCAATTATGTACAGAGCTTCACTGCCTTTCTGCTAAAGGCACACAAACACCACACACTCACATACACAGCCACCTCTCATCTCAGCACCACCTCCCTGCCTTCAATCATGTACAGTTCTCCACTGCCTTTGAGATAGGTTCATAAAAACACCATATACTTACATACACAGCCAACTCCCATCTCAGAACCCAGTTATCTACCTTCAACCATGTACAGTCTTCCACTGCGTTTCTGCTAGAGACACAGAAACACCACACACTTGTATACACAACCACCTCCCATCTCAGCACCACCTCACTGCCTTCCATCATGTACATTGCTTCACAGCCTTTCTTCTACAATCACACAAACACCACACACTTGTATACACAACCACCTCCCATCTCAGAACCACCTACCTGTCTTCCATCATGTACAGTGCTGCACTGCCTTTCTGCTGGAATCACACAAACACCACAGGCTTATATACACAGCCACCTCCCATCTCAGAACCCACCTCACTGCCTTCAATCATGTACGGTGCATCACTGCCTTTCTGCTAGAGTCACACAAACACCACACACTTACATACACAGCCACCTCCCACCTCAGAACCCACCTCAGTGCCTTCCATCATATACAGTGCTCCACTGCCTTTCTGCTGGAGTCACACAAACACCACACACTCACATAAAAACACCTCCCATCTCATGCACACCTCCCTGCCTTGGATCATGTACAGTGCTCCACTGCCTTTCTGTAGAGTCACACACACACCACAGACTCACATACACAGCAACCTCCCATTTTAGCACCACCTCACTGCCTTCCATCATGTACATTGCATCAGTGCCTTTCTGCTAGAGTCACACAAACACCACACACTCACATACACAGCCACCTCCCATCTCAGAACCACCTATCTGCCTTCAATCAAGTACGGTGCTCCACTGACTTTCTGCTAGAGTCACACAAACACCACACACTCACAGCCACCTACCATCTCACGCACACCTCTCTGCCTTTCTGCTTTTTTCGCATTTCAAGCGCTGCTGCGGCGCCAGGCCGCAGTTGGCGCTTTACCATGTTTCAACAGAGAGATGAGGGTAGCCTGGGAGGGAGAGCAGTGCTCAGGGTTAAATGTATTCTCGTTTGAGATCAGACAGGAAAGAGGACGCATGAGATATTAAAATAAACAGCAGAGAACTCACCTGTCTGCTGGACAAGCACCTCTCTGCCTCTCAGGTCACCAGTGACAGCAAAGGACCGTCTCTCAAGAGAGGCGGCTGCAGCTTTGGTGTCTATGGGCAGCGACAGCAAAGGACCGTCTCTCAAGAGAGGCGGCTGCAGCTTTGGTGTCTATGGGCAGCGACAGCAAAGGACCGTCTCTCAAGAGAGGCGGCTGCAGCTTTGGTGTCTATGGGCAGCGACAGCAAAGGACCGTCTCTCAAGAGAGGCGGCTGCAGCTTTGGTGTCTATGGGCAGCGACAGCAAAGGACCGTCTCTCAAGAGAGGCGGCTGCAGCTTTGGTGTCTATGGGCAGCGACAGGGGCCAAAGTCTGAAGCCAGACCTTTGAGAAATGTCCACATATGCAAATGTAAACAGGGCAGCTCAGAGAAAACAGAGCTAAATACACAAGAGGAATAAACAGGCAGAGAGAGAGGAACAAAGTCTGAAACAAGGGGAGCCAGAAAATGTAAATACCCCCCACTGTGAACTAGGAGTGTGTGAAATTAACGTAATTTACTTTTGTGTAATTATGTGAATTTCTTTGAAAAATACAGGAAATTTCAGAAAATGCTAACTTGGCATTCAGTGTCATACATTAGTGTGAAGTGTGTTCTTGCGTCTATTTGTGATGCGAGGATGCATTTTGAACCACACAAGTGCTGTGAGCAACCGACACTCAGGTTGTGGGGGGTTACGTTGCTCCCAAGCTCCTGCGCTTTAACTTTCATGTGGCATAACGACCCGTAGTCCTCCAGGAAGTGATGTCACATGCTCTTAACCCTGACAACATCACAATAATTGACATTTCTGAAGTTCCATAATCAATATAATTACACATCACAGGTAAATGCCTGATTGAGAGAACATCTGTATTAGGAGCTGATGTGATAAGAAACGGGTTCATTAATTGATTCTCTTAGTGTCACCTGCAAAATGATGGGTTCATCTGAAGACCATATAGAGCCACAAAACACACAACAGCACTGGAAACCCAGTGTTTTATACCACAAGCTGTCATCGTGATTTAATAATTCCCCTGTTCTAAACCTCGATGAGAAATATGTTCCTAAATGATAGGAAGAGAAAAAAAGAGATTTAAATACCGCAATAGTAGGTTTCTCCAAATGTATTAATTGTTGTGGTCCACATATTGAATATGAACTAGTTTATTGGACTCAATTATTCCTAACTCTATATACATTTTGTTTTAAGATCGTTTGCAAGGCCCCATCACTCGTGTGACCCAAAGAGCTGAAAGCTTTATTCACACACTTAATTTTTCATATAATTACAAAAATTATACATGATAACAACTTGTTTTTTTTTGTTTAATCTGAAGAGAGCGCATAGCACTGCTGAATAAATGAATGTAATTAAACTTAAAGTGTAATGTCCTAGCCACAGTCCCAGTGGAAGCTGCAGAAAGTAAATATTGCAAGACACTGTTTACCTTCTGTTCCTGGAGTGGTGGCTGGTGATATTTGTAAGTGATGGGCCGTAGTACTTACCCAGAAGTGAAGGACGGCTCCGATGTGTGTGGGGGTGGGGAGGTGGGCAGAGGGTCAGAGGAGGAGCACTGCTAAGAAAATTTGAAAATATCGGACCAGATAGTACATTTTCAAGCTTTGTTTCACCAAACTCTGCTTGAAAATACCATGCACGGGACACGCATTGATTGAATATTCATCTGCTTCATGGTGTGGCAGGACACTTCAACCTCACTTTCACCAAGAGTTGACCCCATTTTTACCAAAACGTGTTGGCTCCGCCCCCATAGGTCGAAAAATGACTTCCATCGTGCCAGGTCCAGCATACTGTCATGGGTGCTCCCCATCTGCCATGGGCGCCCCTTTAGTACCAAGCTTACACATAATATGCCACTACTAGAATCCTGCCATTGGTGCCCTTCTTAAGCCACAGGGGATTATTAAGTCCTCTATGTCAAGACTGGCATTCAGTCATGATTGTCCCCTCCTTTGTGCCACAATTGTTCTCCCTTATGCCAAAAAATACCCTCAATGCACCAGCGCCGGTATTTTGCTACGAGTGCCCCCAATTCCAAGAATTTCCAAAAGTATGCCAGCACCAGCAGTTTTCTACTAGTGCCCCAATGAAAACGAGACCTATTGCATTGCAAATGCTTGTTAAATGAGGTTAGTGCCCCCACATCTTTTCTTAGGACTTGTACCGTGCCTCCAACAGCACTGCCGGAGAGTTTTCAGTTGGGTTGGGGGTAGGGCTTTCTTCTTCTACATTCGGCTCAATATTTGTTTTTGAAAATGACCCTATGGCGCGGACACCGGGTCGTACAGGCGAGGGGCGTGGTACTCTGCTCCAATGCCTTACTGATTCAGATTCGCCTCTAGCACTGCCTGTATGTACACTCTGGATTAATACTGCATGTCGTCTGCTTTTCTAGGTGTGAATAAAAATTTGTTTTAGAAAATCATTCATATTTCTGACAACCAGCTGTGGGACTGATGAGAAACATTACAATTCCACAGATTAATAATCAACATTTCTGCTTCATTACAATTCCACAGATGAATAATCAACATTGCTGCGTCATTACAATTCCACAGATTAATAATCAACATTGCTGCGTCATTACAATTCCACAGATGAATAATCAACATTGCTGCGTCATTACAATTCCACAGATGAATAATCAACATTGCTGCGTCATTACAATTCCACAGATGAATAATCAACATTGCTGCGTTATTACAATTCCACAGATTAATAATCAACATTGCTGCGTCATTACAATTCCACAGATGAATATTCAACATTGCTGCGTCATTACAATTCCACAGATGAATAATCAACATTGCTGCGTCATTACAATTCCACAGATGAATAATCAACATTTCTGCTTCATTACAATTCCACAGATTAATAATCAACATTGCTGCGTCATTACAATTCCACAGATGAATAATCAACATTGCTGCGTCATTACAATTCCACAGATTAATAATCAACATTGCTGCGTCATTACAATTCCACAGATTAATAATCAACATGTCTGCTTCATTACAATTCCACAGATGAATAATCAACATTGCTGCGTCATTACAATTCCACAGATTAATAATCAACATTGCTGCGTCATTACAATTCCACAGATTAATCATCAACATTTCTGCTTCATTACAATTCCACAGATTAATAATCAACATTTCTGCTTCATTACAATTCCACAGATGAATAATCAACATTGCTGCGTCATTACAATCCCACAGATGAATAATCAACATTTCTGCTTCATTACAATTCCACAGATGAATAATCAACATTTCTGCTTCACTACAATTCCACAGATGAATCTAAGTTTCTGCTTCATTACAATTCCACAGATTAATAATCAACATTTCTGCTTCATTACAATTCCACAGATTAATAATCAACATTGCTGCGTCATTACAATTCCACAGATTAATAATCAACATTTCTGCTTCATTACAATTCCACAGATTAATAATCAACATTTCTGCTTCATTACAATTCCATAGATGAATCTAAGTTTCTGCTTCCAGAATGTGCCCTTGAGCGCTGCAGTTTATGGGTCTATCAACCTCAAAAAAAGCTGCGCCTAAAAACGTTTGCAAGCGAAGCACAAAAAATGTGTACAGATAAGTGATGCATCCATCAACAAATGCACATTAGATCGATGAATAAATATCAGTTGGTTATCACCCAAACGTTTTGAAGACGAAACTGATAACTAGAGACTAGGGGCCCGATCCTGAGGGTCTGTGTCAGAACAGTGGAGACCCGAACATCTCTTTAGTGCGCGTGCAGTCCATAAAGTGAGATACATGTCACCTAATATTTCTCAGATAGTACAGCTCGGAAAGAGTGAGCAAGGTTTTCCTCTTTCTAATTCTTTTTGCCTCTTTCTGATTCTGAGCTGTGCTGGGGTTAAATGAATCAACTTCATGCACTGACTGCAGGCGCATAAAACAGGAGTAGGCTCTAAACTGCGCCAGGAAAACGCCTCTGGGCGCGCGCGCGCACACACATAACTTGCGGGGCACCAATATTTATTCCGAATCGCTCAAATCAACTTTATTGTTTTTGTCTGAATATACAATGAAAGCGTTTCGGCAAGGGGTTCATTTTTCCAACTTTCTAAACCTAGTCGAGAGCAGTGCATGGTAATACGGTCTATGAACATTTACTACATTGGAGTGGTGTGGCTCACTGGTTAGAGGCCACATCATGTAGCCATGTAGCCAGGTTCTGAACTGGGATGGTGCAGTGAGCTAAAAAACGGTGATGGATCAAGCCCTGATCTTTTGACTGGGTATGAGTGTTCTGCTTAATTCAGATGCTCTGTCCATCACCACCCCCTTTTCTGAATCGTTTTGGCCACCACAAGCGTGGAGGGTATGCTCAGATGTGAGTCCCTTGCTCACTGCACCATCAGGATTCAAGCAAGCCGGGCCGAAGACGGCTGTAATGCCAGAAACCGGTCCCCGGAAGCTTGTTTCCTTTCCAGTAAAGAATTGGCTTGGTAGTTTGGTCTGCCCTGTTCCCATGATGCACTGGGCCAGGGACAGACTAATTTGCATGTAGCCAGGTTCTGAACTGGGATGGTGCAGTGAGCTAAAAAACGGTGATGGATCAAGCCCTGATCTTTTGACTGGGTATGAGTGTTCTGCTTAATTCAGATGCTCTGTCCATCACCACCCCCTTTTCTGAATCGTTTTGGCCACCACAAGCGTGGAGGGTATGCTCAGATGTGAGTCCCTTGCTCACTGCACCATCAGGATTCAAGCAAGCCGGGCTGTAGACGGCTGTAATGCCAGAAACCGGTCCCCGGAAGCTTGTTTCCTTTCCAGTAAAGAATTGGCTTGGTAGTTTGGTCTGCCCTGTTCCCATGATGCACTGGGCCAGGGACAGACTAATTTGCATGTAGCCAGGTTCTGAACTGGGATGGTGCAGTGAGCTAAAAAACGGTGATGGATCAAGCCCTGATCTTTTGACTGGGTATGAGTGTTCTGCTTAATTCAGATGCTCTGTCCATCACCACCCCCTTTTCTGAATCGTTTTGGCCACCACAAGCGTGAAAGGGTATGCTCAGATGTGAGTCCCTTGCTCACTGCACCATCAGGATTCAAGCAAGCCGGGCCGAAGACGGCTGTAATGCCAGAAACCGGTCCCCGGAAGCTTGTTTCCTTTCCAGTAAAGAATTGGCTTGGTAGTTTGGTCTGCCCTGTTCCCATGATGCACTGGGCCAGGGACAGACTAATTTGCATGTAGCCAGGTTCTGAACTGGGATGGTGCAGTGAGCTAAAAAACGGTGATGGATCAAGCCCTGATCTTTTGACCGGGTATGAGTGTTCTGCTTAATTCAGATGCTCTGTCCATCACCACCCCTTTTTCTGAATCGTTTTGGCCACCACAAGCGTGGAAGGGTATGCTCAGATGTGAGTCCCTTGCTCACTGCACCATCAGGATTCAAGCAAGCCGGGCCCAAGACGGCTGTAATGCCAGAAACCGGTTCCCGGAAGCTTGTTTCCTTTCCAGTACGGAATTGGCTTGGTAGTTTGGTCTGCCCTGTTCCCATGATGCACTGGGCCAGGGACAGACTAATTTGCATGTAGCCAGGTTCTGAACTGGGATGGTGCAGTGAGCTAAAAAACGGTGATGGATCAAGCCCTGATCTTTTGACTGGGTATGAGTGTTCTGCTTAATTCAGATGCTCTGTCCATCACCACCCCCTTTTCTGAATCGTTTTGGCCACCACAAGCGTGGAAGGGTATGCTCAGATGTGAGTCCCTTGCTCACTGCACCATCAGGATTCAAGCAAGCCGGGCCGAAGACGGCTGTAATGCCAGAAACCGGTCCCCGGAAGCTTGTTTCCTTTACAGTAAAGAATTGGCTTGAAATTTTGGTCTGCCCTGTTCCCATGATGCACTGGGCCAGGGACAGACTAATTTGCATGTAGCCAGGTTCTGAACTGGGATGGTGCAGTGAGCTAAAAAACGGTGATGGATCAAGCCCTGATCTTTTGACTGGGTATGAGTGTTCTGCTTAATTCAGATGCTCTGTCCATCACCACCCCCTTTTCTGAATCGTTTTGGCCACCACAAGCGTGGAAGGGTATGCTCAGATGTGAGTCCCTTGCTCACTGCACCATCAGGATTCAAGCAAGCCGGGCCGAAGACGGCTGTAATGCCAGAAACCGGTCCCCGGAAGCTTGTTTCCTTTCCAGTAAAGAATTGGCTTGGTAGTTTGGTCTGCCCTGTTCCCATGATGCACTGGGCCAGGGACAGACTAATTTGCATGTAGCCGGGTTCTGAACTGGGATGGTGCAGTGAGCTAAAAAACGGTGATGGATCAAGCCCTGATCTTTTGACTGGGTATGAGTGTTCTGCTTAATTCAGATGCTCTGTCCATCACCACCCCCTTTTCTGAATCGTTTTGGCCACCACAAGAGTGGAAGGGTATGCTCAGATGTGAGTCCCTTGCTCACTGCACCATCAGGATTCAAGCAAGCCGGGCCGAAGACGGCTGTAATGCCAGAAACCGGTCCCCGGAAGCTTGTTTCCTTTCCAGTAAAGAATTGGCTTGGTAGTTTGGTCTGCCCTGTTCCCATGATGCACTGGGCCAGGGACAGACTAATTTGCATGTAGCCAGGTTCTGAACTGGGATGGTGCAGTGAGCTAAAAAACGGTGATGGATCAAGCCCTGATCTTTTGACTGGGTATGAGTGTTCTGCTTAATTCAGATGCTCTGTCCATCACCACCCCCTTTTCTGAATCGTTTTGACCACCACAAGCATGGAAGGGTATGCTCAGATGTGAGTCCCTTGCTCACTGCACCATCAGGATTCAAGCAAGCCGGGCCGAAGACGGCTGTAATGCCAGAAACCGGTCCCCGGAAGCTTGTTTCCTTTCCAGTAAAGAATTGGCTTGGTAGTTTGGTCTGCCCTGTTCCCATGATGCACTTGGCCAGGGACAGACTAATTTGCATGTAGCCAGGTTCTGAACTGGGATGGTGCAGTGAGCTAAAAAACGGTGATGGATCAAGCCCTGATCTTTTGACTGGGTATGAGTGTTCTGCTTAATTCAGATGCTCTGTCCATCACTGCCCCCTTTTCTGAATCACTGGTTAGAGGCGGCAGACCTGGACGCAGAGAACGGCCTGGGACCAGGGTTCAATTCCTGACGCGGCAGGGTCGTGGACCAGCGTCAGCGGACTCGATAATTCTCGCCTCAGTGCCTACTCTAACCAGGGATCACACTCGGCAACTCTGGGCATTAGCTTGCCTCATCTCTACAACGGCCCCCCACATTCGCTGGGGATGCCTGGTTTCACCTTGGAGATACCCAGTAGGGACCATCTCACAGGGATAGCCAGGACGGGTTCCCCAGCGGTCTACAGCGCCACGACGCCTCAGGGCAGCAGTGCGCTACAAGATACATACATTTACATTTGTGGGAAGACTACTTTACCAATTCAGGAGTATTACAGTGCATTGTCGCTAATATATTAGCCCAGACGTCAATCATTTTTTATGCAATCTCTGTATGGAAATCCCCATTTTACCTGATATGCCTACAATTGTTCTACACCTGGATGTTGATTCATATAACTTCCTTGGCGCCTGCTCTCAAGATGCCTTAACAAAAGAAGTCCAAAAGGCTGACATACTTACACACACGGCACGTGTGTATTTTGTGTAAAAAGGGGAGTTGAGGGAGCAGAGCACTGCTGATGACGCGCAGTCGGCGCACACGATGTGAACGTGCTTCATTGCGGCTGCACACACCTAGCCTCGGTCTTTGAGGCCGAGGGTCCACTCCACTTTAATAATGGCCGGCCATTGTGATTAATATAACAGTCCTCTGCCTCGAAGACTGTACCCAGCTGGTGCGTGCCCCGACCAGTGAAACGGGCTGCCTGTTATGGCGTTATTATGTAAGGTTATTGGTCCTAGAGTTGTGCATTGTGCTGAGGGGCCCCACGCTCCCCCCCGCGCCTCGGGGGCTGCAGGGGCCTGTGTTACGCCCCTGCTAGAGATGGGTGAGCCACAGAAAGCTCGAGCCTGAGACTCGGCTCCGGCTCGGCTCGAGATCCTGCTGGAACCTCGAGACCATCTCAAGCCGAGCGAGCCTTCATGGGACCTCTACCTGCCTTCCTGCCTCCAGCGTTGACTCCTAAAAACTAGGGGCCTCATTTATGAGGCCTTGCGTGAGTTTTGCGCTTCCGATGCGTCACTTTTTGTGACGCATCGGCGGCGTAAAACTTGCCTCCTGATGCGCACTATTTACAAAGTGACGCATCTAAGCAGATGCGTCACTTTGTAAACCCCTGCGCTACATTATACCTGCGTCAGGTATAATGTATGCAGAGGGGGCGTTCATACGCAAAAAGCCTCGTAATAGTGAAGCAGTGAAATCTATGAGATTTCACTGCGTCACTTTTAGGACGCTGTTGCGTCAAAATCTTGCGCCTGCCTCACAGCAGGCGTAAGACTGATGCAAGCCCTTTCACATGGGGCTTTCCCCATGTGAAAGGACGCATTGCTGGAGTTGCGTCACTTTTGTGACACACTCCAGCAATGCGTGACTTTTGCGCTTACAGATACGTCAGAAATACTGACGTATCTAACTCCTTGCGACATGATGCGTCATATTATAAATATGACGCATCAATCATGTCGCAGGGAGAGCGCAGTGAAAAGTGACGCATCGCTGTTTTCACGCAGCGATGCGTCACTTTTCATAAAGAAGGCCCTAGGGGCCTCATTTATGAGGCCTTGCGTCAGTTTTGTGCTTCCGATGCGTCACTTTTTGTGACGCATCGGATGCGTAAAACTTGCCTCCTGATGCGTACTATTTACTAAGCAGATGCGTCACTTTGTAAACCCCTGCGCTACATTATACCTGCGTCAGGTATAATGTATGCAGAGGGGACGTTCCCCCGCAAAAAGCCTCGTAATAGTGACGCAGTGAAATCTATGAGATTTCACTGCATCACTTTTAGGACGCTATTGCGTCAAAATCTTGCGCCTGCCTCACAGCAGGCGTAAGACTGACGCAAGCCCTTTCACATGGGGTTTTCCCCATGTGAAAGGACGCATTGCTGGAGTTGCGTCACTTTTGTGACACACCCCAGCAATGCGTGACTTTTGCGCTTACAGATACGTCAGAAATACTGACGTATCTGTAACTCCTTGCGACATGATGCGTCATACTGTAAATATGACGCATCAATCATGTCGCAAGGAGTGCTCACTGAGAAGTGACGCATCGCTGCTTTCACGCAGCGACGCGTCATTTCTCATAAATGAGGCCCTAGCTCTATTCACTGACAGACGCAATTGTTTTCTGTGTCTTCTCTTTCTTACTTTGTTTTTCAATTATTGATTTTATGTCATTTGTTCAGTTCATGCACCTTTTTATAAACAGCTTTTTATGACTTTCTCGATGTGATGCTTTTTTAGCGCAAGAAGGTTTTTTATAAATATCTTGTGTAACGATATATGGATTGATTTTCGATGGAAGCCCTGTGATACAAGTATGTAGTATGTTTTGTAACATCTCACTTCTTCCGGATTGGGGTGACGAGTGCTTGACGCATGATCATCGGATCCAGATGTTGGTTGTCTGAAAGCACAACTGGTGAATCGGGGAGGCAAGTTGTATTTCCAAAGGAAAAAACGTATCACGATAAAATTAAAAAGCTGACGAACAATCTATTTCTCCTGCAAGCCTGGCTTGAGTTTCTTCCAGGTAACACTGCGGATGCAGAACTTCGAAAGAGGGCAGAATCGCGTTGTAAAGTGCGCATGTGCGGGGGGATTCTTTGCCTATTGTTCTAGATTATGCAATAACCTGTTTTTTCATTATTTCTTTCAAAGCTTTGTGTGAAATGTTGCTTCATCTGAGAGTATCTAGATTCAGCTCTACATCGGCACTAGCGTTGGTCTATCTTATCCAGTCGTTATCTGAGCCTTAAAAACGGTACACAGTCAAAATATCGAGTTGAAAATTTCGACCTACCAAAATATCGTGTTAAAAATTTCGAAGGTACAGAATATCGATGTCAAGAATATCGTAGGACAGAATATCGACCCTGAGGTAAGTAATATCGAAATAATTTATATCGGTGTAAGTAATATCGAAGTTAGTAATATCGATAGCATATATATCGATGTAACTAATTTCGATGTTATTAATATCGATATTTGTATTTTTTTTATTTTTATTATGTATGTGTTATATGTTTTTGTTAAGTATTTAAATTAATTTATATTATATGTGTATTATTTTTATATATTAATACATTTATTTTTAAGTAAATTATATGTTTTAGTACCGGAGCGGGTTGTGGGTTTATAGGGGAATAGGGTGGGAAGTAATTTAATTGTAATTATTAATTGGCAATTAATTATTTTAATTGATAAATTAATTATTTAATTGGTAATTAATGTTAATTTTTATTAAATGTTATGTTTTAGTACCAGAGCGGGTTGTGGGTTTATAGGGGAATAAGGTGGGAAGTAATTTAATTGTAATTAATCAATGTTTTATTTAATTATTAATTGGCAATTAATTATTTTAATTGATAAATTAATTATTTAATTGGTAATTAATGTTAATTATTATTACATGTTATGTTTTAGTACCAGAGTGGGTTGTGGGTTTATAGGGGAATAGGGTGGGAAGTAATTTAATTGTAATTATTAATTGGCAATTAATTATTTTATTTGATAAATTAATTATTTAATTGGTAACTAATGTTAATTTTTATTAAATGTAATGTTTTAGTACCAGAGCAGGTTGTTGGTTTATAGGGGAATAGGGTGGGAAGTAATTTAATTGTAATTAATTAATTTCTTATTTAATTATTAATTGGCAATTAATTATTTAAATTGATAAATTAAGTATTTAATTGGTAATTAATGTTAATTATTATTAAATGTTATGTTTTAGTACAAGAGTGGGTTGTGGGTTTATAGGGGAATAGGGTGGGAAGTAATTTAATTGTAATTATTAATTGGCCATTAATTATTTTATTTGATAAATTAATTATTTAATTGGTAATTAATGATAATTTTTATTAAATGTTATGTTTTAGTACCAGAGCGGGTTGTGGGTTTATAGGGGAATAGGGTGGGAAGTAATTTAATTGTAAATAATTAATTTTTTATTTAATTATTAATTGGCAATTAATTATTTTAATTGATAAATTATTTATTTAATTGGTAATTAATGTTAATTATTATTAAATGTTATGTTTTAGTACCAGAGTGGGTTGTGGGTTTATAGGGGAATAGGGTGGGAAGTAATTTAATTGTGATTAATTACTTTTTTTATGTGTAATATAGTTTGTAAATATTTATTAATTGGCATTCCCTACTGTTGCACCCTTTGGAGTTGGAATAGTAATTTTTCTCCCTACGCTATCCAACGCTTTCCCTACTGTTGCACTCTCTGGAGTGGGAATAGTAATTTTTCCCCCAACGCTATCCAAAGTTGTCCGTACTGTTGCACCCTCTGGAGTTGGAATAGTAATTTTCTCACCTACGCTATCCAACGCTTTCAATACTGTTGCACCCTTTGGAGTTGGAATATTAATTTTTACCCATACGCTATCCAACGCTTTCCCTACTGTTCCACTCACTGGAGTTGGAATAGTAATTTTTACCCTTACGCTATCCAACACTTTCCCTAATGTTGCACTCATTGGAGTGGGAATAGTAATTTTTACTCTTACGCTATCGAACGCTTTCCCTAATGTTGCACTCATTGGAGTGGGAATTGTCATTTTTACATACCCGCTATCCAATGCTTTCCCTACTGTTCCACTCACTGGAGTTGGAATAGTAATTTTTTCCCACCCGCTATCCAATTCTTTCCCTACTGTTGTACTCTCTGGAGTGGGAATAGTAATTTTTACTCTTAAGCTATCCAACACTTTCCCTACTGTTGCACTTTCTGGAGTTGGAATAGTAATTTTTACCCTTACGCTATCCAACGCTTTATCTACTGTTGCACCCTCTGAAGTTTGAATAGTAATTTTTACCCTTATGCTATTCAATATTATTTATATTTATTTATGTATTTAAGATGTTACATAATGTTGTATTTAATTAATTTTAAAAACATTGAAAGTATATTTCATTGTTGTTATTTATTAAATATAATTAGTGTTGGTGTATTTTTAAATTGTAGTATTTGTTAATATTTTATAATTGTTAAAAAAAATATGTATATATTATAATTAATTAAGTATATATTATATATTTTATTATTAATTTTAATTAAATGTTTAATAGTAAATATGTATTATTTATTCAAGTCAAGAAAACTTTTATTCGATTAGCATTTGGCAAATCATAAAAAGTACATCATGAAATTACAGTATGTAATAAAAACACAGTATTAAAAAACAGATAAAAACTGAGCAATGTTTAAAAACTTTTGATAAAACCAATAATGGGAATTAATACAGTTAAACTTGGAATCATGTAGGCGATAGCTCAACTTCACAGCGAATTTTCAAACATGATTTTAAAAAGCGAGCTACACATTTAGCAACATGCTGTGAATCTAATGACTGAAGGGCCAGATAGGCTGGCCTACAAGTTCTCAACCCCATTTCTCGGAGAAGTGGAATAATCCAGCACTTACGAGGATGCTCGTAATAGCGACAAAACAGGGGTACATGTATTGTCGACTGGGGTGAAAGTCCATCACATGGACAGTTGGCCAGATCGTGGGACCAGTTTAACTGGGAAATGTAACAAGGCGGAAAAAAGAATTAAAACGAAACCTGGTTAGAACGTATTTTTCGTGGTTAGATAAATAAAAAGTTAAATAAGGCTGGATACCAGGGGAGGACTGAATCATTAGGATCTGCACATTTGTTGGCTTTGATACTTCGTGTGAGAGACGCAAATCTCTGAGATGGTTTAGACAGAGATTTTTCAAGGCGCTTCTAGTAATATCAGATGTTGAAGAAGGCTCAGTGAAGTAAGATGTGCAGTTCAGATCTATTATTTATTCATTTTAAACATTATAACACATTTTAACATAAGTTTAAAATATATATAAGTACTATTTACTTAATTTTACCTTTTTTTTAATAAACGATATTTTTATTTACGATATTTTTAACATCGATATTTTTGTTTCGATATTTTTGTACTTACCATGTTGTAGATAGGGTGTCGATATACTTGCCTTCGATATTCCAGCGTCGATATTTTGTCTGTCGATATTTTCAGCCTCGATATTCTGTCAGAGATCCCTTAAAAACATCTTGCAGTACTATTTTTAACCACTCCTCCTTCACATGTATAATCTGGTAGTAATATTTAAAACATTGGGATTCACAAACTAGATCTTGTTTTCGTAAACCCAATCCAGGCGTATCTGTGCTGGTTGGATATCCTGTGGTAGCTGGAATACTCATCTGTAGGTAACGCATCGCATCTTGCCTAGTAATGCTGCCATTATACAGGGGAGAGCTGCTTTGCCATATGAAGTAGATGGCACCAATTTCGCTCTTATCCCCCTCACAGTAGCTTCCGCTGAAGGGCTGTATAGCTCTGTATTTAGGTGACAAATTGCAAATATTAACTTGCAGGTTTTTTTCCAGGGATCGCAAATGGAATTGTGGTTTAATTGCTTCAGTTTGCCATATTCCGAGATCATTATAAGTATTAGTGTAATGGATCTTCGCTCGGCCAAGTTTCCAAACTTTCCTGGCTTTCTCCTTAAGCTAACTGTACCTGTTTTTTTTATATGTGTCATCCACGTTTCTTGCCGTATACACGTTACCTTTTTATACATGGATTCTTTAGTGTGTTCACAAACTGCCAACATGCAGACTGTGTTTTGTGTTATAGTGGTGCGTGCACTCTGCACAATTGGTTTTCGTGGGATGTCTTTTACGCCTCCCAGAGAGCTTTCCCATAAGATCTCCTTGCTATAGGTAGCTTGAGTTTCATTTCATCTTATGCTGGTTTAAATTTATGAATTTAGTTTGCTTTTCTTAATGATGCTGTATATTTTTTTAAGTATTCATTTCTACCCTGGATTCTGCCTTGGGTGGCCGCCCCAGGCCTTTGTATGTTCAGTTTTCCAGTCTTTTTTCCCCCAGTGAGTTGTGTATGGAGGTGATCATTACTGGCCAACCTTTGATGTGGTGGGTCCATTGGGCCATGGGAGGTTCAACATTTGCCTGACTAAATTCAAGTTGCAATTATTTCAAATGAGCTGTCCATGTGCTATCCCAATTTAATCTCTGAATTGGCTAACAGTTTTCCAAACCATCTGAAGCACCGATAACGGGTAGAGTTGTTCCATCCTCATGCATTATCCCAAAGTTTGCAAGCAGGGGACAGCGACTGATTGGTTTTCATTTTGGGATGGAGATATTTCTGCAACACTCCCTGAGGGCTTTAGATGGAATTATGTAATCTAGTCAGGCCAGGATCATTAGCCTGCAATGGGTGCAGAATTTATACCTGAAGAATACTGTGAAGTTTACTGGACTTTCTACCAGAGCAATCAGACATATTTATAGAATGAGCGAGGTTTTTTATATTGATGCCACCTAGAAGTGAGATCTCATATGTGGGGAAGGCGCAAAGTATTTCTTCCAGTGATTCGCAGAATCTCTTAATTTTCCTCATGCATTTTTTTTAAACGGCTTCAGGTATGTGTTAAGAATGAGCATTAATGTGTTTGTTATGCCAAGGTTATGTTGTGTAAAAACTATTGTTTGAAACGTTGAGTTCCGTTTCACCGGTGTTACCCTTGCGTTTATGTTTGTGGCTTCATAAATTGCCCGCCCTCCCGATGGTCTTGCATACTTGATTTTTTTTGCAGGAAAGTACACTCTCTGGTATTCGTCTATCGGTAACGACCATGTTCTCCACATTTCTCGTATACCGATTATGTCTTCAAATTAAAACAATCCAGAGTATCCTTATGCTGTATGATCTGTTTGAGTCCCGCCACATTCCAAGAAATCAATGTTATTGGGGCGCCCAGTGATTTGTTTTCAGTCCGTGTTTTGAGGGTCCGTTTTAGGAGTACGGATTAGGAGTACTTGTATAGGATATAGATTCTTTCATTATTTATATTTACTTTTACTTGCGTATTCCCTAATTGTAACGGAGCGCGTGGGGGTGTTTCAGTATACAATATCCATCTGTCTTTTTCTTGGTTGGCCACCCTGAGGGATATATCTCCGGCTCCACAGGCTTGATGTTAATCCTCCATTGGTCAAGCGTAGGCGCGTCCCGTAGTACCTGTGTTCTTAATTCTTCCGTTTTCCAGGATACTATTGTAGTTTCTGTATTTGGTGTATTTTTGGATGAATCGAATCTTGTTCTGCTAATCGACTCCGATTCTTATGTGGTGTAGTGAAGGTATATGATGACCTCCCCATATTATACTTCACCACTTTTGGTGTATCTTGTTGCCTTGTGAAATGTATGTTGGTATACATATCAGGTAGAGCATAGGGAGTCTGATTCTTCCCTCTTTTTACCCCACCTGGCCTGTCCTGTGTTGTTGATAAATGTGGTCCGATTCCCAGGTTATTGGGTGTACTCATTTTAATATTTAGTTTTGATGTTTAGTAACTTGGAGGTATATTTATTTTGAACACATTCTGGTTATTTGTTACCTGGTTGTTTGAGGAAGGTGTTCTGGGGCAATGTATCCATGCCTGGCTCATACTGATCCTGTTTGTTGTTTCCCTGATTATTGGATGTTGGGCTGGTGGGTCATGAGCCATGCTTCCTTACTTGGTCCTTTGTATTCCAGAGGGGCACTACTCTCCCCATTGCAGGTCTTAGTCCATGCATTAACTTCGCAGGGCTCTCCTTTTTTGGTTTCACCTCTACTTTGCGTGTTTGTTGAGAGAATTGGTCCAGGCTCCACTGTGTGTTTGTATTGTGTCCTTCTGATGAATCCATAGTAGAGTTAATATATTTAGCTCTTTCCATTACTATGCCTCCTGGGTCATTGTTATGGTCAGGTTTTCTCTTTTATAGTGCCTACTTTACAGTTTGTTTTGCTATTTAGAGTGTTTCCGATGTTTATGTTTGCTTGTGACTCCTCATGCCTCTTCCTTTTCTTCAAGAATTGGGTAGTATTTCATCTTTTCATCCCTCTGGTTGCCATCTTCGCTTTCTCAGTTAGTTTCTAGCTGATCCTAGAATGCGTTTTCTTGTATTTTTAGAAGTTTTTGTATGCTTTCCTGTTAGTATTCTAGCTCCTTGCATTTGTTTCTCAGCCTGAGCGGAGGCTGAAGATATTTTGATGGCTGATAAGTCTTGTAATTTCCCTAGTTCTTTGTCAAAGAAATGGACATGTGCTTCTAATATTTGTCGTCCTGTGGAGGGTATTGTCCCCCTATGTTCATCCGTGCCTTCCTCCGTGGGCGCAATGGACAGATAATAGTTCTTCTTCGGTAAATAATTCTCTGCTCCTTTAACCCCTTGGCCGCGAAGGTAATTCCGCCGCAACCCTGGGGATAAGGGGGGGTTGTGCGCCGCCGCCATGCTCGTGACGGAACCACTCGGTCACGAGCCACGGGCGCGCTGTGCTCATGACGGAGTGGTTCCGTCACGGCCCTGCCCACTCATTAGATCGGCCACGCAGGCGCGGAATTCCTGCACCGTGGGCGGGGAGGCCGCGCCGTGACGGAACCACTCCGTCATTAGCACAGCGCGTCCATGGCTCGTGACGGAGTGGTTCCGTCACGAGCACCGAACGGGTTAACCGGTAATATGTATCAGTTGTCTTTTCTGTAGGTACGCAGGGCCCATTACCACACTATGCACTTGTTTGGGTTAGTATAGGCCCTGGATTATTCAATTGGTTGTCTTCGACGGGGGAGCTTGTATCAGAATAAAGTTCCTTAAATATAAATTTCAAGCAGTGATGCTTCCGTTAGTTACGAGATAATAATTCCCCTGTTGCTGAAGTTTTATTAGTTTGCCTTGCCCTCCGGGTTTTTTATAATTTTTTCACTTGTGCCTCATCGAAAAGACATTATGGGACAATTTTCACTCGGATTCAAAAGATGTAAATTTTATTGGGCTCCTTAGTCCCAGCGCTTCATGTTTTTTCGGTTTTGGCGTATTAACGTTATATATATGTATGAGCTTGCTCAATACTGACCACGGCTACAGCTGGTTATATTTGCACTTGATTTTCATTGTTAATTTCAGTGTTGAGGAGTTAATGCCGGATTGGTTTCTGTGGGCTCCTGATATTGTGCCACTTCCCAATGTCCAGTGACATGTGTCCGGCACGCCTTTGCTAAGTTAAACTTGTTGGGAAATTAGCTCGGGTGGGCTTCTTGTACCTCCTCCTGGTGCTGCTGGCATAACTCTCTATGGAGGGGGAGGGGTACTGTGGATAGAGCTTGACAATGACCTTGATTCCTCTTATCGCTGGGCCTTCACCCCTTAGGTCATTCACAAGTTGCCCCCAGTGTATGAAGGCGGTGGTGAGGAGAGGCCAGACTGGCTTGACAGGGGGAGAAGGTCAGGGTCGGATTGGTAAAGGGGCACTTGGAAAATTGCTGAAGAACCGGTAGCCGAGTTCCAGCTGTGGGCTGCTTTTCTGGGCAGCATGGGGGCTGTCTGTGCCTTTAGATGCTGCCAGCGGCCCAGTGGGTGCCTGAGTGGCCTTTCCAGAGGTAGATGGGCAGAGGTGTCACTCCCTGTCTCTCGCTGGGCAGGCCCATTAATGTATGCTGATTGAGCGGGGGCAGGTGGCCCGAGCAGAAGTGGTCTCACTTGCACTCATGTGTTGCTCAGCACTGTGAACGAATCTGGGCATTTGTTTTTGAGGTCTCGCCTAGTGCAACGTGCATGCGCTGCTCTAGGAGAGGGCCTCTTGGAATCTCTTCAGACTTCCAAGAGACTTCTCCGTTTGGGTCTGCCTCCTCCCACACATCCCATTGGCCTTTGCGTGTGTCTTTCAAAAATGAGAGCATGCAAATGGTCAAAGACGGGTGCATGTCCCCCCTTTTCTCAAAAATTTCACTCCCATGGCCTAGGGGTCTCGGGAGTGAGCAGCGGCCCGCAGTGTGCCAGCTGCATTCTTTAAATTCCATGCAGGGCACGTGTGCGCACCTCTCCCGGGACTGTTTTCTCTATTCGCCTCCCGCTCCTTTGCTGTCTCTCCTGCTCTGCGGGCACAGTCAATTGAAAAGAGTGCTTTTCATAGCCACAGTAGGGATTGGCATTGCAGAGAGCATTTCCTAGGATAAAGACGTCGCAGGCATGAGAGCCACCGTTTTATGTTTCTTTTAAAAACATCGGACATCTCCACGGAGATGTGCTTCAAAAGCAAGGCACTTACTATGCTCTGCAACGCTTATGATAGCAGTGCAGCATCTGTTAAACACTGCACAGTGAAACACCAGCGCCCAGAAGATACATTGTTGTTTGTTTCCGTTCGGCCATCGCTTTCTCTTCACGGTTTCTCCTGGTCACAGATGCGCGCTTCATGTATTGAGTGCTCAAAACAACCGTTGTAATATGACCATCCCCTTAAAGGGGGGAACATTCAGGCCCTTTTCTACAGGCCAAGTGCCACAACATAACTGGTTTAAAAAACTCCTTTTCTGTACACGTTCCTGCTTCACCTTACACTGATGCTTCCTTCTACCTTTTGGGGACAAAGTATCATCCCATCCCTCGAGAATATCAGCGTTTCCTACGGTAACTCTAAAGCTCAAACTTCCGGTAATCTCCTCTTATTGTGGATTTTTTATGGCAGTAAAATACATCTGTAGTCATAAATGCTCAAAGTTCCACTTTGCAAAAGATAAACACAGGGGCTTTAAATGTGATAAAAGAAACGGAGCAAGGGGTCTTTCAAAGGGGTGTGGCCGATGCAATTACGGGCGTGACTTAAACTGTTACCTTAAAATCTGCGTTTAGCATAGTGTGCTGCAGACTGGTATTTTGCTGCTCCTGTCTTTGCATCCAGATATACAACTACTAATGTTACACCTACAACAAGCCAGGACTATTGGCTTTGTCAATAGTTGTTAGTTGCATAAGATAAATAAGCAAAATTGTAACCCAACTTTCCAGAGGCCCAATCATACCATCCTGTTCAGACATTAGATTTGGTTTAAGACTCACAAAATACACATTTTGTTAAATTCTACCATGGCTGATTCTGTCCTTCCATGAGTCGTGGCCATGCAGTTTTACTGACTATGTTCTGTAACATATGTACCAGTGTGGGAAATGCAGCATTTCACCCTTACGTGTTAATTTAAACTGAGGACATTCATTTGATACACTTGCACCTGTTATGGTGCGAAGTGGCAAGGCTGGGCTTGAAAAAAACAATTAATATACAAGGCTTAGATTTTCGACACCATTGCCTCTCCAAAGCTGATTAGGCTGAGATGGAGTCAGTGGCATGCTAAGCAGCACCTGACATTCGTCTGACCGCTCCAGCACTCCCACCTTCTTAGATACACGCTTCATGTATAACTGACTATGTCCCAACCCTCCTGGCCTTTTAGAGCCCCATTGAGCCCAAGCAGCTCCACACCCATCGGCCTTTCAGAAAAGCCTCTGGTAACGGCTACCAGAACTAAGCAACAGGGGAGGACAAAATTATATTGCTATGTTGACTAAATTATGTGGCATGAAAAGGAAAAAATTTCAGCGCAATGAGTCACATTTTGCGACAGCAATACTCCATTATTTTGTATTTTATACATGTTAACACTGACTAAGCAAAGGTCCCACCTCAGTAGCAACAGTGTTACACTCAAATACAGAACTAAGGGACTGAAATGTGGCAAGTACACTTATGTGAACAGCTCTCCACTGCATAGCAATAATATCGCCATATTTTTTATAGCTTTGAAATCATTTGAGCTAGACAAATGTTTTGGGCGGGAAACATTTTCAAATTATGCTGGAGACAATGTAATATGTGGCAAATGTCGTAAACCCATAACTATGCGGAAAACAGCGTTGTTGCAGAACCGCATAATTCTGTTTGCTCTACCCATACACCCTTATACCAACAGGATATAGTCCGCTAGGACACATCCCATATTCACTTGGCTTCCACAAAGCACATGTTCAGCTACTCAAGTCCCATGTCAGCTTGCACCCCAACAGTTCCAGAGAAACAACTGGTGTGGCGAGGGGGGCCTTGGAGGACACCAGACAATGCGTATTAGACATCAGCTCTGCTGAGGTGAATCCACATTAAGATCCAAATAAAAAGTTGTATATGGAAAGTGGCATCAAGGGTGGCATTTATTGACCACTGTGTGTTAATTAAATGGCATCTTAACATTTCATCAGCATAGTTCTCTCTGCATGTTAAAGCACCTGCTGCAGAGATCTGTGTGTAGCAAGTGCCAGATATTTATTGCAGCAGAACTGTCAGCCTCCTGACTTCTGATGCAGATACTATGAGTACTGCTGAGTGTTGTAATGCATTGATTATTAAGTGACAAAAGACCAGCTCAGGTGTGCAATACAACAGTGCTCAATAATATTGTTATACCATTTTTCGACCAGGCACTAGCTTGCAACTCAGAGGAAGAATCATAGTTTGATAAATATCTAGTATTACCCACCGGATTCTTCAGGGACACCATTTTTTCCCAGTTTTTTGTCGATCTTCATCAGTTTGTCTTCTCGACCCATGATCAGGCGCTTAGCTTCAATTAACCAAAATGCATCAGACAACACCATCTCAGCATCAGCACAGCACCACCTCCGCGGCAGTGCACCACCACCAGCACAGCCCCACCTCAGCACTAACGCTGCACCCCCTCAGCATCAGTGCAGCATAACCTCAGCACTGCACCAACTCGTGATTACTCAGCACATCATCTCGACTACGCATGCGCGAACGATCAGCGCCCTTGGACCGCCACCCGTTTTATTCGGCAGACTGCTCAAAACTCGAGTGGGCCCAACACGTTTCTAGTTGTTTACGCTGCAATCCAGCCCGAACTGCCAAGCCATGCCTTCCCTGGACTGGGCTGGACTGTTCCCATGAGGCACAGGGTCAGACTGATTTGCATATAGCCATGTCTGAACTGGGGTGGCAGAGTGGGCTAAAGAACGGTGATGGATCAAACCCAGATCTTTTGACTGGGTGTGAGTGTTTGATTGGTTCAGATGCTCCGTCCATCACCACCCCCTTTTTTACCGCTTTTGGCCGCCATAAGTGTGGCAGGGTATGCTCAGACGTGAGTCCCTTGCTCACTTTGCCACTGGATTAAAGCAAGCCGGGCTGAAGACGGCTGTAATGCCAGAAACCGGTCCTCGGAAGCTTGTTTCCGGTCCAGGGAAGGCATGGCTTGGCAGTTCGGGCTGGACTGTTCCCACGAGCCACAGGGTCAGAGTGATTTGCATATAGCCATGTCTGAACTGGGGTGGCAGAGTGGGCTAAAGAACGGTGATGGATTAAACCCAGATCTTTTGACTGGGTGTGAGTGTTTGATTGATTCAGATGCTCCGTCCATCACCACCCCCTTTTGTACCGCTTTTGGCCGCCATAAGTGTGGCAGGGTATGCACAGACGTGAGTCCCTTGCTTACTTTGCCACTGGATTCAAGCAAGCCGGGCTGAAGACGGCTGGAATGCCAGAAACCGGTCCTCGGAAGCTTGTTTCCGGACCAGGGAAGGCATGGCTTGGCAGTTCGGGCTGGACTGTTCCCATGAGGCACAGGGTCAGACTGATTTGCATATAGCCATGTCTGAACTGGGGTGGCAGAGTGGGCTAAAGAACAGTGATGGATTAAACCCGAATCTTTTGACTGGGTGTGAGTGTTTGATTGATTCAGATGGTCCATCCATCACCACCCCCTTTTGTACCGCTTCAGGAGCTAGCAGCAGCAGGAATGCTGCTTGAGTGCCTTCATCTTCTTGTTTTCCTTATTTCCACATTGCCTTCTGTGCGCCGATCTTGACTGCTGTGCTCAGTTTGCAGTCCTTTCAGCTGGCCCCGCCCTCCAAACCTCCCTGGGCTCGGCCACTTCCTCTTGGTTTACCTGTGATTGCTTCTACGAACACAGGCTTTACTTTCCAATTCTCTGACCATACATGTCGGCAGTGTTGAAGTTGCTTGTTTATTCATATGGACTGTCTCAAATCGTCTTCCACTGCTGGGTGGAGTTTCACCCTGATGCAGCGGGCATCCTGGATGCCTCGGGTACAAAGGTTTGTGGCCCAGTGCTCCTAGACAGGCTCTGCCCCTGCCTGGATGGAATGAAGCCATTCCAGTAATTCACCCCTGGATGGGGAGGAGGAGCTGGGGCCACGAGAAGAAAGCTCCCACTCCCCAAGGATCAACCCAGACTGAATGACTGGGAGGAACTGATGAATGTAATATGATACTAGAATAGCACAGCATTGGGAAATGTATGGCCTTGAGGCACCCCTTGACCGAAAGAGTGAGTGCGCAAATGTTTCAGAAAAGGTAGGCTGGTGTTCTAGAAAACAATAAGAATCATTTTAAATGCCTCACTGGGAGGTTTAAGCACGCCCTCACATCGGCCACATTATGTCCTGCAGAAGAACAGAGCTCCCCATATTGTTCATCGCTGTTCTTACATGGTCATGCCTTCCCTGTCGAAGCAAAAGGGAGAGGATAGTGTTGTAACAGCAACAGCTGCTGACAGCCACGGCCGGTAGTAGGTGTAACTGAAGGGCGGTGACGTAGGGAGGGGGAGGGGCAGGGTGGGGGTTGGAATGTATGGATTACGGACTTTAACAGGTAAGTAAACATATAAATTAATAAAACGAATTTCGTTGTGTGCACTGCATCCCCAAATGCGATGCAGTGCCCGCAACGAAATTCGTTTTATTTATTTATATGTTTACTTACATGTTAAAGTCCATAATCCATACATTACAACCCCCCACCCTTCCCTACCCCCTCTCTACGTCACCGCCTTGCAGTTACACCTACCACCGGCCATGGCTGGCTGCTGACTGTGAAACCGGGGACTGTTAGAAATGGGATTTCCGGCTGGCCAAGGCTTGCGCTAAGGTCAGTCAGAAACCACCATTCCTAAGTCAGGGCAAGGGAGTTACACGCCAAGATAACCCCTGCTCACCCCCTTGGTAATGTGACACGAGCAGTAAGGCTAAACTCAGAGGCAATGTGAGTTAAGTGTTTGCGCACGCACCCCCAGCAACAACATCCCAGGCCCCCCACAAAAGGAACTCCACACGAGGTATATGTAAAAATAGCCTTTGTATTACAAAACACATTAGACAGTAAACACACACTTTACAATGTGCCAGAGGCACGGGCAGAATTTACAGGGGATATATGTACAGGACTGGACCACTGTCAGGAATAAGCACTTTTAGAAGTAACAATTTTAGAATATAGAACATATAATAACTGGCGGCGGATACGGACCGCATCTTCCGTTCTGGTTGCGCGGGATAATGCGGGTGATCTCCTCAGTAGGCCTGAGAGGGCGGTGGCGAACCGCGCGCTACAAGCGTTTGGTTGGGGCGACCAAGGTGTGGGCTCAGTGGAGGAGGGGGGCAGGGTGCTGGCGGCCCAGATTAGCGGACGTGGCTCAGAGGAGAGCGGAGTGGCTCGAGGCATGAGGGCAGCCCAGGCACAAGCTGCCGCGGTGCAGGATGCGGGCGGCCCAGGCGGAGCAGAGCACGGCTTCACAAGGAGCGGTGCGGCTCTTGGTGGGGGCGGCTAGGCACGAGCTGCAGGGGAGTGAGCGAGGCACACTTCAGGCGAGTCCCCAGCGGCCCAAGGAAATCAGACAAGGCCCAGCAATTTGTCAGGGAAGGCACAATAGAGTCCACTGTTCCTGGGACTCTGGTCAGGGGGAAGCTCAGTATCAAGCCCTTGGAGATAGTTAAGCACCAAATAATCATGTAGCACACAACCAGTAATCACTGGTAAGAGGTAAGTACCACCTACGCAACCCTAACCCCCTTAGTGGAGGAGTGTGGCTCACTGATTAGAGCGGCAGACCCTGATGCAGAGGTCTGGCCCGGGACCAGGGTTTAATTCCCGACGCGGCAGGGTCCTGGGCTCAAATATGTCCTCGGACTGGATAATTCTCGCCTCATGCCTATTCTAATCATGGGGTCCCACGATGCAACTCTGGGCAATAGTTGCTTAATCTCCACTACGGCGGCCCACCCGCTGCGGGATGCCTGGCTTTCACCCTGGGGATACCCAGTAGGGGTTATCTCACAGGGAAAAGCCAGGACGGGTTCCCAAGACAAGCGCCTTGATGCCTTCGGGAGATACGTGCGCTTTATAAGTCGCAATACATACATACATACATTAGGAGAATGTCACGCAGGAAACCAGGACCTCACTAGCAACACCTGTACTAGGAAGAACAACCACCTAAGTATCACTATACATTTAGGGGTATAAACATGAGAACATTACACATGATGCATCGCCATATTCAGAGGTGTAGGAGAAGAAAACACATGATGCATAAACACATTCAGAGGTAACAGAACACAGGGTGTGCAAAACATACAACACACAGTACATTTCCTAGCACCCAAAAGCAATAGGACATAGATCATAATAATACCTAAACCACAGTTAGCGCAGAAATCATAACAGCACATAATCACTTTTAAAGTCCTAAACGTAGCAGTTGCCCTCTACTTGCTGGGCAGCGGAGGACAGGGACAGCACAGGGCCTAAACACTGCAGCTGGCGCTAAGTGCTGCGCAGCTGGGGAAGGCCAAGGTAGGGAGAAAGGAGTGTGTCTCACTCCTGGATTACAAGTACATGTCCCCTGAAAAAGAAAGAACCTAAGCGGTGCAGCTGCCCACTAAGTGCTGGGCAGCTGGGACAAAACTGCGACAGGGGCTCTCGCTAGCCCTCAGGGACAAAACTGCGCAAGGGTTGGAGCCCTCTAGGCTCCAGGACTCATGCTGCGGGGCGGGTGAGCCATCTAGACTCTCGGGAGGAAGAATGTGCATTTTGGAGCCCTCCAGGCTCTAGCGAAAAGTAGGGTCCTTAGAGCACTCTGGCTCTGGAATCAACTTTGCACCTGGAGCACCCTGGCTCCTTACCTAATCAAATATGGCCCCAAATGTTGGAGCTCTCAGGCTTCTAGGCCTCCTCAGGAATGCGGGGGAGCCACGGTGGGACCGAGTAAAATAGACAATGTGCCCCTGTGAGCCATCTGGCTCTCACCATAACTGCGCCCCCTATGAACCACTGGCGATAAAAAACATGCCCACGAGAATCATGAAGGGGAATCGGGCCCCCAGAAGGTGGGGTGCGCTGGGGCCTTAACTAAGTAGTCCCAATGGTGGGAGAGAACTTTCCCCCAACGTCGGAGCCACATGGGGCTCTAGAAATAACATTGCCCCCTCTGAGAAGCGGTAGCGCCATACAGCCTTGCCCCCTGCCCAGCCATTACTCACCAGGTTCCACAGGAGGTCACCGCGCTGCTCGGATACACAGGATAGACAGGAGAGCCCCCACCTCTCCTCGGGGACTCTCTCCGTGTGTGCCTCACTGCCCGCGGCAGCCTCCCTCTTCACCCGGGCCCCCTCTGGACCTGGGACTTTTCTCCAGCACTCAGGGAGGCGGGGTAGGCTTCTGTCCTCCCCTCCAGCAACAATCAACCTTCCCTCCGGCCGCGAGCCGTCCCGTTGCCAGGCAACGCCCCGCGCTGGATCCAATACCAGTGAGGCGTTGCTGGTGACGTCACAGGGGTGCTCCCGGGCCGGCGGGGATTTCTTGCTGGACAGTACGAGGGGTAGGCTCCCTCGGAGTTTAAAAATACCACGGGATTGCAGGTGGCCACCTGCCTTAGTCTATTCAAAGAAGAAAGATGCAGGGTGGCACCTGCTGAATTAAAATAACAATAAGCGGGGTGGCACCCGCATGGCTCATTAATTATATAGGCTGGGTAAAAATGCACAGACAAGGGGTAGGCACCCTACGAATATCGGGGCATAACGCATGGTAGGCTCTTGCAAATTTGAAAAGAAAAGCACCCAAAATAGATGGGGCAAAACGCAGGGTGGCCACCTGCGCACCAGGAACAGGAAGGTTGAAAATAAAGCACTCACAAAGCCCTAGGGAACACGGCAGCTCTGAAGCCCCCAAAGAAGGGCTCCCATAGCAAAGGGGCCCCAGCAACCAAAAGTAAAAATACAGCGCTCCCATCTGGCAAAAGGTCCTGGGAAAGGTTTTAAGGGCAAAAAGTTCAAAAAGGGGTCCATAAGCTTCTAGGGCATCCAGGGGCTGGGCAGGGCCCAGGGAGGCAAGCCTTCCCCTGGGCCCCAGCAGCAGCACGCCCCTGGTAGATTCAAGTCAGGAAACAAGAACATTTTGTAAGGGGACACAGCCCCTTTTTATACAGTGAATTCCTTTGTCTCAGGGTGCAGGGTGGGGGAAAAAACCAGTGGCAGCTGGTTTTGGAGCACTGTGATGTGCTCAACCACCCTTTCCTTTCACTGGCCAGGCTAGGGACATTGGACGCACCACAGGGGGCAGAGCCAGCATTGTGTGGGGAAAGCCCAGCCCTATTCAGGTCCCAGGTACACCCCTCCCTCACATCACACATGCTGATCTCAACACTCACCACCGGGGCAGACCCATCAGGACTCATGGAGCCTGGCACACCAGCCAGCTCCAGCCAATCACAAGCCTGCACATTCACTGCACAGACAGGCACACTTCTAGAAGTGGCACTTCCATATCAGACACAAACATGCTGCACACATCAACCAAGAATCACCCTCCCCAGGTCACATATAAAAAGCAAAAAGTTCAGGGGTGAACCTGCCAGAAGGGCCAAGTCCAACAGGGACCAAAAAAGGAGTCTGGGCATCTGCTCAACAACATCCTATGATTCTGGACAAATCACTTAACCTCGCCGTGCCTAAAAAACATGAAAGTGTCTTTGTGTAATGTAACTGATTCTCGTGTAAAGAGTGTCATTACCTCTGGGTTAAATTCACACAATCTAAAAAAAATGCAAACTAAAACAAAATACAAATGAACACCAGGTGTGCCATTCAGCTGCAATACTATTTTATGGAGCGGACTATGGAGCATACGTGGCCTGCAACACTACTTACAGTAGGCAGCAGGCACAGTCAATACTCTGTCTCTTCCACTGTGCCAATGCTCTGCCTGCACCTCACCACCTGTGTGTCTCTAGATATCTCTACCATCACACTTTAATAACCCCCCAGACTCTTTAAAACATGTCACATGCCGAGTCTGTAAGTGAAAGCAGATATTTGAAACAACACTTTGGTTGACACTTTCCTGTTTAAAAGGTGCCCATTCAACCAGAGATTCGTGTTATAGCACTACAGACCGAAAGTCGAGCATTAAACACCCTTCAAGTTGTATCGTCAGTTTTCCAATTGCACAATGTGTTAACGTTAGTGTTAGATCTGGGGGTCTCTAGTTGGCAATGGTATCCATTTTTTTCCGAATAGGGACCCTTACTCCTAAGTCAAGATAAGGGTAATACATTCCTTAATAACCCCTGATCACCCCCTTAGCACGAGCAGACAGGCTTATCTCAGAGGCAGTGTGTTAAGCATTTGTGAATATACACAGTAATACAGTGAAAACACTACAGATGGACACAACACAGGTTTTATAAAAATAAGTATTATTTATATAGACTTAACACAAGACCACAAACGACAAAAATCCACAATACTATACTAAAAGTTGACTTAAAGATGATTAAAGTTGCTTAGTTCAAGATGATGTTAAATGCAACAAAGTTCTCAACAAAGTACCTGGATGCGTAACGCAAAGTATACAAAAGGCTCACAAAAGGGGAGATGTGTTGGATCCGTGATCTGGGGGAACGGTTGCGTCCTGCCTCAATGCTTGCGTAGAGTAGGGGACTCGTCATGAGCCTTACCGGTGGAGGTGATGCGTAGATTCTTGGCCTGCGGGCCCGTTGCGGTGCGCAACGTGGCGCCTTGATGCGATGCGATGATCGGGTTGCGATGCGAGAAGATGGCGCCCTTGATGCGGCGATGCGATGACGCCCTGGCAGCCTTGCGACGACTCTGTACTTTGGAGCCGCGACAGGCCCTGCGACACGCTTCTCCGGTGATGCAATTGTGACTCTCACGATGGCCTCACGCTTCTCCGGTGATGCAATAGCAGGCAGCTTCGATGAACACACGCTTCCAGGGAGATGCGACGGCAGTGCGCTTCTCCGGCGATGCGACGATCTCAGCTGCGACGGCGACACGCTTCCTCTCGATGCGTCACGCTTCCAGCTCCCAGTGACATGCAAATGTCTGTAGATAGAATTCACAGCAAGGAAATTCACAGGGGGAGCTGGAGGTGAAGTCTTTTGTCCCTGAGACTTCAGCAGGAGGCAAGCACAGTTCAAGCCCTAGGAGAATATTCTGTAGATGATAAAAGTCCTTAAAAAGTTCCTTCTCCTTTCCCTTGGCAATGAAGCAACCACTGCAGACCAACCCATCAAACAGCACTCTGGCAGAGGGGCAGTCCAAACTCCTGCATCCTCCTTGGTTCTTCTCCTTGGCAGAAAGGTTTCTTGTTCCAGAAGTGATCTCTTTTCTTGGGATCAGGGTCCCAATATTTATACCCCAAAATCATTTGTTCTCTGAAGGCAGAGAGGCCTCTTCCTAGTCCAAACCAGTTCCTGAGCACTTTGTTTACATGACTCTCTTCTTCCTTTCATTGTGCAGGGCAGAGACATCAGTCGCCCCAAAGGAGGTGGAGCCAGCACAGGGGAGGGAAGATACAGCTCTGGAGCACTCTATTGACATGATTCCTCCTCTCCTTTCACAGTGCAGGGCAAAGACATCAGACAAGCCACAGGGGGTGGAGCCAGCATTGTAGAGGGGAGGCCCAGCCCTATTCAGGTACCAGGTGCAAGCCCTCCCTCCCATCTAGATGCAGATCTCTCTATTCACCACCGGGCTGACCCAGCCTGTCTCCTGGAATCCCCCAGCCCTGTCACTCACAAACCCAGACAAGTGATACACAACCCAGCAGAGGCAGGCCTGGATAGTTAGGCAAGAAAATACCTACTTTCTAAAAGTTGTATTTTCAAACACAGATTATTGAAACCAACTTTACTAAAAGATATATTTTTTATTCTGAGTTCAGGCATACTAAATTCGAATTTCTATCATGTTCCCTGAGTCAGTTAGGATTACAGGAATGTAATAATCTAACTGCCCATTCTAGCCTATGAGAACAGGTAGCCTTCAATAGTGAAAAATGAAAATGGCTGTAATTAACTATTAGAACATGCTACACACATCAGTGCATGTCCTACCTTATACTTACAATGCACCCTGCCTTTGGGCCCACCATAGGGGTGTCTAATATGAAGCGATGGGAAGGTTTAGTAATTGGCAAGTGGGTGCACTTGGCCAAGTCGACATGGCAGTGCTAGACTGCACATAGGCCTTGCAATAGCAGGCCTGAAACACACTTTACAAGCTTCTTCTGTGGGTGGCACAATCAGTGCTGCAAGCCCACCAGCAGCATTTGATTTACAAGCCCTCGGCACACATGATGCACTGTACTAGGGGCTGACAGATAAATCAAATAACCCAATCATGGAATCCAATTAGTATATTAATTTAATATAGGGAGCACTTGCACTGTGGCACTGATTAGCAGAGGCACAGTGCCAAAAGCATAAAACCAGCAGAAACATATCAAAACAGAGGAGTCAATCCATCAAAAATGGAAGGGAGGCTCACGCCAATGATGTCAGGTCTAACAGTTAGTCACGCTAGACTGCCAACCTCAGCCACCGAATCCCTAACTACCATACGTGTTAAAAACAGTTGAAACAAAAACCTCTCCTGTACCCCAAAAATACAAATAACTATGTGCCTCCACTAATGCTATGTGAAACTGAATGCAAGAAAACAAGAATGTAGGTTTTCATCTCCCAATGGAAGCCAAAATATCTACGTCACAAAGAGTTATGGTACATAAACACGCCTCTGCTGCAGGATAATAATGCACGTCTCGATTATCTTCTTCTACACAATCCATACAAAGCAGTGAGAAGTATTTAGCTGGTGTATACTAACAACATGTTTTCCTTAACCAATCCCCTATGGGCGTGTATAAACAAAGGGAAATTTTCCATCAAAAGTCCATCCTTTTCTCTTTGGAGTGTACTATGGCGGCTAGTCTGCTGCTGGGCTCTGGCTTAGGTGCTGCTGGACAAGGGGCACATTGGGCTGCTGGAGCACTAGTGCCTAAGAGACTGGGATCTGCCTGCATGCCTTTCAAGCCTCCAATACCAGTCATGAGGGTCTGTACTTCTAGCTAGGACAGCTGCAGGAATCCTTTCCTTGTTTAGAACATAGCTGCAGACCAGGTAAGGGGCTCAGACAGCGAGCCGCCGACAGGAATGAGGCAAGAGCTATGTACTTTACTCTTACATACCTCTCCATCTGCTAGAAAGGAAGGGGGAATGGGGTTAGGCCCAGTGGTAGACATTTAAGATGCCCTTCGTCCAGAAAGCACAATAATATCCAGTGTCACTTGAGATCGCTGGGGCTGGAGGCTCCCCAGCTGCTTCATCCAAGAGGAAAACAAGAATTCCCACGGTACCCAGGCAATTGCAGCGATTTTCTTTATTCTGCATCTTCTTCAGACTATTTAGATAGGATTCACATTAATGAAGATTACCCGATTTGTCCAAGATTACACAATGTAGTCAAGTGAGAGAGTCGGGATTAAAACCCAGGGGTACTGGTTCCACAGTCAACAATTTAAGCTCCAGATCTTTTCTAAGAAATCGAACATATATTTGTTTAATAAGTCATTTCTTGTAACGGCTGTTTATTTCCAAAATTTGGATCTTTTCATTTGGTCTTATGAGACCAGCAAGCAACAAATAGAACTCAAAAAACTAAAAATGTCAATCTTGTCACATCTTAATTTTACCAATACAACATAGAGGATGTAGCCTAACAGCTAGGGCGGTCTATCTCTAATCTGGGGAACCGGATTCAAGTCTCGTCAAATACTCTCAACATACTGTGATTCTGGGCAAATCACTTAAGCTCCCCGTGCCTACGTGTCCTTGTGTAACACAACTGGTGCTCATGTAAAGCGCTCTGATACCATCGGGTCAAGTTTGCGCTATATAACAAAAATTACTAAGAAAATGAAAAACTATCAATATAGCACTGATGGGCAATGTTGACATAACATATAGCCCATTCTTCAAAAGCATCCTCTCTCATCTTGGTAGAATGTGCCACACCAACAAGGCCATACCCATGATAGTCAACAGCTGCTTAAGGGGGAGAAAATACTTAGCAGCTGGTCTAAATCTGAACATGACCAACTTTGTGTGCGTAGCAAAGCACCCTATCATGGGAGCTGGCGATGCCCAGCAGTGGGCACAAGAGAAAACAAACATGGAGAAGAGAAAAGGAGCACGCCCACGTGCTTTCAATGTATCAGCCAGCTGGAACATGATTTCCTATGCCACATTCTTATTAAAAGCAGACATTAGTTGTTTGTTTGGAGTTTGTTATAGCTTACAGTAATGCTTTGTCTCTCAGGAGAAGGAAACCCGCTGGCAGAAGTAGGTTTCAATTTCCAGATTCATCAACTTCTTAATTGAGTTGCTGCTAATGAAGGAGCATTATTATGAGTAAAAAATAGCACACGGATAAATCAATAGTATGTTTTAGGGGCAGAACTAGACTCCTAGCCATGGCTGGCCTTTACACTGGTGACGAATGGTGCAACAGCTTTTTCGGCGCCCTGTACCCCATTTCCTCGTTCTCTATGAATTCCCTCACTGCAGTTCGCCAACAATGCACCTCATCTCTTCACATCCCCTTTCTGGTCTAACATTTCATTTTTTTATAGGGCTACCTGTACTTTACTCACAGTCAGTTCTGTGATCTGCATGGCACACGTTCTTTGTAGCAGGCACATTAACCCTCTGCGCTGTGTGGGTGACAGGAGTGCCCATGTGAGTGCACGGTGAGCGAATCAACAGTGTGAGAGTAGGGTGAGAGGAGTGACTGCAGGGTGAGTGAGGTGACCATATGCATTTGGGTGCACATGTAAGTGCAGAGTGGGACAAATTAATGTGTGGTTATTGATGGGCTTGTTTGAGTGAGATTGCAGAGTAAGCAGTGAGGGGGACAGGTGAGTGAAGTGTCACATGAGTGCAGGGTTAATAGTGTGCTCGTGTGACTGCACGGTGAGGTACAGAGTGAAGAGCGCATGGGCATTATGAGTGCAGAGTGATCACTGTGATTGCAGAGAGTGCAGAGTGGTCCCTGTGAATGCAAGGTGAGCGGGTGAATGGTGTAAGTGCATGGTGATCAGTGTGAGTGCATCGTGATTGCTGTGAGTGCAGGGTGAGGGTGAAAGTGAAGGGCAAGAATGAGGAGTGAGTTGTCTGAATGCAGGGAGCATTCCCAGACATTTGAAGTAATTCAGCATGTTATTGATGGCTGGTGAAGGGTTTCAGATATATGTTAAACTATTGATCTTATGGCATTATTCAGGGTCCTGGGATTGAGGGTTGAGGAAATAAATATTGTTCTCAACCTGCAACAAACTTCCAGACTTTTGACTAGGATTGCCAGCTCATTATATTGATGTCCCGGACTGTACAAAAATAAGCAGTCACCTAAAGCCTATTTTCAGCACTTATTGGTGCATAACAACTTTTTAATTGTGTTCTAGGACTGCCTGAATGACCCATGACTGATAATTAAATAGAACTATGACAGAAAAGTCAAATTACATTTGAATACAAACTATTATATTTCTAACCCTACTTAGTGTCAAAACAAGTCCTTTACGGGCTCTTTGAATAACAAATAGATGGAATTTTTCTTTTGGTAACTCTACTATATTCCTTTCCATGAAATGCTTTCTCAGACTATGGCAGCAAATGTAAAATACAATTGTAAGGAATAGGCAGAGTGGGGGCCATGGGGTACTGGAACCAGAAGAAAACAAAGCCTCGGTAACCAGTTTACAAAGGTATGCAAAATACAAATTGTATTTAAAGACCTGTGAAAAACTCTGGCGTGCCGGAGACAAGACTCCAGAAACTGCCCAGCCGAGCCCCCAACAGGTGGAGCTGCAGAAGTCCGGGCTGAGACACACGACGGGGGGAGCTGAAGTCCTATTAGCCCTATGGGCGTTGCATGCCTGGTATGTGTGCATATAAGAACATTCAGTTAGACGTTCACTGAATGCCTCTGCAGCAACACTTCAGCCACCACCTCTACCCCGCTAACTAAAGGGCATGCTAAAGGGGTGCACACAGGCACAGTTTCACAACGAGGACCTTACGCCTAAATGCTAGGAAGAATTGAGCAGAGCAGGTCGATGTAAGTGCAAACGCTTCTAGCAAAGTGCTATAAAGGGGTGTCTGGCATGACCACTGACGACCTGCAATATTTAATTTTATAAACCATCCCAAATCTGAATAATTAATAATTACAAAAACCAATTGATTTTAAATAGGGCCTGTTATTAGTCTGTCATGATGCAACTCAAATGATTGAACCCAAGGTGACCCACAAAATAGAAGGCACAGCAACCTCTTTAGTGCCAACTATGAATGAGATTTCATACTATAGTTACCTTGAACCTTTAGCCACACCCACTGAGGTATCTCCTTGTGAGCGTAAACCAAGACCCATAGTACACACACAGATCGCAGCGCGGGACAAATCAATCTCATGACCCATCCTGTGTGGGCTGCATTTGGAACCTTGTGGTCCTAGGCAGCACCAGGCGTTTACCTGGTGAGTGGTTTAACTAGAACTTGTTTACAAACACACACACACACACACACCCACATATATATGTATATATATATATATATATATTACCTACTGGCGGTCGCCAGTAGGTATATATAGTTAGGATTTTTTCTCTATGGGATTTTTGAAAATTCTATGTCTAATAACTTTGGCGTTTGTGCACGGAATTGGCTGAAATTTTCAGGAAAATGGCACATTTTGTTTCTGAGCAGCCCTTGAAAATTTGGGGGGGGGTTCGTCAAGGGGGGGCCGAGAAAAAAGGGGGGTCCCAAAACGTGTTTTTAACATTGAGTTTTCCATAGGGCGGTTGGCCGCACTTTTAGCCCGAACGGCTGAATGGATTTGCACGAAACTTGGCAAAATTGTAGGGACTGGTAGCCCGATGTGCCTTTGCTAGGTCTCAATATATGTGCTCCAGTGGATTTTGAGAAATTAACGTTCAAAAAAAGATATATATCTGTAACAGCGGACCGGGCAGCGCTCCGGTTCGCAGACTTTTCGCGGTACGGAGCTTTGTGAAGCGAAGCTGATTGGTTCTCCGGCGTCTGTGAACATTCCAAACAGTCCGTAGCGGCCGCCATCTTGTCTCTCGGTAGGATCGAGAGACAAGAGGAGGCCAAAGTGAAGGGGCAAATGACCATAAGGGGGCATAGTAGATCCTCGCTGACCCCCTAGGTTTGATGTGGAGGTTTTAAAAGGGTCCCGCGGGGCAAAAAAAAATAATAATAATAATAATCGAACGGCTGAATGGATTTGCACGAAACTTGGTAAAATATTAGGGACTGGTAGCCCGATGTGCCTTTGCTAGGTCTCAATATATGTGCTCCAGTGGATTTTGAGAAATTAACGTTCAAAAAAAGATATATATCTGTAACAGCGCTCCGCTTCGCGTAACGGAGGTTTGCGAAGCTGATTGGTTCTCCGGCGTCTGTAAACATTGCAAACAGTCCGTAGCGGCCGCCATCTTGTCTCTCGGTAGGATCGAGAGACAAGAGGAGGCCAAAGCGAAGGGGCAAATGACCATAAGGGGGCATAGTAGATCCTCCTTGACTCTTAGGTTTGATGTGGAGGTTTTAAAAGGGCCCCGCGGGGCAAAAAAAAAAATAATAATAATAATCGAACGGCTGAATGGATTTGCACGAAACTTGGCAAAATTGTAGGGACTGGTAGCTCGATGTGCCTTTGCTAGGTCTCAATATATGTGCTTCAGTGGATTTTGAGAAATTAACGTTCAAAAACAAGATATATATCTGTAACAGCGCTCCGCTTCGCGGAGATAAAATTATATCTGTATTACCTAGCTGTTGCTAACACCAGTTAGCGACGGCTAGTAGGAGATAGCGACCATCTTGGGCCCCACTTTGCATGTGAGTGATATTTATCACTAATGACATGCAAAGTGGGCATGCCAAGATGTTAGCGACTGGAAACAGTCGCTAACATCGCTATCTCCTATTATCAACTTTTGGAAATATTCGCGATAAGCGCGAATATCTCCAAAAGCTAGCACCTGCCCTGAGCAGTTCTTAGCCATGTTATCCAATGGGAGGTGGATAACATGGCTAAGAGCATTAGCTCGGTAATGCATGAATATCGCTGAGTTTTCAGCGATATTAATGCATTGCGGTCGTTTTTTATCGTATTTGCGATAAACCTTGATAATAGCAAGGTTTATCTGCGATAATTTCTGACGATGCTTAGCGGTAAAAAAATCGTTGCTAAGCATCGTTAGGGATAAATATCGCTTAACTTTGGTAATATGCCCCAACGTCTGTTAACGTTCGATTCGAAGGAAATCAGGAAGTGTTGAAAAACATTGTCTGCGCCATCTTGTCTTTTTTCAAATGCCACACTTTTGTCGTGCACGGCAGTCATTTTAGATGCCTTGACCAGACCCACTCTGTGCACGCTGTCGATCCTTAGCATGGCTCCCCACCCTCGCAAGCATCTCCCCCAGGCAGTGGTCACCCCCGCTCTCTGTCTTATGCATGGGTAATAAATCTCCCCCCATCTGCGCTGCTCTTCCCTGAGAATCACACCCTGTGCCCGCCCGACACCTCCCTTTCGCCCTATTCACTACCGCACCCTCTGACACTCCTTTTCCTCTGTGTCCGATTGTCCAGGCCGGTCCTAGGGTATCAGCTAGCCCTGCAGATGTAGTTTATGGCCCCAGCTGTAAAGAATCACCCCTCTTCAAAGTAGTTATAGTAGATCAAGGCCCACACTCGATGAGATCCGTCACAGCAGACGCGTTCCTATTATCTGAAAACCATCCTGTATTGTGATTGGGGAGGGGACCGAGCCTGAAGCAGAAGATTCCAGGGATGACTCTTTGTACATCAAAGTTTTTACAATTATGTGTCACATTAAAAATATATAGCACTCCGACAAAGTAGTAAGATTATTAAAATTTAATAACTTATAAATATATACAAGAAAACAAAAACAGTAATAACATATAAACATTTTTAGGAAAAAACAACGAAGTAGCGGTCGGCTGTGCGAATAGTCCCAACGCAGCACAACGTCCAGATTTCTGGCGTGGGGCGTCGCGGGGGGTGGGTCATCAGTAGCAAACTGTTGTGCGAATAGTTCCAAGGCAGCAGAACGATGGCACCAAGGTGATGTCCAGTAAGTTGCCGCACTGGTTTTGGTATCCTACAATGCTGCTCCGAATAACGGCGTGGGGCGCCCCGGGGGAGGCGGCGTGAATGGGCCTCTCCAGGTGGAGTCTCATCTGTTGTAGTGGGGCGCCCCTTTACCGTTTCAGTTGCCATTCCGTCCGTTTTTGGTCCACTGTGTCAAAAGCCGCAATTCAGCTGAGTTGCGCCCACTCTTGCGGTGCAGCGATAGGCGGCTGTCACAGGACTCTCAAAATGGCGGCAGGCTGTTTCCTTTTTGGGCCTGGTCCACTGAAATGGCCCTGGGACACCTTGGAAATCGGACGCTTGTCTGCTAGGTCTTGGACCCCATTCTCGAAAGCGTCCCCTCCGCCTTGAGGATTCATCAAAAGTTTTGGGGGCCCCCGACTCCTGTAGGCTTCTGGTGGGGAGCGGCTGCCATGATTGCTCGCGGAATGACCACGACGGAGCTACGAGATGGTGGTGCTCTCATGCTGACGCCAGCTTCAGTCTGAAACATCCAGAAACAAGGTGGGGCTTTCATCGTTTGGGGAAAAAAAAAGTTTTCATCCAATGAAAAGTGTTGTTTTTAGGTCATATGATCAAGCCTTCCATCATTAGGAAACCAAAAGTAAAATGAACCAATGAAAAGTTTTATAAACAAGTCACATGACCTGTTATGCGGCATAGGGTATAAAATGCGGAGAAAATACGTTGGCACGTGATGCGGCGTCAGTAGCGGACCGATGTGCGAATAGGCCGAAGGCAACACAACGCGCCAAGATCCGGATGGCACCGAGGTGGTGTCCAGCAAGTTGCAGCACTGGTGTGGCCATCCTACAATGCTGAAAGTCGGCGTGGGGCGCCCCGTTGGCCTGTGAGTTTGCGTCAGTAGCGGACCGATGTGCGAATAGGCCGAAGGCAGCACAACGCGCCAAGATCCGGATGGCACCGAGGTGGTGTCTAGTAAGTTGCCGCACTGGTGTGGCCATCCTACAATGTTGAAAGTCGGCGTGGGGCGCCCCGTTGGCCTGTGAGATGGCGTCAGTAGCGGACCGATGTGCGAATGGGGCCAAAGGCAGCGCAACAATATTTTCAGAATAGAAGACACCACAAGGCGCTGAGATGCCAAGATCCGGATGGCACCGAGGTGGTGTCTAGCAAGTTGTGGCACTGGTGTGGCCATCCTACAATGGTAAAAGTCGGCGTGGGGCACCCTGTTGGCCTGTGAGATGGTGTCAGTAGCGGACTGATGTGCGAATGGGGCCAAAGGCAGCGCAACAATATTTTCTGACTGACACCACAAGGCGCTGAGATGCCAAGATCCGGATGGCACCGAGGTGATGTCTAGGAAGTTGCTGTACTGGTGTGGCCATCCTACAATGGTAAAAGTCGGCGTGGGGCGCCCTGTTGGCCTGTGAGATGGTGTCAGTTGCGGACCGATGTGCGAATGGGGCCAAAGGCAGCGCAACAATATTTTCTGTATGGAAGATACCTCTAGGCGTTGAGATGCCAAGATCCGGATGGCACCGAGGTGATGTCTAGCAAGTTGCTGTACTGGTGTGGTCATCCTACAATGCTGAAACTCAGCGTGGGGCGCCCCATTAGCCTGTGAGATGGCGTCAGTAGCGGACCGATGTGTGAATAGGCCGGAACCAGCACAAGGCGCCAAGATCCGGATGTCACCGTGGTGGTTTCATAGTTGAGAGGCACTTCATCTGCAGTGGGGCGCCGAGATCCGGATGGCACCGAGGTGATGTCTAGCAAGTTGCTGTACTGGTGTGGTCATCCTACAATGCTGAAACTCGGCGTGGGGCGCCCCATTAGTCTGTGAGATGGCGTCAGTAGTGGACCGATGTGCGAATAGGCCGAAGGCAGCACAACGCGCCAAGATCCGGATGTCACCGTGGTGGTTTCATAGTTGAGAGGCACTTCATCTGCAGTGGGGCGCCGAGATCCGGATGGCACCGAGGTGATGTCTAGCAAGTTGCTGTACTGGTGTGGTCATCCTACAATGCTGAAACTCGGCGTGGGGCGCCCCATTAGCCTGTGAGATGGCATCAGTAGCGGACCGATGTGCGAATAGGCCGAAGGCAGCACAACGAGCCAAGATCCGGATGTCACCGTGGTGGTTTCATAGTTGAGAGGCACTTCATCTGCAGTGGGGCGCCGAGATCCGGATGGCACCGAGGTGATGTCTAGCAAGTTGCTGTACTGGTGTGGTCATCCTACAATGCTGAAACTCGGCGTGGGGCGCCCCATTAGCCTGTGAGATGGCGTCAGTAGCGGACCGATGTGCGAATGGGGCCAAAGGCAGCGCAACAATTTTTTGGGAATAGAAGAGACCACAAGGAGCTGAGATTCAGTTAGCACCGAGGTGGTGTCTAGCAAGCTATGCAGCTGAGTTGCGTGCGCTCTTGCGGCGAATAGGTCGAAGGCAGCATAACAATGTTTTCTGAATAGAAGACACCACAAGGCGTTGAGATTCGGTTACCACCGAGGTGATGTCTAGCAAGTTGCCGCACTGGTGTGGCCATCCTACAATACTGCTCCGAATAACGGCGTGGGGTGCCCGAAGGGGGGGGGGGAGGTGGCGTGAACGGGCCTTCCTAGGTGGAGGCTCGTCTGCTGTAGTGGGGCCCCCCTTTACCGTTTCAGTTGCCATTCAGCTGAGTTTCGGCTGCTCTTGATGCTACAGCGACAGGCGGCTGCAACAGGACTCTCAAAATGGCGGCCTGTTCTTTGGATTTGGGCCTGGTCCACTAAAATGGCCCTGGGACACCTTAGAACTCGGACGCTCGATTTTTTTTCCTTTCCTGTACATGCAAAAAAAGGTAAATGCCCGGTACGTTACACGCTTCATCTGCCACGATGAACTCTCCAGAGGAACCGAAAAAAAATATAGTTATGGTAACTATACCATGCATCGTCATATGGAGAGGTGGCACCAATTAATTATAGTGCTGCATAAAAGAGAGATTTGGAGGGGAACCCCTGACCTGCTAGTACATTCATCAAAGAAGTGGCACTGACAGCATCAGAGGCAAGGGAAACGGTCCCAAATATTTAGAAGAACTTTGGAAAGATTAAAATGACATGTTTAGATTGTGGCAAATTAATTTCATGTGGACAGATGAGTGTTACTCTAATAAATACAGCATATGAACATCATCATAGTCGATGGTTGGTAGAGACATTTTGACTATATCCTGGACCTGCCCGTCCTCGCCCAAAATGGCGCCGGAATAAATGGGACTCGTAACTCCTTGTTGTGTACTGGTTGCAGAACCTTGAAATCACGAGATACGTATGCAGTTTTGAAGCACATGGCGGGCGGGGACGAGAATTGATTGAATATTTCGACATCCCTATTGATATTAAGTTCTGATGTGTTATTGATTACTGTACTATTGAAAGTTCGAATTAACGTCACCCATGGTACTTGCCCGCAAATGTATATCTAGATAATTTTATTGTAACTGGCCCTGTCGTATTTTAATTATAAAATGTACGTTCACCGATTCCGTAACTGTTAGACACCTTAGTTCTTGCAACCTAATGGCCCGCCCGTTACGTTCCTCTACAGTGTAAATGTCTACTCATCATATACGATTACAGTTTGCTCCGTGGCCGGCCCACGTGGTTATAGGCTCGTATTTGTATAATGAAATTTTCACAATAAAGGTTTTTAAAAGAAAACATGGTAGTAGTATATACATTGGTAAAGTTTTTAATAATAGTCACTGTTTTAGAATCATTAAAAGGCAAGTGAAATAAAGCAGACCAATTACATGAAGGGTAAAAGGTATAATACGAAGGAACGCAGTAAAGATAAATGGTCAAGGGCTGTTGTGTTTTCTATTCCTGCAACATAAAGTGATCGATAAGAATCTCATATTCAGGCGTATCGGCGACTAAGACAGCAGGTCGACCCTCTTTTGCTCAACGGCTCCGTCATGGGACGAAGAAACGCTCTTTTTCTCGAAAAAAGAATATATTTTACTTGCAGGACAGTTGTAAATTTTCCGGGAAAGTACATTAGCCTGGAACATTATAACATATATTTAAGAAAAAATAATGTTCGGAAGTAATAAAAAGCGTAATTTTTAGATCATATGACCAAGCCTTTCATCATTAGAATAAGAAAAGTAAAATGAACCAATGAAAAGTTTTATTAACAAGTCACATGACTTGTTATGCTTACGTTACGCGCTGCGCGCCCCGGATGACTTCCGGATGCGCTAACGCGGCGCGTCATATGACGCATTACGCGACAACGCAGGTCCAGAATATAGTCAAAATGTCTCCACCAACCAGCGGTCGGAACACAACCCCTTTCAGCAGGCTAAATAGTTCTGTTAAATGACAACAGAAGGGACAGGCAACAAGAACCATTAGTCAAAGAGGGGAGGGCTAGTTCTTCTCTACCGGGTTACATTGGGGCGCTACCGGAACTGATCGAATTGGTAGTCTACAGTGTTTCTGGATGTTTCAGACTGAAGCTGGGGTTAGCATGAGAGCAGCACCATTTCGTAGCTCCGTCGTGGCCATTCCGCAACCAATCATGGCAGCCGCTCTTTATCGTTATTTTGGGCGGGGTGGGTGGCGGAGCCGAGCTGTTTTGCAGCCATCATTGTGTGGAGTTCAGTTCATTTCACTAGTTTTGTATTTGTCATGAGGGGTTGTTCCTAATGTTTCTATTTTAGCGAGGTCAAAAAGAGATCCCATTAGTGGCCTACTGATTTTGCTCGATTCCTTTTCTTTTTTTTTACACGATTTTTCGTTATCTGCAAAGACTAAACAGAGTATTGCGACTCTGTGTTTGTTTGTAAATAGAGAATGAACCAAAGAGAACCAATTCTAAAACAGTAAATACTTGGATAACAATCAATCAAATGGAGAGAGAAGCAGGCACGACGTATTACAACGGGGGCAAAGGCCTGCGTTAACTACCCTTCACTATGTGCAAAGAGAGAGTACTCCTAATAGAAATGAGGGGGGGGGGCACCATTCAAAGCAGATCAGTGTGCATAAACACGAAAATGTTTTCACTTACCACGTACTTGACATTCGACAGCTTATGATATTTGCTATTAAAAAACCATTGAAATTCACTGAAAAAACCATAGGTTATAGACCATATATAGTTAGGAATTAGCATTTACAAATCCTTGAAAATTCACTGAAAAAACCATAGGTTATAGACCATATATAGTTAGGAATTAGCATTTAAAAAACCTTATTTTACTCACACAAAACCATTGAAATTCCATATATAGTTAGTTGCACTAACTATATATCGCGCACCCGCAATCCACTGCTGATGATGTCACATATTACATCATTCATGACATGGTCAGTGACATCACTGATGACATCACTGATGACATCTCAAATGACATCACTGATGACATCACTGATGACATCTCATTTGACATCAATGACCACATCACTGATGATATCATTCATGTGACAATACAATGCATCTCCTCACATTTTAATATAACCTCTGTTTCACCCAGTGTTAAATACAGAGTATAATTTTTGAAACCATTGACACACCAATACTAGTTACTACATATGTACTCACTGATTCCTACGTCTACACACACATTCACTCATTCACCCATACAATCATTCATACATACAATCACTCATCTTTACAACACTATCATATGCACTCATACACCTATACAGACACTCACACTCTGCCACTCATCCATGGAGTTACTCACACACCTAGTCAGTCCTGTAAAGAATCAATCACACTTCCATTATCTTGTCTATACAGTTAAACATAGAGCACCCTACATTTTCAAACATATACTAACACATACTTACCTTGTTATACAATCATTGATATAAGTACACATTGATCTGCACAGAGTCACACACCTCCCAGCCAGCCACACACACACTCAGTCTCCCATACAAATACTTGGACAATCAATCAGTAACCCATATAGTTAATCATATAGCTACTGATCAACACATGCAGCAGTTTACAGAACAACAGACATAATGATGCACAAATTAAGACACTTTAGTCACTAACCCATGCACTCAGTGAGACACATTTAATCACTCACTCATACATTCAGTCATGCACCTACTAAATCCTTTGTCCAGACACTTATACTTCCACTCATTCTTCAATATGTAAGACACATTTTAACTTTACAGAAACATACAGTCACTGGATGTTGTTATCAGTGATGTCATCAGTGATGTCATTTGGTCTATAACCTATGGTTTTTTCAGTGAATATATATATATATATATATATATATATATATATATATATATATATATTCACTGAAAAAACCATAGGTTATAGACCATATATAGTTAGGAATTAGCATTTACAAAACCTTGAAAATTCACTGAAAAAACCATAGGTTATAGACCATATATAGTTAGGAATTAGCATTTAAAAAACCTTATTTTACTCACACAAAACCATTGAAATTCCATATATAGTTAGTTGCACTAACTATATATCGCGCACCCGCAATCCACTGCTGATGATGTCACATATTACATCATTCATGACATGGTCAGTGACATCACTGATGACATCACTGATGCCATCTCAAATGACATCACTGATGACATCACTGATGACAACATCCAGTGACTGTATGTTTCTGTAAAGTTAAAATGTGTCTTACATATTGAAGAATGAGTGGAAGTATAAGTGTCTGGACAAAGTATTTAGTAGGTGCATGACTGAATGTATGAGTGAGTGATTAAATGTGTCTCACTGAGTGCATGGGTTAGTGATTAAACTGTCTTAATTTGTGCATCATTATGTCTGTTGTTCTGTAAACTGCTGCATGTGTTGATCAGTAGCTATATGAGTAACTATATGGGTTATTGATTGATTGTCCAAGTATTTGTATGGGAGAGTGAGTGTGTGTGTGGCTGGCTGGGAGGTGTGTGACTCTGTGCAGATCAATGTGTACTTGTATCAATGATTGTATAAGAGAGTAAGTATGTGTTAGTATATGTTTGAAAATGTAAGGTGCTCTATGTTTAACTGTATAGATTAGAAAATGGAAGTGTGATTGATTCTTTACAGGACTGACTAGGTGTGTGAGTAACTCCATGGATGAGTGGCAGAGTGTGAGTGTCTGTATAGGTGTATGAGTGCATATGATAGTGTTGTAAAGATGAGTGATTGTATGTATGAATGATTGTATGGGTGAATTCGTGAATGTGTGTGTAGACTTAGGAATCAGTAAGTGCGTATGTAGTAATTAGTATTGGTGTCAATGGTTTAAAAAATTATACTCTGTATTTAACACTGGGTGTAACAGAGGTTATATTTAAAGTGTGAGGAGATGCATTGTATTGTCACATGAATGATATCATCAGTGATGTGATCATTGATGTCAAATGAGATGTCATCAGTGATGTCATCAGTGATGCCATTTGAGATGTCATCAGTGATGTCATCAGTGATGTCACTGACCATGTCATGAATGATGTAATATGTGACATCATCAGCAGTGGATTGCGGGTGTGCGATATATAGTTAGTGCAACTAACTATATATGGAATTTCAATGGTTTTGTGTGAGTAAAATAAGGTTTTGTAAATGCTAATTCCTAACTATATATGGTCTATAACCTATGGTTTTTTCAGTGAATTTTCAAGGTTTTGTAAATGCTAATTCCTAACTATATATGGTCTATAACCTATGGTTTTTTCAGTGAATTTCAATGTTTTTTTAATAAAAAATATCAAAAGCTTTAAAATGTATTCTTCTTTAAATCGAAAAATATATTTTATATGTTTTTAATACAATTTTTTTATGTATTTTTTTTTTAATAATTTTTTTTGCTTCGCTCCCGGTCCGCGAACCGGGCAGCTTCCCGTTAGCTCAATTTGGTGCCGCGCCTCGGTCCCCGAACCGGTAAACGTTCCGTTTGTGCAACTGCCGCGTTAGAAAACAACATCGTGACGTGTCGCGTAAGCGCGACGTATCGCGTTGTCGCGTAATGTGTCATATGACGCGCCGCGTTAGCGCACCCGAAAGCGCTCCGGTGCGCGAAGCGCAGCTTCCCGGAAGCGATCCGGGACGCGGCGCGGATCGCGTAATGTAAGCGTAACAGGTCATGTGACCTGTAAATAACACTTTTCATTGGTTCATTTCACTTTCAGTTTCCTAATGATGTAAGGCTAGGTCATGTGACCTAAAAATAACACTTTTCATTGGTTTAGAACTATTTTTTTTCCCAAATGATGAAAACCCCTCCTTGTTTCCTCACTCTGACTTTCATCTTTGTGAGAGGAAGACCTTTTTTCATCACTTAGCGATGGCAAGTGTTGTAGCTTCAGCTGGTGCACCCCCACCACCACGACCACCTCCTAGGAAGAGAGGACCACCTCCTCAGGTTATGGTTGAGCAAGAGGAGGAAGAAGAGGAACAAGAGGAAGAGGAAGAAGAGAGGCAGTTTTTGCCAGAAGATCCTAGGAGGTCCCGAGTGAAAGAGAATTTTATTTGGCAATTTTTTAAATATCCCCGGGCCTAAAAAAAGTGAATGCCCGCTAAGTAACTTGCCTGATATGTAAAAATGATCTGTCCAGAGGGACAGATAAAAAATATAGTTATAGCAACTATACGATGCATCGCCATATGGAGAGGTGGCATCCTATCAACTACAGTGCTGCGCAAGTACGTGACCTGCACGATAACCCTCCTCCTGTGGCCAGAAGATCAAATGTACAGGCAGTGACGGGACCAGAGGCGAGGGAGACGGTCCCAAATATACAGATGAACTTTGGGGAAGTGAAGCAAGTGTGTGTATATTGCGGCCAAGTAATTTGCTACAGAGAAAGTAGCATTAATTTAATCAATTTAGCTATTGAGAATCATAATTGTTCAAAACGTCCCAGAAATTAAATTATCTTTTTTTTGTTGCTCCTGTTGAGCCCTTTACAATGAATCATTTTCGTTTCTCCCCCCAAAAAAAACAAAAAAAATATAAAACCGTTCAAAAAATACAAAAAAAGTAAAAAAATGTTCAGAAAAATAAAAAAAACATATAAAACAACAAAAATAATTTAAAAAAAAGTTCTTTTCAGAACTACCTCCCCTTTATAAAATATTGCTAGAATGTTTAGCACTCTGGCAAACTCTATTTCTTTTGGTTCGCTTCCCGGTTCGCGCGCCGGTACGCGAACCGGAAGCGAACAAAAAAAAAAATAAAAAAAAAAAAGAAAAGTAAGTATAAGGGAAGGAAACAGAGAGTAATGTTAAAAGAAAGACAGCTAGAGGGAGTAGCACAGAGATACTGTTTAATAGATCTATTTACCGAAGAAAATATGTAAGTGGGTATAATTGTGAAAAACAAAATAGATAAGGAAGTGAAAGAAAAAAAGGAGAGTAAAAAAATAATAAACAAGAGTTTTTTAGAGAATGTGAGTGAATGTTCAAAATAAGAAGAAAAACAGTAAAGAATGTGGAATGAGAGGTAGGGATAGAACCGGACTAAAAGAACAATCCTGAGGGAAAGTGTTAATAAAACAGTGAGCAAAAGTAAATAGGAATAAAACAAGATATATGATGGTGACTAAGGTTAAAACATGTGGAATAACAGAGAGAAAAAACAGAAAGCAAAAAAGAAGAAGTGACAGAAAAGGAATGATTGAAACAGCAAAGAAATATAAATAACATAGGGGCATATTATCAACACAGGCAATAAAATTATCGCTGCTTTTATCGGCAGAAAACTGCCGCTAAAGCCGCTTTTACGGCAGAAAACTGCCGCTAAAGCCGCTTTTGCGGCCGTTTTCTGCCGATAAAAGCAGCGATCATTTTATCACCTGTGTTGATAATATGCCCCTTAGTGTGTTTGAACTACAGGGAGAAAGCATAATGAACAAGTAGTGAAAGAGTGATGAGTCAGAGATAGTGAGAGTAATAGAGACGGAGTGAGTGAACAGGAGTGAGGAACGATGAGAACAGAGGGGCATATTATCAACACAGGCGATAAAATTATCGCTGCTTTTATCGGCAGTAAACTTCCGCAAAAGTGGTTTTAGCGGCAGTTTTCTGCCGCAAAAGCGGCTTTAGCGGCAGTTTTCTGCCGATAAAAGCAGTGATAATTTTATCGCCTGTGTTGATAATATGCCCCAGAGGGACTGAGAAAAGGAGTGGAAGCAGTAGAGTAAGTAAGTAATAGAAAAAGGAATGAGGGAAGTAGCAAAGGCAGGAAACTGAGGGTTTGGAACTAATAGAAGTTAAATGTGATAGAAATGTAAAGAAAAGAGTACAAAACACTTACCTTATAATTGTCGTTAACTTAGTCACTTGTTATTTTTATACTTTCAATCTGTGAAAGAAACAACAAAAATTTGAAAAATATTAAAACATGTATTTAAAAATTAGAAAAGACAAGGGAAAAGATTGACAATCATCCAATTTTACAAAGAAATAAAGTTAGAGATAAACATGCAGAAAAAAAAGAGAAAGAAACGGTGATAGACAGTCAGAGACAAAAAGAAATTTAAATAGAGTAAATTACTAAGAGAAAAAAAAGGAGGATACTTTCAGTGACAGAAAAGGATAGAAGAGAAAACTAAATTGAAGTTGTGTAAGCTACTAAAAGAAAGTGAGTAAGGTAAACTATATAAGGAAAGGGTGAATAAGGAAAAGAGAGTGAGGGAGAGAGGAGACAGAGGAAGTGAAGGAAAGAGTATCAGATACAGACTGAGTGAGGCATCTACACAATGTGATTCGTAATGTTAGGAAACACAGGTAATGTATTTGAAAAACATGCAATTTTTTTTGCTCATTCCACAATCACATCACTTGTGTTTCCTTTGCTTAGGTATCTCATTGTGCAGAAGTAGTCTAGCATATGAAAGAGTACGCAGAAGGTGAGCACTGTATGCAACAACTTTGACACTTACAGAAGACTCAGCTTCTCCATGCCCCCTACACAGTCCTAAATATATACATTTTAAACTGACGGTATCTTGTTGCAGATGAAGTGAGGCCCATGTTGCAACATGGTGCATCTTTTGCACTGCTGCTACGTCACAAAAGTGACGCAACGGTGGCGCAAAAGAGGCGCACGGCCATCATAAATCTGCTCCTAACATTTTAAATGATTGATTCAGGATGATGATAAGGTGTGGCCTATCCAGAAGTTTGTTTGAGGTGAGGCCTACTCAGGGTTGCAGATGAAATTTACGCTTGTTGAAGAGTACAGAGGAGATAATACATGTGCAGGCCTACCAATGAAGTGAGTCATGTCCACTGCACTCTTGAACAAAGGCCAGACCTCTTCTGTGTCCCTGGACAAGCCTAAACCTCATCTGCACAATGTGATTCGTAATATTAGGAAACACAGGAAATGTAATTGAAAAACGTGCAATTTTTTTTGCTCATTCCACAATCACATCACCTGTATTCCCTCAGCTTAGGTATCTCATTGTGCAGATGTAGTCTAGCATATCCAAGAGTACGGAGAAGGTGAGGACTGTATGCAACAGAGCAATGTACATTACTCACCTCCCTTGACACTTACAGAAGCCTCAGTTTCTCCATGCCGCCTACACAGTTCTCAATGTATATATCATAAATACAAAAAGTACAGAATTAATTATACATGTTAAATGGTTTATTTTTGCTGTTCTCAGAATGTATCAAATTTCACTAAAAACAGTGACTTGAAGGTATTCATCATATAACAGCGGGGAAAAAAACCCACATTCAAAATGATTGTGTTTAAAAAAAAACATATAACATAACCAATCAGAAATCAGAACTCCTTAAAAGTAACTTACTTTCCATGACGTCAAAGGATGTCCTATGAACAGCTTATACTCTGTTGTGCTGCTATTATTTTCAGCCCGCCACTTTCTGAAAGAAAAGCTCCATCGTTTTGACAAATATGTTACATACAATAAATGACTTCTCGCTCTCTACCGCACATTTCCTCAAGGCCAAATCGTGTAAGAGCCATTTATAACTCTTGGAATTCTTCTAAGCAAATCCCGTCATTTTCTTTTTCCGCAACTTTTAGAAAGAAAACGTTCAAGATCACTTTCACAATCCTGTACTAGTAATATCTCACCCTTCTTGCTCACTCATGTTCCACATTTCCACATTTAACTTTTGACTCTGTACTACACTTATCCTCAAGGCCAAATAGTGTAGGAGCCATTACAACCTCTTGAAATTCCTCAGAGCAGATCCCGAGATTCTTTCCCTAAAATTTTGGTTTTAAAAACACCAGGTAAGAATTTTTAAGGTCAAAAGGCAATTTTTTTTGGAAAGTTAAAACAGAATCATTGCAGAATGACCAGCCGTTTCTAGACTTTAAATAAGCTGTGTAATGTCCTGATGTTGTTGAAGGACCGTCATGATATATAATTGCTGCAGTTACAAAAGTCCTTCCTGATATTGACAACTGGGAAGCCACAACATTTTTAATTAAAGTTGTCAATTTTGTTCCATCAGGCCTTCATCGTTGGAACATTAAAATGACACACTGGCCATATGTTCGTATAAAAAATGTGGACAGCATTGCTGACTTACATTGGCTACACTCCATGTTGTGATCGGCTGATTTTACTAGCTTATTAAAGGACACTGATTTACTGTCTGGCAAAGTTAAATATATAAATCTTTCTGAGTCTACACTAGTAGTACTTGATACCCTACAGTTCTCGCAGTCATGCTGCCATTGATAAGAAAGGCCAAACAGGTGATCTACATCTACACCTTCATCTTGCAATACATCAAGCATATACATTAAAAACTCCTGACAATCTTGCTGAATATTTTGAGAGAATTGCGTTTGACCTGAAAATTTGTCTAAGAGATTTCGAATTTCAGACACACTTTCTATTTTTGTTCTATCAGTGCTACATTTCTCTAACACTGAATTCAGCAAGCAGCAAAAACTTTGATCCGAATTGATCACAATCTGTTCTTTTAAAGTTTCTAGAGAAAAGACAACATTAACCACTACATTAGCATAGCAGTTGACACCAGAACTATTTTCAAATTGAAAACCAACAACATCTTCAACAGAATCCTTTTTCTTTCTGCTTATAATTTCAGGTTTATCGACTTTTCGTCTTTTTGCTACAACCTCCCTACTATTGGTCACATTTCTTCGTTTCCGGCCTACCACACGTTTCTCAAATAAAGGATATTGAGGCAAATGTGGCGCATACTCTCTTCTTAACCTATTGTATTCCTTAACACAATCTAGATCCGCACAAATGTTTGTGACATCACACTCAATCAAGTACAATCCCGATAAAGTTCTGACTCGTGACAATGCCACATATGCCATACCCTCCTTGAACACAGAACTGCCAATATTCACCAATGCACTGTCTACACTTAAACCTTGCGATTTATGGATTGTCACTGCATATGCCAAGCCAACAGGAAACTGCTTACGGCAAACATATAAGTCTTTTACAAGCAAAAACCTAGCAGAGCAACGACCAATTAGCTGTACTTCCTCAATGCCATCAAATTTAATTTTTAAAAATTCAATTCCATCTCTATTTCTGTATTTCTCAAAATCAACAACATTACCCATTGATCCATTTACCAGACCTCTTTCAACATGTAAATTCCTTCTTAAAATTATACGGCAATTAAAGCACACATTCAGAGTCTTTTCTAAACCTGCAGTTTTAGATATAGTCTTCTCTAATGAATCCAATTTTGATTTCAAATTCTCAGACAAAGTAATTGTTGTTCCCATATGCTCTACTCTGTCAATAGCTTCCAGTTTCACAATCTCTTGGTTTTCTAAATGCAACATTTTGTTGTTGAAGATGGCACATTCTGCAAGAGTTGGCATCAAACATATTCCAGATTTATTCTCAGTAATTTTCCGAAAAATATTCTCAGGCACAACGTCTTCTTCTGGATACAAATTTGACAGTAATCGTGCATGTAAAAGCTTCTTTCCCATGCTCGGTCACTTTTCCAATTCTAACATCTTGTAGAATATTCTTATAATCTTCATCCTTCGCTTGACGCATATTTTCATGCAGTTCAGCATAATTGAAGTTTAACCATATATTGACATTGCCAATGCTCCCTAGGCACTTCCTGGTATCTTCATGCGTGAGCATTTTGCACACAGGTTGTCCTTTCACTGGTGTCAGCTGCAGAAGATCACCGAAAACAATGATGTGTTTGCCACCAAATAACACATCATACTCTGTTTTGAGAACTTCTTGCATTCTCAAATGCACAAAGGCAAGCATGACATTGGAAACCATGCTTACTTCATCAATGATAAGAAGTTTCATTTTCCTCAAGACTCTTGAAACTTCACAACAAGCATCTCCAGATAACTTAAGGTATTGTAATTTGGTATCATGCTCCACTGGCAGCATCAGTAGACGATGCAAAGTAATACCTTTAATGTTATGTGCTGCCAGTCCAGTTGGAGCGGTGACAACACAAGACAGTGATGACTCAGTCCTTTTCTGCAAATAACATGAAATTGCTTTAATGAGGAAACTTTTTCCAGTTCCCGCTTCTCCACTCACGTAGTCGGACAGGCTTCAACGACGTACATGAGCACTCTTTCTTCTCATGACTTAATCCATGATCAATTTGGTTGGTAACTTCGTCATATATTTTCCCCTGCTCAACGTTGAGTTGTCTTTCCAAGTCTTCTAAGTTAACCGCATCCTCCTGAGCATGTGCCATGGCTCTTTCCACTTCAATCATAGCAGTGGCAGCTTCATTTTCGATAACTGGTCCTCCTAGTGGATCCTGACTCAATGAAACAGAACTCTGACTGTCCTGAGAACTGTCTCTAGCAATCTCGGCTGCAATTGTTGCTTCCTGCTCGATTTCCACATTCAACATTTCTAGATATTTGGGAAGAACAGGACATTCTATAGTCTCCTTGGCGGCATTGAAAGAGTCTTCGTAACAGAGGAAATCTCCAAGCAGTTCCTCTTCTGCACGCCAAGGCTTGAAAAGTTGCAAAAGTGCTAAATAGAAAAACTCTGTTCTTTCAGGAGATTCGCCACTCAATTTTCGATGATTTACCAATTGGCATTTTCTTTGCTTGACCAGACATCCCTCACTTCCAATTACAGCATACACTCCTTTATCAATATCTTCTTTGATGTTCCTCTTGAATATGTAATTTTGCAGAACCTCATACAGACAAACATTCTCGAGGTGACTGCTTCTATTTGGATAATATGTATCCAACATGTTGGTCTTCAAAATATCTGTACTGTTTCGCTCCTTTTCCGCCAAATACTCAATTTCCCGTACAGGTTTCAGAACTCGATTACGCGTTGCAGCAAGACCAAGACTCGCCCAAATGATACTCCTGGATTTGGCATAGAGACTTGCTGAAGACAACCGGTCAGAACATTCGTAAGCTCCGATTTCTCGATGCGACAACATCTTCAGACTGAAACTGTACAACTTCTTACTGAGGCTCTTTTCATGGAAAATGTCCTCCCACATATCCTTCAATTCTGTCTTTTCTTTTTTGGTGATGTAAGATGTCACATATCGAGCCACAGCCATACAGTTATCAGCCACAAACTGTATATCCATGTTAGCATTCCACATGGACAAAATCACTGGGTTGTAGTCGTTGATGTACTTGGACTCTTCGTTCCTTTTCAAATTGTATGTATTTTTGGGTGATTTCTTCATCACATTATGTCGCAGCGAAGACATCAAACTGTTCACTCTTCCTTTAGAAATCACCGGTCGTGGAAAGCCGAAACGACATTTTGTGTAGAACTTGTCCTTGTTTCTGAATTTACGACGACAGTACTTTCCGCAACGATGGCTTTGGAAGCGTAAAACTTGTTCTCTTAGGCTTTTGTCTTCCTTTGCCTTTGTAACAGCACATGTAGAACACTGTTCTATGAAACTCATCACTAAGTCATCTGGATCTGTTCCAAATTTGGGTGCATCTTTGATCCACAGCAGCATATGTATATGAGGAGCACCTCTTGCTTGGTACTCCTTTCTCCAGAAAAAATCCAACACCTCTCCAAGAGGTGGATTTTTCTTGTTCATGATGAAAGACATCATAGCTTCAAATCTATGATTGAAGTACCTGCATACATTCACTGGATCCAAAGAGCACAGTTCTCCGGGTGTCTTGAATTCGATATTTTCAATGTTTCCATTTGCCTCTCGTAGAAATTCAAGTAAGTCTTCCCAGCCATACTCGGCACAGCTGAGAGTGAGGAACCATGTGGGAGTTCCTAAGTTCCTCAGCATACATTTTAAATCACCATGACGATGGTACCAGTACTCATTAGTACCACGCTGACACGCCATGAGATTAATCAGATGAGAATCCAAAATACTGTCTTGCACATTGACTTTATCCATAAAGTCACTTGCCGAGATGTTTTGCATCTGTACACCACTTTTCAAGATGTGGTTCACTGCATATGACAGTCCAGACAGATCGCTTTCAAACAGTAGATGAAACAAATAGGGAATGCATTGACGAAACCTAGGATCTTCTGCATACATTCGTAAAGTCCGGTATTCAGAAGCAGAAATTTGATCAGGTCGCTCATCATATCTTCCTCCTTGACCTGTTGGAAATAGCTGTGGGAAACACCGAGCTTCCAAACTTTCCTCCCAAACATTAATGGGACTTCCTTTGGCTTGTTTCATTTGAAACAACTCAATAGCATTCCCCATGACTTCCTTGGAATGCAAAGGATGAACACTATAATGTTCATATATTTCTTCATTTTTAGAGGGTTCTACTTTCTCAATTTGACCAGCACACAAATCGCTATCCTCTTCTTCACTTACTTCCTCTTCTGCAACATATACATTCTTGTAGTACTTATTGTTTTTCTTCAAATACATTGTTGCCTTTTTGACTTTCCTAACATCCACTAAATCTTGCCAGATTTTCTTACTCTTTGTCGGAACCCCATTAACTAAGATAACCAGAGGTTCCTCTTCCACTTTCTCTACTCCAATTGTATTAATGTTTTTCTTCAAATCTAGAGGCAAACAAACAACTCTTCCCTTTAATCCTCTCTGTAAATCTGATGGAGGCAATTTCCCTGTCTTTGGCTCCATTCTTACAATAGCCTGAAAGGGATGGATGCTTTGAATCAAAATAGATTCATAAGTATTTAAATGCTTCAATTCAGAAGGAATCTCAACCAATTCCAGATTATTATGAACTGCTCTAGCAGGCATCCGGTTTTGATTTAATTTGTTACAACAATAAGTACACACACGTTGATCCAATCCCAAATCAAAACAATTTTCTACCATCAAGTATGTTGCAAAATCCTTCCATTCACTATTATTTTCCCTTTCACTTTTCGCATATAAATCCACTAACTTAGTCTGATTCTTATAATAAGTGCGTCGACAACACACACAAGTGAAATTAGGCCTCTCACTTGATTTCACCTGAAACGTGGCAATTCCCTTCTGAAAATTATCTGTACTGGAAACCTGTACACTATCTTCCACATTACCTTCTTCTTCTGGGTCAATTTCAGCATTCTCCTCTTTACTTGCAAAGTAACAAAACTCAATTTCTTCACAAATATTCTTCACATCTACTTCAGAACCATGCAAAAAAGCAGTGCATAATTGTTTAAGCATAATTGCTGGACTCTTAGCATAATACAACATTCTAACTAATTTCCTCACTTTATTATGATGCACTGCTAGCATCCTGAAATGATGAAAAACACTCTGGCATACTCTCCTGGAAAGACAAGCCAGTGAATGACCATCCAAACCTGTCACTTCTCTCACTCTGCAAGGATCTAATTCTTGCATCAACTTCATTTTCTGTTTTAAACTTTTCTTATTAAATGTCCGTACAAAATCACAAAGCAAATTGATGGAATCCTGTCGCACACTGCAAATACTACTACACTTCCAGGTATACACTGGTCCCTTAGGACGTCTTCCTAAAACCTCATTACCTAACACCTCTTCTGCCTCTGTTGTCACAAGTTTTTCTTTTTCAACTGGACAACCATCTTTCACCTCATAAGCTCGACCACTGGTGTCAACTGCATGCAGCAAATCATTATCCTGGAAATAACTCTCCTCATTAAAAAATGCCTCACAACTTGAACTATGCATCCATTCTCCTGAAAAAACTTCACAAAAATTACTACGATTAACTGTTCTCTTCCATCTACTATTTGTTTTGAAATCATAAAATGCCTTGTTTAGTTTCCTAATTCTATTGATTATCAAAATAAATAACTTTCGCTTAATTTCAAATGCCTGATCAATAATTTTCTCAACTTTTTTTTTCTCCTATAAAAAACCACTTTCTGTTGACCTTTCTTAATATTTTTTAACAAATTGCCAATTATCCTGTTGCGGAACATTCGTCTACGAATGTCCCTAAACTGATTTTTCCTTCTACTACCATGCACAGAGTTATCTCCTGCTCTAGCAGTAACATTTTTGATTGGCCTTTCCTTTCCGTTTAAATTGGCTCTCTTTTTCTGGACTAAAACATGTTCTGTAGTTAAACTTTTTTTTCTACAAATGTTTCTAAGGAATGATTTCGTTCTCTTACCCGGAGCTTTCTTGGTGACTTGACGAGATTTTATTGTAGAGGACTGCTGCAAGCATTTAGTAATCTGCTGTCTTTGACGTTTTGTAGCCTTTCGGCTTCTTTCCTTAGACGGCATTGTCTAATTTTGAAATGATCTGCAGTTGAATCTGTGGTAAAATATAATAGAAAATGTTATTAACCACTATTACCAAACAGTAAATCAATAACAGTCGTCAAAAAATTAACATACTAGTTCTCAATTCTACATAGAATAATTTTTAGTGCATTAGCAAAATTGAAACTCACAAATAGTAGCAAAGAAATGGAAAGCTTCTACATTTGACCCGTGCTCTTTTATATGTGAATCTGAACTAATTTTATTAGCATATTTCACCATTTTATTAAAGACACTTCACACAATCTGTTTTTGAAGTTGTATTTAATTTTAAATGAAACGGTTTACATGGTTACTTTTCATTTCGAGTAACTTAAATTTATTTTTAAAAGTCTTTATTGGTTAATTGGCTCGAGCAGGTCAGCTGCCCACCCTATGTCATACAATTCTGACAAATCAGCATCCTCATCAAATTCTTCATCATCCACAGGATATAAATGATCCAAGGGATCTACTTCCACTGACGTTTCAATGACAAGTTCAATGATAAGATCGAGATCAACAGATTGCTCATTATCACTCATGCTTGATGTTGTCGTTATCTTTAAAAAAAGAGAACAACAATGAGATGTTGCAGACTAAGAGACAAATCTCAGAGACTATAATAGTAAAATTGTTTAACAAGAGTAACAATTTGCAGATATTATTTAACCATGTCCAGCGATGCTGAGGAGTTAAGGCCTATGTCCAAATTTTCAGTGAACAGGACTCATCTCTTCTTAACCTTGGATAAGCCTCACCAACACTGTGTCCCCTGCTAATACTTAAATTTAAAGGAGCAGATTTATGTTAACTGGCGCATCCCCAGGGATGCACCAGTTAACGTACCCCACTGCTCTGCCACCCATGATGTGCCGCATTTACAATGCAGAGCACCATTGAGCAAAAACAGCACAGATGCGTCACACATCTGTTCCACAAAAACGGCGCATTGCAGGAATCACGTCATAAGCGCAACATATCTACTGCAATGCACAGGGGCAAGCCACACATTGCATGGTGCATCACTCCTTATGCCTGTTTCAAACAGGCGTAAGGATTTGATTCAGCAATGCCATAAAGCTGACTCAGTAAAATCTTCTTAATTTTACTGTGTTAGTTTTACACGGCTTTCACCTAAATGACTGGCCACCCTGCAACAAAACGCCCACATGAAACCTGACGCAAGTTTCATGTGGCACAGGACTTTACAGCATGACACATCTGCCTAGATGCATCAAGTTGTAAATATGTCGCAACATAGCGTATCTTTTGCTCATCTTCTCCATGCCCCCTACACAGTCCTAAATGTATACAGTTTAAACTGACGGTATCTTGTTGCAGATGAAGTGAGGCCTATCTTACAACATGGTGCATCTTTTGCACTGCTGCTGCGTCACAAAAGTGACGCAACAGCGGCACAAAAGAGGCACACGGCCATCATAAATCTGCCCCTAACATTTTAAATGATTGATTCAAGATGACGATAAGGTGTGGCCTATCCAGAGGTTTGTTTGAGGTGAGGCCTACTCAGGGTTGCAGATGCAATTTAGGCTTATTGAAGAGTACAGAGGAGATGATACATGTGCAGGCCTAACAATGAAGTGAATCATGTCCATTGCACTCTTGAACAAAGGCCAGACCTCCTCTATCTTCCTGGACAGGCCTAAACCTCATCTGCACAATGTGATTCGTAATGTTAGGAAACACAGGTGATGTAATTGAAAAACGTGCAAATATTTTTGCTCAATTCACAATCACATCACCTGTGTTTCCTCAGCTTAGTTATCTCATTGTGCAGATGTAGTCTAGCATATCCAAGAGTACGCAGAAGATGAGGACTGTATACAACAGAGCAATGTACATTACTCACCTCCCTTGACACTTACAGAAGCCTCAGTTTAATATTTCTCAGTTCAATATTTATTTAAAGAAGCAGACACCAATATCACCTTCTCATAAATGTGAAAAGTGTTTTTTTTTTTTAAAAACAAACATTTTCTGGTCATAATTTGAAAACACATCACAGGTCCTATGTAGAAGCACACCCTATCAGTACTTAAATACATGGGGCGTATTTACAAGGACCTTGCACCACGGGGAAATGACTTAAATTAAAATGGGAAACATAACATCAAAGGGACTCAAAGGCCTTGTCAATATGCCCAAGCAACCTATGAAACTCTACCAGTACATATCAAGAAACCTAATTGATTTCAAAAAACGTTTTTAAACACATCATGTAAAGAAATTATATACCTACATTCATGGGGAAGTGACTTAAAATGCCCTAAGACACATGAAAGCGTTTTTTTAAGGCCCTTGCACCATTTTTGCGTCACTTTTAACATGGCTATGTAACTCAAAGAATCAAAATCTAAATTTGCCAAGCACACATGGGGGCGTATTTACAAGGACCTTGCACCACGGGGAAATGTCTTAAATTAAAATGGGAAAAATAACATCAGAGGGACTCAAAGGCCTTGTAAATATGCCCCAAGCAACCTATGAAACTCTAACAGTACATATCAAGAAACCTAATTGATTTCAAAAAACGTTTTTAAACACATCATGTAAAGAAATTATATACCTACATTCATGGGGAAGTGACTTAAAATGCCCTAAGACACATGAAAGCGTTTTTTTAAGGCCCTTGCACCATTTTTGCGTCACTTTTAACATGGCTATGTAACTCAAAGAATCAAAATCTAAATTTGCCAAGCACACATGGGGGCGTATTTACAAGGACCATGCACCACAAGGAAATGTCTTAAATTAAAATGGAAAAAATAACATCAAAGGAACTCAAAGGCCTTGTAAATATGCTCCAAGCAACCTATGAAACTCTAGCAGTACATATCAAGAAACCTAATTGATTTCAAAAAACGTTTTTAAACACATCATGTAAAGTAATTATATACCTACATTCATGGGGAAGTGACTTAAAATGCCCTAAGGCACATGAAAGCGTTTTTTTTAAGGCCCTAGCACCATTTTTGCGTCACTTTTAACATGGCTATGTAACTCAAAGAATCAAAATCTAAATTTGCCAAGCACACATGGGGGCGTATTTACAAGGACCTTGCACCACAAGGAAATGTCTTAAATTAAAATGGGAAAAATAACATCAAAGGAACTCAAAGGCCTTGTAAATATGCCCCAAGCAACCTATGAAACTCTAGCAGTACATATCAAGAAACCTAATTGATTTCAAAAAACGTTTTTAAACACATCATTTAAAGTAATTATATACCTACATTCATGGGGAAGTGACTTAAAATGCCCTAAGACACATGAAAGCGTTTTTTAAAGGCCCTTGCACCATTTTTGCGTCACTTTTAACATGCCTATGTAACATGGCTATGTAACTCAAAGAAACAAAATCTATTTGTAAAACACTTGACACAAAGCAACATTTTAAATACACAACTTTCTTCATAATTTTCTCCTTAAAGCATACTATTCACTATTTAAATTAAATGAATCTTTTCTCACCTTAGCAAATACTTTTTGAGTTTCAAAACAGTCTCAGACACACACCAATTTGTCTTCAGAAGAGCAAAGGGTATGCACTCCAGAGGCTGCAACCAACAATGACACAGAAATGCTGTAATTCATCACACATATCTCTCATGTCACCCAATCAAAACTCTTCCCTCACTTTTTTCAAATCAACACCCTTCCCCCTTCTACCCTTTCTGCCTTATTTCCATAGCAACCACCTCCTGAAAGACCTCTGATGTTTGCAAGTTCACACAACAATGTTTCAATTGAACTCTGAACTCTCAGTTCACCTGCGTATCCAGTGCAATCTTTCATAAAATGATTTTTTCTTGACCATTCAAATTACATCTTTCAAAGAACTCATCCATGCACCCTAATGTTTTCAGCAATCAAAATCCACCAATCACTGTTACTGATTCATTAGCACAGAAACTCCACAGTTTTTTTCATTACAAACTCCTACTGTTTCAACTGCCATTTCATTCCCACACTTCATCTGACTGCAGCAGAACATCCTCTCACCATGTTTTCTGTCTGGATTGTTGGACATAGTTACATCCACTGGGCTCAAAGGTATGCTGATAACAGAAATTTACACAATCTCAATTTACAAAATGTGGAAATCAAGTGGATTGGCCACAGAGGATTAAGATGTCACCAATTGATACCATTGGTGAAAACATTTTTGCATTTGCCAAAACCTGACCTGTTAATTGTGCACTGTGGAGGAAATGACTTGGGCACTTTGACTGTGGTAGGTCTGGAAATGCTTTTAAAGGACACCTTTGAGCACTTGATGGCACTTTTTCCTCAAACTGCCTTGGTATATTCCAATATATGCCAAAGACAGAAATGGAGGTGGTCCAACAAATTTTGTCCACAAATTGAGAAATCGAGGAAGCATGTAAATAAGTCTGTTTCAGCTTACATGAGAGACCATGGAATGGGCTGCATCTACAACAATAACTTGCGTTACTACATGCAAGATATCTACAGAGGAGATGGAGTTCACTTCTCAGATGAGGGGAACAGAGTTTTCATCCTGAATTTAAGACTATGTATTGGTACCTACTTATAAGTACCTAAATCTACCACATACCCAAAAGCTCTTCTCAGAGCTACCCTAACTATGATCACTCTAAACAAATTTTAAATGTAACTTTTTTTTACTAATTTTCACAATTTACGCTTTCCGGAGAGCTACCCGGTACGCGCACCGGACGCTAACCGCGAGAATTTTTTTTAAAAATGTGGGTTTTTTCGCACATATGGGCCTCCTCAGCCACCCTCAGAAAACCTAGGGGGTCAGGATACGTCTACCTTGCCCCCGTCTATCCATTCTGAACATTATTTGCCCTCCATCTTGTATCTCAATTTTACCGAAACACAAAATGGAGGACTCCCGTAACGCTGCCGGTTCGCGTACCGGGGTGCGCACTGGGAAGCGCTCGCTTAAAAAAGGTGGAAAAGTAATTTACAGAAAAACCACTGGAGACACTTACACCAAATATAGATTAGCTCATACTACATACCAATCCCTACCATTTTCACAAATTTGATTGGAATTCCATTCAGCCATTTAGCCTGTAGACCCCTCTAAATACCCTGAGGTAAATTACTTCACAAAACACATCTAAAGTGTTGGAATTGACAACCAATTAAAATGTTACTTTCATTTTCTACTTTTTTTACCTGACATTTGATTGGTTATATACCTGAATATATATAAAGAAAGAGAGGGAAACACAGCCATTTTGACTACTACTTCCTGAAGTACATTTCAAGAGCATTTTCACCTCTCTGTAAAGTAAGTTGATAATTTGTAAGGGGCACTTTAAGTTAATTTCTAAAAACGTTTTTTGATAATTATTTACTGTCCCCCTGCTATAGTTATAGATACAGATAGGCTCCTCTGTTATATTTAATGATTGACTTAGTCTTCTCTGCTATAATTATGAATTTACTTACACTTCTTCACAGGTACTTTTTTATATTTCTACTTGCTGCCTGTTACCATACACTACCCAAAGTTAACTTCACTGTTAAAAAATCAGAACTACCTGTCTGAACTTAAACCCAACAGTGACCTAACTCTTCTGATATAGTTATTTTTTATGCAATTTACAGCAAAAAAATGGAAGGGGAGCACGAAAATATCAATGTTTCCTTCGACATTACATCTGAGGAGATTTTAAATGAAGAATTTTTAGATGAAGATTTTATGGATCAGTCTTTGGATGAACAATTTATTGAATGCTTACAAGACATAGAAACAAGCATGTTTGAGGAGATTCCAGATGATGTAATGCTGGAAGTTTTATTGAACTATGAAAATTCTGACCAATAAATTTTTATTTAATAATTAAAAATTGTTTGAGTCATTATTCATTTTTATATCTAATTCATGAAGTACAACCGAAATAAATAAATAAATAAAAAAAAACAAAAAAAAAACAACAAAATGAACAATCAATAAACATACAATATTTGAAAAGTCTATCATTCTTTTTCTCTCATAGTACGCTCCCCAGACCGCTTCCCGGTGCGCTTACCGGGCGCTCCCCACGCAAAAAACGATTTTTTTTTTGTTTTTTTTTGCCCCGCGGGGCCCTTTTAAAGCCTCCACATCAAACCTAGGGGGTCAGGGAGGATCTACTATGCCCCCTTATGGTCATTTCCCCCTTTGTTTTGGCCTCCTCTTGTCTCTCGATCCTACCGAGAAATCCTTGGACCTTTCTGCTACCCCATTTACACCTCGGGCTAACAGTCCCTACAATTTTGCCAAGTTTCGTGCAAATCCATTCAGCCGTTCGGGCTAAAAGTGAGGCCAACCGCCCTATGGAAATTAACATGGGAAAAACGTGTTTTGGGACCCCCCTTTTTTCTCGGCCCCCCCTTGCCGAAACCCCCCCAAATTATCAGGGGCTGCTCAGAAACAAAATGTTCAATTTTCCTGAAAATTTCAGCCAATTCCGTCCACAAACGCCAAAGTTATTAGACATAAAATTTTCAAAAATCCCATAGAGAAAAAATCCTACCTATATATACCTACTGGCGACCGCCAGTAGGTAATATATATATATATATATATATATATATATATATATATATATATATATAAGACATATATATAAGACACATATATATAAGACACATTTAATCATTAACTCATACAGTCAGTTACGCACCTACTAAATCCTTCATGCAGACACTCATGCATACACTCATTCTTCAATATGTAAAACATATTTTAACTTTATAGGAACACACATTCACTGGATGATGTCATCAGTGATGTCGTCAGTGATGACATCAGTGATGTCATTTGAGATGTCATCAGTGATGTCACTGACCATGTCATGAATGATGTAATATGTGACATCATCAGCAGTGGATTGCGGGCGCGCGAGTTATAGTGAGTCCAACTAACTATAATGTGGGAATTTCAATGGTTTTGTATGAGTAAAATGTTCAGCTAACTATAACTGGTGTGAAACCTGTGGTTTTTTCAGTGAATTTCCAAGGTTTTTTAAATGCTAATTCCTAACTATAACGATTGTGAAACCTATGTTTTTTTAGTAAATTTCAAAGGTTTTTTAAATGCTAATTCCTAACTATAACGATTGTGAAACCTATGTTTTTTTAGTGAATTTCCAAGGTTTTTTAAATGCTAATTCCTAACTATAACGTGTGTGAAACCTATGGTTTTTTCAGTGAATTTCATAGTTTTTTTTTAAAGTTAATTCCTTTGTATATCAACTTTGTTACCTACGATTTTTTTTGATTTTTTTTTTTAGCTGTTTTTGATAACTATTAATTACAATTATTTAAAAAAAAAATATTTGTTCACAGTATTTTTCTTTTTTTTAATGATTTTCTCCTGGTGCGCTTAGGGTGCGCGCACCGGTAAGCTTACCCGTATCATTTTGACTTGGAGCGCTCAGGGTGCGCGCACCGGTAAGCTCTCCCGAGAGCGCAGCGAGAGCGCAGCGAGAGCGCTATTTCTGCGTTCGTAAAAAAAAATATGTATGAAAACTAAATAATAATGCAAAACATTCAGTACCATGCTTATAAAAGTAGTATTTTTGATTTTCCTAATGAAAATGATTTTGCATTTCCGTAAAGCTACCAAAACGTCACTCAGGTGTGCCGCGTAAGCGCCCCCGGAAGCGCCTACGTTCGCGCCGCGTAAGCGCCCCCGGAAGCGCTCCGGTGCGCGCAGCGTAAGCATGTCAAGTTATGTGACCTTAAAATAACTCTTTTCATTGGTTAACATTTTTTTTTTACAACTAATGAAAACCCCACCCTTTTCCTTCACTTCTTCTTTCACTTTAGTGAGAGCAAGACCTCTTTTTTTCTGTGCTAACAATTTGTGGATAGAATGGCTGCCAGACCATCCAGCAGCAGTGAGGATTCAGATGGTTTCATTGATGAAGAGCCTCCTCAGCCGAAGGTGAAAGAACATTTTATTTGGAAAAAAAATTCTATACCTGAGGGACATAAAAAAGTAAATGCGCCAAAAGTTGAATGCAAAATCTGCCAAACTGTACTTTCCCGAGGAGACCCCACAAGGAAGTGCAGTTTCGGCAATTCAACTATGATTCGCCATGTTCAACGCCGGCATCCCCAGAACTATGCCCGGGAGAGTGTCAGGGCTCTGGCACGAGAGGCTCCAAGGGATGGTGCTTCTACTTCAACTGGAGGAGCAACTGTATCGGTGAAAGGGCGACCAGAACAGCTGATCCCAAATATTCAGCCTGTTTTTAATGAAGCCACAATCAAATGCAAACACTGTGATCAACTAATTTGTTATGGGGAACAAAGTGTTATGAACATTGTTTGAGCAATAGAGAACCACCGCTGCCGTCCCCAGCCCTAATTTTGATTATTTTTTTTGCTCCTGTTGAGCAGTTTGCCATTCCCTGTTTTTGATTTTTGTTGAAAAAAACGACAAAAAAAGAAGAAACAAAAAGTTCTTTTTAGAACTACCTCCAATTCTCAAAAAAGAGCTGTATTCTTAAAAAAATGAAAAAGAGTAACTGAAGTGGAGTGCAGTGAGAGAGGAGATGAAAATGAGTGAGAAAGCAAAGAAAGGGACGAGAGGGGAAGGGAAGTGAAGTAGGGGGACTGAAAGAAGGTGAGTGTGGGGAAGGAGAGTGAGGAGAAGAAGAGTGAACATGGGGAATGAGGATAAGTGAAGAAAATGTAGTAAAGGAACGGGGGTGGAAGGGTAAGAAAAGAGCAGTGATGTTTAGGAAAGAGTGGATATACAGACTGGAGAAAGACAAGTGAGTGTGAGACAAGGTGAGTAAGGGAGTGAAGAGACAGAGAAAGTGAAAGAAAAAGTGAGAGTAGAAGACTGAAGGCCTCATTTATGAGCAGCAGGCGTAAGACTGACGCAGGCCCTTTCACATGGGGCTGGCCCCATGTGAAAGGATGCATTGCTGGAGTTGCGTCACTTTTGTGACACACTCCAGCAATGCATCACTTTTGCGCTTACAGATACGTCAGAAATACTGACGTATCTTTAACTCCTTGCGACATAATGCGTCTACATTAAATATGACACATCAGGAATGTCGCAAGGAGAGCGCACTGAGAAGTGATGCATCGCTGCTTTCACGCAGAGATGCGTCATTTCTCATAAATGAGGCCCTGAGTGGGAGAGGAAAGAAACATAAGTGAGGGAGTGTGGCTGTGTTATAGGGAGTGAGTGTGATAGAAGAGGAGTGACAGACTAAGGGGTCAGAGAGAATGAGGCTAACAGAGAGAGAATGAGGTAAGAGGAGTGTAGAAGTAAGAGGACAGAGGGAGTAAGAGAAGGAAATTGTGAAGTGGAGTAAGGAGAGTAAGGGAAGGGAAAACAGTGAAGGAGTAAAGAAAGGGAAGAGAGAGGAAGGGAAGTAAAGGAGAAGGTCTGAAAGAAGGTGAGTGTGGGGGTATGGCTCAGTTATAGGGAGTGAGCGTGACAGAAGAGGAGTGAGAGACTAAGAGGAAAGAGAGAATGTGGGTAACAGAGAGAGAGTGAGAGAAGGGGAGTGAGTAAGTTAGAGGACAGAGGGAGAAACAGAAGGAGTTAGTGAAGTGGAGTTAGGAGAGTAAGGGAAGAAAAAAGAGTGAAGGAGCAAAAGAAGGAAAGAGACAGGAAGGAAAGTAAAGGTTAAGGTCTGAAAGAAGGTGAGTGTGGGAGTATGGCTGAGTTATAGGGAGTGAACGTGACAGAAGAGTATTGAGGGACTAAAGGGATGGAGAGAATGAGGCTAACAGAGAGAGAATGAGGAAAGGGGAGTGTAGAAGTAAGACGACAGAGGGAGTAAGAGAAGGAATTAGTGAAGTGGAGTAACGAGAGTAAGGAAAGGGAAAAGAGTGAAGGAGTAAAGGAAGGGAAGTGAGAGGAAGGAAAGTAAAGGAGAAGGTCTGAAAGAAGGTGAGTGAGGGAGTATGGCTCAGTTATAGGGAGTGAGCGTGATAGAAAAGGAGTGAGAGAGTAAGAGGACGGAGAGAATGTGGGTAACAGAGAGAGAGTGAGAAAAGGGGAGTGAGTAAGTTAGAGGACAGAGGGATTCAGAGAAGGAGTTACTGAAGTGGAGTAAGGGGAGTAAGGGAAGGGAAAAGAGTGAAGGAGCGAATGATGGGAAGAGAGAGGAAGGGAAGTAAAGGAGAAGGTTTCAAAGAAGGTGAGTGTGGGAGTATGGCTGAGTTATAGAGAGTGAGCGTGACAGAAGAGGAGTGAGAGACTAAAGGGACGGAGAGAATGAGGCTAACAGAGAGAGAATGAGGGAAGGGGAGTGTAGAAGTAAGAGGACAGAAGGAGTAAGAGAAGGAATTAGTGAAGTGGAGTAAGGAGAGTAAGGGAAGAGAAAACAGTGAAGGAGTGAAGGAAGGGAAGAGAGAGGAAAGAAAGTAAAGGAGAAGGTCTGAAAGAAGGAGAGTGTGGGAGTATGGCTCAGTTATAGGGAGTGATTGTGATAGTAGAGGAGTGAGAGACTAAGAGGATGGAGAGAATGTGGGTAACAGAGAGAGTGAGAGAAGGGGAGTGAGTAAGTTAGAGGACAGAGGGATTGAGAGAAGGAGTTACTGAAGTGGAGTAAGGGGAGTAAGGGAAGGGAAAAGAGTGAAGGAGCGAAGGATGGGAAGAGAGAGGAAGGAAAGTAAAGGAAAAGGTCTGAAAGAAGGCGAGTGTAGGAGTATGGCTGAGTTATAGGCAGTGAGCGTGACAGAAGAGAAGTGAGAGACTAAGGGGACGGAGAGAATGAGACTAACAGAGAGAGATTGAGGGAAGGGGAGTGTAGAATAAAGAGGACAGAGGAAGAAAGAGAAGGAGTTAATGAAGTGGAGTAAGAAACTGCACATTTTAATTGGTTGTACTTTTGAACACTTTGAAAGTCACATAACATTCACCCATCCCCCCAGTGCTAATTCCCCTGTTACCATGGTAACTCCCTCCTCACCCAGCACACAGTTCAGAAGTTCATCATACTATGTTGCAAAAAAATGCAGCAAGGGTGTTTGACCACTCAATGTACCAGCTAATCATGTACAATGTTTCTTGAAATGACTTTTCCTCAACCAATGAAATAACTTCTTTCAAAAAACAAAAGCATGCACCCTAGTTTTCAGTGGAGAATGTTAAGAAAGCACCAATCATTTTTTATTTTTCAAGTGCACTGAAACTGAACCACTTTTTTACATAACTCCTACTTTCAAACTGCCATTTCATTTCCACAACTCATCTGAATACAAGCACATCTACCTTCAAGATGCCAAAAGTTTGGTTTGTGGGTCATAGCTTTGTCTAATGGAGTCAAAAATACGCAGCTAACAGAGGTATTTACAACCTTGATTTACCAAATGTGGACATTGTATGGATTGGACAGAGGGGATTAAGATGCCACCAATTGATACCATTGGTAAAATCCTTTATGCATCTTCCACACCCTGCCCGTATAATTGTGCACTGTGGTAGCAATGACCTAGGCACTTTGACTGGGGTAGGTCTGGAAATGGATTTAAAGGACATCTTTGGGCAATTGATGTCACTTTTTCCAAAAACTGCCTTGGTATTTTTTAATATATGCCAAAGGCAAAAATGGAACTGGTCCAACCAATTTTGTCCACAGATTGAGAAAGCAAGGAAACATGTGAATACATCTGTTTCTGCTTTCCTCCGAGACTATGGTATGGGTTCCATTTACCACAACAACTTGCATTACAACATGCAAGACATCTATAGGAGAGATGGTGTGCATTTTACAGATGAGGGGAATAGAGTTTTACTCTTGAATATAAGACTCCGCATTGGTACCTACTTGTAGGTACAAAAAACACCCACATAACACAACAGCACTTTTCAGAGCTACCCTACCTCTAAGCACTCTAAATAATTTTTTTACTATAATTTTTTACACTGATTTTCCCTGTGGTGCGCTCAGGGTGCGCGTACCGGAGCGCGCACCTGGGAACGCACCCAGCGCTTACCCCATGAAAATTTCACAAAAAAAAGGTTTTTTGGTCCTTCTAGACCCCCCTCAGAAAACCTAGGGCGTCCGGGGGTGTCTACTCTGCCCCCTTTTAATTATTTCCCCCTTTCTTTTTCACCTCTTGTGTCTCGATTCTACCGAGACACAAGATAGCGGACTCTCCGGACTGTTTAGAATGTTGACAGACACCCAACAGCCAATCAGCTTTCCGCTCGCGCACTCCCGTAGCGCGCCGGGTGCGCTCCCCGGTACGCGCACCTGTGAGCGCTCGAGAGCGCCTATAGATATATATGTGTTTTTGAAGTTAATTTTAAAAAAAACCACTTGAGCAATTTTCACCAAATATAGCAAAGTCACATCTGCGTACCAGTCCCTATAATTTTGCCAAGTTTGGCGTAATTCCGTTCAGCGGTTCGGGATGTAGACTTGTCAGACCGTCCTATGGAAGTTAACATGGGGAAAACACGTTTTGGGACCCCCCTTTTTTCTCAGCCCCCACTCCACGAATCCCCCGAAACTTCCAGGGAAGGAGCGGAGCGGAGCTGGCCAAAATTGTGGAAAATTACAGGCAAATTCCTCAACCGGCGCCAGAGTTATTCCCAATAGAATGTTGCGGATTTCCTATGGTAGCCAATCCTAAATATAACTACCTACTGGCCAGTAGGTAATGTGCATTTCCTTCGCTTCTTCTCACAGATTCAAGACACAAATGAGCACGGAACTCTGAATGGGTGCAAAATTATTTTATTTGTTGCAGTCTGCCATTACGCGTTTCAGCCCGTCCGGGCCTTGATCACATGACATACATATATATATATATATATATATATATATATGCATACACTCATACATATGTGTGTATATACATACACAGACATATATATATACACACACATATGTGTGTATATACAGACACACATACATATATACACACACACACATATATAAACACACACACACACACACACACATATACATACATCTGCAGTACGGCTCACCAACTCAAATGTGGCCATCCTAAAACGTAGTCCTGCTTCTTGCAGAGGGAACACTTAGCGACATTAGTCACTGTTTTTTTTTTAAATGAGACACTCAAAGGAGTACAACAGACTGGCTAAGAATATCATGAGCAACCGGCGACTCGTAATACACTCCTGTCCACCGCAGGCCCTCTAATGCCACATAGCACTTAGAATGCTTCAAATCGCTTATGCAGATGCCCAGGCAGAGGCGGATTGACCCTGTGGAGGAAATCTGAGCAAGGTGAGTGGTACTTAGATTAAGGACGTCAGAAGGGAGAGTCGCAGACAGGACGGTGTCTCCGAGAAGACCATAGGCCTCTGGCAGAGTCACTGACGGGATTAAGTGCTATAGCACAGCCGATCCATAGCTGCCAAGATCCACAATTCCATAAAAGATGAGCTGTACATGGCCTGCAACACTACTTTCAGTAGATAGCAGGCATAGTGGACACTCTGTCTATTCCACTGTGCCAATGCTCTGGCTTCACCTCACCTCCTATGTGTCTCTAGCTATCTCTACCATCACACTTTAATAACTCCCCGGACACTTTAAAACAAATGTATATTGATACTTCGCATACCATTACTCGGCATGATTTTAGTGTGATGTTTTTACTTAGCATAAATTATTACTTTGCAAGTTTTAACTGCGCATGCATTTATAATGCAAATGGTCATTAATGTACTATTGTTTACACTAATTAAAAACAGCACTAAAATCATACTTACACTACCCTACCTTACACTACTTAAAGACCACTACAAAACCCTTAAACCCTAATACACTACCCCCTACACTACCCATTCCCTTCCCTCTGCCTGGACCCTACACTCTAACACTACACTTCACAACCCCCGACACTACCCTAAACCGTAAAACACTACCCTACACAACCCTAACAACACAACACTACCCTTAAACCCTAAAACACTACCCCCAGCACAACCCTGCCCCTACCCTCAGTCCTTTCCCTACACTTAAACACTACCCTGCACGACCCCCCGACACTACCATAAACCCTAAATCACTACCCTACACTACACAAACACCACAACACTACCCTAAACCCTAAATACTACCCCCTACATGACCTTCCCCCTTACCCCAGTCCGCTCCCAACACTCCAACACTACCCTGTACGGCACCCCCAACACTACCCTAAACCCTAAAACACTAATCTACACTACACAAACACCACATCACTACCCTAAACCCTGTCTAGCACCAGCACGACCCTGCCCTTACCCCAGTCCGTTCCCTACACTGAATCACTACCCTGCATGACCCAGACACTATCCTAAACCCTAAAACACTACCCTACACAAACACCACTTCACTACACCCCAACACTGCCCTTCACGACCCCGACACTACCCTAAACTCAAATACACTACTCTACACTACTCAAACACAACCCTACAACCTAAAATACTACCCATGCATGCTCCAAAAAAACTACACTTACCTCTCTCTCCTCCGTGGTTACTCTCTTCTCCGGATTCCAGCGGCTTCCAGCGAAGTCAGATCTGCACGTTGTTGTTTGGAAATGGAAGCGCCTTCCAAACAACGATGTGGATAGTGCATACCATCACAACCCATGCGTTGTAACAACGCTTGAGATGTGACAACTTGCGTACTAATGGTAAGCGTAGTAACATTGTAAGCGTAGTAACGCTTGCGAAGTAATGGTATGCGCACTAGTAGCCATGCACTAAAAGCTGTTTACCCTTTAAAACATGTCACCGACCGAGTCTGTAAGTAAAAGCAAATATTTGAAACAACATTTTGGTTGACTCTTTCCTGTTTGAAAGGTGCCCATTGAACCAGAGACTCGTGTTATAGCACCACAGACCGAAAGTCGAGCATTGAACACCCTTCAAGTTGTGTCGTCAATTTGCTAATTGCACAATGTGTTAACGTTAGTCACGGGAGACTGTCAACCTCAGCCACCGAATCCCTAACTACCATACGTGTTAAAAACAGTTGAAACAAAAACCTCTCCTGTACCCCAAGAATACAAATAACCATGTGCCTCCACTAATGCTATGTGAAATTGAATGCAAGAAAACAAGAATATAGCTATTCAGCTCCCAAAGGAAGCCAACATGTGTTCGTCAGAAACAGTTGACGTGATTCGCTGTACATGCATAAACACGCCTCTGCTGCAGGATAATAATGCACGTCTCCATAATCTTCTTCCACACAATCCATACAAAGCAGTGAGAAGTATTTAGCTGGTGTATACTAACAACATGTTTTCCTTAACCAATCCCCAATGGGCGTGTATAAACATAGGGACATTTTCAATCAAAAGTCCATCCTTTTCTCTTTGGAGTGGACTATGGCGGCTAGTCTGCTGCTGGACTCTGGCTTAGGAGCTGCTGGGGCACATTGGGCTGCTGGGCTCTGGCTCAGGTGCTGCTGGGCTCTGGCTCAGGTGCTGCTCGGCTCTGGGGCTAGTCTGCTGCTGGGCTCTGGCTCAGGTGCTGCTGGGCTCTGGCTCAGGTGCTGCTGGGCTCTTGTGGCTAGTCTGCTGCTGGGCTCTGGCTCAGGTGCTGCTGGGGCACATTGGGCTGCTGGGCTCTGGGGCTAGTCTGCTGCTGGGCTCTGGCTCAGGTGCTGCTGGGCTCTGGCTCAGGTGCTGCTGGGCTCTGAATCAGGTGCTACTGGGCTCTCTCTCAGGTGCTGCTGGGCTCTGGGGCTAGTCTGCTGCTGGGCTCTGGGGCTAGTCTGCTGCTGGGCTCTGGCTCAGGTGCTGCTGGGCTCTGGCTCAGGTGCTGCTGGGCTCTGGCTCAGGTGCTGCTGGGCCCTGGCTCAGGTGCTGCTGGGCTCTGGCTCAGGTACTGCTGGGCTCTGGCTTAGGTGCTGCTGGGCTCTGGCTCAGGTGCTGCTGGGCCCTGGCTCAGGTGCTGCTGGGCTCTGGCTCAGGTGCTGCTGGGCTCTGGCTTAGGTGCTGCTGGGCTCTGGCTCAGGTGCTGCTGGGCTCTGGCTCAAGTGCTGCTGGGCTCTGGCTCAGGTGCTGCTGCGCTCTGGCTCAGGTGCTGCTGGGCTCTGGCTCAGGTGCTGCTGGCCCCTGGCTCAGGTGCTGCTGGACTCTGGCTCAGGTGCTGCTGGGCTCTGGCTCAGGTGCTGCTGGGCTCTGGCTCAGGTGCTGCTGGGCTCTGGCTCAGGTGCTGCTGGGGCACATTGGGCTGCTGGAACACTAGGGCCTCAGAGACTGGGATCTGCCTGCATGCCTTTCAAGCCTCCAATACCAGTCATGAGGGTCTGTACTTCTAGCTAGGACAGCTGCAGGAATCCTTTCCTTGTTTAGAACATAGCTGCAGACCAGGTAAGGGGCTCAGACAGCGAGCCGCCGACAAGAATGAGGCAAGAGCTATATACTTTACTCTCACATACCTCTCCATCTGCTAGAAAGGAAGGGGGAATGGGGTTAGGCCCAGTGGTAGACATTTAAGATGCCCTCTGTCCAGAAAGCAGAAATAATATCCAGTGTGACTTGAGATCGCTGGGGCTGGAGGCTCCCCAGCTGCTTCATCCAAGAGGAAAACAAGAATTCCCACGGTACCCAGGCAATTGGACTGATTTTCTTTATTCTGCATCTTCTTCAGACTATTTAGATAGGATTCACATTAATGAAGATTACCCGATTTGTCCAAGATTACACAATGTAGTCAAGGGAGAGAGTCGGGATTAAAACCCAGGGCTACTGGTTCCACAGTCAACAATTTAAGCTCCAGATCTTTTCTAAGAAATCAAACATATATTTGTTTAATAAGTTATTTCTTGTAACGGCTGTTTATTTCCAAAATTTGGATCTTTTCATTCGGTCTTATGAGACCAGCAAGCAACATATAGAACTCAAAAGCCAAAAATGTCAATCTTGATACATCTTAATTTTACCGATACAACATAGAGGATGTAGCCTAACAGCTAGGGCGGTCTATCTCTAATCTGGGGAACCAGAATCAAGTCTCGGCAAAGACTCTCAACATACTGTGATTCTGGGCAAATCACATAATCTCCCCGTGCCTACGTGTCCTTGTGTAACACAACTGGTGCTCATGTAAAGCGCTCTGATACCATCGGGTCAAGTTTGCGCTATATAACAAAAATTACTAAGAAAATTAAAAACCATCAATATAGCACTGATGGGCAATGTTGACATAACATATAGCCCATTCTTCAAAAGCATCCTCTCTCATCTTGGTATAATGTGCCACACCAACAAGGCCATATCCATGATAGTCAACAGCTGCTTAAGGGGGGAGAAAATACTTAGCAGCTGGTCTAAATCTGAACATGACCAACTTTGCGTGCATAGCAAAGCACCCTATCATGGGAGCTGGCGATGCCCAGCAGTGGGCACAAGAGAAAACAAACATGGAGAAGAGAAAAGGAGCACGCCAGTGTGCTGTCAAGGTATCAGCCAGCTGGAACATGATTTCCTATGTCACATTCTTATTAAAAGCAGACAGTAGTTGTTTGTTTGGAGTTTGTTATAGCTTACAGTAATGCTTTGTCTCTCAGGAGGAGGAAACCAACTGGCAGAAATAGGTTTCAATTTCTAGATTTATCAAGTTCTTAATTGAGTTGTTGCTAATAAAGGAGTATTATTATGAATAAAGAAAAAGCACACGGAAACATCTACAGTTTGTGTTAGGGGCGGAACTAGACTCCTAGCCATGCCTGGCCTTAACACTGGTGACGCACCGGGCAACAGTTGTTTTTTCGCTGCCCCCTACCCCATTTCCCCCTTCTCCATGAATTCCCTCACTGCCGTTCGCCAACAATGCACCTCATCTCTCCATATCCCCTTTCTGGTCTGACATTTCATTTTTTTATAGGGCTCCCGTAGCCCAATACACTCAGTTCTGTGATCTGCATGGCACACGTTCTTTGTAGCAGGCACATTAACCCTCTGCGCTGTGTGGGTGGCAGGAGTGCCCATGTGAGTGCACGGTGAGCGATACAACAGTGTGAGAGTAGGGTGAGAGGAGTGACTGCAGTGTGAGTGAGGTCACCATATGAATTTGGGTGCAGATGTAAGTGCAGAGTGGGACAAATGAATGTATGGTTACTGATGGGCTTGTTTGAGTGAGATTGCAGAGTAAGCAGTGAGGGGGACAGGTGAGTGAAGTGTCACATGAGTGCAGGGTGAATAGTGTGCTCGTGTGACTGCAGGCTGAGGTACAGAGTGAAGAGCGCAAGGGCATTATGAGTGCAGAGTGATCACTGTGATTGCAGAGTGAGCAGTGTGCTCATGTGACCGCAGGGTAAGTGGAGGGAGAATGGTGTGAGTTCATGGCGAGTGACATAAGTGCAGAGTGGTCCCTGTGAATGCAAGGTGAGCGGGTGAAGGGTGTGAGTGCATGGTGATCAGTGAGAGTACATCCTGATTGCTGTGCGTGCAGGGCAAGGGTGAAAGTGAAAGGCAAGAATGAGGAGTGAGTTGTCTGAATGCAGGGAGCATTCCCAGACATTTGAAGTAATTCATCATGTTATTGATGGCTGGCGTAGGGTTTCAGATATATGTTAAACTATTGCTCTTATGGCATTATTCAGGGTCCTGGGATTGAGGGTGAAGGAAATAAATATTGTGCTCAACCTGCAACAAACTTCCAGACTTATGATTAGGGTTGCCAGATCATTATATTGATGTCCCAGACTGTACAAAAATAAGCAGTCACCTAAAGCCTGATTTCAGCCCTTATATGTGCATACTCGGAACATCAAATATAAATAGAGCACATTTTTAATTGTGTTCTAGGACTGCCTGAATGATCCGTGACTGATAATTAAAAAGAACTATGACATAAAAGTCACATTACAAATGTATACATACTATTACAGGCTCTTTGAATAACAAATGGATGGATTTTTTCTTTTGGTAACTCTACTATATTCTTTTTCATGAAATGCTTTCTCAGACTACGGCAGCAAATGTAAAATACAATTGTAAGGAATAGGCAGAGTGCGGGCCATGGGGTACTGGAACCAGAAAAAGAACTAAGCCTCGGTAACCAGTTTACAAAGGTATGTAAATATGCAAATTGTCTTTAAAGACCTGTGAAAAACTCTGGCGTGCCAGAGATAAGACTCCGGACACTGCCCAGCCGAGCCCCCAACAGGTGGAGCTGCAGAAGTCCGGGCTGAGACACACGACGGGGGGAGCTGAAGTCCTATTAGCCCTATGGGCGTTGCATGCGTGGTATGTGTGCATATAAGAAAATTCAGTTAGACGTTCACTGAATGCCTTCGCAGCGACACTTCAGCCACCACCTCTATCCTGCTAACTAAAGGGCGTGCTAAAGGGGTGCACATAGGCACAGTTTCACAACGAGGACCTTACGCCTAAATGCTAGGAAGAATTGAAAAGAACAGTTCAATGTAAGTGCAAACGCTTCTCGCAAAATTCTATAAAGGTGTGTCTGGCATGACCACTGATGACCTGCAATATTTAATTTTATAGACCTTCCCAATATCGGTATAATTAATAATGACAAGAAAACTTTGATTTTAAATAGGGGCTGTGTTAATTTTGCAGCTCAAATGCATTTTAGAAAACAAAAGTGGCTGTAAATTAACCCCCTAATACCACCCGCAATGAGTCTGTCATGATGCGACTTGAATGAATGAACCCAAGGTGACCCACTAAATAAAAGGCACAGCAACCTCTTTAGTGCCAATTATGAATATGATTTCATTAGGGCATTTTACAATGTTAAAATGGTCAGAACACTGGCGCACCCTAATGATCACATGCTATAGTTACCTCGAACCTTTAGCCACACCCACTGAGCTATCTCCCTGTGAGCACAAACCAAGACCCATAGTACACACACGGATCTCAGTGCGGGACAAATCAATCTCATGACCCATCCAGTGTGGGCCGCATTTGGAACCTTGTGGTCCTAGGCAGCACCAGGCGTTTACCCGGTGAGTGGTTTAACTAGAACTTGGTTACACATACACACATATATATGTATATATATATATATATATATTTATATGTATATATATTCACTGAAAAAAACATAGGTTTCAGTGACGTTATAGTTAGTTGGACATTTCACTCATACAATACCATAGAAATCCCCACGGTATAGTTAGTTCAGCTAACTATAACTCGCAACCCCGCAATGCACTGCTGATGACATCACATATTACATCATTAATGACATGGTCAGTGACATCACTGATGACATCACTGATGACATTTCAAAGGACTTCACTGATGACATCACTGAGGACATCATCCAGTGACTGTGTATTTCTGTATAGTTTAAATATGTTTTATATATATGCCATGTTGTATTGAAGAATGAGTAAGTGTCTGGATGAAGGATTTAGTAGGTGCGTGACTGACTGTATAAGTGAGTGATTAAATGTGTCTCGCTGAATGCATGGGTTAGTGACTTAACTTGTCTGAATGTTTGCACCAGTCGGTTTGTTGTTGTGTACTGCTGCATGTGTTGGCCAGTAGATACATGAGTGTATATATAGGTTATTGATTGGTTGCCTAAATATTTGTATGGGAGACTGAATATGTGTGTGTGGGTGGCAGGGAGGTGTATGACTCTGTGCATAGATATGTGAGTGGTTGATTCACTGGGTGTATGAGTTCAAGAGTGCATGTGTAAACAGCTTTATGGGCGAGTGAGTGTATGTATGAGTGTGTTGGTGAGAGATTGGATGTCTCAGTGTTCATGTCCAAGTAACTACATATGTAAAAGGCAATGTATGTCAGAGTTGGAGTATATAAATGCCTATACGTGAGAGTCAGTGATTGTGAGAGTGGCTGTATGGATGAGTGTGTACTTGTATCAGTGACTGTATAAGAGAGTAAGTATGTGTTAGTATATGTTTGAATAAGTGGGGTGTTGTGTGTATAACTGTATAGGTGAGGAAATGGGAGTGTGATTGATTATTTGCATGACTGACTAGGTATGTGAGTAACTCCATGGATGAGTGGCGGTGTGTGAGTGTCTGAATAGGTGTATGAGCACATATGATAGTGTTGTATCTATGTATGTATATATGAGTGATTGTATGGGTGAATGAGTGGATGTGTGTGTAGACCAAGGAATCAGTGAGTGCGTATGTAGTAACTGGTATAGGTGTGTCGATGGTTTTGAGAATGGTAAACTGTATTTTACAGTGATTCAATAAGAAAGCACAAACAGCAGACCAAGGTCAAGCACGTTAATTCCTGTATCTTCCAATTATCAGATAGTGCAGTCACTTCCAACATGCGCTGTTTAAGGATGTCTAAATTAGACAAGTAGACAAAAACAAAAGGGAAGGTGCACTCCAATGAAGTCAGTAGAGCAAAGAGTATTTTTAAAAGTCTCTTCTTTATTCAGTATCAAAGTTTTTTTCAATCATCAAAGGCACAGCCAACGCGTTTCGTTCCCCTTTGTGCCACGGGAACTTCGTCAGGGCAAAATAGTATATTTGGTACAAAGTCAATCGTCACGTTTTTAGGAAAGTAATATATCCTTGTAGTAAGCATCCCAATGATACAGAACTTTTTAAAACAATTCTGAGGGTACCACATTCGTGTTTCACGGGGTTTTCATCAATTTGTTCTTTAATACAGTTCCATTAATAGCAGATAAGCGCCAGAATTGCTCGTTGCTCTGTTTAGGTGAACGGTGATTGCGAAAGTTGAAAAGTAGAGACCTTAGTTAGTAGACCTTCGCACCCAAGAAAGGAATTGTGTTTCCCTCACAGAGAAAGTACCTCGCTTCAAATCGTGCGAGGCTCCAAAAATAATTAGGTTGGAGCCATTCCCAGAGTGATACCTCCGATACGTGCAGCAATTGATAAAGAACACAGTTGCGGCACCTTTAGTCGGGCACCGGAGTCGTAGGTCGCCAAAAGTTCGAGATTTTACAGTGGATGTATCAGAGGTTATATTAGAGTATGAGGAGGTGCATCATATTATCACGTGGATGATGTCATCAGTGATATAATTGATTTCAATTGAGATGTCATCAGTGATGTCATTAGTGATGTCACTGACCATGTCATGAACGATGTAATATGTGACGTCATCAGTAGTGCATTGCGGGGACCAGAGTTATAGTTAGCTGAACTAACTATAACGGGGGATTTTCTATGGTTTTGTACAAGTGAAATGTCCAACTAACTATAACATCCCTGAAACCTATGTTTTTTTCAGTAAATTTCTAAAGTTTTTTAAATGCTAATTTCTAACTATGCCTACAGAGTTAGGACATGTGAAGAAAGAGGAAGAAACGCGCAGCAAGAAGCAAGACAAATGCAGAAAGAGGCAACAGAAGTCCAGAAAGACGAAAAAAAGAGCAGGAAGAAGCAAGAGATGTTCAGAAAGAACCAACAGAGGAGCAGAAAGTCCTCCTGTGCCCCCAACCTTTTAGTGATGGGTACTGGTGGTAACTGACTCTGACTAACCAGGACCGGAGCAAGTGCTATGCTAAAAGACACTTAGAATACCGTGAACACACCAACATACACTAGGGAACACTATGCGTTGGGGTACCCCTGTAATGAGCATGACCTCCTCTGTATTTGCCATGAGTTAGTGCCTGAGTCATTGCATGAGTACATGGGTAGTGACTGGATGTTTAGAATGCTGCAAGGACAGTGCATGGTGATTTTATAACTGTTTGGGTTTTGGCGGAGTGAGTGGATAAGTACAGGATGCTGGATGGGTTATTGGAGGATTGCATGGGTAGTGACAGAGGGATTTAGGAGTGCCTGGGTACAACCTGGGTAATTGGAGGAGTGAATCAGTACTGTGTAGGTGGTTAGATCTGCATGAGTAATGCACAGGGGATTGTTGCAGTGCATGTGTTAGTGCCTGGGTCACTCTATGAATACATGGTTACTGACTAGAAGATTAGAGTACTTCAAGGAGAGTGCATGATGAATTTATAAGTGCCTGGGTTTTGGCGGAGTGATTGGATAAGTACATAGTGCTCGCTGGGTGATTGGAGGGGTGCATGGGTAGTGACAGGGTAATGGCGGACTGCATGGGTACTGCTCGGGGTATTGTAGAAGTGCATGAGTTAGTGCATGGGTCATTGCATGAGTGCATGGGTAGTGACTGGATAATTAGAGTGCTGAAAGGCGAGTGCATGGTGAAATTATAAGTGCTTGGGTTTTGGTGGAGTGATAGCATAAGTACACACATGTCCCATCAGGCCCGCCCCCTCCCTTCACCACTGTGTAAACAGGTCCCCTGGTGGGTATTAATTTAAGGGATTAATTCCCCTTGAATCCTGAGGGTCCATGGGGCCAACTAGCCCACCATGTACCTCCAGTAAGCACCACAAAGCTGCATTGCAGAGAGGTGGTCCGAGGCCAAACCCCTTTTTACACCTCTCTGCAACGTAACTCTGTGGCGCTTACTGGACGCACCTGGTGGGCTAGTTGGCCCCCAGGAACCCTCTGGATTCAAGGGGACTTAATTCCCCAACTTAAAATGTGCCACAGGGTGCATTTGCATACTTGTCACATCAGGCCACACCCTCCCTGCACCACTGTGCAAATGCACCCCCTGGTGCGTGGTAAATTGGGGGATTAGGTCCCCTTGAGTCCAGAGGGTCCCTGGGGGCCAACTAGCCATTCAGCTATCTCCAGTAAGCGCCACAGAGCTGCAATGCAGAGTGGTGTAAAAAGGGGACGTGGCCTTAGACCGTCTCTCTGCATGGCAGCTCCCTGGCGCTTACTAGAAGTACCTGGTGGTCTAGTTGGACCCCAGGGACCCTTAGGATAGAAGGGGACTTAATCCCCCAATTAAAATGGGCCACAGGGTGCGTTTGCACAGTGGTGCAGGGAGGGCATGATGTGACAAGTGTGCAAATGCGCCCTGTGGTGCATTTAAGTTAGGGGATTAAAACTCCTTGAATCCTGAGGGTCCCTGGGGGGCAAATAGCACACCAAGTTCCTCCAGTATGCGCCAGGGAGCTGCGTTGCAGGTAGGTGTTCAGAGGCCATGCCCCTTTTTACACCTTTCTTCAACGCAGCTTTTTGGCACTTACTGGAGGTACATGGTGGGCTAGTTGGCCCCCAGGGACCCTCTGGATTTAAGGAGACTTAATTCCGTAATTTACAATGTGCCAGGGGATGCATTTGCACACTTGGTATGTCAGGCCCTGCCCCCTCCTTGCACCACTGTGCAAATGCGCCCCCTGGTGCGTTGCAAATTGGGGGATTAAATCCCCTTGAGTCATGAGGGTCCCTGAGGGCCAACTAGCCCACCAGGTACCTCCAGTAAGCGCCACAGAGCTGCGTTGCAGAGAGGTGTAAACGGGACTCCCTGGCACATACTGGCGGTACCTGGATTGAAGGGGACTTAATCCCCCAATTTACAATGTGCCAGGGGGTGCGTTTGCACACTTGCTATGTCTGGCCCTGCCCCCTCCCTGCACCACTGGGCAAACACACCCCTGGCACGTTTCCACAGTGCTGCGCCACAGAGCTGCGTTTCAGAGAGCTGTAAAAAAGGGGCATGGCCTCTGAACACCTCTCTGCAACGCAGCTCCCTGGCGCATACTGAAGGTTCCTGATGTGCTAGTTGTCCCCCAGAGACCCTCAGTATTCTGGACAATCTGGGTTTAATCCATCACCATTCTTTAGTTCACTCAGCCACCCCAGTTAAGATGGCTATATGCAAATCAGTCTATTTTCTTAGTCCGACCAGCAGACCTTTATCCTTCAGTGAGAACCTAAAATGTAAACACAAGAATTACCTACTATTCTATCCTATCTAAACCTACTCTATTCTTACTCTATTTTTACCTACCCCTAGTTTCCAAGATCTATGCTTCTCTTCTGTCTTTTCTGTTAGTGTTCTTTTCTTCCTAACATCTATTTTGCACACACTGTGTTTCTAAACCTATAATACAAGAATTTATCTTTTATACACTATTGACCTTTCCTATTTAATTCCTTTATTCATATGTCTAGGTATGATGCTCTGCTTACTTCTCCTACTGTGTTTCTCTATTGTTATAATGCTTCTTTTCTTTTTCTTGTTTTTTCCTCATTTAATATTCTTTTCTTTACTCTGTGTTCCTTAACCTATAAAACAAACATTTCCTTAACAATTAGTATCTTCTCTATTGCATATAGCGATTATCTATTCTAAATTATTTCTCTACTTACTTCTTATTAGTGCAGCTATCTTATATATGGCTTCTAAATGTTTCCTTCTATGTATTCTTCTTCCTATCGAACTATCTGTACATTATTTCTACCTATTGAGCAATTATGTTTAAATTATTTTCTTTTTCCCTGCAGATTTCAACTGTCGTTTTTCTCCTCAGATTTATTTACAATTCTCTGTTGTCTTTTCTTAAACATCAAGCATTACTGATGTTTATACATATGTATTGTCTTGTCACTTAGCTCTGGTTCTTTCCCTTGTTGTTTCTTCTTTAACTCTTCACAGGAAACGCTGTGTGAAGAACTTCTCCTCAGCTTAGGAATCAAAGTTTTAGTCGCAGCAAGGTGTGAGGAGGAGCGATGACGTAGGTCTCTGAAAACGCTCACTCCTCCGTGACTGCCAAAAATTGGAGCCGATGTTGGAGCTGACTTCTCTACTCCCAACGAAGTCTGCGGACAAGGAACCGGACGTAAACCAAGCGAAAATACTAATTTATGTCATAGTACACGGAGGTTCTAAAAATAGGTGCGTTTGCCGAAAATCCTTTTGTGAAGTGCGCATTTCTCTCAGCGCTCGTGCACCACCTAATCTCTCTGCACCTGTTGGCATATAAGCTAGACCGCAGACCTGCTTTCGAAATCGGCGGCCATCTTGCGATTCCGATTTTGAGCAAGTATTGCCCAATTGTTAGTTCTTGGCCATCTTTTGCGTGCTAAGCCAAGACCTGTACTTATTACTGCCAACACTCGATCTGGAGGTCTGACAGTAACCCCCAACAAGAGAGGTCCTCTAGACCTTGGTTTCATAGGAAACAGTTGGTGAAAAGACTTTACCGACCTTGGAGCATGAACATCAGATTCCAACTCCCAAGATCGTTCCTCTGGTCCATATCCTTTCCAGTCTATTAAGTAATACAATTTTCCCTTCCACCTTTTTGAATCAAGAATCTCTTTAACTTCAAATTCAGTTCTAAACTCCAATTGGATTGGTTTCGGGGGCGAGTTTCTCCGCAAATCTGATGATGAATTTTTTTACCAGTGAAACATGAAAGACGGGATGAATTTTCAATTTAGTAGGTAGTTTCAGCAGATAAGTGACTTGAGTTATTTTTTCTTCAATCTGATATGGGCCTATAAACCTAGGTTGGAATTTCCTGTTACCTTTTAACCTAAGGTTCTTTGTATTTAGCCAAACACTATGTCCTTTCTCTAGAGGAGGGCCTTCACATCTCTTTTTATCTGCATAGCTTTTATATTTCTTTTTTACTTGTTCCAGATTTTTTATGGCAGTTTGGTGGACCTGTCTTAAGTGAGAGACTACATCTCTGACTGCTGGGACCGAAAGATCAGTTTGTTTTACTGTCAAATTTAGATGACGACCATAATTCAGATAAAATGGAGAATAACCAGTGGAGACGTGTTTTGCGTTATTGTGGGCAAACTCTGCTGCCGACAAATAATCTGACCAGTTCCCATCCTGCTTCAGGAGAAATAACCTCAGATACTGTTCTAATTCCTGGTTAACCCTCTCCGTCTGCCCATCTGTTTCAGGATGATAACTGGTAGAAAACCTGGCTTCAATTCCCAACCCTTCCATAAAGGCCTTCCAGAAATGAGACACGAATTGTGACCCCCTGTCTGAAATAACAATCTTGGGAATCCCATGAATCTTCACTATTTGTGTTCTGAAATGAGTAGCAAGTTGCTTAGCAGTGGGAACCCCTTTTATAGTCACAAAATGTGCCATCTTTGAAAATGTGTCCACTACCACTAGAATGGTGTTAAACTCCTGACTAAGAGGTAAATCTACTATGAAGTTTAGGGTGACTGTGTACCATGGATATGGTGGTGTAGGCAAAGGTTGTAATAACCCCTTAGGAGCTTGCCGTTCGGATTATCCCTGAGCGCAAATTTCACAGGTCTTGACATACTTCTCAATATTCTTAGTCATGCGTGGCCACCAATAAAGTCTTTTAACTAATTCGTCTGTCTTTGCTTCTCCATTGTGTCCTGCTAGCATACGGTCATGGCACTCGTGCATTACTTGAATTTGTAACTCTTGGGTGGGCAAATACAAGGCTTCCTTATGATAAGGTAGTTGATGTTGAATCTTTCTTCCTGCTTCTTCCTTGACCCAATCTTGCATGGCTCCTGGACTCATGGCCTCAGAAATGTGTTCCTTAAAATCAATTGGTATAAGAGCCACTTCAGAACAGGTGAATAGGCCCAGGGCCTTGGAAATCGGTGGGGCTACACAGAGTAACCAAAGGTTAGGAAGCAGGAGTCCCACAGGATGCGTGTGTAGTGCTTAAACACACACAAAGGTTCTCATAGACTTTCAATGGGAACGTAAAGTTTAGAAACTAGTTGATTTCGGACCTTCCGGGTGGACTACGGGAACACCCAGTTAAAGTAGGACATTTGGATAGTTATTACCCATGGGAGCACAGGATTACTCGAGTTACCTCACCCTGGGAAGCCGGATGCATAGGTGTGAAGTTGTGTCGGGTTTCGTCGTCGAATCCTATGGAGGGCTGCAAGAAGATGCTGCAGGCGACCAGGAGGAAGATGTCCGGGTGGATCCAAGGGTAGATTGAGGGAGTGAAGAACCTGAAAGCAGAGGGGACAGAGTCTAGGTCACTAGCCAGTGACCAGGTTGGAACCAGGACGGAACCAGGTGATGTTGAGAGGCAATCAGGTGAAGAGGCGAAGCTTGTCTCTGCAGCCACGTGGACCAGGAGGTGTTGACGATGACCAGGAGCTGGAAACGGACTGTCCCACAAAGGCTTTCGCTGTTGGCAGTGTCGGCTTCCAGGTCGGAGTCAACAAGCCTTGGCAAAGGCAACCCATGCAGGATGTGAAGATCAGCTTCTTGTACAGACTAGCAAGGTCTGTGGGGCTTCCCTTTTACAGAACAGCAGGAGCAAGCCCAGGGCAACCAGGCAAGCAGCGTTGATTCAAAATGAAGTCTTACAGATGGCCACTAGCCAACAGGCTAGCAACCGCGAAGACGCATTGAGGAGAAATGCAGGTACAGGCCCCACATGAAAGTCGTGGAGTGAGGAGGGCTGAGCTTCGGTGCACTTATTGCTTGAGGTTTGGATTTCTTGTGGTAAATAAATAAATAATACCCTATTTTTGAATGTATGAATGAATAACAGATAGCTCAATAAATAAGAGTCAAGATTCGAGGTAGTAGGAGTTTCTTGCAGGTTTAATACAGCATAAGGACAGGAACAGGACAACCTGCACAGGAATAGAATGACAGGATTGGACTAGCGTGGCCCGGCAGCTGCCGGGGCTGGATCTAGGATGAGCGCGCTGACCTTTAATAACAATACATGAGCATATATACATAACGCAAACACATAGCATTACATTGCAGTAGGCGTAACAGTGGGTGGAGCAATAGGCGTGACGCGTAGCAGTCGCGAAAGATAAGGGTGAAAAGAGGTGTAACAGGGCGTATACATAGACATGTGATGCAAACGTAACAGAATATGTCACGAATAGGGCGGAAACATTGGAGGGGGCTACCTAAGGAGCCGGGACCTCTAACCTGGTGGTGCGCGCAAACTGGCAATGACGTGTTACTAGGAGAAGCTGGGGGCTATGAACTCTGTGCTAGGAGCAGAGACTAAAGTCTGGAGAGTCAGAGCGACATGTACCTAAGCAGTATCTAGTATCTGATGTTTAGAGAACATGTTGATATAAACTAGAAGTCAGGAGGGGAAAGGCTAACAGACACTAAGACTGGAGCATGCATTATTCTACATGTAGTGCGTGATGAGGAATATTAAATGACCATTAAATACAGTATTTCTCTTACATGGAGCCGTATAGGCTAGACAATGACGGAAACTATTGATGCGGTTCAGTAGCTTAGGAATGCAGAGAAGGAGGACTGAACTGATAACTGGAACCATAACATACTCTTGGCAGGCTCAAAGGCAGAGCCAGGCTGAACCGGGCACTGCGAGGCAGGAAGTAAGTGAAGGGTCGAGGATACAGGTGGGGGCTGTATCGCTCCTCAGCGAGGGTTCAGGAGACAGGAGCTGAATCTGATGTCCGGGCCCTTTTGAGGCCTAGAAACGGGGACTTTACAATGGAATAACGTGCACACTGAGAAACGTGGCAACGTAGCTTTACATAGGCCTGATATTCGTAGTATTCACGAGGACTGGAAACTGGCATACTAGAGGTGGACACAACTATAATTGCGTCTTTAATCAAACATAGGGAATACATATGCATATTAATCATGCACACATAACATATGATGGAGGAGGCGTAGGGACACAGAACATGGCAGGATTTACTTTTCCACATTCCCTCCTTGTCACTACGTTTCCATCAGGAAACATCAATATTCATGATACCATCTATCATTTCATACAGTATCATTTGCTCGTCTCGAATTGTCTTGGAACGGGATTTAGAACGGGGCTTGGGACTAGGAATACAAGAGGTAGCACAAATGCCGCAAATCGCAGGGCCACATTGTATACAGAGGCAGCAGCTGAATATGATCGCTACTGCAATACCTAGAAAGGACAATATTTTCCATCCCCATGCGGAAATTATATTCCAGAACCAACCGGACCATGTCCAGGTGCCTGGATCTTGGTGTAACAGATGGGCAATTTTATGAAGTCTGGTTATAGCTGAATAAACAGACGGCGCGTTATTTGGAATGAAAATGCAGCAACTAGATCCGATGACTCTACAGGCCCCGCCCCTATCGGCCAGTATGACGTCAAGGACGAGACGATTTTGCAAAACGACAAATCTCATAGCAGATTGCTCTTCGGTTAAGTTACCTAGAGCAGAGGCAGTCTCATTTACTACAGCTTCAAGGGTTCTTGTTAACCTACGGATCAGTTTACTATTCTGGATAGGTCCTATAAAGAAGAAGAAACCTCTATTGAAATCTGTATATTGTTCTAGAGCAGTTTCAGTATAATCGACAATTGGGGACTCCCTTCTATGTCTAATGTGTACTAGATGTGTGTTTCTGTGATAATCAGATGGGGCTAGAAAAACAGGTGGCAGTAGGAAGGCAATGTAACAGGTTCCCTCCCAATCGAGGGGCAGACGAACATATGCAGTTTGACCACAAATAAAATAAGAATGACGTGAAGCTTTGAAAATAGATTTCCCACTGTCACTATACTTGACAATAGTAGTACAATCACTATGTCCTACATGTACAGAACCATAATTTCGGACACATAATTCACCTTTGACTGGTAATACTGAAATAGCAGGTAAGTCTGGAGTGGTATCAGACTGGACATTCAGGACCATGAAATTCGACGAATAGTTACCTAAATTGTAAACTTCATTTTCTAGATCTAAACCTGTTCTGTGGGGGAGACCTTGCTTGTCTGGGAAACATGTACTGTTAAGAAAAGACATATCTGTTGAGGATGACGTTAACGTGGTCCATGCTCCACACGAACCATTATGTGAAAAAGGATAAGGAAAGAGTGGCAGAACTCCCTTCGACGTCTGGAAAGGGGGGAGTCGACCACACACCCAACAATTAGTGGCATTGCTGGTCTGGTGTGAGTAATGTAACATGCGGATAAAGGAATTATTTCGCATAGCGAGGCGGTAAGAGAGTTCATGAGGAGGTAGGTCACTAAACGTGTGCTCTACAGTAGCATTAGAAGACGTATTTACATGAGGAACTGGAAGATACAGGTAAAATGCATAACTGGTGCAGGAAATCATAATGCTGAGAAATAAAACGAAACTCAGAAAAACGATACATCGGATTGAGTTTTGACTAACTCTCTCACTATGGGGGTCTATTTTATACATGTCAGAAACAGTCTAACCGTTTCACCTAGGGGAGGACTTAGACAATCAAACTGGCTGACTTATTTTACTAGACCGGAGTTTCAACTTATACTCCTGTTGCGGAGTTTTCTCTAACAGGGGGGGTGTAGTAACATTGTCTTTTGCGGGACAGTCCTTGAGAACAATACTTTGGCAATCCTTCAAATCCTGGGAAATGTTCTTTGAGACGGGTTTCAGTCCATAAAACTTTTTTATATGAGAAAGGTGCACCCAGCCTTTGCGACCTTCCAACTTCACGGCTGTACGGGTGGTGAGGAGGACTTGTCGGGGCTCCTTCCAGCGAGGCTCCAGCGGACTTGATCTGTCGAAATTTCTCACCAACACCATGGATCCTGGAACGATTTCATGCGGTGCCACCTCGGTATTGTCTGGAAATGCGGCGGCAACCTGTGAACGACATGAGTTGAGGGCAGACATCAAGGAAGCTAGGTAATCTGTCAGCATATTACTTGAAACATCGGTAATACTTCGGGGTCTAGGAGTACCCCACATATTTGGGGGGCGGCCGAAAACGACCTCGTACGGGGACAGACCTGATCTGGAATGTGCGACCATGCGCATATAAAACAAAGCGACTGGCAGAGCTACTAGCCAGTCCACACCTTTCTCTTTGCATACTTTGGCGATGCGGATTTTCAGAGTCTGATTATGTCTCTCTACGAGACCGGCTGCTTCAGGATGGCGTACACAATGAAACTTCCACTGGTACCCTAACAACAGGGAAACATGCTTCATCAACTCAGATGAGAATGGCTGGCCGTTATCAGAATATACGACTCTAGGGAGTCCATAACGAGGGAAGAACTCACGAACCAACTGCTTGGCAGTGGTCGCGGCTGTGTAATCTGGGACTGGATATGCTTCTGTCCACCTGGACAAAGCGCATACAACTACAAGGACATACTTGAAACCTCGACATCGCTCCATCTGAATATAATCCATCTGGAGGACTTCAAAAGGGTGGTCAGGAGGCTGGAATCCACCTTGTTCCACCGGGACACTTTTACCTGGATTAAACTGACAACATATCATACAGGTGCGGACTTTCTGCTTGGCTGCAGCTCGTAAATGCTTGTTGAACCAAATGTTCTGGATACTGTCTAACATTGCTTTTTCTCCTAAATGTGCAGGACTATGTGCGGTATTAATAATGACTTGAACCATAGAGTCGGGGAGAAACCATGTGGCTCTACCCTTCGTTAACCATCCTTGATCTGTCTGGACCCCTCCTTGTTCGGACCATTTCTTAATTTCTTCAGGAGTAGCATGTAACTGTATGTCTATGACGTCTTGTGTAGGGTCCTTAACTGTCATACATGGAGTCGGATCTGGAGTATGTGTCTGTGTCGGGTTAACTGGAATGTCTGGAGTCTGTGCTGTAAGCTTGGCTGTGCGATCTGCTAGATCATTACCTTGGGAAATAATGTCAGTAACTTTCGTATGTGCTTTGCATTTCATGATAGCAATGGATGTCGGTAAATGTATTGCGTCTAACAGAGCTTGAATAAGGAGACCATGCTGAATCTTGGTTCCATGAGAAGTCATGAAACCTCTCTCCTGCCAGAGCACTCCGAAGTCGTGGACGACTCCAAATGCGTAGCGTGAATCTGTGTAAACATTAACTTTCTTTTCCTTGGCGTGTATGCAGGCTTGGGTCAGAGCAACTAGCTCTGCTGCTTGAGCGGACAGAGTGTCAATGCGGTGTGTCTCTATAACTTCAGTGTCAGTAGTCACTGTATACGCGGCGACTAGTTCTCCTGTACTAGTTCTCATGCATGAACCGTCCACATAAAGTGTCAGGTCGGGATCGGGTAACGGAATATCTGTCAGATCTTGTCTTGGTTTAGTCGTAATGTTAACTACTTCCACGCAATCATGTGTGGCAAGATTCGAATTAACTGATGGTAACAGTGTAGCAGGATTAAGGACGTTGCAGCGTCTAATTTCTATGTGTGGCTGAAACAGTGTCAATTCATAACCTGTTAAACGTGCAATTGTCAAGTTCTGAGTTTGTGTTCGGTTTAAAAGAACTTCCACAGAATGTGGAACTTGTACTGTCAGGGAGTGTCCTAAGACTATGGAATCACTTTGTCTGATAGCTAGTGCTGTGGCTGCAACTGACTTGAGGCACGCAGGCAGAGCCTGGGCTACAGGATCTAATGTGCTCGAAAAATAAGCACATGGCTTGTATTGTCCTGCTTGATCTTGTGTGAGAACAGATAATGCTGTACCTTCGCGTTCAGTGACGAAAAGTGTAAAAGGCTTACTGTAGTTCGGTGTAGCTAGAACTGGAGCTTGGCATAAAGCTTTCTTTAACTCATTGAAACTAAGTGTATGTTCAGATGTCCAAGGGAGAACAGTCAATACGGCTGCCTCCTGTGTCGTTAACTGTATCAGTGGTTTAGCTAGAAATGCATACTGAGGAATCCATTGTCTGCAATAAGAAGTAAGGCCAATAAAAGCACGTACCTCCTTCTGGGTCTTGGGCTGAGGAAGACTCGCTATCAACTGTATACGGTCTGGTGTCAACTGCCTACCCCTCTTGGACAGTAAGTGTCCTAAGTAGACCACTTGCTGAACACAGAATTGAAGCTTAGAAGGGGACACCTTGTGCCCCATCTCGGCCAGGAAATACAAGACTGTAAGGGATGCTCGCTCGCAAGCACGTTCAGAACGGGCTGTGATCAGTAGATCATCGACATACTGGAGCAGGGCAGTGTCAGTTGGCATGTGAATGTTGTCTAGTTGTCTCTTAAGTGCTTGACTGTAAATACTAGGACTTTCTGTGAAACCTTGAGGAGCTCGTGTGAATTTATAGCTCCTTCCATTTAAACAAAATCCGAAAAGAAACTGGCTGTCTGGGTGAATGGGAACACTAAAAAATGCGTTCTTAAGGTCGATTACAGTAAAGAATGTGGCTTCGGAATCAATGGCTGTTAATAGGGAAGAGATATCTGGGACTACTGGATACTGAGGAATAATACATTTATTAAGTTCTCGTAGGTCAATCACTAATCGATATACTGGGGGTGCATTTGGATCAGTACGTTTCATGACTGGAATGATCGGAGAATTGCATACGTTGGAGTCAGTCTCTACAACTACTCCTTGAGCCATGAGCTCGTCAATAATTTTGGATAAGGCTGCTACAGCCTCAGGTGGCAATCTATACTGTCTGATTCGTGGTAACACTACACCTGGCTTGATAGTCACACGATGGGGTGTGATTTGCATATAACCTACATCAGTTGGACCTTGCGCCCATAAATGCTGTGGAACATTAGACAGTCTTGGATCAAAATCTCGTAACACATAGTGACCCTTGAAGTCGCGTAGGAACAATCGTATTCCCTCTGGGGAACAGCATATAACTGCACCTAATTCTTTCAGTGTCTTAATGCCTAGTAGATTTTCTGGACATGACTTAGTAAGTAACAGATCAGTAGTGCGGGACAATGGACCTACTTCTAGAGTAACTGGCTTTGAAATCTCATTTACGATAGGCTTTCCTGAAAATCCAAGGGAAACATTTCTTGAGCCTGAGAGCGGAGCCCCTGGAACTTCGGCGTGACTAATTGTAGTCCTACTTGCCCCTGTATCAATCAAAAACTTTCTGTCTTTCCCTAATACTTGACTATGAACATAGGGACCTTCTTGATCTACAGGTATCTCGATGAGAGGCAAGCCTACCTCCCTCTCTAGGCTGTTTCATGAATACTGTTGGTACTCTGGATACTCAGACTGTGCATACTGGTACATCTGCTGTGTGACATGCTGTGTTGCAGCGATAGGCTGCGGTGCTGTAACTGTCTGTGGTGCATTCTGTGGCTGAGAAGTCTGTGAAACTTGTTCTTGTCTAGGTGGACGTGGTCTTTCTTTAGTTTTACCGGTAGCTATGTTGTGTTTCAGAACTGCACACTCGTTTATAAAATGACCTGGTTGTTTACAATAATTGCAGTTCCCTTTAACGGGAGCTGCAGGATGACTTGCTTGATTCGGACCCCTCTTCTGACTATCTTGAGGAACAGATTGTGCAACTAGTACTTTCATTTTCGTGTCTTTCATACGTTTTCTCTCGTGTTCTTGCTCTTCTCTGATTCTATTCTGGTGGTATTGGAGCATCTGCAACATCTGGGACGGGGTATTAGCTTGCCAGGTACTTTCGACTTTCAGAACTCGATTTTTAATTGGTGGACTTGAATTCTCGACTAATTTAGTAACAAAAAGGTGAGGGTATGACTCACTACTCGTCTTGAGGCCACTGTTGATGCTAAAACATTTCTCAAATCTAGAATAAAAATCACTAATATCTTCGTCTTGTTTCTGTTTACAGGCTGAGATTGCATCCCAGTCTTCCTTTTTAGTTGTTAATAATCTGGGTAAAACTTGAATCAATAATTCAGGTAATTCTTTACATTTATCTCCGAGACCGGTACCTGGTACTCGTATCTTATCTTCAGCTTCTAGGACTGCCCAATCGATCTTTTTCTCTCCCACCTCCCAATCTTTTTCCTTGAGCTTTTCATACACCCCTGCGGGCAACAGAACCTTTAACATTTTAATTATATCTGGATACGTGTATTCTCCCATACGGAGCATGTCTTTTAATTCTCTATGGAACCCTGCTGGATCTTTATCATGACAGGGAATTAATTTCTTCATCTCTAGAAGTTCCATCTTTGTGATCGGAGTGTATACAAACACTCGCTGCATTTCGCCACCCGTTCCTCTAACTGGGTGGACTTCTCATAACGGATTCTGTCTGTCTATGTAAAATGGTTTACTTTCTGGGGGTGAGACATGAACAAAATGCGGGTTCAGAAATGTTCTATATTTGTGGCGCTGTTCTAGAATGACACTAATTAAATCGGTACCTAGACCTCTCCACCTATACTGGAGTAACTCGTTCAGGATATCATGTAACGGACCTGGATCAGAATGTTGACCCTCATACAGAGTAATGAGGTGCTGAATCATATACATACCCACCAGTCGCTGCTCGGCTGGGGGCAATTTCAGAAACATCTGTGCCACTATTTCGTCTGGAAAAGTGGTAGAATCAGTAATCCATCGGACTGCTGATCGGGCTAGTTCTTGTTCATGCATAGTACTTAACTCACTATAACCGATTCGTGATTTCAGAATGTGATCGGTAGCTTGAAATACTTGTTCTAGAGAACCTTGATCTGGTACTGGATGATGGAAAGTAGACTTGGGTTCTAGACGTAAATGGCGATCTGGAAATCTAGGTTTTCCTACATACGCTATTCTGGCGGAATTCTCGTCGTCTATCTCTTCAGTATCAGAGTTACTTTCTTTCTCGTTTGCTTGTGCTGTTTTACGTTGTTCGTGTATCTTTATTATTTCTTTACGGATTTTCTTGTACATACTCTCCATAGCACCAATAGTCTTATGCTTACCCTCGGCTATACTATTACTCCACTTCATCAGGGCTTTCATTTCGGCCTGATTTGTGGATGGGTAATCTTGTTCCCTTATTAGACAATTAATCAGAAACTTTAATACCATGAGCTGGGTCTCAGCTTTCCTTTGGGACATGACATCACTAATACTTTCTGGATCTTCCCCTGTACGGATGAAACGATATATTCTGTCTAGATCTTCCTTCATATCTGGTAGGGTGACTAGATACTCGGCCACATTTCTTACTCGTAATGAATATAAAACCATATCATCCTCGCCTGGGACTGGGTCATAGCAGCATTCGGCAAGGGATTTTCTTATTTCTGCAACAGACAGTCTGGGCGTACGTTGTGACGCTTGCATATGTAATTCGGCTGTCGTTAAACGCTTATGTGGCGGCGGGGTTCGAGGAGGACCTCCTCCTGCGGCCCCTAGACTAGAATCATCAACTGATGCTTTTCGTCCTGGCAGGGTGGGAAATTGGAATGCGGGCTGGACTTGTATGGCGGGCTGGACCGGGGGGACTACAAAGGGTGCCCCGGTGTCTGGAGGAGCAGGAATTGCCTGGTTTACAGGGACTGGCGAAGCAGGAACAGGATTTGCATATTCCGGGACTGTGTCGTCCAAATAGGACGATATGAAAATATCAGCTGCGGTTGGTTTGTGACGTAACTTGATCGGAACTAGTGGTGGCGGAAAATTACTGGATGCCTCCGGGGTCGCTTTTGGCAAGCCCTCGGCAAGAAGAGGATACATACCCTTAATGAGGGCATTCCTCTGTCTGTCTGATTGTTCAGTTCTAACTCGTTCACCTATCTCGATTAATTCTTTTTCTTGTGCTCGTTCTGAGGATTCTCTACTTAATTCTGACTTTCTGATTTCTTTTTCGGTTCTTTTATGAGCTTCTTTACGCCATAGCTCGATGGCATCTTTCTGTGATTGTCTGGCTTTCTTTTTCCATAATGCCTCTTCTACTCTCATGATGCACTCGGCATCCCACGTACCTGATACGGGCCATCTATACTTTTCTTCTAGCTCCTTGGTATACTCTACCCATAAATCTAGATATAATATGGCGCTTATGCCATGCTTCTGATACATAAAGTGACCTGGACTGTCCCTAGGCGGGACAGGAACTGCTTCCTCTAACAAACCCTTTCTAGTTTTTAACTGACGTAATTTTGAAAACAGCGGCATGACTGAACTATAATCTGGACACAATACAATACGCAATAAACACGAAAATCACTTCTCACTCATACCACAACATCAAAATACATGAAGAACATTATGAATAACAGTTCGAACAGAATACCACCTGGAATACTGACTACAGGAAGACAGAATGCATGAATTTTTCTCGAGAACTGAACTGACTAGAACAGAAACTAGATGTACTGCTGAAACAGTACGAAACTTACCGGTCTCATAAAGAGACACGTCAGGACCCGTATCCACCGAAGTGGACACTTCGTTTGTGTGTCTGGGTACCACCAACCCACGGACCAGAGTCAATTAGATTGACCCTGTCTAGATACTACCCCAGTAATGGTACTAACCGGGCAGCAAGAACGGAAGGCCTCGGACTGGACTGGACTGCTTCGACGACGGACGACGAACTTCGGACTTCAGTTACGGGTGGACCTCCGGATACCTCGGACCTTGGACTCTTGGCTTGGGCTCTGGTCGGGACTCGCCGCGTTCCTCCACCGTCTCGTCTGGATGCTGGACCGCCTCCTCCGTCTCCTCCGTGGGCCTGAGGGATACTTGAAGCAGAAATATCTGCCGCTGCGCAAAAGAGTTCCGTCACGACTGCAGAGGGTCAGGGGGTCGGCGTGGCTTCACCGACGCGTGGGGAAAGGGCAAGTCCCTATTCGGACGCCATTATGTGGTAAATAAATAAATAATACCCTATTTTTGAATGTATGAATGAATAACAGATAGCTCAATAAATAAGAGTCAAGATTCGAGGTAGTAGGAGTTTCTTGCAGGTTTAATACAGCATAAGGACAGGAACAGGACAACCTGCACAGGAATAGAATGACAGGATTGGACTAGCGTGGCCCGGCAGCTGCCGGGGCTGGATCTAGGATGAGCGCGCTGACCTTTAATAACAATACATGAGCATATATACATAACGCAAACACATAGCATTACATTGCAGTAGGCGTAACAGTGGGTGGAGCAATAGGCGTGACGCGTAGCAGTCGCGAAAGATAAGGGTGAAAAGAGGTGTAACAGGGCGTATACATAGACATGTGATGCAAACGTAACAGAATATGTCACGAATAGGGCGGAAACATTGGAGGGGGCTACCTAAGGAGCCGGGACCTCTAACCTGGTGGTGCGCGCAAACTGGCAATGACGTGTTACTAGGAGAAGCTGGGGGCTATGAACTCTGTGCTAGGAGCAGAGACTAAAGTCTGGAGAGTCAGAGCGACATGTACCTAAGCAGTATCTAGTATCTGATGTTTAGAGAACATGTTGATATAAACTAGAAGTCAGGAGGGGAAAGGCTAACAGACACTAAGACTGGAGCATGCATTATTCTACATGTAGTGCGTGATGAGGAATATTAAATGACCATTAAATACAGTATTTCTCTTACATGGAGCCGTATAGGCTAGACAATGACGGAAACTATTGATGCGGTTCAGTAGCTTAGGAATGCAGAGAAGGAGGACTGAACTGATAACTGGAACCATAACATACTCTTGGCAGGCTCAAAGGCAGAGCCAGGCTGAACCGGGCACTGCGAGGCAGGAAGTAAGTGAAGGGTCGAGGATACAGGTGGGGGCTGTATCGCTCCTCAGCGAGGGTTCAGGAGACAGGAGCTGAATCTGATGTCCGGGCCCTTTTGAGGCCTAGAAACGGGGACTTTACAATGGAATAACGTGCACACTGAGAAACGTGGCAACGTAGCTTTACATAGGCCTGATATTCGTAGTATTCACGAGGACTGGAAACTGGCATACTAGAGGTGGACACAACTATAATTGCGTCTTTAATCAAACATAGGGAATACATATGCATATTAATCATGCACACATAACATATGATGGAGGAGGCGTAGGGACACAGAACATGGCAGGATTTACTTTTCCACATTCCCTCCTTGTCACTACGTTTCCATCAGGAAACATCAATATTCATGATACCATCTATCATTTCATACAGTATCATTTGCTCGTCTCGAATTGTCTTGGAACGGGATTTAGAACGGGGCTTGGGACTAGGAATACAAGAGGTAGCACAAATGCCGCAAATCGCAGGGCTACATTGTATACAGAGGCAGCAGCTGAATATGATCGCTACTGCAATACCTAGAAAGGACAATATTTTCCATCCCCATGCGGAAATTATATTCCAGAACCAACCGGACCATGTCCAGGTGCCTGGATCTTGGTGTAACAGATGGGCAATTTTATGAAGTCTGGTTATAGCTGAATAAACAGACGGCGCGTTATTTGGAATGAAAATGCAGCAACTAGATCCGATGACTCTACAGGCCCCGCCCCTATCGGCCAGTATGACGTCAAGGACGAGACGATTTTGCAAAACGACAAATCTCATAGCAGATTGCTCTTCGGTTAAGTTACCTAGAGCAGAGGCAGTCTCATTTACTACAGCTTCAAGGGTTCTTGTTAACCTACGGATCAGTTTACTATTCTGGATAGGACCGAAAGATCAGTTTGTTTTACTGTCAAATTTAGATGACGACCATAATTCAGATAAAATGGAGAATAACCAGTGGAGACGTGTTTTGCGTTATTGTGGGCAAACTCTGCTGCCGACAAATAATCTGACCAGTTCCCATCCTGCTTCAGGAGAAATAACCTCAGATACTGTTCTAATTCCTGGTTAACCCTCTCCGTCTGCCCATCTGTTTCAGGATGATAACTGGTAGAAAACCTGGCTTCAATTCCCAACCCTTCCATAAAGGCCTTCCAGAAATGAGACACGAATTGTGACCCCCTGTCTGAAATAACAATCTTGGGAATCCCATGAATCTTCACTATTTGTGTTCTGAAATGAGTAGCAAGTTGCTTAGCAGTGGGAACCCCTTTTATAGTCACAAAATGTGCCATCTTTGAAAATGTGTCCACTACCACTAGAATGGTGTTAAACTCCTGACTAAGAGGTAAATCTACTATGAAGTTTAGGGTGACTGTGTACCATGGATATGGTGGTGTAGGCAAAGGTTGTAATAACCCCTTAGGAGCTTGCCGTTCGGATTATCCCTGAGCGCAAATTTCACAGGTCTTGACATACTTCTCAATATTCTTAGTCATGCGTGGCCACCAATAAAGTCTTTTAACTAATTCGTCTGTCTTTGCTTCTCCATTGTGTCCTGCTAGCATACTTTCATGGCACTCGTGCATTACTTGAATTTGTAACTCTTGGGTGGGCAAATACAAGGCTTCCTTATGATAAGGTAGTTGATGTTGAATCTTTCTTCCTGCTTCTTCCTTGACCCAATCTTGCATGGCTCCTGGACTCATGGCCTCAGAAATGTGTTCCTTAAAATCAATTGGTATAAGAGCCACTTCAGAACAGGTGAATAGGCCCAGGGCCTTGGAAATCGGTGGGGCTACACAGAGTAACCAAAGGTTAGGAAGCAGGAGTCCCACAGGATGCGTGTGTAGTGCTTAAACACACACAAAGGTTCTCATAGACTTTCAATGGGAACGTAAAGTTTAGAAACTAGTTGATTTCGGACCTTCCGGGTGGACTACGGGAACACCCAGTTAAAGTAGGACATTTGGATAGTTATTACCCATGGGAGCACAGGATTACTCGAGTTACCTCACCCTGGGAAGCCGGATGCATAGGTGTGAAGTTGTGTTGGGTTTCGTCGTCGAATCCTATGGAGGGCTGCAAGAAGATGCTGCAGGCGACCAGGAGGAAGATGTCCGGGTGGATCCAAGGGTAGATTGAGGGAGTGAAGAACCTGAAAGCAGAGGGGACAGAGTCTGGGTCACTAGCCAGTGACCAGGTTGGAACCAGGACGGAACCAGGTGATGTTGAGAGGCAATCAGGTGAAGAGGCGAAGCTTGTCTCTGCAGCCACGTGGACCAGGAGGTGTTGACGATGACCAGGAGCTGGAAACTGACTGTCCCACAAAGGCTTTCGCTGTTGGCAGTGTCGGCTTCCAGATCGGAGTCAACAAGCCTTGGCAAAGGCAACCCATGCAGGATGTGAAGATCAGCTTCTTGTACAGACTAGCAAGGTCTGTGGGGCTTCCCTTTTACAGAACAGCAGGAGCAAGCCCAGGGCAACCAGGCAAGCAGCGTTGATTCAAAATGAAGTCTTACAGATGGCCACTAGCCAACAGGCTAGCAACCGCGAAGACGCATTGAGGAGAAATGCAGGTACAGGCCCCACACGAAAGTCGTGGAGTGAGGAGGGCTGAGCTTCGGTGCACTTATTGCTTGAGGTTTGGACTTCTCAGGGTCCAATGCACAACTTTGAGGATGCCTCAGAAGCTGCAGAGTTAGCAAAAAGCAGGTACTGCAGGTTGCCCGGTCCAACGTCTCTCGTGTCCGCCACGGGTCTCAGCTTTGCTGTGGATGTGGGTCGGGGTCAGAGAAGTCTGGAAGTCTAGAGGCTGAGTCACTAAGTCTTCGGGCTCCGGTGGGAGCATCGACAAAGCAAACCAGCAAGTCACTGATGGTGCCTGTTTGCATAGGGTGGTCACTCCTTGACCACAAGGGAGATTCTTCAGTCTTCTAGTTGAAGTAGAATGTCGAAGGTCCAGAGTTTTGTTTCAGAGTTTCAGTTCAGGATAATCTAAAGTCTCTAGACTCAGCTCCTAGCTTTATACGAATGAAAGGGGCTGGATTACCTGCTAGGTCCCTCCTATGGGTGGAATCTGGGCAGGGGGTGGTTACACCCCTTTCCCTTTGTCCAGTTTTGCACCAGGGCTGGGGCTGGAGTGCCCCAGCAACTATTTTGAACAGGGCTACGCATGGAGCACCTTGTGTGCCCCAGGCAGTGTCTCATTTCATTCAACCCACTGTGCCCCAATACACTATAGCCTGTCTGTGGAGGTGCTAGCACCTCCCAAGGCAGGAAACCTATTGTCCAGGCCTCCCCTGCCGGAGTTTTGTCCAGCAGCAGGAGGTCAGACTCGTGTCTGTGACAGCAGCATCCATTTTGTGATGCTGAGGCTCTGTTTAACTTTAATCGGGTAAAGCTACAACTACATGTCTTCTCCCTCTACAAGGGTGGAATGCTACCCCCGCCGGCAGGACTGGCGGGGGGGTAGTATTCCAAAGTGTATGACACCTTACACAACATGTTTCGATAAAGCCAAACCAAAGTTAGCATTAACCGTGAGGATAATAATGCACTTAAGAGTATATGGTATGGCTATATCATAGAACAGCTATAAGGACATGGTTCCGAAAGCTGAAGACAGGCTCAGCTCATGATAGAGCACAATCTCACATAAAACCAAGCACTCTGCCTCCAGGATTGTTAAGGCCTGCCATAGGAGTGACTTATAGGTATATATGTGTCTATATGTAATGGTAGGTATAGGTTTACTATACCTAAGCAAGGGGTGATTACACAACCTTGCCCCAGCTGGGTGAACAGCCCATTGTGTCAGTTTGGATGGCCAGCCAGGGGTGGCATAATACATGCTGCAGCCCCTGGTAGGCCTTGGATGCACCTATGCCCTGGGTACCTATGGTACACTATACTGGGGCTCACAAAGGTGACCCAATACCCAATTGATTATGTACCTAAAGTACATGGTATGAATTTAGAGAGAGAACAGCTGGGCTGTGGGTCTGATTAGCAGGCCCACAGCCACACTAGAGTCGAAAAACCAGTATATCAGAGCAAAAGGTGGGGGTGACCATAGGAAGCAGACCTTACTCTCCTACAGATCTAATATGAGCTGAAACTGGGATGCATCAATTAGGTTAAATTGAATTACTTCCTCGTGGCCGTCGTTAGAAATTAGTCACATCTGTTCCGTATGACTTACGATAGGCCCAGTGGAGAGATTTGTTCCATCTACAGGCTGGACTGGTTCACTCTTTGATTTCTTGATTGCTTGTAATCCCACCTTGTCCGCGAACTTCAAATCACAAAAGTTTCCAGTGGCTTCAGAAGAAGAAGTTTCTGTCCTGTAACTCCAGTTCTATAGTAGGGGTATCTCTGTTATAGTCATAATCTAGTGAATAGTCCCGCCCATGTGCGTGGACCCCAGGGCAATCAAAAATAATCTCTTATGTTTTCAAAAAATGCAGACCTACACAAACACTTAAGAGAGAATTTAAAGACAGATAATGCAGCCTATATCCACAGGCTACACTGTCCAGTACTTCAACTAGAAATTCCACCACAAAAAAACAAACCACAAACAGCACAGCCTGTCCAGCTTTCCTCACAGAGAAAAGCTTTCCTTAACCAGAAAAAGCCTCTGGAATGATAGAGAGGAAGGAGTGGACAGACAAGCCCCATAGGCGGCCATTATGTGGCTCAAAACAGGATACTGTGGGCCTGATTCACAGAACTAACTTAAGACAAAATCGTAAACTTACTACTTTTCCTGTTCACAGAAGTTAGGGTTTTGTCTTAAGTTTGTCTTAAGACAAACTTAAGACAGACTTAAGACAGACTTAAGTTAGGATTTTGTCTTAAGTCTGTCTTAAGTCTGTCTTAAGACAAACTTAAGACAAAATCCTAACTTCTGTGAATACCAAAAGTAGTACGTTTAGGATTTTGTCTTAAGTTAGTTCTGTGAATCGGGCCCTGCGCCTTTAAGAGAACTTTCCAGAACTCTCTCAGTATCCCAGAATGCACAGCAGGTCCCTTTTACTTTCAGTTCTTTTTGAAGGCGTAACACGCCAGACCTGTAGCATTCCTTACATGAATACCTTTCTCCACCGGGGAGGAGGGCGGGCCCTTATGACTATAACAGAGATACCCCTACTACAGAACTGGAGTTACAGAACAGAAACTACTCCTTCTGTAGTAGGGGATCTCTGTGTATAGTCATAATCCAGTGAATAGAATGGCAAGCCCATCCCCACACCAATCGGCGGTGGAGAGAAGAGAAGTAACACCACTACTGTGCGAACAGATTTCGCAGCGAAGCCTGCCCAACCTGAGCGTCTGCCCTGGCATCAGTGTCCAGACAGTAAGGCTTAGCAAAGGTATGGACCGACTTCCAAGTGGCCGCTTTGCAGATTTCTGCAATTGGAACATTACGCAGCAAAGCAGTCGTGGCAGCTTTGCTCCTGGTGGAATGAGCCTTAGGTTTACCCCCTAAGGTCTTATTAGCCTTTTGGTAACACAATTGTATACAGGACACAATCCACCTAGAGATGGACTGTTTTGAGGTAGCAAGACCTGTCCTGACTGATCCATAATTGATAATCAATTAGTCTGACCTACGAATATCTTTGGTTTTATCCAGATAAAATGTCAACACCCACCTAACATCCAGGGAATGCAGAGACCTTTCCGCTGGAGATGAAGGATTCTGAAAAAACGTAGGTAACGTTATGGTCTGGTTAACATGGAAATCCGAGATAACCTTTGGAAGAAATTTAGGGTGAGTACGCACAACAACCTTAGCAGCATGAAATACAGTATAAGGTTCTTGGCAACACAACGCGTGAATTTCACTCACCCTGCACGCCGATGTAATGGCCACGAGGAACGCCGCCTTCCAGGACAGATGCTGCAACGAAGCCTTATGAATAGGTTCAAAAGGCTCCTTCATCAATCTGGGCAGCACCACATTCAATTCCCATGAAGGCGAAAGAAGCCGAACAGGAGGGAACACTTTCTTCAAGCCTTCCAAAAAATCCTTGACCACAGGGATCTGGAAAAAGGAAGTCTGTGAAGGGCATTTCCTGTAGGCAGTCAATGCAGCTAGGTGAACCTTAATGGAATGGACATTAAGGCCAGACTGCGCCAAATGTAAAAGATATGGAAGGATGACATCCTCCTTACACGTCGTTGGATCATAGTTCTTGGACTTGCACCAGATGCAGAACCTCTTCCACTTGTAAGCATAGGAAGTCCTAGTGGAAGGTCGCTTAGCCTCCTTCAGTATGTCCATACAGTCTTCTGGTAGATTCAAATTACCATACTGCGCTATCTCAGGAGCCATGCCGCCAAACTCAAGGACGAGAGGTTGGGGTGTACCATCTGCCCCCCGAACTTTGTGAGAAGGTCCGGCCGACACGGCAGCCGTATGTGAGGAAGGAGAGACCAGTGAAGCAGGTCCGTGAACCACCACTATCTGGGCCACTCCGGGGCAATGAGGATCATCTGCGCCCGGGATCGGGCCAGCTTGATGAGCACCGCCGGAATCAGGGGAATGGGTGGAAAAGCGTACAGAAAGCTGTTTGACCAGTTGATCCATAGCGCATTCCCCAGCATTCCCTGCTGGTAGTACCTGAAGGTGAAGTCTCGGCATTTGCTGTTTTCGGCGGTGGCGAACAGATCTACATCTGGAGTCCCCCACCTTGATTGATTGATTGATTGTGTGTTTCTAAACCGCTAGAATCGACTCCCAAAGGAGTATCTCTGCGCTGTAGACCGCTGGGGAACCCGTCCTGGCTTTCCCTGTGAGATGGTCCCTACTGGGTATCTCCAAGGTGAAACCAGGCATCGCCGGCGTATGTGGGGGGCCGTTGTGGAGATGAGGCAAGCTAATGCCCAGAGTTGCCGAGTGTGATCCCTAGTTAGAGTAGGCACCGAGGCGAGAATTATCGAGTCCGTTGACCCTGGTCCAAGACCCTGCCGCGTCGGGAATTGAACCCTGGTGCCGGGCCGTCCTCTGCTCCCGGGTCTGCCGCCTCTAACCAGTGAGCCACACCACTCCACCATGCGAAGACTTCTCCTAGTACTTCGTCATTTATGACCCATTCGCGGTTTTCCTGAATCAGTCTGCTCAGTGCATCTGCCTGAACATTCTGCACACCTGACAGATGGGTAGCCGTTATCGTCAGTCCTCTGGCTAGAAGCCAATGCTAGATCACCTGCGCCTCCTGCGACAGGGTGCGCAATCTCGAGCCCCCCTGCTTTTTGAGGTAATACATCGTGGTCATATTGTCCGTCTGTACAAGCAGAGAGATGGTCTGGAAGGACGGATGAAAGGTCTTCAGTGCCAAGTGAACAGCTCTGAGTTCCAGGAAGTTGATGTGATACGTGGACTCCGTCGGAGACCACGTTCCTTGTATCTGTAAGTCTCCGGAGTGCGCTCCCCAGCCGTGGAGAGATGCATCCGTCACAATAGTCTGTGTGGGAATGTCCTTGTGGAAAGGAACCCCTCTGAGGAGATTCTCCGCTGAACACCACCACTTCAGAGACTGAAGAGCATGCAGAGACCGTCGTATCTTGTCATCCCAAGACCCCTTCCTCTGATCCCACTGATCCTCCAAGCACTCCTGCAATGGTCTCATGTGCAGCCGTGCATGTGGCGTGAGGAAGATACAAGAGGCCATCGACCCCAGTAGAGAAGACACCGTCCTCACTGTTGTAGATGGAGCGGTCATAAGAGCCTGAGCCTTCCAAAGGAGTGATAATCGTCGCTCCTCCGAAGGAGACACGCTTGCTGACAGCGTATTGATAGAGGCTCCCAAGTACTGTATGCACTGGACCGGAGTCGGGACAGACTTGGACATGTTGATGTGAAACCCAACCTGTTCAAGAGAATGCACACCCTTTGAAAATGCGCTTGAGCTTCCGAGAAGGAGGAGGCCTTGATCAATCAATCGTCCAGGTACGGGTAGACAAACACCTTGTACTTTCTCAGTTGTGCCGCTACGACTGCCATGCACTTCGAGAATGTTCTGGGCGCAGACTTCAGCCCGAATGGCAGTACTGTGTACTGATAATGATTGGCGCTGACTTGGAATTGCAGGAACTTCCTGTGTTTGTGTGCAATGGGTACATGGAAGTACGCATCTTGTAGGTCTATAGCACATAGTCAGTCTCCCCGCTGCAGCTGAGGATAAATCTGATGCAACGACAGCATGCGAAATTTCTCTCTGCGAATCCACTTGTTTGCTTGTCGCAAATCCAGAATGGGCCTGAACTCGTTCTTGTCCTTCTTGCGAACCAGAAAGAACCTTGAGTACAGACCTCTTCCCCTTTGAGACAGAGGTACGCCTTCTATCACCCTTTTCCTTAACAGGGTATCGGCCTCCGCCTGTAGCTCGCGCAGCTGAAACTGCGAGCTGACCGGTGGAATTGCTGGAGGCGGGCTGGCGAACCGATGACTGTATCCATTGCAAACAATATTCAGCACCCACTTGTCCTGAGTAATTTTTCTCCACTCTGACAGAAAAAATTGAATGCTTCCCCGCACCAGAGCGGGTAACGGATGCAGGGGAAGTAACCGCTCAGGGCCTAGACCAAGCCGGGCCTTTGGTCGCCGCTGCGGACTGCTGGCCGCCTCTGCCCTTCTGGCGCTTCTGGAAGGGCCTCCGGAACTGCTGCTGCTGTCCTGAAGCCTGCCCTCGCCCTCTGCCTTGCGCACCGAACCGTCTCTGGAACGGGCGGTAGTTCTTCTTCTCCTTGGGCTACTCCAACCCGACAGCCATCAGGGTCTCGGCCTCCGCTTTCATGCGGGCCATCTCATCGTCCGCATGCTTACCAAACAGGGTTTCCCCCGAGAAAGGCAGGTTGGCCACCCTCTGTTGAGCCTCTGGCTTGAGAGATGTCAGGTGAAGCCAGGCGTGGCGCCGTTGGTTGACACCATGGCAGTACCCATGTGCCGCCAGAAGAGACGCATCCGCTGCCGCGCTGATGAGTTGGTTTGACACAAACATCTCCTCATTCAGGATCTCCTGAAAGTCCTCTTTCTTCTCTCGAGGAAGCTGCTCAGCGAATTGCTGGAGGGACTCCCATGGGGCCCGATCGTACCGCCCTAGCAAAGCCGAGGCACTTGCAGCCTTCATTGCAGTAGAAGCCGTCCCACAGACCTTCCTGCCCGCCGAGTCCAAACAGCGGCTTTCCTTATCAGGGGGCTCTGTAGATGACGGGGTGGTGGCATGCTGCTTCCTAGCTGCCGTCACTATGACTGAGTCCGGTGTCGGATCCATCCTGAGAAACGCCAGGTCAGAATCTGGCGCCCGGTACTTCTTAAGGAGCCTGGAGGGTGCTGCCTTCATCACCGCCGGAGTGAGAAACAACTCCTTGGCGGGCTCTACCAATCCCGGTACTAGAGGCAGTGACGGCCGAGACAGGTGCTTCTTATGGAGCGTCTCGAAAATCACGGACGTCGTGGGCGTGGGCACCGTCACCGTGATGCCTAGCTTAGCTGCACCCCTCAGCAGAACCTATTGGAATGAGACGATGTCGTCCACTGGCGACACACTCGTCCCCAGTGTCGTGTTTTGGCAGCTCCTGAGTTAGCGTTTAGCACAGCTACACGGTCTTTTCTGTTAACTTGACCAAAACGAACGGGGGCCATTTTGAATCCCTCTGACTTCCGTTTCCTATGAAACACGCTGCCTCGTGGTCAGTGTGCCCTTTCGTCCTTTCTCGATACCCATGGTCACTAGTCTGCTCGGCAACAGGCTATTTTTAGTACTGGTCAAGCGCACATGCGCATTACGCACCAATTGGTCACTCTTTAGGAATGTTCACACTAACTGACCAGTGCTGTTGAAACTCCTCCCACATGTTGGCTGTGTTCCAAAAATGACCTTATATGTACCTAAAATGTGTAACTTGTACCCGCCTATCTTTTTATTGCTATTAAACTGTATAAAAGGGGTCGCGCATCGATGTTCGGTGTGCTACTTCTTACATTACCGAAGGGTGCTGTAGGAATGTATCACCACCCCATGGGGTCTTAATAAACTTGTCTTTTACCTTTTCCAGTGTCCGTGCTAACTTCTATACTAAGGCGTTCGAGAGTTTAACAGAGTATGTAGGCCTGATTTGAACCCAACACCACAATTGGCGACCACGAAGGGACTCATCGGCGACTCGGATGCCCGAAGGAGAGGTCGTGACGAAGGTCAGGAAACTCGCCATGGACGCGTACGCTGCCACTGAGTGACCCGAGTCTCGGCACCCACGGTGTGTTTTCCCGTCCTTCCGATCTGACCTTCCAGGTGGCGCCGGTCCTCGACTGAGATTCTGATCTTGGATTGTCGTGATGTGCCGTTTTGGCTGATTTGATCACAGAACTTGGCAGTTGGACTTTGGACGTTTGAAAAGAAAATTGGTAAGCTTTTGATTGGTGAGGTAGTCTACTGACACTTACTGTGGCTTTTTGAAACTTTGAATTTGAATTTGAATTTGTTAGCTAACGTTTTGAATCTTTGAATTTGAATTTGAATATGTGAAGTGCACCTCACATAGGCAGGCATGTAGGGATATTTCTCTGATTTATTTGATTTGAACGGTACACCGCGTTAGGTGTCATTTTTGTAGTATCGTGCTTTCATGGTACTTTTTGAAACATGCCTGTTTTTAGCACACTCCGTAGGATGTGCTGTTCTGAAAATGGTACCAATTATCGATTAAGTGAAAAACAGCCGGCTCCCCCAGAGGGGACTCCAAATCGTGAAATGTATGTCAAATTCGGTATTCCACCTATAATGTATAGTACATTATGGCATAAGTATACTAAAACTGATCATGAATTACAGTGGCCACTATATGGGTCGTTTGACCTTCGAAAGGTACAATATGTAGAGCAGTGTTTGTTTCAGCGAAGGTCTAGACAAGATATGTTTGATTGTGTGCGTATGTGGGAGAAAGAGGTGCGTGAACGAGCGAAGCGTGAGGAAGCCTTGGCGGAGAAAGTGCAGCGGAAGGCTGCACATGACAAAGCTTTACAGCTACAGGAGAAGGAATTACAGGAAAAGAAAGAGAGGGAGAGACGAGAACGCAATTTACAGGTTAATGGTCAATTCCCTATCAGGCGTCCTCTCTATCCAGTCCTTACTAATGAAACGGATGATTTTTCATTACTAGATCGTTGTCCGCCCCCGTACGTCGCACCAACGGCTCCGAGCGAGGAATCAGACGAGGATAGTGATCGAACACAGCGTACCAGGTTACATGCGGAACGAGCTGCGGAATTACGTTCAATTGCACGAAAACTAAATATTAATACTGTTACTGTTTCTGACGTTACTGAACAAATGGAACAGTGGCCTGATAAGGAACGACTGTATTTTTTAGATCATTTTGGAGATGAAGTTGTTGAGCGGTATAGAAAATATTCTCTCGAGTTAGAACCAAAGGAGATATCCAAGGGTCGTGAGTATTTTCGTAAAGGTCTTTTTGTTCTTTCAGATGCGGACGACTTCTTCAAGCGTTTGATTGAACTGCGTAATGAGGCGACACGACTACGGGAGTTGGAAAAGTCGAAGAATTCGTCTACGTCCGGAGCGACGGGGATATCCAAAGAATGCCCTATTTTTGAAACAGATAAGATCGCTGCGATTAATGTTAGACCTATGCGAGAAGCTGCGCCTTTATATGTCCCTCATAAAGGTGATGGCACAGATGATGATAAAAGATCCAAAGACGCGAAAGGGTATTTTGTATATAATTGGGTTTATACGCCTTGGAATAGAGCAGATGTCATGGCGCTTAAGAATGCTTTACCTGATCCCCGTAAAAACCCTGCGGCTTTTTATGAAAATGTTGAAAGTGCAATTTCTTCATGTATCATGACGTTAGTTGATATTGATCTATTTTTCGGGTTGATATTGCCCCCTGATATGTGGAGAGTAATTCGTAGGTTTGATGACCTCACGACTCTCGGGGCCACTTGGAAAGATCTTGTTCAGGCTGATTTAGATAGAGAACCAGCATGTAAGCCGTGTCAATTAATATTAGACCTTCCAGGGGCCATACTAACAAAACTAAAGACTCTTGCTCCCGCTAAAAAGATTGATTGGACTATATTAGCCTCTTGTAAGCAGAAAGCGGATGAATCAGTTTCCGATTTTTTCTCTCGCTTCGAGGAAGCGTTCCATGATTACAGTGGTCAATTATTGACAGAAGATACTGGCAGGCATCTATTCGTTGATAAGTATGTAGCTAATCTCCTACCGGAGATTGCGAAACGATTAAAAGCGAGTGAAAGTTCATGGACCACAGCAACCCCTGCTTCTTTATTGACTATGGCTCAATATTATGAAAGACAGGAATTAGAGGCGAAAGAAAGTAGTGACAAGAAGGCGAAGGATTTGAAGACGAAGGTAATGTTAGCTCAGGTTCAGGCTACGAGAGGAAACAGTAGAGGAGGGCGAGGATCATACAGTAATGCTCCTCCCCCTCGTTCTGACATTTCTGTGAATCAATGTGCATACTGCAAACAGTTTGGGCATTGGATTGCAGACTGTCCGGTGTTTCGAGAGCAGCGTAATTTGAGGGGACGAGGAAGTGGGAGATCTAGGAATTATTATGGAGGGTCAAGAGGAGGTTATGGCACGAATGATCGTGGAGGATATGGAGCAAGGGGTCGTGGTCAGTCAGATTATAATACGTTTGATAATCGCAATCAATATCAGATAAATGAGGGTGGTCCTGCTGAACCACGGGATGAGCATTACGCATAGGATTGCGTAGGATGGGGTGTGGAATCGGTTGAGGTACCAGTTGATCAGAGGGGTCCATACATAGAAGCACATGTTCTGGGTTCTACTGATCAATTTCTGGTCGATACAGGAGCTACTCGTAGCGCTTTGTCCAAATACTTGGTTCCAAGGGCTCCCCTGTCTGGCGAGGTAATTACAGCAATAGGGTTCGATGGAACACCTACTTCTAGCCCATTGTCTCAACCAGTTGCATTTCATGTTGATAAATTTGCTGCCCCTTGTCCCTTTTTGTTGTCTCCAAATACACCAGATAATATTATTGGACTCGATATGTTAAAACACTTTCGAGCTACTATTCGCTGTGCCCCAGAAGGAGTGCGAGTTGTGTTGAATGAGAATTACCCAGACTTTGAGCGAGTGTGTTTTCTCCATGAATCTGAAGTATTGGCCTCCTTACCAAACGCGTTGTGGGCCACTTCTGACACGGATGTGGGGCAGATGTTAATCCCTCCAGTACGTATTACTGTAAAGGAGGGAGTCTCTCTACCACGTGTCCCACAGTATAAGATTTCCAGAGAAGGAGAACTTGCTTTGATGCACATTGTGAATGATTTGATTTTGGCAGGAGTAGTTGAGGAAGTCCCCTACAATGTTTGCAATAGCCCAATTTTACCGATCCTTAAAAGAGATACAGATGCTAAGGTTTACCGTTTCATTATTGATTTGAGGGAAATAAACAAGATAGTAGTGCCTCAGTACCCGGTGGTGTCTGACATCACCACGTTGCTTACGTTGGTTCCATCGACGGCAACTACTTTTACAGTCATCGATTTGAAGAACGCCTTCTTTTCGATCCCTGTACATCCTGACAGTCGATATCTATTCGGCTTTACATTAAATAATAAATCGTACAGATTCTGTCGAGTTCCTCAAGGCTATACTGAAAGTCCTAGCATTTATAGTCAGGCATTAAAAAGACAGCTTGATTCCTTTGACTTACAAGAGGGAGTGGTTCTCATTCAATATGTAGACGATATCTTACTTGCTGCAGACACGCCAGAACAATGTGAGAAGAGTACCTTTTCCTTGCTTTCCTTCCTGGCTAAACATAATCATAAAGTTTCGAAGAAAAAGCTACAATATTGTAGACCAAAGGTGACCTACCTCGGTCATCTTTTGTCTAAGGAGGGCCGTGCATTGACACCAGATCGAATTCAGGCAATCCTAGATACTCCAGTCCCTCGCACTCAGAAGGATATTCGCGCCTTTATAGGTTTGACGTCTTTTTGTAGGCAATGGATATTGGGTTTTTCGCATATTGTTAAACCATTGTTAGCATTGTTGTCTAAAGATATACCGATTACCATTGAATGGACGGATGAATGTCAGAACGCTTTTGAACAATTGAGACAAGCTCTTTGTTCTGCACCAGTGTTAGGTACACCTGATTACACGAAGATTTTTACATTATATGTACACGAGAAGGATGGGTGTGCATTGTCAGTGTTAGTGCAGACACACGGAGACAAACAGAGGCCTTGTGCATACTTCTCGGCGGTACTCGACCCTGTGGCTCGAGGGTTGCCTGGATGTTTTCGAGCAGTTGCAGCAACAGCAGTTGCGATACGACAAAGTGAGGGAATAGTTTTGTCACACAAATTGTTGGTGCTAGTTCCCCATGCGGTAGATGCGTTACTGAATCAAACAAAAACGCAGCATCTAACCAGTGCCCGTTTGACAGGATATGAGCTAACGTTGTTGGCGCCGCACATCACACTAAAGCGATGTGCGACACTGAATCCTGCTACTTTACTGCCGGATCCTGTTGCTGAGACCCAGAAGGAAGAACAACATGATTGTGTTTTTCTGACTGAGGAACAGACAAAGGGTCGTATCGATTTACAGGATACGCCATTTCCAGATGTAGATGGGGAACTGTGGGTTGATGGATCGTGCGTGAGGTTACCAGATGGTACGACTTCCGCAGCTTATGCGATCACGACACCTAAGACCGTGGTAGAAGCAGCACGGATACCCCAAAAATCGGCTCAAGCGGCTGAGTTGATAGCCTTAACGAAGGCATGTGAGTTAAGTGCTGGACTATGTGTGAACATTTACACGGATAGTCGTTACGCTTTTGGAGTAGTGCATGATTTTGGCCTACTTTGGAAGGAACGAGGATTCCTGACTTCACACGGAGTACACATCATGCATGGAGAATTGGTACGCGATCTCCTTAATGCACTGTTATGCCCAGAGAAAGTTGCAATAGTCAAGTGCAGTGCACACAAAAAGGTGACGGACAAAATAGGGCAAGGCAATGCTTTCGCAGACCGCATTGCGAGAGAGACCGCTATGCTGCAAAATAATTTCCCCATGTATGTGGTGAAGTCACAAGCTGAGCGGTGGCATGATGCTAGAGAAGAAATACTAGATATACAGAAGTCAGCATCAGAGGCAGAACTTGTGAAATGGGCCACTGAAGGAGTATTAGATGATGAGGGTTGCTGGCGTAGTAAAGATATGGAGAGATGGAAACTACCCATGGCCTATTTACAAACAATGGTGCAAATGACACACGGGCTGGCACACATTGGAGCTCTCGCAATTACTAAATTGCTTACACGAGTTTGGGAAAATGCTGACATTGCTAGCACGGCTAAGAGAGTAGTGCAGACCTGTCTGATATGCTTGCAGCACAATCCTGGACAAGGGACTCATACTCCTAAAGGTGGGTTTGTTCCACCTACTGCACCATTCGAAGTACTACAAATGGATTACATCCAGCTGGAGCGATGTAATAATCTCAAGTATGTCCTAGTAGTGGTGTGTGCCTTCAGCAAATGGATTGAGGCTTACCCTACGAAAGACAATACAGCATTGACAACAGCTAAGGTGTTACTGAAGGAATACTTCCCGCGCTACGGAGTTTGTAAACTTATGTGGAGTGATAATGGCCCTCATTTCATTGGAAAAGTAGTGGAATATGTCCTGAAAGGATTGGGAATCAAACAACGATTCCATGCTGTCTTTCATCCGCAATCAGCAGGTTTAGTAGAACGATACAATGCAACTCTGAAGCTGAAGTTAGCAAAGATAGTGGCATCTACATCTCTGAAATGGCCGGACGCTTTGCCTCTGGCATTGCTGTCCATTCGATCAGTGCCACATTCTCGATCTGGCCTCACACCCTACGAAGTGGTGTTTGGAAGGCCTATGAATATTTGGGGAGTTCCAAAACCTCGTTTGATACATGATATGCCTTGTATAATGATGAACGATTATCTGGCACGATTGACAAATGATTTGCTTTCTATTCATCAACAGGTTCGAGAGGCGCTCCCTGATAACTCCACTGGTGAGGCTCACGATCTCCGCCCTGGAGACCACGTGATGGTCAAAGTATTTGAGCGATCCAGCAGTTTGGAACCGAGATGGCATGGCCCTGAGCAAGTGCTGCTGGCTACGCGAACTGCTGTGAGAGTCACCAACAAGAAGCGGTGGATACATTCAACGCACTGCCGATGTGTCTCTCCGGATCTGGTGAGCCCTGTGGTGCTATCCGACTACAGAAAGATTTTGGATACAGAAAAGAGCCCAGCTGTCACGCCTGATGAATTGGAGGGAGCCTTCCCGGACCACGTTGTTTCTGATAAAGTGAAGTACAATCTACGCCCCAGGAAATAAGATTCCTTTTGTGTTTTTGAAACTGGTTGGTAACCGCTCTGAGGTTTGTGAAACGGAAGCCGGGAATATCAAGGGGGGGGGATCAGTTCTGCCCAGTGTAGCGACACCCGTCTTGAATCCCGGAGAACAAATCAACGGCAGCCTCGGTTCAGAACCATCGTTTTATTTTTTCTCGCTTAGTGTTGCTTGTGAAGAGTATTGTTTTGTGAACTATGGCATCTCCTTCGACACAAAAAGGGAGAATTCTTGGTGCTGTTTTGTTTGTCTTGACCGTAGTGGTGATCGCAGTATTAGCCTGGACTATAGAACTGTTGTTTCCTGTACGAGAACATTTACTGCCCACCACTCCAAGTCCGTCTGAACATTTTCATTTCACTCTGCCTTTTCACGAAGAAAGACATAGGCTGACTTATTTGAATAACAGCTTTATTAAGATTCTGCATCATACTCATAACATGACCAACACGTCCAATTGTTGGGTATGTGGGATGTTGCCCGGACATCAGAAGAAGGGAGGAACACCACTCATTCCTCTCCCGTTTTCTCATAATGGTTCTTGTCATGCTTGGTACACTCTTCTTTTTACTCTGCGATGGCCAACGAAAGGTGGACTACTTTTTCGGTTGAATAAAATATGTTATAACGACAAAGACGGCTATCCACATGCTGAAGGAACTAAATTTGAATGGGAAGAGTACCGTCCGGACAATGTTTCTACACCTCGTGTATATACGAATCAAAGACTTATAAATGTGACGAGCTCGCATATGATAACAGTCATTGATACAAAAGCAGATTTGTGTATTAGAAATAAAGGTACAATCCCTGTAGGCCGCAGTGAATGTAATATTACACTTACCTTTGATACACCAACTGGAATTGCATTTGTAGCTTCACGTAACACATATTTCATTTGTGGAAATAAGGGATACCATCGTCTACCATTGGGATGGTTAGGAACGTGTTATATAGCTTTTGTATTACCACCTGTATTTATTGCTCCTCCCATGTACCACAATGATTGCGTTCTGTACCATGATTTCATACTGAACAGGGTCAAGCGAACAATAGATTTTGATGAAATAGACCAGACTGATACCACATTACAACAATATGTAGATTTCAATTTGGGGTTATTTTCATTCGTAGGAGCTGCACTGAATAGCAGGAAGATAAGGCGGCTTACACGTGTGGTGGAAGCCGTCGCTAATGAAACTGCCTCCGCTTTAGGGAATATTACTGAGGAATTGCAAATTACCAGAATTGTGGCGCTCCAGAATCGAATGGTTCTAGATGTGATACTAGCTGATAGAGGTGGAGCATGCCGTGTCATCGGAAGTAGTTGTTGCGTGTACGTACCAGATAACTCACCTTCTGTATATGATTCGATTACAAAATTACACAAGATAGCTGCTGAGATCCACCCAGAAAATGGAACATGGACCTTTTCTGGTTGGTTCTGGACCCTGCTTAGTACTTGGGGTTGGAAATTATTAACGATTCTCTGTGTTTTTATTGGAGTACTATTTTTTCTTTGTCTATGTATTCAATGTGGCCCTACATTATGTTCTGTATGTATCACAGCCTGTATTCCGTCCAAACGAGCTTTTGTTAAGCAAGAGAAACTGATCAATGATGAAGTATTGAAAATAATGGCTATTAACATTGAGGATGAACATTCTGACTACGTCCACTATGAGGTAGCTTTTGCTAAACGCTAAAAGGGCCGTCTGTCGTGTTTTGGCAGCTCCTGAGTTAGCGTTTAGCACAGCTACACGGTCTTTTCTGTTAACTTGACCAAAACGAACGGGGGCCATTTTGAATCCCTCTGACTTCCGTTTCCTATGAAACACGCTGCCTCGTGGTCAGTGTGCCCTTTCGTCCTTTCTCGATACCCATGGTCACTAGTCTGCTCGGCAACAGGCTATTTTTAGTACTGGTCAAGCGCACATGCGCATTACGCACCAATTGGTCACTCTTTAGGAATGTTCACACTAACTGACCAGTGCTGTTGAAACTCCTCCCACATGTTGGCTGTGTTCCAAAAATGACCTTATATGTACCTAAAATGTGTAACTTGTACCCGCCTATCTTTTTATTGCTATTAAACTGTATAAAAGGGGTCGCGCATCGATGTTCGGTGTGCTACTTCTTACATTACCGAAGGGTGCTGTAGGAATGTATCACCACCCCATGGGGTCTTAATAAACTTGTCTTTTACCTTTTCCAGTGTCCGTGCCAACTTCTATACTAAGGCGTTCGAGAGTTTAACAGAGTATGTAGGCCTGATTTGAACCCAACACCACACCAGGGATTCCGACAAAGACGGAGAGTATCCGTGCGGGATCTGGACCTGCGCCTCCCGTGGCGTCCTCTTGATCTTGTTGATGACTGATGACGACTCCTCGAACTCCCTCTCCGGCAGGAGCGAGAGCGCGACCTCCTCGGCTTTGGACGCTCCACAGGTCTCAAAGGAGCAGGTGACTGCGGCCTGACGGGGAGCATCGGCTGAGGAGTCCCCTTAGGCGGCGCCGGGTACCGTAGTAGTGAGGCCGACCGAGGTGGGATCACAGGCGGTCCAGGAGGGGGGTGCAGAGGATGGGCATGTGGAGGAACCAGTGGTGGTGGAAGCGGAGGCGGAGGAGGGGTCCGCGGCTGAGGTTCCTTGGGGAAGGGCGGAGGAGGAATAGTTGGCCTCGGCTGAGGAGGTGTATATACCTCGGAGTACACAGAGCCCTGTGACCCCCTCTGCTTCTTAGGCAAAGGAGAGCCTATCGGCGAACGTCGCCGGCCCGCTCCAGCGGACCCAGGAGAATCCCTGGTACCAGAACTCCTTCCGCTCTTCCTTGGTGTCGAAGAACGCCGTCTTGACGTCAAGGAACGCCGTCTCGACGTCGACCGGTGCCATCGTCTCGACGTTGAGTTTCGCTTGGACGCCGAAAGTCTCCTCCGTGACGGTGACCGTCGCCCTCTTGACTTCGAACGTCTCTGTCTCGACGTCGACTGTCTCATCCTCGACGGCGAACGTCTCCTCGGCGTCGAACGCCTGCGAGTATTCGACGTCCTTCTCGACGTCGAGGAGCCCCTCGACGCCGACCTCATCCTCTTCGCGAACGGCGATGTCGCCTCAACGGCGAACACCGACGTCGGGCCGAACTCTCACCACGTCGATGACTCGACGCCGCCGACGACGTCGATGACTCCGACGACGGCGATCTCGACGGTGGCCTGTTCAGTCCCCTCGACGTCGAACTTCGACGCCGCTTCGACCCAGAGCCCTGGGGAGACGGGTAACAGACTGCCGTCATCCCTCTCGACGCCGTTGTAGACGCAATCGACGGCGGCAGAGGATGCGGACGCTTGTTGGTCTTCCTGCCCCCGGGGAGCCCCCCACAGGCCTCAGCATGGGCAGATGGAACATGCCCAGGACCACTTTGTGCCTTCAGTGTTCTATCTTCCAGATCTTGGAGCCTGATCTTCATCCTGTCCCTCAGGGTCCTGGAAGAGAAGCCCTGGCAAATGTCACACTCCTCTAGGACATGAGATGAGGGAAGGCAGATGATGCACCCCTCGTGTGGGTCAGACTTGGCCTTCTTCCTTGAACACTCTGGGCATTTGTCAAACAAAGCAGGGATTTTGACAAATAAAAGGGTGCTCAGAAACACACACAAGGAAGAAAACACCAAAGTACCTCAAATGGAAGTACTCAAACACTTGAAAAAGTGAAAAACTCCCTAAAGAAACCCTAAAAAGGGAGAGCTCAATGATCCAGGGTCCTGCTAGCAGGAGCCGGAAAAAAGAACTGAAAGTAAAAGGGACCTGCTGTGCATTGTGGGATACTGAGAGAGTTCTGGAAAGTTCTCTTAAAGGCACAGTATCCTGTTTTGAGCCACATAATGGCAGCCTATGGGGCTTGTCTGTCCACTCCTTCCTCTCTATCATTCCAGAGGCTTTTTCTGGTTAAGGAAAGCTTTTCTCTGTGAGGAAAGCAGGACAGGCTGTGCTGTTTGTGGTTTGTTTTTTGTGGTGGAATTTCTAGTTGAAGTACTGGACAGTGTAGCCTATGGATATAGGCTGCATTATCTGTCTTTAAATTCTCTCTTAAGTGTCTGTGCAGGTCTGCATTTGTTGACAATTTAAGAGATTATTTTTGATTGCTCCGGGGGTCCATGCACATGGGCGGGACTATTCACTAGATTATGACCATACACAGAGATCCCCTACTACAGAATCTATCATTTCTGAAACCTCTGTCAGCGTTACTTGTCGAAACTTAACTACCATGGACAAAATTAAATGTGGGACTGATGACTGTAAGGTATTGGCCACCTGATGTTGTTTTGGAGTCGATTTTTGATTTGCACCCGCCTGTTCAACTCCCTCTACAGGTGGTGCTGCACGTTTTCCTTCCGCTTGAATGAGGACTTCGGTTTCTTCGAACAACCTCTAACAAAATGTCCACCCGAATCACATTACATGAATAAATTGCCTGCTCTCCTTTTCTCTTTTTCTTCCTTTGTCAAAGGACCTCTTATCATTCCTATTTGCATGGGCTTTGAACCTTGTTGTCCTTCCGTGCTTCTACTACTGTCTGATCGAACTCTATAGAATCTTGGGACTATAGGTCTGAATTCTTTTCTCTTCTCGCCCTTCCTTTCACCTTGGCGGAAGTCAATTTCTAACACTAGGTCCACTAGCGCTGAAATTTCCGTAGGTCAATTTGGTATTTGAGCTAACACATCTTTGAGTTCGTCCCTTAATCCACGATATGTTCCAAGAAGGTCTCTTAGATCCAGCGGGACTGGTCAGTTGGTAATCCCTAAAGTAAAGAAGGCTAAAATGGGAGGTCGTTCTTTTCGGGTCCTGGCTGCCCAGACCTGGAATAAACTCCCTCTAACAATAAGGCTACAAAGCTCGGAAGCTAAATTCAGAAAGCTGCTCAAAACATACCTGTTTACTGCGTAGCACGGTGTGGTGCACTGCTGTGGTAATTGCCACCCCCCCTTAGCCCGGAGACACGCCGAGATGGTGTAACCATGCGCTTTATAAATTTCTTTATTATTATTATTAAAAATCTGCAGCTCTTTTACTCTCGGGTCAGTCCGTCCCCACCACCAGCTTGTTAAACTGTGCCAAGTATGCCACTAGGTCTCGGTTTCCCTGCCGTAAATCAAGCAATTCATTATCAACCGCTTGAGAGATTCTTCGTCTGTCAAAAATCCAAAGAAATTCCTGTTTGAACTCTTCATAGTTGTGCAATAGAGGATCGTCTCTGGTAACCAGGGGCATGGACCAGGACGCTGCGTCGTCGCTTAAGTATGACAGAACAAAGGCCACTCTAGACTGCGCAACTGGGAAAATGGAAGGGCGATACATGAAGTGTAGGGAGCACTGTTTGATGAATATTTGTGCTTTTTGTGGATCCCCAATAAATTGCTTAGGTGGGGCTAACGGAATAACTGGGGACACTGAATGGATTACCTTTGTTGTCATTCTATTTGTACCTTCCATTGAAGAAGCCAAAGCTTCTCGGCCTGAACTAAAAGGTCAATCTCTGGGCTAGTTCTGCGGTTTTCTTCCTGGAGTTAATTACTTATTGTCTAAGACTCTGATTTTCCTCTCTAACAGCGACCAACTCTTTCTGTATTATATCTAAGACCGTTCCTAAGATCTGCAAGTCTATTCCTTCTTCCATTTCAGTTTGGGTGCAAGTATATTACGTGGGCACTTCACTCTGTCAGACTCTATAAAATTATGTCAAAACACAATATATTTTCTTACCATGATCTTGCACAGGAACAGAGATGCTAAGTTCCCGAATCCCTCCTGAAGATACCCAGAGGTCAGAATATACCTAGCCTCCAGACTTCCCATAAGGGGAAGGGGGGAGTGGATAAAACAATAAACAAAGAAGAGACTGGTCCTGGAACTTTTTCTCCTTGTTTCTTCTATTTTCTTAGTCCGTCCAGCAGACCTTTATCCTTCTCTGAGAACCTAAAATGTAAACACAAGAATTACCTACTATTCTATCCTATCTAAACCTACTCTATTCTTACTTACCCTTAGTTTCCAAGATCTGTGCTTCTCTTCTGTCTTTTCTGTTAGTGTTCTTTTCTTCCTAACATCTATTTTGCACACACTGTGTTTCTAAACTTATAATACAAGAATTTATCTTGTATACACTATTGACCTTTCCTATTTAATTCCTTTATTCATATGTCTAGGTATGATGCTCTACTTACTTCTCCTACTGTGTTTCTCTATTCTTATAATGCTTCTTTTCTTTTTCTTGTTTTTTTCCTCATTTAATATTCTTTTCTTTACTCTGTGTTCCTTAACCTATAAAACAAACATTTCCTTAACAATTAGTATCTTCTCTATTGCATATAGCGATTATCTATTCTAAATTATTTCTCTACTTACTTCTTATTAGTGCAGCTATCTTATATATGGCGTCTAAATGTTTCCTTCTATGTATTCTTCTTCTTATCGAACTATCTGTACATTATTTCTACCTATTGAGCAATTATGTTTAAATTCTTTTGTTTTTCATTACAGATTTCAATTGTCGTTTTTCTCCTCAGATTTACTGATAGGTATGTATTTACATTTCTCTGTTGTCTTTTCTTAAACATCAAGCATTACTGATATTTATACATATGTATCGTCTTTTCACTTAGCTCTGGTTCTTTCCCTTGTTGTTTCTTCTTTAACTCTTCACAGGAAACGCTGTGTGAAGAACTTCTTCTCAGCTTAGGAATCACAGTCTTTAATCGCAGCAGGATGTGAGGAGGAGCGATGACGTAGGTCTCTGGAAACGCTCACTCCTCCGTGACTGCCAAAAATTGGAGCCAATGCTGGTGCTGACTTCTCTACTCCCGACAAAGCCTGCGTACGAGGAACCGGACGGAAACCCGGCGAAAATACTAATTTATGGCAAAGTACATGGAGGTTCTCAAAATAGGTGCGTATGCCGAAAATCCTTTAGTTAACTGTGCATTGGTCTCAGCGCTCGCGCACCAACTAATCTCTCTGCACCTGTGGGCATATGAGCTAGACCGCAGACCTGCTTTCGAAATCGGCGGCCATCTTGAGATTCCGATTTCGAACAAGCATTGCCCAATTGTTGGACCTGTACTTATTACTGCCAACACTCGATCTGGAGGTCTGACACCCAGCAGTAGCGCTCCTGTGGGACGGCATTGCCCCCAGCTCGAGGTTCCTCTGGCAGCAATAGTGGAGCCAGGTGCGGGAGATGGTGTGGGTTAATGGTGGGGCTGGGTTGTTGGTGCTGGTCTGGTACTGGTGGTGGGAAGTTTGCAATTTGTAGTGGGCATGCTGGGCACGGAGGGAGACAGGATCGCAGAAGATATGTGTGGGAAGGTGCGCATCCTGGGGTTGGAGAACAGGTGTTGTGGTGCTTGCCACGAGCTTGGAGCGCGGTTGGGCATACAAGGGGATTGATCTGGCACGGTGGGATTGGTTCAAGAGGGTAGGTGCGGGTGGGTTGCGGTGAAGTGTGGGGGGTTTGGCGGTGGCGAGGCAAAGGACTAGAGGGCGGGGGGTGGAGCTTGAGAGGGAGGACAGCGCAGCGGGATGCTGGACAATTTTGTGAGTTGCGGAGTGGTCAGTGGGTCCTGCTAAGCAACGGTGGGCAATGTCGAGACCGAGGGGGTAGAGGTGGCGCTATGCAAGGAGTGGCCAGGTATTGGAGCAGATCAACTTACAGTGAACCTATGCAGATGATTTGGTCATCTCAGAATCGAGCATGGGAGTAGGTTGAGTGGGAGCAGCTGGGGGGGGGCTGCTGCGGGAGCCTCGGCTTGGGAGTGGTGCATTTGGTGGTTGGATGCAGGAGCGGAGGGGGCCTGGGTTTAGAACTGCCGACGCTGGAGCGGGGGAATAATGTTTATATCTTGGCGTGGCTCAACAACATCCTGTGATCCTGGGCAGATTATTAATCACCCACAGTATCGAAAAACAGGAATTCGGCTTGGGGTGACTAATGGGCAAGCAGCGCCGGGCAGTCCTGTCCCGGAGTGTCCTAACCAAACCCTGGCCTGAACAGCCTCAGTACCTGGGACCAGGTGTGGCCACCAGGCGGAAAGGCAACCCGCGGGGGTGGGGAGGGGTGGCCTGCCTGTGTCCGGGACAATGTTCTGCCTGCAGCGGGGAGCACTGTGTCTCTAGGGCTGTGCTGTCCACTGGGCGGGTTTTCACCCCTTGATAATGATCCGCCAACTTCATCTCACTCCTGGGGGCCTGGGTTTAGTGTTGTGGCACTGACCCTCAGTCCTGTGAATATGGACTGGTCTCTTAATCTCCCTGTGCATAGCAAATTGAACGCGGGCATGTGTAACTAAACTCCATGTCATTAAGTCCTGCCCGCGCCATTTAAAACTTCAAGAATACAGTGCATGGCTCACTTTCTCAGACAAGGGGTCTGTGGCTGAGCAGGGAGCAGTGCTCTCCCTGATGGTGTCGTAAGTACAATTTTCAGGCCCAGCAGGAGGCTGTGTCCACCATGGGTTGGTCGTCTTTGCCGGTGGTGGGTTCAAGGGGAGCGGCGCAGACGGAGGGCCCGTTGTGTGGTGTACCCAGGTCCCAATGGGAGGTGAGGAGGGCTATTGTGGAAAGCAACACCGCTGCCCTGACGCCGTTTAGGTCGTGTTCCGAGTGCTGCTGCTCGACATTTTTCATGGTGAGACACGGGGGAGGTTAGCTGTTAGGTCAGTCACCTTTCGTGTTCTGGTGCTCCCTGACCTGCACGGCGTCAGGCTTGCCCCATCAGGTAGTTTCGTGACCCCGCTTTGCCCGGTGGCAACAGGGTTCACCCATCGGGGTCAGTGCGCTGCGATCCACGGCCCACAGGGACTATTTGGGAGTGTGGGCCGGTCCCGAGCTCCCCACCGCGTTCCGTGGTAACATTCCAGGGTACCCTCTGGAAGATTCGGGCAAGTTGCCTATCTGGACCCGGGTATGCTGACCTCGAGAGCCTGACCCTGCCCCCCATTGGCAAGTGTGGCCTTTCCCGCTCTTCATCCGGGCTACATATGTCTAGCACCAAAAGGCACAGAATAGAGCATTGCTCGTGACACCGTCCTTGCCGCTATATTGTTGAAGTCTTCATACCCATGTATTATTGCAAGCAGTGGGCTGTCGACGGGGAGTGGGAATGCAAGTTTCAAGCGCAGTGGCCGTACTTCATTGTGTGATTTTGCACAATTCACTCCTCTCCTTGTGCCTACAACAAGATTTTCCTCCAGGGGGTGCCCCGAGTTGCCTTTGGCAGAAAGGGGGGCATAGAGGGAGGGTCAAGTGCTCCTCCACTAGGTTAAAGTGCATTTGCCCGGCGAACGACAAGGCATGGCGCGCATTGGTTGCCAGGGCACTGCAAACTTGCCCTGCCAGTGGTGGCACAGACCTGTTCGCTATCTGATACAAGGGTAACAATTTACCACACTTTTATTACTTACAGCCTTGCCCCTTTCAGCTCTGCCATGAGGTGTGGAGGGGCTGCACGGAAGGTAAATGGCAAAGGAAATGGGAAGCGATCTGGGTCTGATGTATTTTCACTCTCATCAGTTAATGTACAGCTTTATGATTTTGTTTTTGTTTCAGTTGCATTGCTGATCACCACTCAGATGGGGTGGCGACAGCTGTGACTGTGCAGCAGGTGCCGTGGGTGGTCGAGAGCCACTCAGGAATAATAGCGGCAGCGCCCAGCCATTGATTTATCCCTACTGCTCTGTGCGAGCCTTGTCAGTGAAGCGGGCAGCTGCCACAGAAGCAGAGCGGTCCGCAGAAATGCTTTCAGCAGATATAAGTTGTTGTAGGTGTGGGAACCAGTGCCAGCCTTGAATTTGTAAGGGATATGTCCTGGGTTGCCAGTATCTGTGGTAAAGATATGTTGGCTGAACACACAAATCGGCTTTATTTTGCAACTGAGAAAAGTATTGCGATGAGTAGGGAGTGTTTGCCCTAGCCCGAGCTTTAGGGTGCACTGCGATACTCGTCAATTAAGGGAGGAGCTTACATTGGCATTGTATCAGTTGTGAAGATTTGCAATTCCAGTCACAGTTACAGCTTCATTTATTTATTTATTTATTAGTATTTTGTAGAGCGCCTGGTTACACTAGCAAGTGTGTCCCCGCGCTGTAAATGCTAATGATGATGTTCAGTGCTGATGCTTCCTACGATTTTAGTTTTTGGGGAAGAGTAGAGTTTTCAAGTCTTTTCTGAATTTAGACTCAGATGGTTCAGTTCGCAGTTCCACTGGGAGTTGATTCCATTTCTTGGCCGTTTGGACTCTGAAGGATTTCCCCCCCATTTTGGCTGTCTGGACCCTCGGGACATGTACCTGTCCTGTCCCACGTGATCTCAGATGTCGGGTAGGTTCATACCATTGCAATAAACCGTGAAGGTATTTCGGACCTTTGTCATGCAGGATGCGATGGCCTGTGCATAAGGCCTTAAAAGTCACCCGTTCCCTGATCGGGAGCCAGTGGAGGGCTTTCAGGGCTTTTTTTGATGAGGCTCTCCTGGGTAATTTTAGGATCAGACGGGCCGCTGCGTTCTGTATCCGTTGGAGTCTGGAAAGACTTTTTTCGTTGGCTCCAAGGTACAGGACGTTCCCGTAGTCCAGCCTAGACGTTATTAGGCTGTGTACTATGGTTTGGCGCACTGATACCGGCATGAGGTCGAGCGTTTTCCTGAGGACTCGTAGTGTCCCGAAACAGGATTTTACTATAAAGTGGAAGCTTTAAGGACCCCTTCCATGCAGCTAGTCACTTTCCTCCATCAGTTAAATTACTAGGCCATTGCTTAGAACATGGGATTAGGAAATCCTAACATATAACTCTACACCCACCACAGGCTGTATCGGTGTGTGTGGGGGGAGGCGTGGGGGGAGGCGCTCTGGCGTCTGTCCTTTCAACTGCAAACGTACAGCGCAATGGGCCCTCCCGTTCCTGGTACATCGCTGCAGTGGTACGTCACCGTAGGGGTTCTGTGCCCTAACTGGTGCATTCTCTGACAGCTGTTTTCTTCGTCTTGACTGCTTGAGTATGCTCTCGAGAAAGTGTCACTCATGTTGGTGAAACATTCACTCATTACAAAGAATATTACAAAAATGTCACACATAGCAATCCAAATCTCCGGTAGCTATGATCAATGTGTTGGATCCCATATCATCTGCCATACATATTCTAACCAGATCCTCTAATGCTACGTGGAAACGCGCCAGTTACGTCACCCGAGTCCTGGGATCGGGTCTCAGCCGCATGCAGCCGCGGCCCGTGTTCTAGTGAGCTGCAGTTTTGAATGTTTTGGTGTTAAGAGTTGCCTGCGGAGGGTTAGCTGAGGCGGTTACCCCATAGCGCAGCTGCTGTGATGTATATGAATGGCAGCACAGAAGGAGCCAAGGTCAGGATAGCTGGGTGCGTCATGTGCCCTTTCCTTCTTGGACTCTTCATGGGCGAGCAGTGACTTGGGCAGAGCTCCTCGCTGCAACCAGCGCGTGATTCTAATGCGTGTTTTAATAGGCACGGCACAGCACAAGACCTGCATAATTTCTTATATCCTCCACTGACCTCCCTATACCTACACACTTATCTCTCACCCCCCCCCCTCCCCCGGGCTGCACCACAAGATGAGTGTCACCCTTCCTTAACATTGGGGTCATCTTGGTTAGATGGGGCTGATCTGGTGCGGGCTACAGGGGGGATATCTGTTCTTCATGAAGCAAACAAGTCAGTTGGCCTGGGAGCACGTTCTTACAGCATCCTGGTCGCAGGAAGATTGACGAGACTACACAGAGGGGGTTTGGGTGACAGTGGCGCCAAGTATGGAGAGAGCACTAGGGGGAAGACTGAGTTGCCATCATACTTGGGTGAAAGGCGACCGGGTCACGCATTCCCCTAATTGGTATGGGGAAGGCAACAAGAATTGCATGTTAGCGGGAAGGAATAGTAGCAATTTTCAATAGTCTTTCAAGGAAGCCACCTCAGTGCTTATATATTGGCGCAACTATCAACCTTTGACAAAGGTAATAGTAGGGATGGTGATAGGTCCAATGCTTCTGTTGTTTAAATAGACAGACACAGGACAAAAGTGCCAGAAGGGTGCGGCATACTGACATGAAAGATTACAGCCTATTTTTTATCAATGCTTAAGATAGTCTCCTCATCCAAGCCAGAATCTTGGGGCCACCGGGTGGCTCAAACAAGTGTGTTTTAGCGGACAGATGGCACATGTGCTATGGTGCAGGATATTTGTTCGACCTCGTGACAGCCTGAGGGGGACGACTTGTACTGAAGATAATTTACGTTGTATGCTATACTTTTCAGTTTGGGGGGATGTTTGGCCTTTTCTGACATCCCTTGACCATTATCGCTCCCGTTCCCATAGAGCCAGGGGAAACAGATTGCACCCTTCCTTAGTAGCACTGTGCCTAGCTGTCCCTAGGTTCCCTCTCAGGGACAGGCATGTGCACTGAGTGTAAAGTAGCTTGGTTTCACTAAATGAGGCAGAGGGTCCTGCTGGATCCTGTGAATCTTAAGATTTGACATTGATGTCATTTGGTCCACTCACACCGCTATTTATACACACCGGGGAATGGGGACAGAGCGGCACCGTAATTTGCTGCACGTGGGTGGGGGGATATTCCCACCGCATCCACCCTCATTCTAGCCATCCAGGGGACTGACTTGGGGAGGAAGAAAGACAATTCACCAAGGGTACTGGACTGTGACGCAATAAAAACATTTGTATCAATATGCCGGAGGAGGGGCAAACTTAGTGGCTAGGTAAAGGGATTGTCCCTCTGCATTCCAGTGGTTACCTCAGGATGCTTGTATTTTACGAGACTGCATGCCCCACAGCTGGTCTGGCCAGGTGGTGCAGGAGTGGCTACCATAATAAGGGGGGCATGGCCCTTTGAGTGCAGGGTACACTGGTGGGAGAACTCTGGTTGACAAAGTGCATTAGCTACCTACACTCCTCCCTCCCCCCGCATCCCAACAAAGACTTTCATTTAGTTTGGGGGAACTACATTGCACCAAGCTTTCTGTCAGGCGCAATTTGAATTCATCACCCAAAGCCATCCACTGACTCCTGGGTGTGTAGATCCCATGCGTATTCACACCTAGCGAAAGACCACAGAATACATTCAGACGGCAGCAAAGTTATTGTCCGGTCAGAAAAACGGTCTCCTATTAACTTACAGGACGCAATGTCAAGGCCATCTAAGGTGGTGCAGGAAGGGCAATGCGGCACTTAGCGTTAGACTTTGCCAGCAGCAGGACGTCCATTTGGGGGCTCGGATATTGACTCACAGGCAACTTGGAGCCGTTCCACTCAGAATATTGAGGGCTTTTGTGCTATCAATACCCTAGCGGTACCTTCACAAGCGGGTAGGGCCAAAGGTGGTCTAATGACAGCAATTTCGTTAAAACTTTGTAAACCTGTAATCACTAAGATAACTGATACACCATGGTTTCAAGTGATGATGTTGGTGAATTTGTTTCCTGTACCACTGCTATTAATTAATTGGTATTATAACATCTTTGACAACAATGAGACAACTGTTATGTTGAAGTTAGAGGAGGTCATAGCCAGGGCACGCCACGACCAACCCCTACTCTTTGTCATCTGGGTGGGTGATTTTAACTGTACATTATGCACCCATGGGGACTCGAAGGTGTGTGGTTTGAGAGATTCTTATGACTTTCCTTTGACTCACTTCAAACATACACCACAGGGGGACGCTTTAAACAATATCATTATTTTAAATGATTTATCTATAGTAGAACCCTGGGTTGGTCCAGATTTGGCTCCGATACCAACTTTTCAGGGAAGTAGAGGCACAACGAGCATCATCGATTTTGCATTTATTTCCAGTGGGTATACTCATTATGTTGACAAACTGGAGGTAATTGCTAATGCTGCCAGTGACCACAATCCTTTGACTCTATCCCTCTTTTGTCCTGTTAAACCCAAACACTCTGTCTGGGAACAACCTATAAAGTATAACAGAAATCAAGGTATCACTCTTAAGTGGGGCAAAATAGACGCAGCAGGTCTAGAGGACGAAATAATGAATAGATATAGCACAGAATATGAAGCATGTCTATCATCAATAGCTAACCCTGAAAAGGTTATAGAGAATTTTGAGTTATTATGTGGGCATGTAGCTGAACGGCTCACAAAACCAATTGGAAAAAATAAAAGGCAAGGGCCCAGATGGTTTGACGCTGTATGCTCGGCAACACATAGATCCCTGAAGGTGGCATTAAAACAAAAACCTAGGGACATAGATTTGGTTAGGGCATCTAGAGTGGCTTATAAAGAAGCCATTAGAAAAAGGAAGCTGGATTTAAAAAATCAAGCTTGGGAAGACCTAGAAAAGGCCTCAGAATTGAAGGATAGTAGGCTTTTCTGGGATGTAATTAATCGCCCCCTTTTTATAAGTAGTGGCAAGGACAATATCACGATGCAGATTGCATGTGAAACATGGGAGTTACATTTTGGGGATATTTTTAATCCACATGGAATCTTATCTAATGAACCTTTAATAGGAGACCGTAGGGATTTGGTGGTCCCACAATCCTCTCTGTCCCTGAGTTTATCACTCAACCTGCAAGAAGTGGAAGATGCTTTGTTGAAAGGCATATCATTAAAAGCTCCTGGTCCTGATTTAGTCCCATTGGACTTTTTTAAGTACAATATTAAGATTTGGGCTCCATTTTTGTTAAATGTATTTAGAGCAGTTGTTATCAGCCGTATCCCAACTTCATGGAAGGAGGCAGTAGTGGTGCCGATTTTCAAGAAAGGCAACAGATCTGATCCCCGATGCTATCGTCCAATCTCCCTAATTGATGCATCATGTAAGATACTGGGTAGGGTCATTTTAGCCAGACTAGAAACATGGGCAGACTCGGTGGGCCTTATCGTAGATTCCCAATATGGGTTCCAAAAAGGCAAAGGCACCGTCGAACAGTGCCTGAACCTGGCTCTGATTATAGGGAAATACATGAAGGCAATGAACTCTTCCATCCACCTTGCCTTCATGGACCTCTCTAGTGCATTCGACACTGTGTGTCGAAGCAAGCTGTGGGAAATGATGGATGCTATGGGTTTTGAGGAACCATTGGTCCACTTGCTACGTAGACTCCATGAAGCAACCACAGTAGCCATAAGGTTTGGCCCAGGCGGAGAGAAAACTAAATCCATCCCCTCGACTGAGGGTGTCCGTCAAGGATGTATTTTAGCCCCCTTTTTGTTTCTAGTTTACACTAACGGGTTGGAAAAATATCTGTTGGACCACTGCCACGATTTCCCTAAGGTTAATGGTAGGAGCATACCGATGCTTTCTTATGCCGATGATACGGTATTAATGACACTCACAGGAAATAGCATGCAGCTATGTCTTGATGCTTTTCATAGCTTTATGTTGGACTTAGACCTGAAGGTAAACTTCTCCAAATCCTTTGTCATGGTCTGCGGCCCAAAGGGCACAAAAACCAGAAAGTTTGTAGTAGATAGTGCCATTATTGAAAAGGTGGAAAATTTTAACTATTTGGGAAACCTTTTCAATAATAAATTAAGCTGGGCCCCGTTAATGAAGACCCGAGTACAGAGTGCTAGTCGCTCTATTGAAGGTCTGTTTCGTTTCTGTGGGAAGCTGGGTCAAAAACCCGTTGATCATCTAAAATCTTTGTATAATGCGAAATGTGTGTCGGTAGCTACCTACGGGGCAGGGGTTTGGGGAATTGAAAGCCCTGACATAATACAAACCACTGAGAACAAATTTTTGAAGCGTCTATTGGCTATTCCATTAAGTTCTTCAAATAGATTTGCCCATGAGGAGATAGGTCTGAGTTATGTGAGTGACATTATACACCTTTCCCCCCTATTATTATGGGGCAAAATATGGCTATCGGAGGATCTACAATTATCCAGAGACATCCTTCGGGATTGTTTAAAATTGACGAACACGAATAAGATCCCGTGGCTATCCTATGTTAATACAACACTCCACAAAATAGGCCTTGGTGACATTTTTGATAACCCTGAAAATATTCGGGGAGATATTAAATCTGTTATCAAATTAAGTTATTGGAAATCCTCACTTGTGCATCCTTTGGTTAGGCCTCACGCTCTTAAGGTTACTTTTCAGCATCAGTTTTATTTAACCTTTACAAATCATGTGCAATGGCGATTCTATTTGACAAGGTTTAGGTTACACATTTTGCATTTTCTTTTTGCGTTTCCAAAACAGGGGAGTTGGTGTGAGAGACTGCCCCCCTGTCCCTGTAACAATAGGGTTAGCCAAAGTACCATGCATTTTGTTCTCTTTTGCCCCTTATATAAGGATCCGAGAATCAGGTTTATTAAGCTGATCCTTAAGGAAAAGCAACCATGCCATTATAAAGAGGGTTATGACCATTTGTTAACCTTGTCCACATCTGATGTTTGTTGTGCAATGCTAAATTTTATACGCGTGTCATTAATGATTAGAAAACGGTATGGTTAACCTTGGCTCTATGAATTTGTTTATAGCCCATCCATATTGTTGTTTATGATCTTTTCTGCCATTGATTTTTTCATAGGCATCAGGAACTTATGATTAACTTAGCCTAAATGGATTGAAAAGCTATGGGCTACAATTTTGATTTTGATTATATAACCAAATGTCTTTTTCACTAAATAAGTGTTATAGGTCAAAATTGTTTTCAAATGATTTTCAAACTATGTTTTAAATGTATTGCTTGACTTTTATGATTCTTTGTTGGAATCGAATAAAGTTTTTGAATCGAATCGAATCGACTCACAGGCAGACTGCCAAGCAAGCTGGATCAAGTACCTAGGTCACGCGCATTAGGCTGAGGTGTCCAGTGGAATCACAAAATGGGGGACCGAATCATCACATGAAACTGCACAGTTTAGATCCCGATTAATGTTGCCACACCTGATATTGTGTATTGTGACAGGCATTTTTCTAAGGCCTCTTGTTGAGAAGCAACAGTAGCAGGGCATGCACCTACCTTGGGGAAGATGGTCACAAAGGTATATCCGCCTGGGGCAGCGAAGCTAGCAAGACATTTTTGCACTCTTCTCTAACGGGAGCACCTTGGGGAAACTGTGGGTGGGGCTTGCTATTTGGGCAGAGGACAGGAGGTTCAAAGAGCTTTCCAGGGTCCTTTTGGCTTAGCCAAATGATCTATGCACAGGAGGATAGAGGGCATTACAATGGCCTCGCTGTTGGCATCATTGAATAACTACAAGGTACTACAGATAGGAAACATAGCAGCTACTCAGCGGATGTGTATCTCAAGAAGATCTGATACACGTGAGTGTAAGGCCTTCTTGACGCTTGGCATAACAGTCCAGTGCACTGCACAGAGGGTGAAGAATAGGCCAAGTCCCTGTTCAATTTGTTTCCTTTTTTCCATTTGAAGAAGATGGGGTTTCACCTGTCTAAAGTGAGGGGGCACGGTCAGGAGAAGCGATGGAGACCTTGCGCAGGAGGGTTAACAGCTCCATGCATAAACTCACTGAACAAAGGGGGTTTGGCTTCTTCCGGCATGGTTTACTGCACGCCAAGTCTACAGGGTGTTTTGATGAAGATGGGATACACCTGTCCAGAGTGGGAATGGACCTGTTCTTGCTTGATCTGGGGGAGGCCTTGGAATTAGCAGGGTGTAGGTAACTAGGCTTATCGTGGTGGGAGGGCCCTGGGGTGATGGTGGCCACACCCAGTGCTGTGGCGGAGTTACAGGGCGATCCAGAGGCTGTAAGGTACAGAAGGGTACCCGCTGCAGCAGCACAGTAAGGGTGCTAAAGCCAAATATCCCCAGGGAGGTCCTCGCGTTGGGCCCTGTGGGAGCGATGGCATCCAGTTAGTCCTACGGGCGGTTGTGGACCTGAGCAACACTCCGCCCGCCCTTAGCTGGGGGGCATGAGTAAGGGGGTGGGAGGGGCTATCCCCTTCCCCAAATCTAACAAGCACCGGTTGGCTAGGGCCACGGTGTATTTTGGCTCATCAGGCGGGCAGCCAGCGAGGGGCTGCCTGCCCTGGGATCGCCCGTAAGATAACCCACCATGTTGGCATATTTGTTATGCAAATAAACCTGCAGCAATTTTCTCCACTAAGAATGCGTCTTGTCTGATTATTTCCCCAAATTATTGCTGTGGGAGGGATGGGGAGTGTTGCCGATTTTGGCACTATGCTCCTGCGGCTCATTATCCCCCGACATCTTCAGCGAGCAGCACGCAATGGCACAGGACAATGGGAGCGAGGACAGAGCAGGGGCACTCTGACGTCGGCGCGCACAAATGCCGACCATGCGGCTCTAGGTGAGCGCAGAAGCACGGAGGCCAGTGGGGTGCTGGGTCTTGTGGCAGTAGACTAATCGTCAGTGAATGCAAGCATGATGTCTGGCACATTACAATAGCCCAAAAAAGCAAAGTTTAGAGAGCTAGGACAGTAGGACGGCCGTCTTTGTCCCTAGAAAAATGTTGTTCTGAGAGGTCCTGAAGAAACCCCCAATATTTTTTTAGAGGGCTGAAACATGTCGACCATCATAGGGTAATAGCAAGCTACACATAATATCTGTAACCCATTACCCACTCTCCTGTTTTTAAATATACCCCAGATCACCAGGAATAAAGTAACAGGTAGATTCCTGGAGGTATTTTTATATTCACATTCACTTCATCACACTCACACACACACCTCAACCAGCTCCGCTGTAACCAGGTGTCGTAGAACAGCTGGGTAGCATTCGGCTACCCGGCTGGGACCTGATGATGAAGCACGACACCAACTAGGTTGGTGTGTCAGGGTTTTCTTATCAAACCTACGAGGTGCCAGACACTCCAGTGTCAGACAGCCATTCACATTGGCCGTCATCTTTGGTTATAAAATACATTACAATAGCCGACATGCAATCTCTCTGACATAAGGAGGTCACTACAAAGTGGTGTGAAGAAGATAGCTCCATTGGGAATCTTGGCACATGGGGAAGGCATATGGCACCAAGCAGTTAAAAATAACTCTGTAACCAGTCGCAACAAACGCTGCCGGCCAGACATTAGCAGATGCCATGCATGAGGAGCAGGGTGAGCAGTGGCTGCTAGTGACATTTGAAAGTGGTGTGGCATAAAAGTTGGTAATGAGTTCCCTGACGCGAGTGAGTGAGCTTGACCGCCATCATAAGGGGGACTCGGCGGCAGGGTGGGCAAATGGTGCATTTTCAAGCAAATTTGGAACAACAATATTAATAAGGCAATTGTGAAAGTGGAGTTATAAGATCAATAAAGAGATTTTATATGATGATGAAGTAGGTAGCTGCTTATTCAGTATAACCAGAGAACTGCATAACAGACTTTGAGATAACAATGCAGTGAGTACCTCACAAAGTTCTTTATTTATTGAGATATGGCATACAGGTAATGCTGGCTGGTTGGGGCTATATCAGCGACGGTAATGGGGCTTGGGAGCACAAGGTTCTCATAGCAGATAATAGCGGGGGCTAAGGGGGAAGAGAGGAGGTTTAAATTATGCGACAGGGTTGCTTACATTATGCAGCAACAAAAGCCATAATTATGCTGTAAAATGCAGCACAGTTCGGTGCCAGGGGAGTATAAACAGGCCCAAGTCATTGGCCATACGCAGCCTCTCTCGTAGAGCATATTAAGGTATTAAGCTATGCTGCGGTGACGTAGCAGTGTTTTTCCACAAGTTCAAGAACTAGGGGGTAGTGATTATAAGATGAAGGCGTAGACTCATACAGAATTATAGCTCTAGGCACCGCGCCAAGTCCCGGTTAAGGGAATACAGTAGAGCAGTGTCCTTGTATTGGGAGGAGGTTCAATCTGGCCCCTCCGGCCTTGGGCGAGGGTGTGCAGGGCTCTTCGCCGGGGGCTTGGGGTGGGGGTGGTTGGGCGAATGGTGCGCTCCTCACACCTTCTTCTCCCTTCCCCAGAACACCTCCACCAATGCCGGATGGGTCTGGGGGGATACAGTGGTAGGGGGCATTTAGTAAACAGTTAGTAAGGAGGATAGTGCGTTTTGGAAGGTCAAACACAGAGAGGCAGTGCTACCTGGTTCTCGTAGTAATGCCAGAGATAATTGGAAAGGTATCTACAGTGGGTAGGCATACAACAAATGATAAACAAGCCTGGGGCACAACACTAGGCGGTGGCAGTAGGTGGATAACGACAGATGTCGGTGTGTACAGTGGACAAGGGTTTGGGCGTCAGAGACTAGGTACAGGGGGAGCACATAGAAAAGACTAACATGTTGTTTATATTTTAGATTTTAAGCAAGGAATCAGTCTATTCGGACGTAGAAGGGACTGAATGTACTGAGCAAAGTGGTGTCAGTAGTGGCGGAGGTCACGGACTGGACAAAGGGGGCAGGAACAAGCATAAGGGGGGCGGGGACTGGAGCAGAAGGTACGTTTAGAAAAAACAGGATGGGTGGCATGCTGCAAAGTATAAGGAACACCGCCAAGACAGTGCTGGGGGTGACCGTAGCAAGCATATTCCCCACTTGGGTCACGCACATTGGCATAAGTTTGGGTTTAAGGGCTACCACACACAGTAAAAGTACCCCAGCCACCTTCTGTAAGGTTAACGCCATTTTCAATTTTAGGTCAACCACTAAAGGGGAGTGGTCCAGGACACGCCCGGACAATGATGAGAGATGAGGAACTGTATCACAGCGGTACACTGGAGCTCACAGCAAATGAAGAGGATGGACCCAGTGGGGTTGCACCAGGAGTTGAGTTCCTCGGCGGCCAGGATGCACAGCAGCTTTGGGCCCGCTTTGTGGCAACAGTAAAAGAAAAGAACTGGATGGGGGGTGGGAGTTGGCAATGGCTGAAATGCAAGCACCCACTCCCAGAGGTGGGGAGCAATGCAAGGACATGGAAGAGTTGCAAGGGGAAGTGTTTGCAACCAATGGCCATACGTATGCATCGACATGGGAGGAAAAGCGGTGTATGGAAAAGAAAGCGAGGAGGAGGGGCGGGTGTGTCGCAGGAGCGAAAAAGGCAAGGTTGCCACCAGAATACATAACAAGGGCGATAACAGGGGAGGCCTCCCAGGCAGCAGAAGCAATTTTGCAGGCTTGTGTGCCAAGTAGGCAAATGGGAGAGGACAAACACCAGTTAAACAAGGAGGTGGCATTAACAACTGACATTTGTCCCTTGGGTTAGTTTTCGGAAGTAATGCAAAAACTTTCCAAGCATTGGCACGGGCAAACTGGGAAAAGTGATGGGGAGGCAGTAGGGGGCAGTAAAGGGATCACGGCAGGACGAACACAGGATGGGTCCCCAATGCAAGTCTGGGAGGGGGGGTTAGGGAGCATGGGGCACATGAAGGGGCAGGGAGGAAAATATAGAATCGGACGGTTAAAGGTGACACCATTACACTGGAGAAGGCTCCATTGACAACTGCATCTCAAGCCAGCAATACAAACACCACACCATCCAGTAAGGCTGGGGCGGGGGGGACCAGAGGGACACGCTCACAAGCATGGCATATTCCAATGGAAGTTAAAGAGAGAATTTGGAAGAGGGAATTCATTGATATTTTCACTCTACTGGAACATGTGCATAAGGGGCAGACACATTACGGGGATCCGGGCCCAGCAAAGAGAGCTGTTGCCAGTGTATCACGACAGCTTTCATTTTCTGGGGTTCCAGTTCAGAGGAAAGCTTTACTATGACCGGTGCATGCCCATGGGATGTTCAATTTTATGTGCGTATTTTGAGGCGTTTAGTTCCTTTTCGGAGTGGGCAACAAAAAAGGTACAGACAGTAGGTGGCAAGCTCCATTAACTGGATGACTTCCTATTTGTAGGCAAGGCAAACTCCCCCAAGTGTGCCCAAGCATTGGCAGCCTTCAAGGTCATGTGGCACAAATTAGGAATACCAATGGCTGCAGCGAAAACGGAAGGTCCCACAACTAAGCTAACAATTTGGGAATAGAGTTGGATTCTTGGAGGGGGTGTCACGCCTCCCAGTTGAAAAGGTACAGGACTTTGCAGCAGCTATTGAAAAGGTATTAGCAAAAAAGAAACCACCATTAAGGGATATTCAAGAGTTAATTGGTAAGCTCAATTTTGCATCCAGGGTCTTTCAGGTAGGGAGAGTATTTTCAAGAAGGTTGGCAGTGGCTACAGCAGGCATTACTCAGAAACATCACTTTGTAAGGTTGGGTGGGGGCTGAAGCAAGACTTGCGGATGTGGTTGTCTTTTCTACAAGGTTTCAATTGAGTCAGAATATGGCCAACACAATGGACAGAAAATCAGCGGTTGCAACGGTACACAGATGCCTCCAGGTGGGGGGGCTTTGGGGCAATATTGGGTGCTGCCGGGTGTGCTAAACAGTGGCCACCTGCTTGGCGGAAATATGGCCTCACACACAATATCACAGAATTAGAGCTCTTTCCCATTCTAGTATCATTGTCACTCTGGTTGGATACCTTGGCTAACAAGAAATTAGTGATCCGGTCAGACAACATGGCAGCTGTCCACACAATTAATAATCAGGCGGCGTCATGTCCCATTGTATTAGGCTTATTAAGGCATCTGGTGAGCATGTTTCTCCAGTACAATATCCAGATAAGAGCAAAGCATGTGCAAGGGGTTCAGAACAAAGCAGCTGATGCTCTTTCTCGCTTGCAGTGGTAAACGTTCTGGGCAGAATGTCCAGAGGCGCAGCAGGAAATGATGCCCTTCAAAGAGGAATACTGGAAACTAATACATTAGAAGTTTAACTACAGATATGGCGGAAGAGGCTTTAGCTGTGGGAACAATGCAACGGTAACGGGGTTGTGTGGACACTTTTCGGAACTTTACAGCTGATGTTTCCGATTTTCCAAACAATTTTCAGAAACTGGTGATGCGGGTCAAACAGTTTGTGGTATGGGCCAGGGGAGCCAGTAAATCTAGGTCATGGGTTGCAGAGCACCTATCAGCAAGAGCGTACCATTCAAAGCTAACGGGTTTTGACAATCCGACTAAAGGTTTTGTCCTTAGGGAAGCATTGAAAGGTTGGACCAAAGGGGAAAGCAAAAAACAGGATCACAGGTCCCCAATTGATTTTAACACACAGAACAATTGAATTCACCACCTCCCTTTAGTTTGCCACTCTGACTTTGAAAGTACACTGTTTCGGGTAACCTTTGCACTGGCCTTCTTTGGGGCCTTTCGCATTAGCGAACTAGTAACCAGAGCAAAAGGGGATAAAAGCAGCAGGGCCCTGTTGGTTAAGGACATATGCCTAAGCACACACAAGGTATCCTTACGGGCGAGACGTTCTAAGGCAGATCAACTGGCAAGGGGACAGTGCATTACACTGAATAAGATGGAGGGGCTCAGCCCACATTGCCCAGTTAAGCTTCTGGCAGGGTACATGGAAGAACAGGAACGGGTCAACGGCAACAACTACCTTCTCACCCATAAAGATGGAACCCCAGTAATACTTTATCAGTTTAAAAGGGTGTTAGCAGCAACTGTCCAAAAAGCTGGGCTGCAAGGGCATCATTATACTACGTATTGCTTTTGCATTGGTGCAGTTACCACAGCCTTCCAGGAGGGCATGTCAGCAAACACAATAAAACAAATAGGAAGATGGGAATCAGATAGGTTTCAGGTTTACATTCGCCTAAACACCCAACAGAATAAGTATTAAGAGGCAGGTTTGGGGGTGATTGAGTTTTAGGGGACGTTCTACACTTATGTACACCAAGTTACACTTTGATAAAGGGCTTTTTGAAGACTCATTACTCAACCTTTCTGTGCTTCTGTTCCACTCCACAGAGTGTGAAATTATGTGGGTCATTGGGCACTCTTAAGTGTTCATGGCTGCAAACAGAGCTCCCAACATTGGGTGCAATGCGGAGTTTCCGTTTCAACGTACAAAGGTGTGATAGTTTTGAAAGAATTGGGGAGCGTCATTCAAGCATTCCGCACTCACTCAAAGGACCTGGATGTTTTAGTAATTCATCTGGGGGGACATTACTTTCCAGTGATCGGGAGGGGTAAGCTGCTTCACATGCTAAACAAAGCTCTCACCACTTTAGCCAGGAACATGGATACCACGGAAGTTCTATGGTCCGAGATCTTTCCCAGAGGGGTTTGGGCTAGTACTCACTCCCAAACGGGCATAGAGTTGTCAAGGAAGAGGCTAAACAGCCTCATGGCCAGATTTCTTTGGTGGGCAGGCTAAGACATCATTAGGTACAAAAGGGGGTGGTGATGAACGGAGCATCTGAACCAATCAAACACTCACACCCAGTCGAAGGCTATTCGGGCTGGACTGTTCCCATGAGGCACAGGTCAGACTGATTTGCATATGGCCATGTCTGAACTGGGGTGGCAGAGTGGGCTAAAGAAAGGTGATGGATTAAACCCAGATCTGTTGACTGGGCGTGAGTATTTGATTGATTCAGATGCTCCATCCATCACCACCCCCTTTTGTACCACTTAGGCAGCATTAGGCACACTCTGATTATATTGCGTCATCCACATTATTACAGTGCAGATGGGGTGTATCTATCTGATACTGAAACAGATGTCCTGCTATGGAATATGCTAGCGGCATTGCATGCAAGGGGCTGTTGGTAGTTCTGAAGAATTGGGCAACAGTTATGGCGGGGAGGGCCTCATTGGCATCGATAGCTCCCAGCAAGACATGGCAGTACTTACACAGTGATCCAACAAGAACAAAACAGGTTGCAAAACGGGAACAGACCACAAACGGAACAGTCAGGACCCACGGGGGACTGGCAAGCTCCCCATTGGCCTTTGTTCATGTGAACCGGAAGCAAACAATTAAGTACACAATTAAGGGCAGAGCCTGTGGCATGGAAGAAGTTGGGTAATGGTTACTGGGTCGCCTTCGCAGAGAGGGGTGGAGGGAACATTCAACCAGGGTCTGGTGGGCTAGAAGTACATATGCATGCCCACGTAACAAAAGTTTAGACACCGGAAGTTAATAGTCACCCGGTCGGGTTGAGGGGAAACGCTGACCCGGAAGGAAATGTGTTGACACTGGAAGTGAAAGGTCACACGGCCGGGTCGGATGCGGATGGTTACCAAGAAGTGTGTGAGCCCCGGGAATGAAAAGGTCATCCGGTTGGGTTGGAAGAAGACGCTTACACGAGAGGAGTGTGGGCCATCAGAAGTAAAAGGTTACTCGGTCGGGATGGAAGCGGAAGCTTGCCCGGAGTGAAAGTTAAGTGTTGGGTCCCGAGGTGATAGGTCACCGGGAAAATGGGGCGGGCACTGAATAGAACGCACAGTGCGGAGCTTATGGGTCAAAGACAACTGCTCACATAACAAAATTAATGGTGTTTAAAGGATCGATAGTAAGTTGAAAAATGCCTAATAAACTGCGGCCTCAATTCTTCCATAAAAACATGAATTTGGTGTGGTCTGAATTTATTGGGATCCGGGTGGTGCGACTAGGTGAGCGGTGCCTCTGCTAAGCGTGTGTGGGCCTGTATGTGTGTACACTTGTGGAATCCTTGTACTGGGTTTACGTGCGTGCCCCACTCGGGTATGGGATTTCTGCTTACCACTTTTGGGGTCCAACAGCCACCACTGGGAGGCGGATTGTACACAAAGGAAGCCTGTGACTTTCACCCCCTCTTCTGCATGCGTCTCTAGACGCCAGCTTTTATTTCTCCAATTTTTTTTTTCACTTCGTTAGTCCTTCTCAAAGTCCATCTCCTTTTAGTCGTTACCTTCCCAGCCTCCCTCCGCCTCTCGCTACCTTTGTGCTCTTCCCTCTGCATACACTCTGGTCCTTTCTCTGCACCCTCTATCTTCTCGCTTCCTTTAAACGCCCTCAGTCCCTTCCTTCACCTCAATTCTCCACCCGCCCGCTGCCCTCTCCATCCTGTCTGGTGTACATGATAATGACATTAAATGACCCTTCTCCCGCCCCTATTCGGCCTCTGCAGGCCCAGGATGCTCGGCGGTGGGGGAGGGGCTTCCCTGCAGATGGCCCGGGTTGCTCCGGCCACCGACGAGCCATCTTCCCCATTCCACACCCCGAAAAACAAAGTTTTGGATGCAACTCAACCCTCTGACTTCAAAATAGGGTCTAGTTATTCATGGCTTTCTCGTACTTTGGAATACCAGGGGATTAGCCGGCCCTCCTCGTGATTAGCCAGTGTGAGACAGCAGAAGCCCCCTTGCTCACAGCCCCTCCCCCCTGGGCCATATGGCATCCTGCTAATCTGGTCGGCTACCGTCCTGGATTGGTTCTCCCTTTAATTGGATCATTCCAGGAAGAGTCACGGATGCCCTGCCCTCTGGGGCCTGCTGTATCTAAAGGCGGCCTGGTAGCAAGAGGGGACCCACCAGGGCCCTGGCCTTGGAGAAGCACTGAGGTATGCCAACTCATCTCTAAAGGGCCTTTTGGCTAAGATCAAGTGTAGTATCACTTGCCTCCCCTAGAGGGAGGGTGGTCAGCTGGGATGTCTTCATTGAACTTCGTGGGTCAATGATATTCCCAGCACGGTGAAACGAGATGACGGTATCGGAACGGAATGTGATGGTACCGTAACGAAATATGACAGAAATGTCATAACGCATATGACAGCGATGTGATAACATTTTTAGTAGCCTGGCATGCTGGACTGTTGGGCGGCCCTTCCAAAGGGGGCTGACTGGCAGGCCGGCTGAATGGTGATTTTTTCGTAGGTCTGCAGGCCGGACTGGGCTGGAGACCGGGCTGATGACCTTGGCGGAACGGCAGGGCCGAACGGCATGGCTGCAAGGCTAAGTCGCCCCCCTGTCCAGGCGAACCCTCCTAGGTCCGACCAGCACAAGGCCAACCAGCTAATGGCTGTCTGCGAATTGGTTCCCCGCTTTCAGCTGGACTGGTTGGCTGCTGGATGGAGGTAGTAGCAGGACAGACCGGGGTTGGCTGAAAGGATAGGCCATGCCTAGTACCCCCCTGCGCTAGTAAGCCAGGCGAGACGGCTGGGTTGAAGGGCGAGGCCGGCAGGTGTGGCAGACCGGCCCAACCGGCTGACTGAGGGTGTGACGGGTAGGACAAAAAAAATCTCATCTCTAAAGGGTCAATACACACTCATTTGAGCCAAATGGCCCAATATGGCAAACTTTTTTTTTATCGGCTCCCTTCCAAAATGTGTGCACATTAATAAGACACTGAATTGCAGTTCCTCGACTTTCTAAACAAAAATCTCTCTTTGCTAAGCCCTTATATCCCTCCTGTTGTGTCCAGGCACTGTAAATAACAGACGTTAACTATCACACCCATTAGTGATATTCCATTTAATGACAGAAGGCTGGGAGGGTGAATATGTATTCCTAGGACCAAAATAGTGACCTGCAAGTCGCACAGAAGTCAGGGGAGACCATTTAATTAGTGGAACCATCTTGCAGGCCAGTGTGGTCAAGGACCACATAGTTTCTGTGTCAGATATGTTTTCACTTATTTTGTTTTATTTTGCGCTTGTCAACCGAAAACATTCTTTATCAGCAGCACCCAGTAGTCAGTTCTTTCAAAGACCTTGCTTCAGTGTATGTTTGCATTTAATTCATTCACAGATGGGAACCTGCATTTACACCTGGGCAGTACTTTAAGTAGGATGAAAAAGGAGAGGGAATCTCTGAAAGGAAAATGGCAGAAGAAGCATAACTAAGGATTCTTAACAAGAAGCCCAGCCTATGCGATTCATGGCCTGGCCTAAAACTAAAAAATGCAAAAAACACAGTTGATGGATAGAATGTAGAACAACTGATGCAGCACAATCTTGTACGTGACTCCGCGTGACACTTGGCCAGTAATTGAATTCCTCTTTCTATGCATTTGTTTGAACTCCCAGACATGCAATACAAGCAGGGCCAGTGGGATTATATGATTTTACCACTCCTGCATCTTCCTGAATTTGCCACAAAATCCATTATTTGCTGCATAATCCACATATTTATTTGTAAAAAAACGTTTGTAGCATAAATGGATCAAAAATGCAGACACACGTGTTGCCAGACAACAGAAGTTCCTTCGCAAAGTTTGACTAGCTATCTTTATGTTGCTTAGCCAAGCCTCTGGTAAGCACCACAACTCCTGTCCTGCAACCCCCAATCCCAGGATGAGCACCTCCCCACACAGATCCCCCACAATCCTGATGCCCTCGGAGCCCCACATAATACCACCACCACCAATCCAGCCCCAGATCCAACACCCAGCCCTACTATCCTCACACATCATCCACCTACTCTCCCGCAAGTCTTATACTTCAGTCTCTTTTACTTATAAAGATCCAAAGGCGAGACCTATTGGCTATGCCAATGCTTGTTTTCATGACCAAAAAGGCAAAGCTATCCACACAGTTCCTCATACACAATTTAACTCCACACATTTCCAACCCACATGACATTATTTGACACCAAACCACATAATTCAACTCAACAACACAATTACACAACACATCACATACATGCAAATACACCACTGAATTACACATGATGCCTCAAAATTCAAGAGCACACCACATAAATAAACTCCACTACATACAACTTCCAAATACCATTCCACATAATTACACACCATAACACACAATCCCACTCCACATACTTCCAATACACCCAATACCACATAACTGCTAGCCACATATTTCCACTGCACAGCATGGAACATAATTCAGTACACAAATCCATTCCACACTGCACAATTCCACTACACACATTTCCACAACTGACAATTCCAACACCAACCACACAATTCATCTACATATCACATACAGACACTCCATAACACATGGGTAAAAGACATTGCTGTTTACAACCGCCAATATCTCACTCAAGCAACACCCGTTGCATTTCCATTGCTTGTTATTTTTGCAGCGGTCAATCAGCTGCACACTGCTACCTAGTGCTCAATTGAGCCCATTTGTTAGGCATCCCTTCCATGCATTATTTATTTAATTTTTCATTCCAAAATGGATGTTGGCAATATTTGAAAGGTAAATGAAGGATAAAATATATGAAAAATAATTGCTGCAATGAACTGTGTGAATATGCATGCACATATGCCCATGGCTCTCTTGCAATGTTTGTTGTTATAGTTTGACTAAAAAGATTCCTTGATGGATGCACCTGGGTGCTCATAAATGTATCTCCATGTGGAGAGCTGGGCTAGCACCTTGAAATAGCTTGTCAATCTGTAACAAATTGATTGCAAGATATCCGCAAGCACATGAGCATGTGAGTTCATGCACAGCTGCAATCTCGCAATTTTTTAAGACATTTACCATATAAAATCCCAGAATGACGTCCTTGTGTCTGCATGCATGCACACGCACGGATGGTCCTCATGGACTATTTTGGTCATACATTATGTCAAACCAAACACTGGCAAAGGCCATGCGTCTGTATCCGTCTGTTAAAGGTTAGACCTATCATATGTACCAATGTTTGTTTTGTGTGGCATCCATACAGTGTTGCAGTGAGTCCTATTGCATCACTGAGCACTACCTGTGGGAGTAAAGGCAGAAGAAAGGAAAGAATGGGTTCCCTCGCTTCAGGTGTGAAAGGGTAGCAAGGGAAGGTCATTGAACAGCAGTGAGGTGTGAAGTCACTAAGATGTGGAGGGCTGGGTGATTTTTGGATAAGTGGGATATGCCTATGTTTGAATTCCAGTTTTCACATTTGGGTTTTCAGCTGGAGGTTTGGAGTACCAATGTCAGCCTTCTTTTGCCTTGTGATACTTGTAGTTTGTATTTGCAATGCTTAGAGCAAAGGTCCATACACCTCACATGTGACAACTTGAAATCACTGACCTAGTACCCAGTTGGCAGTGAACCATTATTCTATGTTACTATATGTTGTATCACGTGAATTCTTTCCCGAGTATGGTTTTCTGGCACAACGAACTGTGTGGGGTGCCTTGCCACATGTTTCTGAAGCTTGCAGCACAGAGTCTAAGTCATTCTCTGATGATTTGTGCTGTGCATTGTGTTGTGGTCTGTCTCTAGCTGAAGAGGCAATGACGTCTGTAATAGAATACATGTCCATTGCACATGGACATTAATTAGAGTAAAACACAAAAATCCATACATGATGGATCGTGGGAACCCAGCCAGAAAAAGTTGCAAGGTTTGTCCAGATTTTGGGCGTACCTTTGTAGAAAAGAAAAATTCTTTTCTTGAGTCCCCTCACTCACCCAAGGTTGCCCCTAGGTGACATGCTTCATCATTGGGGCCATCCCAAGCATCTACTGCTTGGGGCTTGCTGCAACTTGCGAAGGAGACGTAGGAGCACTGATTTGTGAATCTATGTGTAGTGCAGTGTGGTGGTGGTGTGGTGAATAGTGATAGTTAAAAATACCTAACTAGTAAGCTAAAGTTGTATTCCTGCTCCTAGTCGGTATGGTAAAAAGGGGGTAGATAAAGGAAAAAAAAACTTTATGTGGTCATGATCCCTAATATCCTGTCGACATGTTTCAAGGTGTTCCCTACACATTTTCTTCAGGACAACTTGAGGGGATGTTGTCATCAGTGATGTCATCAGTGATGTCATTGACCATGTCATGAGTGATGTAATATGTCACGTCATCACCAGTGCATTGCGGGAGCGCGTGTTATAGTTAGCTCAACAATCTATAACAGGTTCATTTCTCTGGTTTTACATAAGTCAAATATCCAATTAACTATAACGTCCCTGAAACCTATGGTTTGTTCAGTGAATTTCTAAGGTTTTTTAAATACAAATTCCAAACTAGAAGGTCTGTAAAATCTATGTTTTTTTTCAGTGAATTTCAATGTTTTTTTAAATGTTAATTTCATATGTTAATATTTATAAAACCTATATATATATTTTTTGTAATATTTTGCAACTCTATTATCCTTTTGATTTGTTTTGAAAAATTATCTATTTTTTTATATCTTCCCCAAAAAGTATGTATATATATATTTTTTATTTAAAAAACTAGACACCCTTACCGGTAGTGTACCAAGCTCCATCACCACGCGAATCCTATCCACGATAATGCGAAACTCATTAAGGATGCGCATTTCGTATCCGACGGCTTCGTGGAACCCTAACATCATATAAGTATAAGGACACGCCAGCTCCTATTTTGTTATGTGACGGCGGCGCGGTACCAATACGCCTGTTATGTCATCTACGTATAGGGTCGTGCCAGCTGCGCGTTCCGTTTGTGATGAGTGCACGCTGCCAGGCCCTGTGTTACGTCATAGAAAAATGATATTGCGCCGGGTACGCCATTTCCTCATTTATTTTTTTATGTCTCCAAACTATATCTAAATAAGTTTAAAGTGTATATGAGAGCAAGCGATAATCTAAAATATTTTCCATATTTATATATTTCTAACTGTGTTAAACTTATATTATGGTAAATATATTTTCTCAAAATCGCGTCGGGTGCGGCCTCCTTGAGCACTTGGTGCGCGCTTTCCATTTGACCATAAAAAAAGCTTTGATTGGTTCATAACGTTTCCCATTGTAACAGTTGGAGGACCCCACCCAATTTAGTCATTCTCTCTACAGCGTTTGATGGGAGACACCTCTTCTGCTTACAGAGTTTTTTTGCAAACTTTTTTACTGTGTACACATATATTATAGTACACACAACATACAATGATCATTTTGATCAATAATCATGCTCTGTACAGTAGCCTTCCATGTGTGATAGCCATGCATCTGAAACGTTACATTAAAAAACAAATGTGTGTTACATGATTCCCCTGATGTGTGTATGCGCGCATTATTGTTCTGCCTTTTGGCCTGGGTATTGGTGGCTCGAAGGGTTATCATCAGCCACAGGCAGAGTGCAAATCCTTGATCACATGTGACAAACAGTAAAGAGTAATGTGTAGATTTGTGTTGCAGTATGCTCTGTTGTCAGGCTTTACCAGTATAGTAGTGTGTCATATGTGAGACTTTCAGATTCTCGTTTGACATGCATTGCTTGACTGTAATGAGCATTATCACTGTGTATGACGTAGCCTCACTGCTGATCCTCCCTCCATCCGAGCATCGCGATAGCAACACTTTCAATAATACCATACACCATTGACATGCGTGTCTGCGCATATCCACAAGCTTCACAACAACATGTGATGTTGTCCGTTCAATGTTTTCGGACAGCATCTCATTAGCGATAGTTGCCGCCCTCCGGGCACATGCTGCATTAATGTAAATTGCGGATTGTGCAACATCAAAACTGCAACACGGACACACACATAAGTACACTTCCTGCCCAGGCAGGAACTGAACAACGCCCAGGTCCCTGTAATAATATTCACACCCCTACGCTGGCCTGGCGTACGCAAGCCCAGCCCACTTTGCGTATGTATAAATAGGATAACAACAACGCCACAGGTCCCAGTTCTTCCACACTGCTTCAGGTGATATGGCCGCATCCAACTCAACATATCACAATGCGCAATAAAAAAAAGGGATCCATGAGGTGTACATCATCCTGGCAATCATAACTACATCTGAATTGTGAACCCTTCTGTCCATCGTGTTTGGACACAAACCAATGACAGCAGGTGAGCAGTGGGGCCTGGGTGCACAGGGGCTGCAAATGAGCGCGGTGCTGCGGAAGGGATGGAGTGCATCAGCCCGGGTGCAGAGGTGCAAACAAGCGATGTTGCTGTGCGTAATGATGTGATCTCTGACCTCATTCAGTCACATCTCTGTCTCATTTTAAGGACGTGATGGACCGTACTGTAGGACTGAGCCAGCGGGCAGGGCTGCCCTACATACATGTGGCGTTATCTTTTGGGGCACTGTAGGGAGCAGATTACTAAGTGTACATGCACACAGGCTTGCCCAACTCCATTGCACGTGCACATTATCCTTCTAGGATGAACTCTGTTCCTTTTGTATGTGAACGTTGGCATAATATATTATTTTTTACCCTTGTGTATTCTTGTGCACTCCAACTTCTCTTTGAACCACGATTACCACTAACAGTTGCTAGATCGTGCTTCAAGAAGGAAGGATGCACTCAACTGGTGTTCTCTTTTAAGCTTGAAATACACCTTCATATACCTTAAGACGTTTCCACCAGTATATTATTTCTCCCTTTTCAGACACTGACGCCTTCCATTGTGGTATCAAGACACCATCCCCGACCAGAGACCTGCTGTGCCACCCTAAGAGCGGCACCCTAGAGTTAGAGCTCGTACCGGCAAGTCATTGGACACACCGGTTGTGGCAGGTGAGCAGTGAAGCCTCGGTATGCAGAAGCTGCAATTGAGAACAGTGCGGGGGAAGGGGCTGGGGTGCACAGGTGCAGACAAGCAATGTTGCCGTAGATAATACTAGAATCTCTGGCCTTAATCATATATCTGTTTCATTTGAAAGACTTGCTGGACCACACTGTTTCTCGCGGATCCCAGACACACGTGTGACGGGAGGTGAACAGTGAGGTCTGAGTGCAGTAGGCCGACGCTCTGTCTCCTCCTCCCTCTGTTCTTTTGACTCTCCCTCCCCTTCTACCTTCCACCCACTCACTCTCTGGCCCATTCTCACTTTCTTCCTTTCATTCTGACTACCTTTCTTTTTAGGTCTCACCTACGCAGTGCGCATACACTGCATAGGAGACCTTTAGTCGTCGTGCAGCTCTTTTTAAAAAGCCAATACTTGTGCTTGTGGCGGCATACGGCTTGCAGGAATGCATAGCCACGCGCCACAAGCACGAGTATGTGCTTTGAAAAAGAGCAGGATGGGTGATCACGCACCCGCTCATCGCCAGCACACTCACTCAAGCGCCTCTGAGCAGTACTCGCCTGCTTTTTAAAATTTTCTTTTAGCGCGCACACAACTCCAGGGCTTGTTATTTCATTCTATTTATTTTTACGTTTTTAGAGCACCTAAGTGGTGCCTTACGAGAACTTCAGGGTGCGTGCTGGCATTGCCTATTTTCTGATGCCAGCTCATGAGCGCGGCTTAAGGCTGGCTCTGGTCTCATGCGGTGAGCCAATGGTGGTGAGTTTTAGGGATAGGAACCTCATACTGTGAGCAGGAGCCAGTGTCACTGGGCAGGGTCCCTTGGGTCAAAGGGCAAGGAGCCTTTAGTCTTGTGCAGAGGGCGCTTGCTTGAAACGTATAGTGCGCAGAGCTTTAAGTGGGCATGGTCCCTCCTGGTCGTAGACCTGCCAGCAATTAAAAAGCATTTGCAATGCAATAGGTCTCGCATTTACGCGAGTTTGAGCTATTCGCAATGCAAATAACAATTCCTTTTTTTTTTTAAAACATCAATAAAATGCATTTACAATGCCAAAAGCTTAAACTTGCGTTAATGCGAGACATAAAGCATTGCAAATACTTGTTCTCTTGGACATGGCACACATATTTATGTGTCTTTTTTCTCTTGCATGCTTTGTACGCTGCTTCCGGAGGAGTCTCACCCACTTCTTTCATGTTTTACTGTTGCTCGAATAAAGTTAAATTTCCATTTATTTGTGATGTTTTAATAAAAGTTATTTTATTTTACCAATAAATAAGTGAGTGTATGGGTCTTCTTTTTCTGATAACACTTGTCTGTAGTTTATTGTGAAAATCGGCAGTTGATAGTAGGTTATGACGGAAAACATTGTTTATTTTGCGGTGCACCTACCAAATATAAACCAACAGACTATTATATAAATGAAGCCTGGGTAATTCTATAATGGCAAGGGTTCTATGAGTGTATAACTTTATAACACAATGAGTACTGCCCGTGTGATTTCAGAACCAATAAGGCCCTGCCTAGGGCCACTGAGGCTTCAAGGACTGGCGAGGTCCACCCTGCATATTTAAGTAAAGCCCCGGAGTTGCTGTTCCCCGGTCTTGACTTGGCCTCGAAGCCCCCCGAACAATTCGTAAACAATACCCGGGAAGGTGTCGATCCCCTAGTCTGCGAAACCTGTCTGTGCCCTCCCGCACCTAATTTACATATGAGATTAAGGTCCCCAGTGCTGCAGAGACCACGCAATATAAGAATAGGATTGGCCCCAGAACATTACCCACCAGTGGGCTCATTTAAATGAACAGGTGAGACCCGCTTAATTTTTTTTCTCCATTTTTACCATCCGGATCTGCTTTATTGAAGCAATATGAGGTTTTCCTCCTCGCTTCAATGAGCCAAACAAGAATTTACTATCACAGGGTGGAAGCAATGATCCCGCCCTGTAATAGTAAACATAAATGTCCCGCGGATGCAGACCCCGGGACACTGTATGACCTGCGCCTGGGAGGTGGCGCTCCATAGGGTCATGATGGATTGGTTAATGCATAACTACAGAATTAGTCTAAACGAATACTAACACTAGTTGCACACGTGTAGAACAGCAATCAGAGTGTAGTGAAGAGGCAGAGGAAGCCCAAATCAAAAAATATAAATCCTACCAGAAGTAGGATTACATAGTTTGATCAGCCGACGACCCTGGGATGAGTCGAAACATCTTCACTAAGAAAACGGGTCTTCAGCAGAACGCAAGCAAGCTCAAAATCTTAGTTAGTGCTGCCTTCTTTTTACCTTCTCGCCTCTCGTTGCCAAATTTATGTAGTGAAGAGGAGGACAGCAGTGGATCCGATAAGTAGATTTATTGCAGGAAAAGAAGACACCTTAAACAGCCACCACAGGACCAGACAGCAAGGCAACCGTCTTCTCCAGCATCATGTACAAACTCCCCGAGTTTCCCCTCATGACAGCCCTACATTCTAACATTATATACTTACATTATAGTAGCATTACATTCTAACATTCTACTATGACTTACATTGGAATACTACATAGAGCACATGACTTTACAGCAATGAGTTCACGGTTTAATCCCCCAGACCAGTAGGGGTGAGTAGTTCCCTTCCCCCTCCCTGTATACTATAAACACATACTAACGCTACTTACACAGTTATAAACGCATACTAACACTACTTACACAGTTATACTACAGCACCCAGTATGCTACAGTGCCCACAGCCCATCACTTTACAACAATCAGCTCGGTTTGATCCCTGAGTCTTCACACCGGCAGGCGTGAGTACTTCGCTTCCGACTTCCGGTACAGTATAAACGCACGGTAGAGGTCAGTAGTTTGCTTCCCACTCCCTTTATGGTATAAACGCCTACTAACACTACTTCCAGAGGTATGCTACAAACACCAGAGCACATCACTTTACAGCAATGACCTCACGATTTAGGCTCTCGGTTTTATACCCGAGTATAGCAGCATCTCATCTCAGCACCATGTCACTCTGAGCAACACTGCACTTTCAGTCCGGTATGAGTGACTACTTTGTTTCATACTCCCCCACATAGGTTACAGTGCTCCTATCCTCCTGTTGGCTGCCAACACTTCCTAGTTGCAACAGCTCGCACCGCTCGCAGCCAATAAGCAGCAAGCTCGTGCTCGTAACGCCTCAGCTAATCAGATGGCAGAAATCCCAAATATCGATATCTGTAAATTTATATATCTCTCCAAAACTACTGAACGTATTTACACCAAGTAAACAAAAGCGTGCTTTCTAGACCAAGACTCTTCTCCCTGCCAAATTTGGGGTATTTCTGTTCACCCGTTCGACCTGTAGCCTTGTCTAAAGTTTCCTATGGAAATGAACATGGAGAAAACATGTTGTGGGACCTCCTCTTTTTTTGCCCCCCCTTGATGAATTACACCCAAAAATTTAACATAGGGGCTGATATGAACAAAGAATTAGTTCGGGAAATTTCATGCAGATTCATCAATTGAGGCCAAAGTTGTAAGCAAAACAAAAAATGCTCTTCCTATGAAAACTTGGATCTAACTATAACTACCTACAGGCAACCGCCAGTAGGTAATATATGTATGTGTGTGCATATACACTCAAATATATATACAAAGCTAGAAGGAGCTTCAATGAAAACTTGGTTAACAACTAAACAGGGCTTCTTCAAATGCATTACATATCGTGCTTGTAAATTTGGTGTAAACACAACAAAATACAGCACTCCATTTAAAGAAAAGGAACTTGACATTAAGGGCAAATATAACTGCCGTACGGATTTTGCAGTTTATGTTCTCACGTGCACCTGTGGGCTGAGGTATGTGGGAAGTACGAAGCTCCAGGTGCACGTGTGAATATTACAACATATTAGAGCCATCATGAACTGCGATCCAGCCTATCCAGTCGCAAGACATTTTAAATCTGTACATAATAGGGACATTAGTTGTTTAACCTATTATGTAATTGGCGCTGTTCCTATGCCATGTAGAGGGGGCAATAGGGAAAAATTGTTGAGACAATTAAAAACAAGATATATTTTAAATTTGGATAGTAAATATCCTAATGGTCTCAACAATACGGAGGATTTACACACGTTTCTTTAAACAATCAATTTGACTTTATCATTTAAATATGCTTAGGAGACCATTTAAGAAACTTGTAACATCTAGTTCACTCTTACAGGCTTGTAAATGAGTGAGGCCTCTCAATAACATGGATACAGGATATGGGGTATTTACATGCATTTAGCCCCATCAGTCAGCCTCCAATTCTATATGTGATTCATTGGTTTTAAATAAAAAAAGAAGTCATTATTCTTTTTGCACATATGATCAGCACTAAGCACTTTTTCAATTGCTAATGGAATCATTTGCATGACGATTAGATATATTGAGGTTAACACTTGGGATCAGGTATAGACAAGAATGATATTTTAATCTGGACAACAGAAATTATTTAATGATTTTATTGGGGGACAATTTGTGGCAGCTATTCTTATATAGGCTTATTTTTGCACAGATGTGACTGCATTGAGGCAGGAAATTTGCATGATGCTGAGTTAAAATATTAGCAGCATACTAAAAATCTTGCACATTTTGCACAGATAAATGGACTTATTCTGATAAGAGAGAAGCCCATTGTACGCTTGGTTGATTTGCACAATGCGGCAGCATTTAAGCTGTGATTTGCACATTCAGTCATCAATGTAAACTAAAGGAAAAGAAATAATTACGTTTTTTGCACAAACCATAATATGGTGTTATGTGATTATAAAAATAAGCTTGATGTTAAATGATATGTTACAAGAATATATATTATTATTGTATGGATTTTTTAAATAGTATTTATTGCGTATTTTGCACATACTATTAAGCATTTAAGCTGCTATATTTCAATAACATTGCTGCTACACTCCAAAAATGTTTTACTGTCTAGAATTGTAATCATGCATAACAACGAAGATACTAAAAATAACGTAAGATTCCACAAAATTGATTGTTTTTCACTGAAGTGTGTCTTCACTGTTTATGATCACGTGGTTTTGAACGGTGAAAAAAACATGTATAAATAAACTGACAAGTACTGCATGCCCGTTATGTGAACAAGGGTATTCGTTACCAGAAACTCGTCATGCTGAGTGAGAGAAGGGATAATAAACCTAACTGAGAAGCTCTACATTGCCTGGTGGTCCGTTATTTCTGTGTTGCCACCCTGGAGGAACAGAAAGTATCTGTATATAAATATATATATATATATATATATATATATATATATATATATATATATATATATATATATATATATTATTTTCCACAGTTCTGCTTACAAGCAAGGAGATGCACTCAGGAATACTCAGCATAAATTTATTTGCCCAGTTAACACGCTACGCGTTTCGACAATGAATCTTGTCTTGATCACACGTGATTACCCCTGTGGGTCACAACATAATATACACTTTGTCGGTTATTCATGGACATAGAGGAAGTCCCCTTGCACTGTTATTTTCACTGTTACAAGGCGCCACCATCTTGGAGTGGTAACCATCCTTCATATTTACAATGAAATTATCATTTACAAATACCATTGATTCTCGATACTATTTACATGCATTGTCAGAGAACTCGTTATGATAAGTAAGGTAAAAACCACAATTATTATCACCATCGCGATATTTGTATATGAACTGTTATTAACACAGCCCCGAGGAACCACCATCTTGGAATGGTTTGAGTTAGTATTGACTGTACTACATTGCTTGTATTTCGGCAACACAGTATATTTCCTCATTTTTATACATTTTCTCATTTTGTCAGGTCTAGATTTCTTTCGGACTAGTGCCCCGGTTGGCCCACAAAATGACATAATCAAGGATTAGGTCTCACAGTCTCCCGGAACAAAAGCGCCCCATGTTTCCTCACTTTTGGTTCGGTCTAGTGCCCGATTTAACATCTGTCCCGTGGAGACTTATCCCATGGCAAAGGGTACCCTTCGTGCATACTCCCGATTGAATGTACAATGTTTATAACCCATAATACGGTGCAAAATCAATAAAGTGAAAATATACTTTCATACAGGTGCTCAGTGTCTTTCATCCAATTTTCAGAAGGTCCAGTGTTCTGATCATTTTAACATTGTAAAGTGTCCTATTGATATCTTATTATTAGTTGGCACTAAAGACTTTGGGTTCATTCATTCAAGTCCCATCTTATCAGACTCGTAGCAGGGGGTATTAAGAGTTCAGTTTACAGCCACATTTGTTTTTTAAAATGCATTTGAGCTGCAAATGTAAACACCCCCCCTTTAAAATCAAAGTTTTGTTATTATTACTTATTCCGATATTGGAAGGTTGGTGAAATTAAATATTGCAGGTCATCAGTGCTCATGCAGACACCCTTCTTCAGTGCTTTCCTAGAATCGTTGGCACTTACATCGAACCGCTCTGCTCAAGTGTTCCCAGCTGTTATTCATAACTCGTAATAATACTCCTTTATTAGCAACAACTTAATTAAGAAGTTGATGAATCTAAAAATTGAAACCTATTTCTGCCAGTTGGGTTCCTCCTCCTGAGAGACAAAGCATTACTGTAAGCTATAACAAACTCCAAACAAACAACTACTGTCTGCTTTTAATAAGAATGTGGCATAGTAAATCATGTTCCAGCTGGCTGATACCTTGACAGCACATAGGTGTACTCCTTTTCTATTCTCCATGTTTGTTTTCTCTTGTGCCCACTGCTGGGCATCGCCAGCTCCCATGCAGGGGTACTTTGCTACGCACGCACAGATGGTCATGTTCAGATTTAGTCCAGCTGCTCATTATTTCCTCCCCCTCAAGCAGCTGTTGACTATCATGGATATGGCCTTGTTGGTGTGGCACATTATACCAAGATGAGAGAGGATGCTTTTGAAGAATGGGCTATACATGATGTCAATATCATTCATGAGTGCTATAAGGATGTTGTATTGGTAACATTAATATGCATCAAGATTGCCATTGTTAGTTTTTATAGTTTTATTTGCTGCTTGCAGGTCTCATAAGACTGAATGAAGCTTTCCTGGCTTGAAGTACAGACCCTCATGACTGGTATTGGAGGCTTGAAGGGCATGCAGGCAGATCCCGGTCACTGAGGCCCTAGTGCCCCAGCAGCCCAATGTGCCCCAGCAGCACCTGAGCCAGAGCCCAGCAGCACCTGAGCCAGGGCCCAGCAGCAGACTAGCCCCAGAGCCCAGCAGCGCCTGAGCCAGAGCCCAGCAGCACCTGAGCCAGAGCCCAGCAGCACCTGAGCCAGAGCCCAGCAGCACCTGAGCCAGAGCCCAGCAGCACCTGAGCCAGAGCCCAGCAGCAGACTAGCCACCAGAGCCCAGCAGCACCTGAGCCAGAGTCCAGAAGCAGACTAGCCCCAGAGCCCAGCAGCACCTGAGCCAGAGCCCAGCAGCACCTGAGCCAGAGCCCAGCAGCAGACTAGCCACCAGAGCCCAGCAGCACCTGAGCCAGAGCCCAGCAGAAGACTAGCCCCAGAGCCCAGCAGCACCTGAGCCAGAGTCAAACAGCAGACTAGCCCCAGAGCCCAGCAGCACCTGAGCCAGAGCCCAGCAGCACCTGAGCCAGAGCCCAGCAGCACCTGAGCCAGAGCCCAGCAGCAGACTAGCCACCAGAGCCCAGCAGCACCTGAGCCAGAGCCCAGTAGCAGACTAGCCCCAGAGCCCAGCAGCACCGGAGCCAGAGCCCAGCAGCACCCGAGCCAGAGCCCAGCAGCACCTGAGCCAGAGCCCAGCAGCACCTGAGCCAGAGTCCAGAAGCAGACTAGCCCCAGAGCCCAGCAGCACCTGAGCAAGAGCCCAGCAGCACCTGAGCCAGAGCCCAGCAGCACCTGAGCCAGAGCCCAGCAGCAGACTAGCCACCAGAGCCCAGCAGCACCTGAGCCAGAGCCCAGTAGCAGACTAGCCCCAGAGCCCAGCAGCACCGGAGCCAGAGCCCAGCAGCACCCGAGCCAGAGCCCAGCAGCACCTGAGCCAGAGCCCAGCAGCACCCGAGCCAGAGCCCAGCAGCACCTGAGCCAGAGCCCAGCAGCACCTGAGCCAGAGCCCAGCAGCACCTGAGCCAGAGCCCAGCAGCACCTGAGCCAGAGCCCAGCAGCATACTAGCCCCAGAGCCCAGCAGCACCTGAGCCAGAGCCCAGCAGCAGACTAGCCCCAGAGCCCACACCAAAGAGAAATGGATGGACTTTTGACGGAAAATGTCCCTATGTTTATACACGCCCATTGGGGATTGGTTTAGGAAAACATGTTGTTAGTATACACCAGCTAAATGCCCCTCACAGCTTTGTATGGATTGTGTGGAAGAAGTTACTGGTCATCTAGGCCCCCATATAGTACTGCCGCTGAATGGCACACCAGGTGTGTTTTCGCATTTGTTTTATTTTGCATTTCTTTTTAGATTGCGCAAATTCAACCCAAAGGTAATGACGCACTTTACATGGGAATCAGTTACATTACACAAGGACACTTTCATGGTTTTTTGGCACCGCGAGGTTAAGTGATATTTCCAGAATCACAGGATGTTGTTGAGCCGATGCCGAGACTCCTTCCTTGTTTTTCCACTGTTGGCAGCTCTTGCTGTTACGACACATCCTTTCCCCTTTGCTCCGACAGGGAAGGCATGACCATGTAAGGACAGCGATGAAGACTATGGGGAACTCTGGGCCATATTATCAAGAAAGGGCGATACATTATCGCCGCTTTTATTGGCAGGAAACTGCCGCTAAAGCAGCGATAATGGGCTTGATAATATGCCCTTTCTTGATAATATGGCCCTCTGTCCTTGTGCTGGTCATAATGTGGCCCATGCCAGGCCGTGTTTAAACCTCCCAGTGAGGCATTTTAAATGATTCCTATTGTTTTCTAAAACACCAGCCTACCTTTGCTGAAACATTGCGCACTCACTCTTTCGGTCAAGGGGTGCCTAGAGGTGATCCATTTCCGCATGTTGTGCTATCCTAGTATCATATTCCATTCATCAGTTCCTCCCAGTCATTCAGTCTGGGCTGATCATTGGGGAGTGGGAGCTTTCTTCCTGTGCCTCCAGCTCCTCCTCCTCACCCAGGGGTGAAGTCCTGGACTCGCTTCATTCTGCCCCGGCAGGGGTAGAGCCTGTCTAAGCCCATTGGGCCATGCGCACTTGGGAGTTGCCTCTATTGCTGTGTCGCTGGCTATATGAACTTACATGAGCACTACAAGATTATGCAAAATACATATTGTCCCTTAGTTTGTCACCTCTATCAAGGGCAGCATTATGAAAGTCATCTGTGGCAGCAATAGCACACCTATTCTTTCGAAGAGTACAGATGTGTCCATTGTAATGTAATGGTGGTTGGTGATATCTCCGAATAGGACACTTTACTCCACACACTTTTACTCCGCGTGCCATTACCCTGCAGTTTTTACACCGCAAAATATTTTACAACACGGGGCTTTGCAACGCAATCCATTACAATGCATTCCCCATTACATTAGAGCAGGTGATCGCATTGTGGAGGGATTTTGCTTGTTTGAAGGGGGAACTTAATCTCAGGAGGGGAAACCCTGCAAAAGAGTGTGAGTTTAGAGGTTTAGGATTGTGGGCAAATAATTTTTGTGGCAGGGATCGAAAGTTTGGAGAAATAGGTGATGGTGGATTGGCCCTTGGGTACATGAAGCTGTGATGAGGCAACAGCTTGGCACTGAACAGATTGCTGTGAGCCAAAGGAGTCTCTTGACCTGAGCCCTGGAGGCCCACCAGTAAATGTCACCTGGATCTCTGGTGCCAGCATTGTCCTGGGAATCCACTTCACCTCAGGTTAACTGGGCGAGAGGAGGAAGAGGAGGAGAATGGGTTGGGCATAGTAAGTAATTGCAGGAGGTAAGAGGATAAAAGGAAGGGCTGCTAGAAGGGAAGGCAGAAGAAGCTGTGGACAGGAGCTGCAACTGTGAAGATAAACTGACGTTTGTGAAGCTGAGGTGAGAAGAGGGCGAGGTGGAGTATTTATTTTGTGAGGGCATGGCACCCAGAAACCACAACGATTCAGGTCTAGAGTGTGGGTTGAAACATTGCATCCTTTGGCTAGTCCTGACTTTAGACACAAAAGTACTTTGCATTCTAGGACATTTAGAACCTTACTGAGCCCTTGCCCATTTGGTCTGGTATTAAAAACTTTAAGGCAATCTGCCTTCTGGTTTAAGGATTGCCTTACTGTAAGTGATCCCATTCCACCTTATTAGCATCATGAAAGATAAGCATGTTTATTAACTGGCCCTGTTCATGAAACCTTCTGTGCTGCAGCTTCTTCTCCCAGGTAAATACATTCAGGACACTTAAAGTAGTTCTACAGAGCTCATGTGGACAGTGAGCTGCAAGGGGCAAATTGTGAGGGACAAGCTGCAAGGACAAACGGTGAGGGACAAGCTGCGAGAGACAAACTGTGAGGGACAACCTGCAAGGGACATACTGTAAGGGACAAGGGACAAACTTTGAGGGACAAGCTGCGAGAGCCAAACTGTGAGGGATAAGCTGCAAGGGACAAGCTGCAAGGGACAAACTGTGAGGGACAAGCTGCAAGGGACATATTATAAGGGACAAGATGCAAGCAACAAACTGTAAGGGACAAGTTAAAAGGGGCAAACTGTAAGGAACAAGGGGCATACTGTGAGGGACAAACTGCAAGGGACAAACTGTAGGGGACACGCTGAAAGGGACAAACTGTAAGGGACAAGCTGCAAGCGATAAACTGTGAGGGACATGCTGCAAGGGACATATTGCAAGGGACAAGCTGCAAGGGACAAACTGTGAGCATCAAGCTGCAAGAGACAAACTGTAAGCGACAAGGGACAAACTGTGTGAAACAAGCTGCAAGGGACAAACTGTGTGAAACAAGCTGCAAGGGACAAACTGTGGGGCAAGCAGCAAGGGACAAACTGTGGGACAAGGGACAAACTGTGTGAAACAAGCTGCAAGGGACAAACTGTGTGAAACAAGCTGCAAGGGACAAACTGGGGCAAGCAGCAAGGGACAAACTGTGGGACAAGGGACAAACTGTGGGACAAGGGACAAACTGTGTGGGACAAGAGGCAAGAGACAAACTGTGGGACAAGCTGCAAGGGACAAACTGTGAGCAGCAAGCTGCAAAGGACAAACAGTGAGAGGTAAGCTGCAAAGGGCATACTACTAGGGGCAAGTTGCATGGGACATATTGCAAGGGCCAAACTGTGAGGGACAAGCTACTAGGGACATAGTACAAGGAACATACTGTAAGAGACAAGCTTCAAGGGACAAACTGTGAAGGACCAACTGCAAGGGACACACTGTAAGGGACAAGCTGCAAGAGACCAAGTGTAAGGGACCAACTGCAAGGGTCAAACTGAGAGGGATAAGCTGCAAGGGACACACTGTGAGGGACAAGCTGCAGGGAACACACTGTGAGGGACAAGCTGCAAGGAACACACTGTGAGGGACAAGCTGCAAGGAACACACTGTGAGGGACAAGATGCAAGGGACATACTGTGAGGGACAAGCTGCAGGGAACACACTGTGAGGGACAAGCTGCAAGGAACACACTGTGAGGGACAAGCTGCAAGGAACACACTGTGAGGGACAAGCTGCAAGGAACACACTGTGAGGGACAAGCTGCCAGGGACATACTGTGAGGGACAAGCTGCCAGGGACACACTGTGATGGACAAGCAGCAAAGGGACAAACTGTGGGACAAGCAGCAAAGGGACAAACTGTGGGACAAGCAGCAAAAGGACAAACTGTGAGGGACAAGTTACAAGGGACAAACTGTGTGGGACAAGCTGCAAGGGACACACTGTGGGACAAGCTGCAAGGGACAAACAGTGAGAGGTAAGCTGCAAGGGACAAACAGTGAGTGGCAAGCTGCAAGGTACAAATGGTGAGAGGTAAGCTGCAGGGGGCATACTGCTAGGGACAAGCTACTAGGGACATAGTACAAGGGACACACTGTAAGAGACAGGCTTCAAGGGACAAACTGTGAAGGACAAACTGCAAGGGACACACTGTGAGGGACAAGCTGCAAGAGACAAAGTGTAAGGGACCAACTGCAAGGGACACACTGTGAGGGACAAGCTGCAAGGGACACACTGTGAGAGACAAGCTGCAAGGGACACACTGTGAGGGACAAGCTGCAAGGGACACACTGTGAGGGACAAGCTGCAAGGAACATACTGTAAGGGACAAGCTGCAAGGGACAAACTGTCCTTGAGGCACACAAGCCCGCTCCTGCCTTTTGCCATTATAAGGCGATTCAGGTGGGCCACTATGTGGCATGGTAAATCTACCCCTCACCACCACTGTTGTTACTGATATTGGGGGCAGGGGAAGAAAGGAAAAAACTGCCCCATTACAAGTTGGATACTAAGGGTACACTTATAAAAGGGAGGGCACTGAAGAATCGGGAATACTGCACCAAGTTCCTTGTGTAATTCTTCATTTCTCCCAGAAGTTCACATCCAGCGCATAGATACACTTACTGGTGATTGGTCACGCTATATCCAATTGATTGACTGATTAAGGAGTTTCACAAAGAACACGGCCTGGTATTAAATAGGGTAAACTCAAGCTGAATTAACAAAGATCCCCAGATTCAGTGTATTTCTCCCAATTTCGATGGAGCCGATAACTCCCAAATTGTAATCGGCATCTAGGCGATCAAGAAGTTACAACCTGTAACAAGCCATCGGCGAACAACCAGAGACCAGCTGGGGATGTGGCATGTCAAGGATCCAGGGGCGTAGGTTCCGGGTGGGGTGCTCAGGGTGTTACACCTCCCTAATAAATGTATTCTGTAGCAGTGGTGGCTGGCAGGGAACGGGATGGCGCGGTGGGTGAGGGGGGATGAAACCACCCCCCAAAAAACACTTACCTCTTCGGCTGGGAGCGTCTCTCCTCCGCTTCCCTGCCGACGTCCCCGAACAAAAGCAGGAACTGGAAGCACACACAGATTCCCTCCCTAAGCGAATTACAACACTGAATGCAGGGTTGTGATTGGTCTGAGCGCCCTGGTTTGGTATTCAAATGGGGAATGGCAGACTGGGCATGCTCCTCACCAGGCTGTGTAATGTAGCCTGGTGGGGAACATGCTTAGTGTGCATGACTGTTTGGCCGCCCAAATGGCTGGGCAAAAAGTCACCAACACTTAGAGTGTGCCCACCACTCTTCCCTCTGTGACCTTAGCCCGCCCTCCCTAACCCAGCCCCGCAGTTACCCCCCCAAATTATAATAGCGAAGTTATTATCATTTTATTTCTTCTTTTTTCTATGCTTTGAAAGAAGTAGGGCGACCCTCCTCCGCCTTAGTGGAGGAGCCGCCCCTGTTCTGCAGTAAATTGTAGTAAATCATTGGCTACAGGTGATTAAAGTTGGATTTGGAGAGGTGTTCGGATTTCCCATGGGATTCTACATATACATGTAGAAAACACCCAGCCACACTCTCTAGTCTCTGTTTTAAAGGTCTTAACATATGGTTATTTTACAAAATATTGAGTTGTAAGTACCCCCAATATTGTCAGTCCTCTCCCTTCCTGCTGCTCTTTATGCTCCTCATATAATGTATTTCAACCAGCGAGATTGTTTGGAAATCTGAAGCCCAACCCCCATTACCACCCAATCCTACTGACAAAGCTCCTTCCCTGCATGGGTCCTCTTGCAAACACTTTGTAACTTCTCACTCCCTAACCTGCCTACTGCGGCTTCCTCCCACTGATCCAGGTCAGACTCATCAGGCCTACCTACTCCTCGTCCTACACACTCCTCGCTCTCCTCTTTACCCTTCCCTTTCTTTCCTCCTTTGCCCTCCTCTCATTCCCAGTCTTTCTCGCTCAACCTTAACCTTGCCTGATTCCTCCTCCAACTTTAGCTGTTTTATCCCATTAAACTCTCTTCCTCTGACACTCTCCTCCTGCTAACTTTATTATACTTCCTCTGTAGCAACCCCAGCACAGGATTATTCTTGAGGGGAGTCAGAAGGATATATTACAACATGAAAATATAGTTAATTAGTATAAAAGTATTATTTCACAATAATTTACAAATATCCTGAGTGAGACAAAATATTTCAGCAAAAGAAAACAAACAATTGACTCTCAAGTAATGAGATCATGAGTAGAGGCGGATCGTTTTTATTAGGATGACCACCGGCCGACACGTGTTTCTCTGAGTTAAATGGCTGTGACTTCCTCAGGGTAATGTTTTACCCCACGACACAAAACGTTCATCAATTTCGTCATCTATCTAGAACTCACATTTAAAGTTAGCCTTAGTGGCGCTCCTTGTCCTCATCTAAGCAACTATCAACCGCACAGTACTTAAGTGCACAGTTATATTCATCTAATGAAAAAGGATTTAATCTAATTCTACGGCTCGTCACCAATCTTCATGAGGAACAGGTAAATACTACCAGGGGCGGCTACTCAGCTAAGGCGGAGGAGCGTCGCCCCACTGCTCTCAGAGCAGGAAAAAGGGAAAATAAAAGGATAATAACATTGTTATTATCGTTTTGTTTTTCTTAGCTACGGGGCTGGGTTAGGGCGGGGCAGGGCAGGTGTCACACGGGGAGGAATGGTTCATGCACTTAAGTGCGCATAATGGTTTCGCCAGGAGTCTTGGGCCGGCCAAACAGTCATGTGCACTTAGCATGTTCTCCACCGGGCTGTAATACACAGTCTGGGTAAAAAACATGCACATGCTCCCAGTCCCTCTCTGAGCGCCGAACCACAGTGCTCAGACCAATAACCATGCTGCATTGCAGAGTTGTGATTGGCTTAGGGGAGCCTGTGTGATTTCTGCTTCCAGGACTCATCATGAAGCAAAGCAACGACGGAGGAGAGACTGCGGCTGTGAGTAGATAAGTCTTTTAAAAAATATATTTTTCCCCCCTGCCCGTCCACCCCAATTCCCTGCTAGCCACCACTGAAGGCTACCAAAGAAATCCAAACCTGCAATTTGAAAACCACTATGCATCCGTGCTGGTACTCAGTGAGGGCCGGATGTATCATTCTATTTCAATGCTCTTGCATCTCTCATGGTGTCACAAGGGGCAACACAATACTTTGGTCAGATTTACCAAACAACGCACGCAAGGCCATGTTGCCTGGCCCTGCATTGCATGGTAAATCTGGAGTAACACTCGGCAGCGCGAGTCCCTGCCTTGCATTGCCTGGCCCTGCATCGCTTGGTAAATCTGGAGTAACACAAGGCAGTGCGAGTCCCTGCCTCGCATTGCCTGGCCCTGCATCGCTTGGTAAATCTGGAGTAACGCAAGGCAGTGCGAGTCCCTGCCTTGCATTGCCTGGCCCTGCGTCGCTTGGTGAATCTGGAGTAACCCACGGCAGTGCGAGTCCCTGCCTTGCATTGACTGGCCCTGCGTCGCTTGGTGAATCTGGAGTAACGCACGGCGGTGCGAGTCCCTGCCTTGCATTGCCTGGCCCTGCATCGCTTGGTAAATCTGGAGTCACACACAGCGGTGCGGGTCCCTGCCTTGCATTCCCTGGCCCTGCATCGCTTGGTAAATCTGGAGTAACGCACGGCAGCGAGAGTCCCTGCCTTGCATTGCCTTGCCCTGCATCGCTTGGTAAATCTGGAGTAAGGCAAGGCAGTGCGAGTCCCTGCCTTGCATTGCCTGGCCCTGCATCGCTTGGTAAATCTGGAGTAACGCATGGCAGTGCGAGTCCCTGCCTTGCATTGCCTGGCCCTGCATCGCTTGGTAAATCTGGACTAACACAAGGCAGTGCGAGTCCCTGCCTTGCATTGCCTGGCCCTGCGTTGCTTAGTAAATCTGGAGTAACACAAGTCAGTGCGAGTCCCTGCCTCGCATTGCCCTGCATTGCTTGGTAAATCTGGAGTAACGCAAGGCGGTGCGAGTCCCTGCCTTGCATTGCCAGGCCCTGCGTCGCTTGCTGAATCTGGAGTAACCCACGGCAGTGCGAGTCCCTGCCTCGCATTGCCTGGCCCTGCATCGCTTGGTAAATCTGGAGTAACGCAAGGCAGTGCGAGTCCCTGCCTTGCATTGCCTGGCCCTGCGTCGCTTGGTGAATCTGGAGTAACCCAAGGCAGTGCGAGTCCCTGCCTTGCATTGCCTGGCCCTGCGTTGCTTAGTAAATCTGGAGTAACACAAGTCAGTGCGAGTCCCTGCCTCGCATTGCCCTGCCCTGCATCGCTTGGTCAATCTGGAGTAACGCAAGGCGGTGCGAGTCCCTGCCTTGCATTGCCAGGCCCTGCGTCGCTTGCTGAATCTGGAGTAACCCACGGCAGTGCGAGTCCCTGCCTCGCATTGCCTGGCCCTGCATCGCTTGGTAAATCTGGAGTAACGCAAGGCAGTGCGAGTCCCTGCCTTGCATTGCCTGGCCCTGCGTCGCTTGGTAAATCTGGAGTAACGCACGGCGGTACGAGTCCCTGCCTTGCATTGCTCTGCCCTGGGAAGGCGTTCCGTGGGTAGCGAGTTGGCGTTCCACCCATCCACCTACAGACTTTGGCACATTCCTTGATTTACCATTACTGGTGGACCTGGGAATGTGTCAGAATGCTCCGCCTTCTCCTCGCTCTTTGTACGTGTGCTGCATTCAGAGAAAAAGCTTCAAAGGATTGATATTGTGTAGCAAGGTGTCCCTTTATGCACAAAACCATCCTGCCTGCAATGGATAAACCCTTGCACCGTGATGCAACCGTGCCTGCGTTGCTGCTAGGCAGGAGACTGTGCACCAGCGCAGGCAGAGAGCAAGGTGCCCCTTTCTGCACAAAACCATCCTGCCTGCAATGGATACACCCTTGCACCGTGATGCAACCGTGCCTGCTTTGCTGCTAGTAAGTGGACTGTGCACCAGCGCAGGCAGAGAGCAAGGTGTCCCTTTATGCACAAAACCATCCTGCCTGCAATAGATAAACCTTGCACCGTGATGCAACCGTGCCTGCGTTGCTGCTAGGCAGCAGACTGTGCACCAGCGCAGGCAGAGAGCAGAAATGTGCTATATCTTGGTAAATATGGGGCGTTCCTGCCCTCGTCCTTTCACGCAGCGCAGTGCAGCAAGGTGGGTGGCTGTGTTGCATTGCGTGAAATATTAATAAATCTGCCCTAACAGTCCAAACACACAGGTCGAGCAAAGGATTTGTGCCTCAAAAATCCACACGATACAAAAGGGGATGATGGACGGAGCGTTTGAGCAAATCAAACACTCACCCCCAGTCAACTGATCTGGGTTTAATCCATCAGCATTCTTTAGCCCACTCAGCCACCCCAGTTCAGACATGGCTATATGCAAATCAGTCTGACCCTGTGCCTCATGGGAACAGTCCAGCCCGAACTGCCAAGCCATGTCTTCCCTGGACCGGAAACAAGCACCCTGGGACCGGTTTCGGATTCATAATCCTCATCAGCCAGGCTATCTTGAAAGCAGTGGCCAAGTGAGCAAGGGACTCACGTATGAGCATACCCTGCCACACTTAGGGCGAACAAAGCGATACAAAAGGGGATGATGGACGGAGCGTTTGAGCAAATCAAACACTCCCCCCCAGTCAACTGATCTGGGTTTAATCCATCACCATTCTTTGCCCACTCAGCCACCCCAGTTTAGACATGGCTATATGCAAATCAGTCTGACCCTGTGCCTCATGGGAACAGTCCAGCCCAAACTGCCAAGCCATGTCTTCCCTGGACCGGAAACAAGCATCCTGGGACCGGTTTCGGATTCATAATCCTCATCAGCCAGGCTATCTGGATTCCAGTGGCCAAGTGAGCAAGAGACTCACGTCTGAGCATACCCTGCCACACTTAGGGCGAACAAAGCGATACAAAAGGGGATGATGGACGGAGCGTTTGAGCAAATCAAACACTCACCCCCAGTCAACTGATCTGGGTTTAATCCATCACCATTCTTTAGCCCACTCAGCCACCCCAGTTCAGACATGGCTATATGCTAATCAGTCTGACCCTGTGCCTCATGGGAACAGTCCAGCCCGAACTGCCAAGCCATGTCTTCCCTGGACCGGAAACAAGCATCCTGGGACCGGTTTCGGATTCATATTCCTCATCAGCCAGGCTATCTTGAATCCAGTGGCCAAGTGAGCAAGGGACTCACGTCTGAGCATACCCTGCCGCACTTAGGGCGAACAAAGCGATACAAAAGGGGATGATGGACGGAGCGTTTGAGCAAATCAAACACTCACCCCCAGTCAACTGATCTGGGTTTAATTCATCACCATTCTTTAACCCACTCAGCCACCCCAGTTCAGACATGGCTATATGCAAATCAGTCTGACCCTGTGCCTCATGGGAACAGTCCAGCCCGAACTGCCAAGCCATGTCTTCCCTGGACCGGAAACAAGCATCCTGGGACCGGTTTCGGATTCATTATCCTCATCAGCCAGACTATCTTGAATCCAGTGGCCAAGTGAGCAAGGGACTCACGTCTGAGCATACCCTGCCACACTTAGGGCGAACAAAGCGATACAAAAGGGGATGATGGACGGAGCGTTTGAGCAAATCAAACACTCACCCCCAGTCAACTGATCTGGGTTTAATCCATCACCATTCTTTAGCCCACTCAGCCACCCCAGTTCAGACATGGCTATATGTAAATCAGTCTGACCCTGTGCCTCATGGGAACAGTCCAGCCCGAACTGCCAAGCCATGTCTTCCCTGGACCGGAAACAAGCATCCTGGGACCGGTTTCGGATTCATAATCCTCATCAGCCAGGCTATCTTGAATCCAGTGGCCAAGTGAGCAAGGGATTCACGTCTGAGCATACCCTGCCACACTTAGGGTGAACAAAGCGATACAAAAGGGGATGATGGACGGAGCGTTTGAGTAAATCAAACACTCACCCCAGTCATCTGATCTGGGTTTAATCCATCACCATTCTTTAGCCCACTCAGCCACCCCAGTTCAGACATGACTATATGCAAATCAGTCTGACCCTGTGCCTCATGGGAACAGTCCAGCCCGAACTGCAAAGCCATGTCTTTCCTGGACCGGAAACAAGCATCCTGGGACCGGTTTCGGATACATAATCCTCATCAGCCAGGCTATCTTGAATCCAGTGGCCAAGTGAGCAAGGGACTCACGTCTGAGCATACCCTGCCACACTTAGGGCGAACAAAGCGATACAAAAGGGGATGACGGACGGAGCGTTTGAGCAAATCAAACACTCACCCCCAGTCAACTGATCTGGGTTTAATCCATCACCATTCTTTAGCCCACTCAGCCACCCCAGTTCAGACATGGCTATATGCAAATCAGTCTGACCCTGTGCCTCATGGGAACAGTCCAGCCCGAACTGCCAAGCCATGTCTTCCCAGTGGCCAAGTGAACAAGGGACTCACGTCTGAGCATACCCTGCCACACTTAGGGCGAACAAAGCAATACAAAAGGGGATGATGGCCACTGGATTCAAGATAGCCTGGCTGATGAGGATTATGAATCCGAAACCGGTCCCAGGATGCTTGTTTCCGGTCCAAGGAAGACATGGCTTGGCAGTTCGGGCTGGACCGTTCCCATGAGGCACAGGGTCAGACTGATTTGCATATAGCCCTGTAAGGGGTGTCCGGGGGGCCCATGGGACCCCCTCTATCCCCACCAGCGGGCTGCCATCACGGGGTGTACTGCTTTAAGGTGGCGTACTGTCAGTGCGCCTCCAGAGGGCTTCTTTGCCTCTGTCCCTGCGTCTATGGCGCTGGCGAAGAGGCAATAGGATTCCCTCATTTGAATGGGGCACGACCCCTGCAGATAGCACTAGCGCTTTATGTGCGCCAGCGTTATCGGTATTACAGAAGGGGACGCACAAGTCTGAGGCCCCTTCTGTAATACCAGAGTGCCCCGGGAAATCGCAAAGTGGGCGCAACCACCCATTGCGCCCCCGGGTCACTCTCCATAATACGGCCCCAGTTGTGTTACAGACATACACATTCATTTTTGTTAGGCACGGGGAGATTTTGTCCAGAATTACAGAATGTTGAGGGTCACTGCAGAGACTCAAACTCAGTACCCCAACCTGAGCGCTCTTGTCATTTGGCCACGTCCTCTCCTTATTAGTGTTTAATTGGTAAAACAAATAAGTGCTGGGGTCCAATGGTTTGCTCTGAAGTATCTGGCGCTATCTAACTTTGGAGTGTGAAATACTGAGGCTGCCAGGGCCGGACTGGCCGTAGCGGGCACCTGGCGTTACCCCAGTTGACCGCCAGGGTGGGTGCCGGATTTGGGCCCAGGGCGGCCGTATTTGTTACTGAGGGCCTGCAGTACCGGCCCCTGGTAACAAAATCGTCCAAAACCGGTGCATGCAAACAGCTTGGCCACACCCCCTCAGCCCCCCAGGGGGGCAGCCGAGCAGTTTGCCAAGGCCGGTTTGGGTTCCCAGTCCAGCCCTGAAGGCTGCGTTGCCTTGATTCCTCCTCAGGCCTCTCATATCCACCACCCAGGGGCTTCCTGCCCCACCTCACTCCTGCAGGTTCTTACTCATCCCTACTTTCTCCCTTTGTGACTGTTTTTCCGTTTCTCCTTCCTTCCTCCTTGAGCGTGTTTCTTTCTCTTGCTCTAGGGATAAGTGTCGGTCCCCCAAAAGAGTTCTGGGGGCCCCTACCTGCAACCACCAGCTCAAATTAAGCATGATTGGTAGACTTGTGATGCTGCTGAAGGTTGGTAAATCAATAAAAATATATATATTGAAAAATGGTAAGTTGTAAAATCTATTAAAAATATATTGAAAAAAAATAACGCTTGGACATGGCAAAACCAATGTAAATGGCATTTTCAACATCCAGCAACAGTGTCAGACTCGCTCTGCACACTGAACCCTCTCAAGAGCAGGGAACGTTTTGAGTATGTCTGACAGGCCCGCGAAACTCCTCCTGGCGAGCAGCAGGCGGGACTTAGCTCAGTAACGATCAATAACGCGCAATACAGCAGTGTCATATGCATTATTAAGTTGTATGTAAGCACATTGCAATCTATTATCTCTCTTCCTTAAAAACACACTTACCTTTACAATATTTGTGTTGTCAGTTCTCTTGCTGCAATATTTTAGGAGCAATATGTTTGTGGCTGATAGTCAACCAATCATCTTCCTCATCACTTTACTTCGCCAGTAGAACAAAACAGCATATAAAGTATTCGACAAACAATACACATAGCATCTTAATATACAAACTTTAAGAGTACAAATATGTTTGCAGTTCTTTCACAATTTCCAATTAAACCTCTATGATTTGGCACAGCACAGCTAAAAAGAGAGAGAATAAGTATAAAGAATACATATATTACTTTCATTGTATTTCATATACAGAAGTTGTTTTCTCCTTTTTAAGGCACACCATAAAAACAAGCCAGGCAATAGCATGTACAAAGGACCAGGCAACGACTGCAAGAAATAGAGAGCGCGGCGACATTGTCTAAAATAAAAACCAGGGATGAGCGGGAGGATGTATCTTTTCCTTTCCTCATTATACCGACTACAGAAGTACAAGAGATGAGGTTCCCCTTGAGAGGACCCTGCATCACATGGGCCAAGTGAAAGAGCATCTCCAGAGTAAGAACTGGAAGGGAAGCCTCACAGGAGGGGAGTGAACTTCAAACCAAACCTCAGCAATACAGATCTGTGTTGTGCGTTCACAACAAAGCATAGATATGTAGTGCCAATTTTATTTGTTCTAGGTGCAAAATTATATTGTATGACCCAAGATTTCATATCATTAGAGCCCCACCTATCTCTGTTGGTTTGGGCAGTCCAGCAGAATTTCTTGAGTTAGCTTTAAGGATCCTCTTCTCCAATCTGGATGCCATAAGAGAGTCGGAGCAGAGCGGATCTGATCCAAATTGTAAGGGCCATCCAGGTCAAAGGGACAATTCTAGCTGGAGCACGATTAGGGGACGCCTACCAATCTTTTCCGAAAGCTGTCCGCCATTCGATGTGAGTCAGATGTATTCGTCATCCCCACACGACTGCCCCATATGTAGTGACCGATATCCATTTTGCCTCATAAATATTTTTAATTGTATCTTTGGATCCAATCGTTTTTATGAATCTAAACGGAGCCCCTCTACGTCCTTCCATTAGAAGCTCTCTGTTCTCCACCATGTTTTGCCATGTATTTCTTTAGTCAATTAGTACTCCCAAATGGGAGAAAGTATCCACCACCTCCAATTTTCTTCCTTCTATAGTTAGTCTTGGCTGTTTTTCAAGTCTCGCTCCTACCACAAGCACATAAGCCGTAGATTAATTCACCCTGAGGTCTAGGTTCTTCATGAATTTAGCATATGTTTCTATGAGGGTCTGCAGTGTGTTGCCAGTTCGTGCCACTAGCACCGCATCATCTGCATATAGGAGTAACAGGACTGAAGATGAGTTAATAAAAGGGACATCTGAGGTAGACCCACCAGCGTGGCTTTCACACCATTAAGCTATAGTGAGACTAGGAAGTGGGCAAGTACACACCCCTGTCTCACCCCACTGGTGATTCCAAAGTGTCTTGTACATTCGCTCTGTCTACCGTAATGGACACACGCTGAAGCCGAAGTGTACATCTCTCGAACGTAATTGATTATGGACTTCTCCCCACCCATACCTTCCATTATTGCCCATAGTTTATCGTGGGCCATGCAATCGAAGGCGGATGATAGATCCATAAATGCCATGTAAAGATGGTCTTCCTTAGCCACAGTGTACTTGGCAATTAACAAATTTAGGTTGAGGCACTGGCACACGATATTACATCATCAAACAACCTCTTGGTTGCAAAGTATATTTATTTGCAAATATCAACATATAAGGTATTAAAGTAGGCAAAATGGCAATTAGCAACAAAAAAATATTCAAATAAAATTCTAGGTATCACAATGCATTATAAAATCACATCTAAGAAAAAAATTGGTTAAAAGAAAGATTTATTGTTCTTCATATATCATGAACCTGGGGCCTCCCTAGTGGTTACAATCTAAAAAGATAAAAGATCTTGTCTCCATTTAATGAGACAGTTGCAATTAGTTAAAAACAGTCGACGCAGCGTTTCGGTGTAGTTTCCACCTTCATCAGGACGTAACAATTTCTTGTATTTACAATCTTATTGTATTCATAGGGTTATGTGTCATCACTTCCGGTATACTACAATAAATCTTTCTAACATTGTGCTGTTATCATTAATACATTTATGTATTTTAAGTTGCAGTGATCATGAACGAAAGTCATGATTTCTTAATTTGTGAACATATATTAAAAAGTACTGTGTTGCTGAGATATGAATGAGCCAGCAAGTTCTACTGTTTCTATGCCCAGGTGCATAAAGATAGGGCAATCGCCAAGCCTATGCTACATTCCATAAAGTTATATGGAATAGAGTACCCCCTACTATTCATTCTAAGGGCCTAATTATGTGCTTTTTGGTCCATTGGACCTCCAAACATGCGGTGGAGGTGCAGTGGCAGTCAGGTACTGCCGGATTACGACTAAGGTGGTCAGACCGCCATAGGACCACTGCAACCGGTGGCATGGTGGTCTGAAGCCACAATATGCTTGGCGGTGTCGCTGCAGCAGTGCAAAGCATATTCGAGTTTCCTCACTGGTAATGGTCTCGTGGCAGTGCTCAAGCCATGAAAATGCGGGTGTGGAGGAAACTAAGTTAGGGGCCCCTGTTGCCTCTGAGCCTATGGATACAGGGGGGGGGCACATGATGTATGAGATTGTATGGTTGCAGACATAAAAAGTGAAAGGAAAGTCTGTTGGGCAAAAATAAATACACCACAAATCAGTTAGTAATTTGAAATACAAATATAATAGAATCAGTTAAATGTTACATCAGAATAAAAAATGTTGTAGCTCAAACTGCAGAGAGTCCATCTTTCCTGTTATGACCCAGACCGTTTTAAAAATAAACTTGTTAACATAAATATTTTCTTTCTGCTGATCACTGTTTATTTTAGAAAAGGAGATCATTAGAATGAAAAATCAGTTAGCATTTTCCTTCTTTAGACAGCAGCTGAAATAATGCACCATCATCTGTCAGCAATGATCCTCTGTGACTTGCCTTTCATCTTGGCTGCTGGCTCCGGCATGCAACATCGCGACACAACTGTGGTAACTTACTGCATCTGAGCAGCAATGCCATTTTGTTAATACAGAAACATCACAACTTGACTGGAATAAGGTAATCAGAAGCAGGATTTTGGACAGGAATTGCAGGCTACAATGAGAGTCATAAGGTTAGAAGATGAATATGGAAATTATTTATTGAGCACAAACAATGACCCTGAGTGTTATCTCACGCTGGCACAACACACAAGTTACAGACAAACATCCTAGAAAGGTCAACAACAAAATTTTAAAAATCTGAAGATTAAAAGAGTTGCCTAAATAAGTACTTTTTCAAATTTGCAGTAGACATCTTACCCCTTGATCTCCTGGGGGAGTCAGTTCATATATTTAGTGGTGCAGACAGAGAAGAACTAGTCACTGGACCAATTTCTCCAGCTTTTGGGGATAATAAACAGAAGCTATGAACTGCACCTCAAATATGTCAGGAATGTATTCTACAAATGTGTTTTTCAGAAAAGGGCAGCATACTCTGTAGAATGCAGAGATACAGAAAGAACACAGACCTCCGGATAGAGAGACAGTTAAGCTCCACTTCACTCACACCTGATCCTGACTGACTGGCCTAGCACCTAAAGATCAGAGGGGGACACGTCCCACGTCACTGAATCTCGCTCTGTCACTAGGGCATGTCCCAGGCCTCTGCTGCATGGCCTGGCAGCTGAAGATCAGAGGGGGACACGTCCGACGTCACTGAATCTCGCTCTGTCACTAGGGCATGTCCTAGCCCTCTGCTGCATGGCCTGGCACCTGAAGATCAGAGGGAGACACGTCCAACGTCACTGAATCTCGCTCTGTCACTAGGGCATGTCCCAGCCCTCTGCTGCATGGCCTGGCAGCTGAAGATCAGAGGGAGACACGTCCGACGTCACTGAATCTCGCTCTGTCACTAGGGCATGTCCCAGCCCTCTGCTGCATGGCCTGGCACCTGAAGATCAGAGGGAGACACGTCCGACGTCACTGAATCTCGCTCTGTCACTAGGGCATGTCCCAGCCCTCTGATGCATGGCCTGGCACCTGAAGATCAGAGGGAGACAAGTCCTACGCCACTGAATCTCGCTCTGTCACTAGGGCATGTCCCAGCCCTCTGCTGCATGGCCTGGCACCTGAAGATCAGAGGGAGACACGTCCGACGTCACTGAATCTCGCTCTGTCACTAGGGCATGTCCCAGCCCTCTGATGCATGGCCTGGCACCTGAAGATCAGAGGGAGACACGTCCGACGTCACTGAATCTCGCTCTGTCACTAGGGCATGTCCCAGCCCTCTGATGCATGGCCTGGCACCTGAAGATCAGAGGGAGACACGTCGGACGTCACTGAATCTCGCTCTGTCACTAGGGCATGTCCCAGCCCTCTGATGCATGGCCTGGCACCTGAAGATCAGAGGGAGACACGTCCGACGTCACTGAATCTCGCTCTGTCACTAGGGCATGTCCCAGCCCTCTGCTGCATGGCCTGGCACCTGAAGATCAGAGGGAGACACGTCCGACGTCACTGAATCTCGCTCTGTCACTAGGGCATGACCAAGCCCTCTGCTGCATGGCCTGGCAGCTGAAGATCAGAGGGAGACACGTCCGACGTCACTGAATCTCGCTCTGTCACTAGGGCATGTCCCTGCCCTCTGCTGCATGGCCTAGCACCTGATGATCAGAGGGAGACAAGTCCGACGTCACTGAATCTCGCTCTGTCACTAGGGCATGTCCCAGCCCTCTGCTGCATGGCCTGGCACCTGAAGATCAGAGGGAGACACGTCCGACGTCACTGAATCTCGCTCTGTCACTAGGGCATGTCCCAGCCCTCTGATGCATGGCCTGGCACCTGAAGATCAGAGGGAGACACGTCCGACGTCACTGAATCTTGCTCTGTCACTAGGGCATGTCCCAGCCCTCTGCTGCATGGCCTGGCACCTGAAGATCAGAGGGAGACACGTCTGACGTCACTGAATCTCGCTCTGTCACTAGGGCATGACCAAGCCCTCTGCTGCATGGCCTGGCAGCTGAAGATCAGAGGGAGACACGTCCGACGTCACTGAATCTCGCTCTGTCACTAGGGCATGTCCCAACCCTCTGCTGCATGGCCCAGGACCTGAAGATCAGAGGGAGACACGTCCGACGTCACTGAATCTCGCTCTGTCACTAGGGCATGTCCCAGCTCTCTGCTGCATGGCCTGGCACCTGAAGATCAGAGGGAGACACGTCCTACGTCACTGAATCTCGCTCTGTCACTAGGGCATGTCCCAGCCCTCTGATGCATGGCCTGGCACCTGAAGATCAGAGGGAGACACGTCCGACGTCACTGAATCTCGCTCTGTCACTAGGGCATGTCCCAGCCCTCTGCTGCATGGCCTGGCAGCTGAAGATCAGAGGGAGACACGTCCGACGTCACTGAATCTCGCTCTGTCACTAGGGCATGTCCCAGCCCTCTGCTGCATGGCCTGGCACCTGAAGATCAGAGGGAGACACGTCCAACGTCACTGAATCTCGCTCTGTCACTAGGGCATGTCCCTGCCCTCTGCTGCATCGCCTGGCACCTGAAGATCAGAGGGAGACACGTCCGATGTCACTGAATCTCGCTCTGTCACTAGGGCATGTCCCAGACCTCTGCTGCATGGCCTGGCAGCTGAAGATCAGAGGGAGACACGTCCAACGTCACTGAATCTCGCTCTGTCACTAGGGCATGTCCCTGCCCTCTGCTGCATGGCCTGGCACCTGAAGATCAGAGTGAGACACGTCCGACGTCACTGAATCTCGCTCTGTCACTAGGGCATGTCCCAGCCCTCTGCTGCATGGCCTGGCACCTGAAGATCAGAGGGAGACACGTCCGATGTCACTGAATCTCGCTCTGTCACAAGGGCATGTCCTAGCCCTCTGCTGCATGGCCTGGCAGCTGAAGATCAAAGGGAGACACGTCCGACGTCACTGAATCTCGCTCTGTCACTAGGGCATGTCCCAGCCCTCTGCTGCATGGCCTGGCACCTGAAGATCAGAGGGAGACACGTCCGACGTCACTGAATCTCGCTCTGTCACTAGGGCATGTCCCAGCTCTCTGCTGCATGGCCTGGCACCTGAAGATCAGAGGGAGACACGTCCGACATCACTGAATCTCGATCTGTCACAAGGGCATGTCCCTGCCCTCTGCTGCATGGCCTGGCACCTGAAGATCAGAGGGAGACACGTCCAACGTCACTGAATCTCGCTCTGTCACTAGGGCATGTCCCTGCCCTCTGCTGCATGGCCTGGCACCTGAAGATCAGAGGGAGACACGTCCGACGTCACTGAATCTCGCTCTGTCACTAGGGCATGTCCCAGCCCTCTGCTGCATGGCCTGGCACCTGAACATCAGAGGGAGACACGTCCAACGTCACTGAATCTCGCTCTGTCACTAGGGCATGTCCCTGCTCTCTGCTGCATGGCCTGGCAGCTGAAGATCAGAGGGAGACACGTCCCACGTCACTGAATCTCGCTCTGTCACTAGGGCATGTCCCAGCCCTCTGCTGCATGGCCTGGCCCAGGACCTGAAGATCAGAGGGAGACACGTCCGACGTCACTGAATCTCGCTCTGTCACTAGGGCATGTCCCAGCTCTCTGCTGCATGGCCTGGGACCTGAAGATCAGAGGGAGACACGTCCGACGTCACTGAATCTCGCTCTGTCACTAGGGCATGTCCCAGCTCTCTGCTGCATGGCCTGGCACCTGAAGATCAGAGGGAGACACGTCCTACGTCACTGAATCTCGCTCTTTCACTAGGGCATGTCCCAGCCCTCTGATGCATGGCCTGGCAGCTGAAGATCAGAGGGAGACACGTCCTACGTCACTGAATCTCGCTCTATCACTAGGGCATGTCCCAGCCCTCTGCTGCATGGCCTGGCACGTGAAGATCAGAGGGAGACACGTCCCATGTCACTGAATCTCGCTCTGTCACTAGGGCATGTCCCAGCCCTCTGCTGCATGGCCTGGCACCTGAAGATCAGAGAGAGACACGTCCGACGTCACTGAATCTCGCTCTTTCACTAGGGCATGTCCCAGCCCTCTGCTGCATGGCCTGGCAGCTGAAGATCAGAGGGAGACAAGTCCGACGTCACTGAATCTCCTCTTTCACTAGGGCATGTCCCTGCTCTCTTCTGCATGGCCTGGCACCTGAAGATCAGAGGGAGACACGTCCAACGTCACTGAATCTAGCTCTGTCACTAGGGCATGTCCCAGCCCTCTGCTGCATGGCCTGGCACCTGAAGATCAGAGGGAGACACGTCCGACGTCACTGAATCTCGCTCTGTCACTAGGGCATGTCCCAGCCCTCTGCTGCATGGCCTGGCACCTGAAGATCAGAGGGAGACACGTCCGACGTCACTGAATCTAGCTCTGTCATTAGGGCATGTCCCAGCCCTCTGCTGCATGGCCTGGCAGCTGAAGATCAGAGGGAGACACGTCCCACGTCACTGAATCTCGCTCTGTCACTAGGGCATGTCCCAGCCCTCTGCTGCATGGCCCAGGACCTGAAGATCAGAGGGAGACACGTCCGACGTCACTGAATCTCGCTCTGTCACTTCCGCATGTCCCAGCTCTCTGCTGCATGGCCTGGCACCTGAAGATCAGAGGGAGACACGTCCTACGTCACTGAATCTCGCTCTGTCACTAGGGCATGTCCCAGCCCTCTGATGCATGGCCTGGCACCTGAAGATCAGAGGGAGACACGTCCGACGTCACTGAATCTCGCTCTGTCACTAGGGCATGTCCCAGCCCTCTGCTGCATGGCCTGGCAGCTGAAGATCAGAGGGAGACATGTCCGACGTCACTGAATCTCGCTCTGTCACTAGGGCATGTCCCTGCCCTCTGCTGCATGGCCTGGCACCTGAAGATCAGAGGGAGACACGTCCAACGTCACTGAATCTCGCTCTGTCACTAGGGCATGTCCCTGCCCTCTGCTGCATCGCCTGGCACCTGAAGATCAGAGGGAGACACGTCCGATGTCACTGAATCTCGCTCTGTCACTAGGGCATGTCCCAGACCTCTGCTGCATGGCCTGGCAGCTGAAGATCAGAGGGAGACAGGTCCAACGTCACTGAATCTCGCTCTGTCACTAGGGCATGTCCCTGCCCTCTGCTGCATGGCCTGGCACCTGAAGATCAGAGTGAGACACGTCCGACGTCACTGAATCTCGCTCTGTCACTAGGGCATGTCCCAGCCCTCTGCTGCATGGCCTGGCACCTGAAGATCAGAGGGAGACACGTCCGATGTCACTGAATCTCGCTCTGTCACTAGGGCATGTCCTAGCCCTCTGCTGCATGGCCTGGCAGCTGAAGATCAAAGGGAGACACGTCCGACGTCACTGAATCTCGCTCTGTCACTAGGGCATGTCCCAGCCCTCTGCTGCATGGCCTGGCACCTGAAGATCAGAGGGAGACACGTCCGACGTCACTGAATCTCTCTCTGTCACTAGGGCATGTCCCAGCTCTCTGCTGCATGGCCTGGCACCTGAAGATCAGAGGGAGACACGTCCGACATCACTGAATCTCGCTCTGTCACTAGGGCATGTCCCTGCCCTCTGCTGCATGGCCTGGCACCTGAAGATCAGAGGGAGACACGTCCAACGTCACTGAATCTCGCTCTGTCACTAGGGCATGTCCCTGCCCTCTGCTGCATGGCCTGGCACCTGAAGATCAGAGGGAGACACGTCCGACGTCACTGAATCTCGCTCTGTCACTAGGGCATGTCCCAGCCCTCTGCTGCATGGCCTGGCACCTGAACATCAGAGGGAGACACGTCCAACGTCACTGAATCTCGCTCTGTCACTAGGGCATGTCCCTGCTCTCTGCTGCATGGCCTGGCAGCTGAAGATCAGAGGGAGACACGTCCCACGTCACTGAATCTCGCTCTGTCACTAGGGCATGTCCCAGCCCTCTGCTGCATGGCCTGGCCCAGGACCTGAAGATCAGAGGGAGACACGTCCGACGTCACTGAATCTCGCTCTGTCACTAGGGCATGTCCCAGCTCTCTGCTGCATGGCCTGGGACCTGAAGATCAGAGGGAGACACGTCCGACGTCACTGAATCTCGCTCTGTCACTAGGGCATGTCCCAGCTCTCTGCTGCATGGCCTGGCACCTGAAGATCAGAGGGAGACACGTCCTACGTCACTGAATCTCGCTCTTTCACTAGGGCATGTCCCAGCCCTCTGATGCATGGCCTGGCAGCTGAAGATCAGAGGGAGACACGTCCTACGTCACTGAATCTCGCTCTGTCACTAGGGCATGTCCCAGCCCTCTGCTGCATGGCCTGGCACGTGAAGATCAGAGGGAGACACGTCCCATGTCACTGAATCTCACTCTGTCACTAGGGCATGTCCCAGCCCTCTGCTGCATGGCCTGGCACCTGAAGATCAGAGAGAGACACGTCCGACGTCACTGAATCTCGCTCTTTCACTAGGGCATGTCCCAGCCCTCTGCTGCATGGCCTGGCAGCTGAAGATCAGAGGGAGACAAGTCCGACGTCACTGAATCTCCTCTTTCACTAGGGCATGTCCCTGCTCTCTTCTGCATGGCCTGGCACCTGAAGATCAGAGGGAGACACGTCCAACATCACTGAATCTAGCTCTGTCACTAGGGCATGTCCCAGCCCTCTGCTGCATGGCCTGGCACCTGAAGATCAGAGGGAGACACGTCCGACGTCACTGAATCTCGCTCTGTCACTAGGGCATGTCCCAGCCCTCTGCTGCATGGCCTGGCACCTGAAGATCAGAGGGAGACACGTCCGACGTCACTGAATCTAGCTCTGTCATTAGGGCATGTCCCAGCCCTCTGCTGCATGGCCTGGCAGCTGAAGATCAGAGGGAGACACGTCCCACGTCACTGAATCTCGCTCTGTCACTAGGGCATGTCCCAGCCCTCTGATGCATGGCCTGGCACCTGAAGATCAGAGGGAGACACGTCCGACGTCACTGAATCTCGCTCTGTCACTAGGGCATGTCCCTGCCCTCTGCTGCCTGGCCTAGGACCTGAAGATCAGAGGGAGACACGTGCGACGTCACTGAACCTCGCTCTTTCACTAGGGCATGTCCCAGCCCTCTGCTGCATGGCCTGGCACCTGAAGATCAGAGGGAGACACGTCCGACGTCACTGAATCTCGCTCTGTCACTAGGGCATGTCCCAGCCCTCTGATGCATGGCCTGGCACCTGAAGATCAGAGGGAGACAAGTCCTTCGTCACTGAATCTTGCTCTGTCACTAGGGCATGTCCCTGCTCTCTGCTGCATTGTAGTGTAGCTCCTATTTTCCCAATAGGCTCTGCGCATTGGAATAGTACCTACAGCAGTAAAGGCCTAGGCCAGACGTTAACTAGGTCTACTACTGTCGATACTAGACTTAATTTTTGGGTTTGCCAGCTAAGCTCAGAGTTCGCTAGAAACTTTCTCGAATGTTCAAGGAAGGATTAACTTCCCTGATTAGACAAGAAGGGATTTAGTTTCTGACAACCATAGAACATGACAACTTTGCTCTCCCCTAATCAAGAGTCAATCTCAAGAGTCGTGTGAGCACAAGGCAATTATTTTACTCAGTCAGTACGTGCATTCTTAGTCTCATCAGAATGTAGAGAAAAGGAAGAGACGGGCGTGTTCAATAAAAGATGTTATTTATTGATCAGTCTCTTTTCTCGTGCAAGAGAAATGGATCGATATTATTGCAATACTTATAGTTAAGTAAAGTGCATACATCAAAAGCAATAGTATAAAATAATACTGTAAAAACATTGATATGGTTTCTGAGCCATATGATGTTTAAAATGATTAAAATATATTTACATACACATATACATTTGACTAAACGTACTCAACTGGTGTTTCTAAATACGCCTACCCCGTGTACCTGACCTAAGTCTAATGCGTGGGCGGGAATAGAAAGTTACAGTTTAAGTTAAGTTTGTTTTTGCCAAGTGAATAACTAAAGAATTCTCTAGGAGGGGTTATTCAGTTCTGTACCTGGAATTTAGGATGAATGAGGAATGGTATCTCTTTCTCTGCTCTCGATATTCCAGGCTGCCTGCGAGGGCTGCCCAGAAGCGCCGGTGCTGGGTCTCTCGGCTTGAGATAGCAGCGCGTCTCTCAGCGCGTCAGGAAGGCGGGGCTGTTGCCTGCGGGGTCTGCTTCTGCTCTCGGCTTCGGCAAGTATGGCTGCTCCGTCTTGTCACCACGCGTGTGTTTGCATAGGGCAAGGTCGGCAATATTTATACCTTAAAGGTGCCGGGATTGACGTAAGGATGGACATAGGTACGTCAATAAAGATGTCATACGACTTGCTCGTTAGCACATTCTTTACTAAAGTTCTCTGTGAAATCAAAACAATGGCCGCACGGATTATCCAGGTTGTCATAGGTTTGATTTGTTATGAGAACGTCGTATGCCTTATCAGGGGCTGGAGGAATGTCGCTTGTCTAATTAGATCTCAAGCGTTATGACCTAATCAGATAACACGTTCCTGTGCCGTAGTGTGACTGCGTCAGATAACGGTATCTGCATCATGGGGGATTTCTTGCCTCATGGGCTGACTGTTAGTTAACTAGCTAGGTAGGTTAACCAGAATATGGTCAGGAATAGGGGGATCGATTCAGAACCTATAGAAATACACGACACCCACTCCACGCTAACTATGGTCATATCTACTAATCTATGCATAGTATAACATAGTACAACATACTATAGAGTATAGTGTATACCTTACCACCCCAAAATACATAAATGCATTTTGAAATTTTCAAATATACTGAAAAATTGCAGTCATATATATTGTATGCACTTAAGCTATGAATTAAATGCAAAAGTAAACACGCATTGTTATGCATTATTGCTTGTTGGTATATGAGAAATACACATGAAATGGCTCTTAATATGGCTATACAGAAAAAAAGTCGAAACCATTTCATCACATAAAATATATTGTGAACATACCAGTGGGCAGCTAAAGTCTATATAAAGTCTATAAAGTATCTAAAAAAAATAGAAATCTTAGTTCTCTAGGAATAGTTTCTTACTTTAAGCAGAAGGTCAGTGTCCCGGGGAAAAATATATAGAAAAATATTTTAAGGGCTTGCTGAAAAAAGTTGCTGTCCGTGAACTGGATTGTAATTGTTCATGTGACTTTATTTTTTAAGTTGAAGGCCGGATTCAGGGAACGCCGTGTGCGAGTTTACTCAAAAGTCTCTATTTCTGTTCCGGAGAGAACATCATATCATTCAGGCTTTCGAAAAAAATGTCAACAGCTTCATGGGAAAGTTCCACTAAGTCGGAAATAGGGGTAACCATGCATTCATGCGCATGATTGTCTGCATTGACATTCTGATTTGCATTGCTGACAGAAGGTCGTACCTGTTCGATGCTGCTTTCATCTTGAACTTCACTACTCTTCAATCGCAGTGGTGAAGATTCCAGGAATGCCGTCATCAGAATTGGCAGCCTTTGAGGGCAGCACAGTGCGTGAACCTTGGTAGGAACCAACAGTGTATCTGCATCCACCGGCGCATCCGATTGTAGCGTCAGACAGGTGTCTAACACGCATTCTTCTCCGCATAGCAGACACCTTAGTACAGGTAAAACACACCTTTGCCACATTGGTCGAAATGATAGAAACCAAGTCATGTTTAGGTCTCTAAGCCGGGAAAGTCCCAGGATTTTTGATATCCGGTCCCGGTATCCAATGGCTAGGATCGTATCTTCCATTGTCGCGAGAGTTTGATCTGTGACATGGGTTGCCATAACGAAAAATAAGGACTAGGAATAGGATTCCTGCAATTAGTCCCAGGATCAGGGGAAGTCCGCCAAAAATCGAATGGACGAAATCTGGAAAAATACCCAGTATGGCTTTGAATGGTGTTAATGCCATCGAAAATACTGTCTTAAATACCTTTGAGACCCCTGTGGTATCAGAAATATTTAAGATTTCGCTCAGGATTTCCGCGAAATGTACGGGGGAATTGGTTGATAATAATGTATGTATCTCTGCAGTCGTCCTTGCGACTTGTAGATCATACGTTTCTTTAGATGACGTGAGCCTTGTAGGCGTCTGAAGAAGCACTGTTTTCATTCTGCTTAAAGTGTCTATTCGAATAGAAGTAATTTTCAAACTGGGCCATGCCCTCGCCTCCCTGTCTGGAAAGGAGCTGGGGAACAAAGATCGTCCACAGCACTTGACCTTCGCCGTCGTAGTGACGAGATAAGGAGTCCCGGGCATAAGACTACAACATCTGCGGTCTACAATAAGAATGTAACTCCCATTATAGAGTCTTTGAAAGAATGGTTCTATTTCAGTTGCAGGTGCGCCTTGCTGGTGACATGAAAGGTTGTATGAATTCCCTTCACAGGCTCCGTGCAAACTAATACCGTTACACAGAAGCGTGCCGCTTAGTGACATAGCACAATTGTTGCCACTAAGAAACACTTTCTGTCCTTTGTTACTGACACATGCATGTGAATAGGGCAGGTTCCAAGTTGTTTTAAGGTACCCCTTTCCCAATTTCTCGTACATGCCAGCCTGTATATATTTTTGGCAGTATTGAAACCTGAAGGTTGAGATTGGAATATTTATGATTCCGTGGATTATCCATTCACTGACAGGTCGTTCTGACATTGTCAACGGTAATCTTTCTAGTTTTTCAATGCTCAAGATTGTATAATCAGCACCCTTCTGCGCCATACCGATTTGTCTATCAGTAAGGTTAAAGATTTGGAATAGTGACGTAGTGTTGATTAAACGCCAAGGCACATAGCCTGAACGCAGATTTTGTAACGTCCAGCCAAGCTGTACAATAGAACGCAATTGTGACTGACCATGTTGTAATAACAGTAAGTCTTGCGATAATATATCGATTGCTGAAGACACAATGCTGTCCAATGAAAAAATTCTGGAGGACAGAGTCATTAACCCATTGTCCACTACAGAAAGTGATTTTTCCAAATTAATACGATCAATTTCACGTATTCTCTCTGCTGTTTTAATTTGAGTAACCTTCCAGGCCTCATTGTATGCTGCATATACAGAGGCTGCTATGAAACGCTTTTGACGCCGGTTGCGTGGTCCCATTATGAAATCACGCAAGTCAGCACCATCAGTAAGTAAAGTTAGGTGTTGCTTAATTTCAGGCAGTGTGGAAGTTTGTAGCCATTGAAGGCATAATTTGCCCACACTGTAGGTTGTTATTATCCCTGGGTGATGTCTTTGGGGATATCTAGGGTCTGGCCTGGTCATTTTGAAACCCTGTGTTTTATTCAGGAATCTATCTTGACAGTTATTTGTATCTGTGGGCCAGATCAACCATTGTTTCCAATCAGGATGTGTTCTGTTTTGGTTAAGTATATGGTTTATGTCTATTCCTTCATCTGTATCAGAGTTATTGCTAAACATTGTTGGCTTTGGAATAGACGGGTTATTTAAATCTTTGATTTTGGCTAAGCCAAGACAGGTGGTTTGTTGAACAGTGTCATTTAAAAATATCATTTGTTCTGGGATCATGCAGGCTCTAAACAAAGCTTCTAAACCCTGTACTTGCCATTCTTTTGTGCCCCAAACACTTTTCAAATCAACATTTTTGTCCCAATAATCGAATCCAAAAGTATTCATTTTTTCAAAGAATGAATCAGAATAAATCAATTTTGTGTTGGTTATCATGGTTTTGGTCCCTGTCTTGTTTGACAATTTATAATAAAATGTTTCAGCATTACTAGTGTTAAAACCTTGAAAGTATGAATATTTGTCATAAACGGTTCTAGAGCTCCCTTTTGGAGGTGTAGCACAATGTTCCCATTGATTAAAATTTAAAACATTTCTAGGTTGTGCAGATTTATGCAAGAAATGGTTACCATAGTGGTTATAGCAATACATACTATCATAATTTGTAGAACCTTGCAAATAATCATGTTTTGTAAATTTAGCAGACATTACTAAGTCAGACATCATATTGTTTATACTTTCAAAGTCCCAATCATCAGCAAATGAGTTTGGTTTTGCAAAGTCACTCAAAGAGATCTTAATTTGGTGTGGATATTTCAGGATCTCGACTGGACCATAAATTTCATAGTCAGTGTTGTCCCAGGCTACCCCACCAGGTATTGGAATTGCTGTGAAGTTGGCTGAAGAAAGTTCTGAAGAAAGTTCTCGTTTCTCGACGTGTGAAGATGTGTGTGGTTTGAGGACCAAGTTGATGTTCTGACTTGCTGTGTCCATTTTAGCATATTTTCCCTCAATGAAGCGTCCCAAAGTAAATACCATGATGAGCCAAAGTATGAGGATAAATGCACCAAAACCCACCCAAAATTAAATCCATGGAGAAATCAGATATGTTTCTTTTAGTTGTTTCAAAAGTTCCTTCGCTTTGTCTTTAAAGGATTTTGATGATGGCTGTGTCTTTTGTTCGCTGAAGCCTTCAGAGGAATCATCGAAGTTGATGAAGTAACCGGATGCAGTTCTGTCAATTGTTCCAATTGGTTCAGGATTTTTGTTTTTTGCATTTTCACTTGGTACTTCAGTATAGATTGGTGTGTCTCTGCTAAATGTCTTTATTTGGGTTTTCAGAGGTCTAAGTTCTATTGCATTGTTGCATAGTCCTTGTTGTTCTTCTGTAGGCGTTTCGAAAGTGATGAGCCTCTTTGTTAGGACCTCTGTACTGGTAGCAAACCTTGGTGTTCTGCTACTTATTGGGAGTCCACTTGGCCTACTGTTTGTTATTGGCCACATGTTGTGGTTTTACCAGGTCGATGGATACAACTCGGTTCTCCTTTTTTCCAGCAAGTGGCGGTAGTACAACTGATCTTGTCCCGTTGACAGACAAGACAGGAACTGCTTTTCTGTAAGAAGGCCCAAATTCCTTCTTTACCGCGATCTTCTCCCTGACTAGATCCCCGACTTTTGGAATCCAGACAGGTCTTGCTGGGACAGGTGGTGATTCTTCAGTGGTTGTTGGCTGTTGTTTCAACTGTATGTTGCTCAGGTATTTTCTTGTTTTGTTTAAGTCCTGCAAAATAGCCAAACGGTCTTTGACATCAAAGCTTTTTTCTGTTACCACTGAAGTCTGACTATCAAGGTCAGAGATCAACATCCTAGTTCCGAATAATAATTCGTACGGACTGAATCCCTTCAGAGAATTTCTTGGCAAGTTATTTAGACTACGTTGGACACTTATTAGATGTTTGACCCACCCAGCTCCCGAACCTAATACCTTTGCCGTTATAGATTGCTTTATGTCACGGTTTTTTCTTTCAACAATTCCGTTCCCCTCAGGGTGAAATGGACAAGAGTACCGCAATTGCACGCCCATGCTGACCATGGCCTCCTTATAAGCCCGAGAGCTAAAAGCAGGACCATTGTCCGAATGCAGAATGCCAATTGCGTATGTGCCGATAAAGACCCGCAAATCTTTTATAACAGTTCTGGCGTCAGCCGTTCGCTGGGGCCACATCCATATGAATCTCGTGCATGAGTCCACTGCGACCAAGATATATTTATAGTTACCATCCCTTTGTAAGGGACCGCAGTGGTCTAGATAAACACAGGCTAATGGTTTATCCGAGATTAGAAGGGGCGTCTGTGCCGGACGTCTCACAGTTGATACTTTCATTTTTTGACATATTTCACATGCTAGAACATAGTTCCTTGTTTGTCTTCTCATTTGTGGCCACCAGTATCGCTGTTTTAATAATGATACTGTGGCTGAGACGCCAGCATGGGTAGAAGCAAGCCCTTCGTGTGCCGCTATTATTAGTCCTAACCTATGTTCCATGTTTGGAATTGCCCTATCCCCCACTCCAGGGATTTGAGCAAAAGGAACATTGTTTGCATCAGTTATGTATGTGTATTTTACTGGAAAGCCTTTAGGGAGTGGTTCTATCGAATCCTTTTCTGAAGCGCTGACAGCTTGTAATATTTCACTGTCTATTTTTGTTTTTGACCGGGTGACGGCAGCTACGGAAGCCGTTTGCACAGCTGCCTTCGCGGCCTCATCAGCCAATGAGTTCCCTGCAACGTGAACGCCATCACGTTGATGACTCAGTGTATGTATCACGTGAGTCTTTGGTAGTTCTTTTTGTAAAAGAGCTACTTGTTCCCAGAGCATTTTGTGCTTGATTGTGCCACCTTTCGCATCCTTGAAACCATTTTGAAGCCAGATCTGCAAGTATTCATTGTAAGATTGAACGCAATAATATGAATCGCACACTATGAGTGTGGGGAATTCTCGATCCGTATTTTCAAGCGCCATCTTGAATGCTAGTAGTTCAGCTCGCTGAGCTGTACAATCTCCTAGGGATTGTGTTTTAGTTAGGGTTGGTTTAAATTTCCCTTCGTGCCAACGACCTTTAACAATCGCGCACGCAGCACTGTAAGCTTGTTTACCCCCTACTGCGGGTTGTGCTGATCCGTCTGTATATATTATACAGCCGTATTGGTCTAGAGGCAGAATTTCGGTTGGCAGAGGACATTCGAATTCATATTGTAGAAATTCTTGTGTTTTTAAGTAAGGATCAAATTCGTACACCACGTCTGTTGCAGCAAGAGAGTTAGCCCATTGTATCCATCTCGGATGGAGTGCTTTCGCATTTGGAATGCTTGCCTTTGTTACTGCCTCTAAGGCTGGTATTGGTGTCACGATTATTATTCGTTTACCTTGTGCCAGGGCTCGTTCTTTTGCTATAGCTGTCTGTGTTGCTGTAAGAATTTTTTCCGTTGGGCTAAATTTCATTTCAGCCTTAGTGTACAAGTGTGATTTGAATGCAATTGGTACCTTTTCTCCCTCATTAGAGGTCAGGTATGTGAATCCGCATCTCCCTGGGATGACTCGGATCACAAGGTTGCGTGTATTATCACGGGTTTCTAATTTTGTTTTAATTAGCATGTCTGTTTGTAAGGATCTCAAAATTTCTGTGTGTGTTTGAGTCCAACTGGATCTTTTAAAGTCTGGTTTAATTAGATCGTAAAGGGGTTTGACCCTTTCTGCGTAATTTGCAATGTAAGTTCTTCCGAAATTTAGGAAGCCTAGAATTGACTGTAGGTTTTTTAGTGTTTTAGGAGCTTGGATTACGGCACATTTCTCTAGGAAATTGTCTGCCAGGCTTTTGCCTTCACTTGATAACTCATATCCTAAGAATAGGACTGTCAGATGGGCAATTCTGGATTTTTTGAAGTTGAATTTGTAACCCTCTGCAGCGAAACCAAGTATTATGGTGTTCACTCTTTTCAAGTGAGTTTCCAAGTCATCATCTGTTAAGTAAATGTCATCGACATAAGATAATGCTTCATCATCATATTGTTGTAGTAATTCTGTTACTCTCGCTGAGAATACCCCCGGGCTATTCTTGTACCCCTGGGCTAACCGACAGAATTGTTTTTGAGTGCCATTTACTGAGAAAGCTGTTAAATATCTGCTCTCTGGTGCTATGTTTTGACAAAAGAATCCGTTGGAGATGTCCAAGGTAGTTTTGTATTTTTTGCGCACTATGTTATTCATTAGTGCAGCACTGTGTGAGTTTTGCACTGCAAAAGTTTTGCAACATGTGTTAAGGTGTCGGTAATCCAAAACTAGACGGTATGAATTGTCTGGTTTGGAGACCGGAAACAAAGGATTGTTCATTTGTGAGGTGCAAGTTTCAATCACCCCCTGGTATTCTAGCTGATCTAGTATTTCATTTACTTGTTTTTTAGCTTCTTGCTTAATTGGGTACTGCCTTTGTGCAGTTGGTTGTGATTTTAACTGGATTTTGTGAGGAGGAGAATCCTCATCCCATCCTACATGATTTTTATATAAAGCAGGTGCTAAGGCCACTGCCCACTTTCTAGCAAGTGTGTATTTTTTATGAATCGGGATTTGATTCGAGAAGGCAGGCATAATTACTTCTTCGCCATGAGGGCACTCCCTGACAAACTCTGGTGGCCAGTCTTTTTCAGCTAGAAGTATGTCATAACCCTTTGAGAGGTTATCCCAAAATAGTCCCCTTATTTTCCTAGTCTTATCTCCCTCTATACGTAATGTTATCTCGTATATTTTGTGGGGCTTGCTAACTCTGGTATCTGCAGTTTCCACTTGAAGGTATTCATTCGTGTCCACTGTCTCCAGATGATCCATAAGGACTTTGCGAGCTATGCTCACCTCTGCTGCGCTGTCTAGCATTGTCTGAGCCCACTCTCCGTTTTTCAGTTGTGTCCTCAGTATTCTTGGCATTGTTAACTACCTTGATACTGGCTACCTTCTTTTTTGGAAATTGTGATTTCTTTTTCAGTTGAGCAGGTTCCTTGTCTTTGGACTTGGCGTGCTCTTCTGATCGTCCTCTTCTTTCCGATTTCTGCGAGGAATTCTGAAAAGATTGAGAGGGACGTGTATCAATGTCTTGATATCTATCAGGTTTTTTAATATTATCCCTATTTCTAAGGTTATATCTATTCCCAGAGGGTTCACTCTGAGGTGACCTTTGTCTCGGGTTTGGAGATTTCTCTCTTCGCCTAGGAGACCTTCCTCTGGACTGGAATTTCTTTTCTTTTGGATTGGATTGTTTGTTCCCATCCCAGTTCTTTTTTGGTGAATTATTATTATTATTAAAAAACATTTTTTCTGGACTTGTAGTCAGTTGCGGTTTTACTGGTATTCCACCTAGACTATCTCTGCCTAGTTCTTCATAGGATTTTTCTATGATTCTGGCAATTTCAGCTGGTTGGTCTGCTATATCTGTCTCTTTTAACCTCTGGCGGATCGCCACGTTTGCTGCTTCACCCTTTATGTTGGCTAGTAATATAGCCGAGACCTGCTTGAAGTCTTTTAGTAATTTCATACCAAGAGTTAAAGCAGGTTCTGGACCGTATTCATCTTGAATTTGTTTTAGCACATCTGGTATTACCGAAATGGATGGAACACCGTGCGTTTTTGTGTAGATGGAAGCAAAGACTGTACCCCAAGTGTCACAGTCCTCCATGTGTGGTGCGATTCCCATTGGGAGACATATAGTCAGAATCCTGTGTTTTTCTAATGGGGTGGTGTCAGGAAACACCGCCTCTATTTGGGTAATTTTCTGTGCCAACCAGAATGGTATTTGTTCCCGTTTAGCTGGAACTTTACCTAGGCAGGATTGGATGTTCTGTGGTGTAATTTTATTTGTGTTCCCCTGGTGAGGGGTCAGCTGTGGAAGTTTAATCGCTGGCTGAATTGTTGAAGTCCGCATTACATACTGAACTAATTGTCTGTGAATTTTTAGTAGTTGTTTTAGCTGTATTAACAGCTCTGCTGCAGGCATTCTTTCGATGTCTGGATATGGTGTGTATCCGGCTAAGACCGGCCACGTTGCTCCTGGTCTTCCTAAAGGACCGAGCCTTGTAATGTGATTATTATGTTTTAGGGCGCCATCAAATAAGAGCAAATGCTCTTGGAATTTGAGTGGTACTTCCACCTCCTCGAAAGGAGTGTACTCATTAGGAGGTTCCTCTACTTTGTAATAGTGGAAGTACTTTGTTATAGTATTAGCTGCTGGAAAATGTATCCATGTATAGTATACCTCTGTCTGCCGATATTCGTGTGCCTCGATTACGAATATGACTGTGCCACCTCTAGGTGTCAGTTCATTTTCTATAAGTTTTAAGGTTATAGATCTCCTTTTGGCGACCGGAATGAGTATTATATCCGCGTCTGCTGCTTGCATGGTAGCATCAGCATCTGCTATTTCAGTAGCTAATCTAGTAACCTCTCGTTCTTCATCGCTGTCCATTTTGCTGACAGGATGGTATTATGTTTATTTGCAGATCAGGTTTCTTTATGGAAACAGAGATTAGATGCACAATATTTTGGAACACTGTTTATCCTTCAACGTTGACTTAGACCAAGAACCATACATAGGAGTTCCCTCCTGCGAGGTTTTGGAGGATATTATAACCTTTCACCCACTCCAGACGTCTTTGGAGTATTTGGGAAAAGGGGTCTGAGTGAGAAAGCACGACTGAGTTACTCTAAATGTCTTACGTTAGTTTTATCGCCCTTTCCAAACGCGTTGGGCGCCATGTAGTGTAGCTCCTATTTTCCCAATAGGCTCTGCGCATTGGAATAGTACCTACAGCAGTAAAGGCCTAGGCCAGACGTTAACTAGGTCTACTACTGTCGATACTAGACTTAATTTTTGGGTTTGCCAGCTAAGCTCAGAGTTCGCTAGAAACTTTCTCGAATGTTCAAGGAAGGATTAACTCCCCTGATTAGACAAGAAGGGATTTAGTTTCTGACAACCATAGAACATGACAACTTTGCTCTCCCCTAATCAAGAGTCAATCTCAAGAGTCGTGTGAGCACAAGGCAATTATTTTACTCAGTCAGTACGTGCATTCTTAGTCTCATCAGAATGTAGAGAAAAGGAAGAGACGGGCGTGTTCAATAAAAGATGTTATTTATTGAACAGTCTCTTTTCTCGTACAAGAGAAATGGATCGATATTATTGCAATACTTATAGTTAAGTAAAGTGCATACATCAAAAGCAATAGTATAAAATAATACTGTAAAAACATTGATATGGTTTCTGAGCCATATGATGTTTAAAATGATTAAAATATATTTACATACACATATACATTTGACTAAACGTACTCAACTGGTGTTTCTAAATACGCCTACCCCGTGTACCTGACCTAAGTCTAATGCGTGGGCGGGAATAGAAAGTTACAGTTTAAGTTAAGTTTGTTTTTGCCAAGTGAATAACTAAAGAATTCTCTAGGAGGGGTTATTCAGTTCTGTACCTGGAATTTAGGATGAATGAGGAATGGTATCTCTTTCTCTGCTCTCGATATTCCAGGCTGCCTGCGAGGGCTGCCCAGAAGCGCCGGTGCTGGGTCTCTCGGCTTGAGATAGCAGCGCGTCTCTCAGCGCGTCAGGAAGGCGGGGCTGTTGCCTGCGGGGTCTGCTTCTGCTCTCGGCTTCGGCAAGTATGGCTGCTCCGTCTTGTCACCACGCGTGTGTTTGCATAGGGCAAGGTCGGCAATATTTATACCTTAAAGGTGCCGGGATTGACGTAAGGATGGACATAGGTACGTCAATAAAGATGTCATACGACTTGCTCGTTAGCACATTCTTTACTAAAGTTCTCTGTGAAATCAAAACAATGGCCGCACGGATTATCCAGGTTGTCATAGGTTTGATTTGTTATGAGAACGTCGTATGCCTTATCAGGGGCTGGAGGAATGTCGCTTGTCTAATTAGATCTCAAGCGTTATGACCTAATCAGATAACACGTTCCTGTGCCGTAGTGTGACTGCGTCAGATAACGGTATCTGCATCATGGAGGATTTCTTGCCTCATGGGCTGACTGTTAGTTAACTAGCTAGGTAGGTTAACCAGAATATGGTCAGGAATAGGGGGATCGATTCAGAACCTATAGAAATACACGACAGCATGGCCTGGCACCTCAAGATCAGAGGGAGACACGTCCGACGTCACTGAATCTCGCTCTGTCACTAGGGCATGTCCCAGCCCTCTGCTGCATGGCCTGGCAGCTGAAGATCAGAGGGAGACACGTCCCACGTCACTGAATCTCGCTCTGTCACTAGGGCATGTCCCAGCCCTCTGCTGCATGGCCTGGCCCAGGACCTGAAGATCAGAGGGAGAGACGTCCGACGTCACTGAATCTCGCTCTGTCACTAGGGCATGTCCCAGCTCTCTGCTGCATGGCCTGGCACCTGAAGATCAGAGGGAGACACGTCCTACGTCACTGAATCTCGCTCTTTCACTAGGGCATGTCCCAGCCCTCTGATGCATGGCCTGGCAGCTGAAGATCAGAGGGAGACACGTCCGACGTCACTGAATCTCGCTCTGTCACTAGGGCATGTCCCAGCCCTCTGCTGCATGGCCTGGCACCTGAAGATCAGAGGGAGACACGTCCCATGTCACTGAATCTCGCTCTTTCACTAGGGCATGTCCCAGCTCTCTTCTGCATGGCCTGGCACCTGAAGATCAGAGGGAGACACGTCCGACGTCACTGAATCTTGCTCTGTCACTAGGGCATGTCCCAGCCCTCTGCTGCATGGCCTGGCAGCTGAAGATCAGAGGGAGACACGTCCTAGGTCACTGAATCTCGCTCTGTCACTAGGGCATGTCCCAGCCCTCTGCTGCATGGCCTGGCACCTGAAGATCAGGGGGAGACACGTCCGACGTCACTGAATCTCGCTCTGTCACTAGGGCATGTCCCTGCTCTCTGCTGCATGGCCTGGCAGCTGAAGATCAAAGGGAGACACGTCCGACGTCACTGAATCTCGCTCTGTCACTAGGGCATGTCCCAGCCCTCTGCTGCATGGCCTGGCACCTGAAGATCAGAGGGAGACACGTCCGACGTCACTGAATCTCGCTCTGTCACTAGGGCATGTCCCAGCCCTCTGCTGCATGGCCTGGCAGCTGACCCCCACTCCTGAATCTCCTTTCCAGCTAGGAACAACTGAAGCCAAGAACACTGCATGCTCCAGAAATGATGTACCTTGGGGCAGAGCACTTCCTTGGGATACTTTTTCGTTGATGCTAACTTGCTTTGTGATTGGATACAGCAGTAGTCATCCATGCTACAATATATGGCCATAAAAGACTTCTCTTCACTGCCTGTCTGGAGCTTGGGACAGTAACTTATCTTTCAAGCCCTCCCACCCTCTCCTCAGAGTAAACTTAGATTCAAGCCCTGGGCAGATGTTGTGAACAAAGTCAGAGTGGGTGGTGTGTTAGAATGAGTGCATCCTGTGGAGGAGAGAACCGACCCCTCCCCTCTGGAAGCTTTTGCCACCTCACCATGGATAGCTGCACCCTTGGGAGTCAGAGGTCTTATCTCAGAAAGTAACTCTTTACTTCTTTTACAGGATGGCGCTGATGTATTCCCTGGCAGTGTTTGTCGCCATGGTTCTTGCGGCTCGTGGACAGAACGCCACATGCGGGCCTTGCGGGGCATCAGGTAGGAAGCCTCCTTGCGTGTTTCTTCTACTCTGGGAGGCGGTGTGCAATGTATGGGATAAGAAAGTAAAGGCGGTCCAGGCAGGCCTCACTCATCGCAGAATGACTCATTTTACAAATAAATACAGGTGATGAATGAGTAACACCTTGTACTATAGAGCTGAGTACATCGATATCCAGAGCATAGCCAAAGACCACATGAACAGTGTCAAATGTGAAAAAGTCTGCTTTAATGCGACAGATGAGCGGATTACACTGAAACCACCCGTGGCAATATGCCGTACGAACTAGCATTGGACCCTGTCCTCACTTGTCTTTAAGACAACCTACCCATCCACCTCCCCCTCCCAAATAACCCATATCACGTCTTCACTCCCAACTTCATGCATTCGACCATCACTGCGCATGCTCAAACTGTTGCCTTCCTCTTGCCTTCCAACTCCCTTCTCTCTCAAATGGATCTCAAACTCACCAATTTTCTTAAAATAATTTGAAAAGTTGTAAAAACCTAAATGACCCCTGAACAAACTCCTCGTTTTTCTGCTCTCCCCAAACCTTAGCAAGGGAAGTGCAACAACTCTTCCCTAGCACCATGCAACTGAAGCAGATGGAGTTCCATACCAAAAACAGTCAGATGCACACCATCATCCCTCAAAAAGTGGAGAATCTCATACCTAATGCCAGGATGCTCCGGCAAGAAAACCCCTTTAACTCTGCAAACCCTGGTCATTTCCCTATTAAACTTCCTCAGTGCTTTGTCAATAGCCCCTGGTTTCTTGGTGCCTCTCCACTCCCTATGGGGCAAAAGCTCAGTCCAAACAAACTTTTTATTCCATAAGGTCCTCTTTTGTACATTTCAATAGGGCCAAACCTTTCCTGTTCATGAGACTATTTTCTCCTAAATGTATAACTAGCAAATGTAGGCAAGCGGGCGCTCTCCTCATCAGTTCTAACTTTCATAGGGCTTTGTGCCAATACATTACACCTTTACCGAACCATTTTTTTTGCACCGTCAGGTTATCAAACCCCATTTGCTTCCCAAATTTCTATCATTCGGCATGATGGACTGTCCATTTTATGAAGGAATGCCCTAAATCATGACAGGTCCTGCAATGCATCCTGTAACAAACAAAAACATTACTCTTAGCCACCATTCTGCAGTGTCCATCCCAAATGTACAGACCTCTTATAACAGTCTGACCTTCACCTCCCCAAACGCTGACTCTCGGCAGCAGACCAACCCCGGACTTCCGCTGCTGTCATCAAACCAATACAAAATGAGTGAGTACCAAGTTAACCACGTTGCAAACAACGCCTTTCTCATTACTCCCAGAACTTGCGATGCCAAGTTATCAAGCTGAAAAACCTCCCTTTGTCTGCTCCCCCCTCAAAAAAACGACTCCCACCAGCACAGAGGGCAAATCTTCTCATATGTGTAGCTCTGTAAATTGGCACATTTTACTCTACCAGAGTGATCAGTCTTCCGCCTGGGGGACCACACCTGAACCCCTCCATCCAAAACCTAATGTCTTCCCCCTGAAGTCCCTCTTTCCACTTCAAACCCCAAAAAACAACCAAACCATGACCACAGAGAACAATAAAAACTCCTGTGCATCCACACACCTCCGGAAGCATCCTCAATAATCCCTTAAAAATGCACACCATCTCTGCACTCTGTCTCTTATTCCGCTTTCCTGCACTCTGGCCTCTAATATATTATTTCCCATCTCACCTGTTGACTGTGTATTATAGACGGTTTGTTCAGAACTATGGGACAATAGTGCCCCCTGACAGAATTCACCTATAAAAAGCAGCCCTAGAAAGTCAATTGGACCCCAGAGTATCAGAAGGCCTTTGACACTTTGAAAAAGGCTCTATGTTTAGCCCCAGTGTTACTGCGCCCCCCCCCCCGACAACAGAAAGGAATTCATAGTTTAGGCAGATGCTTAAGAACAAGTTTGGTGCAGTGTTGGCACAAGTAAATGAAATGGGCCTATGTCAGCCATTTGCCTTCATCAGCAGGCAACGTCTCCCTAGAGAAAACGGAGATGGAAGCCTTTGCTGTGGTCTCGTCCCTGAAGAAGCTGAGGCCAAACCTGTTTGGCACTCACTTCCGTGTTCAAACTGAACACAGACCTCTCAGATGTCTCATGCAGAAGAGAGAGAAAATCCTAAACTGTTGAGGTGGACAATTTCACTGCAGGGGATCGAGTTCACAGTGGTACACAGACCTGGGACTGACGTGTCAAAGCAGGTGAACTCTGCATGATTTTCCACTTAGCTGATAAGGGCTCCCAGAGTGTAGGTTAGTTACCCATCACTTTTCATTTGAGGGGTCTGTGTGAGAAAGTCATCCTTTTTTCCCTGATCACCCCCAATTTTTGACTGACACTGGTGGTAACTGACTCTGATTTTGCCCTTGGCTTTGCTAACCAGACCCAGGGCCAGTGCTCTGGTTAAATGGTATATGGTAATTAGGTGTAATTGCTCTCCAAGAGACTTAGGACCAGTTAAACAGTTTCTCACTGGATGGTTATAGACACTTTTGCATCCCAGCAACTAGTAGTGCCGCAGGAAGAGCCAAGGTGGGGCTTACTAAGCTTATTCAAACTCGATATAAAGGGCACACTATCTCAATGTATTTCAGGCAGTGAGAACTGTTTAATCGTGGAATTATCCATTCCCGACAAGAGTAGGATCTTATTTATCAACTTTTATAATTCAAATGCAAATGAGTGCACCAGTTATAATTTGGATGTACTGGAATTTTTTTTGTCAGTCTACAGTGTAAACGCGAATACTTTAGAAATAATACTCCTTGGGGACTTTAACATACACCCCTGTAACCTACCGTGTGCCAATCTAGAAGATGAAGGTCCCCCTTTTTCTTTACCTATGCATCTAGAACATTCTAAATGGGGGGAGGCTCTTGAAAACTTTTTGGCCAGATGGAACTTATACAAGTCGGGTTGCGGGGACGGGGGGTGCAGGTCTTCTACATTTAAGGGAATAGATGATGGTACTATTATTGATTATATTTTTATGTCTTCTATTTTGTTCTGCAAAGTTTTAATATATAAAACGGAGGTCTCGGTCTTCAGTGATCATAACCCAGTGTTCATGGAGATAATGTCTACGGACATATTTTCAATGAAAACAATGTTACACAAGGGTGGTCTGAATGTGACTGTAAAAAAGACAAGGACGCAGGCTTAAATGGTCAAATATAGTCCCTGAAACCTTCCTAGTAGAGGTACTGGACAAGGTTGAGGACGAGGTGGCTGTATGTCTAGCAAACGAAACGCAAAATCAAGAGGTGGTTTCTGCTTTTGATAATATCTGCAGGGAAATAAATAAAAGTTTACTTATAGGCTTAAGACAGAAGTCGCCTTATGGCAAAAGATGGTTCAATAAAACATGCTCTAAGGCACATGGGGACCTACTTAGGGCCCTGAAGACCATACCCAAAGATCGAGCTCAAATAGTTAGCCTAAGAGCGGCGTATAAGAAAGCTATGAAGCATGGGACCAACTACTTGCCCCAGATATCTTAAAAGATAGCGGCCTGTTTTGGAAAAAAGTAATAAACAAATTGGAGGTTCCCCTGTATCTTCTGGCAGGGAGGGGGATATTGACCACAGACAAAGTAAAGTTAGATCGTGTCCATAAATATGTAGTTGGCCATTTCAATTGTGCCAATCTAAAGAGTCAGGGACATTTTACTTTGTCTGTTGGAAAAAAGTAAACCAACCGTTATTTTCGGGTGAGGAGAATTCCCCACTTGAAGCCAACATTCCAGATGAGGGATGGATAAAACATTTTGGAAAAATATACTCTGACCCCAGCAATGATACACAAAGGGGTGACTTCCCTCTTAGAATCAAGGGTTCCACTGTAACCTTTGAGGTCTCGGAAGTGGAAAAAGCGATAGACCTGACCCTAAAAAATAAGGCTCCTGGCCCAGACGGGTCCCTGCAGATGTATTTAAATGCGCACCGAAATTTTGGTCAAAGATTTTGTGCAATGTTTTTAATGTTCTAAACCAGGATAACATACCGGCCTCGTGGAAAAAAATCGATCATCATCCCCGTCTTCAAGAAGGAAAATAGACAGGACCTGTTATAGACCCATTTCATTAATTGACTCGGGTCATTTTGTTTAAATTGAATGAATGGGTAAACAAAAAAGGGGTCCTGCCAAATGTGCAATATGGATTTAGACCAAAAAGGGGTACTTTAGACCAATGTCTTAACTTACATCTGCTCCTGAATAAAAACACCACGGCGAAGGAGGGGTCCATGTACCTGGGGTTCATGGACCTCTCCTCAGCTTTTGACATTGTAAATCGGTCAAAGCTGTGGGAAATTTTACTCAATATTGGTCTTGATAGGGCCCTGGTTAACCTTCTGGCTGACTTACACACGGGACTGTTAGCTTCTATCAGGGTCACCACAGAGGGCCGATGTACCACCCATTTTAAATCAGAAAGGGGGGTCAGGCAATGGTGCATCCTGGCTCCCCTTCTTTTTACGATATATATAAACGCTTTGGAACCCGTACAAAAGGAGGCCACCCTTGACATCCCCTGTGTAGGAGAACTTGGAATACCAGTTCTCCTTTACGCGGATGAAGCTGTTCTATGGGCTCCTTGGACCTTAAAATGAATGCTAAGAAGTCCCAGATCATGATCATGGGAAAGTGTTCTAGGAAGAAGTACTTTAAGACATTCACCTGTGGAAAAGAAGAACTCTGCAGAGTTACTACATTCCCCTATTTGGGGATAATGTTTGATGAAAGAGGGAACTGGGGACCGCAGTTAAAAAATAGAAACATTTCCCTCGCAAGAACTACTTCTGCTCTCCAGGGTTTTTCTAAACGATTGAGGGCAAGGCCCATAGTAGCTCTAATGAAAATTTATAAAGATAAATGCCTTGCAGTGGCAACTTATGGCAGTTCAATCTGGGGATATTGCTCCCCGGACTGTCTGCAGACTACTGAAAATACATTTTTAAGATCTGTCCTCTCAGTGCCACAGTCTACTCCCTCATATACTATCCATTCCGAACTTGGGGAAGGTTTTATTTCAGACAGGATAAAAATGGCCCCTCTAATATCTTGGATGAAGACCAGGTTAAACCAGGAGATTCCCCAGAACCATATTATCCTGAAAGACTGTCTACTCTTATTAAAAACAGTTTTGTCAAACTAGGGAGACAATAACATCAAAGGACATTGCACTAATTAAGGGTGCAATGGGACACATGTTAAGTTTGGAAAGGGAAGAACTGGAACTGAAAAAACCTACTGTGAGGGCTAATCTTATCATTTCTAGTCAACTAGGACCTGAAACCTATCTTAAAATAGTGAATCGCCAATATCATAGGTTTCTTTTAACCCGATTCCATTTCAATATGATCCACTTGAACCTTGGACATTTCCCCATCTGGAGTACCCCAGAAAATGCAACTCTGTGTTCTTGTGACAACTTTTCTACCCAGAACACAATGCATTTCCTGATGTTCTGTGGTCATTATACGGAACTAAGGTTAACATTTTTGGTCCCTATTTTAAAGGAGGCTGGGCTTCTGCAGGTTAAGCCTGCCCTTTTGTACCTGCAACTACTACATATCCCCAGGATTATCTTCTATGTTGCTAGTTTTTTAGTGGGGGCAGTCAGGATTAGAAACAAGAACATGAACGAAAACCCGTAAACGTACGGAAATGAACTGAGCTGAAATCTGGGCTAACTATTCACAATATGACATAGCATTTAAGGATAATTATTATGAAAGATCCATTTTAAATAATCGAAAAAGTTTTTTTAATTTTTTACATTATGATCTCATTGTAGGATATTTTATGAAACTTTTTATGAATTTTATGGAAATGTTAAATGTTTGATATTCTTTTTGTGTAAAATAAATTTTGTATAAATTAATTCTGTTTTTAGTACGCACAATTATTGCAACTGTATTTTATGTTAATTCTGTATTGTACCATTGTCTTTTTATGATATTAATTTATAGAAATAAAGTATTCTGACTGACTGACTGACAGGTGTAATTACAATTGGTACTGACAGACTATTTGTAAGTCTCTAGTATATAATAGGGCATGTAGGTTTAGAGGCCCAGTAGATTTAAAGTACTGTTGAGGTACCTGCTGTCATTTTAAAAGCCATTGCTGCCTCGCAGGCTTCTTTAAAAATAACATTATATGCAAATGTAACTTTGAAATTATAAAAGTACTTCCAGAGACTCAAACGACCTTATTTTTACATTTGAGTCACCCCGGAAGGTTTCCCATAGGTGCCCTAGTGGAGGGTGCCTTGTAACTATGAGCATGTACATTATAAAAGATATTTTATGTGCCCTGATGACAGAAAATCTGCTAAATTCAGTTTTCCCTATTGTAGTGAATTAGCTTGATAGGCTAACATGGGAAAAGTTTATTAAAGTATAAAAATATCCTGGAGTTAGCTAAAAAATCTATTTCAAAGTATCAAAATGACAGTTACGATAAATCTAACAACTTGCCACTGTTAGATTTATAATAACTATTACACAAAATAAGTTATGGAACTTTCTTTTCTGTGAGCCAAAATCCAGCCTTCCAGCAGCCCTCTCCTAATTGGCCAGCTTTACCAGGCTGAGCCAAGCTGTCTTAATGAGGTGTCAAGCAGCCTGACTAGGGACAAAGGACATCCTGTGGGAGGAGATCTGCACTTGCAGAGCTAAAGGCAGAATGGGGTAGAGAAGCCAAACTGCCCTTCAAAGGATGAAAGGCAGTTTAAGATAGCACAAGCTCACCCCCACTACCTGCACCCCCAGCGAGACAGGAGCCCCAATAATTGGATTAGCAGAGGGGCTGGAAGGAAAGTGTTAAACAAACTTAGCCACACCAGTCCAGTGGGTTGGCTTAGCCAGCTCTAATCCTTCAGGAGAAAGTTTCTCCATTTTGGATTTTGCACGAATATTGTTTTCTGGGACAATAAAATGGCACACTTTGGAGGAAGTGGTCATACCTGAGGGTGGCACCCTGCATGCCATTGGTCAAGGGTGTCCCCCTGCTTGGCTCTCAGAAACACTGGATAAATATGGGGGAGCTGCACAGCAACTGAGATCCTTATCTGAAGAAGGGCTGCCCTGCTAAACCTTTTGGAGGAAGTAGTCATACCTAATGTGGCACTCTGGATGCCATTAGTCAGGGGTGCTCCCCTGCTTGATGCCCAGGGACACTGGATAAATATGGGGGAGCTGCAAGGCAACTGAGATCCCTGCCTGAAAGAAACAAGAAGAAAAAGGGATGCCCTGGCCTGCACCAGGAGGACTGCATTCACAAGGACTTTGCCTGACTCTAAAAGCGTAAGGCGTGAACTCCCAGAAAGCAACAGGTGAAAAGAGGTCCTTCTGTATCACCACCACCAAGAAGAACCCAGCTGGACAGCATCTAGTGAATTTTAAAGGTGTTGGCCAGGAGGATTGTGGGAAACGTAGTCCCAATATCCCAAGGAGAAACTCAGAGCTTCAGGAACCTTGAGTTGGTGTTGTGGACCCTTTTGAACTGAAGAAAGATTTTATGGAAGAAGATCTAGAAGTTTGAGCAACTTTTATAAAAAACTCAATGAGTTGACTGACCCATTGTTGAGAGTCAAGCCGCCGTTATCGAAACCGCTATCCAGCCTGAATTTCAGGTATGTCCGGCTGAAAGACCCGGAGCTCTTGACATCGACAAGACTTCCAGAATTTTCACAGAGGCCTCGATCTGAAGAAAGCCGCCGTGGTAAACTTAAAACCAGGCCCGAAGAGTTGCCTCGCTCATTGACAAGGGAAAAGCTCCAGAAAAATGATTAAGTGCAAAAGTAAAAACTTGATAGAGACCTCCTACTCAGTGTAGCTGACCTGTGCTCCATAGCGGTGGACTTCAACTTTGCATTTGTCCCAGTCAAGCGCGATCAGATGTCTCAAGCTGTTGCAATTTGTTCATCACCACCCCCTTTTCTGAATCGTTTTTGACCACTATAGGTGTGGCAGGGTATACTCAGACATGAGTCCCTTGCTCACTGCTCCATCAGGATTCAAGCAAGCCGGGCCGACGAGGCTGAAATGCCAGAAACCGGTCCCCGGTAGCTTGTCTCCTTTCTGGTGAAGAATTGGCTTGGTAGTTTGGTCTGCCCTGTTCCCATGATGCACTGGGCCAGGGACAGACTAATTTGCATATAGCCAGGTTCTGAGCTGGGATGGGGCAGTGAGCTAAATAACGGTGATGGATCAAGCCCTGATCTTTGGACTGGGTAAGAGTGGTCTGCTTCATTCAGACACTCTGTTCATCACCACCCCTTTTTCTGAATCGTTTTTGGCCACTATAGGTGTGGCAGGGTATACTCAGACATGAGTCCCTTGCTCACTGCTCCATCAGGATTCAAGCAAGCCGGGTCGACGAGGCTGAAATGCCAGAAACCTGTCCCCGGTAGCTTGTCTCCTTTCTGGTGAAGAATTGGCTTGGTAGTTTGGTCTGCCCTGTTCCCATGATGCACTGGGCCAGGGACAGACTAATTTGCATATAGCCAGGTTCTGAGCTGGGATGGGGCAGTGAGCTAAATAACGGTGATGGATCAAGCCCTGATCTTTGGACTGGGTAAGAGTGGTCTGCTTAATTCAGACACTCTGTTCATCACCACCCCCTTTTCTGAATTGTTTTTGGCCACTATAGGTGTGGCAGGGTATACTCAGACATGAGTCCCTTTCTCACTGCTCCATCAGGATTCAAGCAAGCCGGGCCGACGAGGCTGAAATGCCAGAAACCGGTCCCCGGTAGCTTGTCTCCTTTCTTGTGAAGAATTGGCTTGGTAGTTTGGTCTGCCCTGTTCCCATGATGCACTGGGCCAGGGACAGACTAATTTGCATATAGCCAGGTTCTGAGCTGGGATGGGGCAGTGAGCTAAATAACGGTGATGGATCAAGCCCTGATCTTTGGACTGGGTAAGAGTGGTCTGCTTAATTCAGACACTCTGTTCATCACCACCCCCTTTTCTGAATCGTTTTTGGCCACTATAGGTGTGGCAGGGTATACTCAGACATGAGTCCCTTGCTTACTGCTCCATCAGGATTCAAGCAAGCCGGGCCGACGAGGCTGAAATGCCAGAAACCGGTCCCCGGTAGCTTGTCTCCTTTCTGGTGAAGAATTGGCTTGGTAGTTTGGTCTGCCCTGTTCCCATGATGCACTGGGCCAGGGACAGACTAATTTGCATATAGCCAGGTTCTGAGCTGGGATGGGGCAGTGAGCTAAATAACGGTGATGGATCAAGCCCTGATCTTTGGACTGGGTAAGAGTGGTCTGCTTAATTCAGACACTCTGTTCATCACCACCCCCTTTTCTGAATCGTTTTTGGCCACTATAGGTGTGGCAGGGTATACTCAGACATGAGTCCCTTGCTCACTGCTCCATCAGGATTCAAGCAAGCCGGGCCGACGAGGCTGAAATGCCAGAAACCGGTCCCCGGTAGCTTGTCTCCTTTCTGGTGAAGAATTGGCTTGGTAGTTTGGTCTGCCCTGTTCCCATGATGCACTGGGCCAGGGACAGACTAATTTGCATATAGCCAGGTTCTGAGCTGGGATGGGGCAGTGAGCTAAATAACAGTGATGGATCAAGCCCTGATCTTTGGATTGGGTAAGAGTGGTCTGCTTAATTCAGACACTCTGTTCATCACCACCCCCTTTTCTGAATCGTTTTTGGCCACTGTAGGTGTGGCAGGGTATACTCAGACATGAGTCCTTTGCTCACTGCTCCATCAGGATTCAAGCAAGCCAGGCCGACGAGGCTGAAATGCCAGAAACCGGTCCCCGGTAGCTTGTCTCCTTTCTGGTGAAGAATTGGCTTGGTAGTTTGGTCTGCCCTGTTCCCATGATGCACTGGGCCAGGGACAGAGTAATTTGCATATAGCCAGGTTCTGAGCTGGGATGGGGCAGTGAGCTAAATAACGGTGATGGATCAAGCCCTGATCTTTGGACTGGTTAAGAGTGGTCTGCTTAATTCAGACACTCTGTTCATCACCACCCCCTTTTCTGAATCGTTTTTGGCCACTATAGGTGTGGCAGGGTATACTCAGACATGAGTCCCTTGCTCACTGCTCCATCAGGATTCAAGCAAGCCGGGCCGACGAGGCTGAAATGCCAGAAACCGGTCCCCGGTAGCTTGTCTCCTTTCTGGTGAAGAATTGGCTTGGTAGTTTGGTCTGCCCTGTTCCCATGATGCACTGGGCCAGGGACAGACTAATTTGCATATAGCCAGGTTCTGAGCTGGGATGGGGCAGTGAGCTAAATAACGGTGATGGATCAAGCCCTGATCTTTGGACTGGGTAAGAGTGGTCTGCTTAATTCAGACACTCTGTTCATCACCACCCCCTTTTCTGAATCGTTTTTGGCCACTATAGGTGTGGCAGGGTATACTCAGACATGAGACCCTTGCTCACTGCTCCATCAGGATTCAAGCAAGCCGGGCCGACGAGGCTGAAATGCCAGAAACCGGTCCCCGGTAGCTTGTCTCCTTTCTGGTGAAGAATTGGCTTGGTAGTTTGGTCTGCCCTGTTCCCATGATGCACTGGGCCAGGGACAGACTAATTTGCATATAGCCAGGTTCTGAGCTGGGATGGGGCAGTGAGCTAAATAGCGGTGATGAATCAAGCCCTGATCTTTGGACTGGGTAAGAGTGGTCTGCTTAATTCAGACACTCTGTTCATCACCACCCCCTTTTCTGAATCGTTTTTGGCCACTATAGGTGTGGCAGGGTATACTCAGACATGAGTCCCTTGCTCACTTCTCCATCAGGATTCAAGCAAGCCGGGCCGACGAGGCTGAAATGCCAGAAACCGGTCCCCGGTAGCTTGTCTCCTTTCTGGTGAAGAATTGGCTTGGTAGTTTGGTCTGCCCTGTTCCCATGATGCACTGGGCCAGGGACAGACTAATTTGCATATAGCCAGGTTCTGAGCTGGGATGGGGCAGTGAGCTAAATAACAGTGATGGATCAAGCCCTGATCTTTGGATTGGGTAAGAGTGGTCTGCTTAATTCAGACACTCTGTTCATCACCACCCCCTTTTCTGAATCGTTTTTGGCCACTGTAGGTGTGGCAGGGTATACTCAGACATGAGTCCCTTGCTCACTGCTCCATCAGGATTCAAGCAAGCCGGGCCGACGAGGCTGAAATGCCAGAAACCGGTCCCCGGTAGCTTGTCTCCTTTCTGGTGAAGAATTGGCTTGGTAGTTTGGTCTGCCCTGTTCCCATGATGCACTGGGCCAGGGACAGACTAATTTGCATATAGCCAGGTTCTGAGCTGGGATGGGGCAGTGAGCTAAATAACGGTGATGGATCAAGTCCTGATCTTTGAACTGGGTAAGAGTGGTCTGCTTAATTCAGACACTCTGTTCATCACCACCCCCTTTTCTGAATCGTTTTTGGCCACTATAGGTGTGGCAGGGTATACTCAGACATGAGTCCCTTGCTCACTGCTCCATCAGGATTCAAGCAAGCCGGGCCGACGAGGCTGAAATGCCAGAAACCGGTCCCCGGTAGCTTGTCTCCTTTCTGGTGAAGAATTGGCTTGGTAGTTTGGTCTGCCCTGTTCCCATGATGCACTGGGCCAGGGACAGACTAATTTGCATATAGCCAGGTTCTGAGCTGGGATGGGGCAGTGAGCTAAATAACGGTGATGGATCAAGCCCTGATCTTTGGACTGGGTAAGAGTGGTCTGCTTAATTCAGACACTCTGTTCATCACCACCCCCTTTACTGAATCGTTTTTGGCCACTATAGGTGTGGCAGGGTATACTCAGACATGAGTCCCTTGCTCACTGCTCCATCAGGATTCAAGCAAGCCGGGCCGACGAGGCTGAAATGCCAGAAACCGGTCCCCGGTAGCTTGTCTCCTTTCTGGTGAAGAATTGGCTTGGTAGTTTGGTCTGCCCTGTTCCCATGATGCACTGGGCCAGGGACAGACTAATTTGCATATAGCCAGGTTCTGAGCTGGGATGGGGCAGTGAGCTAAATAACGGTGATGGATCAAGCCCTGATCTTTGGACTGGGTAAGAGTGGTCTGCTTAATTCAGGCACTCTGTCCATCACCACCCCCTTTTCTGAATCGTTTTTGGCCACTATAGGTGTGGCAGGGTATACTCAGACATGAGTCCCTTGCTCACTGCTCCATCAGGATTCAAGCAAGCCGAGCCGACGAGGCTGAAATGCCAGAAACCGGTCCCCGGTAGCTTGTCTCCTTTCTGGTGAAGAATTGGCTTGGTAGTTTGGTCTGCCCTGTTCCCATGATGCACTGGGCCAGGGACAGACTAATTTGCATATAGCCAGGTTCTGAGCTGGGATGGGGCAGTGAGTTAAATAACGGTGATGGATCAAGCCCTGATATTTGGACTGGGTAAGAGTGGTCTGCTTAATTCAGACACTCTGTTCATCACCATCCCCTTTTCTGAATCGTTTTTGGCCACTATAGGTGTGGCAGGGTATACTCAGACATGAGTCCCCTGCTCACTGCTCCATCAGGATTCAAGCAAGCCGGGCCGACGAGGCTGAAATGCCAGAAACCGGTCCCCGGTAGCTTGTCTCCTTTCTGGTGAAGAATTGGCTTGGTAGTTTGGTCTGCCCTGTTCCCATGATGCACTGGGCCAGGGACAGACTAATTTGCATATAGCCAGGTTCTGAGCTGGGATGGGGCAGTGAGCTAAATAACGGTGATGGATCAAGCCCTGATCTTTGGACTGGGTAAGAGTGGTCTGCTTAATTCAGACACTCTGTTCATCACCACCCCTTTTCTGAATCGTTTTTGGCCACTATAGGTGTGGCAGGGTATACTCAGACATGAGACCCTTGCTCACTGCTCCATCAGGATTCAAGCAAGCCGGGCCGACGAGGCTGAAATGCCAGAAACCGGTCCCCGGTAGCTTGTCTCCTTTCTGGTGAAGAATTGGCTTGGTAGTTTGGTCTGCCCTGTTCCCATGATGCACTGGGCCAGGGACAGACTAATTTGCATATAGCCAGGTTCTGAGCTGGGATGGGGCAGTGAGCTAAATAGCGGTGATGAATCAAGCCCTGATCTTTGGACTGGGTAAGAGTGGTCTGCTTAATTCAGACACTCTGTTCATCACCACCCCCTTTTCTGAATCGTTTTTGGCCACCATAGGTGTGGCAGGGTATACTCAGACATGAGTCCCTTGCTCACTTCTCCATCAGGATTCAAGCAAGCCGGGCCGACGAGGCTGAAATGCCAGAAACCGGTCCCCGGTAGCTTGTCTCCTTTCTGGTGAAGAATTGGCTTGGTAGTTTGGTCTGCCCTGTTCCCATGATGCACTGGGCCAGGGACAGACTAATTTGCATATAGCCAGGTTCTGAGCTGGGATGGGGCAGTGAGCTAAATAACAGTGATGGATCAAGCCCTGATCTTTGGATTGGGTAAGAGTGGTCTGCTTAATTCAGACACTCTGTTCATCACCACCCCCTTTTCTGAATCGTTTTTGGCCACTGTAGGTGTGGCAGGGTATACTCAGACATGAGTCCCTTGCTCACTGCTCCATCAGGATTCAAGCAAGCCGGGCCGACGAGGCTGAAATGCCAGAAACCGGTCCCCGGTAGCTTGTCTCCTTTCTGGTGAAGAATTGGCTTGGTAGTTTGGTCTGCCCTGTTCCCATGATGCACTGGGCCAGGGACAGACTAATTTGCATATAGCCAGGTTCTGAGCTGGGATGGGGCAGTGAGCTAAATAACGGTGATGGATCAAGTCCTGATCTTTGAACTGGGTAAGAGTGGTCTGCTTAATTCAGACACTCTGTTCATCACCACCCCCTTTTCTGAATCGTTTTTGGCCACTATAGGTGTGGCAGGGTATACTCAGACATGAGTCCCTTGCTCACTGCTCCATCAGGATTCAAGCAAGCCGGGCCGACGAGGCTGAAATGCCAGAAACCGGTCCCCGGTAGCTTGTCTCCTTTCTGGTGAAGAATTGGCTTGGTAGTTTGGTCTGCCCTGTTCCCATGATGCACTGGGCCAGGGACAGACTAATTTGCATATAGCCAGGTTCTGAGCTGGGATGGGGCAGTGAGCTAAATAACGGTGATGGATCAAGCCATGATCTTTGGACTGGGTAAGAGTGGTCTGCTTAATTCAGACACTCTGTTCATCACCACCCCCTTTACTGAATCGTTTTTGGCCACTATAGGTGTGGCAGGGTATACTCAGACATGAGTCCCTTGCTCACTGCTCCATCAGGATTCAAGCAAGCCGGGCCGACGAGGCTGAAATGCCAGAAACCGGTCCCCGGTAGCTTGTCTCCTTTCTGGTGAAGAATTGGCTTGGTAGTTTGGTCTGCCCTGTTCCCATGATGCACTGGGCCAGGGACAGACTAATTTGCATATAGCCAGGTTCTGAGCTGGGATGGGGCAGTGAGCTAAATAACGGTGATGGATCAAGCCCTGATCTTTGGACTGGGTAAGAGTGGTCTGCTTAATTCAGGCACTCTGTCCATCACCACCCCCTTTTCTGAATCGTTTTTGGCCACTATAGGTGTGGCAGGGTATACTCAGACATGAGTCCCTTGCTCACTGCTCCATCAGGATTCAAGCAAGCCGAGCCGACGAGGCTGAAATGCCAGAAACCGGTCCCCGGTAGCTTGTCTCCTTTCTGGTGAAGAATTGGCTTGGTAGTTTGGTCTGCCCTGTTCCCATGATGCACTGGGCCAGGGACAGACTAATTTGCATATAGCCAGGTTCTGAGCTGGGATGGGGCAGTGAGTTAAATAACGGTGATGGATCAAGCCCTGATATTTGGACTGGGTAAGAGTGGTCTGCTTAATTCAGACACTCTGTTCATCACCATCCCCTTTTCTGAATCGTTTTTGGCTACTATAGGTGTGGCAGGGTATACTCAGACATGAGTCCCCTGCTCACTGCTCCATCAGGATTCAAGCAAGCCGGGCCGACGAGGCTGAAATGCCAGAAACCGGTCCCCGGTAGCTTGTCTCCTTTCTGGTGAAGAATTGGCTTGGTAGTTTGGTCTGCCCTGTTCCCATGATGCACTGGGCCAGGGACAGACTAATTTGCATATAGCCAGGTTCTGAGCTGGGATGGGGCAGTGAGCTAAATAACGGTGATGGATCAAACCCTGATCTTTGGACTGGGTAAGAGTGGTCTGCTTAATTCAGACACTCTGTTCATCACCACCCCCTTTTCTGAATCGTTTTTGGCCACTATCGGTGTGGCAGGGTATACTCAGACATGAGTCCCTTGCTCACTGCTCCATCAGGACTCAAGCAAGCCGGGCCGACGAGGCTGAAATGCCAGAAACCGGTCCCCGGTAGCTTGTCTCCTTTCTGGTGAAGAATTGGCTTGGTAGTTTGGTCTGCCCTGTTCCCATGATGCACTGGGCCAGGGACAGACTAATTTGCATATAGCCAGGTTCTGAGCTGGGATGGGGCAGTGAGCTAAATAACGGTGATGGATCAAGCCCTGATCTTTGGACTGGGTAAGAGTGGTCTGCTTAATTCAGACACTCTGTTCATCACCACCCCCTTTTCTGAATCGTTTTTGGCCACTATAGGTGTGGCAGGGTATACTCAGACATGAGTCCCTTGCTCACTGCTCCATCAGGATTCAAGCAAGCCGGGCCGACGAGGCTGAAAGCCAGAAACCGGTCCCCGGTAGCTTGTCTCCTTTCTGGTGAAGAATTGGCTTGGTAGTTTGGTCTGCCCTGTTCCCATGATGCACTGGGCCAGGGACAGACTAATTTGCATATAGCCAGGTTCTGAGCTGGGATGGGGCAGTGAGCTAAATAACGGTGATTGATCAAGGCCTGATCTTTGGACTGGGTAAGAGTGGTCTGCTTAATTCAGACACTCTGTTCATCACCACCCCCTTTTCTGAATCGTTTTTAACCACTATAGGTGTGGCAGGGTATGCTCAGACATGAGTCCCTTGCTCACTGCTCCATCAGGATTCAAGCAAGCCGGGCCGACGAGGCTGAAATGCCAGAAACTGGTCCCCGGTAGCTTGTCTCCTTTCTGGTGAAGAATTGGCTTGGTAGTTTGGTCTGCCCTGTTCCCATGATGCACTGGGCCAGGGACAGACTAATTTGCATATAGCCAGGTTCTGAGCTGGGATGGGGCAGTGAGCTAAATAACGGTGATGGATCAAGCCCTGATCTTTGGACTGGGTAAGAGTGCTCCATCAGGATTCAAGCAAGCTGGGCCGACGAGGCTGAAATGCCAGAAACCGGTCCCCGGTAGCTTGTCTCCTTTCTGGTGAAGAATTGGCTTGATAGTTTGGTCTGCCCTGTTCCCATGATGCACTGGGCCAGGGACAGACTAATTTGCATATAGCCAGGTTCTGAGCTGGGATGGGGCAGTGAGCTAAATAACGGTGATGGATCAAGCCCTGATCTTTGGACTGGGTAAGAGTGGTCTGCTTAATTCAGACACTCTGTTCATCACCACCCCCTTTTCTGAATCGTTTTTGGCCACTATATGTGTGGCAGGGTATACTCAGACATGAGTCCCTTGTTCACTGCACCATCAGGATTCAAGCAAGCCGGGCCGACGAGGCTAAAAGGCCAGAAACCGGTCCCCGGTAGCTTGTCTCCTTTCTGGTGAAGAATTGGCTTGGTAGTTTGGTCTGCCCTGTTCCCATGATGCACTGGGCCAGGGACAGACTAATTTGCATATAGCCAGGTTCTGAGCTGGGATGGGGCAGTGAGTTAAATAACGGTGATGGATCAAGCCCTGATCTTTGGACTGGGTAAGAGTGGTCTGCTTAATTCAAACACTCTGTTCATCACCATCCCCTTTTCTGAATCGTTTTTGGCCACTATAGGTGTGGCAGGGTATACTCAGACATGAGTCCCTTGCTCACTGCTCCATCAGGATTCAAGCAAGCCGGGCCGACGAGGCTGAAATGCCAGAAACCGGTCCCCGGTAGCTTGTCTCCTTTCTGGTGAAGAATTGGCTTGGTAGTTTGGTCTGCCCTGTTCCCATGATGCACTGGGCCAGGGACAGACTAATGTGCATATAGCCAGGTTCTGAGCTGGGGTGGGGCAGTGAGCTAAATAACGGTGATGGATCAAACCCTGATCTTTGGACTGGGTAAGAGTGGTCTGCTTAATTCAGACACTCTGTTCATCACCACCCCCTTTTCTGAATCGTTTTTGGCCACTATCGGTGTGGCAGGGTATACTCAGACATGAGTCCCTTGCTCACTGCTCCATCAGGATTCAAGCAAGCCGGGCCGACGAGGCTGAAATGCCAGAAACCGGTCCCCGGTAGCTTGTCTCCTTTCTGGTGAAGAATTGGCTTGGTAGTTTGGTCTGCCCTGTTCCCATGATGCACTGGGCCAGGGACAGACTAATTTGCATATAGCCAGGTTCTGAGCTGGGATGGGGCAGTGAGCTAAATAACGGTGATGGATCAAGCCCTGATCTTTGGACTGGGTAAGAGTGGTCTGCTTAATTCAGACACTCTGTTCATCACCACCCCCTTTTCTGAATCGTTTTTGGCCACTATAGGTGTGGCAGGGTATACTCAGACATGAGTCCCTTGCTCACTGCTCCATCAGGATTCAAGCAAGCCGGGCCGACGAGGCTGAAATGCCAGAAACTGGTCCCCGGTAGCTTGTCTCCTTTCTGGTGAAGAATTGGCTTGGTAGTTTGGTCTGCCCTGTTCCCATGATGCACTGGGCCAGGGACAGACTAATTTGCATATAGCCAGGTTCTGAGCTGGGATGGGGCAGTGAGCTAAATAACGGTGATGGATCAAGCCCTGATCTTTGGACTGGGTAAGAGTGCTCCATCAGGATTGAAGCAAGCTGGGCCGACGAGGCTGAAATGCCAGAAACCGGTCCCCGGTAGCTTGTCTCCTTTCTGGTGAAGAATTGGCTTGATAGTTTGGTCTGCCCTGTTCCCATGATGCACTGGGCCAGGGACAGACTAATTTGCATATAGCCAGGTTCTGAGCTGGGATGGGGCAGTGAGCTAAATAACGGTGATGGATCAAGCCCTGATCTTTGGACTGGGTAAGAGTGGTCTGCTTAATTCAGACACTCTGTTCATCACCACCCCCTTTTCTGAATCGTTTTTGGCCACTATAGGTGTGGCAGGGTATACTCAGACATGAGTCCCTTGTTCACTGCACCATCAGGATTCAAGCAAGCCGGGCCGACGAGGCTAAAATGCCAGAAACCGGTCCCCGGTAGCTTGTCTCCTTTCTAGTGAAGAATTGGCTTGGTAGTTTGGTCTGCCCTGTTTCCATGATGCACTGGGCCAGGGACAGACTAATTTGCATATAGCCAGGTTCTGAGCTGGGATGGGGCAGTGAGCTAAATAACGGTGATGGATCAAGCCTTGATCTTTGGACTGGGTAAGAGTGGTCTGCTTAATTCAGACACTCTGTTCATCACCACCCCCTTTTCTGAATCGTTTTTGGCCACTATAGGTGTGGCAGGGTATACTCAGACATGAGTCCCTTGTTCACTGCACCATCAGGATTCAAGCAAGCCGGGCCGACGAGGCTAAAATGCCAGAAACCGGTCCCCGGTAGCTTGTCTCCTTTCTAGTGAAGAATTGGCTTGGTAGTTTGGTCTGCCCTGTTCCCATGATGCACTGGGCCAGGGACAGACTAATTTGCATATAGCCAGGTTCTGAGCTGGGATGGGGCAGTGAGCTAAATAACGGTGATGGATCAAGCCTTGATCTTTGGACTGGGTAAGAGTGGTCTGCTTAATTCAGACACTCTGTTCATCACCACCCCCTTTTCTGAATCGTTTTTGGCCACTATAGGTGTGGCAGGGTATACTCAGACATGAGTCCCTTGCTCACTGCTCCATCAGGATTCAAGCAAGCCGGGCCGACGAGGCTGAAATGCCAGAAACCGGTCCCCGGTAGCTTGTCTCCTTTCTGGTGAAGAATTGGCTTGCTAGTTTGGTCTGCCCTGTTCCCATAATGCACTGGGCCAGGGACAGACTAATTTGCATATAGCCAGGTTCTGAGCTGGGATGGGGCAGTGAGCTAAATAACGGTGATGGATCAAGCCCTGATCTTTGGACTGGGTAAGAGTGGTCTGCTTAATTCAGACACTCTGTTCATCACCACCCCCTTTCTGAATCGTTTTTGGCCACTATAGGTGTGGCAGGGTATACTCAGACATGAGTCCCTTGCTCACTGCTCCATCAGGATTCAAGCAAGCCGGGCCGACGAGGCTGAAATGCCAGAAACCGGTCCCCGGTAGCTTGTCTCCTTTCTGGTGAAGAATTGGCTTGGTAGTTTGGTCTGCCCTGTTCCCATGATGCACTGGGCCAGGGGCAGACTAATTTGCATATAGCCAGGTTCTGAGCTGGGATGGGGCAGTGAGCTAAATAACGGTGATGGATCAAGCCCTGATCTTTGGACTGGGTAAGAGTGGTCTGCTTAATTCAGACACTCTGTTCATCACCACCCCCTTTTCTGAATCGTTTTTGGCCACTATAGGTGTGGCAGGGTATACTCAGACATGAGTCCCTTGCTCACTGCTCCATCAGGATTCAAGCAAGCCGGGCCGACGAGGCTGAAATGCCAGAAACCGGTCCCCGGTAGCTTGTCTCCTTTCTGGTGAAGAATTGGCTTGGTAGTTTGGTCTGCCCTGTTCCCATGATGCACTGGGCCAGGGACAGACTAATTTGCATATAGCCAGGTTCTGAGCTGGGATGGGGCAGTGAGCTAAATAACGGTGATGGATCAAGCCCTGATCTTTGGACTGGGTAAGAGTGGTCTGCTTAATTCAGACACTCTGTCCATCACCACCCCCTTTTCTGAATCGTTTTTGGCCACTATAGGTGTGGCAGGGTATACTCAGACATGAGTCCCTTGCTCACTGCTCCATCAGGATTCAAGCAAGCCGAGCCGACGAGGCTGAAATGCCAGAAACCGGTCCCCGGTAGCTTGTCTCCTTTCTGGTGAAGAATTGGCTTGGTAGTTTGGTCTGCCCTGTTCCCATGATGCACTGGGCCAGGGACAGACTAATTTGCATATAGCCAGGTTCTGAGCTGGGATGGGGCAGTGAGTTAAATAACGGTGATGGATCAAGCCCTGATCTTTGGACTGGGTAAGAGTGGTCTGCTTAATTCAGACACTCTGTTCATCACCATCCCCTTTTCTGAATCGTTTTTGGCCACTATAGGTGTGGCAGGGTATACTCAGACATGAGTCCCTTGCTCACTGCTCCATCAGGATTCAAGCAAGCCGGGCCGACGAGGCTGAAATGCCAGAAACCGGTCCCCGGTAGCTTGTCTCCTTTCTGGTGAAGAATTGGCTTGGTAGTTTGGTCTGCCCTGTTCCCATGATGCACTGGGCCAGGGACAGACTAATTTGCATATAGCCAGGTTCTGAGCTGGGATGGGGCAGTGAGCTAAATAACGGTGATGGATCAAACCCTGATCTTTGGACTGGGTAAGAGTGGTCTGCTTAATTCAGACACTCTGTTCATCACCACCCCCTTTTCTGAATCGTTTTTGGCCACTATCGGTGTGGCAGGGTATACTCAGACATGAGTCCCTTGCTCACTGCTCCATCAGGATTCAAGCAAGCCGGGCCGACGAGGCTGAAATGCCAGAAACCGGTCCCCGGTAGCTTGTCTCCTTTCTGGTGAAGAATTGGCTTGGTAGTTTGGTCTGCCCTGTTCCCATGATGCACTGGGCCAGGGACAGACTAATTTGCATATAGCCAGGTTCTGAGCTGGGATGGGGCAGTGAGCTAAATAACGGTGATGGATCAAGCCCTGATCTTTGGACTGGGTAAGAGTGGTCTGCTTAATTCAGACACTCTGTTCATCACCACCCCCTTTTCTGAATCATTTTTGGCCACTATAGGTGTGGCAGGGTATACTCAGACATGAGTCCCTTGCTCACTGCTCCATCAGGATTCAAGCAAGCCGGGCCGACGAGGCTGAAATGCCAGAAACCGGTCCCCGGTAGCTTGTCTCCTTTCTGGTGAAGAATTGGCTTGCTAGTTTGGTCTGCCCTGTTCCCATAATGCACTGGGCCAGGGACAGACTAATTTGCATTTAGCCAGGTTCTGAGCTGGGATGGGGCAGTGAGCTAAATAACGGTGATGGATCAAGCCCTGATCTTTGGACTGGGTAAGAGTGGTCTGCTTAATTCAGACACTCTGTTCATCACCACCCCCTTTCTGAATCGTTTTTGGCCACTATAGGTGTGGCAGGGTATACTCAGACATGAGTCCCTTGCTCACTGCTCCATCAGGATTCAAGCAAGCCGGGCTGACAAGGCTGAAATGCCAGAAACCGGTCCCCGGTAGCTTGTCTCCTTTCTGGTGAAGAATTGGCTTGGTAGTTTGGTCTGCCCTGTTCCCATGATGCACTGGGCCAGGGGCAGACTAATTTGCATATAGCCAGGTTCTGAGCTGGGATGGGGCAGTGAGCTAAATAACGGTGATGGATCAAGCCCTGATCTTTGGACTGGGTAAGAGTGGTCTGCTTAATTCAGACACTCTGTTCATCACCACCCCCTTTTCTGAATCGTTTTTGGCCACTATAGGTGTGGCAGGGTATACTCAGACATGAGTCCCTTGCTCACTGCTCCATCAGGATTCAAGCAAGCCGGGCCGACGAGGTTGAAATGCCAGAAACCGGTCCCCGGTAGCTTGTCTCCTTTCTGGTGAAGAATTGGCTTGGTAGTTTGGTCTGCCCTGTTCCCATGATGCACTGGGCCAGGGACAGACTAATTTGCATATAGCCAGGTTCTGAGCTGGGATGGGGCAGTGAGCTAAATAACGGTGATGGATCAAGCCCTGATCTTTGGACTGGGTAAGAGTGGTCTGCTTAATTCAGACACTCTGTTCATCACCATCCCCTTTTCTGAATCGTTTTTGGCCACTATAGGTGTGGCAGGGTATACTCAGACATGAGTCCCTTGCTCACTGCTCCATCAGGATTCAAGCAAGCCGGGCCGACGAGGCTGAAATGCCAGAAACCGGTCCCCGGTAGCTTGTCTCCTTTCTGGTGAAGAATTGGCTTGGTAGTTTGGTCTGCCCTGTTCCCATGATGCACTGGGCCAGGGACAGACTAATTTGCATATAGCCAGGTTCTGAGCTGGGATGGGGCAGTGAGCTAAATAACGGTGATGGATCAAACCCTGATCTTTGGACTGGGTAAGAGTGGTCTGCTTAATTCAGACACTCTGTTCATCACCACCCCCTTTTCTGAATCGTTTTTGGCCACTATCGGTGTGGCAGGGTATACTCAGACATGAGTCCCTTGCTCACTGCTCCATCAGGATTCAAGCAAGCCGGGCCGACGAGGCTGAAATGCCAGAAACCGGTCCCCGGTAGCTTGTCTCCTTTCTGGTGAAGAATTGGCTTGGTAGTTTGGTCTGCCCTGTTCCCATGATGCACTGGGCCAGGGACAGACTAATTTGCATATAGCCAGGTTCTGAGCTGGGATGGGGCAGTGAGCTAAATAACGGTGATGGATCAAGCCCTGATCTTTGGACTGGGTAAGAGTGGTCTGCTTAATTCAGACACTCTGTTCATCACCACCCCCTTTTCTGAATCGTTTTTGGCCACTATAGGTGTGGCAGGGTATACTCAGACATGAGTCCCTTGCTCACTGCTCCATCAGGATTCAAGCAAGCCGGGCCGACGAGGCTGAAATGCCAGAAACCGGTCCCCGGTAGCTTGTCTCCTTTCTGGTGAAGAATTGGCTTGCTAGTTTGGTCTGCCCTGTTCCCATAATGCACTGGGCCAGGGACAGACTAATTTGCATTTAGCCAGGTTCTGAGCTGGGATGGGGCAGTGAGCTAAATAACGGTGATGGATCAAGCCCTGATCTTTGGGCTGGGTAAGAGTGGTCTGCTTAATTCAGACACTCTGTTCATCACCACCCCCTTTCTGAATCGTTTTTGGCCACTATAGGTGTGGCAGGGTATACTCAGACATGAGTCCCTTGCTCACTGCTCCATCAGGATTCAAGCAAGCCGGGCCGACGAGGCTGAAATGCCAGAAACCGGTCCCCGGTAGCTTGTCTCCTTTCTGGTGAAGAATTGGCTTGGTAGTTTGGTCTGCCCTGTTCCCATGATGCACTGGGCCAGGGGCAGACTAATTTGCATATAGCCAGGTTCTGAGCTGGGATGGGGCAGTGAGCTAAATAACGGTGATGGATCAAGCCCTGATCTTTGGACTGGGTAAGAATGGTCTGCTTAATTCAGACACTCTGTTCATCACCACCCCCTTTTCTGAATCGTTTTTGGCCACTATAGGTGTGGCAGGGTATACTCAGACATGAGTCCCTTGCTCACTGCTCCATCAGGATTCAAGCAAGCCGGGCCGACGAGGTTGAAATGCCAGAAACCGGTCCCCGGTAGCTTGTCTCCTTTCTGGTGAAGAATTGGCTTGGTAGTTTGGTCTGCCCTGTTCCCATGATGCACTGGGCCAGGGACAGACTAATTTGCATATAGCCAGGTTCTGAGCTGGGATGGGGCAGTGAGCTAAATAACGGTGATGGATCAAGCCCTGATCTTTGGACTGGGTAAGAGTGGTCTGCTTAATTCAGACACTCTGTTCATCACCACCCCCTTTTCTGAATCGTTTTTGGCCACTATAGGTGTGGCAGGGTATACTCAGACATGAGTCCCTTGCTCACTGCTCCATCAGGATTCAAGCAAGCCGGGCCGACGAGGCTGAAATGCCAGAAACCGGTCCCCGGTAGCTTGTCTCCTCTCTGGTGAAGAATTGGCTTGGTAGTTTGGTCTGCCCTGTTCCCATGATGCACTGGGCCAGGGACAGACTAATTTGCATATAGCCAGGTTCTGAGCTGGGATGGGGCAGTGAGCTAAATAACGGTGATGGATCAAGCCCTGATCTTTGGACTGGGTAAGAGTGGTCTGCTTAATTCAGACACTCTGTCCATAACCACCCCCTTTTCTGAATCGTTTTTGGCCACTATAGGTGTGGCAGGGTATACTCAGACATGAGTCCCTTGCTCACTGCTCCATCAGGATTCAAGCAAGCCGAGCCGACGAGGCTGAAATGCCAGAAACCGGTCCCCGGTAGCTTGTCTCCTTTCTGGTGAAGAATTGGCTTGGTAGTTTGGTCTGCCCTGTTCCCATGATGCACTGGGCCAGGGACAGACTAATTTGCATATAGCCAGGTTCTGAGCTGGGATGGGGCAGTGAGTTAAATAACGGTGATGGATCAAGCCCTGATCTTTGGACTGGGTAAGAGTGGTCTGCTTAATTCAGACACTCTGTTCATCACCATCCCCTTTTCTGAATCGTTTTTGGCCACTATAGGTGTGGCAGGGTATACTCAGACATGAGTCCCTTGCTCACTGCTCCATCAGGATTCAAGCAAGCCGGGCCGACGAGGCTGAAATGCCAGAAACCGGTCCCCGGTAGCTTGTCTCCTTTCTGGTGAAGAATTGGCTTGGTAGTTTGGTCTGCCCTGTTCCCATGATGCACTGGGCCAGGGACAGACTAATTTGCATATAGCCAGGTTCTGAGCTGGGATGGGGCAGTGAGCTAAATAACGGTGATGGATCAAACCCTGATCTTTGGACTGGGTAAGAGTGGTCTGCTTAATTCAGACACTCTGTTCATCACCACCCCCTTTTCTGAATCGTTTTTGGCCACTATCGGTGTGGCAGGGTATACTCAGACATGAGTCCCTTGCTCACTGCTCCATCAGGATTCAAGCAAGCCGGGCCGACGAGGCTGAAATGCCAGAAACCGGTCCCCGGTAGCTTGTCTCCTTTCTGGTGAAGAATTGGCTTGGTAGTTTGGTCTGCCCTGTTCCCATGATGCACTGGGCCAGGGACAGACTAATTTGCATATAGCCAGGTTCTGAGCTGGGATGGGGCAGTGAGCTAAATAACGGTGATGGATCAAGCCCTGATCTTTGGACTGGGTAAGAGTGGTCTGCTTAATTCAGACACTCTGTTCATCACCACCCCCTTTTCTGAATCGTTTTTGGCCACTATAGGTGTGGCAGGGTATACTCAGACATGAGTCCCTTGCTCACTGCTCCATCAGGATTCAAGCAAGCCGGGCCGACGAGGCTGAAAGCCAGAAACCGGTCCCCGGTAGCTTGTCTCCTTTCTGGTGAAGAATTGGCTTGGTAGTTTGGTCTGCCCTGTTCCCATGATGCACTGGGCCAGGGACAGACTAATTTGCATATAGCCAGGTTCTGAGCTGGGATGGGGCAGTGAGCTAAATAACGGTGATTGATCAAGGCCTGATCTTTGGACTGGGTAAGAGTGGTCTGCTTAATTCAGACACTCTGTTCATCACCACCCCCTTTTCTGAATCGTTTTTGGCCACTATAGGTGTGGCAGGGTATACTCAGACATGAGTCCCTTGCTCACTGCTCCATCAGGATTCAAGCAAGCCGGGCCGACGAGGCTGAAATGCCAGAAACTGGTCCCCGGTAGCTTGTCTCCTTTCTGGTGAAGAATTGGCTTGGTAGTTTGGTCTGCCCTGTTCCCATGATGCACTGGGCCAGGGACAGACTAATTTGCATATAGCCAGGTTCTGAGCTGGGATGGGGCAGTGAGCTAAATAACGGTGATGGATCAAGCCCTGATCTTTGGACTGGGTAAGAGTGCTCCATCAGGATTCAAGCAAGCTGGGCCGACGAGGCTGAAATGCCAGAAACCGGTCCCCGGTAGCTTGTCTCCTTTCTGGTGAAGAATTGGCTTGATAGTTTGGTCTGCCCTGTTCCCATGATGCACTGGGCCAGGGACAGACTAATTTGCATATAGCCAGGTTCTGAGCTGGGATGGGGCAGTGAGCTAAATAACGGTGATGGATCAAGCCCTGATCTTTGGACTGGGTAAGAGTGGTCTGCTTAATTCAGACACTCTGTTCATCACCACCCCCTTTTCTGAATCGTTTTTGGCTACTATATGGGTGGCAGGGTATACTCAGACATGAGTCCCTTGTTCACTGCACCATCAGGATTCAAGCAAGCCGGGCCGACGAGGCTAAAATGCCAGAAACCGGTCCCCGGTAGCTTGTCTCCTTTCTGGTGAAGAATTGGCTTGGTAGTTTGGTCTGCCCTGTTCCCATGATGCACTGGGCCAGGGACAGACTAATTTGCATATAGCCAGGTTCTGAGCTGGGATGGGGCAGTGAGTTAAATAACGGTGATGGATCAAGCCCTGATCTTTGGACTGGGTAAGAGTGGTCTGCTTAATTCAGACACTCTGTTCATCACCATCCCCTTTTCTGAATCGTTTTTGGCCACTATAGGTATGGCAGGGTATACTCAGACATGAGTCCCTTGCTCACTGCTCCATCAGGATTCAAGCAAGCCGGGCCGACGAGGCTGAAATGCCAGAAACCGGTCCCCGGTAGCTTGTCTCCTTTCTGGTGAAGAATTGGCTTGGTAGTTTGGTCTGCCCTGTTCCCATGATGCACTGGGCCAGGGACAGACTAATTTGCATATAGCCAGGTTCTGAGCTGGGATTGGGCAGTGAGCTAAATAACGGTGATGGATCAAACCCTGATCTTTGGACTGGGTAAGAGTGGTCTGCTTAATTCAGACACTCTGTTCATCACCACCCCCTTTTCTGAATCGTTTTTGGCCACTATCGGTGTGGCAGGGTATACTCAGACATGAGTCCCTTGCTCACTGCTCCATCAGGATTCAAGCAAGCCGGGCCGACGAGGCTGAAATGCCAGAAACCGGTCCCCGGTAGCTTGTCTCCTTTCTGGTGAAGAATTGGCTTGGTAGTTTGGTCTGCCCTGTTCCCATGATGCACTGGGCCAGGGACAGACTAATTTGCATATAGCCAGGTTCTGAGCTGGGATGGGGCAGTGAGCTAAATACCGGTGATGGATCAAGCCCTGATCTTTGGACTGGGTAAGAGTGGTCTGCTTAATTCAGACACTCTGTTCATCACCACCCCCTTTTCTGAATCGTTTTTGGCCACTATAGGTGTGGCAGGGTATACTCAGACATGAGTCCCTTGCTCACTGCTCCATCAGGATTCAAGCAAGCCGGGCCGACGAGGCTGAAAGCCAGAAACCGGTCCCCGGTAGCTTGTCTCCTTTCTGGTGAAGAATTGGCTTGGTAGTTTGGTCTGCCCTGTTCCCATGATGCACTGGGCCAGGGACAGACTAATTTGCATATAGCCAGGTTCTGAGCTGGGATGGGGCAGTGAGCTAAATAACGGTGATTGATCAAGGCCTGATCTTTGGACTGGGTAAGAGTGGTCTGCTTAATTCAGACACTCTGTTCATCACCACCCCCTTTTCTGAATCGTTTTTGGCCACTATAGGTGTGGCAGGGTATACTCAGACATGAGTCCCTTGCTCACTGCTCCATCAGGATTCAAGCAAGCCGGGCCGACGAGGCTGAAATGCCAGAAACTGGTCCCCGGTAGCTTGTCTCCTTTCTGGTGAAGAATTGGCTTGGTAGTTTGGTCTGCCCTGTTCCCATGATGCACTGGGCCAGGGACAGACTAATTTGCATATAGCCAGGTTCTGAGCTGGGATGGGGCAGTGAGCTAAATAACGGTGATGGATCAAGCCCTGATCTTTGGACTGGGTAAGAGTGCTCCATCAGGATTCAAGCAAGCTGGGCCGACGAGGCTGAAATGCCAGAAACCGGTCCCCGGTAGCTTGTCTCCTTTCTGGTGAAGAATTGGCTTGATAGTTTGGTCTGCCCTGTTCCCATGATGCACTGGGCCAGGGACAGACTAATTTGCATATAGCCAGGTTCTGAGCTGGGATGGGGCAGTGAGCTAAATAACGGTGATGGATCAAGCCCTGATCTTTGGACTGGGTAAGAGTGGTTTGCTTAATTCAGACACTCTGTTCATCACCACCCCCTTTTCTGAATCGTTTTTGGCTACTATATGGATGGCAGGGTATACTCAGACATGAGTCCCTTGTTCACTGCACCATCAGGATTCAAGCAAGCCGGGCCGACGAGGCTAAAATGCCAGAAACCGGTCCCCGGTAGCTTGTCTCCTTTCTGGTGAAGAATTGGCTTGGTAGTTTGGTCTGCCCTGTTCCCATGATGCACTGGGCCAGGGACAGACTAATTTGCATATAGCCAGGTTCTGAGCTGGGATGGGGCAGTGAGTTAAATAACGGTGATGGATCAAGCCCTGATCTTTGGACTGGGTAAGAGTGGTCTGCTTAATTCAGACACTCTGTTCATCACCATCCCCTTTTCTGAATCGTTTTTGGCCACTATAGGTGTGGCAGGGTATACTCAGACATGAGTCCCTTGCTCACTGCTCCATCAGGATTCAAGCAAGCCGGGCCGACGAGGCTGAAATGCCAGAAACCGGTCCCCGGTAGCTTGTCTCCTTTCTGGTGAAGAATTGGCTTGGTAGTTTGGTCTGCCCTGTTCCCATGATGCACTGGGCCAGGGACAGACTAATTTGCATATAGCCAGGTTCTGAGCTGGGATGGGGCAGTGAGCTAAATAACGGTGATGGATCAAGCCCTGATCTTTGGACTGGGTAAGAGTGGTCTGCTTAATTCAGACACTCTGTTCATCACCACCCCCTTTTCTGAATCATTTTTGGCCACTATAGGTGTGGCAGGGTATACTCAGACATGAGTCCCTTGCTCACTGCTCCATCAGGATTCAAGCAAGCCGGGCCGACGAGGCTGAAATGCCAGAAACCGGTCCCCGGTAGCTTGTCTCCTCTCTGGTGAAGAATTGGCTTGGTAGTTTGGTCTGCCCTGTTCCCATGATGCACTGGGCCAGGGACAGACTAATTTGCATATAGCCAGGTTCTGAGCTGGGATGGGGCAGTGAGCTAAATAACGGTGATGGATCAAGCCCTGATCTTTGGACTGGGTAAGAGTGCTCCATCAGGATTCAAGCAAGCTGGGCCGACGAGGCTGAAATGCCAGAAACCGGTCCCCGGTAGCTTGTCTCCTTTCTGGTGAAGAATTGGCTTGATAGTTTGGTCTGCCCTGTTCCCATGATGCACTGGGCCAGGGACAGACTAATTTGCATATAGCCAGGTTCTGAGCTGGGATGGGGCAGTGAGCTAAATAACGGTGATGGATCAAGCCCTGATCTTTGGACTGGGTAAGAGTGGTTTGCTTAATTCAGACACTCTGTTCATCACCACCCCCTTTTCTGAATCGTTTTTGGCTACTATATGGGTGGCAGGGTATACTCAGACATGAGTCCCTTGTTCACTGCACCATCAGGATTCAAGCAAGCCGGGCCGACGAGGCTAAAATGCCAGAAACCGGTCCCCGGTAGCTTGTCTCCTTTCTGGTGAAGAATTGGCTTGGTAGTTTGGTCTGCCCTGTTCCCATGATGCACTGGGCCAGGGACAGACTAATTTGCATATAGCCAGGTTCTGAGCTGGGATGGGGCAGTGAGTTAAATAACGGTGATGGATCAAGCCCTGATCTTTGGACTGGGTAAGAGTGGTCTGCTTAATTCAGACACTCTGTTCATCACCATCCCCTTTTCTGAATCGTTTTTGGCCACTATAGGTGTGGCAGGGTATACTCAGACATGAGTCCCTTGCTCACTGCTCCATCAGGATTCAAGCAAGCCGGGCCGACGAGGCTGAAATGCCAGAAACCGGTCCCCGGTAGCTTGTCTCCTTTCTGGTGAAGAATTGGCTTGGTAGTTTGGTCTGCCCTGTTCCCATGATGCACTGGGCCAGGGACAGACTAATTTGCATATAGCCAGGTTCTGAGCTGGGATGGGGCAGTGAGCTAAATAACGGTGATGGATCAAGCCCTGATCTTTGGACTGGGTAAGAGTGGTCTGCTTAATTCAGACACTCTGTTCATCACCACCCCCTTTTCTGAATCGTTTTTGGCCACTATAGGTGTGGCAGGGTATACTCAGACATGAGTCCCTTGCTCACTGCTCCATCAGGATTCAAGCAAGCCGGGCCGACGAGGCTGAAATGCCAGAAACCGGTCCCCGGTAGCTTGTCTCCTCTCTGGTGAAGAATTGGCTTGGTAGTTTGGTCTGCCCTGTTCCCATGATGCACTGGGCCAGGGACAGACTAATTTGCATATAGCCAGGTTCTGAGCTGGGATGGGGCAGTGAGCTAAATAACGGTGATGGATCAAGCCCTGATCTTTGGACTGGGTAAGAGTGGTCTGCTTAATTCAGACACTCTGTCCATAACCACCCCCTTTTCTGAATCGTTTTTGGCCACTATAGGTGTGGCAGGGTATACTCAGACATGAGTCCCTTGCTCACTGCTCCATCAGGATTCAAGCAAGCCGAGCCGACGAGGCTGAAATGCCAGAAACCGGTCCCCGGTAGCTTGTCTCCTTTCTGGTGAAGAATTGGCTTGGTAGTTTGGTCTGCCCTGTTCCCATGATGCACTGGGCCAGGGACAGACTAATTTGCATATAGCCAGGTTCTGAGCTGGGATGGGGCAGTGAGTTAAATAACGGTGATGGATCAAGCCCTGATCTTTGGACTGGGTAAGAGTGGTCTGCTTAATTCAGACACTCTGTTCATCACCATCCCCTTTTCTGAATCGTTTTTGGCCACTTTAGGTGTGGCAGGGTATATTCAGACATGAGTCCCTTGCTCACTGCTCCATCAGGATTCAAGCAAGCCGGGCCGACGAGGCTGAAATGCCAGAAACCGGTCCCCGGTAGCTTGTCTCCTTTCTGGTGAAGAATTGGCTTGGTAGTTTGGTCTGCCCTGTTCCCATGATGCACTGGGCCAGGGACAGACTAATTTGCATATAGCCAGGTTCTGAGCTGGGATGGGGCAGTGAGCTAAATAACGGTGATGGATCAAACCCTGATCTTTGGACTGGGTAAGAGTGGTCTGCTTAATTCAGACACTCTGTTCATCACCACCCCCTTTTCTGAATCGTTTTTGGCCACTATCGGTGTGGCAGGGTATACTCAGACATGAGTCCCTTGCTCACTGCTCCATCAGGATTCAAGCAAGCCGGGCCGACGAGGCTGAAAGCCAGAAACCGGTCCCCGGTAGCTTGTCTCCTTTCTGGTGAAGAATTGGCTTGGTAGTTTGGTCTGCCCTGTTCCCATGATGCACTGGGCCAGGGACAGACTAATTTGCATATAGCCAGGTTCTGAGCTGGGATGGGGCAGTGAGCTAAATAACGGTGATTGATCAAGGCCTGATCTTTGGACTGGGTAAGAGTGGTCTGCTTAATTCAGACACTCTGTTCATCACCACCCCCTTTTCTGAATCGTTTTTAACCACTATAGGTGTGGCAGGGTATGCTCAGACATGAGTCCCTTGCTCACTGCTCCATCAGGATTCAAGCAAGCCGGGCCAACGAGGCTGAAATGCCAGAAACTGGTCCCCGGTAGCTTGTCTCCTTTCTGGTGAAGAATTGGCTTGGTAGTTTGGTCTGCCCTGTTCCCATGATGCACTGGGCCAGGGACAGACTAATTTGCATATAGCCAGGTTCTGAGCTGGGATGGGGCAGTGAGCTAAATAACGGTGATGGATCAAGCCCTGATCTTTGGACTGGGTAAGAGTGCTCCATCAGGATTCAAGCAAGCTGGGCCGACGAGGCTGAAATGCCAGAAACCGGTCCCCGGTAGCTTGTCTCCTTTCTGGTGAAGAATTGGCTTGATAGTTTGGTCTGCCCTGTTCCCATGATGCACTGGGCCAGGGACAGACTAATTTGCATATAGCCAGGTTCTGAGCTGGGATGGGGCAGTGAGCTAAATAACGGTGATGGATCAAGCCCTGATCTTTGGACTGGGTAAGAGTGGTCTGCTTAATTCAGACACTCTGTTCATCACCACCCCCTTTTCTGAATCGTTTTTGGCCACTATATGTGTGGCAGGGTATACTCAGACATGAGTCCCTTGTTCACTGCACCATCAGGATTCAAGCAAGCCGGGCCGACGAGGCTAAAAGGCCAGAAACCGGTCCCCGGTAGCTTGTCTCCTTTCTGGTGAAGAATTGGCTTGGTAGTTTGGTCTGCCCTGTTCCCATGATGCACTGGGCCAGGGACAGACTAATTTGCATATAGCCAGGTTCTGAGCTGGGATGGGGCAGTGAGTTAAATAACGGTGATGGATCAAGCCCTGATCTTTGGACTGGGTAAGAGTGGTCTGCTTAATTCAAACACTCTGTTCATCACCATCCCCTTTTCTGAATCGTTTTTGGCCACTATAGGTGTGGCAGGGTATACTCAGACATGAGTCCCTTGCTCACTGCTCCATCAGGATTCAAGCAAGCCGGGCCGACGAGGCTGAAATGCCAGAAACCGGTCCCCGGTAGCTTGTCTCCTTTCTGGTGAAGAATTGGCTTGGTAGTTTGGTCTGCCCTGTTCCCATGATGCACTGGGCCAGGGACAGACTAATGTGCATATAGCCAGGTTCTGAGCTGGGGTGGGGCAGTGAGCTAAATAACGGTGATGGATCAAACCCTGATCTTTGGACTGGGTAAGAGTGGTCTGCTTAATTCAGACACTCTGTTCATCACCACCCCCTTTTCTGAATCGTTTTTGGCCACTATCGGTGTGGCAGGGTATACTCAGACATGAGTCCCTTGCTCACTGCTCCATCAGGATTCAAGCAAGCCGGGCCGACGAGGCTGAAATGCCAGAAACCGGTCCCCGGTAGCTTGTCTCCTTTCTGGTGAAGAATTGGCTTGGTAGTTTGGTCTGCCCTGTTCCCATGATGCACTGGGCCAGGGACAGACTAATTTGCATATAGCCAGGTTCTGAGCTGGGATGGGGCAGTGAGCTAAATAACGGTGATGGATCAAGCCCTGATCTTTGGACTGGGTAAGAGTGGTCTGCTTAATTCAGACACTCTGTTCATCACCACCCCCTTTTCTGAATCGTTTTTGGCCACTATAGGTGTGGCAGGGTATACTCAGACATGAGTCCCTTGCTCACTGCTCCATCAGGATTCAAGCAAGCCGGGCCGACGAGGCTGAAATGCCAGAAACTGGTCCCCGGTAGCTTGTCTCCTTTCTGGTGAAGAATTGGCTTGGTAGTTTGGTCTGCCCTGTTCCCATGATGCACTGGGCCAGGGACAGACTAATTTGCATATAGCCAGGTTCTGAGCTGGGATGGGGCAGTGAGCTAAATAACGGTGATGGATCAAGCCCTGATCTTTGGACTGGGTAAGAGTGCTCCATCAGGATTGAAGCAAGCTGGGCCGACGAGGCTGAAATGCCAGAAACCGGTCCCCGGTAGCTTGTCTCCTTTCTGGTGAAGAATTGGCTTGATAGTTTGGTCTGCCCTGTTCCCATGATGCACTGGGCCAGGGACAGACTAATTTGCATATAGCCAGGTTCTGAGCTGGGATGGGGCAGTGAGCTAAATAACGGTGATGGATCAAGCCCTGATCTTTGGACTGGGTAAGAGTGGTCTGCTTAATTCAGACACTCTGTTCATCACCACCCCCTTTTCTGAATCGTTTTTGGCCACTATAGGTGTGGCAGGGTATACTCAGACATGAGTCCCTTGTTCACTGCACCATCAGGATTCAAGCAAGCCGGGCCGACGAGGCTAAAATGCCAGAAACCGGTCCCCGGTAGCTTGTCTCCTTTCTAGTGAAGAATTGGCTTGGTAGTTTGGTCTGCCCTGTTTCCATGATGCACTGGGCCAGGGACAGACTAATTTGCATATAGCCAGGTTCTGAGCTGGGATGGGGCAGTGAGCTAAATAACGGTGATGGATCAAGCCTTGATCTTTGGACTGGGTAAGAGTGGTCTGCTTAATTCAGACACTCTGTTCATCACCACCCCCTTTTCTGAATCGTTTTTGGCCACTATAGGTGTGGCAGGGTATACTCAGACATGAGTCCCTTGTTCACTGCACCATCAGGATTCAAGCAAGCCGGGCCGACGAGGCTAAAATGCCAGAAACCGGTCCCCGGTAGCTTGTCTCCTTTCTAGTGAAGAATTGGCTTGGTAGTTTGGTCTGCCCTGTTCCCATGATGCACTGGGCCAGGGACAGACTAATTTGCATATAGCCAGGTTCTGAGCTGGGATGGGGCAGTGAGCTAAATAACGGTGATGGATCAAGCCTTGATCTTTGGACTGGGTAAGAGTGGTCTGCTTAATTCAGACACTCTGTTCATCACCACCCCCTTTTCTGAATCGTTTTTGGCCACTATAGGTGTGGCAGGGTATACTCAGACATGAGTCCCTTGCTCACTGCTCCATCAGGATTCAAGCAAGCCGGGCCGACGAGGCTGAAATGCCAGAAACCGGTCCCCGGTAGCTTGTCTCCTTTCTGGTGAAGAATTGGCTTGCTAGTTTGGTCTGCCCTGTTCCCATAATGCACTGGGCCAGGGACAGACTAATTTGCATATAGCCAGGTTCTGAGCTGGGATGGGGCAGTGAGCTAAATAACGGTGATGGATCAAGCCCTGATCTTTGGACTGGGTAAGAGTGGTCTGCTTAATTCAGACACTCTGTTCATCACCACCCCCTTTCTGAATCGTTTTTGGCCACTATAGGTGTGGCAGGGTATACTCAGACATGAGTCCCTTGCTCACTGCTCCATCAGGATTCAAGCAAGCCGGGCCGACGAGGCTGAAATGCCAGAAACCGGTCCCCGGTAGCTTGTCTCCTTTCTGGTGAAGAATTGGCTTGGTAGTTTGGTCTGCCCTGTTCCCATGATGCACTGGGCCAGGGGCAGACTAATTTGCATATAGCCAGGTTCTGAGCTGGGATGGGGCAGTGAGCTAAATAACGGTGATGGATCAAGCCCTGATCTTTGGACTGGGTAAGAGTGGTCTGCTTAATTCAGACACTCTGTTCATCACCACCCCCTTTTCTGAATCGTTTTTGGCCACTATAGGTGTGGCAGGGTATACTCAGACATGAGTCCCTTGCTCACTGCTCCATCAGGATTCAAGCAAGCCGGGCCGACGAGGCTGAAATGCCAGAAACCGGTCCCCGGTAGCTTGTCTCCTTTCTGGTGAAGAATTGGCTTGGTAGTTTGGTCTGCCCTGTTCCCATGATGCACTGGGCCAGGGACAGACTAATTTGCATATAGCCAGGTTCTGAGCTGGGATGGGGCAGTGAGCTAAATAACGGTGATGGATCAAGCCCTGATCTTTGGACTGGGTAAGAGTGGTCTGCTTAATTCAGACACTCTGTCCATCACCACCCCCTTTTCTGAATCGTTTTTGGCCACTATAGGTGTGGCAGGGTATACTCAGACATGAGTCCCTTGCTCACTGCTCCATCAGGATTCAAGCAAGCCGAGCCGACGAGGCTGAAATGCCAGAAACCGGTCCCCGGTAGCTTGTCTCCTTTCTGGTGAAGAATTGGCTTGGTAGTTTGGTCTGCCCTGTTCCCATGATGCACTGGGCCAGGGACAGACTAATTTGCATATAGCCAGGTTCTGAGCTGGGATGGGGCAGTGAGTTAAATAACGGTGATGGATCAAGCCCTGATCTTTGGACTGGGTAAGAGTGGTCTGCTTAATTCAGACACTCTGTTCATCACCATCCCCTTTTCTGAATCGTTTTTGGCCACTATAGGTGTGGCAGGGTATACTCAGACATGAGTCCCTTGCTCACTGCTCCATCAGGATTCAAGCAAGCCGGGCCGACGAGGCTGAAATGCCAGAAACCGGTCCCCGGTAGCTTGTCTCCTTTCTGGTGAAGAATTGGCTTGGTAGTTTGGTCTGCCCTGTTCCCATGATGCACTGGGCCAGGGACAGACTAATTTGCATATAGCCAGGTTCTGAGCTGGGATGGGGCAGTGAGCTAAATAACGGTGATGGATCAAACCCTGATCTTTGGACTGGGTAAGAGTGGTCTGCTTAATTCAGACACTCTGTTCATCACCACCCCCTTTTCTGAATCGTTTTTGGCCACTATCGGTGTGGCAGGGTATACTCAGACATGAGTCCCTTGCTCACTGCTCCATCAGGATTCAAGCAAGCCGGGCCGACGAGGCTGAAATGCCAGAAACCGGTCCCCGGTAGCTTGTCTCCTTTCTGGTGAAGAATTGGCTTGGTAGTTTGGTCTGCCCTGTTCCCATGATGCACTGGGCCAGGGACAGACTAATTTGCATATAGCCAGGTTCTGAGCTGGGATGGGGCAGTGAGCTAAATAACGGTGATGGATCAAGCCCTGATCTTTGGACTGGGTAAGAGTGGTCTGCTTAATTCAGACACTCTGTTCATCACCACCCCCTTTTCTGAATCATTTTTGGCCACTATAGGTGTGGCAGGGTATACTCAGACATGAGTCCCTTGCTCACTGCTCCATCAGGATTCAAGCAAGCCGGGCCGACGAGGCTGAAATGCCAGAAACCGGTCCCCGGTAGCTTGTCTCCTTTCTGGTGAAGAATTGGCTTGCTAGTTTGGTCTGCCCTGTTCCCATAATGCACTGGGCCAGGGACAGACTAATTTGCATTTAGCCAGGTTCTGAGCTGGGATGGGGCAGTGAGCTAAATAACGGTGATGGATCAAGCCCTGATCTTTGGACTGGGTAAGAGTGGTCTGCTTAATTCAGACACTCTGTTCATCACCACCCCCTTTCTGAATCGTTTTTGGCCACTATAGGTGTGGCAGGGTATACTCAGACATGAGTCCCTTGCTCACTGCTCCATCAGGATTCAAGCAAGCCGGGCCGACAAGGCTGAAATGCCAGAAACCGGTCCCCGGTAGCTTGTCTCCTTTCTGGTGAAGAATTGGCTTGGTAGTTTGGTCTGCCCTGTTCCCATGATGCACTGGGCCAGGGGCAGACTAATTTGCATATAGCCAGGTTCTGAGCTGGGATGGGGCAGTGAGCTAAATAACGGTGATGGATCAAGCCCTGATCTTTGGACTGGGTAAGAGTGGTCTGCTTAATTCAGACACTCTGTTCATCACCACCCCCTTTTCTGAATCGTTTTTGGCCACTATAGGTGTGGCAGGGTATACTCAGACATGAGTCCCTTGCTCACTGCTCCATCAGGATTCAAGCAAGCCGGGCCGACGAGGTTGAAATGCCAGAAACCGGTCCCCGGTAGCTTGTCTCCTTTCTGGTGAAGAATTGGCTTGGTAGTTTGGTCTGCCCTGTTCCCATGATGCACTGGGCCAGGGACAGACTAATTTGCATATAGCCAGGTTCTGAGCTGGGATGGGGCAGTGAGCTAAATAACGGTGATGGATCAAGCCCTGATCTTTGGACTGGGTAAGAGTGGTCTGCTTAATTCAGACACTCTGTTCATCACCATCCCCTTTTCTGAATCGTTTTTGGCCACTATAGGTGTGGCAGGGTATACTCAGACATGAGTCCCTTGCTCACTGCTCCATCAGGATTCAAGCAAGCCGGGCCGACGAGGCTGAAATGCCAGAAACCGGTCCCCGGTAGCTTGTCTCCTTTCTGGTGAAGAATTGGCTTGGTAGTTTGGTCTGCCCTGTTCCCATGATGCACTGGGCCAGGGACAGACTAATTTGCATATAGCCAGGTTCTGAGCTGGGATGGGGCAGTGAGCTAAATAACGGTGATGGATCAAACCCTGATCTTTGGACTGGGTAAGAGTGGTCTGCTTAATTCAGACACTCTGTTCATCACCACCCCCTTTTCTGAATCGTTTTTGGCCACTATCGGTGTGGCAGGGTATACTCAGACATGAGTCCCTTGCTCACTGCTCCATCAGGATTCAAGCAAGCCGGGCCGACGAGGCTGAAATGCCAGAAACCGGTCCCCGGTAGCTTGTCTCCTTTCTGGTGAAGAATTGGCTTGGTAGTTTGGTCTGCCCTGTTCCCATGATGCACTGGGCCAGGGACAGACTAATTTGCATATAGCCAGGTTCTGAGCTGGGATGGGGCAGTGAGCTAAATAACGGTGATGGATCAAGCCCTGATCTTTGGACTGGGTAAGAGTGGTCTGCTTAATTCAGACACTCTGTTCATCACCACCCCCTTTTCTGAATCGTTTTTGGCCACTATAGGTGTGGCAGGGTATACTCAGACATGAGTCCCTTGCTCACTGCTCCATCAGGATTCAAGCAAGCCGGGCCGACGAGGCTGAAATGCCAGAAACCGGTCCCCGGTAGCTTGTCTCCTTTCTGGTGAAGAATTGGCTTGCTAGTTTGGTCTGCCCTGTTCCCATAATGCACTGGGCCAGGGACAGACTAATTTGCATTTAGCCAGGTTCTGAGCTGGGATGGGGCAGTGAGCTAAATAACGGTGATGGATCAAGCCCTGATCTTTGGGCTGGGTAAGAGTGGTCTGCTTAATTCAGACACTCTGTTCATCACCACCCCCTTTCTGAATCGTTTTTGGCCACTATAGAGTGTGGCAGGGTATACTCAGACATGAGTCCCTTGCTCACTGCTCCATCAGGATTCAAGCAAGCCGGGCCGACGAGGCTGAAATGCCAGAAACCGGTCCCCGGTAGCTTGTCTCCTTTCTGGTGAAGAATTGGCTTGGTAGTTTGGTCTGCCCTGTTCCCATGATGCACTGGGCCAGGGGCAGACTAATTTGCATATAGCCAGGTTCTGAGCTGGGATGGGGCAGTGAGCTAAATAACGGTGATGGATCAAGCCCTGATCTTTGGACTGGGTAAGAATGGTCTGCTTAATTCAGACACTCTGTTCATCACCACCCCCTTTTCTGAATCGTTTTTGGCCACTATAGGTGTGGCAGGGTATACTCAGACATGAGTCCCTTGCTCACTGCTCCATCAGGATTCAAGCAAGCCGGGCCGACGAGGTTGAAATGCCAGAAACCGGTCCCCGGTAGCTTGTCTCCTTTCTGGTGAAGAATTGGCTTGGTAGTTTGGTCTGCCCTGTTCCCATGATGCACTGGGCCAGGGACAGACTAATTTGCATATAGCCAGGTTCTGAGCTGGGATGGGGCAGTGAGCTAAATAACGGTGATGGATCAAGCCCTGATCTTTGGACTGGGTAAGAGTGGTCTGCTTAATTCAGACACTCTGTTCATCACCACCCCCTTTTCTGAATCGTTTTTGGCCACTATAGGTGTGGCAGGGTATACTCAGACATGAGTCCCTTGCTCACTGCTCCATCAGGATTCAAGCAAGCCGGGCCGACGAGGCTGAAATGCCAGAAACCGGTCCCCGGTAGCTTGTCTCCTCTCTGGTGAAGAATTGGCTTGGTAGTTTGGTCTGCCCTGTTCCCATGATGCACTGGGCCAGGGACAGACTAATTTGCATATAGCCAGGTTCTGAGCTGGGATGGGGCAGTGAGCTAAATAACGGTGATGGATCAAGCCCTGATCTTTGGACTGGGTAAGAGTGGTCTGCTTAATTCAGACACTCTGTCCATAACCACCCCCTTTTCTGAATCGTTTTTGGCCACTATAGGTGTGGCAGGGTATACTCAGACATGAGTCCCTTGCTCACTGCTCCATCAGGATTCAAGCAAGCCGAGCCGACGAGGCTGAAATGCCAGAAACCGGTCCCCGGTAGCTTGTCTCCTTTCTGGTGAAGAATTGGCTTGGTAGTTTGGTCTGCCCTGTTCCCATGATGCACTGGGCCAGGGACAGACTAATTTGCATATAGCCAGGTTCTGAGCTGGGATGGGGCAGTGAGTTAAATAACGGTGATGGATCAAGCCCTGATCTTTGGACTGGGTAAGAGTGGTCTGCTTAATTCAGACACTCTGTTCATCACCATCCCCTTTTCTGAATCGTTTTTGGCCACTATAGGTGTGGCAGGGTATACTCAGACATGAGTCCCTTGCTCACTGCTCCATCAGGATTCAAGCAAGCCGGGCCGACGAGGCTGAAATGCCAGAAACCGGTCCCCGGTAGCTTGTCTCCTTTCTGGTGAAGAATTGGCTTGGTAGTTTGGTCTGCCCTGTTCCCATGATGCACTGGGCCAGGGACAGACTAATTTGCATATAGCCAGGTTCTGAGCTGGGATGGGGCAGTGAGCTAAATAACGGTGATGGATCAAACCCTGATCTTTGGACTGGGTAAGAGTGGTCTGCTTAATTCAGACACTCTGTTCATCACCACCCCCTTTTCTGAATCGTTTTTGGCCACTATCGGTGTGGCAGGGTATACTCAGACATGAGTCCCTTGCTCACTGCTCCATCAGGATTCAAGCAAGCCGGGCCGACGAGGCTGAAATGCCAGAAACCGGTCCCCGGTAGCTTGTCTCCTTTCTGGTGAAGAATTGGCTTGGTAGTTTGGTCTGCCCTGTTCCCATGATGCACTGGGCCAGGGACAGACTAATTTGCATATAGCCAGGTTCTGAGCTGGGATGGGGCAGTGAGCTAAATAACGGTGATGGATCAAGCCCTGATCTTTGGACTGGGTAAGAGTGGTCTGCTTAATTCAGACACTCTGTTCATCACCACCCCCTTTTCTGAATCGTTTTTGGCCACTATAGGTGTGGCAGGGTATACTCAGACATGAGTCCCTTGCTCACTGCTCCATCAGGATTCAAGCAAGCCGGGCCGACGAGGCTGAAAGCCAGAAACCGGTCCCCGGTAGCTTGTCTCCTTTCTGGTGAAGAATTGGCTTGGTAGTTTGGTCTGCCCTGTTCCCATGATGCACTGGGCCAGGGACAGACTAATTTGCATATAGCCAGGTTCTGAGCTGGGATGGGGCAGTGAGCTAAATAACGGTGATTGATCAAGGCCTGATCTTTGGACTGGGTAAGAGTGGTCTGCTTAATTCAGACACTCTGTTCATCACCACCCCCTTTTCTGAATCGTTTTTGGCCACTATAGGTGTGGCAGGGTATACTCAGACATGAGTCCCTTGCTCACTGCTCCATCAGGATTCAAGCAAGCCGGGCCGACGAGGCTGAAATGCCAGAAACTGGTCCCCGGTAGCTTGTCTCCTTTCTGGTGAAGAATTGGCTTGGTAGTTTGGTCTGCCCTGTTCCCATGATGCACTGGGCCAGGGACAGACTAATTTGCATATAGCCAGGTTCTGAGCTGGGATGGGGCAGTGAGCTAAATAACGGTGATGGATCAAGCCCTGATCTTTGGACTGGGTAAGAGTGCTCCATCAGGATTCAAGCAAGCTGGGCCGACGAGGCTGAAATGCCAGAAACCGGTCCCCGGTAGCTTGTCTCCTTTCTGGTGAAGAATTGGCTTGATAGTTTGGTCTGCCCTGTTCCCATGATGCACTGGGCCAGGGACAGACTAATTTGCATATAGCCAGGTTCTGAGCTGGGATGGGGCAGTGAGCTAAATAACGGTGATGGATCAAGCCCTGATCTTTGGACTGGGTAAGAGTGGTCTGCTTAATTCAGACACTCTGTTCATCACCACCCCCTTTTCTGAATCGTTTTTGGCTACTATATGGGTGGCAGGGTATACTCAGACATGAGTCCCTTGTTCACTGCACCATCAGGATTCAAGCAAGCCGGGCCGACGAGGCTAAAATGCCAGAAACCGGTCCCCGGTAGCTTGTCTCCTTTCTGGTGAAGAATTGGCTTGGTAGTTTGGTCTGCCCTGTTCCCATGATGCACTGGGCCAGGGACAGACTAATTTGCATATAGCCAGGTTCTGAGCTGGGATGGGGCAGTGAGTTAAATAACGGTGATGGATCAAGCCCTGATCTTTGGACTGGGTAAGAGTGGTCTGCTTAATTCAGACACTCTGTTCATCACCATCCCCTTTTCTGAATCGTTTTTGGCCACTATAGGTATGGCAGGGTATACTCAGACATGAGTCCCTTGCTCACTGCTCCATCAGGATTCAAGCAAGCCGGGCCGACGAGGCTGAAATGCCAGAAACCGGTCCCCGGTAGCTTGTCTCCTTTCTGGTGAAGAATTGGCTTGGTAGTTTGGTCTGCCCTGTTCCCATGATGCACTGGGCCAGGGACAGACTAATTTGCATATAGCCAGGTTCTGAGCTGGGATTGGGCAGTGAGCTAAATAACGGTGATGGATCAAACCCTGATCTTTGGACTGGGTAAGAGTGGTCTGCTTAATTCAGACACTCTGTTCATCACCACCCCCTTTTCTGAATCGTTTTTGGCCACTATCGGTGTGGCAGGGTATACTCAGACATGAGTCCCTTGCTCACTGCTCCATCAGGATTCAAGCAAGCCGGGCCGACGAGGCTGAAATGCCAGAAACCGGTCCCCGGTAGCTTGTCTCCTTTCTGGTGAAGAATTGGCTTGGTAGTTTGGTCTGCCCTGTTCCCATGATGCACTGGGCCAGGGACAGACTAATTTGCATATAGCCAGGTTCTGAGCTGGGATGGGGCAGTGAGCTAAATACCGGTGATGGATCAAGCCCTGATCTTTGGACTGGGTAAGAGTGGTCTGCTTAATTCAGACACTCTGTTCATCACCACCCCCTTTTCTGAATCGTTTTTGGCCACTATAGGTGTGGCAGGGTATACTCAGACATGAGTCCCTTGCTCACTGCTCCATCAGGATTCAAGCAAGCCGGGCCGACGAGGCTGAAAGCCAGAAACCGGTCCCCGGTAGCTTGTCTCCTTTCTGGTGAAGAATTGGCTTGGTAGTTTGGTCTGCCCTGTTCCCATGATGCACTGGGCCAGGGACAGACTAATTTGCATATAGCCAGGTTCTGAGCTGGGATGGGGCAGTGAGCTAAATAACGGTGATTGATCAAGGCCTGATCTTTGGACTGGGTAAGAGTGGTCTGCTTAATTCAGACACTCTGTTCATCACCACCCCCTTTTCTGAATCGTTTTTGGCCACTATAGGTGTGGCAGGGTATACTCAGACATGAGTCCCTTGCTCACTGCTCCATCAGGATTCAAGCAAGCCGGGCCGACGAGGCTGAAATGCCAGAAACTGGTCCCCGGTAGCTTGTCTCCTTTCTGGTGAAGAATTGGCTTGGTAGTTTGGTCTGCCCTGTTCCCATGATGCACTGGGCCAGGGACAGACTAATTTGCATATAGCCAGGTTCTGAGCTGGGATGGGGCAGTGAGCTAAATAACGGTGATGGATCAAGCCCTGATCTTTGGACTGGGTAAGAGTGCTCCATCAGGATTCAAGCAAGCTGGGCCGACGAGGCTGAAATGCCAGAAACCGGTCCCCGGTAGCTTGTCTCCTTTCTGGTGAAGAATTGGCTTGATAGTTTGGTCTGCCCTGTTCCCATGATGCACTGGGCCAGGGACAGACTAATTTGCATATAGCCAGGTTCTGAGCTGGGATGGGGCAGTGAGCTAAATAACGGTGATGGATCAAGCCCTGATCTTTGGACTGGGTAAGAGTGGTTTGCTTAATTCAGACACTCTGTTCATCACCACCCCCTTTTCTGAATCGTTTTTGGCTACTATATGGGTGGCAGGGTATACTCAGACATGAGTCCCTTGTTCACTGCACCATCAGGATTCAAGCAAGCCGGGCCGACGAGGCTAAAATGCCAGAAACCGGTCCCCGGTAGCTTGTCTCCTTTCTGGTGAAGAATTGGCTTGGTAGTTTGGTCTGCCCTGTTCCCATGATGCACTGGGCCAGGGACAGACTAATTTGCATATAGCCAGGTTCTGAGCTGGGATGGGGCAGTGAGTTAAATAACGGTGATGGATCAAGCCCTGATCTTTGGACTGGGTAAGAGTGGTCTGCTTAATTCAGACACTCTGTTCATCACCATCCCCTTTTCTGAATCGTTTTTGGCCACTATAGGTGTGGCAGGGTATACTCAGACATGAGTCCCTTGCTCACTGCTCCATCAGGATTCAAGCAAGCCGGGCCGACGAGGCTGAAATGCCAGAAACCGGTCCCCGGTAGCTTGTCTCCTTTCTGGTGAAGAATTGGCTTGGTAGTTTGGTCTGCCCTGTTCCCATGATGCACTGGGCCAGGGACAGACTAATTTGCATATAGCCAGGTTCTGAGCTGGGATGGGGCAGTGAGCTAAATAACGGTGATGGATCAAGCCCTGATCTTTGGACTGGGTAAGAGTGGTCTGCTTAATTCAGACACTCTGTTCATCACCACCCCCTTTTCTGAATCATTTTTGGCCACTATAGGTGTGGCAGGGTATACTCAGACATGAGTCCCTTGCTCACTGCTCCATCAGGATTCAAGCAAGCCGGGCCGACGAGGCTGAAATGCCAGAAACCGGTCCCCGGTAGCTTGTCTCCTCTCTGGTGAAGAATTGGCTTGGTAGTTTGGTCTGCCCTGTTCCCATGATGCACTGGGCCAGGGACAGACTAATTTGCATATAGCCAGGTTCTGAGCTGGGATGGGGCAGTGAGCTAAATAACGGTGATGGATCAAGCCCTGATCTTTGGACTGGGTAAGAGTGCTCCATCAGGATTCAAGCAAGCTGGGCCGACGAGGCTGAAATGCCAGAAACCGGTCCCCGGTAGCTTGTCTCCTTTCTGGTGAAGAATTGGCTTGATAGTTTGGTCTGCCCTGTTCCCATGATGCACTGGGCCAGGGACAGACTAATTTGCATATAGCCAGGTTCTGAGCTGGGATGGGGCAGTGAGCTAAATAACGGTGATGGATCAAGCCCTGATCTTTGGACTGGGTAAGAGTGGTTTGCTTAATTCAGACACTCTGTTCATCACCACCCCCTTTTCTGAATCGTTTTTGGCTACTATATGGGTGGCAGGGTATACTCAGACATGAGTCCCTTGTTCACTGCACCATCAGGATTCAAGCAAGCCGGGCCGACGAGGCTAAAATGCCAGAAACCGGTCCCCGGTAGCTTGTCTCCTTTCTGGTGAAGAATTGGCTTGGTAGTTTGGTCTGCCCTGTTCCCATGATGCACTGGGCCAGGGACAGACTAATTTGCATATAGCCAGGTTCTGAGCTGGGATGGGGCAGTGAGTTAAATAACGGTGATGGATCAAGCCCTGATCTTTGGACTGGGTAAGAGTGGTCTGCTTAATTCAGACACTCTGTTCATCACCATCCCCTTTTCTGAATCGTTTTTGGCCACTATAGGTGTGGCAGGGTATACTCAGACATGAGTCCCTTGCTCACTGCTCCATCAGGATTCAAGCAAGCCGGGCCGACGAGGCTGAAATGCCAGAAACCGGTCCCCGGTAGCTTGTCTCCTTTCTGGTGAAGAATTGGCTTGGTAGTTTGGTCTGCCCTGTTCCCATGATGCACTGGGCCAGGGACAGACTAATTTGCATATAGCCAGGTTCTGAGCTGGGATGGGGCAGTGAGCTAAATAACGGTGATGGATCAAGCCCTGATCTTTGGACTGGGTAAGAGTGGTCTGCTTAATTCAGACACTCTGTTCATCACCACCCCCTTTTCTGAATCGTTTTTGGCCACTATAGGTGTGGCAGGGTATACTCAGACATGAGTCCCTTGCTCACTGCTCCATCAGGATTCAAGCAAGCCGGGCCGACGAGGCTGAAATGCCAGAAACCGGTCCCCGGTAGCTTGTCTCCTCTCTGGTGAAGAATTGGCTTGGTAGTTTGGTCTGCCCTGTTCCCATGATGCACTGGGCCAGGGACAGACTAATTTGCATATAGCCAGGTTCTGAGCTGGGATGGGGCAGTGAGCTAAATAACGGTGATGGATCAAGCCCTGATCTTTGGACTGGGTAAGAGTGGTCTGCTTAATTCAGACACTCTGTCCATAACCACCCCCTTTTCTGAATCGTTTTTGGCCACTATAGGTGTGGCAGGGTATACTCAGACATGAGTCCCTTGCTCACTGCTCCATCAGGATTCAAGCAAGCCGAGCCGACGAGGCTGAAATGCCAGAAACCGGTCCCCGGTAGCTTGTCTCCTTTCTGGTGAAGAATTGGCTTGGTAGTTTGGTCTGCCCTGTTCCCATGATGCACTGGGCCAGGGACAGACTAATTTGCATATAGCCAGGTTCTGAGCTGGGATGGGGCAGTGAGTTAAATAACGGTGATGGATCAAGCCCTGATCTTTGGACTGGGTAAGAGTGGTCTGCTTAATTCAGACACTCTGTTCATCACCATCCCCTTTTCTGAATCGTTTTTGGCCACTTTAGGTGTGGCAGGGTATATTCAGACATGAGTCCCTTGCTCACTGCTCCATCAGGATTCAAGCAAGCCGGGCCGACGAGGCTGAAATGCCAGAAACCGGTCCCCGGTAGCTTGTCTCCTTTCTGGTGAAGAATTGGCTTGGTAGTTTGGTCTGCCCTGTTCCCATGATGCACTGGGCCAGGGACAGACTAATTTGCATATAGCCAGGTTCTGAGCTGGGATGGGGCAGTGAGCTAAATAACGGTGATGGATCAAACCCTGATCTTTGGACTGGGTAAGAGTGGTCTGCTTAATTCAGACACTCTGTTCATCACCACCCCCTTTTCTGAATCGTTTTTGGCCACTATCGGTGTGGCAGGGTATACTCAGACATGAGTCCCTTGCTCACTGCTCCATCAGGATTCAAGCAAGCCGGGCCGACGAGGCTGAAAGCCAGAAACCGGTCCCCGGTAGCTTGTCTCCTTTCTGGTGAAGAATTGGCTTGGTAGTTTGGTCTGCCCTGTTCCCATGATGCACTGGGCCAGGGACAGACTAATTTGCATATAGCCAGGTTCTGAGCTGGGATGGGGCAGTGAGCTAAATAACGGTGATTGATCAAGGCCTGATCTTTGGACTGGGTAAGAGTGGTCTGCTTAATTCAGACACTCTGTTCATCACCACCCCCTTTTCTGAATCGTTTTTGGCCACTATAGGTGTGGCAGGGTATACTCAGACATGAGTCCCTTGCTCACTGCTCCATCAGGATTCAAGCAAGCCGGGCCGACGAGGCTGAAATGCCAGAAACTGGTCCCCGGTAGCTTGTCTCCTTTCTGGTGAAGAATTGGCTTGGTAGTTTGGTCTGCCCTGTTCCCATGATGCACTGGGCCAGGGACAGACTAATTTGCATATAGCCAGGTTCTGAGCTGGGATGGGGCAGTGAGCTAAATAACGGTGATGGATCAAGCCCTGATCTTTGGACTGGGTAAGAGTGCTCCATCAGGATTCAAGCAAGCTGGGCCGACGAGGCTGAAATGCCAGAAACCGGTCCCCGGTAGCTTGTCTCCTTTCTGGTGAAGAATTGGCTTGATAGTTTGGTCTGCCCTGTTCCCATGATGCACTGGGCCAGGGACAGACTAATTTGCATATAGCCAGGTTCTGAGCTGGGATGGGGCAGTGAGCTAAATAACGGTGATGGATCAAGCCCTGATCTTTGGACTGGGTAAGAGTGGTCTGCTTAATTCAGACACTCTGTTCATCACCACCCCCTTTTCTGAATCGTTTTTGGCTACTATATGGGTGGCAGGGTATACTCAGACATGAGTCGCTTGTTCACTGCACCATCAGGATTCAAGCAAGCCGGGCCGACGAGGCTAAAATGCCAGAAACCTGTCCCCGGTAGCTTGTCTCCTTTCTGGGGAAGAATTGGCTTGGTAGTTTGGTCTGCCCTGTTCCCATGATGCACTGGGCCAGGGACAGACTAATTTGCATATAGCCAGGTTCTGAGCTGGGATGGGGCAGTGAGTTAAATAACGGTGATGGATCAAGCCCTGATCTTTGGACTGGGTAAGAGTGGTCTGCTTAATTCAGACACTCTGTTCATCACCATCCCCTTTTCTGAATCGTTTTTGGCCACTATAGGTGTGGCAGGGTATACTCAGACATGAGTCCCTTGCTCACTGCTCCATCAGGATTCAAGCAAGCCGGGCCGACGAGGCTGAAATGCCAGAAACCGGTCCCCGGTAGCTTGTCTCCTTTCTGGTGAAGAATTGGCTTGGTAGTTTGGTCTGCCCTGTTCCCATGATGCACTGGGCCAGGGACAGACTAATTTGCATATAGCCAGGTTCTGAGCTGGGATTGGGCAGTGAGCTAAATAACGGTGATGGATCAAACCCTGATCTTTGGACTGGGTAAGAGTGGTCTGCTTAATTCAGACACTCTGTTCATCACCACCCCCTTTTCTGAATCGTTTTTGGCCACTATCGGTGTGGCAGGGTATACTCAGACATGAGTCCCTTGCTCACTGCTCCATCAGGATTCAAGCAAGCCGGGCCGACGAGGCTGAAATGCCAGAAACCGGTCCCCGGTAGCTTGTCTCCTTTCTGGTGAAGAATTGGCTTGGTAGTTTGGTCTGCCCTGTTCCCATGATGCACTGGGCCAGGGACAGACTAATTTGCATATAGCCAGGTTCTGAGCTGGGATGGGGCAGTGAGCTAAATACCGGTGATGGATCAAGCCCTGATCTTTGGACTAGGTAAGAGTGGTCTGCTTAATTCAGACACTCTGTTCATCACCACCCCCTTTTCTGAATCGTTTTTGGCCACTATAGGTGTGGCAGGGTATACTCAGACATGAGTCCCTTGCTCACTGCTCCATCAGGATTCAAGCAAGCCGGGCCGACGAGGCTGAAAGCCAGAAACCGGTCCCCGGTAGCTTGTCTCCTTTCTGGTGAAGAATTGGCTTGGTAGTTTGGTCTGCCCTGTTCCCATGATGCACTGGGCCAGGGACAGACTAATTTGCATATAGCCAGGTTCTGAGCTGGGATGGGGCAGTGAGCTAAATAACGGTGATTGATCAAGGCCTGATCTTTGGACTGGGTAAGAGTGGTCTGCTTAATTCAGACACTCTGTTCATCACCACCCCCTTTTCTGAATCGTTTTTGGCCACTATAGGTGTGGCAGGGTATACTCAGACATGAGTCCCTTGCTCACTGCTCCATCAGGATTCAAGCAAGCCGGGCCGACGAGGCTGAAATGCCAGAAACTGGTCCCCGGTAGCTTGTCTCCTTTCTGGTGAAGAATTGGCTTGGTAGTTTGGTCTGCCCTGTTCCCATGATGCACTGGGCCAGGGACAGACTAATTTGCATATAGCCAGGTTCTGAGCTGGGATGGGGCAGTGAGCTAAATAACGGTGATGGATCAAGCCCTGATCTTTGGACTGGGTAAGAGTGCTCCATCAGGATTCAAGCAAGCTGGGCCGACGAGGCTGAAATGCCAGAAACCGGTCCCCGGTAGCTTGTCTCCTTTCTGGTGAAGAATTGGCTTGATAGTTTGGTCTGCCCTGTTCCCATCATGCACTGGGCCAGGGACAGACTAATTTGCATATAGCCAGGTTCTGAGCTGGGATGGGGCAGTGAGCTAAATAACGGTGATGGATCAAGCCCTGATCTTTGGACTGGGTAAGAGTGGTTTGCTTAATTCAGACACTCTGTTCATCACCACCCCCTTTTCTGAATCGTTTTTGGCTACTATATGGGTGGCAGGGTATACTCAGACATGAGTCCCTTGTTCACTGCACCATCAGGATTCAAGCAAGCCGGGCCGACGAGGCTAAAATGCCAGAAACCGGTCCCCGGTAGCTTGTCTCCTTTCTGGTGAAGAATTGGCTTGGTAGTTTGGTCTGCCCTGTTCCCATGATGCACTGGGCCAGGGACAGACTAATTTGCATATAGCCTGGTTCTGAGCTGGGATGGGGCAGTGAGTTAAATAACGGTGATGGATCAAGCCCTGATCTTTGGACTGGGTAAGAGTGGTCTGCTTAATTCAGACACTCTGTTCATCACCATCCCCTTTTCTGAATCGTTTTTGGCTTTATAGGTGTGGCAGGGTATACTCAGACATGAGTCCCTTGCTCACTGCTCCATCAGGATTCAAGCAAGCCGGGCCGACGAGGCTGAAATGCCAGAAACCGGTCCCCGGTAGCTTGTCTCCTTTCTGGTGAAGAATTGGCTTGGTAGTTTGGTCTGCCCTGTTCCCATGATGCACTGGGCCAGGGACAGACTAATTTGCATATAGCCAGGTTCTGAGCTGGGATGGGGCAGTGAGCTAAATAACGGTGATGGATCAAACCCTGATCTTTGGACTGGGTAAGAGTGGTCTGCTTAATTCAGACACTCTGTTCATCACCACCCCCTTTTCTGAATCGTTTTTGGCCACTATCGGTGTGGCAGGGTATACTCAGACATGAGTCCCTTGCTCACTGCTCCATCAGGATTCAAGCAAGCCGGGCCGACGAGGCTGAAATGCCAGAAACCGGTCCCCGGTAGCTTGTCTCCTTTCTGGTGAAGAATTGGCTTGGTAGTTTGGTCTGCCCTGTTCCCATGATGCACTGGGCCAGGGACAGACTAATTTGCATATAGCCAGGTTCTGAGCTGGGATGGGGCAGTGAGCTAAATAACGGTGATGGATCAAGCCCTGATCTTTGGACTGGGTAAGAGTGGTCTGCTTAATTCAGACACTCTGTTCATCACCACCCCCTTTTCTGAATCGTTTTTGGCCACTATAGGTGTGGCAGGGTATACTCAGACATGAGTCCCTTGCTCACTGCTCCATCAGGATTCAAGCAAGCCGGGCCGACGAGGCTGAAATGCCAGAAACTGGTCCCCGGTAGCTTGTCTCCTTTCTGGTGAAGAATTGGCTTGGTAGTTTGGTCTGCCCTGTTCCCATGATGCACTGGGCCAGGGACAGACTAATTTGCATATAGCCAGGTTCTGAGCTGGGATGGGGCAGTGAGCTAAATAACGGTGATGGATCAAGCCCTGATCTTTGGACTGGGTAAGAGTGCTCCATCAGGATTCAAGCAAGCTGGGCCGACGAGGCTGAAATGCCAGAAACCGGTCCCCGGTAGCTTGTCTCCTTTCTGGTGAAGAATTGGCTTGATAGTTTGGTCTGCCCTGTTCCCATGATGCACTGGGCCAGGGACAGACTAATTTGCATATAGCCAGGTTCTGAGCTGGGATGGGGCAGTGAGCTAAATAACGGTGATGGATCAAGCCCTGATCTTTGGACTGGGTAAGAGTGGTCTGCTTAATTCAGACACTCTGTTCATCACCACCCCCTTTTCTGAATCGTTTTTGGCCACTATAGGTGTGGCAGGGTATACTCAGACATGAGTCCCTTGTTCACTGCACCATCAGGATTCAAGCAAGCCGGGCCGACGAGGCTAAAATGCCAGAAACCGGTCCCCGGTAGCTTGTCTCCTTTCTGGTGAAGAATTGGCTTGGTAGTTTGGTCTGCCCTGTTCGCATGATGCACTGGGCCAGGGACAGACTAATTTGCATATAGCCAGGTTCTGAGCTGGGATGGGGCAGTGAGCTAAATAACGGTGATGGATCAAGCCTTGATCTTTGGACTGGGTAAGAGTGGTCTGCTTAATTCAGACACTCTGTTCATCACCACCCCCTTTTCTGAATCGTTTTTGGCCACTATAGGTGTGGCAGGGTATACTCAGACATGAGTCCCTTGCTCACTGCTCCATCAGGATTCAAGCAAGCCGGGCCGACGAGGCTGAAATGCCAGAAACCGGTCCCCGGTAGCTTGTCTCCTTTCTGGTGAAGAATTGGCTTGCTAGTTTGGTCTGCCCTGTTCCCATAATGCACTGGGCCAGGGACAGACTAATTTGCATATAGCCAGGTTCTGAGCTGGGATGGGGCAGTGAGCTAAATAACGGTGATGGATCAAGCCCTGATCTTTGGACTGGGTAAGAGTGGTCTGCTTAATTCAGACACTCTGTTCATCACCACCCCCTTTCTGAATCGTTTTTGGCCACTATAGGTGTGGCAGGGTATACTCAGACATGAGTCCCTTGCTCACTGCTCCATCAGGATTCAAGCAAGCCGGGCCGACGAGGTTGAAATGCCAGAAACCGGTCCCCGGTAGCTTGTCTCCTTTCTGGTGAAGAATTGGCTTGGTAGTTTGGTCTGCCCTGTTCCCATGATGCACTGGGCCAGGGGCAGACTAATTTGCATATAGCCAGGTTCTGAGCTGGGATGGGGCAGTGAGCTAAATAACGGTGATGGATCAAGCCCTGATCTTTGGACTGGGTAAGAGTGGTCTGCTTAATTCAGACACTCTGTTCATCACCACCCCCTTTTCTGAATCGTTTTTGGCCACTATAGGTGTGGCAGGGTATACTCAGACATGAGTCCCTTGCTCACTGCTCCATCAGGATTCAAGCAAGCCGGGCCGACGAGGTTGAAATGCCAGAAACCGGTCCCCGGTAGCTTGTCTCCTTTCTGGTGAAGAATTGGCTTGGTAGTTTGGTCTGCCCTGTTCCCATGATGCACTGGGCCAGGGACAGACTAATTTGCATATAGCCAGGTTCTGAGCTGGGATGGGGCAGTGAGCTAAATAACGGTGATGGATCAAGCCCTGATCTTTGGACTGGGTAAGAGTGGTCTGCTTAATTCAGACACTCTGTTCATCACCACCCCCTTTTCTGAATCGTTTTTGGCCACTATAGGTGTGGCAGGGTATACTCAGACATGAGTCCCTTGCTCACTGCTCCATCAGAATTCAAGCAAGCCGGGCCGACGAGGCTGAAATGCCAGAAACCGGTCCCCGGTAGTTTGTCTCCTTTCTGGTGAAGAATTGGCTTGGTAGTTTGGTCTGCCCTGTTCCCATGATGCACTGGGCCAGGGACAGACTAATTTGCATATAGCCAGGTTCTGAGCTGGGATGGGGCAGTGAGCTAAATAACGGTGATGAATCAAGCCCTGAACTTTGGACTGGGTAAGAGTGGTCTGCTTAATTCAGACACTCTGTTCATCACCACCCCCTTTCTGAATCGTTTTTGGCCACTATAGGTGTGGCAGGGTATACTCAGACATGAGTCCCTTGCTCACTGCTCCATCAGGATTCAAGCAAGCCGGGCCGACGAGGCTGAAATGCCAGAAACCGGTCCCCGGTAGCTTGTCTCTTTTCTGGTGAAGAATTGGCTTGGTAGTTTGGTCTGCCCTGTTCCCATGATGCACTGGGCCAGGGACAGACTAATTTGCATATAGCCAGGTTCTGAGCTGGGATGGGGCAGTGAGCTAAATAACGGTGATGGATCAAGCCCTGATCTTTGGACTGGGTAAGAGTGCTCCATCAGGATTCAAGCAAGCTGGGCCGACGAGGCTGAAATGCCAGAAACCGGTCCCCGGTAGCTTGTCTCCTTTCTGGTGAAGAATTGGCTTGGTAGTTTGGTCTGCCCTGTTCCCATGATGCACTGGGCCAGGGACAGACTAATTTGCATATAGCCAGGTTCTGAGCTGGGATGGGGCAGTGAGCTAAATAACGGTGATGGATCAAGCCCTGATCTTTGGACTGGGTAAGAGTGGTCTGCTTAATTCAGACACTCTGTTCATCACCACCCCCTTTTCTGAATCGTTTTTGGCCACTATAGGTGTGGCAGGGTATACTCAGACATGAGTCCCTTGTTCACTGCACCATCAGGATTCAAGCAAGCCGGGCGACGAGGCTAAAATGCCAGAAACCGGTCCCCGGTAGCTTGTCTCCTTTCTGGTGAAGAATTGGCTTGGTAGTTTGGTCTGCCCTGTTCCCATGATGCACTGGGCCAGGGACAGACTAATTTGCATATAGCCAGGTTCTGAGCTGGGATGGGGCAGTGAGCTAAATAACGGTGATGGATCAAGCCCTGATCTTTGGACTGGGTAAGAGTGGTCTGCTTAATTCAGACACTCTGTTCATCACCACCCCCTTTTCTGAATCGTTTTTGGCCACTATAGGTGTGGCAGGGTATACTCAGACATGAGTCCCTTGCTCACTGCTCCATCAGGATTCAAGCAAGCCGGGCCGACGAGGCTGAAATGCCAGAAACCGGTCCCCGGTAGCTTGTCTCCTTTCTGGTGAAGAATTGGCTTGGTAGTTTGGTCTGCCCTGTTCCCATGATGCACTGGGCCAGGGACAGACTAATTTGCATATAGCCAGGTTCTGAGCTGGGATTGGGCAGTGAGCTAAATAACGGTGATGGATCAAGCCCTGATCTTTGGACTGGGTAAGAGTGGTCTGCTTAATTCAGACACTCTGTTCATCACCACCTCCTTTCTGAATCGTTTTTGGCCACTATAGGTGTGGCAGGGTGTACTCAGACATGAGTCCCTTGCTCACTGCTCCATCAGGATTCAAGCAAGCCGGGCCGACGAGGCTGAAATGCCAGAAACCGGTCCCCGGTAGCTTGTCTCCTTTCTGGTGAAGAATTGGCTTGGTAGTTTGGTCTGCCCTGTTCCCATGATGCACTGGGCCAGGGGCAGACTAATTTGCATATAGCCAGGTTCTGAGCTGGGATGGGGCAGTGAGCTAAATAACGGTGATGGATCAAGCCCTGATCTTTGGACTGGGTAAGAGTGGTCTGCTTAATTCAGACACTCTGTTCATCACCACCCCCTTTTCTGAATCGTTTTTGGCCACTATAGGTGTGGCAGGGTATACTCAGACATGAGTCCCTTGCTCACTGCTCCATCAGGATTCAAGCAAGCCGGGCCGACGAGGTTGAAATGCCAGAAACCTGTTCCCGGTAGCGTGTCTCCTTTCTGGTGAAGAATTGGCTTGGTAGTTTGGTCTGCCCTGTTCCCATGATGCACTGGGCCAGGGACAGACTAATTTGCATATAGCCAGGTTCTGAGCTGGGATGGGGCAGTGAGCTAAATAACGGTGATGGATCAAGGCCTGATCTTTGGACTGGGTAAGAGTGGTCTGCTTAATTCAGACACTCTGTTCATCACCACCCCCTTTTCTGAATCGTTTTTGGCCACTATAGGTGTGGCAGGGTATACTCAGACATGAGTCCCTTGCTCACTGCTCCATCAGGATTCAAGCAAGCCGGGCCGACGAGGCTGAAATGCCAGAAACCGGTCCCCGGTAGTTTGTCTCCTTTCTGGTGAAGAATTGGCTTGGTAGTTTGGTCTGCCCTGTTCCCATGATGCACTGGGCCAGGGACAGACTAATTTGCATATAGCCAGGTTCTGAGCTGGGATGGGGCAGTGAGCTAAATAACGGTGATGGATCAAGCCCTGATCTTTGGACTGGGTAAGAGTGGTCTGCTTAATTCAGACACTCTGTTCATCACCACCCCCTTTTCTGAATCGTTTTTGGCCACTATAGGTGTGGCAGGGTATACTCAGACATGAGTCCCTTGCTCACTGCTCCATCAGGATTCAAGCAAGCCGGGCCGATGAGGCTGAAAGGCCAGAAACCGGTCCCCGGTAGTTTGTCTCCTTTCTGGTGAAGAATTGGCTTGGTAGTTTGGTCTGCCCTGTTCCCATGATGCACTGGGCCAGGGACAGACTAATTTGCATATAGCCAGGTTCTGAGCTGGGATGGGGCAGTGAGCTAAATAACGGTGATGGATCAAGCCCTGATCTTTGGACTGGGTAAGAGTGGTCTGCTTAATTCAGACACTCTGTTCATCACCACCCCCTTTTCTGAATCGTTTTTGGCCACTATAGGTGTGGCAGGGTATACTCAGACATGAGTCCCTTGCTCACTGCTCCATCAGGATTCAAGCAAGCCGGGCCGACGAGGCTGAAATGCCAGAAACCGGTCCCCGGTAGCTTGTCTCCTTTCTGGTGAAGAATTGGCTTGGTAGTTTGGTCTGCCCTGTTCCCATGATGCACTGGGCCAGGGACAGACTAATTTGCATATAGCCAGGTTCTGAGCTGGGATGGGGCAGTGAGCTAAATAACGGTGATGGATCAAGCCCTGATCTTTGGACTGGGTAAGAGTGGTCTGCTTAATTCAGACACTCTGTTCATCACCACCCCCTTTTCTGAATCGTTTTTGGCCACTATAGGTGTGGCAGGGTATACTCAGACATGAGTCCCTTGCTCACTGCTCCATCAGGATTCAAGCAAGCCGGGCCGACGAGGCTGAAATGCCAGAAACCGGTCCCCGGTAGCTTGTCTCCTTTCTGGTGAAGAATTGGCTTGGTAGTTTGGTATGCCCTGTTCCCATGATGCACTGGGCCAGGGACAGACTAATTTGCGTATAGCCAGGTTCTGAGCTGGGATGGGGCAGTGAGCTAAATAACGGTGATGGATCAAGCCCTGATCTTTGGACTGGGTAAGAGTGGTCTGCTTAATTCAGACACTCTGTTCATCACCACCCCCTTTTCTGAATCGTTTTTGGCCACTATAGGTGTGGCAGGGTATACTCAGACATGAGTCCCTTGCTCACTGCTCCATCAGGATTCAAGCAAGCCGGGCCGACGAGGCTGAAATGCCAGAAACCGGTCCCCGGTAGCTTGTCTCCTTTCTGGTGAAGAATTGGCTTGTTAGTTTGGTCTGCCCTGTTCCCATGATGCACTGGGCCAGGGACAGACTAATTTGCATATAGCCAGGTTCTGAGCTGGGATGGGGCAGTGAGCTAAATAACGGTGATGGATCAAGCCCTGATCTTTGGACTGGGTAAGAGTGGTCTGCTTAATTCAGACACTCTGTTCATCACCACCCCCTTTTCTGAATCGTTTTTGGCCACTATAGGTGTGGCAGGGTATACTCAGACATGAGTCCCTTGCTCACTGCTCCATCAGGATTCAAGCAAGCCGGGCCGACGAGGCTGAAATGCCAGAAACCGGTCCCCGGTAGCTTGTCTCCTTTCTGGTGAAGAATTGGCTTGGTAGTTTGGTCTGCCCTGTTCCCATGATGCACTGGGCCAGGGACAGACTAATTTGCATATAGCCAGGTTCTGAGCTGGGATGGGGCAGTGAGCTAAATAACGGTGATGGATCAAGCCCTGATCTTTGGACTGGGTAAGAGTGGTCTGCTTAATTCAGACACTCTGTTCATCACCACCCCCTTTTCTGAATCGCTTTTGGCCACTATAGGTGTGGCAGGGTATACTCAGACATGAGTCCCTTGCTCACTGCTCCATCAGGATTCAAGAAAGCCGGACCGACGAGGCTGAAATGCCAGAAACCGGTCCCCGGTAGTTTGTCTCCTTTCTGGTGAAGAATTGGCTTGGTAGTTTGGTCTGCCCTGTTCCCATGATGCACTGGGCCAGGGACAGACTAATTTGCATATAGCCAGGTTCTGAGCTGGGATGGGGCAGTGAGCTAAATAACGGTGATGGATCAAGCCCTGATCTTTGGACTGGGTAAGAGTGGTCTGCTTAATTCAGACACTCTGTTCATCACCACCCCCTTTTCTGAATCGTTTTTGGCCACTATAGGTGTGGCAGGGTATACTCAGACATGAGTCCCTTGCTCACTGCTCCATCAGGATTCAAGCAAGCCGGGCCGACGAGGCTGAAATGCCAGAAACCGGTCCCCGGTAGCTTGTCTCCTTTCTGGTGAAGAATTGGCTTGGTAGTTTGGTCTGCTCTGTTCCCATGATGCACTGGGCCAGGGACAGACTAATTTGCATATAGCCAGGTTCTGAGCTGGGATGGGGCAGTGAGCTAAATAACGGTGATGGATCAAGCCCTGATCTTTGGACTGGGTAAGAGTGGTCTGCTTAATTCAGACACTCTGTTCATCACCACCCCCTTTCCTGAATCGCAATTTGTTTTTAGGCACTAGAAAACATTTAAACACTAAACATTTATCTCTCTGTTTCCCCACATTGGATTTTGTTTGTTTCGGTGCCATTTTAACCTTACACATTTTTCCTATTTTTATAAATTGGTTTTGGATTTTTATTATGTGTTGGATCTTACTCATTTAATGTATTAGTCTTTTTAAATGCTTTAAACACCTGTCTCCTAAGTTGAGCCTGCATGCTCGTACCAACTACCAAGAGGGGAGCAAGAGAATAATTTATTGAGACCTTGACAATGATAATGTAGGGCACAATATTTTTGCATCATAATATTTGTTTTCAATTGTAATGTATGTACCTTGCATACTGAAGTAGGCTAACTGTTTTTGGAATCCTGAAGAACATATACACTCTAACACAAAGACAATCACAGTTCATAAGCACAACAATGATCTCTTTGCACTGTTACTCACTCAAACATGTCTAAGGAGTACCTGAATATCACAAGAGGTACTTTAGGGCACACTAAAGGTGGCAGACTTGATGCCTTCAGCAAGAGTTCAACACCTGCTTCCCGTAAACATTTTGTAGGGAAAACAGCTCTCCTCTAATGTAGCATTAGTATATATAGAGCCAACCAATAACTATCACAACTGGCTCTTATCAGACTTACTGAGTAGCAGGTGGGAACAAGGTTCTGGGCACTAACTAGCATGATTGACTATATCCAAAGTCATGGTGCTATTAGGCGGAGTTCCAAACTACCCCTGTCCCAACCGCGTCTTCACCATCGGACAGAAATCAGACCCTCCCTCAAAGGAATCTTCATCTCGACGTTCAGCTTCGCTGCCTACCCGGAAACCTGGAGAGCAGTCCGACCTCAAGAACTACTGCCCCATATCGATCCTCCCCTTCCCAGCCAAGGTACTGGAGAAAGCAGTCAACCGCCAGTTTACAGTCTACCTGGAATCCAACCACTTGCTTGACCCCTCCCAATGCGGCTACCCGCTCAAACCACAGCACAGAAACCGCCCTTATAGCTGCCATGGACTACGTCAGAGCCATCCTTGAATGCGGTGAGTCTGCAGCCCTGATCCTCCTTGACCTGTCACCTGCCTTTGACACCGTCTCCCACCACCTCCTCATCCAAAGACTTTACCACATTGGCATCTACGGCAACACCTTCAAGATGCTATCCTCTTTTCTCACCGGACAAACTTAGAGAATTTGTCTCCCGCCGTACACCTCTGATCCCAAGAGCATCATCTGCGGCTTACCCCAGGGCTCCTGACTCAGCCCCACACTGTTCAACATCTATATGACTCTGCTGGCACCCATCGTTCACAGCCACGTTTTCAACATCATCTCCTGAGCTTTATCACCCAGCTTATATTCTCCCTCAATAAAGACACGGACACCACCATGGCGAACTTCCAGAATGCCATGACCGACACCGCCAACTGGATGAGAGCCAACTGCCTCCAACGCAACACTGACAAAACCAAAGTTCTACTCTTCGGAACACCCCTCACTATGGGATGGTGGCCTGCAGCACCCTCTCCCACCATCCACACCCGCAACCTCAGAATCATCCTCGACAGCAAATTCTCCATGAGACGACAGGTCAACTTGGTTGCTTCCACCTGCTTCAGCACCCTCAGACTGATCTGCAAAGTCTTCAGATGGATCCCAACCGACACCAGAAGAACCTTCACTTAAGACCTCATCACCAGTCAACTTGATTATCGGCACGCCCTCTATGCAGGTACCACCACACTCCTACTCAAGCTCCTTCAAACAATCCAGAATGCAGCAGCAAGAATGATCCTGGACCTGTCCAGCTGATCCCACATCACCCCCACCTCCGTAGCCTGCACTGGCTCCCTATCAAGAGGAGATGCCACTTCAAGCTGCTCACATACGCCTTCAAAGCCCTACACAACATGGGACCAGAATACCTGGACAACTGCCTCATCTTTCACCAACCCACCAGACACCTGCGGTCAGCCTCCCTGGCCCTCCCACTGTCCCCCGCATCCATTGTACCCAAGCCGGGGGATAATCCTTCTCCACCTCGCAGCCAAAACCTGGAACTACCTCCCCTTCCACCTCCAAACCTCTACCTCCCTCACCAAATTCAGGAGTGCACTCAATACCTGGCTGTTGAAGTAGCTCCGCCTCACGCAGCGCCTGGATACCCATCGGGGTGATTAGCACACTTTACAAGTACTGATTGATTGATTGATTGATAGATTTTCCTGTCATCCTCCTTCCACCCACCTTTCTCCTATTCCTCTAAATTGTCAGATGTCTGCTGTGGGCCTACACAACAGTTAAAGACTACATTCCGAGAAATGTGATTGGCCGTTCTGCTTTTGACACTTGAATGGGTGCACTGATTTAAATTGTAATTGTTCATGCATCCCTTTTCAAAGTTGAAAGTGTTATATCCTGTTTATTTAAGTATATGTATCCCAGTTTACCTCCCTCCCTGCTGCTCAGCCAGTGTGAGTGTTGAGCGTGATATGTCGGTGTGCCTGTGATGCTTGGAATGCTTGGGTGCCTGTGATGCTTGGAATGCTTGGGTGGCTGTGCGAATGTGTTAGGTCTATTCACCTAGATGTGAGGCCGGAGTTATTTTACTAACCAATGAGCGGCCTCATCTATAATCTGTACAAATGCACTATTAGGTAAGATGACATTTATTTACAAAAGTATGAGAAGTATAAACCATCTTTCCTCTTACAGATGGTTCCCGTGGGTTCATGTGCACCCCGAGGGGGCTCTCCTTGCAGTTGGACATCGGCCAGTACTGGAGCTCGACGTCCGGGGGGTTCGTGGGTCAGCTGGAGAGGAACAGCAGCACCTGGCTGCAGGTGTGCGTCGTGAACGGGGGGAAGGTGGACATCACCGACTACCAGGGCGCGTATCTATGTCTGCGCCCAGGATCCGGGGATCAAGCCATCAGGGCAGCCAAAAACAAGACGTCTCCCGACTGTGACTTTGAGCTCGAGTATAAAGGTCATAAGGTGTCTCTGAGGGCTTCCAATGGGCTGTATTTGGCCAGAGTTGCCCGCTCAAAGTCAATACAATACTTAGAGGCAGCAACAAAATCAATTGATGTTTTTTCCTCCTTCTGCCTGGTGGGGGCCGATGCCTAAGGCTCTCTCTGTTGCTGACAAAAGAATATGACATGTGCTGGTTATATGAGGTTGTATTCGGCAGCCTTCAGGCGCATTCATTGTAACCATTGCAAAAGGCAACAGAGAACGGGAGATGAAAAATGTTAATTGCGCTTTAAATTGCGTTGTAGCGTAGAATCCATCACTGACACTGCCAACTAAATATATGTAACTGCAAAAATCAAATCAGATTTTGAAAACAAAAGAAAATAAAGTGTCCATGCTTGACTCTGGATTTATTGTTTGTATGATACATATTTTCATGTTTGATTTTTCTTGTATTCCCGTACCTTGCATATTTCAGTCCAGTATAGCATACAGTATGCACTTATTTCCTTATTTGAAGTGAATGTGACACATTTATGTACCTACATAGTACATATATCTTCAGGGTACTTAGATGAGGAGTTAGTTATAGTATATTGTGGTACATAAAAGATGATTCGTAGTCCAGGTGTAGTAGTAGATCCCTCTTTATTAGCAGGTAGATAGGTGGCAAGTTATAAGGTAAGAAGATATAAAGGAGAAAACTCCACCAGGAGCGAACTACCAGCTGCTCAGCCTGAGATGGCTAACTGGCAATCTAGTCACAGAAAGGCACTCAACATTCTATGATGTCACAGGACATACTGAAGGAGAAGTACTGAGGGAAAAGACAGAGAATTCATTTACCACACATCCTCCTTCGTTAAGGAACAACAACAGGAAAGATGTGAAGTCCGAATATAAGCACTCAGAGTAAGCTATAGACACAAGAGTAAAGGATGGAAACAAAAGTGTGAAACCAGAAACAAAAGAAATAAGAGAGACATGTAGGAAGATATATAAAATGCACAAATGGTGATAAACACAAGAATGCAAATTACAATCTTACATGCCCATCCACCCTCCTTAAAAAAACAAGGTAAAACCCTGTGTAAAGAAGTAACACTTCTTTTAAATAGTTAAAAGTATGATTTATTCTTATAAAAGGATCCCATCCATTAGGTTACAAATCCCAATACAGCCAGTCAGCTCCAACTCCAAACTCTTTCTAATCATAACATTCTAATCAGGCTGCTGGCACTGATGTAAGAACATTCTAATCTAAAAGGTGTAGCATCAAGATGCCACACATCTCCCTTCCTACAATAAAGTAATATATAAAACTACTTAACAAAGTCTTTCAGATGTGCTGGTTCACGAGTGATCCTTGACGACTTGCGAAGACACAGAGATGGTCCATCATGACGAGATGAATCTAAAGATGAATCAAGATTTAAATCAGAAGGGTTACCACCGTAGATCAAATCCTTTCTGATGACCACCACTCTGTTGAGATTCCAAATACGATGATCAGCCGTCTTAATTGCATTTTGGAAAACCTTGATGACTTGAATAGGTTTCATGAACATAGCAGACAACATCTTATTCTTATTAGATGGATTTTTTATGAGAACCCAATCTCCCACTTTAACACAAGTTTTCTTAACATTCTTCCTCACATCAATAAGTCTTTTCGTATTTTGTATTCTTTGAGCTTCACGTAATTTCCAGTCAACAGGATCATTGGTAGAATTCAACCTGGGTTGTAAATCATTAACCCATGCTGGTGTTACCAATGTGTTGGCTCTTCTAGATCTAAAAAGCTCAAAGGGAGACTTATTGGTTGTGGCATGTGGAGACAATCTATACACTTTAACCTTTTTAAAGATATCACACCTCCAGTCGGTACCTGAAGATTTAGCCATCCTAATAGTCTCTTTAAGTACTCGGTTGAACCTCTCAACTATGCCATTGGTTTCTGGGTGGTATAAAGATGACTTCTTGTGTCTTATGCCATGTTTGGAAAGAAATACCTCCATCTCTTTTGAGACAAATTGACAACCATTGTCAGTAAGTATACTGTCAGGAATACCTTCCCTGTCAAATAATTTTCCAAGGAAGTTAATAACATGTTTTGTTTCAATTCCATGCGTGATAGCTATCTCAGGCCACCTTGAGTAAAAATGAACTAAGAATAAAACATACCAATCAGATCCTGATGATGAAATAGGCCCTAGAATATCTAAACCTACTTCTTTCCAAGGTGAATCTGGACGATCTCTAATGATCATGGATTGTGTTTTTGGCTTGGCTACTCTGTCACTTAAAGCACATTGAACACAATCCCTAACTGTCCTTTCTACTTCTAAATCCATCCCTGGCCACCAGTAGGAAGATCTTAACGTTTCCTTAGTCTTAGAAATGCCCATGTGACCAATGTGAGCTAAAGAAATGAGTTCATTCCTTATGGACTGTGGTGGAACTAACCTTGTTCCCCTCATTAATAAACCATCATGTTCCGCCAACTGATCTTTGACATGCCAGAACTTTTCTAACATCTCATCTCCTTTGTTTCTACACCTCCAACCTGTATTAATTCGTTTCAAGACTTCCACAAAAACTGCATCAACTTCTAAGGCTTTGTCCCATTTTTCTCTGTCAATAATACTATCTTGTATGGAACACACCAACTCATCTTCTTCATCAAAGTCATCCTTCTCGCTAGACTCTCCAGATGGAACAAGGCGAGACAATGCGTCAGCAACCTTATTTTCTACTCCAGGAAGATACTTAACTTCAAAATCATAATCTTGTAACCCTACAACCCACTTAGTGATTCTACTAGACATAGCATCTATACCTTTCTTCATTAGAATTTCACATAAAGGTTTATGATCTGTCCTTATTTCAAAAGAAGTTCCTCACAATAACTTCTTTAATTTTTTGACAGACCAATACACTGCTAATGCCTCCCTCTCAACAACAGACTATCTACATTCTGCACCTCTTAGACCCCTTGACAAGAATAAAATGACTACTTCTCCTCTTTCACTTTTTTGGACCAAAACAGCACCCAGACCTTTTAAACTGGCATCAGTGATCAAAATAGACTTCCGAGCAGGATCAAAACTATTGAGTTTTGGGGCACAGCTCAATTTTTCTTTCAATAACAGAAATTCTTGCTCACACTTGTCACTCCAAACAAAATTACACCCTTTCTTGAGCAAAAGTCTCATATTAACACAAAGAGAAGCAAAACCCTTGATAAACTTGTCATAGTACTCTGCCATTCCTAAAAAACTCATTAACTCCTCCTTGCTGGTTGGTGAAGACATTTTGGAAATGGTGGATACTAAACTCTCTTTTGGCAGAATACCTCCCTCTGAGATAGTGTGACCTAAATATTCAATGGAGTCTTTCCTAAATTTACACTTCTCAATTTTTACAGTAAGTCCAGCAACACATAATGCTTCCAAAACTTCCATAAGTCTCAGATCATGTTCCTCATTGTCTGAGCCAAAAATTAGTATATCATCTTGATATATCTTGACACCATTCAAGCCTTTAAGTACATTCTCCAATGCTCGCTAAAAAACGGAGGCAGCAGAAACTAGCCCAAATGGCAGCCTCACAAAACGGAACGTACCAAAGGGTGTGATAAATGCTGTTAAATCTTTTGACTTCTCATCCAGACTAATCTGGTGGTAGACAGATCTCAAATCTACTGTGCTAAAAACTTTAGCACCTTCCAAAAGGATCAACATATCAGAGATCTTAGGCAAAGGGTAATGATCACTAACTACACTCTTATTTAATTCTCTCAAATCTACACAGAGGCGTAAAGAACCATCCGATTTCTTCGCTGCGACAATGGGGGCGACCCATTCAGTCCCCTCAACAACTTCTATGATGCCTTCCCTAACAAGTTTCTCTAACTCTGCTTTCACCTGATCCCTGACAGCAATGGGTACATTACGCACCTTACAACACACCGGAACAGGATTATCTCTCAACTTAATATGATGTGTATAGTTTCTTAGACATCCTAATTTTTGTGAAAAGACACTAGGGAATTTTTTCTCCAGACCACGACTAAATTCCAGATCATCAACCGTAACAGCTTTGAGATCTTGATTAAAAGGTTCTTTTAAAATGATTGGAGGTGACAAATTCGGGTCTAACATAACTCCAAGATCTCTTTGCGCAAACCAACTTATAATGCTGTCACCCTCTTGAGACACATAGACTTTAGTCGTGGTCAACCTTTCTTTGTAATTAATGTGTCCCATAAAATAGCCAAGTAGTTTGATGGGCTTATTACCATATGCTAAAGGTCTGATATCAGGGCGAGACAAACTTGTCTTGTCTTTTAAATTCTTTAAATAAAAATCTCTTGCAACTATAGTTATTTTGGCTCCAGAATCAAATAAGACATTGGTTTGATGCCCATCAACAAAAATGTCATCAGAAGGACAATTTTTGCTATCTTGACTGCTTATGACTTGTACCAAAATCTGACCACAGTCAACTTCCTCAATATCTTCTGCTAATTCATCAAAGTCATAATAGATTTCATTCACTTTACCTTTATAATCTTTCCCTTTACACATATGTAAGTAAGTAATCATCTTTATTGCTCAGTTAATTAAAACCATTGCAATTGTTAGCAAATAAAACCATTAGCTAAATACAGTTAGTGTGTAAAAATATAAAATAGGAATGACTACATATAAAAGTATTAATTAGTACAGGAATTTGAATTTGTTTCGGGCTAAGCGTAGAAGAAAAAGGTGAGGCACTTATATACCGCCTTGCTATTTATCCTTCAGGAGGCGGTCCAATACTCATAACGAGTGATTGATCCCTTGTCAATGTCCGTTTGGGTTTCACTTCGTAAGTTGGTGTCAGCTTGTTTCTGCCCTCTGTCATTTTTGTTTATTTTCTGCTTTCTCCAAGAATTTGACAACGTGACTTGCTAGCTGGGTGTTCGTCCCATCAAAGCAGGCCTTTACCGCCTGCCGGCGTGTTCTTATTCCCAGCCTGTTGAGGTGCTGTTTTAGATGGTATCTACGTTCTATGTCCAGTCCTTTGCATGTACATAGTAGATGCATGATGTCTTCTTTTTCCTTCCCACAGACTCGGCAATTGATTGTTTCTTGGGGCCTTTTCCATGGAGGGAGATGGTTTTGTATGGGAAGTTGGCCCAGCCGTAGGCGTAGAAACTTCTCCTTTGTGCGCCTGGTAAAGCCAACTACTAAGTAGCTTTGGCAGAGGCTGCTTTTGTAGCTTCGAATAACTGTCCAACCGTGGGCCCGGGTTGCTAGACTTGCTTTGTCCTCAATTAATGACATAGATCTAACTGATTTGTTAACTAACTGTTTAAAGGTATTATGAGATCCACCGATCTTCCAGGCTTCTTGTAGGCACAAGGAGTTTATGGAGTGCTTGAGATATATCGCAGCCGCACTGTTGCTCTTTCTTTCCATCTCTTTCCATAGATGGTGATTTAGGCTTGTGGCATCTCCTCTCTGGATCTTGTGCCATCTTTTGGCGTAGGCACCCATTCGCTCAAATGTTTGATTTCTCAGGCCAAATCCCAGCCTAATTTGCGCCTGAGAGGTGTAATTGGGCAGGCTGAAAATTATTCTCATGGCCTTCGCGATGGTGCTGTTCAGTTGCTGGGCGTCCCTTCCTCGGAGGCATTGGCTCCCGTAGGTTAGGGCCGGTGTTAATTTTGCCTGAAGTACTTGAAGCAGGGGGGTGAAGCTTCGGCCAACTGCCTTTGTTTTAAGGCTCCTTAGCGCGATCCCTACGCTAATTCCCCTCCGTTTTATTGCTTCCTTTTGCTGGTGGAATGAGCCCTTTCTGTCGAAGATTACCCCCAGGTACCTGTACTCCTCCACTGTTTCCAGTGTGGTCCCTCCCATGTGCCAGTGAAATCCAGCTGACGATGTTTTTGCATTGATCCTCATTGTTTTGGTTTTTAATAGGTTGATGCTTAAGCTATTATCTGATGAGTACTTATACGTACTGGTAATCAGATGTTGTAACCCTATTGGTGTTCTACTAATTAGGACAATGTCGTCAGCGTACATTAAGTTAGAAAGAGTGAGACCGCCTATGCTAGGAGCATGAGAGTTAGTTTTGTCCAGCTGCTGGGCAAGGTCGGACATAAAGATGTTAAATAATGTTGGCGCTAGGACGCAGCCTTGTTTTAACCCTTTCGTGGTCTTTATTTTCCTTGAGAGGAGGTCACCTGGCCCTAGCTTGACTTGGACCCATGTGTCCGTGTGTAGTAAGATCAGCTGGGTGAGCAGGCCTGATGGAATGTTCCTTTTTTCCAGCTTTGACCATAGTAAGTTTCTGTTAACGGTGTCAAAAGCTGAGGTGAAATCGATAAAGCATACATACAGGGGTAGATTTGCTGCTTTTGTGGCGTCGATAAGGAGTGAAAGAGCTAACATGTTTGATGTTGTACCCATTTGTTTACGGAATCCAGTCTGGGTGATAGGATACATGGCCTTTTTTTTACACTTACCACAGGTCATTTTCCAACCTGGACACTGTCTGTCGTTGGCGAAATGTCCCATTTTGCCGCATCTAAAGCATTTAATTTGAGAAAAATTGAATTTACCCTGAGGTTTTCTAGAAAGCACACTACTTGACACATTTTCTTCTCTATTTACCTTCGGAGCAGTATTGACTTTGTGATTTAACTTAACAGTTTGAATTACATCTTTACTTTTTGTCTCGCCATTTTTTTAATCACTTCTACACATTTAATGGAATGTTCAATCCTTTTCGCTATTGAGATGACATCATCCAAACACGGCTCATCCTTTTGCCACAGCTCATCCCTAACCTTTTCACTAATACAACCTAACATAAACTGATCTCTTATACGGTCATCAACTAATGCTCCAAATTTACAACTAGAAGCAAGTTTCCTGAGAGCTGTAATATAACTTTCAATACTCTCTTCCTCTTGTTGAGCCCTGCGACCAAAGTGATACCTTTCTAGAATGGTACTGACTTTCGGCAAATAATGTTTATCTAGTTTAGCCATGCAAATTTCATACTCATTTAGAGAACTGTCATCATGTTCTGGAAGATGATCGAATACGTCTTGTCCTTCAGAACCAAGACAGTGTAATAATAGAGCTGTTTTCCTTTCAGCACTAAGACTGGAACCACAAACCCTCGCATATCGCTCAAAAACTTTGCGCCATTTTTGCCATCTAATGGGAGGGTCTCCAGGAGAAGATAGAAAAAATGGCGGTGATGTGACATTCTGCATGTCGATAAGGGAAGAAAAAAAATAATTAAATAAATAAACAATTACTATATGCTCAAAGTTATTATTAAATACACACTAGCCTTGAAGACTACAGTAAAGAAAAACAGTAATGTGTTTGAGACCAAAGAAGAAGGGTGAAATGATACCAAAGTATACAACCGATTTGTTAAAATCACCTTCACTAAAGGAAAAAGCACTTTGAGCTATATATAAAATTGCAAATTTCCATATTATAGATGACAGTATAAATTTCGATATTATAAATAAAGAATACGCTTGGAACAATGAGAATTCGGAACGTGCTTAAACCAAAAGTCACTCAATTGCCAAAAAGAACATAATATATTAATATTAACATCAATATATATGTGAATAGCGTAGAGTATTTGATAACAGTGTGCCTGTCACTGAAATAATAGTAACACGCAAAGAGGTCCAGCACGTTGCAAAAATTTGAAGTAAGTGAGCGTGTCACTGAAATATTGGAAGTCGTGATGCAGGAATGATAAACTTGACAATAGTGTGCGTGTCACTGAAACGGCACGCCAAACTGCTGTGAGATCGAAGATTTTGAGCAAAGTGTGCGTGCCACTGAAACAGCACGCTTCAACCTTCAACACTTTACCAAAATGGCCGCCATAACGTTGAGCGCGATGATGTAAGCAGACACGCTGTACACGCGCTGTCAATATCCGCACTGCAGACGTTCGAGCTTCCGTGAAGAAATGAAGGACGCTCGTGTAGTTTGGTAAGTGACGCGCGCTTGAACGTTGCAGCATGCACGTCACAGCTTGTAAGTTTAAAAGATGCACTGGCTTCTCCACTTAGGCGAGTAACACGGGAAGCGCAAAACCCGCGTTATAGCTTATTAGTTTAAAAAAAAATGTAGTGTCCTCTCCGCCTAAGCCAGTAACAGGAACTTAAAACCCTTCATGAAAGTGCACAACCCTTCGTGAAAGTGCACAGAACCACTCCAACCAAATTGTGACCAAAGCAACATAAGCGCATGTGGGTCTAAATAAAGTAGACAGCGCCAAAGGTTGACAGAATTAAATCTCAGTCACAGTGATGGTCAAGGTGATGGGTATTATTCAAACGCTGGAGAAGTTCATAAGATATAAGAAGAGTAAAATAAAAGCGCTTAATTTAAATAAAGTTGTAAAGTGTAAATGCAAGAGTTTTAAACTTTTGAAGTTTAAGACAGTACCTTGAGGCGTTTTGAAGTTCAGAAGCCTTGTTGGGGTCTTGTAAAGTAGCAGCTTATTGGAAGCACAAACTTGATAACTTGATCTCTTCTCCTTGTTTTAAAAAAATTTTTTTTGTAGATGTTGAGATCCTTTCTTCTTCTTTATCCCGTCTTCGTCGCCAAGTGTAAAGAAGTAACACTTCTTGTAAATAGTTAAAAGTATGATTTATTCTTATAAAAGGATCCCATCCATTAGGTTACAAATCCCAATACAGCCAGTCAGCTCCAACTCCAAACTCTTTCTAATCATAACATTCTAATCAGGCTGCTGGCACTGATGTAAGAACATTCTAATCTAAAAGGTGTAGCATCAAGATGCCACACCCTGGTTGTCCGAAGAGGGTATGACGACCAAGTGATGAAGTGTGCAGATGGAAGAAGGCACAATGAAAATGTACAGCAGAATTAAAACTAAACCAACACACACTCTTCAAGCATGAGGATGCACCCAAAAATATTTTTGAAACGGTGCAAACAAAAGACAACTCCCCTTTCCCAAAAACATTTTGGCAACGGTGCAATCAAAAGACAACTCCCCAAGGAAGGGTACCCAAAGGATATAAACCACCTGGAACAAGGAACATAGTAGGTACAACCTAACAACCTCCCCTAAGAAAAGGGTACCACATGCAAACAATGTTAAAATTGTTTGACGCAAATTGACCAAATAGGGGGGCTGACCACACACAGCGCCTCCCCAAGAAAGGAAAAACACAGTAGTCACACACTGACAACCTCCCCCAATAAAAGGGTACACCTTGCAACACAACGCAAGAGTAGTGTGACACAACAGAGTAGACACAACCTAATAACTTCCCCTAACAAAAGGGTACACCTTGCAACACAACGCAAGAGTAGTGTGACACAACAGAGTAGACACAACAACCTCCCCTAATAAAAGGGTAAACCACGTCACTGACAACCTCCCCTAATAAAAGGGTACACCTTGCAAAACAACGCAAGAATAGTGTGACACAACAAAGTAGACACAAGTCAATAACCTCCGCTAACAAAAGGGTACACCTTACAAGATACCCTAGCTACCAAAGTAGGGTACAACACAACAGAGGATTCACACCCTGTAAGACCAAGAGAACAACATCCCCTATACAGGGTACACCATAAGGAACAACATCACCCTTGAAACCAAAATCGGGCCTTGGCTGGCCCCACAACCTCCCCAACCGAGGGTACACTGTAGGATTAAGATGTTGCCCTAGGAAACCAAACTCCCCACCAAAAGGGTACAACATAAACTACTAGACCACCTAGAGAGAGTTCTGTGTAACTCTAGGTGTATGTCAATGCAACCACAACAGCAGAAGATACAATATGCAAAATACACAATGTGAAAATAAAACAAAAAAAACTTGAAGAACCTCCCAATCAGAACAAGAGATTATGCTCCAAATATACGCCCACCCACAACATGCACATAGATACTAATAAGTTCAAGCATAAGCAGATGAATAAACAAAAGCCATTAGCTCCGGTGAGCGATCTCTCACCCGGGATCCCCATACTCAGCACTCCGCAGTCGGCACCGCAATTCGCCACCAAAGTAAAAAGTGATGCTCAGCTCCTGTGAGCGATTTCTCACCCAGGGTCTTCATAGACAGCTCCAGGAAATATCGAGCACCGAATGCACAGCGCGATGTAGTTAAGGCACTTGCAGTGTTCCAGTGATGCATGTCTCTCACCCAAGACTGTCCATAATCTGCAGGTAGATGAGATGTTCCCATGAGGGACATAGCATGATGTTAAGGCAAGTTCCGAAGGGTTGACAAAGAGGTCCAGAAGACTGCTGCATGAATACATCGACACCGCCGGAAAGTTGACTCCGTAAACAAACTGTGGTAGGCAACGCTTGTGTTAGGGAACTGCACTAGAAGCTGCCGCAGACTGACGAAGGAATACCAAATCCAAGATGGTGGGGTGTCTGCCTGACGCTCGCCGAGAGACTCACGTTGCGCCGCTGCGCCACAACGTCTCAGGGCAGCAAGGGCGTGACGTACGAAGACAAAAGTCATAGAGAGATGAACGTGAGATGCATGCGAAGAGGTAAGATGCGCGTGGCAAGTGCGCACTTTCAAATTAAAACATGTCGGTTTAATGGTGATGAAGGGGCAACCACTCATGTTGGACGACAGGGTGCCTCTCACACCAAGACTCGCCAAGACACAGTGACACACAGGTGACACATTGAGCAAGTCAGTCCCAACGACCGTAGTAGCACTAAGGGAAAACTTCACTAAAAGGAACTTGAAAAGACACTCACCAACATAGAAGTAGGGGAGAGACATGACTTAACAGATGACGGCTGTTGTGATAAAGAGAACTGCTAGCGCCAGGGCACCTCCGGAAGAACAAACACAGCAAGCGCTCACAGGAGGAGAAGTGCCCACACTGTAGGAAAAGACACCAGTTCCACAGTGGTTATGTTGAGGGCGAGCTGTCAAGACGCACAGGGCAGACGGAAGGCACAACAGGGTGATCAGGCCCGCTGAGACAGTGGCTCCTGTAGCTGGAGACAGACAGTCTCCAGATGACAGCAAGATGGCAGTTAGCTCTCTCACAACACAAACGCCCAGGGTGCAGGCTGTCCAAGTTGAAACGGACACTGGTGGGGTCAGCTGGGCGTTACCTTTTAGTTTCAATTTGAAGTTTTGGTTCCTTCTTTTAAAGTTGCTTAGTTACTTAGTTGACCCTTGTCCTTAGTTCACACGTAGGTTCATCCGCTTCAAAACGTCGCCAAACTGTGGTACATAAAAGATGATTCGTAGTCCAGGTGTAGTAGTAGATCCCTCTTTATTAGCAGGTAGATAGGTGGCAAGTTATAAGGTAAGAAGATATAAAGGAGAAAACCCCACCAGGAGCGAGCTACCAGCTGCTCAGCCTGAGATGGCTAACTGGCAATCTAGTCACAGAAAGGCACTCAACATTCTATGATGTCACAGGACATACCGATGGAGAAGTACCGAGGGGAAAGACAGAGACTTCATTTACCACACATCCTCCTTCGTTAAGGAACAACAACAGGAAAGATGTGAAGTCCGAATATAAGCACTCAGAGTAAGCTATAGACACAAGAGCAAATGATGGAAACAAACGTGTGAAACCGGAAGCAAAAGAAATAAGAGAGACATGTAGGAAGATGTATAAAATGCACAAATGGTGAGAAACACAAGAATGCAAATTACAATCTTACATGCCCATCCACCCTCCTTAGAAAAACAAGGTAAAAACCCTGGTTGTCCGAAGAGGGTATGACGACCAAGTGATGAAGTGTGCAGATGTAAGAAGGCACAATGAAAATGTACAGCAGAATTAAAACTAAACCAACACACACTCTTCAAGCATGAGGATGCACCCAAAAATATTTTTGAAACAGTGCAAACAAAAGACAACTCCCCTTTCCCAAAAACATTTTGGCAACGGTGCAATCAAAAGACAACTCCCCAAGGAAGGGTACCCAAAGGATATTAACCACCTGGAACAAGGAACATAGTAGGTACAACCTAACAACCTCCCCTAAGAAAAGGGTACCACATGCAAACAATGTTAAAATTGTTTGACGCAAATTGACCAAATAGTGGGGCTGACCACACACAGCGCCTCCCCAAGAAAGGAAAAACACAGTAGTCACACACTGACAACCTCCCCCTTTAAAAGGGTACACCTTGCAACACAACGCAAGAGTAGTGTGACACAACAGAGTAGACACAACCTAATAACTTCCCCTAACAAAAGGGTACACCTTGCAACACAACGCAAGAGTAGTGTGACACAACAGAGTAGACACAACAACCTCCCCTAATAAAAGGGTAAACCACGTCACTGACAACCTCCCCTAATAAAAGGGTACACCTTGCAAAACAACGCAAGAATAGTGTGACACAACAAAGTAGACCCAAGTCAATAACCTCCCCTAACAAAAGGGTACACCTTACAAGATACCCTAGCTACCAAAGTAGGGTACAACACAACCGAGGATTCACACCCTGTAAGACCAAGAGAACAACATCCCCTATAGAGGGTACACCATAAGGAACAACATCACCCTTGAAACCAAAATCGGGCCTTGGCTGGCCCCACAACCTCCCCAACCGAGGGTACACCGTAGGATTAAGATGTTGCCCTAGGAAACCAAACTCCCCACCAAAAGGGTACAACATAAAGTACTAGACCACCTAGAGAGAGTTCTGTGTAACTCTAGGTGTATGTCAATGCAACCACAACAGCAGAAGATACAATATGCAAAATACACAATGTGAAAATAAAACAAAAAAATACTTGAAGAACCTCCCAATCAGAACAAGAGATTATGCTCCAAATATACGCCCACCCACAACATGCACATAGATACTAATAAGTTCAAGCATAAGCAGATGAATAAACAAAAGACATTAGCTCCGGTGAGCGATCTCTCACCCGGGATCCCCATACTCAGCACTCCACAGTTGGCACCGCAATTCGCCACCAAAGTAAAAAGTGATGTTCAGCTCCGGTGAACGATTTCTCACCCGGGGTCTTCATAGACAGCTCCAGGAAATATCGAGCACTGAATGCACAGCGCGATGTGGTTAAGGCACTTGCAGTGTTCCAGTGATGCATGTCTCTCACCCAAGACTGTCCATAATCTGTAGGTAGATGAGATGTTCCCATGAGGGACATAGCATGACGTTAAGGCAAGTTCCGAAGGGTTGACAAAGAGGTCCAGAAGACTGCTGCATGAATACATCGACACCGCTGGAAAGTTGACTCCGTAAACAAACTGTGGTAGGCAACGCTTGTGTTAGGAAACTGCACTAGAAGCTGCCGCAGACTGACAAAGGAATACCAAATCCAAGATGGTGGTGTGTCTGCCTGACGCTCGCCGAGAGGCTCACGTCGCGCCGCTGCGCCACAACGTCTCAGGGCAGCAAGGGCGTGACGTACGAAGACAAAAGTCATAGAGAGATGAACGTGAGATGAATGCGAAGAGGTAAGATGCGCGTGGCAAGTGCGCACTTTCAAATTAAAACATGTCGGTTTAATGGTGATGAAGGGGCAGCCACTCATGTTGGACGAGAGGGTGCCTCTCACGCCAAGACTCGCCAAGACACAGTGACACACAGGTGACACATTGAGCAAGTCAGTCCCAACGACCGTAGTAGCACTCAGGGAAAACTTCACTAAAAGGAACTTGAAAAGACACTCACCAACATAGAAGTAGGGGAGAGACATGACTTAACAGATGACGGCTGTTGTGATAAAGAGAACTGCTAGCGCCAGGGCACCTCCGGAAGAACAAACACAGCAAGCGCTCACAGGAGGAGAAGTGCCCACACTGTAGGAAAAGACACCAGTTCCACAGTGGTTATGTTGAGGGCGAGCTGTCAAGACGCACAGGGCAGACGGAAGGCACAACAGGATGATCAGGCCCGCTGAGACAGTGGCTCCAGTAGCTGGAGACAGACAGTCTCTAGATGGCATCAAGATGGCAGTTAGCTCTCTCACAACACAAACGCCCAGGGTGCAGGCTGTCCAAGTTGAAACGGACACTGTTGGGGTCAGCTGGGCGTTACCTTTTAGTTTCAATTTGAAGTTTAAATTCCTTCTTTTAAAGTTGCTTAGTTCCTTAGTTGACCCTTGTCCTTAGTTCACACGTAGGTTCATCCGCTTCAAAACGTCGCCAAACTGTGGTACATAAAAGATGATTCGTAGTCCAGGTGTAGTAGTAGATCCCTCTTTATTAGCAGGTAGATAGGTGGCAAGTTATAAGGTAAGAAGATATAAAGGAGAAAACCCACCAGGAGCGAGCTACCAGCTGCTCAGCCTGAGATGGCTAACTGGCAATCTAGTCACAGAAAGGCACTCAACATTCTATGAGTGGAGTGGTGTGGCTCACTGATGTGGAGTGGTGTGGCTCACTGGTTAGAGGCGGCAGACCCGGAAGCAGAGGACGGCCCGGGGCCAGGGTTCAATTCCCGACGCGGCAGGGTTGTGGACCAGGGTCAGCGGACTCAATAATTCTCGCTTCGGTGCCTACTCTAACCAGGGATCACACTCGGCAACTCTGGGCATTAGCTTGCCTCATCTCCACAACGGCCCCCCACGTACGCCGGGGATGCCTGGTATCACCTTGGAGATACCCAGTAGGGACCATCTCACAGGGAAAGCCAGGGAAAGCCAGGACGGGTTCCCAAGCGGTCTACAGCACGGAGCGACCCCATGTGGGGTGATTCGTGCGCTTTACAAGACATCATTACATTACAATACATGATGTCACAGGACATACTGATGGAGAAGTACTGAGGGAAAAGACAGAGGATTCATTTACCACATATGTCTACACTTCCCTATACACACTTAATTTGTCCCTTGATTTTCTTGCACCAAAATGCTGTTGTTGTCAATATTCAATAGTACACATATGCCTGGATAAGCTCACAATCCAACCATGATTCAGGAAAGGGCAAGGACCAGGCTGCATAGACATCATTAGACTGTGTTAGGACTTGAGACATCAGAATTTCAGGCATCCTAGCCTTGATTGAAACGCTGCTTATCATGCCACTGACATGACTACACTGAGATACTGCCTTCATGATGTAAGTATGGAATTTCTAAAATTAGCACGCTAAATCAATCAATCAATCACCCGCGAGGGTCTCAAGGCGCTGGGGGTGGGGAGTGCAGGTCCGAGTCACCTGAAGAGCCAGGTCTACACACTGGTTATAAAATGTCAATACAATTTATGTTTTAAATCAGTAATTCACAAACTTTAGTAACTGACAAGAGAAACATGCTCAGCATTTCATTAGCAGGACAAGACAGGCAATTCACCCTCATGCAAGGACAACAACAGTTTGGACTTACTACAGAAAATATGGACAAACTACCAAAGTCAGGCCCACCAGGTCCCCTCCCTGAAAAGTATGTCTGTCTATAAGAGAGCCATCCTGCTGGCCAAGTGAAGTGGTCTAGTTCTTGCTGCTCAGCCATAAGATGAATAAAGCATCCTACTTATGCTACACCTTGTCTATTCATCATTTATTCATCTTATTACACCAAGCACATGCCTATCCTAACAGTGACACACTTTGTCCTGCATTGCATGACAGACAATGGTTTGCAAACATTGACAATGGACAAACCCATCATCAAGTTGCAAAAGCACAAATACATTTCTACAGTCAGATGGACAACCAAGAATGATACATTATGTGAAGGACCCCACAGACATCAATAGTACTGGTTGACATTCATGCAATTCTATTGTAAACAGAAAATTGTGTGGGTGATCCGGAGTACTAATGCACTGGTAGTTTTCAAAACCGCCTACTAGAAACCTTTTAAGTAGGACAAATGTTGAGGCATTAAATGAGTTACAAAGATACAAATTAAAATACAATTACCCAAATAGTCATCATATACATTATCAATTTCTACTGAAAGTGTGGAAATGGGAGTTTTAGAGTAATCAGAGTTGAAAGTAGTGCAGTAAAAAATTAAGGGGAAACACTTACACACAAATTGTTGGGTTGTATAGGATACTTAACATTCTGTCTGAATCTCCCGAAAATTTGCAGAAATATGTTGCATAAAAAGAGCTTTTATATGAAAACTGCACCAGATATGTGATAGAGCATTGGCCCATATAAACAATCCCAATAACTCTGAAGACCATTTTACCTGCTTCAGAGGTAAGAGGGAGAAAACATTCACCATTTCAATTTAATACAGTGTAACCAATTTGGCTACATATTAAAAAAAGGGGGTGGGGTCGCACACTACTCACACACCGGCGGTGTCGCCTCTAAGGACTCTGGTTAATGTAGTTATGTGTTCCGCGATGCATCATCTTTCGATCTTCTGCTGTCTTCGTTTTCTTCGCCATCCCTGGACACGTGTTTCGGGGTATCACCCCTCATCAGCAGGGATAGGCCATGTTCTGGGGTTGCCGATGGCTGCTAAATATCTGCCAGGTATAGTACCACTCAAGCGCGTAGGTGCGGGGTCCCAGGCTCGTCAGCCGGCGGCTCAAGGAAGCTTAATTTTACAAAAAGGGGGTGGGGTCGCACACTACTCACACACCGGCGGTGTCGCCCCTAAGGACTCGGGTTAATGTAGTTATGTGTTCCGCGATGCATCATCTTGCGATCTTCTGCTGTCTTCGCTGTCTTTGCCATCCCTGGACACGTGTTTCGGGGTATCACCCCTCATCAGCAGGGATAGGCCATGTTCTGGGGTTGCCGATGGCTGCTAAATATCTGCCAGGTATAGTACCACTCAAGCGCGTAGGTGCGGGGTCCCAGGCTCGTCAGCCAGCGGCTCAAGGAAGCTTAATGTTACAAAAAGGGGGTGGGGTCGCAACCCCAGAAGATAGCCTAATCCCTGCTGATGAGGGGTAAATACCCCGAAACACGTGTCCAGGGATGGCGAAGATTTGAAGATACGCGAGAATTCGAAAGAAGATGCATCGCAGAGAACGGTACTACAATCACCATGGTCCTTAGGGGCGATCCCGCTGGTGTATTAGCAGTGTGCGACCCCATTTGGTGAATGTTTATGCTCCTTGGAGCTTTGAGCTGACGAGCTCGGGACCCCGCACCTGCGCGCCTTTGTGTGGTACTATACCTGGTAATATTTGGCAGCACGCAGCAACCCCAGAAGATAGCCTAATCCCTGCTGATGAGGGGTAAATACCCCGAAACTCGTGTCCAGGGATGGCGAAGATTTGAAGATATGCGAGAATTCGAAAGAAGATGCATCGCAGAGAACGGTACTACAATTACCATGGTCCTTAGGGGCGATCTCGCTGGTGTATTAGCAGTGTGCGACCCCATTTGGTGAATGGCTACATATTAACTCACTCAACCAATTCAAGGATTTTAGTTATAAATTCAAAAACAAATTGATATAAACCAATTTCAGCATTATGGTATAGAAATACATAACAAACAAAGGGGATATTCACAAGGACTTATGTCTGATTTATCTCCTCCTTAACGCATCAAAAGTGAAGATAGATCTAACACCCCATTCATCACCTGGTGCAAACTGCAGACATCGCCAGTATTCCTGCGCTAACTGCCCAAAAATGTATCTCCACGGTGGACACCACCAAAAAACCCTAATGAGATGCAGAGTAGGCGTTCCCGTGGAAAAACACATGAAAAACCCTTTCACAACGAACTGCCAGATCTGTGATGCGAATCAAACACAGGCGATAAGTCGCGGTAGCAGCAGGGAATTAATACAAGCCTTTTGCTGGTGTTAAGCAGGCTGACTACCTGCAGTATAAAATGAAGACCAGCCAAGAGCCAAACCTGAAGACCCACAGTTGCCATGGAGACAATGATCAAGCAATGCGGATACCCATGAGGGCCACAACACCCACTGCTACCACCCCAGGCCTGCCACCACCCCAGGACCCGTCATACCTGGATTCCCTCCCATGTCAGGGACAATCAACTGCACACATGTACCCCTTGTGCCCCCTGCCCACACTGCACAGAACTACTACAATAGAAATCACACGCATACCATGAATGTGCAGGCAATAGTGGACCGCCCGCGAATCCTCAACAATGTCGTGGCCAACTCTCCAGGCTCTCCTGACAGTCCATCATAACCCAGCGCCCAAGGATGACACACATGGAAATGCAGTGCCCGCAGTGCCAGTTGGTAAGTCCAAAATAAACATACCACACACCTCCAGCCCATAGTCATGCAACTCATGACATTGCCAATGGGCACTCAGCATAACTACATTCAACACGACAACACAACTTCATTGGGAATCCAGCCTTGCCATGCCCACAACCCAGCCATTGCATTGCATATGGCCATGTCTGAACTGGGGTGGCAGAGTGGGCTAAAGAACGGTGATGGATTAAACCCAGATCTGTTGACTGGGTGTGAGTGTTTGATTGGTTCAGATGCTCCGTCCATCACCACCCCCTTTTGTACCACTTTGTTCGCCATAAGTTGGCAGGGTATGCTCAGAAGTGAGTCCCTTGCTCACTTTGCCACTGGATTCCAGCAAGCCGGGCTGAAGACGGCTGAAATACCAGAAACCGGTCCTCGGAAGCTTGTTTCCGGTCCAGGAAATGCATGGCTTGGCAGTTCGGGCTGGACTGTTCCCATGAGGCACAGGGTCAGACTGATTTGCATATGGCCATGTCTGAACTGGGGTGGCAGAGTGGGCTAAAGAACGGTGATGGATTAAACCCAGATCTGTTGACTGGGTGTGAGTGTTTGATTGGTTCAGATGCTCCGTCCATCACCACCCCCTTTTGTACCACTTTGTTCGCCATAAGTTGGCAGGGTATGCTCAGAAGTGAGTCCCTTGCTCACTTTGCCACTGGATTCAAGCAAGCCGGGCTGAAGACGGCTGAAATGCCAGAAACCGGTCCTCGGAAGCTTGTTTCCGGTCCAGGGAAGGCATGGCTTGGCAGTTCGGGCTGGACTGTTCCCATGAGGCACAGGGTCAGACTGATTTGCATATGGTCATGTCTGAACTGGGGTGGCAGAGTGGGCTAAAGAACGGTGATGGATTAAACCCAGATCTGTTGACTGGGTGTGAGTGTTTGATTGGTTCAGATGCTCCGTCCATCACCACCCCCTTTTGTGCCACACAACCCAGCCACGGCATGGCACCACAGACACACAATAGCAGGATGTGAGGAGAGGCATGGAGCAGGCATGTGCGAGAGCGGCAAGTGACTAAGGAATGTGAACCTACCCACTGCCAGGTGTGGCATGGAGATGCCAGACAGACCACAGAGTGCAAACCACGGAAATGGCCATTTGGAGATAAACTGCTGGTGCATGGAGTGTAGTGGCCAGTGGACGCTACCATGTCCCCACAGGCTGTGGGGCAAAACGCAGAAATGTCGCACACGTTCCGACCCCTCCTGCATGCGCGTGCACAGTGGGTTTGACCTGCGTATGCCAGGCCTGCCTAGAGTTATGAACACATAGCCCGTCACACTGTTCATGGTTCCCATATGGAATGTACAACGCATCTGCCAGGGATGCGCATCTCTCATCCCGCTACGAGTCCTGTGCCGAGCACGGCGGGGCCTGTATCCCAATGCACCTGCTGCACCCCAGGCCGCAGGTACCCAGACTTGTCATGCCTACCCTAGCTCACCACCAAGGCTCCCCTCACCTGCCTACACCAGAGTGCGTCAAAGAGGGCCCACCACGTGTCGGTGCAAGCTCTAAGCACCAGTCCCGCGACCTCTGCAGATCATCGCTGGCCCCCCCACGCTGGCACACATTACTCCTTTCTCATTGGCATACACCACGACGTCCTCTTTGGCCCAGTAGGTCCCACATGTGGAACTGTGTCCTGAGTCCTGAATGGCAGTGACTCCAAGTCCGTGGCAGTGGCCACAGCACCAGACACCCTTCGATCAATGAGGCATAATTCCATGTCGCAGGCCTGCGACACGTGGTGCCACTAACCCTGTTCAGAACAAGCCGGCAACACGTGCTGCCGCTAACCCTGTTCAATGCAAGCCGGCGACACGCGGTGCCACTAACCCAGTTCAACGCATGCCGGCGACACGTGGTGCCACTTAACCTGAATTACGCAGGCTGGTGGGGCCATCCAACCAAAGCCGCAGACACTCGGTGAATGGCCCGTGCAGACCGCTGCCTCAGTCCTACATTGTGGTCCAGGAGGTCACAGATGTGGAACTGTGTCTTGGGTAATATGTGGAGGAGTCCACACCATTGGACACGCCTCATCGCAGGTGGCATCCCCTAACAGCACTGGTGTCACTAACTCTGTGCTCAATGAGTCATGGGTACTCTCTGGTTGGACCTTGGTGGCGTCTGAGTCCATGAGTACGACATGCATGCCGATGACCATGGTGGGTGCCCCTCCAGAACTGGATCTCTGCTATACTGGTCCAGGTAAGAACAGGGTGTTCTATATGGTCTCTTCACAAAACAGTGTGTGTGCTGCACTCTCTGACCCTCATCAAATGACTGCTTGTAGTTTAGATGAAAAGATTTCCCCATGGCAATATGACACCAAGTTTATTCATTTTTATTTATTCAGACTTCTGTCACAAATATATGTAAATTGCCTAAGGTGTGAAAGAAATTGAAAAGGTGGGAGCAGGAGGAGCTTGAAGACTCAGAACATTTTTTCAACTGTTTCCTGACAGTGAGGTGATTGTCAGAGTATTCCAGGTGGACCGGGAGGCTGCTTCACAACTAAGACCAAGCTGATGAAAAGCATATGTCTTTTAAGTTTGTTAGACAGTAAAGGCCTGGAGGTTGCATTTTGTTTTATTTTATCATGAATGTAAGTCAAAGCTGAGCCTCTGGGGCCTTTGATGGTGAGACAGAGGATATTGAATGCGATTCTCTCTTTGACTGGAAGCCAGTGGAGGTTTCTACATTGGTGAGTGATGTATTAGGCTTTCCTCAGGCCATGTATGAGACAGAGGCTGGTGCTTTTTGTATATTCACTTTGTATGCTGGCAAACCATAATATAGAGAGGCGCAGCAGTCCAGCATGGAGATTACAACAGTGCCCACTGCAGGGGCGTGGTGAATTTTTGGGATAAAAGTGAGGCATTTATGAGCATCCTGAGTTGATGACAGGTGGACTTAACTACTACTCTAATTTGAGGGTGATGTTTGCATCCCAGAATGTGCTCTCTCTCACTGGTTTTAATGTTTCAGGCGATGGAGAGAATCCTAGGCCCAGGAGTCTGGCCTTGGAGCCTTTGGGTTGTCGTCTGCGTTGCTCATCTGTGTTGCAGGTTCGTTGAGACCACTGGATACATGATCAGATTGGTTCTGGGTATCTTTGACTCCAATCAATCAATCAATAAAACTTTATTAGTTTTTTACAACCATGAAAGTATACACTAAGCAGCATATCAAACAATAAAATAGCAATTAGAACCATAGAATGTACAATACATTTCTTATACTTCACATATTCGTAAACTAAGAGATTAATTTCTTTAGAACTATTCTTTTAAAAACAAGCAGTCCTTTCGTGGGTCATATCGACCTTCGAGTATGTCTTACACCATACTTCTATCCATAAATACCTCATACTCCCTATTGCTTAAAAGATCTCTAATTCATCAATACTATGTACATTTAAGGAACCCTTTAACTTTAGTTAGATATTTACCAATGGCACAGGCTATGTCTAAATGCATCCTTCCCACTAGGAGATTTACACCTTGCATCCTATTTTTAATATCATATTTTAAAAAATCGGGCCTAAAATCTCTCTTCGAATATCTAACGTCCTCCAGCAATCTGACAACATATGTAAAATATCACACGCAGTACCTAAAGTGCAAGTGCATCTTCCATTACTGTTTATCATAACGTTTTTACCCCTTTGTTCATATAACAAGGGTTTATCCCAATTCCCAAATGTAACACTTCGCGCCTTAGCTGGCAACTAGGTAACCTGTCGATATACGGATAATGTAGATCATTTTTCCATGCTGCAGCCATATGGGAGACTGAACTATTCTGTGATAAGAACTCTTGATCAAGGGTTTGAGAACCTTCTAAGCCCAGATTCCTAAGATCTTTCTTGTCTAACTTAGGTTCAAGGGACTGAGGGCCCCACCAGGGGCGTAACACAGGCCCCTGCTTCCCCCGCAGTGCGGGGGGGGGGCCCTAAGCTCCAGAGGGCCCCCTCGGCACTGCACTCTGCCCAGAGAGCTCCTGATTGAGCCTGGAGGGGGCCCCTCTGCATGCTGTGCATGGAGGCCCCCTTGATTTTCGTTACGCCAGTGGGCCCCACTTTAGGTGTAACACGCCATACGCTTCGGTAATTGAAGCAATCGTCTCTTTTGCCCAGGAAAATTCACTGTTGGCAATTTCATTTTTGCACTACTGTGGGATTTTTAGGTTCTGGGTATCTTTGACTCTTAAACTTGAGCGTCATCAACACAAGAGTGGAAATGTAGATGGACGGAAAGAATAAGGTCTAGGAGAGGACTTACATACATTTTAAAGAGGAGGGAGAGCATTTACATTACAGGTTTACAGGAAAGAGAACTCTTCCAGCTAACTACTTGGAATGGTCCTTGAGGAAAGATCTGATCCAAAGCAGAGAATGGGCAGAAACACGGGCTGCTGATTGGATAAGACGTAGTACAATGCTGATGGCCAACCTGCCAAGGCAGCGATGAGGATGCGTAGCAATTCCTTGTCTGAAAATTGCAGCAGGTTTTCCTTTAGATTCAGTTGGGCAGTTGTTGTCCAGTGATTAGGGTAAAAGCCTAACTGGTAGGAGTTAATAATGTGGTTGGATTTAAGGTAGGTTTGTGGTTGGGAGGATACTGCTTTTTCCTATATTTTAGGTGTTCAGATGAGGCCAGTTACGGGGCGGTATTTGGTAGGGTCAGCAGGGTTGAGACAGGGTGTTTTAATAAGGAGGGTGACCACAAAGTGTTTTAGCATAGGAAAGACTTCTCTAGAGAGGAATGCTGCTGATAGAAGCTGTCAGGAGGGGGGCAAGAAAGGAAGAGCGGTGTGTGGACTTATGAGTTGGGCTAGGATTGGGCTAGGATTGCCAGGGCTGGTGCTTGGTCTGAGTCTTTTACTAAGAAAGTGAAGGGGTGAATGGTGGAAACCCAGAGCTCTTGGATGGCCAGCTGGGCCTAAGGCCCCAATCTTCTGCCTTTGTCTATGTTTGACTAAGGTTTACTCATTAAATGTTGTGTGTTCATTGACGCGACTCTCTGTAGCCCTGTATTTGGATTACATTCTGGCAAGGGTTGTAACAGACACTAAGAAATATTATTCTGCAGGACAGGCTGAATGAATTACTTCAGCTTCTTCCACAGAGTATTGGTGGACCAAGTTATGTTGTTTGAAAATAATAGGAGAAGTAAATGTAATGTATGTTTATCGATTTGGGGTTTCATATAATTCTGACATTCTCAACTTAGGGTTACTTTGAAGCACCAATATCCAACTTTTGTACTTTTGTCTACAAGGACATCTTGAAGAAAGCTTGGAATTCCTCAAAGTTTGGGTTCCAATCCTTATTGCTTAACACAGTTTTTATATATAATTCTGATCAGGTACCTTAGCAGCATTTGGTTTGCGCAATGTTGACTCTCAACAAGCTTGTACAAACCAACGCAATATTGCTTTTCATAGCAGCTGAAATGCAACATATGACACATTTGATGTATGGTTTTATCATTTCCCTTATTCTGCAGAGTTTCTTTCCATTCATGATGACAGCCTAATAATCATTATCACAGGTATGTAAAGTCTAAAGCTATTCATAATATATAAAAGTTGAGATGGCAAACAAACATGATCAATTTCCTGTATTGGACTATTCCAACATTTACTTGACTCTGCCTCAGCTCTACTGGGCTTTCAGTGATACAATTCTTTTAAGAAATACCTAATTGCTTTGTAGGCTGCTCTTCTACCACACAGCCTCGCGACACACAGAAAGAACTATCAGGAGGCAATCTTATTTCAATTGATCAAGATGACACTTTTGATTCATGACACATGGACCTCTACACTGCCTTAGAATGCTTGATTGTGTCTTGTAAGAACCAATGATGAATCGTTTGGTGGATCGAAGTCCCTTTAGTCAATTATGGACAGTCGTTCCATTCCATTCCTGTGTTTTTAACCTGTGTGTGCCCCATTAAAGAAGGAGGCCTGACCATGAGGATCAGTCTGGTCTAAACTGTAAGGCAGCATCTCCTCGACATGGGGCCACAAGCAACCTTAGGTGCACTTCAGTCTCATTCAATCTCATTGGCGTGGTCCAGTTTCCGTTCATAGGTACAGTGAGCTCGATGCCCATATCAGGAGCTACCTTTGGCTCACCAAGATGACTAGAATGGGATGGATAGAAATACATGTGGCAATGCTTCTGAACTACTGGAAGTGGACATTAAACTCCATGGCACCCAGTCCATTTGTCGACTTGTGCTCTCGTACAGAGAGGATGTGGCTTAGCAATGCAGGCTGGACTGCTGCCTTCAGGTACAGTCAAGGCAAAGTTGCATATGGATCTCGAAGACCTTGCTGCATGATGCAGACAAAGTGAAAGATGATGGAAAGAAACCTATCAGCTAGATTAAAGGTATCAATGACAGGGTTTGAGTGCTGTTAACGGGGATATTCTTATGTAGACCAAAGTGCAACATCGCACCAGGCTCTCAAGAGTATTCTCACCATGTTTTTGTCTCTCGCGCTCCTCAACAGTTGTGGTGATATTGCTCCCGCGTCTACTCATCGCGCTCCTTGCTATGCTCTTCCTGTTCTTCCAGCACTATAAGGGCTCGTACCACGCAAATGAACCCAAAGCCATAGAGGACGCTGGCACCGTCAAGCCCCTGCCTGTACGAAAAGAAGCTGAACTACCTCAAATGGAGGAGGAGGAGGCCAAACCAGAGTAAACACAAGGGACAAAGGCGGCTCAGCACCCTGCACCGACACCTTGGCTGGTGCAGGAAGATTTCTTTTCACAAGAGGGCGCTGTGACTCAAATTGCTCTCTGTGCGGGAGCTCAGGCGGATCCTCACAGTCCTTGGTGCAGACCAGAGGATGAAAAGCGAACAAAAATGCCTTCCAGTTTTCTGCCGCGATCAAACGACTGGATCAAACAGTAGCGGAAGATGCTAAATAAACCCCCTACAGAATGAAACATCTGGATTGTTGGCCCATTATCAGTTTATCACTTGTTTCCTCCTTTAATGTAACTTTATGACTATTTACCAAGGGCTAAAGATAGTATGCCTTGGCCACTTGCAAAGACCAAGAAACTGTACACGTGTGTGCTATTAATTCCAGTGTTATTTTAGGGATTATTGGGGCCATGGGCAAGATATATTTTGGCACCCCCGTTCCAAACAACTTTGTATTTTACTACACATTTTCTGCTAATTCCAGCACACATAATGCAAAACATTATTGAATTATTGTTGCATTGTATATATGGTACTTATTCATGTAATTAGATCCAGTAGACGTTGGTATTATTAAGTTGGTATTTATTGGTTATAATAGATAAAAGTAAAGTAAGTAGAAGTAAGGGAGAAGGTCCCACCGGGAGCAGATCTTCTTTCGCTCAGCCTGTCTGCCATCAACTGTCTCTACCTAGAGCAGTCAGGTACTTAACATTCTAGTGTGACATCAAACATTCTATTACATGCAATGGCTAAGCAATGGGGAAATCTAAGTGAGGGAAATGTAAAGCATGAGCAATATGTAACACATCCCCCTTCCTTATAAAACAACAAATAATGATGATGTAATAAATTGCATTGCATTCATAAAAATATAATTATTGAACAATAATGAATAATTGAACAATAAGGTGGATTGCATTTTCATTTTAAAATATGATGACTAAATGAACACATTATATAGCATTCTTAATTAACTGTTGAAATGCAAGAAGGATTCCAGTTTTATATTTAATGATCTTCCTAATCTAAAGGTCCCATCCCTTTCCTAAAGAGTAACATTTTTTTTTTCCACTACAATGAAAATAAGGATTACAAGTATAACTTAATAAAATCCACAGGAATGGAAAATGTGGAATAAAAACACCATAATATCCATAAGAATGGGATGGATGGGTTAGATAATTAAAAATATGAGAGCCAGATAGAGTAACTTGTGGCTCTTCACAAGAAAATAAATACAATATGAACATCTCTTAATATAGAGCACTTTCGTGGTTCATAATGGCCAATAGAATAACTTGTGGCTTTAATAACATTGTAAAATGGAACTCCTCAGAGTCCATATCAAGACATTTAGCAACTATTGCTCTCCAAAACAATAGAACAATTGAACTCCTCAGAGTTTATATCAAACTAATGGAGCACCTCAAAACGAGCACTGATGTGGCTCCTCAATGTATGGTATTGAACTCCTCTAAGTTTAAGAAAATATACACCATTATTGAACTCCTCAAAGTTCAAGCAATAAATGTAGATTGTAGACTCTTCGCAGTAAATGTGAACTCCTCAAAGTTCAAGTAATAAACGTAGACTTTTTATAGTATAACGTGAACTCCTCTATCTAAATTAGAGCACTATTAAATAAGTGGTTCATCAAAATCAGTATAATAAATCTCAACACTTAATGAACGCCTCAAATTAATTGAGCACTAATGTGGTTCATTAATATTAATAAATTCAAACTTTGTCAGGACTCATTAAACTCTTAAATTTAAGCATTAAAGAAAATAATATAAATAAATTAATTCATCAATTTCAGTATTTAACTATCCAAGCTGTATATAATTAATTGAGTCATTAAGAATTTAAATAAATCAATAAACTAATTTCTCAATTGCAATACATAACTGTTCCTTAAATTATTATAACGCAACATGTAGATTAATGTTTATATATAAAAGTGACTGATGGAAAATAATAATTTAAAATAATAAAAGTAGTCACCGTTGTCATATTAATGGTAATGAATTTCGAGGCTTGAATATTAACAGTACCTTGTCTCTTGAAATATGAATGAAAATATCTCTGGTACTTGCAGGGTTTAATTTTATCATAGCGTGTCAATCGCTGTGACTTGAAGACGAATACGATGGTAATTAATTTCAATAGTAAAGTATTTGGTCAGAAATGTTGAATAATTGAAAGCTTTTGGTAGATTACTTCAGAAGTAAAGTATTTAGAGGTATTTGATCAATGACGGCATCTTGTAGTAATTTCACGCTGTCCGTTTCGTTTTTTGCTCGATGGTTTGACGGAAATGCGCTTCAGTAGATGCGGTGACTCATCAGCGGTGACTCATCGGCTGACGTCTGAATCAGAGCGCGACGGAAATGCGCTTCAGTAGATGCGGTGACTCATCAGCGGTGACTCATCGGCTGACGTCTGAATCAGAGCGCGAGGAGAGCTTCACATCGCCATCTCCTCGGAGCTCTCTGAATACGTCATCATTTAGGCTGAAGCAGGGAAAGGACAAGGATGGCTGCGAACCAACCGACATTTAAACTGTCATCTCCAAACAGGACGGTGAGTGTCAGCGCTCCACATGAAATAATCGGAGTCTCACATGAAATGTTTTGTCAAGTTGAGCGGGCTAGCATTTAATCACCTCCTTAATACTGCTCGTCGCTTGCACATACATCTGCAGGGAATTAGTCTATAAACAGCGTTCTTTCCTCAAAATCGCCTCTCACTTGCTTCATAGCTGTAACTCACTTTTGAATTTTTTAGATTTCTGTCACATCCATCTTTACTAGCTTTAGACAATTTGAAAGTAGCTGTCTCAAATAATTTTTCAAATTTTTCTTCCTTGTTCTTGAATTATAAATATTTATTTTAGATTGCTGGAAGGTTTATATCTTCTCTCCTTCAAACTATACAGTCATTCAAGTTTGGCTCTGAATATAGCGGTATGAAATATATTTAAGTTCTATATCGTTCTACCCTGACACTCGTCATATTTTGAATTCTTGATGCTTTTGTTAATAAATCTGCCAATTTAAATTTCAAAGTACAACGCTTGAAACATACCTTTGTAGATGTTTCCTGTAGGCTGTCTGATGTGACATGACACCGGTGGGGCATCAAAAGCGTTGTTTGTCTTCTTTTAAAGTTCTCATTTTCCATTTCTTCAATTCCATGTTTTAAAAGTAATTTCTGCACACGTAGTTCTTTCTCGCTTGTCCTCGTCGCCATTGTTGCAATGTATATATGGTACTTATTCATGTAATTAGATCCAGTAGACGTTGGTATTATTAAGTTGGTATTTATTGGTTATAATAGATAAAAGTAAAGTAAGTAGAAGTAAGGGAGAAGGTCCCACCGGGAGCAGATCTTCTTTCGCTCAGCCTGTCTGCCATCAACTGTCTCTACCTAGAGCAGTCAGGTACTTAACATTCTAGTGTGACATCAAACATTCTATTACATGCAATGGCTAAGCAATGGGGAAATCTAAGTGAGGGAAATGTAAAGCATGAGCAATATGTAACAATTATCCTTTCACAAATGGGGGGTCCTAAAAAAACGGATGAAATACTTCTTACCTGGGGTCAAAAACTCCTTAGAATGACAAATGTTACAGAGAGGGAGAGTGAGAGAGGTAAAGGCAGGCAGAAAAATGAGACTTTTTCAGAAAATGAAATAGATGAGGTGAGATAAAGAGAAAAAGGTCATTTTCCCAGGGGCCCCTAGGAAGGTGGGAGCCCTGGGTAATTGCCCACTTTGCCCATGTATTAAAACATCTCTTATTAATTAGTTGGAGTGATTTTTGGTTCTGAAAGGGCAGGTACTGTTTTACAAATCCCAATTTAAATATATTGCACAAAGTCTGATTTTCCGAGGTCCAAGGCAGAGACAAACTCTGTAAACGAGGCCGTGAGCCTCTGAGAGGGGAATGCGAGGGGTTCATTGGTGAACTCGATCTACAGGTTCTGGACGCACTGGGTCCTACCGGTTTTCTTATATAATTATTTCTTATGTAATTATGATGGCATATTATTAATTCACATACCTCCCTACAAAATTGTTTTCATCGTTTTGTTTATAGCAATAAACAAAATTATAAAAACTATTTTAATAAAAGGAACAAAATAAATAAGCAATGTTAAGACAGATGAACATGTGTATGTTCTTGCACTTTGCTGTTGTTACAACTTTATGCTCAGCCCATTTTGAATTCATGTTGCCTCTCCCTTCTTCTCCCTGACCTCAAAAGTTCCTTTCCAGAGGGGGTCCCCTCCTTTTTTTGCATAGCATGTTACTACAGGATCCATTGCTCTGTGGAACTAACAGCCACGTGCCTGCAGTTTGTGACCAGCTCGAATAGTGTCCCCTCTGCAGCATGCTCATGGGCTCCTTTCAGCCATCAGAAAATCTAAAATATCGCGAACTGCCCCAAGGACTAGAAAACTCACAACTCCACCTTGTGTCTCATAGAAGCAAACTGGCTAGGAGCGCAAGGCCCTTCGACAGCAGGTCCTTATGTGTCACTTACAAGTCTTTCCTTCTCATATTGTATTATGGCTCAGTGCAGAGAATAGATCCACTCTTGAGCCTCCCACTTCCATTTGCCACTTCTTTGCAGCTTTTTCTACCCAGATCTCTCTATCGGAGATGCCACAGCTCACGTGGGACTGTCTTCAGGCCTCCTCCCTTTCCACTGGAACCTTTGGTAGGTAAATGCAGAGATTTGGGGCAGATTTGAGGGGTGCTGTCCACCATACTCGCTCAAAGTTGAGACGTACATGCAGTTTTCTAACCAGCTAACATTTACTCTGCACTGAATGTTCCACTTTTCTTAGCCAGCAGCCCATACTGTGTACTTCTTTCTCTTTGGTATAATGCAGCTCTTGACGTCATCCGTCATTGCCTTTATCACTTTAATACTGTTTTCGATATGCTGTGAATAGATTTTCAGTTTCTGGAGCATCTCTATAAACTGGGATTTCTCTTGAGTGAGAAACAGCTCCAAATCGTCCAGGGATTTATTTATTTATTTATTTTTGAGATTTATACAGCGCGTACAATTGCCCGTAGGCATCTTTACATCTCCCTTGTGCCCAGCCATTCTTGGACAGAAGTCATTGTTGTTTACCTCCATGCCATTGCCAGTTTTATTGAAGGTCAAATGCCCCCAGCTTCCCATATTTAGATTTTGAATTGTGTTTCTTTGTGGGAAGCACTGGTCTCTGGTGGGTGCACTGCACTCTACAAGTCTAACCCCTGTTACCTTCTCTCACACCTTTGCAATGACCGGCTCGGCAACCCTGTCCAGCTTTACTGTGGAGCTCTGCCACCCTCACCAGGCATGCGGTGCCCCCACCGACCTTTCCAGCCGAATGGACCCAGGTTGCTTGCGGCCTTTTTTCAGTGAAAACAAGCGGTATTCACACAGTGCACGTGTGTCTAGTCACGGGAGAGCGGAGAGCCCCCTCATTACTCTGCCATTTGTTATCCATCGCACTCTCCACGCAGCCCGCCTCCGGGCGCAGTGCATGGGCGCATGTCCCAGTAAACAACACGAAAACACAAGTGGTGTGAGCAACCCGCTTATGTCCTGGTGGTTTGTGCTAGTAACAGAGCACTTGCACACTGGCCTCCCCCACTGCACGTGCGGTAACTGCTGAGAACGCCGCATAATCAAGCGATGCTGCGTCATTTCAGGGGTTGCTTACCAACCGTAAGGCCTTAACCATACCTTAAGCATTCACCACTCACTGTCCACAGATATTTCACTTAACCTATCGTTGTCGTGAGTCACACCCGCTTCACTCTCAGCAACCATAGGACATGGTTGTAGTGTTGCTGTGCAGGGCCTAGCCACCAAGACACAGAGGGCCGTACAAAGTGCTTCAGTTAGGGGCCAGTAACGTACTAACCACGCCCAGGAACCCTAAGCTATTTATTAGTGCACACACGCGCTGGCCGAGCGTACGCCGGGCCAGTCCACATCATTAGTTAACAGGGTCTAACTGGGGAACACCCCTCGTTCCCTGGGTAACATGGAGCAACCCACTGGAGACAACATTACATTCCTCCTTTACCCAAAGAATACAACAATAACCAAACGTTGAGAAACAACCAATAGCCACAAGCATCAGTCCATGACAAATTAGGTACTTATGGATCAGTCTTTCTTGGTCTGCAGGCATCTCTGTACCTCTTGCCTGACGGTCGACAGCAGGCTACAAAGTCCTGATACTTCTGAGACGGCTTGGGATGGGGCCGCAGGCTGTAACGACCTTGGCTGCTTCTGTCAGCGGGGTCGGTGAAGTCTCTGCCGGGTTGTCACTTTCTAGTGTTAGCCAACAGCTCCGGAGGTCTTGGTCCTGGGCATTCTCAGGAGCTGGGGTGCTTTGGTCAACTTCTTCGGTGATGGCTGTGGGATGGCCGTTGCTCTCTTCGGATCTGCGAGGACTGTCCAGCTCATTCGTCCTTGGCTCGCTGAGTTGCGAAAACTCTTCTGCGTCATCTGCTGGGTCCCTTTCAAAGAATGACACGTTGTGGATTACGCGTTCGTGTCCCCGGGATGCTGTCACCATTTGCCTTTCACTTTGGTCACTGTCCATGGATTCAGTTCAAACGGCAGCTTGAACTTCCCACCCGAATGGTGGTCTCGCACAAGCACTCAGTCGCCGATGGTGATTGAGTTGTCTGTTGCATGCCTTCTCTGGGACGCCTCAAGGTTGGTCTTCGTCTGCTTGGCAAGGGACAGGTTCGGAGGGTTCGGAGACTCTGCCCACACTGGGTGGTGTGGGATGGTGTCTGTCACCGCTCTACCAACTGTGATTAATTTTATTGTTTGGTTACTCAAAACCATTACATTAAAAAACAGAGTACAAAATTACAAAAGGATTAAAACAGCAAGTGAGTCAGCTGGTGAGTCTTTGTAGTGGATCCCTAGACACTGGTAAGCTCAAGCGAATAGTGACTATGCAAAGGCATCTCCACATGCGTCTGCGAAGACTCTAATCGTTTGTGCTCTGGGTAGCCATCAGCTTAGACCGTGTCTGTTGGATAAACTTTCCAAAGGAGGCCATTTGTTTTACTATGGTCAAAGTATATAGTTGATGGACCGCCTCCTTTGCGGTACGTGTCCACATTTGTCGTAGGATTGGCCTGAGATAAAGGCTACGCGTGGCGCGCAGGGCTGGGCAGCAGAGTAATAGATGGGCCAGCGACTCTCGTTTATAATTGCAGAGCCTATATTCCGGGACTCCCAGTCCTGTGCGTTTGAGTACATATAGTTCTTTAATGGGCAAGGGGTGTAGTCTGTAGGCTAAAATCTTGTGAAGGGCTGTGCGGCCCACAGCCTGCGTAAGATGGTGTTTGGGATTATGCACTATGTGCGGCAGGCATAGGGACTCAGGGAAATCTCGTTTTGCCAATGACTCCAAATTCAGTTCCTGGGAACGGATACAAACTTGTTTTTTTATGGCGTTTTTAATTGCCGTATAATTAACTAGCTCAGGATTCCAATGATCGGTGGCGAGATTGAGGAGTGCCTTCGCCGTGCTAAAGGTGGTTGACCAAGGGTTCCCGGGTTCCGTGAAAATATGTTTCAGGACTGCCTTCAGTGTCTTGTCTTGTGCCGCTGTTATTTGATAGTAATATTTGCACAGGGCAGCCATCTCTTCCAGTTTTTGTTGTTTGAGCGAAAATTCTAAGCGGAAAAGGGTGTTTCTGGTGCACTTCAGTAATAAGAATAATTTCTTATACGCTCTGCAGTTGATTTTTTCCAGTTCCTTGTTGAATTTGCCCAGGAACGCTTGTTGGGCATAATTGAGGGCCGGCATTAGTTTTGCCTTAATTACTCTTTGGATGGCCGTTGTCGATGGGCTATGTAAGGTCGCTTGTAATTTGCATAACGCATAGGCGATTGTTTTCCCTTTGCTTTGGATTTTCTTTAAATGAGCACCGGAAAGCCCAGACTCGTGATAGCAGACACCCAAGTAAGTGTATTGCTGTGTGCTTTCCAAAGACAGATGACCAAGCCTCCATTTGGCTAGTTTTTTGTTTGGGTAGCGACCGAAGATTACTATCTTTGACTTGGTGGGGTTAGCTACCAGCCGGTTCTGGTCATTATAAGTTGCCAAGGCGGTCAGCGCCTTTTGCAAGCCAGTCTTGGTGTGATCCAGGAGTACCAGATCTTCAGCGTATTGCATGAACTGGATTTTGGTTCCACCGATCCTTGGAGTGGCTAAGGCTGCCCCGGACAGGGCTATCTCCATGTCTGCTGTGTATAAATTAAACAGTAGGGGTGCTAGAACGCACCCCTGTTTTAGACCTCGATCCGTGTCAATCTTCTCGGATGCAAAATCGCTCGAGAGTTTAATTCGGACCCACGTTTTTTGATACAACGACTGGATTGCTCTTAACAGAGTCGGGTTGATGTTCCATTGGGCCAGCTTTCTCCATGGGATAGCGCGGTCTACCCCATCGAATGCTGCAGAGTAGTCGATAAAGCAGGCGAATAAAGGGAGACACTTGCGCAACCGTGCTTGGTGGGCCAGGTAAGAAAGAGTGGTGATGTTATCCACGGTTGAAGACCCGGGTCTGAATCCGGTTTGGCCGAGGGGCAGAAGACCTTCTTCACTTACCCAGTCTGCGAGATCTGTCATAAGGGCACTGGCATAGGCTTTGCCCTCGATATCCAGGAGGGAAATCATTCGATAGTTGGACGGGTCTGATTTAGGCCCTTTCTTATGGATTGGGTGTAAGAGCGAACCTCTCCAGGAGTCTGGCACATCCCCCAGGAACCAGCATTCGGCATATAGATGGGTCAGGTTTTCAGCCCAGAATTCTATGTTCGCTTTAAACAATAGTCCTGGGAGGCCGTTTGGGCCCAGGGCACTGTTGTGCCTGATTTTTTAAAATTATTTGGACACTAGTAGTTTTCCAGGCGGGGCCTTTCTGTGGGTGATGGGATCTGACTCTTCTCTTGCTGTGAATACATTCTTAGAGTAAAGGGCGGTTTGGTCTTCATTGTATAGGGTTTGTACGTGGGCGACCCAAGTGGAGGCCTCAAGAGAATTTTCTCTGTGATTTGGACCTCGTCCGAGAGTGCTTAAATAGCTCCAGAATTCTTGCGATTTCCCAGGGCTCAGCAGGTCAAAGATTTTCAGCCATTGTGCTTCGCAATGTTTGCGTTTTGCGGCCCACACCTTCTTCGAGTGGCTTCTTACGGCCTCTTGTAGCTGTTTTTTGTCTGAGGTTGTGCCGTTTTTCTGGTGCGCTTTTCGTTTTTTGTTCAGATTTTGGGTGCTTTCTTTGATTGCCCAATTGAATCCGAGTGTGGATGGTGGGTGCCAGCGGGTTACCCTTGCTGTGTCCCCTCGAAGTGTAGTGTAGTTCCTATTATCCCAATAGGCTCAGCGCATTGGAATAATACCTTCAATAGTATAGACCTAGGGCAGAGGTTAACTAGGTCTTCTACTGACGATATTAGACTTAAAGTTTTGTGTTTGCCAGCTAGCTCAGAGTTCACTAGAAACTTTCTCGAATAGGCAAGGAGGAGTTTAACCTCCCTGGATAGACAAGAAGGGATTTAGTTTCTGACAACCATAGAACATGACAACTTTGCTCTCCCCTAATCAAGAGTGTATCTCTAGAGTCGTGTGAAAACAAAAGACCATTTATTTTACTCAGTCAGTTCAGTGCATTCTTAGTTTCACCAGATTTTAGAGAAAAGGAAGAGACGGGCGTGTTCAATAAAAAATGTTATTTATTGATCAGTCTCTTTTCTCGTACAAGAGAAATGAATCGATATTATTGCAATACTTATGGTTAAGTAGAGTGCATACAGTAAAAGCAGAATTATAAAATAATACTGTAAAAGCATTGATATGGGTTCTAAGCCATATGATATTTAAAATGGATAAAATAGATACATACATATATACATTTGACTAATCGTACTCAACTGCTGCTTCTAACCACGCCTACCCCGGTGTACCTGACCTAATCCTAATACGTGGGCGGGAGTAGATAAGTAGCAGTTTAAGTTAAGTTTGTTTTGCCAAGGGACTGACTCAAGAATTCTCTGCAAGGGTTATTCAGTTCTGTTCCTGAGATCTAGAATGGTTGAGGGCTGGTATCTCTTGTCTTTGGTCTTGATATTCCAGCTGCCTGCAAGGGCTGCTTGGAAGCGCCGGAGCTGGATTTCTCGGCAGGAGAAAGGCAGCGTCTCTCTCTCAGCGCGTCAGGAAGGCGGGGCAGCGCCAGTGGGCTTCGCTCTCTGCTGGGCTCCTCGGCAAGTCTCGCTGCTCCGATCTCGTCACCACCGCGTGTGTTTGCTTAAGGCAATGTCGGTAATATTTATACCTGAAAGGTGCCGAGATTGACGTAAGGATGGACATATATATGTCAATAAGGATGTCATACGAACTGGTCGTTAGCACATTCTTTACTAAAGTTCTCGCTGAAATCAAAACAATGGCTGTAGGGATTTTCCCAGGTTGTCATAGGTTTGATTTGTTTTGAGAACTCCGTATGCCTTATCAGGGGCTGGAGGAATAGTGCTTGCCTAATTAGATGGCATGCGTTATGACTTAATCAGATAACGCGTTTCTGTGCCGTGGTGTGGTTTAATCAGATAACGGTTTTTGCACCGTGGGATGGCTGCTAGTTAATTATTAACCAGACCAGGGTCAGAAATAGGGGGATCGATACAGAACCTATAGGAATACATCACACCCACTCCACATAGACTATGTCCATATTTACAAATCTAGGCATAGTAAATATACTAGTAGTGCATGTGTATACCGTACCACCCCAAAATACATTCATATGCATTTTGAAACCATGAAATACACGAAAAGATAATTATATGCACTATATGCACTCAAGCAGTATAATAATGCTAAACCAATTACGCATATTCATACATCATTATTAATAAAATATGAAAATAACACATGAAATGGCTCTTAATACAGAAGAAAAAGTGCGAGACCATTTCATCACAAAATAAAATATTTATGAACATGCCAGAGGGCAGCTAATGTCTCTAAAGTTCCTAAAATAGAAATTTAGTTCTCTAAGAATAGTTTCTACTTTAAGCAGAAGATAAGTGTCCTGAAAAATTGCAAAATATTTTGGGGCTGCTGAAAAAATTATGTTCCGCTGTCCGTAAACTGGAGAAAAATTGTCCATGTTATTTTATTATCAAAGTTGAAGGCCAAATTCAGGGTGTTGGGAACGCCGTGTGCTAGCTTGCTCAAAAGTCATTATTTCTGCTCTGGTGAGAACATCATATCATTTAGACTGTCGAAAAAGCTGTCAACAGCTTCCTGTGAAAGATCCACTAACTCGGAAAAAGTTGTTACCATGCATTCATGAGCATGATTGCCTTCATTGATGTTTTGATCAGCATAGCTGACAGAAGGTCGTACCTGATCGATGCTGCTTTCATCTCGTACTTCACTACCCCTCAATCGTAGTGGTGGAGTCTCCACGAATGCCGTCATCAGGATTGGTAGCCGCTGGGGACAGCACAATGCATGAGCCGTTACCGGACCCAACAAGGTTTCTGCGTCCATTGGCACATCCGATTGTAGCGTCAGACAGGTGTCCAACACGCAGTCTTCTCCGCATAGCAAGCACCTTAATACAGATAAAACACAACGTTGCCACATCGGTCTAAATGAAAGAAACCAAGTCATGTTTAGGTCTCTTAGCCGGGAAAGTCCAAGGATTTTAGATATCCGGTCCCGGTAGCCAATGGCTAGGATTGTTTCTTCTCTTGTCGCAGGTGTTTTGTCTGTGACACGGTTTGCCATAGCAAAATAACAGGATCAAAAATAGGATTCCTGCCACTAGTCCCAAAAGGAGAGGAAGTCCGCCAAAGATGGAATGGACAAAGTCTGGAAAAATACCCAGGATGGCTTTGAATGGAGTTAAAGCACCCGAAAACACTGCTTTAAATACACTGGAGACACCAGTGGTATCAGAAATATTTAGGATTTCGTTCAGTATTTCTGCGAAATGTATTGGGGAATTAGTTGATAACAGTGAATGAATCTCTGCCGTTGTCCTTGCAACTTGGAGATCATACGTTTCTTTTGATGACGTTAGCCTGGTCGGCGTCTGGAGGAGCACTGTCTTCATTCTGCTTAAAGTATCAATTCGAATAGAAGCAATTTTCAAATTGGGCCATAACCTTGCCTCCCTGTCTGGTGAAGTGCTGGGGAACAATACCCGTTCACAGCACATGACCTTCGCAGTCGTAGTTATGAGATAAGGTTTTCTGGGCAGCAAACTACAACATCTGCGATCTACTATTAGAATGTAACTCCCGTTCGAGAGTCTCCTAAAGAATGGTTCTATTTGTGTTGCAGGTGTGCCTAGCTGGTGACATGAAAGGTTATTCGAAGACCCTTCACAGGCTCCATGCAAACTAATACCCTGACACAGAAGTGTACCACTTAGTGACATCGCACAATTATTGCCACTAAGAAACACTTTCTGGCCTTTATTACTGACACAAGCATGTGTATAGGGCAAGTTCCATGCTGACTTAATGTACCCTTTACCCATCTTTTCATACTGGCCTGCCTGTATATATTTTTGGCAGTATTGAAACCTGAAAGTAGATATTGGAATATTAATTATCCCATGTATTATCCATTCAATGACAGGTCGTTCTGACATTGTCAATTGTAATCTCTCGAGTTTCTCAATGCTCAGGATTGTATAATCAGCACCCTTCTGTGCCATACTGATTTGTTTATCAGTAAGGTTAAAGATATTGAATAGTGACGTTGTGTTGATTAAACGCCAAGGCACATAGCCTGAACGCAGATTTTGTAACGTCCAGCCAAGCTGTACAATAGAACGCAATTGGGACTGACCGTGTTGTAACAACAGTAAGTCTTGCGATATTATGTCGATTGCTGAAGACACAATGCTGTTCAAAGAATATATTCTGGAGGGCAGAGTCATTAACCCATTGTCCACTACAGAAAGTGATTTTTCCAAATAAATACGGTCAATTTCCCGTATTCTCTCTGCTGTCTCAATTTGAGTTATTTTCCAGGCTTCGTTATAAGCTGCATATACAGAGGCCGCTATGAAACGTTTTTGACGCTGTTTGCGTGGTCCCATAATGAAATCACGCAAGTCAGCACCTTCAGTAAGTAAAGATAGGTGTTGCTTAATTTCTGCCAGTGTGGATGTTTGTAGCCATTGAAGGCAGAGCTTGCCCACACTGTACGTGGTAATTATCCCTGGGTGTTGTCTTTGGGAATATCTAGGGTCTGGCCTGGTCAACGTGAACCCCTGTATTTTGTTCAGGAATATGTCTTGACAGTTATTTGTATCTGTGGGCCAGATCAACCATTGTTTCCAATCAGGATGTGTTCTGTTTTGGTTTAATATATGGTTTACGTCTATCTCATCATCTATAGAGCTATTACTGTTCATTGTTGGCTTTGGAATAGACAGTTTGTTTAAATCTTTGATTTTGGCTAGGCCAAGACAGGTAGTTTGTTGAATAGTGTCATTCAAAAATATAATTTGTTCTGGGATCGTGCAGGCTCTAAACAATGATTCTATACCTTGTACTTGCCATTCTTTTGTACCCCAAACAGTTTTTGCTTCAACATTTTTGTTCCAGAAATCAAAACCAAATGTATTCATTTGCTCAAAAAATGAATCTGAATATATCAATTTTGTGTTTGTAAGCATGGTCTTTGTACCCGTCTTATTTGACAATTTGAAATAAAATGTTTCTGCATTACTTGAACCCTGAAAAATATGAATATTTGTCATAAAAAAGTTCTTGAGCTACCTTTTGGAGGGGTTGCACAATGTTCCCATTGATTATAATTTAAAACATTTCTAGGTTGTGCAGATTTATGTAGATAATGGTTACCATAGTGGTTGTAGCAGAACATCTCATCATAATTAGACGAACCCTGCAAATAATCATGTTCTGTAAATTTAGCAGACATCACTAGGTCAGACATCATATCATTAATACTTTCAAAGTCCCAATCATCAGCAAATGAGCTTGGTTTTACAAAGTCACTTAATGAGATCTTAATTTGGTGTGGATACTTCAGGATTTCAACCGGACCATAGATTTCATAATCAGTATTGTCCCATGCTACCCCGCCGGGTATAGGATTGGCTGTGAAGTTGACTGAAGAAAGTTCTCTTTTCTCGACGTGTGAAGATGTGTGTGGTTTGAGGACCAAGTTGATTTTCTGGCTTGCTGTGTCCATTTTAGCATATTTTCCCTCAATGAAATGTCCCAAACATAGTACCATGATGAGCCAAAGTATGAGGATAAATGCACCTAAGGCCACCCAAAATTCAATCCATGGAGAAATCAGGTAGGTTTCTTTCAGCTGTTTAAAAAGTTCCTTAGCTTTATCTTTAAAAGTTTTTGTTGATGACTGTTTCTTAGATTCACTCAGATCTTCAGAGGAATCATGGAAGTTGATGAAGTAGCCGGATGCTGTTCTGTCAATTGTTCCAATTGCTTCTGGATTACTTTTTGTTCTAGAAGTTTCCTTTGTTTCATCAGCATAGTCATATGTTACTTCATTGTAGGTTGGTGTGTCTCGACTAAATGTTTTTATTTGGGTTTTTAGAGGTTTAAGTTCCATTGCTTTGTTGCATAGTCCTTGTTGTTGTTCTGTAGGCATTTCGAATGTGATTAGCCTCTTAGTTTGAACCTCTGTATTTGTAGCAAACCTTGGTGTTCTACTACTTATCGGGAGTCCACTTGGCCTACTGTTTGTTATCGGCCACATGATTGTGGTTTTACCAGGTCGATTGATACAACTCTGTTCTCCTTTTTACCAGCAAGGGGCGGTAGTACTACTGATCTTGTCCCGTTGATAGACAAGACAGGAACTGCTTTTCTGTAAGAAGGCCCAAATTCCTTCTTTACCGCGATCTTTTCTCTGACTAGATCCCCGACTTTTGGAATCCAGACAGTTCTCGCTGGGACAGGTGGTTTTTCTTCAGTGGTTGTTGGCTGTTGTTTCAACTTTATGTTGCTCAGGTCTTTCCTTGTTTCGTTTAAGTCCTGCAAAATAGCCAAACGATCTTTGATATCAAAGCTTTTTTGTTTAACCACTGAAGTCTGACTATCAAGATCTAAGATCATCATCCTAGTCCCGACAATAGTTCGTACGGACTGAATCCCCTCAGAGAATTTCTTGGCAGGTTATTTAGACTAAGTTGGACACTTATGAGATGTTTGACCCACCCAGCTCCCGAACCTAATACCCTTTCCGTTATAGATAGCTTTATGCCTTGGTTTTTTCTTTACACCATCCCGTATCCCTCAGGAAGGAAGTGAGAAGAGTCCTGCTATGCAATGCTCATTTGGCCATGCCTCCCCATGCCTCCCCATAAACTTTAGGGCTTAAAGGAATACTTTAGCCAAACGTAGCATGCTTCTAGCGTATATGCCATTATAGACTCGCAAATCTTTTTATAACAGTCCAGACGTCAGCCGAGTGCTGGGGTCTACATTACAAGTGGAAACTAGTCTTTATATGTTAATTTGACGCATTATTCATACTGGTTTTATTGATTATTTTTTAGCCCTTCTGGAGTGAAACGCCATGGTAATATACCGTTTCTCTCGCCGCTGCGATCTCTGTTGCAGTCTGGGAAGTTTTTTACAAAAATGTGGTGATGCAGGCTCATGCCTGGCCACCAGTATACTGATTGTAATTCTTCCAGAGAATCTTTAAGCTTGAGGTGACTAAGACCCTCACCCATATGTGCGTCTGCTATTAACAAGCTTCTCCTGTCCGTGTTTGGAATTACTCTATCCCCCACTCCAGGGATTCGAGCAAAAGGGACGGAGTTTGCATCGATTATGTATGTATAATTGAGTGGATAGTTGATCGGTAGCGCTGAGCAGTCGCCTTTTGATGACGTTTTCACCGCCAGCACTGTTTCACCGTCAATGTATTTTACTGCACGCTTTTTTCTAGCTACGGAAGCCGATTCAGTTGCTACCGCTGTGGCTTTCTCAGCCAATGAATTCCCTGCAACGTGAACGCCATCACGCTGATGACTCAGTGTATGTATCACGTGAGTCTTTGGTAGTTCTTTCTGTAAAATAACTATTTGTTTCCAAAGCACTTTTTGCTTTATTGTTGTACCTGTGTCATCTTTGTAACCGTTTCGAATCCATTTCTGCAAATCATGTTGTATGATTTGACGCAGTAATACGAATCGCACATTATAAGTGTCGGGAATTCGCGATCGGCATTATCTAGCGCCTTTTTCAATGCTATTATTTCAGTCTGTTGTTCTGAATTAGTTTCTACTGAGTGTGTTTTTATTAGCAGAGGTCTCAGTTTCCCTCCGCGCCACACTTCTTTTGTAATTTCACATGTGGGGTTGTACGCTTGTTCTCCCCACCCTGGTGGTTGAGCATGGCCGTCTGTATAGATTACACAGGCGTACTGTCGTAAGGGCAGAATGTTGATTGGCAGAGGGTATGTTCTTTCATATTCTAGATATTTTAATTCTTTCAATTTAGGATCAAAATAGTAGTATACTTTCTCTGTAGTAATTGAATTCACCCATTGTATCCATGTGGGATTCAATGCTGTGGTTGGTAAATTACATGGGGTTGTTAATGCCTCAAAGGCTGATTCTGCTGTTCTGACTATGATACGTCTACCGTCAGCTTTGTCTTTTTCTCTAGCTATTGCCGTTTGAACTGCATGAACAATATTTTCTTTAATACTTAACTTCTTTTCAGCTTCTGTGTCCAAGTGTGATTTGTATGCAATTGGTACCTTTTCTCCCTCATTAGAGGTCAGGTATGCATCTTCCTGGGATGACTCGAATCACAAGGTTGCGTGTGTTATCACGTGTTTGTAATTTTGTTTTAATTAACATGTCTGTTTGTAAGGATCTCAAAATTTCTGTGTGTTTTTGAGTCCAATTGATTCTTTTAAAATCTGGTTTTATTAGATCATAAAGGGGTTTGACCCTTTCTGCGTAATTTGCAATGTACGTTCTTCCGAAATTTAGGAAGCCTAGAATTGATTGTAAGTTTTTTAGTGTTCTAGGTGCTTGGAGTACAGCACATTTCTCTAGGAAATTGTCAGCCAGGCTTTTGCCTTCACTTGATAATTCATATCCTAAAAACAGGACTGTTAGATGGGCAATTCTTGACTTTTTAAAGTTGAATTTGTAACCCTCTGCTGCGAACCCAAGTATTATGGTGTTCACTCTCTTCAAGTGAGTATCCAAGTCATCATCTGTTAGGTAAATGTCGTCGACATAAGATAATGCCTCGTCATCATAGGTTTGTAATAACTCTGTTACTCTCGCTGAGAATAATCCTGGGCTGTTCTTGAACCCCTTGGGTAACCGACAGAATTTTTTTTGAGCGCCATTTATTGAGAACGCGGTCAAATATCTGCTCTCTGGTGCTATATTCTGACAAAAGAATCCATTAGAGATGTCTAATGTTGTTTTGTATTTTTTGCACACTATGTTGTTCATTAGTGCAGCACTATGCGAGTTTTGTACTGCAAAAGTTTTGCAACATGAGTTAAGGTGTCTGTAGTCCAAAACAAGTCGATATGAATTGTCTGGTTTGGAGACAGGAAACAAAGGGTTGTTCATTTGTGAGGTGCAAGTTTCAATCACCCCCTGGTATTCAAGTTGATCTAGGATCTCTTTTACCTTTTTTTTAGCTTCTTGCTTAATTGGATACTGCCTCTGTGCAGTAGGTTGTGATTTTAACTGGATTTTGTGAGGAGGAGAGTCCTCATCCCATCCTACATGATTTTTATATAAAGCAGGAGCTTGAGCTACTGCCCACTTTCTTGCAAGTGTATATTTTTTATGAATTGGAATATGATTTGAGAAGGCAGGCATAATTATTTCTTCGCCATGTGGGCACTCCCTGACAAACTCGGGTGGCCTGTCTTTTTCAGCTAGAAGGATGTCATAGCCCTTGGAGAGATTATCCCAAAATAAACCCCTTATTTTTCTAGTCTTATCCCCCTCTATACGTAATTTTATTTCATATATTTTGTGAGGTTTGCTAACTCTGGTATCTGCAGTTTCCACCTGAATGTATTCATTCGTGTCCACTGTCTCCAGATGATTCATAAGGACTTTGCGAGCTATGCTCACTTCTGCTGCGCTGTCTAGCATTGTCTGAGCCCATTCGCCGTTTTTCAGCTGTGTCCTCAGAATTCTCGGCATCGTTGATTATTTTAATGCTGGCTACCTTCTTTTTTGGAAATTGTAATTTTTTATTTGGATGAGCAGGTTCCTTGTCTTTGGACTTGACGTGCTCTTCCCTGTGTTCTGATCGTCCTCTTCTTTCCGATTTCTGCGAGGAAGTCTGAAAAGATTGAGAGGGACGTGTATCAATATCTTGATATCTATCAGGTTTCTTTATATTATCCCTATTTCTAAGGTTGTATTTTTTCCCAGAGGGCTCACTTTGGGGAGACCTGCGTCCTTGGTTCGGAGATCTTTCTCTCCGCCGAGGAGACCTTCCTCTGGACTGGAATCTTTTTTCTTTAGGATTGGATTGTTTGTTTCCATCCCAGCTCTTTTTTTGAGTGTTTAAAGTATTTTTAATAAATACCTTCTCAGGACTTTCTATTAGTTGGGGTTTTATCGGTATCCCACCCAAACTATCTCTACCTAGTTCCTCATAGGATTTTTCTATAATTCTGGCAATTTCAGCTGGTTGGTCTGCTATATTTGTCTCTTTTAACCTCTGGCGGATCGCCACACTCGCTGCTTCTCCCTTTATGTTGGCTAGTAATATTGCCGAGACCTGCTTGAAGTCTTTCAGTAATTTCATACCAAGAGTTAAAGCGGATTCTGGACCGTATTCATCTTGAATTTGTTTTAGCACATCTGGTATTACTGACATGGATGGAACACCTTGGGGCATATTACCAACCAATAGAGATAATTTTTGTCTCTAACTTGTTTAGAGACAAAAATTATCGCCGCACATCGGCGATTTTTATCGCAGATAAACCTTGCTATTAGCAAGGTTTATCGCAAATGCGTTAAAAAACGGCCGCAATGCATGAATATCGCTGAAAAGTCAGCGATATTCATGCATTATCGAGCAAATGCTCTTAGCCATGTTCTCCACCTCCCATTGGTTAACATGGCTAAGAACTGCTCAGGGCAGGTATTAGCTTTTGGAGATATTCGCGCTTAGCGCGAATATCTCCAAAAGTTGGTAATAGGAGATAGCGATGTTAGCGACTGTTTCCAGTCGCTAACATCTTGGCACGCCCACTTTGCATGTCATTAGTGATAAATATCACTGACATGCAAAGCGGGGCCCAAGATGGTCGCTATCTCCTATTAGCTGTCGCTAACTGGTGTTAGCGACAGCTTGGTAATAGGGAGATAATTTTATCTCCGCTTTCTTGGCTTTTAAAGTCAAAAAAGCGGAGATAAACCTCCTTGATAATATGCCCCCTTGTGTTTTTGTGTAAATGGAAGCAAAGACTGTACCCCAAGTGTCACAGTCCTCCACGTGTGGTGCGATTCCCATTGGAAGACAGATAGTCAGAATCCTGTGTTTCTCAAGAGGAGTGGTGTCTGGAAATACCGCCTCTATTTGAGTGATTTTTTGTGCTAACCAGAATGGAATTTGTTCCCGTTTAGCTGGTACTTTACCTAGGCAGGACTGTATGTTCTGTGGTGTAATTTTATTTGTGTTCCCCTGATGAGGGGTCAGCTGTGGAAGTTTAATTACTGGTTGTACCGTTGAAGTCTGCATTACATATTGGACTAATTGTCTATGTATTTTGATTAATTGTTTTAGCTGTGCTAAAAGGTCTGCTGCAGGCATTTCTTCAATGTCTGGATGTGGTGTGTATCCGGCTAGGACCGGCCACGTCGCTCCTTGTCTACCTAGTGGACCGAGCCTGGTGATGTGATTATTATGTTTTAGGGCGCCATTAAACAAGAGCAGGTGCTCTTGGAATTTGAGTGTACTTCCACCTCCTCGAAAGGAGTGTACTCATTAAGAGGTTCCTCTGTTTTGTAATAGTGGAACTCCTTCGTCACAGCGTTTGCTGCTGGAAAGTTTATCCATGAATAGAATACCTCTGTCTGCCGATATTCGTGTTCCTCAATTACGAATATGACTGTACCACCTCTTGGTGTCAGTCCATTTTCTATAAGTTTCAAGGTTATAGATTTTCTTATGCTGACCGGGATGAGAGTTGCATCCGGGTCTTGCTGTAGGAGACTATTGTCAGCTGCTAGGAGTTCAGCTGCTATTCTAACTGTCTCCCTTTCTACTTCACTGTCTGACATTTTACCGACAGGAAGGTTTTTGTATATTTGCAGATCAGGTTTCCACGGAAACAAAGATTAGATGCACAATATTTTGGAACAGTGCATCCTTCAACGTTGAATAAACCAAGAACCATACATAGGAGTCTCCTCCTGCGAGGTTTGGCGGATATGACCTTTCACCCACTCCAGACGTCTTTGGAGTATTATGGGAAAAAAGGGGTTCTGTGTGAAAAAGCACGACTGAGTTACTCTAATGTCTTGCGATAGTTTTATCGCCTATCCAAACGTTGGGCGCCATGTAGTGTAGTTCCTATTATCCCAATAGGCTCTGCGCATTGGAATAATACCTTCAATAGTATAGACCTAGGGCAGAGGTTAACTAGGTCTTGCACTGACGATATTAGACTTAAAGTTTTGTGTTTGCCAGCTAGCTCAGAGTTCACTAGAAACTTTCTCGAATAGGCAAGGAGGAGTTTAACCTCCCTGGATAGACAAGAAGGGATTTAGTTTCTGACAACCATAGAACATGACAACTTTGCTCTCCCCTAATCAAGAGTGTATCTCTAGAGTCGTGTGAAAACAAAAGACCATTTATTTTACTCAGTCAGTTCAGTGCATTCTTAGTTTCACCAGATTGTAGAGAAAAGGAAGAGACGGGCGTGTTCAATAAAAGATGTTATTTATTGATCAGTCTCTTTTCTCGTACAAGCGAAATGAATCGATATTATTGCAATACTTATGGTTAAGTAGAGTGCATACAGTAAAAGCAGAATTATAAAATAATACTGTAAAAGCATTGATATGGGTTCTAAGCCATATGATATTTAAAATGGATAAAATAGATACATACATATATACATTTGACTAATCGTACTCAACTGGTGCTTCTAACCACGCCTACCCCGGTGTACCTGACCTAAGCCTAATACGTGGGCGGGAGTAGATAAGTAGCAGTTTAAGTTAAGTTTGTTTTGCCAAGGGACTGACTCAAGAATTCTCTGCAAGGGTTATTCAGTTCTGTACCTGAGATCTAGAATGGTTGAGGGCTGGTATCTCTTGTCTTTGGTCTTGATATTCCAGCTGCCTGCAAGGGCTGCTTGGAAGCGCCGGATTTCTCGGCAGGAGAAAGGCAGCGTCTCTCTCTCAGCGCGTCAGGAAGGCAGGGCAGCGCCAGTGGGCTTCGCTCTCTGCTGGGCTCCTCGGCAAGTCTCGCTGCTCCGATCTCGTCACCACCGCGTGTGTTTGCTTAAGGCAATGTCGGTAATATTTATACCTGAAAGGTGCCGAGATTGACGTAAGGATGGACATATATACGTCAATAAGGATGTCATACGAACTGGTCGTTAGCACATTCTTTACTGAAGTTCTCGGTGAAATCAAAACAATGGCTGTAGGGATTTTCCCAGGTTGTCATAGGTTTGATTTGTTTTGAGAACTCCGTATGCCTTATCAGGGGCTGGAGGAATAGTGCTTGCCTAATTAGATGGCATGCGTTATGACCTAATCAGATAACGCGTTTCTGTGCCTTGGTGTGGCTTAATCAGATAGCGGTTTTTGCACCGTGGGATGGCTGCTAGTTAATTATTAACCAGACCAGGGTCAGAAATAGGGGGATCGATACAGAACCTATAGGAATACATCACAGAAGTATCACCGCTAGGTTCCCGGTGATTCCGTCCCATGTTGCTATAGCGCCAGTTGTATGGTCACTCGGTGGCCAGCTTGCCCACGAGTCTGTCCAATTATTGAACATGGTGATTGCTGCCTGCCCCCATTTAATTCTTCTAGGTAGCTTTATCAGTTCCTCGATGTTTGCAGCCCCAATGTGTTGTAGCCTACGGCGTGTGTTTGTTGTCAAATTCAGTGTAATTATTAAAGCGGCGTGGTCACTGTCGCCGCGCTGGTGAACAGAATAATCCGACATCAAAGGTTACAGATTGCCACTTAAGATGATGTAGTCAATCGTGGTCTGGTTGTTGTACGTGGGAGCGACAAAGGCCCCTGGCCGGTTCTTTAGATGGACAGAATGTGCTGTCGCCAGTTTGTAAGATATTAATAGGGCGTTCAGTGCCTTGGTGGCCCCGGATTGGTGACTTTGTGTAGGTATGACTCCTATATTGTGGATATTGAGGTCACCAAGAATGATGCAATCCAATGCCGGGAATTGTAGTAACAGGGCCTCTAGATGGTTTATTAGCGTAGACAAATCGGCTGTAGATCCGTGCGGGTTATAGTAGATGTTGATCACCAAAATGGAAGAGGTTCCATTGATCAAAAGGGGGCCTTTCAGGATGCCCGCCTGGAGCATGTTGGGCAAACTATTTATTTCCTTGAATTCTAATTCCAGCGAGTGCTTGATATAGACACACGTCCCTCTCTGATGGTCTTCCGAATATGTTGGTCTTTGTTGCAGGTTTGCCATGTTCTGCATATCCTCTTAGTGAGAGAGGATTGGTCGCCCATGATTCTTGTATACAGATAATATCTGTCTCTTCCAGGAATGTCACTGTGTCATGATTTTGTAACAGTGATTTAAATCCTGCGACATTCCAGGTCATGATTTTCAAGGTCTTGATGGTAGCGGGTTGGTTTATATATTTCACTTGCCCATTAGTCGTGTGCTGAGAAAAGCGGCCCGTTTCTCCAAGACAGTGCGTGTTAGGAGCTGGGGTTTAATGTTAACGGCAGCCAAGACCAGTCTTTACTCACACACCCCCTTGTTACGCACAAGCGTGTGCCTTGACTCAGGTTTGTTGTTATCTTAAGCGGAGATCCGTTGGTAAAGCCTTTGCTCGTGCTGCATTTGGACCCCTGGAGAATTGACGCCACTTGGGGGGCGCGATCAGGGAGAGCGTTCAAACGTGTGTTCCCCCCCGTAGGCTGTTCCTGGTTTTCCGAGCCAAAGAGTGGGTGGTGAGTTTTTAAGATTAATGGGTATTTTTACACGGGGTAGGACTTTATTTTTATGCCCCAACTTTCCAATAGGGTATGTTGTCTCTTCAGGGCCTCTACCATGTTTGGGCTGAAGAAAGTTAGCTCCGTAGTTTCATTTTTCTCCTCCGGATCCGGCGGAAGGAAGGAAATAGTCTCGATATCTGTAGTTTTTATCCCTTCCAGACCTGGGATGTTTGCGCATAGTGTTAAAATGTTACCACGGTTGAGGATGTCCCACTTACCCTGTGTGGTGTATTCAGGGTACAACATTATTTTCCGCTCCTGGGATGTTATTTGAACTGGGTTATTGGCAACGTTCGCGTCCTTCCAGATTATGTCCTGTGTGCCAGTGAACGGTGGCTGTCCCGCCCTGGGCAAATTATTAAATACCTGGTTTATTGGCCCTGTTGTTTGCTGAGGTGCCGATTTTAGAAAAGGGGGGTGGTGATGGACAGAGTTTCTGAATGATGCAGAATACTCTTACCAAGTCATGAGATCTTGGTTTTAATCCATCACCGTTTTTTAGCTCAATGCACCATCCCAGCTCAGAACCTGGCTATATGCAAATTAGTCTGTTCCTGTCCCAGTGCATGATGGGAACAGGGCAAACCAAACTACCAAGCCAATTCTTATACTGGGAAGGAAACAAGCTTCCGGGAACCGTTTTCTGGCATCACAGCCTTCTTCGGCCCGGCTTGCTTGAATCCTGATGGTGCAATGAGCAAGGGACTCACGTCTGAGTATACCCTCCCACACATAGGGGTCGATTCCGATCCGGTAAGAAGCCCTCTGAATCGTCGTACGGAGTGTTTTTTCCCCGTACGAATCGTACCTGTAAACGTCCCGTACGTACGACGAAGTACGATTCGTACCAGGAGCCGTACTCCGTACGAGTCGTACAAGACACCGTACGACTCTAATCTCTGTACGATTCTCCCTCGGAACCCGCTGTACGCGACATCTGTACGGTTCGCGGCTGGTTTTTACGACCCAGCAAGTACGATACGTGTCGGGTACGCACCGTACGACCCTTTTTCTACGGGAGCTGTAAACAGCCGTAAAAGCAGAGTTCGCGCTGAAACAGGTACGGAACGGTCCCCCGGATACAGTGCGTACCCCCATGATCACAGGGGTACGCACCTTCTTCAGCCCGGCTTGCTTGAATCCTGATGGTGCAATAAGCAAGGGACTCACGTCTGAGTATACCCTCCCACACATAGGGGCTCATTAGGATTGCGGTTTTTCCGCATCCTCTGGGCCGGCGGAATCCACCGCCGGCCCGGAGGATGCGGAAAAACCGCAGCGGACCCACCAAAGACCCACCGCCACATTAGGATGGCTGGTGGGTCCTGGTTTCCGTCCGCAGCTTTTCCGCCGCGGTTGGCTTACAACCGCGGCGGAAAAGCTGTAATATGGTGACGGTGTCTCTCAGACACCGTCCACCATATTAGGATGCACAGAAAGAAATGCTTTTACACGGCGGATATTCCGCCGTGTAAAAGCATACGGTGCTTCACTGCGGGGGCCCGTTGCGGGCCCCCTAGGTGAAGGGGGGGTGGGGGGTGCACATGGGGGGTACCTATGGTACCCCCCTGCATATGTATGCAGCAAGCGGCAGGCACCGCGTGGTGCCTGCTGCTTGCTGCATACATATGCAATGTATGCTTTTTTAACATTGCGGCGGGTGCAGCTTGAAGCTGCACCCGCCGCAATGTTAAATATCCAGGATGTGACCGCCAGGATGGTGGTCACATCCTAATTTGCACGGAGGGACCGCCGCAGCCCATGCGGACGGTCCCTCCTACTCTAGGGTGGCGGACGGACGCAAGTCCGTCCGCCATCCTAATGAGCCCCTTAGTGTGGATAAAACCGATTTTAGAAAAGGGGGGTGGTGATGGACAGAGTTTCTGAATGATGCAGAATACTCTTACCAAGTCAAGAGATCTTTTTTTTAATCCATCACCGTTTTTTAGCTCAATGCACCATCCCAGCTCAGAACCTGGCTATATGCAAATTAGTCTGTTCCTGACCCAGTGCATGATGGGAACAGGGCAAACCAAACTACCAAGCCAATTCTTATACTGGGAAGGAAACAAGCTTCCTGGGACCGGTTTCTGGCATCACAGCCTTCTTCGGCCCGGCTTGCTTGAATCCTGATGGTTCAATGAGCAAGGGACTCACGTCTGAGTATACCCTCCCACACATAGTGTGGATAAAACCGATTTTAGGCTGGCTGAGGTGCCACCACAAGGGGTGGGCTAAGTGGTCTGGTGTAGAGTGACCGGTCCCCAACCTGCTCGGGTTTCAGGCCAAGAGTGCCTTGGGGTGCACGCTGAGGGGTTTCCGACGTTACGTTGGTCGCTGATGATTTATTAGCGACTGGTAGCGCTAGAGTCACTCTGCTCGTTTTGGTCTTTGTGTGAGCAGCGCGCTGGTGACTTTTTGGGCAAGGCTCGCGGTCACTTGGGGGGACTTTATTTGCTTCCCCATCGCATTGTCCATGCGGGTCGGGCGTTTGGTTTTGTAGTTTCAATGCCAGGACTGGCTGGGGAGCTGCAGGGTAGGCCGGCATGCTCTGGTCTGTGGCCAAATTAGTTAAATGAAAGGCTTCCGCAGATGGCTCAAATTTCCCTGTTGTCATAGTTATAGCTGCCGGCTGGATCGCTTTCTGCGTCTCGATGTGACCGGACCGCTCTAGCAAAACACAGGCGGCTCGGGGAGATGCTGTTAGTGCAGTGGGGCCTGAGGCGATATTCACGGAGGAACTGGTACAGTTCTTGTTCCAGGCTGTATCCATCGGCTAGAGCTATTTGGATCGTCTTGTTTAATGTTCTCATTAGGTGCTCCACTTCCCCATTCGCTTGGGGCCACCTTTGGGTTATGCGGCGGTGTTTGATCCGGTGGGACGATAGGTACTCTAGTAGTTCAGTGCTGGTGAATGGCGGACCATTGTCCGTCCGAAGCTCTCCAATCAGGCCGTGGGTTGCCATGATTTTTTCCAATTCGGGAATGACTTCTCCTGCTGCTGTGGAGGAGACGATTACGGTTTCCGGGCATCGTGAGAAGTCGTACATGACTACTAACATGTACTTTCCTCCTGGTAGGTTGCCGAAATCTGCGCTGGCTTTTTCCCATGGGGCCTCGGGGCCTGTCTCCATGATTACAGTCGCTGGTCTGCTTGACAGGCTGGTTGTGAGGCAAACTGGGCAGCACTGGACGATCGACTTGACTTGTTGATCTAGACCGGGAAACCAGACTTTGCTCCTAAGGCAGTTCTTCGATTTCACAATTCCCTGGTGCACTCCATGTGCAAGGAGGGCGGCTTGGTGAGTCAGGCATTTTGGCAGGACAAGGTGAGGACCTCTCAGGAGGTAACCATCCGCAGATACGGACAACTTGTGGCGCACTTGGTGTGGAGCCCTCAAGTTGGTCTGGGTTTCAGTTGTGCGGAAGGGTGTTGGGTTTTGCAACAGCCTCCAATCTCCCGAGGTGATTGCCTGGATGGTGATCTGAATGCAGTCATCCTCTTTTGTGACATGTATCACTTCATCTAGCAAGAATGGGAGCGATCTGAACCGTTCGATGATCATTTGCACGTAGTCCTCACTTGCTGCTGCTTCTGCAGATTCTGGCGTCCCTAGACAGTAAATCTGCCGGATTCCGGGTGCCTGGTTTGTACTCCACGGTGAAATGAAATTCTTTTAGCTGCAACACCTACTTCTCTATCCGTGGGGGAGGACGCGATGATGATCCTTGAAAGAGCGTAATAAGAGGTTTGTGGTCGGTCACAACTGTGAAAGGTTGTCCGTACAGATAAATGTGGAAGTGGCGGCAACCCCACAGCATCACAATAGCTTCTTTCTCAATTTGAGAATAGCGTTGTTCCGTGGGCGTGAGGGTGCTGCTAGCGTAGGCGACAGGGGCCCATTCTCCACAGGTCTGCTGTTGGTCTAGGACCACTCCTAAGCCAGTGGGGCTGGCATCCACTACTAACTGGGACTCGTTTCGGGGATCAAAGTACACCAGCATCGTGTCCGCTGAGAGGGCTGCTTTCGTGAGGCGGAGCGCATCTTCTTGCTCTGCTCCCCACACCCTGTCGCTGGTGGTTTTGGTGAGATCAGGTCAGATAGATTTTTGATAAAACGTCTACAATATATGACCATGCCCAGGAAGCTGCAGATGTCGGACACTGACGTCGGGCGGGGGCATCTTGTATGTCCTTTACTTTGTCAGGGTCGGGCCAATGCTTTTGTCGGAGAAACTGATGTCTCTCCTCAGGAATTCTCACTTTTCACGGTGGAGGGTGAGTCCGCTGTCTTGGATGCGGGAGAACAGGGTTTGGAGACCCTGGATATGCTCTTCCAGGGTGGGTGCATGTACCAGAATGTCAACGCTCATGTTGATCACACCTTCCAACCCCTGGAGGACATTCCTGACTATGTTTTGGAAAACGTTGGTGGTGCTAGAGATTCCAAAGTTGAGGCGGGTGTAGCGCCAGAGTCCTGCATGGGTGGAGAAAGTAGTAATTGAGCGAGAGTCTGGATGGAGGGGAATCTGGTGGTAGCCTGATCGAAGGTCCATCTTTGAGAACCATATGGAGCCAACTAACTCCTCGATGATATTGTCTACAGTCGGAGTCAGGTGGCGTTCCCGCTTGATGGCGAGGTTCGGGACCATCATGTCCACACAGATGTGGACTGCATCTGGTTGCTTCGTTTCTTTTTGCAACAACAATGGGTGACACCCATGGGGTAGGGCCGCGCACCCTTTCAATGATTCCTGATCTCTCCAGAAGGTTGGAGTTCAGCTTCCACTTAGGGGCGGAGGCGGAATGCAATCCACCTGTGATGGAGGGCGATAGGGGCAACTGACTCATCGATGTGCAATCGGACCACTGGGCCCTTCAGGCATCAGATTCCATCGAACAACACTTCGAAACCTTTCAGCAGGTCGCTGGCATGGATGGTGAATTCGAAGGGTATCAGGTTGAGGTCTTGTGCGGTACTGCAGCCCAGTAAGAACCCTGAACCTTCCTGTGAGACGTAGACTTTAGCTTGCTGGTATGCGGCTTCATGAGAGAGGTTGGATTGGAACACCCCACACAGCTTGAGTGGAGTCCGGGTGCTGAAGGCATAGACTTGTACTCTGGTAGATCGTAGCGTGGGAGGGTTGGGCAAAGTCTCATAGACACTGGCAGTCATGAGATTGATGGTAGCACCTGTGTCGATGAGGGCAGCTACAGCATGTTCTTGTACTTTGACTGTACACATGGGTGTATCATGTTGGGTAGCCGATAGAGTGTTCAGCATTCTGACAATGTGGACAGTGGCAGCATCGGCCTCATCGTCGTCCATGTCACTGCCGGATGGACCATCGGGGGCGGGGGCGGTGCAATTGCGCAAACTCGCAGTGGCGGGCCATTTTGCCTCCTCCTCTGCGTCGCTCGGCATACTTTGAAGAAATGGTTCACTTTCCCACAAGCGCTGCAGGTTTTGCCTTGCGCGGTGTAGGCTCCATCGTGGGGCAACGGGCCTCCACACAACCCGCATGGGCGACTACGTGAGCTCAGCTGGGACGCTGTTTTCGGCCGCGTTGTCTTCTGTCGAGGTTCTTGCACATGGGTGAGAGGGGCACATACTGGTTCTTCCTTGATCGTGGTGGTTGGCTTGGGGTTCATGTGCGCTGCTTCGGCCTTAGACAGTTCTTTGGAGCGACCAAGCGTCAAGATGTCCCTCATTGACATGCTGTGTTCTTGCAGGACTCGTTCGTGCAGCTTGGAGGATGCACAACCCTGTATGAAGTGGGCCCGTATTTAGTCGTCCTCATCTGGGAGGGTGCAGCTGCTTGCTAGTTCTTTTAGCCTTGCGTAGAAAATATCCACGTACTCCTCTGGTAGCTGGCGCGCCTGTCTCAGCAAGAAACTTTCTTAGTCAGGATTGGCAAATGGCTCAAAATAGGCCATGATGGCGTCACGCATCGAGGCGTAGTTCCTTGGGGGCCCGCCTCGCGCACAGTCTTAGATATTTTATGGATGTCTGCCCCTCTGAGGTGAAGGAGCATGGGCCTTCTCTGTGGAGCAGGGATGTCTGTGGCGTCAAAAAACATTTCAAGGTGCTCAACCCACACCTTCCAGCGCGCTGCCTGGGAGGGTGTGGGGCCTGTTATGGTGAATGGCTCCAAACGTGGGACTGACAACATGTGGGTGAGGTAGTGGGCACCCCAGAGGTAGAAAACCACTTACATTTAGACACTAGTAGGCCGGGCATGTGGCAGGCGAGGCGTAGAGTGGGCGTTGTAGAGTAGCGCAGGCTTTGATGGCAGCTGGGGGGATGCCAGGGGCGTGTCACAAGAGGTGGGTGTGTACAGGCACAGGAGTGCGCCGAGAACTGGGCTCAGGTAAGCTTTTTCCAATCGCTGTGGGCCTGTGTGAACTCAGCGTGTGCTGCTATGTGGCGCCACGTGAGGCCAAACGGGAGCTGCCAGGAGTGGTCACGACTGAAGGTGAGAGAAAAAGAGCCCAGCAGGGGTCGTGGCAGGATGCACGTGGCACAAGCGCTCTGGGAGGAGACTGACCATGAGCGGGCATCGCCGCTCTTACCGCAGGCATCGCCGCTCTTACCACAGGCATGACGGTTGCAGGAAATCCACTGCAGAGAGTGCCGGATATAGGTAGGCCTCCGGTGAAGCTGCCCACACGCGTGTGTGCAGGCGCAGCTGCCAGAGCAGGCCGTGGCCGGCGCTCTTGCAGGGACTCTTGGAGTCAGCAGTGGGTGCTTGACAGAGCGCACAATGTGCCTAGCAGGGGTGCGGGAGACGCGGCCGGAGCATCTCCGCGGTGAAGGTGCAGGCACAACAGGTGCGGTGAGTCACTGCATGGTGGAGAGACCACCTCGTTGACAGTGTAGTGTTGCGGTACAGGGCCTAGCCACCAGGACACGGAGGGCCATACGAGGTGCTTCAGTTAGTGGCCAGTAACATACTACACCCAGGAACGATGGGCTATGTATTAGTGCACATACGTGCTGGCCGAGCGTACACCGGGCCAGCCCACATCATTATGTAACAGGGTCTAACTGTGGAACACCCCTCGCTCCCTGGGTAACATGGAGCAACCCACTGGGGACAACATTTCAATGGTCACTTTAATCAGCCTTTGCTTCGTCCTTTCACAGTCTGCAACCTTCGCCAAGCCATTTCACAAGTCACTGTTGACAGCTACATTCACATCTATTGAAATGTACCTTCGTGTGTTTTTGTGCGCTTTCGCCTCGCTGGCAATTGTCACTATTCACAGGCACTTTTACAGGGCTCGAGTCGGGGTACCACGCGGGTGGACGGCGTCCCCCCACTTATTTTACTGGGTGGACGCCATCCCCCCTGCCAAACAGCTGGACTTCAGTCTTTTGGCCTCTCTGGGACGAGATCGGAGCTGGTGGAGGTGTGCGCTGGTGCGTGTGCAATGGCGGTCCCCGAGCTAAGTGTGAAAGATGCATATTAGGGTATGGTTACCCCAGATTTTTTGCCTAGTGTTTAGCTGGTTTTTGACTTAGTTGACCTGGTTCCCTGCTAATCAGGGCCCCAGGCCATCTGCTCTCTCTGTAAAATGGATTCCATGTACCCTAGGTACATACCACAATTGGAGATGGACTCCTTGTCAGCCCCTGTATAATGCACTATAGGTGCCCAGGGCATAGGGGCCACCAAGGCCTACCAGGGGCTGCAGCATATCTTTTGCCACCCCTGGCTGGTTCTTAAATTGACACAACTGGCTGATCACTCAGCTGGGGTAAGGTGGTGTAATCACCCCTTACTTAGATATAGTATGCCTATATCTAAACCTATATCTGGACACATATAAACCTGTGAGCCACTCCTATGGAAGGCCTCATCAATCCTGGAGGCAGAGTGCGTGGTTTAATGTGAGATGGAGCTCTAGCATGAGCTGAGCCTGTCTGCAGCCGTCGGGAACAACTCCCTAAGCTGTTTCAGGATAATGCCATACCATATACTCTTAAGTGCTTTATAATCCTCGCGGTTATATAGTAACTCTGGTTTGGCTTTATCAAAACATGTCGTGTAAGGTGTCATACGATTTGGAATACTATCCCCTCGCCAGTTCTGGCGACCGGGATAGCATTCCACCCCTCTAGAGGGGTAAGATATGTTACTTTACTTAAATGCGGTTAATTTCTAAAAGGACCTTGGATCCACAAAATGGATGCCTCTGCCACAGACAAGAGTCTGACCCCCTGCAGCTGACCGAAACTCAGCCAAGGGGGCCTGGACAAAGGGTTTCCTGTCGCAGGGAGGTGTCCCACCTCCCCAGACAGGAGATAGTGGATTGTAGCAGGGAGGTTTGAAAGAAACCAGACACTGCTTGGGGCGCACAAGGCTGCCCCTTGCATAATCCGGCCAAACCGGTTCTGGGGCACTCCAGCCCTCGTGCCAGGGCGGCCTGGATCAAAGGAAGGGGGTGTATCCACCCACTTCCTGGGTCCCACCCATAGGAGGGGACCTAGCAGGTAATCCAGCCCCCTAGATTGGTATAAGAATGGGAGCAGTGCCAATGCACTTCAGATTATCCTGAAGAAACACAAGAAACGAAATTCTGGACCCTTCGACATCCTACTCGACGTAGAATCCCGAAGAATCTCCCTTGTGGTCAAGGAGTGACCACCCTGTGCAAACAGGCACCATCCAGCCATCGACGTCTGCTTTGTTGCATTTCCCGCCGGAACTCGAGCGACAGAGATTGACGAGATCAAGCTTGCCTGCCCTCCATCAGCCCGATCCACAGTCACTGCAGAGCTGAGACCCGTGGAGGCGACCGGAAGCGTGGGGCACGCCATCTTGGAAAGACCACGAGACGCTGACCGTGCAGCCCACGAGTGACCCTCGAAGCTGTACACCGGGGTTTGAGAAGCCCCAACCCTGAGCCACTCTTGCACCGAAGCTCACCCCTCTACACTCACCGAGTGCTGCGTGGGGCCCTTCTGCTACTTTTGGCTCAATGCGTTGGCCCGGTCACTTGCCAGCCGGCTAGTGGCCCCTGTGCCGACGAAACTTGAAAATCGACTTGCGATTCTGGTAGCTCCAGACTTGCACCAGCTCCCCTAAAAAGGAGCCCCCACTCTGACCCTCCTGGTTCGAGTGAGAAGCAATCTCCCGGTTCCACGTGGATTGCTCTTGCCAAGTGTTGTTTGCTCCAAACTTGAAGCCGACTGCGCCGATGGTGAGAGCCCTCGTGGGACAGATCGTGACCCGCTCCTGGACGTCGAAGATGCCCCAGAGCCCACGTGACAGCGGAGAGAAGCTCCTCGACGACCACCTGATTGCGCCCGACATTGCCTGGTTCCGTCCTGGTTCCACCCTGGTCACTGCTGAGTGACCCAGACTCTGTCCCCTCTGCTTTCAGGTACTTTTCGACTCGAGTCCACCCTTGGACTCCACCGGACACTTCTCTTTCACCCCGCCTGCAGCCCTTTCAGCTTCAAGCACCAAGAGCCTGCGCGACGAAACCCGACTCAACTTCGACCCTGTGCACCCGCTTCCTGTGGGTGAGGTAACTTTGCTCCGCCGGTGTTCCCACACTGGTACACATCTCTTGGGTCTGTGTCTTAAGTTTTGTTCCTCTAGGTTCAGCGGAAGTGTCCTTAAACTTTAACTTTACAACTTTTACGCACCATTGGTTAACATTGGTGCATGCGTGCGCTTTCCGCACTGCACCCGAATCCCGTGGGCCTTTCCCGACTTCAGCATTGCTTGTCCCGACTGCTCCCAGCGATTCCCTAGGCCCTAGGCCTAACCACTGTTCGATTGGTATCTCTTATACCACTTGTTTAGTATATGGTCTGAGTGGCCCCTCGCCCTCATCCATAATTGTGCAACTTTGTATGTTATACTGTGCTTTTGGTTTAACGCCTGTGCCCCTTTATTCATAAAGAATACTGGGGATTGTTTTTAGTAATAAATACATATATTTTTATAATATATACTTGTGTGGTGTCCTTTCATTTGATATACAGGATTGTATTTGGTAAAACAGCTCGCTTAACACGACCTCTTAAGTTAAGCCTTTAGGCTGCTTAGTCCATGCTACCCCTAGGATAGCTTGTCTAATAAGGTTGACTTACAACCAGACACCATAAGGGATTGTTTGGTCTGATAACAGGTGGTTCCAGAATTGGAAACATCACCTATCAGGCCAACTTCTCACACCAACCGTCCGTAAATTTCACGGACAGTCCGTAAATTGGACCTCATGTCCGTTGTCCGTTAAGATCCCTCTTACGGACGCCGTTTGTCCGTAATTTGGGGGTTTACTGCGACCTGCACTGCTCACCTTTGTGGCGCCTCAGTGTTCTGAGAGCTCCCTCCTGGGGCCACCTCACACCCCTCTCGGCTCAAGAGCAGCCCCTCCCCAGCTTCTCACACACTGTGATGGCCCATTGTCATTCTGTATGCCGGCTGATTGTCGCACACAGAATGACAATGGGAAAGTCTGGACAGTTAAGGAAGGCATGTGGGGACCCATGTGCAGTTCAAGTAAATCATAATAAAGCTGAACACGATGTTTGGTCTAATTTGCAAGAAAGGGTCTTTCCAGATTGCATGCTGTTTTTATTCACCACAAGTTCAAGTTCAAGTTTAGGCATTTATAAAGCGCACTACTCACCCAGAGGGTCTCAAGGCGCTAGAGGGAGGGGTTCACTGTTTATCGAATAGCCAAGTTTTCAGTTCTTTTCTGAAGGAGATGTGATTCTGAGTAAGGCGGAGGTGGGTGGGGAGTGAGTTCCAGGTCTTGGCAGCCAGGAAGGAGAAGGATCTGCCACCCATGGTGGTTTTTCGGATGCGCGGGACTGCGGCGAGGGCTTGATTGGATGATCTTAGTTGGCGGGTGGGATAGTAGAAGGACAGTCGGGTGTTGAGGCATTCGGGTCCTAGATTATAAAGGGCCTTGTGTGCGTGGGTAAGAAGGCGGAAAGTAATTCTTTTGTTGACGGGAAGCCAGTGGAGGTTTTTTAAGTGACCGGTGATGTGCTCTTGGCGCGGGATGTCTAATATGAGTCTCGCTGATGCGTTTTGGATGCGCTGGAGCTTTTTCTGCAATTTTGTTGTAATTCCGGCATAGAGTGTGTTGCCATAGTCCAGTCGACTCGTGACCAGTGCATGGGTGACAGTCTTTCTTGTTTCGAGGGGGATCCAGCGGAAGATCTTTTTGAGAATGCGAAGGACGTTGAAGCAGGAGGACGATACGGCGTTGACTTGTCTGGACATTGAGAGAGAGGAGTCTAGAATGAAGCCAAGGTTACGTGCATGGTCAGTGGGTGTGGGCGCTGATCCCAAAGCGGAAGGCCACCAGGAGTCATCCCAAGCTGATGGGGAGGATCCAAGGATGAGCACCTCCGTTTTGTCTGAGTTGAGTTTTAAGCGGCTCTGTTTCATCCATTCGGCTACTTCTTTCATACCTTCGTGAAGGTTGTTTTTGGCGGTGTTGGGGTCTTTGGTGAGGGAAAGGATTAGCTGGGTGTCGTCGGCGTAGGAGATGATGTTGAGGTTGTGTTGACGTGCGATGGAGGCGAGGGGACTCATGTAGACGTTGAAGAGGGTGGGACTGAGTGAGGAGCCTTGAGGTACGCCACAGATGACTTCGGTGGGCTCTGAGTAGAAAGGGGGGAGTCGGACTCTCTGTGTTCTCCCGGCTAGGAATGAGATGATCCAGTCCAAGGCTTTTCCTTGTATGCCGATGTTGTTGAGGCGTTGTATGAGGGTGTTGTGACAGACAGTGTCGAAGGCGGCGGAGAGGTCGAGTAGAATGAGGGCCACTGTTTCACCGTTGTCCAGGAGTGCTCGGATGTCGTCGGTCGCCGCAATGAGGGCGGTTTCGGTGCTGTGTTTGGCTCGAAAGCCGTTCTGTGAGGGATCCAGGGAGTTGTTGGATTCAAGGAAGGCTGCGAGTTGGCTGTTGACGGCTTTCTCGATGACTTTGGCCGGGAAAGGGAGGAGGGAAATGGGTCGGTAGTTTTTCAGTTCTGAGGGGTCTGCTGTTGGTTTTTTCAGAAGGGCGCTGAGTTTGGCGTGTTTCCATATTTCTGGAAAGGTGGCGGAGTTGAAGGAGCAGTTGATGACATCGCGGAGTTGGGGAGCGATGATGGAGTTAGCTTTGTTGAAGATGTAGTGGGGACAGGGGTCAGAAGGTGAGCCAGAGTGGATTGAGTTCATGAGGCGAATGGTATCTTCAATGGTGATTGGGTTCCAGGAGTTGAGGTAGTTAGTTGGAGGGGTGGGATCAGAAGGGGGTGGGGTGAGTTGGTCATTGGGAGTATTCTTGAAGCTGTTGTGGATGTCGGCAGTTTTGTTGTAGAAGAAGGAGGATAGCGCATCGCAGAGGTCTTGGGAGTTAGTGATGTCGTTGGATGCTGCGGGAGGGTTGGTGAATTCTTTGACGATATTGAAGAGTTCCTTGCTGTTATGAGAATTGTTGTCGAGACGGTCCTTAAATGCAGATTTCTTGGCGGATCGAATCAGTTGGTGGTGTTTGCGAGTGGCTGTCTTGAGGGAGGCCATGTTGTCTGAGGTTGGTTCTTTTCTCCAATTCTTCTCCAGGGTGCGGCATGTCTTCTTGGATTTTTTAAGGTCATCATTGAACCAGGGAGCCTTTTTGCTGAATGATTTCAACTGGTGTTTTTTCAGGGGTGCTAGTTCGTCCGCACTGTGTGTAATCCATTGCCTGAGGTTTGTGGCCGCTTGGTCTGGGTCCGTTGTTAGGGTGGGAGTGTTTTGGCTGAGGGATGCGAGGAGTTGGTCGGTGGTGATTTTGTTCCATTTTCTTCGGGGAATGGGTTGTGGACGGTTGTGGGTCAGGGTTGTTTTGTAGCTGAAGTGAACACAGCTGTGATCCGTCCAGTGGAGAGCTGTAGTGTGATCGAAGGAGATGTGCTTGCTGGAGGTGAAGATAGGGTCGAGCGTGTGTCCGGCTGTGTGAGTGGGGGTGTCAACAAGTTGTTTGAGTCCGAGATTGGACAGGTTGTCCAGAAGGGTGGTGGTGTTGTTGTCGAGAATGTTGTCAAGGTGGTAGTTGAGGTCTCCTAGAAGAATGTAGTTCTCGGAGGCGAGGGCGTGCGGGCTGATGAAGTCGGTGATGTCTTCGCTGAATTGAGATCGGGTGCCTGGGGGCCTGTAAATGAGGGTGCCTCTAAGGGTGGTCCTGGGGTCGGTGTGGATCTGAAAGTGGAGGTGTTCGGCGGTTGCAAGATTGTCGTCAGAGCTGGTTGTAATTTTGATGGTGTTTCTATGGACGATGGCGATGCCTCCTCCAGTTTGATCGGTGCGGTCTTTTCGAATGATCTTGTAAGTGTCCGGTATGGCTATGGCGATGTCGGGGGCAGAAGATGCATTCATCCAAGTTTCAGTGAGGAAGGCGATGTCAGGTGACACAGTGTCGATTAGGTCCCAGAGTTCGGTTGCGTGTCTGTGGACCGAGCGGGTGTTCAGTAGGATGCATTTCAAGTCGTTGGGTTCGGAGCTGAGTGTGGAGGAAGTGTGTTTGGTGAGGGTCCTGAAGCAGTTGAACTTACAGGAGAGGCAGGAGAATGGGCCGTGGGTACGTCCTGGGGTAGCTTCGCAGCATAGTGGGGTGCGTCCGGCGTTGAAGGCGAGGAGAGTAGCGGCATCATAAGTTACTCTGGGGGGTTGGGAGCGGCATAGGGCAGGGGGACGGGCGCTGGGCGCGGTCCAGGCGCGGACGGGCGTAGACGGGCTTACCTTTGGCGCACCTTCGGCGCGGCCGTAGCGCGTGGACGCTGCGCGTGGGACCATCTGACATTGGAGGGGGCGGAGGGTGGGAGGGGCAGCAGGGAGGCGGTAGTGTGGATGAGGGGCGGGCCAGGGGATAACAACAACAAAATGGAGGGTCAAAGGGGAAAGGCAGACAGGGGCAGCAGAAACCCTAATGCGTCGAGAGAGAAATGCAATCCTACCAAATGCACAGACCCAAACAAGAATGATCGAGTGAGCAGTAGAGACAAATGCACACACCCAGGCAAATATTATTCCAACAGCTTGAGCGAGGTCGCGCTAAATTATGCAAAAAGTTACAGTGGCGCTATGCGTGTAAAGCGCTATAATACAGGTTACAACAGTGCTGTATAAAACGCGCAGAAAACGATACCAGGGAGCGTCTCAGCAGATGATGAGGAGGAGCGTGGTGGAGCGACCATACTGAAGCTAGTCCAGGTGGTCACCACCATTAAATGATTTAGTTTATCACCTTTAGGCAAAGTGTAGGCACATTATTTCACACTGCTCATGGGCACTGTGCCAGATGTATCTTTAGTGTGCTTTATAAAATGCAACTATTTTCAAAGAACATATTTAGGAAAAATTTTTGCAGAAAAAAAAGTCGGCCCCGTTAAAAAAAATATCTTGGTGTTGTAGGTTCCACCTTCCGTCCCAAACCCTTTCATGGAGGGCCATTTTTGTTCATGAGCTAGGTCCTGTCTTACCTAGCTTTATGAAGTGCTGGCCCTGCCTCCTGGCTCCATGTTTCCATTCCTGATCTTTTCATTTGCAAACCATTGCTATCTGTTGTGTTAGTCTAAATAGGTCAATGTAAACAATAGTTATTAGTAAAGGCAATCTCAACCAACATGTTAGGTTTTAAATTCTGAGTTTCTACAGTTACCCAGGCCGCCCACTCTTAAGATATAATACCAATATAGATGACATTCGACTCTTACACCTTGTAGTCCTCATTGTCTTATGTAACATTTCCTATGCATTGACTTACACATTTATATGGGTCATTGTCTCAATATAATTTGTGTGTGATTTAACGTGCTCTGACACCGTGCCCTACATACTTGGCATGACAAGCACTATGTATGGGTTCCAGTGTAGCGTGCTACTCGCCGAAATAAAACACTTCAACCCCCCATCAGGGGTAGCAACTGCTATATAAATGCAAACCTTTTTTCCCTTCTCTATCCCTCCACTATCCTTCTCAATCCAAATAATCTGACTGACATATCCACCACTCAAATTACTTTCATATTTTCACTATACAAATTCACCACTAATCTTTTATGGGTTCCGAAGTAGCATGCTACTCACCAAAAAAGCGCTTTAACACCCCAATAGGGGTAGCAAGCGCTATAGAAAGCAAACCGTTTTCCCTTCTCTATCCCTCCACTATCCTTCTCAATCCAAATAACTGACAAACATATCCACCACTCAAATTACTTTCAAATTTTTCACTATACTAATTCACCACTAATCCTTTATGGGTTCCAGAGTAGCGTGCTACTCGCCGAAAAAGCGCTTTGACAGGGGTAGTAAGCGCTATAAAATGCAAATACGATACAATACATTACAAGAAATGAAATACCCATGAGAGAAGGTCTAGGTGAAGGTGAAGTGCACCATTGGCAGATGGGCCGTACCAGGCATCAGGATTTTCCACAGGAGGCTGGAAGGGTAGGAGGCTGGTTTTGTTATGGGGGCCGGTTTTGTAACAGTGTAGTAGTTTTGAAAGCATTGCTAACTTCCTTGTATATCCAGCAGTTTTCAGGCAACAATAAAAGTGTCACAATAACTATGGTGATTAATGTACTTGCTGGGGAGAGATGGGAGTTTTGTCCAGAGGCAGTTTTGATAAGGTAGTGCAGAGGGTTAATATGCCTGCTGCAAATAATGTGTACTGTGCATATCAAAATACAGTATTTTATGTACGCAGCTCACTGGGTTACTGCTTTTGTTACAGAGATTCTTTAGTTATTGTGTAGTTCATAAATTACAATCATAATCTAGCACAGTGAGCTATGAACTGCCATCAAAGAGCAGCTTTGTATAGGTTAGAAAGTTATGGCTTCTTCCCAGTCTTTCATTAGCCCGATGTTGCTAAAAAATGCATGTTTGGGTTGAAATAAATTCATATAATTAAAGTCAACCCTAACCAAGATGTTATGTTCTGAATCCTGAGTTTGTGCTTCTACAGACCAAACACACTTTAAAAATGCCTACCGGTATGGGTGACATGTGCATCCTACACCTTGTAGTCTCCTTTGCCCTATGTAGCATTTTTTATACACTGATTTACACATGTATGATTAATTGTCTCTGTTTGTGTGTGTGATGTAAAGTGCTCCGACACATTATACTGGTAGGAGAAGGGCCATAAAACAAATTAAATGCATGTGAGAGAGGGACTAAGAAGAGTTAGGAGGTAACGTTGGTGATAGTGAGGGAATCGCTGAAGAGCCCCAACAAAGATTGTCCTATCCTGGTGCACAGTAAGGTCATCATTTACTATGCTGTAGAAGATAATACAGTTGAATATCTAATGACAAATGTGTTGTAGAATGCACCATGCATTCCCACATTTTCTTGGGGGTGTGAAAACAAAGGCTGTAAGCTGTCAGTAGTTTGTAACACTCAACAACCTTTGAATACCTGTAAATCAAATCATACAAATAAAACAGCAATTGTAAATTGCAACCCTGTCACCCCTAGGGGTATATGGGCGCTGTGTCTCAGTCGAAGAGCCAGGTCTTGAGTCTCATTCTGAATTGTGCCAGGGAAGGGGCTGTACGGAGCTGGAGGAGAAGGTGGTTCCAGGTCTTGACAGCGATGTAGGAGAGGGAAAGGCTACTGCTGAGGCTGCAACGGATTTGAGGTGTGTGTACGAGGGCGAGTGAAGAGGACCGCAGGTGTTTAGTGGGTTTCTGAGGGTGTTGTGGGAGACTGTATCGAAAGTTGTGGAGAGGTCGAGGAGGATCAGTGCCATGGTTTCTCCACGGTTGAGGAGTGCTCTGACGTTGTCTGTGGCGCCAATCAGTGAGGGCTTAGTGCTGTGGTTGGCACGGTATCCGGATTGAGAGGCGTCTAGTAAATGGTTTTGTTACAGGAATTCTGTGAACTGTTGGTTAATAGCTTTCGCAAGAACTTTGGCCAGGTAGGGAGTAGGAAGATTGGATGATAATTTTTGAGATCATTGTGGTCAGCGGAGGGTTTCTCTCGGAGGGGTTTGAGGTCTCTGAGTTTCCATCTGTCTGGGAAGATGGATGAGTTAAGGATGCTGGTGAGTTGCGTGTTGATTGGGTTCATTGCCAGGTTCCAGAGGTGGTGGAGGCTGCAGTTGGTAGGCGTCCCTGAGTGGATGGTAGACAAGATGGCTGAGGTGGTCAGGGTGGTGAGCGGTGACCAGGTGGTGATGTTTTGGCTGGTTGGTTGAGGTCGTCGTGGTTGAGGGTTGTAGGTTGGATGTTGAAATTGTTGTAGATGGTGGTCTTGCTGTGGAAGTACTCTGAGAGGGGTGAATGGTCTTCATGGCTGTCGGTTTGGAGAATTCTTTGACTATTTTGAAGAGTTCCTTTGTGTGGTTGGCTGTGGAGTCAATGAATTGTGCAAATTTCTCAAAACATGTCAAGAGTTAGGAAACCACAAATGGACCACTTGTTTGTAATTCAGAAGTGTGCTCACAACAAAGTTTTAATAGGATAAAACAATCAAGGCACTTTACTTGGTGATGTACAAATGATACATATGTGCTGAAACCACATTTCCAAACATTATTATTTGTGCACTCTTTGGTTTTATCAGTAAAACTGCATGTTGGCATTGTTCTTCAATTTCAAAAGAAAATGTTCTGTATGTAAAAGAAAGTGTCTCCTTCTGACCTACAATAATGCCTCAACAACGTATACAGTTTGTAGTCTGTGCATTAGTGAGAATCTGCAGTTTAAACCTTACAGAAATGAAACAGCCCAATCATATATAGGTAAAATAAGGAGGTCTAATATATGGCTAGCCAGGACATTATATAGTAATGTCAACTACTATCGAATCGTTCAGGCCCACAATAATGCCATACCACTCAGCAGTGTGCAGCCAAGCATAGCTCATGCAGGGTGGTTAAAACTCTGTTTTCCTGCTTCACGCTCTTACCCTCACATAAGACCTGTGCGCTACAGGTCTTATCCATCACTCAGTACTGTACCAGCCCCATAACCAATCATCACCAGCTGAACAGAAATGGAATACCTGAAGCAATCTGACCTAACGCTGGCCACTCAGAGGACTGCACTCTAGTCCAGCACTGCAGGTCCCAATTAGTTGCATCCTATGCGTGCCGCTTTACATCTCACAATGGAACTCCGATATGAGATGCTGGTAACGAAGACCATCCAACCAACCAGTTCTGTCACCAAACATGCCTTCTCAGGACCATGAACTGTAAATGAAATATCAGACTGGACAACCCAGCGCAGTAACTATATAAATAGATCATGATCATATGAAATACCACAAAAACACCTACCCAGTTGCTCAAAGCTGCAGGAAAAACTGTGACATGCACAATTGTCTCAACCTAATATAAAAATATTTTGACTTGTACTTATGTTGGTTGTCTATTTCCTTATATATTATTGTGCAACCTCCTCTGATGTGTCTGTAAAACGTACCTTTTGTCCCAATGTTTTGTCCTGAATTTTGACCTTCTGTCCTGAATTTTTGTCCTGAATTTTGACCCTTTGTCCTGAATTTTTACACTCCCCGTCCTGAATTTGCACCCATGCCAGTTGGTCACCCTACTGGGCAAAGCCTCCACATTCAGCCGTAGCCGGCCTGAGCAGATGAGCTGCGGCAGGCTTTCGAGGCGTCGGGCTCAATGGCGCCGGGTAGCGCCGCGCAGCTTGGGTCATCGAGGAGCAGCTTGTCATGGAAGGACGGGGAGGAGGTTTGGTGCCTGGAAGACGCGGCCCTGCACGTGCGGCTCGTGCACACTGAAGTCGCATAACTTCCCCTCCAGCCGGAGGCCCGCGCTGTAGTGCGGAAACTGAATGTGGATGGTTCTGGTCTGGGGCTCCATGGCAGCCCAGAAGTAGAACTGTGTAAAGGGGTAAACAAAAAAACATAAGAGTGAAAGGGAGAACTAACAGAAGTGGAGACCGCAATGGGAGGAGGGGAAACAAGAAGCAAGAGTGAATTAGGAGGCAAAAAGAAAGCATGGTGGGAAAAGAGTAAATAAAAGGAGAGGAATACTAACTGCAGGGAGTGATAGGTGTAAGGAGGAGGGAGTGGGTGGCAAGGCAAATAAAGCAGGCTCACAGATAAGAGCAGTGATAGTGAGGTGTGATAAAGGGGAGAATGAGGAAGGGTGAGAAGTGGAGAGGGGGGTTCTGCAAGTGGGGACTACAGAGGGAGGGATGCTGAAATAAATAAGGCAAACAGAGAAAGGTCAAGTTGGAACAAGGAAAAAGTAGTGAGAGAAGTACGGGCAAGTATAGCAATAAGGAAGGGGAGGGCGAAGTTGGGAAGTGGCGTTATGGAAGGGGGAGAGAAGAGACTGAAAGGGGGATGAGAGGAAAGGCTATGATAGGAAGGGGGAAAAGAGGAAGCTGAAGGAGGAAGGTGGATTGTAATGTTTCAGAATAGGAGGCAGAGGTTGAAAAGATAGAGCTGGTGAATGAAGTAACTGCGAGGGAAGGTTTCTGGCAACATTAATATCCCATTCCTCCAGCTCTCTCTCCCGTTAACACGTCTTCCCCTCAAGTGCATTATCCCATGTATTACACTGATGGGGCTGGAGCCCCCTGTGAAGGGTGGATGTGTTCTCTTCCATCATGGAAGCTTCTCCTTCACAGTGCAGGACTGAAGAAGTCTCTCTCAGACACAAAATTGTTCTCCCTGAGCACTCAAAATAATACATTTATAATGTCCACATATCAAAAAAGAAATATTCATCTGGTTGGCACAGTCCAGGTAATCAGTTCATATCCAGTTCTCGTATAAATCCAATGCAAAAATTCCTTGTATTCCAAATTGTCTCTTTATTTTTCCAAATTCACATCCATAAACGCAGCACACGCGTGTTTCGTCGTGCTGCATAAAGCAGCCAGCTGCCGTAGAGGAGAGAGGACGAGGTTATGCTGAATCGCATGGATACAGGACCCCGTACTCAGTGAGATTTTGGAACACTGTTTGGACTGATGGAGTGAAGAGGACGTTTTACACTTGATTCTTGAAACCAAGGCAATATACCGGCAATGTTTGAATAACGGATTTAGTGATATTGGAAACATATGAATGTACGGCTGTGGATTTCTTTTATAGGGTAATTGACTTTTGAAGAGATAAAGCGGTGGAACAGACGATCTAGTGTTGAAAATTTACTGATAGATCAGCCCTGACGAAGTCATAGTGCTTTATGCAGCACAAAGAAACACGTGTTGGCTGCGTTTATGGATGTTTGGGAAAATAAAGAGACAATTTGGAATACATGAAATTTGCGCATTGGATTTATATGAGAACTGGGTATGAACTGATTACCTGGACTGTGCCAACCAGATGAATGTTTCTTTTTTGATATGTGGACATTATAAATGTATTATTTTGAGTGCTCAGGGAGGACAATGTTGTCTTAGTACTGTCTACTTCTGTGGATTGAGTTGGGTTTGTATGGAAACCAAACCCGTCCCCCTTGGTAGCACCGAGAGTACTTTCCCAAATATTTTGCTGAGCGCCCTTTAGGTAACTGGTTACCAATTAGACTAGCTCTCTCTCAGACACATCTCTAACAAAACCATCAGAGCCTGATCCATCCTCCAATGGATGGAGAAAGATGTTCAAAAACATTTCACAACAACTTGGCTCTTTAAACAATAAGCATCCAGCTCTCTGCTTATCCTTCCAGTCGATAGCGCCGAGACACCTATGGGTATTTGTGCGCTTTAGAATTTGTTAACATATCATCTCCCTTCCACACAGCAGTCCAAGAAACAATAACAATTCTCCTTCACCCACCAATGTGCTGTCCAACATCTAAGACATTGGGTAAACCAGAGTTTCCTTTTCCTTCAGTCAATGGGCAAAAATGATGTAAGATTCCCTGTGCCTTTCTCTGGTGAGCCTGGTTTTCAGATTTCCAATACCCACTCTCTAGCAATTTTGTGCCAGAGTCAACAATCGCAAGAGATTCTGGATGAAATGACAAAGTTGTGAGTACTACATGCCACCTAACGCATGCTACATGTGAATACAAGAGCAGGCTTCTACTCAAGATGCAAAGCACAAACATCTAAGCAGGCAGTGCATTCTGCAAGATTTAAGCATATATATATTGATCTTGATTTTGCAAAGAGCGCAAATGCTCTACTTCCAGGGATATAATTAATTTTGAAAGAGCCAGGTTTTGAGTTACGTAATGGTTGGTGATGGACCAACACAGGCGATTTCAAGCTCTTGCAGCAAGGTATGAGAAAGATCTGCCACCTTGCCTACTGAGATTGATTTGGGATATATCAGTGAGGAGCAGCAGGTATGGAAAGAAATGTACCAAAGTAGTCAAAAATTTTTATTTGTATTGGTACTCGACAGAGGACCACAAATATACAATTTACAAAGGTAAAAAAAAAGATAAATTTCACATATAATCAGTACAATGGCAAAAAGGATTTTAAAAACTTAAAGAAATTGTAGCAAACGAATTCATTTGGTGGCTGTTTACACGACTGCAATAGTTCACTCACTTTGATGATTCTACAAATTTGATAAATCGGGGCGAGATATCTTGTGCGTGCAATAGATACATTTGTATTAGGACACACAAACAGCAAATGCTCAATGTTTTGGTCTCCCCCTTCACACAGGGGGCATAGCAACGATCCTCCTGGCAACCATCTTACTGTATAGGTTAGTACTGGTAGAATGCCCAGTCTTAACATAGTAATTGACCTCCTTGCTCCGTGAGTCAGGGAGAACCCGATATATGGTTGAATATGCTTGTATTCCAAAGAGTCCACGAAGGATTTATATGTTTTCAGTTTTTTGCAGTGATCATAGTCTAATTCATAGCTTAACTTCGGGGTGTAGCATTTTAGAAAGAGTTTCATTTGAGCTGCTGTCCAGCTACATAAAATATCCGGGGTAATTTCTGCCATTTGGAATATAATTTTCATATTGTTTGAAAAAGTCTGGTTTTTTGTTTCACCATCGAAAACTTCTTTTTTCAGTAAGTGTCTTAATGTGCCCTCCTTTGCATGGAGAAGATTGTAGCTCCACCTGATTACGTTGGCTACCGCTGTGGCGAAAGAACTTGTGATCGAGAATTCCAAACGTAATGCTTGAACTGGTACGGAATCAGAGACCTTCATTATTCTTTTTAAGATTTTCCCCTCTTTACGGTCCATATAGGTCCACTGTTTTATCGGAATATACTCGGTTGCATATGATAGCACAGGTGGAATTTTTGCTTTATATATTTTTATCAGAGAGGAGAAGTGCCGATTCCCAGTAGAACGATAGAGTCTTAAGAGGGCCTCAGTGTGAACTTCAGATTTCTTCATTAAATTTTCTATATGTTTTACATTTGAGATGTTCTTTGATAGTATCCTGCCTAAATAAGGATATTCGTTCACTATTTCTATTTTTTCTCCCCCTAGGCTCCAACTGTATTTATCACTAAATTTCTTTCTCGAGAAAACCACAATTTGTGTTTTCTTTAAGCTCGGGATTAAGAAGTTTGCTTTTGAGTAAGTGTAAAGGATGTCCAGAGAATTTTGCAAACCGAAAGGGGTAAGATCAAGCATCACTATATCATCAGCATACAGTAATACTTGTATGCTTTGCTTAGCAATTTTAGGTGATAAACTTAAGCCCTGCTGTAGCTGTTTGGGCAGGTCGCTGAGATATAAAGAAAATAGTAGTGGGGCCAAAAGGCACCCTTGCTTTAGACCATTAGCTGTTTTTATCCTTTTTGTTAGGCCCTTTTCTCCCCCCATTTGTACCTGGCACCAGGTATTGGTATGAAGATTCACAATAGTTTGCAGTAATTGATCTGGAATTCCAAGTTCCCTGAGTTTATGCCATAGAGTAGGTCGATCAACACGGTCGAACGCAGTCGAGTAATCTATAAACACTGCGTATACTGTCTGAGATTTTCCTGTTACATATTTATCTAATATTGTTTGGATGATAGCAATATTGTCTGTAACTGAATGTTTTGGCCTAAAACCAGCTTGGAACATTGGAATTTTATCCAGTGAAAAAGCCCAATCTTTTAGTCTTTGTAGAACTTCCGCTGCAAAGATTTTTCCCGCAGCATCCATTAGTGCAATTTGCCGATAATTTCCAGCAATTGTCTTACTCCCCTTTTTATGTATTGGGATGATAGTACTCCCCTGCCAGGATTTTGGTATTTGTCCGATTTTGAGGATGAAGTTAAATAGATCCGATAACAACTTACTCCATTCCCTTGGATTTGCTGGATAAATCTTTATAGGAATCTGATCTGGGCCAGAGGCACCTGTTTTTCTTGCTTTTCTGATTGTCCATTCCACTGAGATAGCTGTAACTCTGAAAGTTTGTAAGTCAGCTTTACCTTTTCTTTTACTTTTTCCTTGACTTATCCCATCAGATATAATCGGGTTTGCTTTGTACAAATCAGAAAGATAAGTTTCCCACTCCTTTGGGGGAACAGGTATTGGTTGAAGTTTCTTTTTTGTCCCGGTTAATTTGGCTATGAGGGACCAATATTTGCGTTGATTAGAGTCTTTTGCAGCTACTTGAATGTCAATCCAGTTACGGTCTTGAATTTCTTTTTTATTTCTTTGCTTCTCTCTCCTGAGTTTATTTTTTAATTTATTGATTTCTTTCTCAGTAGATATAGACGCATTCATGTATTGTACACGTACAAGTTTGTTAAATTTTTTCTTCGTAATAGAATTTTGGGTATTTTGTATATTATTTTTATTGAGATTTTGATTATTCCACCTGTTAACTCCTGAGGAAGCACGATGTAATTTATCCAATAGAAAATTCTTGAGCTCATTAATTATGTATTCAAAATTTTCTATTAGGTCTTCCGAAATTGTTTTTGCTAGGAGTTCAGTGTGCTCAATCAATGTCGATATTCTGTCCAGAATTTTAGAGCTCCAGAAAATTCTTCGCTGTTCTCCATTTATCAAGACAGAACTTTTATGAAAAATTAATTGCCTATCTGATGCTGTTTGAGGCTTCCATTCAGTAGTTAGATTCATCAGCGCATGGTCACTCTCTTGGCTTAGCTTTACTTGTAAGTGTGTAGCAGTCTCCGATAGATTCATACTGCAGATGATGTAGTCAATAATGGATAGTCTTCCGTTACCCCGTCTGGTGTATGATGCCGGGATATCACCTTCTATATTGCCGTTCAAAATTACTCCATTTAAAGTAGGTAATGTTGATAGTAATAGTTTTCCTCTTTTATCAGATTTTAGACCTTTAGGGAATTGTGGGGCTGAGAATTCGACAGATTCCTCTTTATATAGTTGAACCCATTTACTAATTTCTAAATTGGAAATTTTACCATTTAAATCACCTGTTATTATGTATGGAATATGTAATTGATCTTCTACTATCTGCATAATGGTGTCCATTATCTCCACGAATGTGATATCTTGATTCTTGCCAGGAGGGGCATATGCATTGAAAAGCAAGATTGCCTTTTCGGATGCTGTGTTATGTATTTTTAAAAAGACCTTTATACATTGCAGGTGGTATGATTTAGTTTGAATAACTTCCTGGCCCCACAAGTATTCCTCCGTCAGTAGAATGGCCAAACCACCTTTTGCATGGCCCCGATTGGTGGCTATGGCTGTGGTGTCATAGACATAATAGTTTTTCTGGAAAAATGAATCAGTTGCCCAGGTTTCTTGTAGCATCAAGATATCTGGATGGTTACTTATTGCCTCCTTCAATTTGGTCGTAGTTTTCCCCGCCATATTCCATGATGTTATTTTTAGGCCGTTGTTAAACAGATTGTCCTAGATTTGTAGAAAATTTCTTACTATTCAAATTCTCAGATACCCATGACCAAGACTTTATGCTTTCACTGAAGTCTTTTCCTTTTAAATCTTGGTGCCATACTGCCCTTTCTCCATTTTCCACCTTTATTTTTAGAATGTCTTTCCCTGAAAGATTAGTTCCTGAATTCGACGCTCTAGGCACGTCAATGTGTCTAAGGCGATTTTTATATTGAGAATTAGAGAATGATCGTATTTGTTCATCGTATCCTGTGGGGATTCTATTTTCTTTTGGATTCATTACTGCGATAACATCGTATCCATGTTTGTGTAATGTCTCTTTTTCATTGAGTATGATCTCAGGAATAACATATGACCAAAATGTTACTATTACTTTTTTATTGTTATCTCGTTGCGGGAAAATTACTAAATCAATTTCATTGCTATTTAGGGTTTCCAGTGACTTTATATGGTGAAGGAGATTGATGACCCTGCTTCTGTTAAGAGGTACCGTATCCATTGGGAAAAGTTCTTCAAGTTGTAATGTTTTGGAATAACGCATTTCTGCTCCATAATAATTTTTTTCTTCGTTGTTTCTTTCACATGTGTCGTGGTGTACTGGTTTTTCAAAGAGCTTGTATGGATGGAATTCTTTTGCTACCGGGTCTAGTAGTTGTAATTTCTCTTCCTTTTTTTTGTAGCTGGTTTCCATATTCTCAATCAATCCTGATTTTACGGATTCAGCTTCTTGTACTTCTTGTATTTTATTAACAATTATGGACTTTTGGAATTTCAACTTGCGGTTTTTCCTTTTGTGGATGCGTCTTAGTGGCTTTTTCCTCTTTTTTTTACCTTCTACTTGCTCAGTTTCTATCTTAATATAAGGTTTACCACCTTTTTCATTTTCTAGTGTATTATTGAGACTGACTTCTTGAGTATTTTCAATCAAATCATCGTTATTTAGTGTATTTGATTTGATTGCTTTTGTGAAAATTGGATATTGCCTTTCACTTGGAGGTTTTTCCGTAAACAGTTTTTTTAGAGAGAGTATTGGTGTTTCGTATTGACTTTCTTGTTTTCCCTTTTTTCGTTTTGGTACATTTGATGTCTGAGTACCACAGTCGTGTTTTAGTGTCTCCTTTTCAATGTTGTAGTTACTTGTATTGTTCTTTTGTGAATCATTATTGTTGGGTTTCGAATGTTTATTTTCCATTTCAGGGGATTTTCTTCTCTTCTTTTCCTCCACTAGATGCCTAAGGATTCCAATTTGAACGTCCAAGGTTTGGTCCGAATTTTCTAATATATTTCCCAGAAAGGAAAGGACCGACTCTAGTATATCATGTAGCGAGAAAAGGGCTTTTGACATTGGTGTAACAATGTTAGCTGAGTAGTTGGTTTTTATATTGAATGGGTCTACAGATGATTCAAGTGAGAAAGGTTGTGCTTGGTTTATTAACTGAGGGGAACTATTAGTTATTTTGGGCTCTGATAGTTTTTCTGATATCTTTGATTTATTAGCCCAAAGTTCTTCTAGTTGACATATATTTCCAGAGCTTTTTTTGGGTGTAGAGGATACTAGATGAATCTCCTCTTGATCCTGGGATTGTAGTTTGTTAGAGGAATTGATAGATTTTTGCTTATTGTCAGAAACCAAATTACTCAGATGTAAATTTAGATTTGATCCAGATGCAATTTCAAAACATGCTTCTAACCCTGCGGGTACTACAGAGATGTTTGTCTCTTCTGTGTCCATAATTTTTTTATCAGTTTCATCCTTAGATGTAAGGCCAGAAAAATATTCACTGATTGCCGGGGTCCGCATTATTCGACCTTGTTTTACTGATTTGTCTTTAGTTTTCCGTACAGCATCCTCTGTGCCCATACGTTTCATAAAGATAGTCCGTGATCGTAATTTTTTAAGCCCCATTTCCTTTAGCGCAAAATCTGATGTTACTATCGAGCTTCAATTCCCTCGTACTTAGGGAACAGAAATGTGCTTTGTTTATATGTTCCAATACAATTTAGCCTTACTTTTTAGGAGCAGATGTTGGTAGGGTGGCCCGTCCCGTCCTAGTACGTCCTCGGACGGCCACAGACGGCCCGCCCTTTGCCCGGGCTTCGCTCCGCGCTTGGTCCCGCGCGCGTCCCGCGTCGCGGGGGACTAGTTGTTATTTTATACGTATCGCCGGTGGGCGTGTCCGTGGGCGTGTCGCCTGGGGGAAGAGGAACCAGCTGGTCCAGGCAGGGGTTGCTGGTCCTCGCAGTCCCCCGGGCTAGATGTAGTTTTATGCCCTGGCCTCAACCCTATAGACTCGAGCTGGGAGCGTAGGACAGAGCGTGCCGACAGCAGCTCTCGCTCACACCAGCGAGTCCACGGGGAGGCAGCAACACGGAACACGAAGAGTAGATGAATCCTCTCTGACAGCGCAGAGAACAGGCAGCAATGAGCCGTTTAGCTCGCAGAGCACAATCAGGGAACAGCAGTTCAGGTGAGTGGCGCCCGCGAAGCGGGTGTCACGAAGTTAAATTCTTGGTTCGCCGGTGGGCGTGTCCGTGGGCGTGTCGCCTGGGGGAAGAGGAACCAGCTGCTCCAGGCAGGGGTTGCTGGTCCTCGCAGCCCCCCGGGCTAGATGTAGTTTTATGCCCTGGCCTCAACCCTATAGACTCGAGCTGGGAGCGTAGGACAGAGCGTGCAGACAGCAGCTCTCGCTCACACCAGCGAGTCCACGGGGAGGCAGCAACACGGAACACGAAGAGTAGATGAATCCTCTCTGACAGCGCAGAGAACAGGCAGCAATGAGCCGTTTAGCTCGCAGAGCACAATCAGGGAACAGCAGTTCAGGTGAGTGAAATGTACCAGAAAAATGTACGTTGTGTGTTTGAAGGGCCTCTAAGATGGAGTGCACGTTGAGTGATGCAGAAGGACTTGAATGTAGCAGTTTTATGTACAGGGAGCCAGTGAAGGGTTTGTAAAGAATGTTTTATGGAGTCACACGGTGGAATATTTAACAGAAGGGCGATAAAAAGCGAAGTGTGGCAAAGCCATGCTAAGGTTCGAGTCCCACTACAAGGTTTTCCACCACTAACAGTTACTCTTGCGTTGGATTCTTCCCATGTCCTGAGAAGAAAGAACCACAACCCTGTAACCAGGGTAACACCAAGGCTGCTGGCCGAAAGTCGCCTTCGATCACAGAGACCACCTTCTATTCCCTCTGATTCATACCAAGATAAGACTATGTGGCAGGGAAACCCGAAAAGGTATAGGGTGGTTGTGAGCCCCTAGATAGAAGAGGATATGATGATGGTAGAGTAGGGGTCTGGTGTGGACTCTTGAGTGTCAAGGGTCCCAGGTAACGAGGGCGCATGCCTGGGCTCATTCAGACATTTGAGGATGCGCGCATGCGAAGGAGAAAGAAAAGAAGGGAACGTACAACGAATACCTGGTTCGGCCCACGTGAGACCCTCGACCCCCTCATCTCACCCTACGGTCTACAGTTTACATCTTCCACGGTTCTCCCCTTCATCACCATCTACTAAGCGTCCTTATACTCCCGACTACATCCCTTACTACTTTCTACTCCCTCCCCATCCTTCCAGGTTATTTCCTCCCCTGAATGTGAATCCCATGCCTTCTTCCTCCACTGCATGTACTGTGCCTTCCTCAACACACCGTCCTCATGCTCGCCTCTCCTTGACCTCTTCAAGTCCTCATCTCCTTGTGTCTCCTCCTCTCAGCTGCTTCCCATCTGTACCCCGCTGCCCTTCCTTCTCTATACCCAGTGCTCCTATCCTCTACAGCCTATGTTGTGTAATATTTGGTATCCCCAGGGGATCGTGCATCCCTTGGCTTCGGCCGTCTTCAGAGATCTTGCTGATAGGACCTCTCGGACGGGCCCACGATCAGCTCCGCCCACCTCGGGCGAGGAGACCTTCGGCTCCAGCAGGAGCAGCTGCGCCCACCTCGGACGAGGAAACCCTCGGCTCCAGCAGGAGCAGCTGCGCCCACCCAGGGAGCGGAGACCCTCGGCTCCAGCAGGAGCAGCTCCGCCCACACAGGGAGAGGAGACCCTCGGCTCCAGCAGGAGCAGCTCCGCCCACCTCAGACGAGGAAACCCTCGGCTCCAGCAGGAGCAGCTGCGCCCACCCTGGGAGCGGAGACCCTCGGCTCCAGCAGTTTCAGCTCCGCCCACACAGGGAGAGGAGACCCTCGGCTCCAGCAGGAGCAGCTGTGCCCACCCAGGGTGAGGAGACCCTCGGCTCCAGCAGGAGCAGCTGCGCCCACCTCGGGAGCGGAGAACCTCGGCTCCAGCAGGAGCAGCTGCGCCCACCCAGGGTGTGAGGAGACCCTCGGCTCCAGCAGGCAGGATCAGCAGTGCCCACCTCGGGAGCGGAGACCCTCGGCTCCAGCAGGAGCAGCTGTGCCCACCCAGGGAGCGGAGACCCTCAGCTCCAGCAGGAGCAGCTGCGCCCACCCAGGGAGAGGAGACCCCCAGCTCCAGCAGGAGCAGCAGCGCCCACCTTGGGGGAGGAAACCCTCGGCTCCAGCAGGAGCAGCTGCGCCCACCCAGGGAGAGGAGACGCTCGGCTCCAGCAGGTGCAGCTGCGCCCACCCAGGGAGCGGAGACCCCCGGCTCCAGGAGGAGCAGCTGCGCCCAACCAGGGAGAGGAGACGCTCGGCTCCAGCCGGAGCAGCAGCGTCCACCCAGGGAGAGGAGACCCTCGGCTCCAGCAGGTGCAGCTCCGCCCACCTCGGACGAGGAAACCCTCGGCTCCAGCAGGAGCAGCTGCGCCTACCCAGGGAGAGGAGACCCCCGGCTCCAGCAGGAGCAGCTGCGCCCACCCAGGGAGCGCAGACCCTCGGCTCCAGCAGGAGCAGCTGCGCCCACCCAGGGAGCGGAGACCCTCGGCTCCAGCAGGAGCAGCTGCGCCCACCCAGGGAGAGGAGACCCTCGGCTCCAGCAGGAGCAGCAGCGCCCACCTCGGACGAGGAAACCCTCGGCTCCAGCAGGAGCAGCTGCGCCTACCCAGGGAGAGGAGACCCTCGGCTCCAGCAGGAGCAGCTGCGCCCACCCAGGGAGAGGAGACCCTCGGCTCCAGCAGGAGCAGCTGCGCCCACCCAGGGAGCGGAGACCCTCGGCTCCAGCAGGAGCAGCTGCGCCCACCCAGGGAGCGGAGACCCTCAGCTCCAGCAGGAGCAGCTGCGCCCACCTCGGGGGAGGAGACCCTTGGCTCCAGCAGGAGCAGCTGCGCCCACCCAGGGAGCGGAGACCCTCGGCTCCAGCAGGATCAGCTGCACCCACCCAGGGAGAGGAGACGCTCGGCTCCAGCAGGCAGGATCAGCTGCGCCCACCCAGGGAGAGGAGACCCTCGGCTCCAGCAGGAGCAGCTGCGCCCTCCCAGGGAGCGAAGACCCTCGGCTCCAGGAGGAGCAGCTGCGCCCACCCAGGGAGCGGAGACCCTCGGCTCCAGCAGGAGCAGCTGCGCCCACCCAGGGTAAGGAGACCCTCGGCTCCAGCGGGAGCAGCTGCGCCCACCCAGGGAGCGGAGACCCTTGGCTCCAGCAGGAGCAGCTGCGCCCACCCAGGGAGGGGAGACCCTCGGCTCCAGCAGGAGCAGCTGCGCCCACCTCGGGAGCGGAGACCCTCGGCTCTAGCAGGAGCAGCTGCGCCCACCTCGGGGGAGGAGACCCTTGGCTCCAGCAGGAGCAGCTGCGCCCACCCAGGGAGCAGAGACCCTCGGCTCCAGCAGGAGCAGCTGCGCCCACCCAGGGAGAGGAGCTCCTCGGCTCCAGCAGGAGCAGCTGCGCCCACCCAGGGAGCGGAGACCCTCGGCTCCAGCAGGATCAGCTGCGTCCACCCAGGGAGAGGAGACCCCCGGCTCCAGCAGGAGCAGCTGCGCCCACTCAGGGAGCGGAGACCCTCGGCTCCAGCAGGAGCAGCTGCGCCCACCTCGGGAGCGGAGACCCTCGGCTCCAGCAGGAGCAGCTGCGCCCACCCAGGGAGCAGAGACCCTCGGCTCCAGCAGGAGCAGCTGCGCCCACCACGGGAGAGGAGACCCTCGGCTCCAGCAGGAGCAGCTGCGCCCACCTCGGGAGCGGAGACCCTCGGCTCCAGCAGGAGCAGCTGCGCCCACCCAGGGAGAGGAGACCCTCGGCTCCAGCAGGAGCAGCTGCGCCCACCCAGGGAGAGGAGACCCTCGGCTCCAGCAGGAGCAGCTGCGCCCACCTCGGGAGCGGAGACCCTCGGCTCCAGCAGGAGCAGCTGCGCCCACCCAGGGAGAGGAGACCCTCGGCTCCAGCAGGAGCAGCTCTGCCCACCCAGGGAGAGGAGACCCTCGGCTCCAGCAGGAGCAGCTGCGCCCACCCAGGGAGCGGAGACCCTCGGCTCCAGCAGGAGCAGCTCCGCCCACACAGGGAGAGGAGACCCTCGGCTCCAGCAGGAGCAGCTCCGCCCACCTCAGACGAGGAAACCCTCGGCTCCAGCAGGTGCAGCTGCGCCCACCCAGGGAGGGGAGACCCTCGGCTCCAGGAGGAGCAGCTGCGCCCAACCAGGGAGAGGAGACGCTCGGCTCCAGCAGGAGCAGCAGCGTCCACCCAGGGAGAGGAGACCCTCGGCTCCAGCAGGTGCAGCTCCGCCCACCTCGGACGAGGAAACCCTCGGCTCCAGCAGGAGCAGCTGCGCCTACCCAGGGAGAGGAGACCCCCGGCTCCAGCAGGAGCAGCTGCGCCCACCCAGGGAGCGCAGACCCTCGGCTCCAGCAGGAGCAGCTGCGCCCACCCAGGGAGCGGAGACCCTCGGCTCCAGCAGGAGCAGCTGCGCCCACCCAGGGAGAGGAGACCCTCGGCTCCAGCAGGAGCAGCAGCGCCCACCTCGGACGAGGAAACCCTCGGCTCCAGCAGGAGCAGCTGCGCCTACCCAGGGAGAGGAGACCCTCGGCTCCAGCAGGAGCAGCTGCGCCCACCCAGGGAGAGGAGACCCTCGGCTCCTGCAGGAGCAGCTGCGCCCACCCAGGGAGCGGAGACCCTCGGCTCCAGCAGGAGCAGCTGCGCCCACCCAGGGAGCGGAGACCCTCAGCTCCAGCAGGAGCAGCTGCGCCCACCTCGGGGGAGGAGACCCTTGGCTCCAGCAGGAGCAGCTGCGCCCACCCAGGGAGCGGAGACCCTCGGCTCCAGCAGGATCAGCTGCACCCACCCAGGGAGAGGAGACGCTCGGCTCCAGCAGGCAGGATCAGCTGCGCCCACCCAGGGAGAGGAGACCCTCGGCTCCAGCAGGAGCAGCTGCGCCCACCCAGGGAGCGAAGACCCTCGGCTCCAGGAGGAGCAGCTGCGCCCACCCAGGGAGCGGAGACCCTCGGCTCCAGCAGGAGCAGCTGCGCCCACCCAGGGTAAGGAGACCCTCGGCTCCAGCAGGAGCAGCTGCGCCCACCCAGGGAGCGGAGACCCTTGGCTCCAGCAGGAGCAGCTGCGCCCACCCAGGGAGGGGAGACCCTCGGCTCCAGCAGGAGCAGCTGCGCCCACCTCGGGAGCGGAGACCCTCGGCTCTAGCAGGAGCAGCTGCGCCCACCTCGGGGGAGGAGACCCTTGGCTCCAGCAGGAGCAGCTGCGCCCACCCAGGGAGCAGAGACCCTCGGCTCCAGCAGGAGCAGCTGCGCCCACCCAGGGAGAGGAGCTCCTCGGCTCCAGCAGGAGCAGCTGCGCCCACCCAGGGAGCGGAGACCCTCGGCTCCAGCAGGATCAGCTGCGTCCACCCAGGGAGAGGAGACCCCCGGCTCCAGCAGGAGCAGCTGCGCCCACTCAGGGAGCGGAGACCCTCGGCTCCAGCAGGAGCAGCTGCGCCCACCTCGGGAGCGGAGACCCTCGGCTCCAGCAGGAGCAGCTGCGCCCACCCAGGGAGCAGAGACCCTCGGCTCCAGCAGGAGCAGCTGCGCCCACCACGGGAGAGGAGACCCTCGGCTCCAGCAGGAGCAGCTGCGCCCACCTCGGGAGCGGAGACCCTCGGCTCCAGCAGGAGCAGCTGCGCCCACCCAGGGAGAGGAGACCCTCGGCTCCAGCAGGAGCAGCTGCGCCCACCCAGGGAGAGGAGACCCTCGGCTCCAGCAGGAGCAGCTGCGCCCACTCAGGGAGCGGAGACCCTCGGCTCCAGCAGGATCAGCTGCGTCCACCCAGGGAGAGGAGACCCCCGGCTCCAGCAGGAGCAGCTGCGCCCACTCAGGGAGCAGAGACCCTCGGCTCCAGCAGGAGCAGCTGCGCCCACCTCGGGAGCGGAGACCCTCGGCTCCAGCAGGAGCAGCTGCGCCCACCCAGGGAGCAGAGACCCTCGGCTCCAGCAGGAGCAGCTGCGCCCACCACGGGAGAGGAGACCCTCGGCTCCAGCAGGAGCAGCTGCGCCCACCTCGGGGGAGGAGACCCTTGGCTCCAGCAGGAGCAGCTGCGCCCACCCAGGGAGCAGAGACCCTCGGCTCCAGCAGGAGCAGCTGCGCCCACCCAGGGAGAGGAGCTCCTCGGCTCCAGCAGGAGCAGCTGCGCCCACCCAGGGAGCGGAGACCCTCGGCTCCAGCAGGATCAGCTGCGTCCACCCAGGGAGAGGAGACCCCCGGCTCCAGCAGGAGCAGCTGCGCCCACTCAGGGAGCGGAGACCCTCGGCTCCAGCAGGAGCAGCTGCGCCCACCTCGGGAGCGGAGACCCTCGGCTCCAGCAGGAGCAGCTGCGCCCACCCAGGGAGCAGAGACCCTCGGCTCCAGCAGGAGCAGCTGCGCCCACCACGGGAGAGGAGACCCTCGGCTCCAGCAGGAGCAGCTGCGCCCACCTCGGGAGCGGAGACCCTCGGCTCCAGCAGGAGCAGCTGCGCCCACCCAGGGAGAGGAGACCCTCGGCTCCAGCAGGAGCAGCTGCGCCCACCCAGGGAGAGGAGACCCTCGGCTCCAGCAGGAGCAGCTGCGCCCACCTCGGGAGCGGAGACCCTCGGCTCCAGCAGGAGCAGCTGCGCCCACCCAGGGAGAGGAGACCCTCGGCTCCAGCAGGAGCAGCTCTGCCCACCCAGGGAGAGGAGACCCTCGGCTCCAGCAGGAGCAGCTGCGCCCACCCAGGGAGCGGAGACCCTCAGCTCCAGCAGGAGCAGCTGCGCCCACCCAGGGAGCGGAGACTCTCGGCTCCAGCAGGAGCAGCTGCGCCCACCCAGGGAGAGGAGACCCTCGGCTCCAGTAGGAGCAGCTGCGCCCACCTCGGGCGAGGAGACCCTCAGCTCCAGCAGGAGCAGCTGCGCCCACCCAGGGAGAGGAGACCCTCGGCTCCAGCAGGAGCAGCTGCGCCCACCTCGGGGAGGAGACCCTCAGCTCCAGCAGGAGCAGCTGCGCCCACCCAGGGAGAGGAGACCCTCGGCTACAGCAGGAGCAGCTGCGCCCACCTCGGGGGAGGAGACCCTCGGCTCCAGCAGGAGCAGCTGCGCCCACCCAGGGAGCGGAGACCCCCGGCTCCAGCAGGAGCAGCTGCGCCCACCTCGGGGGAGGAGACCCTCGGCTCCAGCAGGAGCAGCTGCGCCCACCCAGGGAGCGGAGACCCTCGGCTCCAGCAGGAGCAGCTGCGCCCACCCAGGGAGCGGAGACCCTCGGCTCCAGCAGGAGCAGCTGCGCCCACCTCGGGAGCGGAGACCCTCGGCTCCAGCAGGAGCAGCTGCGCCCACCCAGGGAGCGGCGACCCTCGGCTCCAGCAGGAGCAGCTGCGCCCACCCAGGGAGTGGAGACCCTCGGCTCCAGCAGGAGCAGCTGCGCCCACCTCGGGAGAGGAGACCCTCGGCCCCAGAAGGAGCAGCAGCGCCCACCCAGGGAGCGGAGACCCTCGGCTCCAGCAGGAGCAGCAGCGCCCACCTCGGGAGCGGAGACCCTCGGCTCCAGCAGGAGCAGCTGCACCCACCCAGGGAGAGGAGACCCTCAGCTCCAGCAGGAGCAGCTGCGCCCACCTCGGGCGAGGAGACCCTCGGCTCCAGCAGGAGCAGCTCCGCCCACCCAGGGAGAGGAGACCCTCGGCTCCAGCAGGAGCAGCTGCGCCCACCTTGGGGGAGGAGACCCTCGGCTCCAGCAGGAGCAGCTGCACCCACCCAGGGAGCGGAGACCCTCGGCTCCAGCAGGAGCAGCTGCACCCACCCAGGGAGCGGAGACCCTCGGCTCCAGCAGGAGCAGCTGTGCCCACCCAGGGAGAGGAGACCCTCGGCTCCAGTAGGAGCAGCTGCGCCCACCCAGGGAGCGGAGACCCTCGGCTCCAGGAGGAGCAGCTGCGCCCACCTCGGGAGCGGAGACCCTCGGCTCCAGCAGGAGCAGCTGCGCCCACCTCGGGAGCGGAGACCCTCGGCTCCAGAAGGAGCAGCTGCGCCCACCTCGGGGGAGGAGACCCTCGGCTCCAGCAGGAGCAGCTGCGCCCACCCAGGGAGCGGAGACCCTCGACTCCAGCAGGAGCAGCTGCGCCCACCCAGGGAGAGGAGACCCTCGGCTCCAGCAGGAGCAGCTGCGCCCACCCAGGGAGCGGAGACGCTCAGCTCCAGCAGGAGCAGCTGCGCCCACCTCGGGGGAGGAGACCCTCGGCTCCAGCAGGAGCAGCTGCGCCCACCTCGGGAGCGGAGACCCTCAGCTCCAGCAGGAGCAGCTGCGCCCACCTCAGGGGAGGAGACCCTCGGCTCCAGCAGGAGCAGCTGCGCCCACCTCGGGGAGGAGACCCTCGGCTCCAGCAGTAGCAGCTGCGCCCACCCAGGGCGAGGAGACCCTCGGCTCCAGCAGGAGCAGCTGTGCCCACCCAGGGAGAGGAGACCCTCGGCTCCAGCAGTAGCAGCTGCGCCCACCCAGGGCGAGGAGACCCTCGGCTCCAGCAGGAGCAGCTGCTCCCACCCAGGGAGCGGAGACCCTCGGCTCCAGCAGGAGCAGCTGCGCCCTCCTCGGGGCAAAGCCCCTCGGCTCCAGCAGGAGCAGCTGCGCCCACCTCTGGAGCGGAGACCCTCGACTCCAGGAGTAGCAGCTGCGCCCACCTCGTGAGCGGAGACCCTCGTCTCCAGCAGGAGCAGCTGTGCCCACCCAGGGAGCGGAGACCCTCGGCTCCAGCAGGAGCAGCTGCGCCCACCCAGGGAGAGGAGACCCTCGGCTCCAGCAGGAGCAGCTGCACCCACCTCGGGAGCGGAGACCCTCGGCTCCAGCAGGAGCAGCAGCGCCCACCCAGGGAGAGGAGACCCTCGGCTCCAGCAGGAGCAGCTGCGCCCACCCAGGGAGCGGAGACCCTCGGCTTCAGCAGGAGCAGCAGCGCCCACCTCGGGGGAGGAGCCCCTCGGCTCCAGCAGGAGCAGCTGCGCCCACCTCGGGAGCGGAGACCCTCGGCTCCAGCAGGAGCAGCTGTGCCCACCTCAGTGGAGGAGACCCTCGGCTCCAGCAGGAGCAGCTGCGTCCACCTCGGGGAGGAGACCCTCGGCTCCAGGAGGAGCAGCTGCGCCCACCCAGGGAGCAGAGACCCTCAGCTCCAGCAGGAGCAGCTGCGCCCACCTCGGGGAGGAGACCCTCGGCTCCAGCAGGAGCAGCTGCGCCCACCCAGGGAGCGGAGACCCTCGGCTCCAGCAGGAGCAGCTGTGCCCACCTCGGGGGAGGAGACCCTCGGCTCCAGCAGGAGCAGCTGCGCCCACCCAGGGAGGGGAGACCCTCGGCTCCAGCAGGAGTAGCTGCGCCCACCCATGGAGAGGAGACCCTCGGCTCCAGCAGGAGCAGCTGTGCCCACCCAGGGAGAGGAGACCCTCAGCTCCAGCAGGAGCAGCTGCGCCCACCCAGGGAGAGGAGACCCTCGGCTCCAGCAGGAGCGGCTGCGCCCACCCAGGGAGCGGAGACCCTCGGCTCCAGCAGGAGCAGCTGCGCCCACCCAGGGAGCGGAGACCCTCGGCTCCAGCAGGAGCAGCTGCGCCCACCTCGGGCGAGGAGACCCTCGGCTCCAGCAGGAGCAGCTCCGCCCACCCTGGGAGAGGAGACCCTCGGCTCCAGCAGGAGCAGCTGCGCCCACCTCGGGAGCGGAGACCCTCGGCTCCAGCAGGAGCAGCTGGGCCCACCCAGGGAGAGGAGACCCTCGGCTCCAGCAGGAGCAGCTGCGCCCACCCAGGGAGTGGAGACCCTCGGCTCCAGCAGGAGCAGCTGCGCCCATCTCGGGAGCAGAGACCCTCGGCTCCAGCAGGAGCAGCTGCGCCCACCCAGGGAGCGGAGACCGTCAGCTCCAGCAGGAGCACCTGTGCCCACCTCGGGGGATGAGACCCTCGGCTCCAGCAGGAGCAGCTGCGCCCACCTCGGGGGAGGAGACCCTCGGCTCCAGCAGGAGCAGCTGCGCCCACCCAGGGAGAGGAGACCCTCGGCTCCAGCAGGAGCAGCTGCGCCCACCCAGGGAGCGGAGATGATTGGCTCCAGCAGGAGCAGCTGCGCCCACCCAGGGAGCGGAGACGATTGGCTCCAGCAGGAGCAGCTGCGCCCACCCAGGGAGAGGAGACCCTCGGCTCCAGCAGGAGCAGCTGCGTCCACCTCGGGGGAGGAGACTCTCGGCTCCAGCAGGAGCAGCTGCGCCCACCCAGGGAGCGGAGACCCTCGGCTCCAGCAGGAGCAGCTGCGCCCACCCAGGGAGAGGAGACCCTCGGCTCCAGCAGGAGCAGCAGCGCCCACCTCGGGAGCGGAGACCCTTGGCTCCAGGAGGAGCAGCTGCGTCCACCTCGGGGGAGGAGACTCTCGGCTCCAGCAGGAGCAGCTGCGCCCACCCAGGGAGCGGAGACCCTCGGCTCCAGCAGGATCAGCTGCGTCCACCCAGGGAGAGGAGACCCCCGGCTCCAGCAGGAGCAGCTGCGCCCACTCAGGGAGCGGAGACCCTCGGCTCCAGCAGGAGCAGCTGCGCCCACCTCGGGAGCGGAGACCCTCGGCTCCAGCAGGAGCAGCTGCGCCCACCCAGGGAGCAGAGACCCTCGGCTCCAGCAGGAGCAGCTGCGCCCACCACGGGAGAGGAGACCCTCGGCTCCAGCAGGAGCAGCTGCGCCCACCTCGGGAGCGGAGACCCTCGGCTCCAGCAGGAGCAGCTGCGCCCACCCAGGGAGAGGAGACCCTCGGCTCCAGCAGGAGCAGCTGCGCCCACCCAGGGAGAGGAGACCCTCGGCTCCAGCAGGAGCAGCTGCGCCCACTCAGGGAGCGGAGACCCTCGGCTCCAGCAGGATCAGCTGCGTCCACCCAGGGAGAGGAGACCCCCGGCTCCAGCAGGAGCAGCTGCGCCCACTCAGGGAGCAGAGACCCTCGGCTCCAGCAGGAGCAGCTGCGCCCACCTCGGGAGCGGAGACCCTCGGCTCCAGCAGGAGCAGCTGCGCCCACCCAGGGAGCAGAGACCCTCGGCTCCAGCAGGAGCAGCTGCGCCCACCACGGGAGAGGAGACCCTCGGCTCCAGCAGGAGCAGCTGCGCCCACCTCGGGGGAGGAGACCCTTGGCTCCAGCAGGAGCAGCTGCGCCCACCCAGGGAGCAGAGACCCTCGGCTCCAGCAGGAGCAGCTGCGCCCACCCAGGGAGAGGAGCTCCTCGGCTCCAGCAGGAGCAGCTGCGCCCACCCAGGGAGCGGAGACCCTCGGCTCCAGCAGGATCAGCTGCGTCCACCCAGGGAGAGGAGACCCCCGGCTCCAGCAGGAGCAGCTGCGCCCACTCAGGGAGCGGAGACCCTCGGCTCCAGCAGGAGCAGCTGCGCCCACCTCGGGAGCGGAGACCCTCGGCTCCAGCAGGAGCAGCTGCGCCCACCCAGGGAGCAGAGACCCTCGGCTCCAGCAGGAGCAGCTGCGCCCACCACGGGAGAGGAGACCCTCGGCTCCAGCAGGAGCAGCTGCGCCCACCTCGGGAGCGGAGACCCTCGGCTCCAGCAGGAGCAGCTGCGCCCACCCAGGGAGAGGAGACCCTCGGCTCCAGCAGGAGCAGCTGCGCCCACCCAGGGAGAGGAGACCCTCGGCTCCAGCAGGAGCAGCTGCGCCCACCTCGGGAGCGGAGACCCTCGGCTCCAGCAGGAGCAGCTGCGCCCACCCAGGGAGAGGAGACCCTCGGCTCCAGCAGGAGCAGCTCTGCCCACCCAGGGAGAGGAGACCCTCGGCTCCAGCAGGAGCAGCTGCGCCCACCCAGGGAGCGGAGACCCTCAGCTCCAGCAGGAGCAGCTGCGCCCACCCAGGGAGCGGAGACTCTCGGCTCCAGCAGGAGCAGCTGCGCCCACCCAGGGAGAGGAGACCCTCGGCTCCAGTAGGAGCAGCTGCGCCCACCTCGGGCGAGGAGACCCTCAGCTCCAGCAGGAGCAGCTGCGCCCACCCAGGGAGAGGAGACCCTCGACTCCAGCAGGAGCAGCTGCGCCCACCTCGGGGAGGAGACCCTCAGCTCCAGCAGGAGCAGCTGCGCCCACCCAGGGAGAGGAGACCCTCGGCTACAGCAGGAGCAGCTGCGCCCACCTCGGGGGAGGAGACCCTCGGCTCCAGCAGGAGCAGCTGCGCCCACCCAGGGAGCGGAGACCCCCGGCTCCAGCAGGAGCAGCTGCGCCCACCTCGGGGGAGGAGACCCTCGGCTCCAGCAGGAGCAGCTGCGCCCACCCAGGGAGCGGAGACCCTCGGCTCCAGCAGGAGCAGCTGCGCCCACCCAGGGAGCGGAGACCCTCGGCTCCAGCAGGAGCAGCTGCGCCCACCTCGGGAGCGGAGACCCTCGGCTCCAGCAGGAGCAGCTGCGCCCACCCAGGGAGCGGCGACCCTCGGCTCCAGCAGGAGCAGCTGCGCCCACCCAGGGAGTGGAGACCCTCGGCTCCAGCAGGAGCAGCTGCGCCCACCTCGGGAGAGGAGACCCTCGGCCCCAGAAGGAGCAGCAGCGCCCACCCAGGGAGCGGAGACCCTCGGCTCCAGCAGGAGCAGCAGCGCCCACCTCGGGAGCGGAGACCCTCGGCTCCAGCAGGAGCAGCTGCACCCACCCAGGGAGAGGAGACCCTCAGCTCCAGCAGGAGCAGCTGCGCCCACCTCGGGCGAGGAGACCCTCGGCTCCAGCAGGAGCAGCTCCGCCCACCCAGGGAGAGGAGACCCTCGGCTCCAGCAGGAGCAGCTGCGCCCACCTTGGGGGAGGAGACCCTCGGCTCCAGCAGGAGCAGCTGCACCCACCCAGGGAGCGGAGACCCTCGGCTCCAGCAGGAGCAGCTGCACCCACCCAGGGAGCGGAGACCCTCGGCTCCAGCAGGAGCAGCTGTGCCCACCCAGGGAGAGGAGACCCTCGGCTCCAGTAGGAGCAGCTGCGCCCACCCAGGGAGCGGAGACCCTCGGCTCCAGGAGGAGCAGCTGCGCCCACCTCGGGAGCGGAGACCCTCGGCTCCAGCAGGAGCAGCTGCGCCCACCTCGGGAGCGGAGACCCTCGGCTCCAGAAGGAGCAGCTGCGCCCACCTCGGGGGAGGAGACCCTCGGCTCCAGCAGGAGCAGCTGCGCCCACCCAGGGAGCGGAGACCCTCGACTCCAGCAGGAGCAGCTGCGCCCACCCAGGGAGAGGAGACCCTCGGCTCCAGCAGGAGCAGCTGCGCCCACCCAGGGAGCGGAGACCCTCAGCTCCAGCAGGAGCAGCTGCGCCCACCTCGGGGGAGGAGACCCTCGGCTCCAGCAGGAGCAGCTGCGCCCACCTCGGGAGCGGAGACCCTCAGCTCCAGCAGGAGCAGCTGCGCCCACCTCAGGGGAGGAGACCCTCGGCTCCAGCAGGAGCAGCTGCGCCCACCTCGGGGAGGAGACCCTCGGCTCCAGCAGTAGCAGCTGCGCCCACCCAGGGCGAGGAGACCCTCGGCTCCAGCAGGAGCAGCTGTGCCCACCCAGGGAGAGGAGACCCTCGGCTCCAGCAGTAGCAGCTGCGCCCACCCAGGGCGAGGAGACCCTCGGCTCCAGCAGGAGCAGCTGCTCCCACCCAGGGAGCGGAGACCCTCGGCTCCAGCAGGAGCAGCTGCGCCCTCCTCGGGGCAAAGCCCCTCGGCTCCAGCAGGAGCAGCTGCGCCCACCTCTGGAGCGGAGACCCTCGACTCCAGGAGTAGCAGCTGCGCCCACCTCGTGAGCGGAGACCCTCGTCTCCAGCAGGAGCAGCTGTGCCCACCCAGGGAGCGGAGACCCTCGGCTCCAGCAGGAGCAGCTGCGCCCACCCAGGGAGAGGAGACCCTCGGCTCCAGCAGGAGCAGCTGCACCCACCTCGGGAGCGGAGACCCTCGGCTCCAGCAGGAGCAGCAGCGCCCACCCAGGGAGAGGAGACCCTCGGCTCCAGCAGGAGCAGCTGCGCCCACCCAGGGAGCGGAGACCCTCGGCTTCAGCAGGAGCAGCAGCGCCCACCTCGGGGGAGGAGCCCCTCGGCTCCAGCAGGAGCAGCTGCGCCCACCTCGGGAGCGGAGACCCTCGGCTCCAGCAGGAGCAGCTGTGCCCACCTCAGTGGAGGAGACCCTCGGCTCCAGCAGGAGCAGCTGCGTCCACCTCGGGGAGGAGACCCTCGGCTCCAGGAGGAGCAGCTGCGCCCACCCAGGGAGCAGAGACCCTCAGCTCCAGCAGGAGCAGCTGCGCCCACCTCGGGGAGGAGACCCTCGGCTCCAGCAGGAGCAGCTGCGCCCACCCAGGGAGCGGAGACCCTCGGCTCCAGCAGGAGCAGCTGTGCCCACCTCGGGGGAGGAGACCCTCGGCTCCAGCAGGAGCAGCTGCGCCCACCCAGGGAGGGGAGACCCTCGGCTCCAGCAGGAGTAGCTGCGCCCACCCATGGAGAGGAGACCCTCGGCTCCAGCAGGAGCAGCTGTGCCCACCCAGGGAGAGGAGACCCTCAGCTCCAGCAGGAGCAGCTGCGCCCACCCAGGGAGAGGAGACCCTCGGCTCCAGCAGGAGCGGCTGCGCCCACCCAGGGAGCGGAGACCCTCGGCTCCAGCAGGAGCAGCTGCGCCCACCCAGGGAGCGGAGACCCTCGGCTCCAGCAGGAGCAGCTGCGCCCACCTCGGGCGAGGAGACCCTCGGCTCCAGCAGGAGCAGCTCCGCCCACCCTGGGAGAGGAGACCCTCGGCTCCAGCAGGAGCAGCTGCGCCCACCTCGGGAGCGGAGACCCTCGGCTCCAGCAGGAGCAGCTGGGCCCACCCAGGGAGAGGAGACCCTCGGCTCCAGCAGGAGCAGCTGCGCCCACCCAGGGAGTGGAGACCCTCGGCTCCAGCAGGAGCAGCTGCGCCCATCTCGGGAGCAGAGACCCTCGGCTCCAGCAGGAGCAGCTGCGCCCACCCAGGGAGCGGAGACCGTCAGCTCCAGCAGGAGCACCTGTGCCCACCTCGGGGGATGAGACCCTCGGCTCCAGCAGGAGCAGCTGCGCCCACCTCGGGGGAGGAGACCCTCGGCTCCAGCAGGAGCAGCTGCGCCCACCCAGGGAGAGGAGACCCTCGGCTCCAGCAGGAGCAGCTGCGCCCACCCAGGGAGCGGAGATGATTGGCTCCAGCAGGAGCAGCTGCGCCCACCCAGGGAGCGGAGACGATTGGCTCCAGCAGGAGCAGCTGCGCCCACCCAGGGAGAGGAGACCCTCGGCTCCAGCAGGAGCAGCTGCGTCCACCTCGGGGGAGGAGACTCTCGGCTCCAGCAGGAGCAGCTGCGCCCACCCAGGGAGCGGAGACCCTCGGCTCCAGCAGGAGCAGCTGCGCCCACCCAGGGAGAGGAGACCCTCGGCTCCAGCAGGAGCAGCAGCGCCCACCTCGGGAGCGGAGACCCTTGGCTCCAGGAGGAGCAGCTGCGTCCACCTCGGGGGAGGAGACTCTCGGCTCCAGCAGGAGCAGCTGCGCCCACCCAGGGAGCGGAGACCCTCGGCTCCAGCAGGAGCAGCTGCACCCACCTCGGGAGTGGAGACCCTCGGCTCCAGCAGGAGCAGCTGCGCCCACCTCGGGAGCGGAGACCCTCGGCTCCAGCAGGAGCAGCTGCGCCCACCTCGGGAGCGGAGACCCTCGGCTCCAGCAGGAGCAGCTGCGCCCACCCAGGGAGAGGAGACCCTCGGCTCCAGCAGGAGCAGCTGCGCCCACCCAGGGAGAGGAGACCCTCGGCTCCAGCAGGAGCAGCAGCGCCCACCTCGGGAGCGGAGACCCTCGGCTCCAGGAGGAGCAGCAGCGCCCACCCAGGGAGCGGAGACCCTCGGCTCCAGCAGGAGCAGCTGCGCCCACCCAGGGGAGGAGACCCTCGGCTCCAGCAGGAGCAGCTGCGGCCACCCAGGGAGAGGAGACCCCCGGCTCCAGCAGGAGCAGCTGCGCCCACCCAGGGAGCGCAGACCCTCGGCTCCAGCAGGAGCAGCTGCGCCCACCCAGGGAGCGGAGACCCTCGGCTCCAGCAGGAGCAGCTGCGCCCACCCAGGGAGAGGAGACCCTCGGCTCCAGCAGGAGCAGCAGCGCCCACCTCGGACGAGGAAACCCTCGGCTCCAGCAGGAGCAGCTGCGCCTACCCAGGGAGAGGAGACCCTCGGCTCCAGCAGGAGCAGCTGCGCCCACCCAGGGAGAGGAGACCCTCGGCTCCAGCAGGAGCAGCTGCGCCCACCCAGGGAGCGGAGACCCTCGGCTCCAGCAGGAGCAGCTGCGCCCACCCAGGGAGCGGAGACCCTCAGCTCCAGCAGGAGCAGCTGCGCCCACCTCGGGGGAGGAGACCCTTGGCTCCAGCAGGAGCAGCTGCGCCCACCCAGGGAGCGGAGACCCTCGGCTCCAGCAGGATCAGCTGCACCCACCCAGGGAGAGGAGACGCTCGGCTCCAGCAGGCAGGATCAGCTGCGCCCACCCAGGGAGAGGAGACCCTCGGCTCCAGCAGGAGCAGCTGCGCCCACCCAGGGAGCGAAGACCCTCGGCTCCAGGAGGAGCAGCTGCGCCCACCCAGGGAGCGGAGACCCTCGGCTCCAGCAGGAGAAGCTGCGCCCACCCAGGGTAAGGAGACCCTCGGCTCCAGCAGGAGCAGCTGCGCCCACCCAGGGAGCGGAGACCCTTGGCTCCAGCAGGAGCAGCTGCGCCCACCCAGGGAGGGGAGACCCTCGGCTCCAGCAGGAGCAGCTGCGCCCACCTCGGGAGCGGAGACCCTCGGCTCTAGCAGGAGCAGCTGCGCCCACCTCGGGGGAGGAGACCCTTGGCTCCAGCAGGAGCAGCTGCGCCCACCCAGGGAGCAGAGACCCTCGGCTCCAGCAGGAGCAGCTGCGCCCACCCAGGGAGCGGAGACCCTCGGCTCCAGCAGGATCAGCTGCGTCCACCCAGGGAGAGGAGACCCCCGGCTCCAGCAGGAGCAGCTGCGCCCACTCAGGGAGCGGAGACCCTCGGCTCCAGCAGGAGCAGCTGCGCCCACCTCGGGAGCGGAGACCCTCGGCTCCAGCAGGAGCAGCTGCGCCCACCCAGGGAGCAGAGACCCTCGGCTCCAGCAGGAGCAGCTGCGCCCACCACGGGAGAGGAGACCCTCGGCTCCAGCAGGAGCAGCTGCGCCCACCTCGGGAGCGGAGACCCTCGGCTCCAGCAGGAGCAGCTGCGCCCACCCAGGGAGAGGAGACCCTCGGCTCCAGCAGGAGCAGCTGCGCCCACCCAGGGAGAGGAGACCCTCGGCTCCAGCAGGAGCAGCTGCGCCCACTCAGGGAGCGGAGACCCTCGGCTCCAGCAGGATCAGCTGCGTCCACCCAGGGAGAGGAGACCCCCGGCTCCAGCAGGAGCAGCTGCGCCCACTCAGGGAGCGGAGACCCTCGGCTCCAGCAGGAGCAGCTGCGCCCACCTCGGGAGCGGAGACCCTCGGCTCCAGCAGGAGCAGCTGCGCCCACCCAGGGAGCAGAGACCCTCGGCTCCAGCAGGAGCAGCTGCGCCCACCACGGGAGAGGAGACCCTCGGCTCCAGCAGGAGCAGCTGCGCCCACCTCGGGGGAGGAGACCCTTGGCTCCAGCAGGAGCAGCTGCGCCCACCCAGGGAGCAGAGACCCTCGGCTCCAGCAGGAGCAGCTGCGCCCACCCAGGGAGAGGAGCTCCTCGGCTCCAGCAGGAGCAGCTGCGCCCACCCAGGGAGCGGAGACCCTCGGCTCCAGCAGGATCAGCTGCGTCCACCCAGGGAGAGGAGACCCCCGGCTCCAGCAGGAGCAGCTGCGCCCACTCAGGGAGCGGAGACCCTCGGCTCCAGCAGGAGCAGCTGCGCCCACCTCGGGAGCGGAGACCCTCGGCTCCAGCAGGAGCAGCTGCGCCCACCCAGGGAGCAGAGACCCTCGGCTCCAGCAGGAGCAGCTGCGCCCACCACGGGAGAGGAGACCCTCGGCTCCAGCAGGAGCAGCTGCGCCCACCTCGGGAGCGGAGACCCTCGGCTCCAGCAGGAGCAGCTGCGCCCACCCAGGGAGAGGAGACCCTCGGCTCCAGCAGGAGCAGCTGCGCCCACCCAGGGAGAGGAGACCCTCGGCTCCAGCAGGAGCAGCTGCGCCCACCTCGGGAGCGGAGACCCTCGGCTCCAGCAGGAGCAGCTGCGCCCACCCAGGGAGAGGAGACCCTCGGCTCCAGCAGGAGCAGCTCTGCCCACCCAGGGAGAGGAGACCCTCGGCTCCAGCAGGAGCAGCTGCGCCCACCCAGGGAGCGGAGACCCTCAGCTCCAGCAGGAGCAGCTGCGCCCACCCAGGGAGCGGAGACTCTCGGCTCCAGCAGGAGCAGCTGCGCCCACCCAGGGAGAGGAGACCCTCGGCTCCAGTAGGAGCAGCTGCGCCCACCTCGGGCGAGGAGACCCTCAGCTCCAGCAGGAGCAGCTGCGCCCACCCAGGGAGAGGAGACCCTCGGCTCCAGCAGGAGCAGCTGCGCCCACCTCGGGGAGGAGACCCTCAGCTCCAGCAGGAGCAGCTGCGCCCACCCAGGGAGAGGAGACCCTCGGCTACAGCAGGAGCAGCTGCGCCCACCTCGGGGGAGGAGACCCTCGGCTCCAGCAGGAGCAGCTGCGCCCACCCAGGGAGCGGAGACCCCCGGCTCCAGCAGGAGCAGCTGCGCCCACCTCGGGGGAGGAGACCCTCGGCTCCAGCAGGAGCAGCTGCGCCCACCCAGGGAGCGGAGACCCTCGGCTCCAGCAGGAGCAGCTGCGCCCACCCAGGGAGCGGAGACCCTCGGCTCCAGCAGGAGCAGCTGCGCCCACCGAGGGAGCGGCGACCCTCGGCTCCAGCAGGAGCAGCTGCGCCCACCCAGGGAGTGGAGACCCTCGGCTCCAGCAGGAGCAGCTGCGCCCACCTCGGGAGAGGAGACCCTCGGCCCCAGAAGGAGCAGCAGCGCCCACCCAGGGAGCGGAGACCCTCGGCTCCAGCAGGAGCAGCAGCGCCCACCTCGGGAGCGGAGACCCTCGGCTCCAGCAGGAGCAGCTGCACCCACCCAGGGAGAGGAGACCCTCAGCTCCAGCAGGAGCAGCTGCGCCCACCTCGGGCGAGGAGACCCTCGGCTCCAGCAGGAGCAGCTCCGCCCACCCAGGGAGAGGAGACCCTCGGCTCCAGCAGGAGCAGCTGCGCCCACCTTGGGGGAGGAGACCCTCGGCTCCAGCAGGAGCAGCTGCACCCACCCAGGGAGCGGAGACCCTCGGCTCTAGCAGGAGCAGCTGCACCCACCCAGGGAGCGGAGACCCTCGGCTCCAGCAGGAGCAGCTGTGCCCACCCAGGGAGAGGAGACCCTCGGCTCCAGTAGGAGCAGCTGCGCCCACCCAGGGAGCGGAGACCCTCGGCTCCAGGAGGAGCAGCTGCGCCCACCTCGGGAGCGGAGACCCTCGGCTCCAGCAGGAGCAGCTGCGCCCACCTCGGGAGCGGAGACCCTCGGCTCCAGAAGGAGCAGCTGCGCCCACCTCGGGGGAGGAGACCCTCGGCTCCAGCAGGAGCAGCTGCGCCCACCCAGGGAGCGGAGACCCTCGACTCCAGCAGGAGCAGCTGCGCCCACCCAGGGAGAGGAGACCCTCGGCTCCAGCAGGAGCAGCTGCGCCCACCCAGGGAGCGGAGACCCTCAGCTCCAGCAGGAGCAGCTGCGCCCACCTCGGGGGAGGAGACCCTCGGCTCCAGCAGGAGCAGCTGCGCCCACCTCGGGAGCGGAGACCCTCAGCTCCAGCAGGAGCAGCTGCGCCCACCTCAGGGGAGGAGACCCTCGGCTCCAGCAGGAGCAGCTGCGCCCACCTCGGGGAGGAGACCCTCGGCTCCAGCAGTAGCAGCTGCGCCCACCCAGGGCGAGGAGACCCTCGGCTCCAGCAGGAGCAGCTGTGCCCACCCAGGGAGAGGAGACCCTCGGCTCCAGCAGTAGCAGCTGCGCCCACCCAGGGCGAGGAGACCCTCGGCTCCAGCAGGAGCAGCTGCTCCCACCCAGGGAGCGGAGACCCTCGGCTCCAGCAGGAGCAGCTGCGCCCTCCTCGGGGCAAAGCCCCTCGGCTCCAGCAGGAGCAGCTGCGCCCACCTCGGGAGCGGAGACCCTCGACTCCAGGAGTAGCAGCTGCGCCCACCTCGTGAGCGGAGACCCTCGTCTCCAGCAGGAGCAGCTGTGCCCACCCAGGGAGCGGAGACCCTCGGCTCCAGCAGGAGCAGCTGCGCCCACCCAGGGAGAGGAGACCCTCGGCTCCAGCAGAAGCAGCTGCACCCACCTCGGGAGCGGAGACCCTCGGCTCCAGCAGGAGCAGCAGCGCCCACCCAGGGAGAGGAGACCCTCGGCTCCAGCAGGAGCAGCTGCGCCCACCCAGGGAGCGGAGACCCTCGGCTTCAGCAGGAGCAGCAGCGCCCACCTCGGGGGAGGAGCCCCTCGGCTCCAGCAGGAGCAGCTGCGCCCACCTCGGGAGCGGAGACCCTCGGCTCCAGCAGGAGCAGCTGTGCCCACCTCAGTGGAGGAGACCCTCGGCTCCAGCAGGAGCAGCTGCGTCCACCTCGGGGAGGAGACCCTCGGCTCCAGGAGGAGCAGCTGCGCCCACCCAGGGAGCAGAGACCCTCAGCTCCAGCAGGAGCAGCTGCGCCCACCTCGGGGAGGAGACCCTCGGCTCCAGCAGGAGCAGCTGCGCCCACCCAGGGAGCGGAGACCCTCGGCTCCAGCAGGAGCAGCTGTGCCCACCTCGGGGGAGGAGACCCTCGGCTCCAGCAGGAGCAGCTGCGCCCACCCAGGGAGGGGAGACCCTCGGCTCCAGCAGGAGTAGCTGCGCCCACCCATGGAGAGGAGACCCTCGGCTCCAGCAGGAGCAGCTGTGCCCACCCAGGGAGAGGAGACCCTCAGCTCCAGCAGGAGCAGCTGCGCCCACCCAGGGAGAGGAGACCCTCGGCTCCAGCAGGAGCGGCTGCGCCCACCCAGGGAGCGGAGACCCTCGGCTCCAGCAGGAGCAGCTGCGCCCACCCAGGGAGCGGAGACCCTCGGCTCCAGCAGGAGCAGCTGCGCCCACCTCGGGCGAGGAGACCCTCGGCTCCAGCAGGAGCAGCTCCGCCCACCCTGGGAGAGGAGACCCTCGGCTCCAGCAGGAGCAGCTGCGCCCACCTCGGGAGCGGAGACCCTCGGCTCCAGCAGGAGCAGCTGGGCCCACCCAGGGAGAGGAGACCCTCGGCTCCAGCAGGAGCAGCTGCGCCCACCCAGGGAGTGGAGACCCTCGGCTCCAGCAGGAGCAGCTGCGCCCATCTCGGGAGCAGAGACCCTCGGCTCCAGCAGGAGCAGCTGCGCCCACCCAGGGAGCGGAGACCGTCAGCTCCAGCAGGAGCACCTGTGCCCACCTCGGGGGATGAGACCCTCGGCTCCAGCAGGAGCAGCTGCGCCCACCTCGGGGGAGGAGACCCTCGGCTCCAGCAGGAGCAGCTGCGCCCACCCAGGGAGAGGAGACCCTCGGCTCCAGCAGGAGCAGCTGCGCCCACCCAGGGAGCGGAGATGATTGGCTCCAGCAGGAGCAGCTGCGCCCACCCAGGGAGCGGAGACGATTGGCTCCAGCAGGAGCAGCTGCGCCCACCCAGGGAGAGGAGACCCTCGGCTCCAGCAGGAGCAGCTGCGTCCACCTCGGGGGAGGAGACTCTCGGCTCCAGCAGGAGCAGCTGCGCCCACCCAGGGAGCGGAGACCCTCGGCTCCAGCAGGAGCAGCTGCGCCCACCCAGGGAGAGGAGACCCTCGGCTCCAGCAGGAGCAGCAGCGCCCACCTCGGGAGCGGAGACCCTTGGCTCCAGGAGGAGCAGCTGCGTCCACCTCGGGGGAGGAGACTCTCGGCTCCAGCAGGAGCAGCTGCGCCCACCCAGGGAGCGGAGACCCTCGGCTCCAGCAGGAGCAGCTGCACCCACCTCGGGAGTGGAGACCCTCGGCTCCAGCAGGAGCAGCTGCGCCCACCTCGGGAGCGGAGACCCTCGGCTCCAGCAGGAGCAGCTGCGCCCACCTCGGGAGCGGAGACCCTCGGCTCCAGCAGGAGCAGCTGCGCCCACCCAGGGAGAGGAGACCCTCGGCTCCAGCAGGAGCAGCTGCGCCCACCCAGGGAGAGGAGACCCTCGGCTCCAGCAGGAGCAGCAGCGCCCACCTCGGGAGCGGAGACCCTCGGCTCCAGGAGGAGCAGCAGCGCCCACCCAGGGAGCGGAGACCCTCGGCTCCAGCAGGAGCAGCTGCGCCCACCCAGGGGAGGAGACCCTCGGCTCCAGCAGGAGCAGCTGCGGCCACCCAGGGAGCGGAGACCCTCGGCTCCAGCAGGAGCAGCAGCGCCCACCTCGGGAGCGAGACCCTCGGCTCCAGCAGGAGCAGCTGCGCCCACCTCGGGAGCAGAGACCCTCGGCTCCAGCAGGAGCAGCTGCGCCCACCTCGGGAGCAGAGACCCTCGGCTCCAGCAGGAGCAGCTTTGCCCACCCAGGGAGAGGAAACCCTCGGCTCCAGCAGGAGCAGCTGCGCCCACCTCGGGAGCGGAGACCCTCGGCTCCAGCAGGAGCAGCTGCGCCCACCTTGGGAGCGGAGACCCTCGGCTCCAGCAGGAGAAGCAGCTGCGCCCACCCAGGGAGCGGAGACCCTTGGCTCCAGCAGGAGCAGCTGCGCCCACCCAGGGAGAGGAGACCCTCGGCTCCAGCAGGAGCAGCTGTGCCCACCCAGGGAGAGGAGACCCTTGGCTCCAGCAGGAGCAGCTGCGCCCACCCAGGGAGAGGAGACCCTCGGCTCCAGCAGGAGCAGCTGTGCCCACCCAGGGAGCGGAGACCCTCGGCTCCAGCAGGAGCAGCTGTGCCCACCCAGGGAGAGGAGACCCTCGGCTCCAGCAGGAGCAGCTGCGCCCACCTCGGGAGCGGAGACCCTCGGCTCCAGCAGGAGCAGCTGCGCCCACCCAGGGAGAGGAGACCCTCGGCTCCAGCAGGAGCACCTGTGCCCACCTCGGGGGATGGGACCCTCGGCTCCAGCAGGAGCAGCTACGCCCACCTCGGGGGAGGAGACCCTCGGCTCCAGCAGGAGCAGCTGCGCCCACCCAGGGAGAGGAGACCCTCGGCTCCAGCAGGAGCAGCTGCGCCCACCTCGGGAGCGGAGACCCTCGGCTCCAGCAGGAGCAGCTGCGCCCACCCAGGGAGAGGAGACCCTCGGCTCCAGCAGGAGCAGCTGCGCCCACCCAGTGAGCGGAGACCCTCGGCTCCAGCAGGAGCAGCTGCGCCCACCCAGGGTGAGGAGACCCTCGGCTCCAGTAGGAGCAGCTGCGCCCACCCAGGGAGAGGAGACCCTCGGCTCCAGCAGGAGCAGCTGCGCCCACCGAGGGAGCAGAGACCCTCCACTCCAGCAGGAGCAGCTGTGCCCACCCAGGGAGAGGAGACCCTTGGCTCCAGCAGGAGCAGCTGCGCCCACCCAGGGAGAGGAGACCCTCGGCTCCAGCAGGAGCAGCTGCGCCCACCCAGGGAGCGGAGACCCTCGGCTCCAGCAGGAGCAGCTGCGCCCACCGAGGGAGCAGAGACCCTCCACTCCAGCAGGAGCAGCTGTGCCCACCCAGGGAGAGGAGACCCTTGGCTCCAGCAGGAGCAGCTGCGCCCACCCAGGGAGAGGAGACCCTCGGCTCCAGCAGGAGCAGCTGCGCCCACCCAGGGAGCGGAGACCCTCGGCTCCAGCAGGAGCAGCTGCGCCCACCCAGGGAGAGGAGACCCTTGGCTCCAGCAGGAGCAGCTGCGCCCACCCAGGGAGAGGAGACCCTCGGCTCCAGCAGGAGCAGCTGCGCCCACCCAGGGAGCGGAGACGATTGGCTCCAGCAGGAGCAGCTGCGTCCACCTCGGGGGAGGAGACTCTCGGCTCCAGCAGGAGCAGCTGCGCCCACCCAGGGAGAGGAGACCCTCGGCTCCAGCAGGAGCAGCAGCGCCCACCTCGGGAGCGGAGACCCTCGGCTCCAGGAGGAGCAGCAGTGCCCACCCAGGGAGCGGAGACCCTCGGCTCCAGCAGGAGCAGCTGCGCCCACCCAGGGAGAGGAGACCCTCGGCTCCAGCAGGAGCAGCAGCGCCCACCCAGGGGAGGAGACCCTCGGCTCCAGCAGGAGCAGCTGCGGCCACCCAGGGAGCGGAGACCCTCGGCTCCAGCAGGAGCAGCAGCGCCCACCTCGGGAGCGAGACCCTCGGCTCCAGCAGGAGCAGCTGCGCCCACCCAGGGAGAGGAAACCCTCGGCTCCAGCAGGAGCAGCTGCGCCCACCTCGGGAGCGGAGACCCTCGGCTCCAGCAGGAGCAGCTGCGCCCACCTCGGGAGAGGAGAACCTCGGCTCCAGGAGGAGCAGCTGCGCCCACCCAGGGAGAGGAGACCCTCGGCTCCAGCAGGAGCAGCTGCGCCCACCTCGGGAGCGGAGACCCTCGGCTCCAGGAGGAGCAGCTGCGCCCACCCAGGGAGAGGAGACCCTCGGCTCCAGCAGGAGCAGCTGCGCCCACCTCGGGGGAGGAGACCCTCGGCTCCAGCAGGAGCAGCTGCGCCCACCCAGGGAGCGGAGACCCTCGGCTCCAGCAGGAGCATCTGCGCCCACCTCGGGAGCGAAGACCCTCGGCTCCAGCAGGAGCAGCTGCGCCCACCCAGGGAGAGGAGACCCTCGGCTCCAGCAGGAGCAGCTGCGCCCACCTCGGGAGCGGAGACCCTCGGCTCCAGCAGGAGAAGCCGCTGCGCCCACCCAGGGAGCGGAGACCGTTGGCTCCAGCAGGAGCAGCTGCGCCCACCCAGGGAGAGGAGACCCTCGGCTCCAGCAGGAGCAGCTGTGCCCACCCAGGGAGCGGAGACCCTCGGCTCCAGCAGGAGCAGCTGTGCCCACCCAGGGAGAGGAGACCCTCGGCTCCAGCAGGAGCAGCTGCGCCCACCTCGGGCGAGGAGACCCTCGGCTCCAGCAGGAGCAGCTGCGCCCACCCAGAGGGAGGAGACCCTCGGCTCCAGCAGGAGCAGCTCCGCCCACCCAGGGAGAGGAGACCCCCGGCTCCAGCAGGAGCAGCTGCGCCCACCCAGGGAGCGGAGACCCTCGGCTCCAGCAAGAGCAGCTCCGCCCACCCAGGGAGAGGAGACCCTCGGCTCCAGCAGGAGCAGCTGCGCCCACCCAGGGAGCGGAGACCCTCGGCTCCAGCAGGAGCAGCTGCATCCACCTTGGGGGAGGAGACTCCCGGCTCCAGCAGGAGCAGCTGCGCCCACCCAGGGAGCGGAGACCCCCGGCTCCAGCAGGAGCAGCTGCGCCCACCTCGGGGGAGGAGACCCTCGGCTCCAGCAGGAGCAGCTGCGCCCACCCAGGGAGTGGAGACCCTCGGCTCCAGCAGGAGCAGCTGCGCCCACCCAGGGAGCGGAGACCCTCGGCTCCAGCAGGAGCAGCTGCGCCCACCTCGGGAGCGGAGACCCTCGGCTCCAGCAGGAGCAGCTGCGCCCACCCAGGGAGCGGCGACCCTCGGCTCCAGCAGGAGCAGCTGCGCCCACCCAGGGAGTGGAGACCCTCGGCTCCAGCAGGAGCAGCTGCGCCCACCTCGGGAGAGGAGACCCTCGGCTCCAGCAGGAGCAGCAGCGCCCACCCAGGGAGCGGAGACCCTCGGCTCCAGCAGGAGCAGCAGCGCCCACCTCGGGAGCGGAGACCCTCGGCTCCAGCAGGAGCAGCTGTGCCCACCCAGGGTGAGGAGACCCTCGGCTCCAGCAGGAGCAGCTGCGCCCACCCTGGGAGCGGAGACCCTCGGCTCCAGCAGGAGCAGCTGCGCCCACCTCGGGGGAGGAGACCCTCGGCTCCAGCAGGAGCAGCAGCTGCGCCCACCCAGGGAGCGGAGACCCTCGGCTCCAGCAGGAGCAGCTGCGCCCACCTCGGGGGAGGAGACCCTCGGCTCCAGCAGGAGCAGCTGCGCCCACCCAGGGAGAGGAGACCCTCGGCTCCAGCAGGAGCAGCTGCGCCCACCTCCTGAGCCGAGACCCTCGGCTCCAGCAGGAGCAGCTGCGTCCACCTCGGGGGAGGAGACCCTCGGCTCCAGCAGGAGCAGCTGCGCCCACCTCGGGGGAGGAGACCCTCGGCTCCAGCAGGAGCAGCTGCGCCCACCCAGGGAGCGGAGACCCTCGGATCCAGCAGAAGCAGCTGCGCCCACCCAGGGAGCGGAGACCCTCGGCTCCAGCAGAATCAGCAGCGCCCACCCAGGGAGCAGAGACCCTCGTCTCCAGCAGGAGCAGCTGCGCCCACCTCGGGGGAAGGAGACCCTCGGCTCCAGCAGGAGCAGCTGCGCCCACCCAGGGAGCGGAGACCCTCGGCTCCAGCAGGAGCAGCTGCGCCCACCTCGGGAGCGGAGACCCTCGGCTCCAGCAGGAGCAGCTGCGCCCACCTCGGGGGAGGAGACCCTCAGCTCCAGCAGGAGCAGCTGCGCCCACCTCGGGGGAGGAGACCCTCGGCTCCAGCAGGAGCAGCTGCGCCCACCCAGGGAGAGGAGACCCTCGGCTCCAGCAGGAGCAGCTGCACCCACCCAGGGAGCGGAGACCCTCGGCTCCAGCAGGAGCAGCTGCGCCCACCTCGGGAGAGGAGACCCTCGGCTCCAGCAGGAGCAGCTGTGCCCACCCAGGGAGAGGAGACCCTCGGCTCCAGCAGGAGCAGCTGCACCCACCTCGGGGAGGAGACCCTCGGCTCCAGGAGGAGCAGCTGCGCCCACCCAGGGAGCGGAGACCCTCGGATCCAGCAGGAGCAGCTGCGCCCACCTCGGGCGAGGAGACCCTCGGCTCCAGCAGGAGCAGCTCCGCCCACCCTGGGAGAGGAGACCCTCGGCTCCAGCAGGAGCAGCTGCGCCCACCCAGGGAGTGGAGACCCTCGGCTCCAGCAGGAGCAGCTGCGCCCACCTCGGGAGCAGAGACCCTCGGCTCCAGCAGGAGCAGCTGCGCCCACCCAGGGAGCGGAGACCCTCAGCTCCAGCAGGAGCACCTGTGCCCACCTCGGGGGATGAGACCCTCGGCTCCAGCAGGAGCAGCTGCGCCCACCTCGGGGGAGGAGACCCTCGGCTCCAGCAGGAGCAGCTGCGCCCACCCAGGGAGAGGAGACCCTCGGCTCCAGCAGGAGCAGCTGCGCCCACCCAGGGAGCAGAGATGATTGGCTCCAGCAGGAGCAGCTGCGCCCACCCAGGGAGCGGAGACGATTGGCTCCAGCAGGAGCAGCTGCGCCCACCCAGGGAGAGGAGACCCTCGGCTCCAGCAGGAGCAGCTGCGTCCACCTCGGGGAGGAGACTCTCGGCTCCAGCAGGAGCAGCTGCGCCCACCCAGGGAGCGGAGACCCTCGGCTCCAGCAGGAGCAGCTGCGCCCACCCAGGGAGAGGAGACCCTCGGCTCCAGCAGGAGCAGCAGCGCCCACCTCGGGAGCGGAGACCCTCGGCTCCAGGAGGAGCAGCTGCGTCCACCTCGGGGGAGGAGACTCTCGGCTCCAGCAGGAGCAGCTGCGCCCACCCAGGGAGCGGAGACCCTCGGCTCCAGCAGGAGCAGCTGCACCCACCTCGGGAGCGGAGACCCTCGGCTCCAGCAGGAGCAGCTGCGCCCACCTCGGGAGCGGAGACCCTCGGCTCCAGCAGGAGCAGCTGCGCCCACCTCGGGAGCGGAGACCCTCGGCTCCAGCAGGAGCAGCTGCGCCCACCTCGGGAGCGGAGACCCTCGGCTCCAGCAGGAGCAGCTGCGCCCACCCAGGGAGAGGAGACCCTCGGCTCCAGCAGGAGCAGCTGCGCCCACCCAGGGAGAGGAGACCCTCGGCTCCAGCAGGAGCAGCAGCGCCCACCTCGGGAGCGGAGACCCTCGGCTCCAGGAGGAGCAGCAGCGCCCACCCAGGGAGCGGAGACCCTCGGCTCCAGCAGGAGCAGCTGCGCCCACCCAGGGGAGGAGACCCTCGGCTCCAGCAGGAGCAGCTGCGGCCACCCAGGGAGCGGAGACCCTCGGCTCCAGCAGGAGCAGCAGCGCCCACCTCGGGAGCGAGACCCTCGGCTCCAGCAGGAGCAGCTGCGCCCACCTCGGGAGCAGAGACCCTCGGCTCCAGCAGGAGCAGCTGCGCCCACCTCGGGAGCAGAGACCCTCGGCTCCAGCAGGAGCAGCTGTGCCCACCCAGGGAGAGGAAACCCTCGGCTCCAGCAGGAGCAGCTGCGCCCACCTCGGGAGCGGAGACCCTCGGCTCCAGCAGGAGCAGCTGCGCCCACCTTGGGAGCGGAGACCCTCGGCTCCAGCAGGAGAAGCAGCTGCGCCCACCCAGGGAGCGGAGACCCTTGGCTCCAGCAGGAGCAGCTGCGCCCACCCAGGGAGAGGAGACCCTCGGCTCCAGCAGGAGCAGCTGTGCCCACCCAGGGAGCGGAGACCCTCGGCTCCAGCAGGAGCAGCTGTGCCCACCCAGGGAGAGGAGACCCTCGGCTCCAGCAGGAGCAGCTGCGCCCACCTCGGGAGCGGAGACCCTCGGCTCCAGCAGGAGCAGCTGCGCCCACCCAGGGAGAGGAGACCCTCGGCTCCAGCAGGAGCACCTGTGCCCACCTCGGGGGATGAGACCCTCGGCTCCAGCAGGAGCAGCTACGCCCACCTCGGGGGAGGAGACCCTCGGCTCCAGCAGGAGCAGCTGCGCCCACCCAGGGAGAGGAGACCCTCGGCTCCAGCAGGAGCAGCTGCGCCCACCTCTGGAGCGGAGACCCTCGGCTCCAGCAGGAGCAGCTGCGCCCACCCAGGGAGAGGAGACCCTCGGCTCCAGCAGGAGCAGCTGCGCCCACCCAGTGAGCGGAGACCCTCGGCTCCAGCAGGAGCAGCTGCGCCCACCCAGGGTGAGGAGACCCTCGGCTCCAGTAGGAGCAGCTGCGCCCACCCAGGGAGAGGAGACCCTCGGCTCCAGCAGGAGCAGCTGCGCCCACCCAGGGAGCAGAGACCCTCCACTCCAGCAGGAGCAGCTGTGCCCACCCAGGGAGAGGAGACCCTTGGCTCCAGCAGGAGCAGCTGTGCCCACCCAGGGAGAGGAGACCCTCGGCTCCAGCAGGAGCAGCTGCGCCCACCCAGGGAGCGGAGACCCTCGGCTCCAGCAGGAGCAGCTGCGCCCACCTCGGGGGAGGAGACCCTCGGCTCCAGCAGGAGCAGCTGCACCCACCTCGGGAGAGGAGACCCTCGGCTCCAGCAGGAGCAGCTGCGCCCACCCAGGGAGAGGAGACCCTCGGCTCCAGCAGGAGCAGCTGCGCCCACCCAGGGAGCGGAGACGATTGGCTCCAGCAGGAGCAGCTGCGTCCACCTCGGGGGAGGAGACTCTCGGCTCCAGCAGGAGCAGCTGCGCCCACCCAGGGAGAGGAGACCCTCGGCTCCAGCAGGAGCAGCAGCGCCCACCTCGGGAGCGGAGACCCTCGGCTCCAGGAGGAGCAGCAGCGCCCACCCAGGGAGCGGAGACCCTCGGCTCCAGCAGGAGCAGCTGCGCCCACCCAGGGAGAGGAGACCCTCGGCTCCAGCAGGAGCAGCTGCGGCCACCCAGGGAGCGGAGACCCTCGGCTCCAGCAGGAGCAGCAGCGCCCACCTCGGGAGCGAGACCCTCGGCTCCAGCAGGAGCAGCTGCGCCCACCCAGGGAGAGGAAACCCTCGGCTCCAGCAGGAGCAGCTGCGCCCACCTCGGGAGCGGAGACCCTCGGCTCCAGCAGGAGCAGCTGCGCCCACCTCGGGAGAGGAGACCCTCGGCTCCAGGAGGAGCAGCTGCGCCCACCCAGGGAGAGGAGACCCTCGGCTCCAGCAGGAGCAGCTGCGCCCACCTCGGGAGCGGAGACCCTCGGCTCCAGGAGGAGCAGCTGCGCCCACCCAGGGAGAGGAGACCCTCGGCTCCAGCAGGAGCAGCTGCGCCCACCTCGGGGGAGGAGACCCTCGGCTCCAGCAGGAGCAGCTGCGCCCACCCAGGGAGCGGAGACCCTCGGCTCCAGCAGGAGCATCTGCGCCCACCTCGGGAGCGAAGACCCACGGCTCCAGCAGGAGCAGCTGCGCCCACCCAGGGAGAGGAGACCCTCGGCTCCAGCAGGAGCAGCTGCGCCCACCTCGAGAGCGGAGACCCTCGGCTCCAGCAGGAGAAGCCGCTGCGCCCACCCAGGGAGCGGAGACCCTTGGCTCCAGCAGGAGCAGCTGCGCCCACCCAGGGAGAGGAGACCCTCGGCTCCAGCAGGAGCAGCTGTGCCCACCCAGGGAGCGGAGACCCTCGGCTCCAGCAGGAGCAGCTGTGCCCACCCAGGGAGAGGAGACCCTCGGCTCCAGCAGGAGCAGCTGCGCCCACCTCGGGCGAGGAGACCCTCGGCTCCAGCAGGAGCAGCTGCGCCCACCCAGAGGGAGGAGACCCTCGGCTCCAGCAGGAGCAGCTCCGCCCACCCAGGGAGAGGAGACCCCCGGCTCCAGCAGGAGCAGCTGCGCCCACCCAGGGAGCGGAGACCCTCGGCTCCAGCAAGAGCAGCTCCGCCCACCCAGGGAGAGGAGACCCTCGGCTCCAGCAGGAGCAGCTGCGCCCACCCAGGGAGCGGAGACCCTCGGCTCCAGCAGGAGCAGCTGCATCCACCTTGGGGGAGGAGACTCCCGGCTCCAGCAGGAGCAGCTGCGCCCACCCAGGGAGCGGAGACCCCCGGCTCCAGCAGGAGCAGCTGCGCCCACCTCGGGGGAGGAGACCCTCGGCTCCAGCAGGAGCAGCTGCGCCCACCCAGGGAGCGGAGACCCTCGGCTCCAGCAGGAGCAGCTGCGCCCACCTCGGGAGCGGAGACCCTCGGCTCCAGCAGGAGCAGCTGCGCCCACCCAGGGAGCGGCGACCCTCGGCTCCAGCAGGAGCAGCTGCGCCCACCCAGGGAGTGGAGACCCTCGGCTCCAGCAGGAGCAGCTGCGCCCACCTCGGGAGAGGAGACCCTCGGCTCCAGCAGGAGCAGCAGCGCCCACCCAGGGAGCGGAGACCCTCGGCTCCAGCAGGAGCAGCAGCGCCCACCTCGGGAGCGGAGACCCTCGGCTCCAGCAGGAGCAGCTGTGCCCACCCAGGGTGAGGAGACCCTCGGCTCCAGCAGGAGCAGCTGCGCCCACCCTGGGAGCGGAGACCCTCGGCTCCAGCAGGAGCAGCTGCGCCCACCTCGGGGGAGGAGACCCTCGGCTCCAGCAGGAGCAGCAGCTGCGCCCACCCAGGGAGCGGAGACCCTCGGCTCCAGCAGGAGCAGCTGCGCCCACCTCGGGGGAGGAGACCCTCGGCTCCAGCAGGAGCAGCTGCGCCCACCCAGGGAGAGGAGACCCTCGGCTCCAGCAGGAGCAGCTGCGCCCACCTCCTGAGCCGAGACCCTCGGCTCCAGCAGGAGCAGCTGCGTCCACCTCGGGGGAGGAGACCCTCGGCTCCAGCAGGAGCAGCTGCGCCCACCTCGGGGGAGGAGACCCTCGGCTCCAGCAGGAGCAGCTGCGCCCACCTCGGGGGAGGAGACCCTCGGCTCCAGCAGGAGCAGCTGCGCCCACCCAGGGAGCGGAGACCCTCGGATCCAGCAGAAGCAGCTGCGCCCACCCAGGGAGCGGAGACCCTCGGCTCCAGCAGAATCAGCAGCGCCCACCCAGGGAGCAGAGACCCTCGTCTCCAGCAGGAGCAGCTGCGCCCACCTCGGGGGAAGGAGACCCTCGGCTCCAGCAGGAGCAGCTGCGCCCACCCAGGGAGCGGAGACCCTCGGCTCCAGCAGGAGCAGCTGCGCCCACCTCGGGAGCGGAGACCCTCGGCTCCAGCAGGAGCAGCTGCGCCCACCTCGGGGGAGGAGACCCTCAGCTCCAGCAGGAGCAGCTGCGCCCACCCAGGGAGCGGAGACCCTCGGCTCCAGCAGGAGCAGCTGCGCCCACCTCGGGAGAGGAGATCCTCGGCTCCAGCAGGAGCAGCTGTGCCCACCCAGGGAGAGGAGACCCTCGGCTCCAGCAGGAGCAGCTGCACCCACCTCGGGGGAGGAGACCCTCGGCTCCAGGAGGAGCAGCTGCGCCCACCCAGGGAGCGGAGACGCTCGGATCCAGCAGGAGCAGCTGCGCCCACCTCGGGGGAGGAGACCCTCGGCTCCAGCAGGAGCAGCTCCGCCGACCCAGGGAGCGGAGACCCTCGGCTCCAGCAAGAGCAGCTCCGACCACCCAGGGAGAGGAGACCCTCGGCTCCAGCAGGAGCAGCTGCGCCCACCCAGGGAGCGGAGACCCTCGGCTCCAGCAGGAGCAGCTGCGTCCACCTCGGGGGAGGAGACCCACGGCTCCAGCAGGAGCAGCTGCGCCCACCCAGGGAGCAGAGACCCTCGGCTCCAGCAGGAGCAGCTGCGTCCACCTCGGGGGAGGAGACCCTCGGCTCCAGCAGGAGCTGCTGCGCCCACCCAGGGAGAGAAGACCCTCGGCTCCAGCAGGAGCAGCTGCGCCCACCCAGGGAGCGGAGACCCTCGGCTCCAGCAGGAGCAGCTGCGCCCACCTCGGGAGCGGAGACCCTCGGCTCCAGCAGGAACAGCTCCGCCCACCCAGGGAGCGGAGACCCTCGGCTCCAGCAAGAGCAGCTCCGCCCACCCAGGGAGAAGAGACCCTCGGCTCCAGCAGGAGCAGCTGCGCCCACCTCGGGGGAGGAGACCCTCGGCTCCAGCAGGAGGAGCTGCGTCCACCCAGGGAGCGGAGACCTTCGGCTCCAGCAGGAGCAGCTGCGCCCACCCAGGGAGAGGAGACCCTCGGCTCCAGCAGGAGCAGTTGCGCCCACCCAGGGAGAGGAGACCCTCGGCTCCAGCAGGAGCAGCTGCGCCCACCTCGGGAGCGGAGACCCTCGGCTCCAGCAGGATCAGCTGCGCCCACCCAGGGAGAGGAGCCCCTCAGCTCCAGCAGGAGCAGCTGCGCCCACCCAGGGAGAGGAGACCCTCGGCTCCAGCAGGATCAGCAGCACCCACCTCGGGAGCGAGACCCTCGGCTCCAGCAGGAGCAGCTGCGCCCACCCAGGGAGCGGAGACCCTCAGCTCCAGCAGGAGCAGCTGCGCCCACCTCGGGAGCAGAGACCCTCGGCTCCAGCAGGAGCAGCTGCGCCCACCCAGGGAGAAGAGACCCTCGGCTCCAGCAGGAGCAGCTGTGCCCACCCAGGAAGCGGAGACCCTCGGCTCCAGCAGGAGCAGCTGCGCCCACCCAGGGAGAGGAGACCCTCGGCTCCAGCAGGAACAGCTGCGCCCACCTCGGGGGAGGAGACCCTCGGTTCCAGCAGGAGCAGCTGCGCCCACCTCCTGAGCCGAGACCCTCGGCTCCAGCAGGAGCAGCTGCGTCCACCTCGGGGGAGGAGACCCTCGGCTCCAGCAGGAGCAGCTGCGCCCACCTCGGGGGAGGAGACCCTCGGCTCCAGCAGGAGCAGCTGCGCCCACCTCGGGGGAGGAGACCCTCGGCTCCAGCAGGAGCAGCTGCGCCCACCCAGGGAGAGGAGACCCTCGGCTCCAGCAGGAGCAGCTGCGCCCACCCAGGGAGAGGAGACCCTCGGCTCCAGCAGGAGCAGCAGCGCCCACCTCGGGAGCGGAGACCCTCGGCTCCAGGAGGAGCAGCAGCGCCCACCCAGGGAGCGGAGACCCTCGGCTCCAGCAGGAGCAGCTGCGCCCACCCAGGGGAGGAGACCCTCGGCTCCAGCAGGAGCAGCTGCGGCCACCCAGGGAGCGGAGACCCTCGGCTCCAGCAGGAGCAGCAGCGCCCACCTCGGGAGCGAGACCCTCGGCTCCAGCAGGAGCAGCTGCGCCCACCTCGGGAGCAGAGACCCTCGGCTCCAGCAGGAGCAGCTGCGCCCACCTCGGGAGCAGAGACCCTCGGCTCCAGCAGGAGCAGCTGTGCCCACCCAGGGAGAGGAAACCCTCGGCTCCAGCAGGAGCAGCTGCGCCCACCTCGGGAGCGGAGACCCTCGGCTCCAGCAGGAGCAGCTGCGCCCACCTTGGGAGCGGAGACCCTCGGCTCCAGCAGGAGAAGCAGCTGCGCCCACCCAGGGAGCGGAGACCCTTGGCTCCAGCAGGAGCAGCTGCGCCCACCCAGGGAGAGGAGACCCTCGGCTCCAGCAGGAGCAGCTGTGCCCACCCAGGGAGCGGAGACCCTCGGCTCCAGCTGGAGCAGCTGTGCCCACCCAGGGAGAGGAGACCCTCGGCTCCAGCAGGAGCAGCTGCGCCCACCTCGGGAGCGGAGACCCTCGGCTCCAGCAGGAGCAGCTGCGCCCACCCAGGGAGAGGAGACCCTCGGCTCCAGCAGGAGCACCTGTGCCCACCTCGGGGGATGAGACCCTCGGCTCCAGCAGGAGCAGCTACGCCCACCTCGGGGGAGGAGACCCTCGGCTCCAGCAGGAGCAGCTGCGCCCACCCAGGGAGAGGAGACCCTCGGCTCCAGCAGGAGCAGCTGCGCCCACCTCTGGAGCGGAGACCCTCGGCTCCAGCAGGAGCAGCTGCGCCCACCCAGGGAGAGGAGACCCTCGGCTCCAGCAGGAGCAGCTGCGCCCACCCAGTGAGCGGAGACCCTCGGCTCCAGCAGGAGCAGCTGCGCCCACCCAGAGGGAGGAGACCCTCGGCTCCAGCAGGAGCAGCTCCGCCCACCCAGGGAGAGGAGACCCCCGGCTCCAGCAGGAGCAGCTGCGCCCACCCAGGGAGCGGAGACCCTCGGCTCCAGCAAGAGCAGCTCCGCCCACCCAGGGAGAGGAGACCCTCGGCTCCAGCAGGAGCAGCTGCGCCCACCCAGGGAGCGGAGACCCTCGGCTCCAGCAGGAGCAGCTGCATCCACCTTGGGGGAGGAGACTCCCGGCTCCAGCAGGAGCAGCTGCGCCCACCCAGGGAGCGGAGACCCCCGGCTCCAGCAGGAGCAGCTGCGCCCACCTCGGGGGAGGAGACCCTCGGCTCCAGCAGGAGCAGCTGCGCCCACCCAGGGAGCGGAGACCCTCGGCTCCAGCAGGAGCAGCTGCGCCCACCCAGGGAGCGGAGACCCTCGGCTCCAGCAGGAGCAGCTGCGCCCACCTCGGGAGCGGAGACCCTCGGCTCCAGCAGGAGCAGCTGCGCCCACCCAGGGAGCGGCGACCCTCGGCTCCAGCAGGAGCAGCTGCGCCCACCCAGGGAGTGGAGACCCTCGGCTCCAGCAGGAGCAGCTGCGCCCACCTCGGGAGAGGAGACCCTCGGCTCCAGCAGGAGCAGCAGCGCCCACCCAGGGAGCGGAGACCCTCGGCTCCAGCAGGAGCAGCAGCGCCCACCTCGGGAGCGGAGACCCTCGGCTCCAGCAGGAGCAGCTGTGCCCACCCAGGGTGAGGAGACCCTCGGCTCCAGCAGGAGCAGCTGCGCCCACCCTGGGAGCGGAGACCCTCGGCTCCAGCAGGAGCAGCTGCGCCCACCTCGGGGGAGGAGACCCTCGGCTCCAGCAGGAGCAGCAGCTGCGCCCACCCAGGGAGCGGAGACCCTCGGCTCCAGCAGGAGCAGCTGCGCCCACCTCGGGGGAGGAGACCCTCGGCTCCAGCAGGAGCAGCTGCGCCCACCCAGGGAGAGGAGACCCTCGGCTCCAGCAGGAGCAGCTGCGCCCACCTCCTGAGCCGAGACCCTCGGCTCCAGCAGGAGCAGCTGCGTCCACCTCGGGGGAGGAGACCCTCGGCTCCAGCAGGAGCAGCTGCGCCCACCTCGGGGGAGGAGACCCTCGGCTCCAGCAGGAGCAGCTGCGCCCACCTCGGGGGAGGAGACCCTCGGCTCCAGCAGGAGCAGCTGCGCCCACCCAGGGAGCGGAGACCCTCGGATCCAGCAGAAGCAGCTGCGCCCACCCAGGGAGCGGAGACCCTCGGCTCCAGCAGAATCAGCAGCGCCCACCCAGGGAGCAGAGACCCTCGTCTCCAGCAGGAGCAGCTGCGCCCACCTCGGGGGAAGGAGACCCTCGGCTCCAGCAGGAGCAGCTGCGCCCACCCAGGGAGCGGAGACCCTCGGCTCCAGCAGGAGCAGCTGCGCCCACCTCGGGAGCGGAGACCCTCGGCTCCAGCAGGAGCAGCTGCGCCCACCTCGGGGGAGGAGACCCTCAGCTCCAGCAGGAGCAGCTGCGCCCACCCAGGGAGCGGAGACCCTCGGCTCCAGCAGGAGCAGCTGCGCCCACCTCGGGAGAGGAGATCCTCGGCTCCAGCAGGAGCAGCTGTGCCCACCCAGGGAGAGGAGACCCTTGGCTCCAGCAGGAGCAGCTGCACCCACCTCGGGGGAGGAGACCCTCGGCTCCAGGAGGAGCAGCTGCGCCCACCCAGGGAGCGGAGACGCTCGGATCCAGCAGGAGCAGCTGCGCCCACCTCGGGGGAGGAGACCCTCGGCTCCAGCAGGAGCAGCTCCGCCGACCCAGGGAGCGGAGACCCTCGGCTCCAGCAAGAGCAGCTCCGACCACCCAGGGAGAGGAGACCCTCGGCTCCAGCAGGAGCAGCTGCGCCCACCCAGGGAGCGGAGACCCTCGGCTCCAGCAGGAGCAGCTGCGTCCACCTCGGGGGAGGAGACCCACGGCTCCAGCAGGAGCAGCTGCGCCCACCCAGGGAGCAGAGACCCTCGGCTCCAGCAGGAGCAGCTGCGTCCACCTCGGGGGAGGAGACCCTCGGCTCCAGCAGGAGCTGCTGCGCCCACCCAGGGAGAGAAGACCCTCGGCTCCAGCAGGAGCAGCTGCGCCCACCCAGGGAGCGGAGACCCTCGGCTCCAGCAGGAGCAGCTGCGCCCACCTCGGGAGCGGAGACCCTCGGCTCCAGCAGGAGCAGCTCCGCCCACCCAGGGAGCGGAGACCCTCGGCTCCAGCAAGAGCAGCTCCGCCCACCCAGGGAGAAGAGACCCTCGGCTCCAGCAGGAGCAGCTGCGCCCACCTCGGGGGAGGAGACCCTCGGCTCCAGCAGGAGGAGCTGCGTCCACCCAGGGAGCGGAGACCTTCGGCTCCAGCAGGAGCAGCTGCGCCCACCCAGGGAGAGGAGACCCTCGGCTCCAGCAGGAGCAGTTGCGCCCACCCAGGGAGAGGAGACCCTCGGCTCCAGCAGGAGCAGCTGCGCCCACCTCGGGAGCGGAGACCCTCGGCTCCAGCAGGATCAGCTGCGCCCACCCAGGGAGAGGAGCCCCTCAGCTCCAGCAGGAGCAGCTGCGCCCACCCAGGGAGAGGAGACCCTCGGCTCCAGCAGGATCAGCAGCGCCCACCTCGGGAGCGAGACCCTCGGCTCCAGCAGGAGCAGCTGCGCCCACCCAGGGAGCGGAGACCCTCAGCTCCAGCAGGAGCAGCTGCGCCCACCTCGGGAGCAGAGACCCTCGGCTCCAGCAGGAGCAGCTGCGCCCACCCAGGGAGAAGAGACCCTCGGCTCCAGCAGGAGCAGCTGTGCCCACCCAGGAAGCGGAGACCCTCGGCTCCAGCAGGAGCAGCTGCGCCCACCCAGGGAGAGGAGACCCTCGGCTCCAGCAGGAACAGCTGCGCCCACCTCGGGGGAGGAGACCCTCGGCTCCAGCAGGAGCAGCTGCGCCCACCTCCTGAGCCGAGACCCTCGGCTCCAGCAGGAGCAGCTGCGTCCACCTCGGGGGAGGAGACCCTCGGCTCCAGCAGGAGCAGCTGCGCCCACCTCGGGGGAGGAGACCCTCGGCTCCAGCAGGAGCAGCTGCGCCCACCTCGGGGGAGGAGACCCTCGGCTCCAGCAGGAGCAGCTGCACCCACCCAGGGAGCGGAGACCCTCGGCTCCAGCAGGAGCAGCTGCGCCCACCTCGGGAGAGGAGACCCTCGGCTCCAGCAGGAGCAGCTGTGCCCACCCAGGGAGAGGAGACCCTCGGCTCCAGCAGGAGCAGCTGCACCCACCTCGGGGGAGGAGACCCTCGGCTCCAGGAGGAGCAGCTGCGCCCACCCAGGGAGCGGAGACCCTCGGATCCAGCAGGAGCAGCTGCGCCCACCCAGGGAGCGGAGACCCTCGGCTCCAGCAGGAGCAGCTGCGCCCACCTCGGGGGAGGAGACCCTCGGCTCCAGCAGGAGCAGCTCCGCCCACCCAGGGAGCGGAGACCCTCGGCTCCAGCAAGAGCAGCTCCGCCCACCCAGGGAGAGGAGACCCTCGGCTCCAGCAGGAGCAGCTGCGCCCACCCAGGGAGCGGAGACCCTCGGCTCCAGCAGGAGCAGCTGCGTCCACCTCGGGGGAGGAGACCCACAGCTCCAGCAGGAGCAGCTGCGCCCACCCAGGGAGCGGAGACCCTCGGCTCTAGCAGGAGCAGCTGCTCCCACCTCGGGGGAGGAGACCCTCGGCTCCAGCAGGAGGAGCTGCGTCCACCCAGGGAGCGGAGACCCTCGGCTCCAGCAGGATCAGCTGCGCCCACCCAGGGAGAGGAGCCCCTCAGCTCCAGCAGGAGCAGCTGCGCCCACTCAGGGCGAGGAGACCCTCGGCTCCAGCAGGAGCAGCTGTGCCCACCCAGGGAGCGGAGACCCTCAGCTCCAGCAGGAGCAGCTGCGTCCACCTCGGGGGAGGAGACCCTCGGCTCCAGCAGGAGCAGCTGCTCCCACCTCGGGGGAGGAGACCCTCGGCTCCAGCAGGAGCAGCTGCGCCCACCTCGGGGGAGGAGACCCTCGGCTCCAGCAGGAGCAGCTGTGCCCACTCAGGGAGAGGAGACCCTCGGCTCCAGCAGGAGCAGCTGTGCCCACCCAGGGAGCGGAGACCCTCAGCTCCAGCAGGAGCAGCTGCGTCCACCTCGGGGGAGGAGACCCTCGGCTCCAGCAGGAGCAGCTGCTCCCACCTCGGGGGAGGAGACCCTCGGCTCCAGCAGGAGCAGCTGCGCCCACCTCGGGGGAGGAGACCCTCGGCTCCAGCAGGAGCAGCTGTGCCCACCCAGGGAGAGGAGACCCTCGGCTCCAGCAGGAGCAGCTGCACCCACCTCGGGGGAGGAGACCCTCGGCTCCAGGAGGAGCAGCTGCGCCAACCCAGGGAGCGGAGACCCTCGGATCCAGCAGGAGCAGCTGCGCCCACCTCGGGGGAGGAGACCCTCGGCTCCAGCAGGAGCAGCTGCGCCCACCTCGGGGGAGGAGACCCTCGGCTCCAGCAGGAGCAGCTCCGCCCACCCAGGGAGCGGAGACCCTCGGCTCCAGCAAGAGCAGCTCCGCCCACCCAGGGAGAGGAGACCCTCGGCTCCAGCAGGAGCAGCTGCGCCCACCCAGGGAGCGGAGACCCTCGGCTCCAGCAGGAGCAGCTGCGTCCACCTCGGGGAGGAGACCCACGGCTCCAGCAGGAGCAGCTGCGCCCACCCAGGGAGCGGAGACCCTCGGCTCCAGCAGGAGCAGCTGCGTCCACCTCGGGGGAGGAGACCCTCGGCTCCAGCAGGAGCAGCTGCGCCCACCCAGGGAGAGAAGACCCTCGGCTCCAGCAGGAGCAGCTGCGCCCACCCAGGGAGAGGAGACCCTCGGCTCCAGCAGGAGCAGCTGCGCCCACCTCGGGGGAGGAGACCCTCGGCTCCAGCAGGAGCAGCTGCGCCCACCTCGGGGGAGGAGCCCCTCGGCTCCAGCAGGAGCAGCTGCGCCCACCCAGGGAGAGGAGACCCTCGGCTCCAGCAGGAGCAGCTGCGCCCACCTCGGGGGAGGAGCTCCTCGGCTCCAGCAGGAGCAGCTGCGCCCACCTCGGGGGAGGAGACCCTCGGTTCCAGCAGGAGCAGCTGCGCCCACCTCGGGGGAGGAGACCCTCGGCTCCAGCAGGAGCAGCTGCGCCCACCCAGGGAGCAGAGACCCTCGGCTCCAGCAGGAGCAGCTCCGCCCACCCAGGGAGAGGAGACCCTCAGCTCCAGCAGGAGCAGCTGCGCCCACCCAGGGAGCGGAGCCCCTCGGCTCCAGCAGGAGCAGCTGCGCCCACCCAGGAGAGAAGACCCTCGGCTCCAGCAGGAGCAGCTGCGCCCACCTCGGGAGAGGAGACCCTCGGCTCCAGCAGGAGCAGCTGTGCCCACCCAGGGTGAGGAGACCCTCGGCTCCAGCAGGAGCAGCTGCGCCCACCCTGGGAGCGGAGACCCTCGGCTCCAGCAGGAGCAGCTGCGCCCACGGCGGGGAGGAGACCCTCGGCTCCAGCAGGAGCAGCTCCGCCCACCCAGGGAGAGGAGACCCTCGGCTCCAGCAGGAGCAGCTGCGCCCACCTCGGGAGCGGAGACCCTCGGCTCCAGCAGGAGCAGCTGCGCCCACCTCGGGGGAGGAGACCCTCGGCTCCAGCAGGAGCAGCTGCGCCCACCCAGGGAGCGGAGACCCTCGGCTCCAGCAGGAGCAGCTGCGCCCACCTCGGGAGCGGAGACCCTCAGCTCCAGCAGGAGCAGCTGCGCCCACCCAGGGAGAGGAGACCCTCGGCTCCAGCAGGAGCAGCTGCGCCCACCCAGGGAGCAGAGACCCTCGGCTCCAGCAGGAGCAGCTGCGCCCACCCAGGGAGAGGAGACCCTCGGCTCCAGCAGGAGCAGCTGCGCCCACCTCGGGAGCGGAGACCCTCGGCTCCAGCAGGAGCAGCTGCGCCCACCCAGGGAGAGGAGACCCTCGGCTCCAGCAGGAGCAGCTCCGCCCACCCAGGGAGCGGAGACCTTCGGCTCCAGCTGGAGCAGCTGCGCCCACCCAGGGAGCGGAGACGCTCGGCTCCAGCAGGAGCAGCTGCGCCCACCCAGGGAGCGGAGACCCTCGGCTCCAGCAGGAGCAGCTGCGCCCACCTCGGGAGCGGAGACCCTCGGCTCCAGCAGGAGCAGCTGCGCCCACCTCGGGGGAGGAGACCCTCGGCTCCAGCAGGAGCAGCTGCGCCCACCTCGGGGGAGGAGACCCTCGGCTCCAGCAGGAGCAGCTGCGCCCACCTCGGGGGAGGAGCCCCTCGGCTCCAGCAGGAAGAAGCAGCAGCGCTCCGAGCAGAGCTGCTGCTAGAAAAGCACGCTTTACAGATGGGTGATGTTTAAACAGCCTTGAATGTTTATCTGCCTGGGTATGTTATTTTACACACATAAACAGCCTTGAATCCCTTACCTCTTGGAGACAGGAGAGGGAATAATTAACGAAATGAGCTGATTCCTTGCTCGGCCATCTCCTACTGATCGCTAAACATATACCTATTACGTGTCTCCTTAAATTACTCATTCTTTGCCTAAGATATAGCTATTATCTTGGGAGACCTTTCACCCCTCATATGCAGGAAATGCCTCCAGATGGGGAGTTATTTTATGAAACACAATTAAAAAGTGATTTACAGTAAAAGCGTTATTGGAATTTTATTTGAGTGTATGTACGCTATATGCAGGGCTCAAGTCCTAAAAAAAGAAGTGGGGGGACTCTCCAATTTAGGTGGTGTTACAGGAAGTGACATCACGGCAGGAAGTGACATTACAGCAGGAAGTGACACCACAACAGGAAGTGACACCACAACAGGAAGTGACATCACGGCAGGAAGTGACATCACGGCAGGAAGTGACATGACATGTGAGGCAGATCTATCATTTGCACATATTGCAAGATTTAACAATTGAAGCTGCTCAGTACTTAAGCCTGTGACTGGTATTGCAGTGGATTGATTGTTATATAATAACTGCCAGCTTAAATAGCTAAAACTTGACAGACAGCAAAGTATGAGTTTGCGTCAATCAGTGAAATAAATATGAAAATGTACAGTTTGGCAACCTCATTTATGTGCAAATCTCCCCATGCCTAACAAATAAATGAATGTGTCATTGTGTAACGTAACTGGTGCTCATGTAAAGGGCTCTGATACCTGATACCTTCGGGTCAAGTTCATGCTATATAAAGCTCTCGAAAAAGAAATGTCAAGGCATATTGACTATGACAGTGCTTGCTCTGCTGTGTGTGTTAATATTAACAGCGGTTCTGTCGGGTGTGAACCTGATTGCTTCAGAGCATGTACACATGTTTCAATCTATATTCAGGCATAATTATATTACTTATTATGACTGTTAGACCAAGTTATAGAGTGCAAATCCAAACAAAAGAGAGGGTCAATAAACGTTTTAATCATTGATTTTTTTTTTCATTCATGACTTGGTTTTCACTGAATTTTCATTGAGACCCTCCAATTATGCATAGAAATTAATCACAATCTACCGTGCATTCATTTAAGTGAAAACGTGACATATCGTGAAAACATTGTGACTGGGTGACATAATAATATGTGAATTATATACATGTAAGTGAAGGATATGGGAAGGAAGGAATTTTTGGGAAATCACGGGGGCCAGTCTATAATTTAATGGTTATTGAATCCAGCGTGCCATATTAATTGGCTGTGATGTTGGATTCTGTTAGCTGGTCCTCTAATGTTTTTTGTCGACGTTTCGACCCTGTTGACGCCTTAATTGTCGGTCTCTGGCGGGTCTTCTTCAGGACGGGGGAAGGGTGGTGATGTTGCGCCTCTGTTCCCTTTGTTATTTGAACACCACGGAACTACGTTGATTATGGTCTCCTCTAGGATGATGAATCCCCGTAGCATTCAAGATTGCACCTCCGGTGGTTAGTTTGGATCGACGTTTCTTATTCCGTACGTTTACATAGTGGTACCCAGACCGTCTATCAATTCCAGTCAGCGATCATAAAAGACGGGTATTTCTCATTAATTAGTTCCCTCTGTTATGTCCAGATCGTCCTTCAATTAATTACGGCGATCCGTGGTTAGTGGTCTTGCTTTCTATACCGGGATTCTGTTTGGGTAATCGTCTGTGACTGTTCAGCTTACAAACGCGGGCCCCAAGTGACCGAAGTGACCGCTGTGTGTGGCAGCTCTTAGAAACACTGTGGAAAGGAAAGACCATTGGCAGCAACTCATGTGGCCATTGTCTACATCTACTGAAGGCCACACTTATCATGGCTGTCATTCTAGCATTCCTTTGTTCATGTTCTCTGTGAATCTGCATAAGCGGAAAAAACACTTTTTTACCATGGGATTTGTTTCAATGTTTTGATTTTGTTTGTTAGCAAACGATTTCAAATGTTTTATTTTGCTTGATTTTTTGTTCGTAATATGAGGAAAAAAACATCTGTATGTGCCATTTCCTCATATTGACTTGTGAGGAGGACAGTCATTTGCAGTTAATCCAATTTAGCCTGAATTTGCCAAATACCCTCACTTGCCTACAGAGGTGTGACATTTTCATCTCATGTAATCAATACTTATAGTACCTTTAATTGTTAGCACTTGAATTCTGGTCGAGTTTAAAAAGCATTTCAATCAGTGATTATGCCCAAAATATTTTGCTTACAAACAGCTTCACAATTCCCTGTCATTCTAATTCTTACCAGTTTTGCGTGACCTACACTTGACTTCACTATCCTGTGTGCTTTTCAGTGTTATTATGAGTGAAATATATTTTTTTATGAAAAGTGACTTGATGTACTGAGTGAAACCACGGGTAATCTATGTTTCATTTACCGTTTATGCCTCTCTGTCCTGCTGCATGTTTCACTGCTCCCTGTCCCATCCTGCGTGTCAGTAGCTCCCTGTCCCAGTGCACGAGCCAGTATCTCTCTGTCCTGCTGCGTGTTTCACTGTTCCCTGTCCCAGCCTCCCTGTCCCAGTGCACGAGCCAGTATCTCTCTGTCCTGCTGCGTGTTTCACTGCTCCCTGTCCCTTCCTGCGTGTCAGTAGCTCCCTGTCCCAGTGCACGAGCCACTATCTCTCTGTCCTGCTGCGTGTTTCACTGTTCCCTGTCCCATCCTGTGTGTCAGTGGCTCCCTGTCCCAGTGCACGAGCCAGTATCTCTCTGTCCTGCTGCGTGTTTCACTGTTCCCTGTCCCATCCTGCATGTCATTAGCTCTCTGTCCCAGCGCACGAGCCAGTATCTCTCTGTCCTGCTGCGTGTTTCACTGTTCCCTGTCCCATCCTGCGTGTCAGTGGCTCCCTGTCCCAGTGCACGAGCCAGTATCTCTCTGTCCTGCTGCGTGTTTCACTGTTCCCTGTCCCAGCCTGCGTGTCAGTAGCTCCCTGTCCCAGTGCACGAACCAGTATCTCTCTGTCCTGCTGCGTGTTTCACTGTTCCCTGTCCCAGCCTCCCTGTCCCAGTGCACGAGCCAGTATCTCTCTGTCCTGCTGCGTGTTTCACTGATCCCTGTCCCATCCTGCATGTCATTAGCTCTCTGTCCCAGCGCACGAGCCAGTATCTCTCTGTCCTGCTGCGTGCTTCACTGTTCCCTGTCCCAGCCTCCCTGTCCCAGTGCGCGAGCCAGTGTCTTCCCATCCGAATATGCAAGTCAGTGCTTCCTTGTGAATCTGGCAGCACTGACACGGGTGCTGTGGAAGAATCCGACCATCTTAAGGGAAAATGCGCGCATGCGGAATTCCCCTCACAGTGCCAAGTGCCACGCGAACGGAAACCCATGGCATGTGCTGTGCAAAGGCAGGCATCGCAGCACTGCCCGAAGAATCCCCGAGGTCAATTACTGAATAGTGCTGCAGGGCCACTGCCTCAACAGTGCAGCAGGGCCATTAATTGAACAGTGCAGCAGGGCCATTAATTGAACAGTGCAGCATGGTCATTCACTGCATAGTACAGCAGGGCCTTTGACTGAACAGTGCAGCAGGACCATTAACATAATAGTGCAGCAGTTCATTGACTGAATTGTGCAACAGGCCATTGACTGAATAGTGCAGCGGGCCATTTACTGAATACTGCAGCACGTTCATTGACTGAATAGTGCAGCGGGCCATTGACTGAATAGTGCAGCGGGCCATTGACTGAATAGTGCAGCGGGCCATTGACTGAATAGTGCAGCAGGTTCATTGACTGAATTGTGCAACAGGCCCCTAGCGCAGCAGGTTCATTGACTGAATAGTGCAGTGGGCCATTGACTGAATAGTGCAGCGGGCCATTGACTGAATAGTGCAGCAGGTTCCTTGACTGAATTGTGCAACAAGCCCCTAGCGCAGCAGGGCCATTGACTGAATAGCGCAGAAGGGCCATTGACTGAATAGTGCAGCAGGACCATTGAATGAATAGTGCAGCAGGTTCATTGGCTGAATAGTGCAGCAGGTTCATTGACTGAATAGTGCAGCAAGCCATTGACTGAATAGTGCAGCAGGACCATTGACTGAATAGTGCAGCAGGTTCATTGACTGAATAGTGCAGAAGGTTCATTGACTGAATAGTGCAGCAAGCCATTGACTGAATAGTGCAGCAGGACCATTGACTGAATAGTGCAGCAGGTTCATTGACTGAATAGTGCAGCGGGGCCATTGACTGAATAGTGCAGCGGGCCATTGACTGAATAGTGCAGCGGGCCATTGACTGAATGGTGCAGCAGGTTCATTGACTGAATAGTGCAACAGGCCATTGACTGAATAGTACAGCGGGCCATTGACTGAATAGTGCAGCGGGCCATTGACTGAATAGTGCAGCGGGCCATTGACTGAATAGTGCAGCGGGCCATTGACTGAATAGTGCGGCAGGTTCATTGACTGAATTGTGCAACAGGCCCCTAGCGCAGCAGGGCCATTGACTGAATAGTGCAGCGGGGCCATTGACTAAATAGTGCAGCAGGTTCATTGACTGTTTAGTGCAGCAGGGACATTGAATAGCGCAGAAGGGCCATTGACTGAATAGTGCAGCAGGTTCATTGACTGAATAGTGCAGCAGGTTCATTGAATGAATAGTGCAGCAAGGACATTGACTGAATAGCGCAGAAGGGCCATTGACTGAATAGTGCAGCAGGACCATTGACTGAATAGTGCAGCAGGTTCATTGACTGAATAGTGCAGCAGGTTCATTGACTGAATAGTGCAGCAAGCCATTGACTAAATAGTGCAGCAGGACCATTGACTGAATAGTGCAGCAGGTTCATTGACTGAATAGCGCAGAAGGGCCATTGACTGAATAGTGCAGCAGGACCATTGACTGAATAGTGCAGCAGGTTCATTGACTGAATAGTGCAGCAAGGACATTGACTGAATAGCGCAAAAGGGCCATTGACTGAATAGTGCAGCAGGACCATTGACTGAATAGTGCAGCAGGTTCATTGACTGAATAGTGCAGCAGGTTCATTGACTGAATAGTGCAGCAAGCCATTGACTGAATAGTGCAGCAGGACCATTGACTGAATAGTGCAGCAGGTTCATTGACTGAATAGTGCAGAAGGTTCATTGACTGAATAGTGCAGCAAGCCATTGACTGAATAGTGCAGCAGGACGATTGACTGAATAGTGCAGCAGGTTCATTGACTGAATAGTGCAACAGGCCATTGACTGAATAGTGCAGCGGGCCATTGACTGAATAGTGCAGCGGCCCATTGACTGAATAGTGCAGCAGGTTCGTTGACTAAATAGTGCAGCAGGTTCATTGACTGTTTAGTGCAGCGGGCCATTGACTGAATAGTGCAGCGGGCCATTGACTGAATAGTGCAGCGGGCCATTGAATAGCGCAACAGGACCATTGACTGAGTGGCACAGCAGGCAGAAAGGCACAAAAACAAGGGAACATGAGTGGAACAGAGGGTAGAAAGGCACAAAAAACAAGGGAAAAACGAGTGGCACAGTGGGAGAAAGGCACAAAAAATGAGTGGCACAGCGGGCAGAAAGGCACAAAAAACGAGTGGCAAAGCGGGCAGAAAGGTACAAAAAAACGAGTGGCACAGTGGGCAGAAAGGCACAAAAAAAAGAGGGAAACCGAGGGCAGAAAGGCACTAAAACGAGGGGAAAACGAGGGGAACAGGGAGCAGAAGGGCACAAAAAACAAGTGGCACAGCGGGCAGAAAGGCACAAGAAAACAAAGGAAAAAGAGTGGAACAGAGGGTAGAAAAGCAATAAAAACAAGGGAAAGACGAGTGGAACAGAGGGCAGAAAGGCACAAAAAACAAGGGAAAAATGAGGAGAAGAGGAAGCAGAAGGGCACAAAAAAACAAGCATTTGCAATGCAATAGGCCTCGCATTAGGAAAGTTTGAGTTATTTGTCCTGTACATGACACATTTGTTATTTATGTGTTATTTTAGAAAATTGTGAAATTAATAGCTTTGTCATGTACAATGGTAATACTTTTATTTTTTGAAAACGTGACACCTATAGCATTTTTAACGCAACATGTTTTGTATTTACGTGACTTAGAAGTATTGATTTTACAAATAACAATTTTTTTTATAAAAAAAATAATTAATACTTAAATGAAAGTTATTGTAATTTATAATGGCAATAGCTTAAACTTTTGTAAATAACTTTTGTGAAGATTATGTTCAGTGTATTTTATCGTGACTAAACAGATGTGAAATATCAACATTTTTTTGTGACGTTTGTAATAAAGCTTGAAACATTGAGAGAACATATTTGAACCAGTTGTTGAATGTTTGCACAGATTGATACTGTGGTGGCGCTGTGTGATGTTGTGGTGGCGACAAGTGATGCTGTGCGTTCAGTGATGCTGTGGTAGCGCATAGTGATGTTGTGGTGCCACTGCGTGATGCTGTTGTTGTGCGATAGATAGAGTGAGGGCGATAGATAGATGGAGTGAGGGTGATAGATAGATGGAGTGAGGGCGAAAGATAGATAGAGGATATATAGAGTGAGGGCGATAGATAGAGTGAGGGCGATAGATAGAGTGAGGGCGATAGATAGAGTGAGGGCGATAGATAGAGTGAGGGCGATAGATAGAGTGAGGGCGATAGATAGAGTGGGGGCGATAGATAGAGTGGGGGCCATAGATAGAGTGGGGGCCATAGATAGAGTGGGGGCCATAGAGTGAGGGCGATAGATAGATGTGTGTGGTTGTGTGTGTGTGGTTGTATGTGTGTTGTTGTATGTGTGTGCGTGCATGGTTGTATGTATGCGAGTGTGCGGTTACAGAAGGATGTATGTGGAAGAGAGCAGCAGATCAGCATATTATAAGAGAACAGGGAGTTAAAGAAGGATGCGTGTTGAAGAGATCAGCTGTTCAGCACAGGAGAAGAGAACAGGCAGTTAGAGAAGTTGGCGGTGGAAGGGAACAGCAGATCAGCACGGGAGAAGAGAACAGGGTTATGAAGAAGGGGGCGGGGTGGAAGAGAGCAGCAGATCAGGATGGGAGACATAACAGGGAGATAAAGAAGGCGGCGGGTGGAAGAGAGCAGCAGATCAGCACAGGAGCAGAGAAAAGAACAGGGAGTTAGAGAAGTAGGCGGTGGAAGAGAACAGGGTTTTGGAGAAGGGGACAGGGTGGAAGAGAGCAGCAGATCAGGATGGGAGAACAGAACAGGGTGTTAAAGAAGGAGGCGGGTGGAAGAGAACAGCAGACCAGCACAGGAGAAGAGAACATGAAGTTAAATAAGGAGGTGGGTGGAAGAGAACAACATATTAGCACAGGAGAAGAGAACAGTGAGTTAGAGAAGGGGCGGGGAGAAAGAGAACAGAAGTTTAGCACAGGAGAAGAGAAAAGGGAGTTAGAGAAGGAGGCGGGTGAAAGAGAACAGCAGATCAGCACTGGAGAAGAGAACAGGGAGTTAAATAAGGAGGCGGGGTGAAAGAGAACTGCAGTTTAACACAGGAGAAGAGAAAAGGGAATTAGAGAAGAAGGCATGTGAAAGAGAACAGCAGATCAGCACAGGTGAAGAGAAGAGACCAGGGAGTTAAAGAAGGAGGTGGGGTGGAAGAGAGCAGCAGATCAGCACGGGAGAAGAGACCAGGGAGTTAAAGACTGAGGCGGGTGGAAGAGAGTAGCAGATCAGCACAGGAGAAGAGAAGAGAACTGGGAGCTAGAGAAGAAGGCAGTTGGAAGAGAGCATCAGTTTAGCTCGGGAGAAGAGAAGAGACTAGGAAGTTGGAGAAGGAGGTGGGTGGCAGAGAGCAGCATAACATCACAGAAGAAGAGAACATGGAGTTAACGAAGGAGGCGGGGTGGAAGAGAGCAGCAGATCAGCACAGGATAAGAGAACATGGAGTTAAAAAGGATGCAGGGTGGAAGAGAACAGCAGATCGGCACAGGAGAAGAGAACAGGGAGTTGGAGAAAGAGGCGGGTGAAAGAGAACAGCAATTTAGCACAGGAGAAGAAAACAGTGCTTTAGAGAAGGCGGCAGAGGGGAAGAGAGCAGCAGATTAGCAGAGGGCTAAAAGAAGAGAACAGGGAGTTAGAGAATGAGGCGGTGTAATAGAGCAGTAGATCAGCACGGGAGAATAGAAGAGAACAGGGGATTAGAGAAGGAGGTGGGTGGATGAGAGCCGCAGATCAGCACAGAAGAGAACAGGGAGTTAGAGAAGGAGGCGGGGTGGAAGAGAGCATCAGATCAGCACAGCCTAAAAGAACAGGAAGTTACAGAAGGAGGTGGGTGGGAGAGAGCAGTAGATTAGCACAGGCGAAGAGAACATGGAGTTAAAGAAGGAGGTGGTGTTGAAGAGAGCAGCAGATCAGCTCTGGAGAAGAGAAGTGAACAATGAGTTAGAGAAGTAGTTGGGTGGTAGAGAGCAGCAGATCAGCACAGGAAAATAGAACAGGGAGTTTGAGAAAGAGGCGAGTGGAAGAGAACAGCAGATTAGCACAGGAGAAGAAAACAGGGAGTTAAAGAAGGAAGCGGGTTGGAAGAGAGCAGCAGATCAGCACATGAGAAGAGAAGAGAACATGGAGTTATTGAAGGAGGCAGCGTGGAAGAGTCAGCAGTTCTGCACGGGAGAAGAGAAGAGAACAGGGACTTAGAGAAGGAGTTTGTTGAACGAGAGGAACAGATCAGCACAGCAGAAGAGAACAGAGAGTTAGAGAAGGAGGTGGGGTGGAGGAGAGCAGCAGATCAGCACAGGAGAAGAGAATAGAATAGGGAGGTGGAGAAGGAGGTGTGGTGAAAGTGAGCATCAGATCAGCAGAAGTTAACAGGGAGTTAAAATGCAATGCAATATGTTTCTCATTTCGAAAGTTTGAGCTATTGCTATTGTAAATGACCAATTTTATTTTAATGTTTTGTTGTGGAAAATAGTGAAAATAATTGCTTTGTCATTTACAACGCTAATAATTATAACTTTTGCAAATGTGACACCTATAGCATTTGTAATGCAATATGTGTTGTATTTATGTGAATTACATGTATTGATATTACAAACACTGGTTTGAATTTGGAGGGTGGAGGGTGGACTTGGAGGGTGGACTTGGAGGGTGGAGGGTGGACTTGGAGGGCGGAGGGTGGACTTGGAGGGCGGAGGGTGGACTTGGAGGGTGGAGGGTGGACTTGGAGGGCGGAGGGTGGACTTGGAGGGTGGACTTGGAGGGTGGACTTGGAGGGTGGAAGAGGAGGGTGGAGGGTGGACTTGGAGGGTGGACTTGGGGGGTGCAGGGTGGACTTGGGGGGTGCAGGGTGGACTTGGAGGGTGGAGGGTGGAAGGTGGACTTGGAGGGTGGAGGGTGGACTTCAAGGGTGGAGGATGGACTTGGAGGGTGGACTTGGAGGGTGGAGGGTGGACTTGGAGGGTGGACTTGGAGGGTGGAGGGTGGACTTGGAGGGTGGACTTGGAGGGTGGAGGGTGGGCTTGGAGGGTGGACTTGGAGGGTGGAGGGTGGACTTGGAGGGTGGAGGGTGGACTTGGAGGGTGGACTTGGAGGGTGGAGGGTGGACTTGGAGGGTGGACTTTGAGGGTGGACTTGGAGGGTGGAGGGTGGACTTGGAGGGTGGACGGTGGATTTGGAAGGTGGGCGGTGGACTTGGAGGGTGGACTTGGAGGGTGGACTTGGAGGGTGGAGGGTGGACTTGGATGGTGAACTTGGAGGGTGGAGGGTGGACTTGGATGGTGAACTTGGAGGGTGGACTTGGAAGGTGGACTTGGAGGGTGAACTTGGAGGGTGGACATGGAGGGTGGACTTGGAAGGTGGAGTTGGAAGGTGGACTTGGAGGGTGAACTTGGAGGGTGGACATGGAGGGTGGACTTGGAAGGTGGATTTGGAGGGTGGAGTTAGGGGGTGGAGTTAGGGGGTGGAGCGTCTTGTACATGATTGATTCATTGTTTACTTTCCTGAATAACCTCAATTACGGAATAATGGAGAACTGCTTTTGTGCCCTTCTAGTAGCTAACAGTGTGATATTTTGCATCTGGGCCCGGTGGGCCGATAATTTTCATTGTACAATGAGCGCAGACATCGTGAGATGTTTTCATGTTAAGAGATGTATGCTAATGGGGTGAACAAGCAGTACATTTTCTGTTAGAATATATTTAAGAACGTTCTTGTCACGTGTTTCCAGAATATTCAGCTTTGAAAACAATTTTAAGTATATATTGCAAGAACATTAAAAATATAAGGGTCCATCAAGATAGTTTAGTTCTGATTCGAGAACCAGGGAGTCAAAATTAGAAGTAGTCGGTTGTACGGCGTAGCAGGTTTTAAGCATTTGTGCACACAGGAAGATGCGTCAAGACACCTGTAACCGCCCAGCAGCTCAAAGGCAGAGTCTGGGAGTGGCAAAATAAAATCGACAACTGTTTTCTTTTTGTACATTCCTTCACAGCCCTCACAATTTTTTTTTTACGACTGATGATGCACGATAGGTCGTACAGAACCCAGCTGTGGTAGTGCAGACATTTGTTTGTGTCTGCACACATCATGGGTGTGTTCATGTGTCTGTGTATCAAACGGCCAGGGAGGAAGTGTGAGGTGCAACTGTATGGGTGCAAGAGAGGACAGATGGGGTGCTCACTGTAAAATGTGGGCATGCAGGGCTTAGATGACCGTGTGCCGTAAGGAGGGGGAGGCTTGGAGAGCGCAGGTGAGTGACCCCGGGTCCCAGAGAGCATGCACCGGGCACGCAGGACGTGGCTACGTGGGCGAACTGTAGACGTGCAGCCCTCCTCTCACCTGAGGTGATTGACAGCAGCAGACATGAAATGAGCGCAGAACTCACCTGAGGTGGTGCAGAGTACCGGCGATGAGGGGATTAAGTAAAATGAGTGTGCAGCGTGGCTACATGTACAGCTGAGGGTATGAAGAGCCAGGCTCGGGTGAGGTGGCAGTTGGGTGAGTGAGAGCGAGGCATGAATGACGGAGCGTCGAGAAGGAAGGGCACGGACCCCATGGCGGAGGCACCGTAGAGAGCAGCCGAGCGCACGCACAGCCCGCCTCTGAGTTATGATAAGCACAGATGAAGGCAGAAGAGCATTTCTGAAGTCTGAGGGAACCCGGATAACTGCCGAGGGCACTTGGAGCCCTGCAGAGGGAGATTTGAATATTTACGAGGGTGAACAAGGAGCGACTAGGAATGAGCAAGATGAAATCGCTGTTCTTGCAGAGGCCGCCTCGCCCTCCCGAAGGGGGGGCGAGGCTCAGGGGCCGGCGCCATAACCCTCGCCGTGCCCCAAGGGGACAAACCGGTTCAGGGCGCTTTGCAAGCGCCCTGAAGCAAAAGAGCGGAGGCATCCTCCTCCCGCCAAAATCTGGTGACCAGCGGATGGCGCCAAATGGCGACCAATGGGCGGACACCGCGGCGTTCGAACCCCCCAATCAGGGGGGGGCATCACCTGAACCCCAGGTACACGGAAGAGGGCGCCAGGAAGCGACCAACGGGAGCAAGCCGCGATGTTCGAACCCACCAATCAGGGGGCATCACCTGAACCCCAGGTTGGCGGAATTGGGGATATAAGCCGCCACTCGCCCAGGTGGCTCCCATCTTCGGGGAGCAGGGCGAGTGGCGCACCGACGGAAGATCTGCTGAAAGAAGAAGGCGAGGCTCTGCTCAGGAGGACCAGCTGACGACCATCGAGGGGCATCGGTGCGCCGGAAAGAATCACGGGAAGACCGCTTCAAGCCCGGTAGGCCTCCGCGGTATTCAGCCTCCCCAGCGCGCATTGTGCCGCTCGGAGGGAGGTGAGAACCACAACGTCGGACGAGAGGCCGGAGCAATCTGCGTGGGCAGGAAAGGCCTGGACGGGCACTGCACGCCTCAAGCCTGCTGTTCGGCAGCGCAAAGAGCGATCGAGGCAGCTCCTATTCGGAAAATCACCGTTCCGGCCGGGGGCAGGAACAGCTAGAGCGCGGCAGGCCGGCAGAGCGGCGGAAAGCCCTCAGCCCAAAGCGGGGAACCCAGCACGGGAAATGGCCGAGGGTCAGCCGGAAGAGGTCACCGAACTCCTGAAACGAATCCGCGAGGTATCGGCAATACACGGCGATGAGTGGTTGATGCCACACCGGGAGCGGTCCGGCGGCGCCGGCCCAGACCCGCAAAGAACCGACGAAACGGCCCTTCCTGCGCCCAAGAAACACAAGATCACGCCGCCAAAGAAGAATTCAAGGAAGAAGCCTCCACGGAAGGAACAACCGAGCGGGGGCTCAGCACCGAGGACGAGGGACCTTGACGACGCTAACAACAGCATGGCAAATGGTGAGCATATTGCGAGCATGTTGAAGGAATGCCTTAGGTCTTTGTCAGCACAGGAGGGGACAGTTCGGGGGGTAACAAGGTCAGAAGCGCAGCGCGCAGAGAAAACGGCAGGGCTGCCATGGCACCTACTCGACCCAGGCCAAGCGCGTCAGGAAAGAATACAGGGACAGGGGGCACAAACAGGGCTAGGAGAGCAGGGGTCACCGGTAGCAGCATGGGGATACAGTGCCAATACGGGCCTCACTCAACCAGAGGGTTCGGTCACGGACCCCTACACCAGGCCATCCCCCGGCCCGGCGTCGCTGACCACGAAGGCCACTGGGCTAGCCTGCCTTATCCCTCTGCCAGTCAAAGAGAGGATATGGCGAAAAGAATTCATAGATATTTTCTCCCTGCTCGAGATTCAGCTTGACGGCTTGGATCTGACCACCTGTGACAAGAGGGACGAGGATAAAAGGGAAAGGCGCGGTGCGAGAAAGGAAAGAAATTTTGACAACTGGCTAGATGCTTTCAGAATCATGGCCTGTATTATAGTAGAGAAATTCCCACACTGCGCTGCGGATTTGTGGCTTTACGAGGCTAATATCCATTGGGCACAAAGGCAATTCCCCGGGGACGCGTGGCTGGAGTATGACAAAGGTTTCAGACTCAAGATGCAGCGCCACCCCGAGATGGAATGGAATGAAGAAGATGTATCTGGTTTTATTCACAAGATGCTAATGGCGAAGGAAGCGAGGGTATGGGCAGGGAAAGGCGACCAGTCCTTTCGGGGCCCGCACCACAAAGAGAAGGGAAGAACATTTCACAGATCAAAACATAGCACAGGGAAGCCCTCGTCCCCCAATGGGGGCGCGGCCATCTGCTGGAAGTACGAGGCCGGTGATTGCTCTTGGGGCGCCGCATGTAAATTTTCACACATATGCTCAAGCTGCGGAGGAGGGCACCCAGCTGCGGCCTGTCGGAGCAAACGCGAGTCCAAAAAAGATAAGAAGGATAGGAGCAAAAAACGGTAGCAGTGAGGAAACAGGCGGGGTCCTGAGTGACATTCGAGATTGCCAGCTGGCCAGAACCCCAATCATTACACAGCAGCTGCGCAGATTAGCTAATAAATACCCGAACAGGACCGACGCCACAGTCTTACTGAGGGGATTCGAGGAGGGCTTCGTAATACCTTTTAGGGGCCCGCTACCCCGAGAAGGGGCCAAAAACCTGAAGTCAGCACAACAACAACCCGAGGTGGTGAGAACAAAACTGGATAAGGAGAAGGCCCTAGGCAGGATTGAGGGCCCCCTCCCCGCACAGCTGCACAAGAGGATAGTGGTTTCCCCGCTGGGCGTGGTCCCCAAGAAGGAACCTGGACAATTCAGGCTCATACACCACCTCTCATTCCCCGAAGGGTCCTCCGTGAACGATGGGATCGCTCCCGAGGCTTGCTCGGTGGGATATGCGTCCGTGGATGACGCAATTGACCTAGTAAAGGCAGCAGGAAAGGGGGCATTGATGGCCAAAGCGGACATCGAATCCGCTTTTCGCCTCTTACCGGTACACCCATCCAGTTTCCATCTCCTGGGGTTCCAGTGGAACGGGGACGTGTTTATTGACAAGGCTATGCCCATGGGTTGTGCCATCTCGTGCGCATATTTTGAGCAATTTGCCACATTTCTGGAATGGGCAGTACACGACCGACACCCGGCGGGCGGAAAACTGCACTACTTAGACGATTTTCTGTTTACTGGCCCCGCGGGTTCTAGCATATGCGGGGACACCCTGGCCGCTTTTGAGGAAGTAGCCAGGAGACTTGGGGTCCCCCTGGCGCCCGAAAAGACAACGGGCCCGTCGACAAAACTCACGTTCCTGGGCATTGAGCTAGACTCCATTGCAGGGACAGCGAGCCTCCCCCCAGAGAAAGTGGAGGATTTCAGGGGTGAGGTCAAAGGGTTGTGCGGCCGTAACAAGGCCACACTCCGCGAGCTACAAAGTCTAATTGGAAAACTCAATTTCGCGTCCAGGGTCATTCCCGCGGGAAAGGTTTTTGCACGGCGCCTGACGCAGCTGACATCTGGCATCAGGCACAAACACCACCGCATCCGACTGGGAGCCGGGGTGAAGCAGGACCTACTCATATGGGGGGATTTCCTCACACATTTCAACGGCATCCTGATTTGGAGAGAGGGTTGGGTGACAGCTAGGCAACTAGCCTTGTTCACGGATGCCGCAGGGAGCTTGGGTTTCGGCGCGATACTGGGAAACCGATGGTGCGCAGGCCAATGGCCAGAAAGATGGCACAGGCGTGGCACCACGGGGAATATCACATTCCTAGAGCTATTCCCAATAGTAGTGGCACTAACGATATGGAAACAGGAGCTAAGAAACATGAAGCTGACCCTCTGGTCGGATAACAAAGGGGTAGTGCAGGCCATCAACAGAGGCGCAGCTAGGTGCCCTGACACGTTGAGGCTAATGCGTCAGTTGATTAAATTGCAGCTGGAGGGGAACCTGGAGCTGAAAGCACGACACGTGCCAGGAGCGGAGAACACGGCGGCGGACGCCTTGTCTCGCTTCCAGATGAAGCAATTCAGAGAGCTCGTGCCAGGGGCGGACAGGGAGATGACCCCTTTTCCAGCATACCTGTGGGACCTGGGGGGATAGACTTGTCTAGACTGATACACCAGTCCCTCACCCCCGAGGCAACTAGAAGATACAAAAAATATGCCTCCACTGTACTGAGAATTGGGGGCATGCAATCATTCGGTGATAAGACACAGACACAGACAGCAGTGGAAAAATTCATCCAGTGGGCATTTGATAACAAAAAGAGCAGGTCATGGGCTCAAGCTCACCTGGCGGCCATGGCACATTTTGCAAAAATCTACACAGGGGGGGACCCCACAACATCCTGGTATGTCAAAACAGCATTAAAGGGGTGGAGAAGAGCAGAGGGGGTGAGAGCAGACTCCAGGCGCCCCATTGATTTCAAGAAACTGGGACAGTTATTAGAGGCCCTGGTGAAGGTGACAAACAGCAGTTTTGAACTTAAACTTTTCAGGGCAGCGTTTACAACAGCATTCTTTGGCGCATTCCGCATCAGTGAACTGGTGGCACCTAGCAGGCAGGGTGCTGCGCACCGGTGCCTCCAAGCCACGGATGTCAAACCCCTGGGGGGCATGGTGGAAATGACACTAAGAAAATCGAAAACGGATAAGTCAGGAAAGGGGGCGATCATTCGTCTACGGTGCATCCCAGAGTCCAGCGTGTGTGCGGTATGCTGCCTGGTTAAATACATGGTAGCACGACCGGCAGGCGAGGGACCACTTTTCAAGCACCAAAATGGCAGCAATTTGAGCAAGTTCCAGTTCACAGCCGTGATGCGCCAGGGCCTAGCGAGAGCCGGGCTACAGCCGGAGATCTTTGCCTCGCACTCTTTCAGAATCGGCGCAGCCACCTCGGCATCGCAGCATGGCATGCCAGAGGAGGGGATCAGAGCTGTGGGCAGGTGGCGCTCACAAGCTTACAAAACGTATGTGCGCCCACACCTGATGTAAAACTGAAACAGTTGATAATCGGTGCGCAGCAGGCCACCTTATGTACGTCCTCTTCTTTTTTCCAGGGAGCCGCCCGCGGCTGGTATGGGTGGTGGGTCACTCCTTCGTGGCCAGGATGGAACGCTGGTGGCAAAAAACAGGGCACAAGGCACAGAACAGACCCAGGGCAACTTGCATCCGCTGGATGGGGCAGCCAGGGATGAAGTGGAACCAGCTACCCGCAGTACTGGACGAGTTACTGGAGGACTCGGCATGGCACCCGGACGTGCTGCTCATACACCTCGGGGGGAATGACCTGGCCCAGATGGGGCGCAGGGCATTGGGGCTGGCCATCCAGTCGGATCTCACCAGGGCGGCCACGCGGTTCGGGGACACGACAATTGTATGGTCCGAGATGATCAGCAGGAAACATTGGAGAGGCGCTGAATCCAACAAGGCGGTGGACAACGCCAGGAGGAAGCTGAACACCGCGATGCACAAATTTTGCCAGATCAATGGCCTGGACTCCATCAGACACGGTCTGATACACCCGGGACGTCCAGAACTGTATGGACCGGACGGGGTCCATCTCTCCGCCAGTGGTATGAGGGTCTTCTGGGACAACCTATGGGGAGCACTGGCCCTCACAGGTTGCAGATAAAAAAAAAAATAAATAAAAAAAAACAATCCTTACCGGAGGAGGGGGAGCCGCAGGAAGACGTGCGCCCCCCTGCGGCGTGGCGGAAGTTGGTGCAAGGATTGGCTAAAAAGACACACCGACGGGCGGTGTGCAGGATGGGGGCCACTCACTTTGGGATGCCGCACGGCAGAGTGAGGTGGCCGCGCCAAGGAGGGGAGTAGCAAAAGGAGACGGCGCTCGCAGCCCAGACCCCGCTGGACGGCAGGGCACAAAAAGGTAGCGAGCTGGGGGCCTAACTCCACGGACAGAAGCTACCCTCCACGACACGCAGAGGGCGTGGGCGCTCAACCAAAAAGGGTGGTCCCGAAAATAACCAAGAAAGAGGACTACCAGGAACTAACGAAAGGAACTGAACTGGTTTTAGGGGTGCCATTTACGAACTGACAAATATCACAAGAGCAGCGGCCCAGCAGCGGGCCAGGATTTGTTATGTTATGACATGTATGATTTATGACCCATCTAGGGCAGTTCGCAAATGACAAATGTTAAACCAGTAGAATTTATAATATTAATAAATCTGCGGCCAACAACGACCACAACCATCCACGTATTGTTGGCTGAGAATCTTTGGGGGGGCCGGGAGGCGGGCAAAGGGGGATGGGCTTATGTTGTGCACGGTATGGGGCAGTGCGAGGGTTATTGCAGAGGCCGCCTCGCCCTCCCGAAGGGGGGGCGAGGCTCAGGGGCCGGCGCCATAACCCTCGCCGTGCCCCAAGGGGACAAACCGGTTCAGGGCGCTTTGCAAGCGCCCTGAAGCAAAAGAGCGGAGGCATCCTCCTCCCGCCAAAATCTGGTGACCAGCGGATGGCGCCAAATGGCGACCAATGGGCGGACACCGCGGCGTTCGAACCCCCCAATCAGGGGGGGGCATCACCTGAACCCCAGGTACACGGAAGAGGGCGCCAGGAAGCGACCAACGGGAGCAAGCCGCGATGTTCGAACCCACCAATCAGGGGGCATCACCTGAACCCCAGGTTGGAGGAATTGGGGATATAAGCCGCCACTCGCCCAGGTGGCTCCCATCTTCGGGGAGCAGGGCGAGTGGCGCACCGACGGAAGATCTGCTGAAACCCACCCACCCACACCTAAGGAACAGCAGCGTCGCAGGGCTGGTCAGTGGCAAGGGTGTTTGGGGAAGTTGGTGCAAGGATTGGCTAAAAAGACACACCGACGGGCGGTGGGCAGGATGGGGGCCACTCACTTTGGGATGCCGCACGGCAGAGTGAGGTGGCCGCGCCAAGGAGGGGAGTAGCAAAAGGAGACGGCGCTCGCAGCCCAGACCCCGCTGGACGGCAGGGCACAAAAAGGTAGCGAGCTGGGGGCCTAACTCCACGGACAGAAGCTACCCTCCACGACACGCAGAGGGCGTGGGCGCTCAACCAAAAAGGGTGGTCCCGAAAATAACCAAGAAAGAGGACTACCAGGAACTAACGAAAGGAACTGAACTGGTTTTAGGGGTGCCATTTACGAACTGACAAATATCACAAGAGCAGCGGCCCAGCAGCGGGCCAGGATTTGTTATGTTATGACATGTATGATTTATGACCCATCTAGGGCAGTTCGCAAATGACAAATGTTAAACCAGTAGAATTTATAATATTAATAAATCTGCGGCCAACAACGACCACAACCATCCACGTATTGTTGGCTGAGAATCTTTGGGGGGGCCGGGAGGCGGGCAAAGGGGGATGGGCTTATGTTGTGCACGGTATGGGGCAGTGCGAGGGTTATTGAAAGGTGCAGCTAGGGATGTGGGCAGAGCTCCAGAACATGTGGCAAGACACAGGCGTAGTGGGGCAAAGCATTGAGGAAGGCACACTGAGGTGTTGAGCAGCAAATAAAACAAGCCTAACAAGCTCTTAGCATTGCTGTGGGGGGCGGGACGGGAGCGCATTGGTGGGGGAGCAGCAGCCTTTGATGTGCGAGCGAGTTTGAGAAGTGAGGCGCACGCTGGCGAAGCGTCACGGTTGATTACCTCACATGCATTGGGGACAATCCTTGCTGGTTTCAAGAGTTGTTTTGAGTACAATACTCTCGAAGAACAACGCATGCGCGTTGGTTCTACGAGACCTAATGAGTACTACAGCGGGCAGAAAAGCACAAACAAGCATTGGAAATGCAATAGGTCTCGCATTAGAAAAGCTGGAGCTATTGGTTTTGTAAATGACAATTTTTTTGTAATGTGTTGGTCTTGAAAATAGCAAAATTAATAGCTTTGTCATTTACATTGCCAATACTTTAAACTTTTTCAAATGTGACACCTATAGCATTTGTAATGCAACATGTTTTGTATGTACGTGACTTAGATGTATTCATCTAATAAAAGAACGAGTCTGTTCAAATTCAGCTACGTACTTGCTATAACGAGTAAAATAATGGGTGTTGCACCTTACACCGTGCTGTGGTTCAAACACATGGGCTGGGTGCAGGGATCGGCCGCACACTTCCATTTCCATTCGTCTTGAGAACGTGATGCTTGCATGCAGTTTCAGCGCCCACGTTTTAACTCTAGCAGCATTAGCGCGCTAGTGATTGCATCCAAACAAAACACCCCCAATTCCGTAACTTGTAAGGTACAAAAATAATGTTATTAAAACAAACTGGAAAACGATTGTTAGTTGCAGTTTAGTTATGAACATCCCACATCCGTGTGTATGTAACTCATGCTGCACTTGGGCATGCTGTGGTGGGAGGCGGGAGGGGTCTGACGGCACTGCCGATGGCGCTGGTGCAGGCTGTGGTGGGATGCGGGAGGGGTCTGCAGGCACTGCCGATGGCGCTGGGGCAGGCTGTGGTGGGAGGCGGGAGGGGTCTGCAGGCACTGCCGATGGCGCTGGTGCAGGCTGTGGTGGGAGGCGGGAGGGGTCTGCAGGCACTGCTGATGGCGCTGGTGCAGGCTGTGGTGGGAGGCGGGAGGGGTCTGCAGTGCGCCCTTCAGCAGTAAATTTACATTAACATACACGTTCGTTTTAAAACAGGAAAGTGTTATATTTTGAAAAAACATCAGGGCCACAATAAAGCCGGTATTGCTTACGAAAATCGGAAGTCATCTTCCTAAATCGGTCTAGGGACATACACGGAACAGACACGTGTACAGAAACTGTTCTGGAGACAATTAGCAGCAAACAAAACAAGTAATGACTAGAAAGAGGAGGAGTGATGGACACGGGGGAGGATGGGTGAAGTAGCAGTGAGAGACAGCATGGGTGTGTACTATGCGTTTCACATAAATGAGGTCAAAATTATTAAGTACACTTAGTAAAATGGAAATCGCGTGTGTTTATCTGTGAAGTGATGAGGGAGGGAGAGAGAGTGAGATACATTCTATGCTATTATCTAATGTGCGTTGTGGAATTTAGAATTGTGAGACTTGGGATTTGGGACCAAAATCCTGGCTGATTGAGCAGCAGTGAAACTTTACCACTGAGTTTAATATGTTAATTCCGATTTTGATGCAAAAAAGCATTGCTTTCAATCAAGTGCGCAGCTTATGTTTATAATAAAGTTGTACATTTTGTCTTCGACCTCCACTCCACCTTTGTACTGTATTACTTTTGCTGAAACTCCCAAACGGGTTCAATACAAAAACTATGTATGCCACGTGAAGAATACGCAAATTTCTTTTTCATTTTACACTGTTGAAAACGTCTCTGAAGTGGTTCTGCTTGTTACATACACGTTTGTGAACGCTTTTTGTTGCCAACATGCAGAATTAAATGGAAAAAGGCATAGTGTTCCATGGCGACCGCAATAATGGAAGTTGGAGTGCAGCAGCTGTGAAGCGAGATCAACGTTGATCAAATAAAGCAAAACGTGTTCAGTTGTGGGAAGTGCTGAAAACGCAGCCAAGCTAAAAATACCAAAAACTGATGAAAATAAAAGAAAGGCCCATAATACTTCCAATGCGGCCGCAATGATGAAATAAAATTAAGCAGGATTCCATGAACCGTGTGCAGCGCTTGTTCCCAATTTGAAAATGCAACAGTCCAATGAGGTTTAAAACAAGCATTGACCGCGAAAAGCTTATAGTAATGTGAAAAAAAAGGAGAAACACGAGAGACGGCCTGCGGCCGTCAAAGTGAAAGTACGGCCGGCGGAGGAGAAATGCGACACGGCGGGAGGGGGCGGAGCGGGGAGAGCGGCATGAGGGTGTGAAGCAGCAGGGGCCTGAGACGCGGCCGCCTTTGATGTGGTAATGCGAGGCAAGCGGCTGGTGGCATTGTGCACGCGCTTTCACATGCACTGCAAGAAATCGCCTGGGAATCGCCTGATCTCGGTAAGCTCTGTTTAAGCCACTATATATCGAGCTCCCGCTCAATGCGCATGCGCATTGAGATAGGTCGCTCGACCTAAAAAAACGAGTGGCACAGTGGGAGAAAGGCACAAAAAACGAGTGGCGCAGCGGGCAGAAAGGCACAAAAAACGAGTGGCACAGCAGACAGAAAGGCACAAAAAACGATGGACAAACGAGTGGCACAGAGGGCAGAAACGCACAAAAAACAAAGGAAAAACGAGGGGAACAAAGGGCAGAAAGGCACAAAAAAACAAGGGAAAAACGAGTGGAGCCATTAAACTTACACTTACCTTAAAAGTGAAACTGTCACCAAGCCAAAAATGGTTTCCTAGGTGACGGTGTAGATGGTAGATGCAGGAAGGGAAGTCTCCAGCAGGCGAGGCCAGGCAAGGACTGAGAACCGCGTCGATATCCGGATCCGGTCAAAAAGTAAAGGAGCCAGAGCAAGAAAGGCCCGAAAAATAAAGGGCATGGCGCACAAGGGCGGGATTGCTGAGGTGCAGAAACACCCATCCATCCAGTGACGTCTGCAAGGTTAAGAAGGTGATTAGCATGCAGTCCGAGGCTTCACCTGGAAATGCGTGTTTCGCTCGGTGCGCGCTGTGTGCGCTTCATGGCATTTTGAAGGAGCCGGGTGGACGGCGTTTTAATAAGTAAGCAGGGGGGACGGCGTCCCTCCTGGCAAATAAGTGGGGGGACGCCGTCTACCCGCGTGGTACCCCGACTCGAGCCCTGGCTATATGTGTGTTGTGACTTGTGAGCATATATTTGTGTGTGTGTGTGTCTGCGAAAAAGCATTTATGCCTTTGTGTCACTTTCATTGTGTGCTGTGGAGGGCCGCATGTCTTATATCCTCATACTTTAATTCAAGCACCTGCCTCCGCTTGTTTCTGCAAGTGTCTGTGCCTGTGCATTTGTCTTAAATGGCACTTTTCTGTGTGTTTGCATGTGTGCATGTTTGTGGGTGCATATGTGAGGGCATTCATTAGGTGGATGTGTGTGTGTTTGGGCACTTGCATGCTTTTGTTTTGTTTGTGTGAGTGTATGAGTGTGTGCCCTTGACTTAAATGGCATGTCTCTGTGTTCATGTTTGTGTTTGCATGCAATGTGAGTGCGTGTGTTGTTGTGTGTGTGCGCCTCGTGTACAGAGTTGGTTGCTGTTATGTATCCTTAAAAGTTAAGATATAAGGGGGAGATGTATCATCCGTTTTTTTAGTCGCAAACGCTGCGATTCGCAAAAAAGCAGCGTTTGCGACTAAAAATTCGGAAAATGCGATGTATGATTGAAATCGCATTGCAAAATTAAGGAATCGCAAAATTTGCAATTCACTAATTTTGCGTCAGCATTTAAGGAATCGCATATTGCGATTCCTTAAAAAATGCTATGTATGAAGCACCCAAGTTGTGCGATTTCTAATTAAGAAATTGCAATTTACCACCAACTTGAAGTTGGTGGTAAATTGCGATTTCTTTCACAAATACACTTTTTGCCATTTGTTGAAGGTGCCATGTGGCGCACATACATGCGGGCATGTATGTGCGCCATATGCACACACATGTAAATTTCAGGGGTGCATCAGGATGTCCTTATGACACTCTTGCACCCTTGAAATTATTCTCAATTTGCGATTCTCAAATTGTGAATTGCAAATTGAGAATAACTTCACATTCATTCCTATGGGCCTCCTGGCCCATAGAAATGAATGGAAAAGTATTCCTTAATTGCGAATTCGCAATTTGCAATTCGCAATTAAGGAATATTAAGAAATCGCTAATAAATTGCGATTTTTTTAGATACATACCATTTTGCAATTCTCAAATAGCGATTCTCAAAAAATCGCTATTTGAGAATCGCAAATAGGTTTTTTAGATACATATGCCCTTAAGTACCAAATTATATTCTGGACTGCCCAGTTTTGGTAAATAAAAGCAACAACAGTCTATGTATCAACACCCTTATTTGCAATTCTCAAATAGCGATTTTTTAGAAATCGCTATTTGAGAATTGCAAAAAGAGATGTTTGTAAAAAATCGCAATTTTTTAGCGATTTCTTAATTTTCTTTAATTGCGATTAGCAAATTGCAAAATCGCAATTAAGGAATACTTTCCCATTCAATGAGAAATTGCACAACTTGGGTGCTTCATACATAGCATTTAAGGAATCGCAATTTGCGATTCCTTAAATACTTACGCAAAATTAAGGAATCGCAAATATTGTGATTCCTTAATTTTGCGATGCGATTCTAATCATACATCGCATTTTCTGACTTTTTAGTCGCAAACGCTGCTTTTTTGCAAATCGCAGCGTTTGCGACAATAAAAACGGGTGATACATATGCCCCTATGGGTCTTATTTTGAGTTTTAAAATAGATGGAGACATGCAGGTTCCAGCTCTCCTGAAGATTAGCAGTTCCACACAAAACCAAATGAGATGCTTATTAAATGTTTCAAATGTAAATGATTTAGAAGATTTTGTATGAAAAGAGTCGAAGAGGAGAGTTTCCTTTTTATTAACTACTAGCTGTACCCGACCACGCGTTGCTGTGGCTCAATCTGGTTAAATGGAAGAGAAAGAAAAGAGTAAGCGCACATTTCTAATTTGTTTCATTTCACAATGCTTGTGGGTATACAATATGTTTTTGTGACTAATGTCTCTATGCGTCCCTTGTAGTTGTTGCGCAGCAAGCAAATGGATAGGGTCTGTTCGGCTTTTCAATTAAAAACACGCGCGTATTGGACACGCGCGTATTTGAATCCAACATTGTGTATATATAAACATGCGCTAATGTTGCAGAGTGAACCAACTCCTCCCCCTCCCTCCACCCACCTCCCGGTCTGCCATCCTGACACCAACTGTCCACCCTAATATATGTCAATCAATCAATCAATCATCGCATTTATATAGCGCACTACTGTGGAAAATTAGTACGATTTGGTAAACATTATCTGCGCCATCTTGCCTTTTCCCCTGATGCCACACTTTTTGTCATACGCACCCGCCATTTTAGGTGCCTCGATCAGAACCACCCTCTGCACACCACTGGCCCCCAGCACAGCCCTTCGCCCTTACAAGCCCCCACGCACTGGCCACCCCCCCGCTCTCACATGCCTTGGGTCATAAACCCCTCTTCAGCGCAGCTCTGCCTCAGAACCCCATCCTGTTCCCAGCGCGACACCTCCCTTCACTCCTTTCATGGTCCCAGGCCCTTTGATACAAACCCCCTTTCCTGCGTGCCCGTTTGTCTTCCTCGTTCCCAGGCCGCCACCTGGCCCTGCGGACACTGTTTATTGCTCCCCCCCGTACAGTAGGAAGCTTCCCCCATTAAAGGACCCTCAAATTGATCAAAGCCCCCACCCTATGAGATCCGATCAACCCCACACATTCCGTGAATCGGCGGAATGTCCAGCTGCGCGATAATCATCACCTGTTGTTACCGGGGTGGGGACTTCAACTGTAAATGTGTGTGGGAACGGGCCTGAAGGGGAGATTCCGAGGATGTCCTTTCATACTTCAAAGCATTGCAAGAATGTGTTACCTGCAATAAAATTCATAAACTTGTGTATAAGAGGCCAGGCCTCAGAGATGCGGTTAGAGCACCTCGTGACGATACTGGCTGTCCGACCTGATGTGTTCTCCTCCGGAGAGAATAAACCTTGTTTCCTGCCTTCCAGTCTCCAGCGCCTGCCTCTTCATTGATTAATATTTTGTGGGTTAAAGAGGCGATACCGCCGGGCAAATATCGGTTGTCCTTGACCTGTTTTTACAATTGGCGTCCCAAGCGTGGGGCCCATCAGCGACACGTGGATCCAGTGGGAGAGGTCCTGACGACAGAGTGAACGACTGCAACGATCGGGAGAGCTCTTGCCCAATAGACCCTCGTCTGGCAGCCGATCATCCGAACTTCACTGGTTCCGAACAGACCTCTCTCGAGTGATCTACGGTCCTGACTGGGAATCATCAGGAGTGCCGCGAGGAATACGAGGAAAAGAGGACGATCGGGCGCTGGATTCGGAAGATAAGAAACTGTCCATACGGTCCGGGTAAGGTCGTGTAAACACGACGAATTGCGAAATGATTGATTGATTGATCGGAAAATACTAGTATTACTCTTTGTTGACTTGTTTGGAGATTCACTGTCTGCAAACGGAGAAACAATAGGCTCTCTCTCTTTCCAAACAGTGAAGGATAGGTAACGCAGCCATCGTGCCTATCTTTCTCCCCCACTGATTGATTGTTTTGAACTTTCGGGAGATTTCCTTCTCCCACACTGATTAATTGTTTTTGACCCCGAACTACTGTTCGCGGATTGTTTTCTGGAGATTCTCTGTCTGCAAACAGGAAAGAACAGGTTCCTCTTTGCAGATAGTGAAAGGGTAGAGGACGCAGACCTTTTGCGGGCCTACTTATTCTCCCCACTGATTGTTTATTGACTGTTTTGGTTCATGAGGTATTCACTGCCTGCAAACAACGTAGAATAGAAATATTCTGTCTAGTCTTTGCACGCAGTGATAAGATAGGCAGTGCTGACTTTTGTCCTCGTTGCGAGCCGTCATGTCTGTCTTCTCCCCACTGATTGGTAGTTGGTTCAGCCCGGACCGTTTATTAGAGGTGGACCATCTAGCTCCGCTGGAAGGCACCCCTAATAAAGACATGTTCACAAAGTATGGATTAGTTACCATAGCCTATAGTAAGCTGTGGCACAGGTATACCAAAGAAAATCAAGAGAAACAGTGGCCACTGATAGGATCCTTCGATCTTGATAAAATAGAAACGTTAGAAATAGCCCTTTGTAGTAATAAGACAACGCCTATTATGCTCGACAGTCTCGGTATGTGGCGCAAAGAAGCAATGCAACGAAAGAAAAGAGACGAAGTCAGAGTAGGTAAAGGAATATATCGACAGGACAACCCCAAGACACAACGACCCGAAAGTAATCCCCCGACACTACGCACAGGACGACCAGACTTAGGGCAAAACCAATGTGCTTTTTGTAAATATTCCGGGCACTGGAAAGCCCAATGCCCGACTCTACTGAACGAGGGTAGGAGCAGAGGGCCGACAGAAATAACAGGCCGGCAGAAAGGGAAAAGGCGTGAGACAAAGATGAATCAGACTGACACGGACAGGCCAGATAGAACCACCACGTTTGATTATGCCCGATGGCACAGATTTCGCCAGACCGATTTCAGCGACATGTTTGAGTCCTCATAGATCGAACAACGCTAAGACGAGAAACCCAGTCTAGCTCTAAGTTACCCGGTGACGAACCCCGTACTACTGCTACTGTTCCCTAACACAAAAAAAAAAGCCACCCTTTTCGGATAACCTACAGAAACAATACACAGAGTAGTCTCGGACAGATTAGTATACATTCCATTAATGAACTCAAACTTCGAGTGCAATAGGACTGATTACTCTCTGCTGCCCCCCCCACTCTGTAAAAAAGAGAGCAATTACAGGCCTGCATAGACAACCCCCCATTACCCAGACATGCCTGTCCAAACAAAATACCTACCCCCACTCCGGAAGTTCCCGAAATGCCGCAGGTCACCGGTCACGCCCATCCGGAAGGTGAAACACACAGCACGTGTGGGGCGGGGCCTGCTGACAGCCATCGATCGAAAAGATCGCCAGTGGGATGTCCAGGAGGCACCACGGGCCCGGCATGAAATGGCCGTCCCATCCTCTTCTTCGTGGGGTGGCGTCCCCCGGGCCACGAGTAGGGAGGGGGCGGGTGCAGATGACCCCCTCCCTCGTATCTCCTGGTCCGGCCATCGCAAATACCTCCGCTGAAATTAGTACAGGGTGGGCTGGGAGGGAGAGGCGACGCGAACGAGCCTCTCCCACCTCCTCGGATAGGAGGTTTCCCAGCCCCGGTCCGGCCATCACAAATACCTCTGCTGAAATTGGTACAGGGTGGGCTGGGAGGGAGAGGCGACGCGGACGAGCCTCTCCCACCTCCCCGGATAGGAGGTTTCCCAGCCCCCGGCCCGGCGCCGAAATCCTCCAGCCGGGCGGCGCCCATACTTGCGCAGCACCGGACATGCAACGGCGGCGCCCATACTTGCGCAGCACCGGACATGCAACGGCGGCGCCCATACTTCCGCAGCACAGGACATGCACCGCAGGCGGCCATACTTCCGCAGCACAGGACATGGGATGGCGCCGGCCATACTTGCGCAGCACAAGACATACGATGGCCCTCAAGTGTACTTGTGGAGCACGGGATGTGGAGTGGCCTTCATGTATGCCCATGAGAAGGGGCGGCGTGGGGTGCACTGGGAGAGGGAGACGGCGCGAACGAGTCTCCCTCGCCCCCCCAGGTGGGGGCACCAGAGCTGCACCCTAGCCGAATGTCCTGCTCCTACGGCACGGTGTTCCATTTTTTTCACCCCAAAGGGTCTCTTCCACTCTTGCAGACTCGACGAAGGGCGGCTGCTGCAGGGTCTCAAAATGGCGTCTGGGCCCCCTGGAAGGCGGGTCTAGGCCGCTAGAGTAACTTTGACCAGCAATGTAACTCGGACGCTTGCCCACCGGGGCACGAGCCCCCACCTCCGACAGCATCCCCACAGCCTTGAAGATTCTACAAAAGTCCCCGGAGCCCTCGGCCCCTGCAGGCTTCCGGTGAGGAACAACTGCCTTGGTCGCTAACGAAATAACCACGACATAGCCACCCCTTCTGTTAGCACGAGTTTTTTGAACTGCCGAAAAGGACTCTGGTCCAACCGCCGGTTGTGGGAAACATTTTGTCCCTGATGCTACTTCCGGACTAACCCGGCCCCGCCCAAAATGGCACCGGTGTCAATAAGAACTTACGAACACCTCGTAGTGTTTTTTTTTTTAGCTTATAAGACTTGATGTTCTGAGATATGTATATGATCCTTTGTACACTTGACGAAAAAGAGGGAGGGTTCACTCGACGAACATGTAAAAGGACCCCGTTAAAAATGTTGGTTTCAATGTACGATTTATTATGATATTATTGTAACTGATACATAACCTCGCTTGTGACACACGCCCACGGTATGCATTTAGGAAATTTGATTACAACTAGTCTGACTGTGCTTCCAATTATGAAATGAATGCCCCTTGATCCCTCACCTATTGATAGACCTTTTTAGTTTCCTGCAAATGACTAAATAAACCCTTTTAAATGTTTTTAATGCTGCAAAATACCCCCCCTTACTGTACGTGCTTCAGCCACCGCCGTGTCCGGCCAAATACGATTGCACCCTCATATCTACATGCTGAACGATTGTGCAAATAAAGGTTTTCCAAACTATGAACAGGTATTGCATGCTTTTTTAAATGTGGGATCAGCGGGAGAGTTTTTCTGTGCACCCTGTTTTGTTCTCTTTTTAAGGTTATTAGAAGATGGTTGCTCAGCCCCGGATGGAGGATCGAATCTAAGACACGATACTCTGCCTCCAAGTATGCGACTGGCTTAGGAACTAACGCATGGAGAAGGACCTCGACTTCTGAGGACGGGTAAAGTGAAGCGGTGTAAATGATAGAATGTTATAAAGGTACGGCACTCAAAGGCACTAGGGAACAGAGTTGGCCGAAGAGCTGATATGCCTTAGAACATCACAGCGTTGGAAAAAGATTTAAGGACCCCGATAGCTAGATACATCTACCAACTAGATACCTCGCACTAAGTGCCTCTGATTTTTAACGTTTCCCTACACCCGGCCTATAAGGACACACTGCCCCCCCCCCCCTGGCTTCAGAAACCAAGACCCCAGGGATTCTATCCCGAGGAGATAAGACGAGTATGTGGTAAGTAAAGGACTTTCGTGCCCATGCATTTGATATGCTCGAATGTTGTCCTCCTCCCTTCCCCTCTTTTCCTCCCTCTACAGGTTACACTGGAATCATGACTGAGGTATGGTGAAGATCTGAAGCCTCGCCATGTCTGATACATGAAGCGGACTAACGCTGCAAGGTGGCACCTAAGCACGCCCACAAACTGCTCTTGTAACGAAAGAGCCAATAAGTTGTATGATATGATGAAACACGATCACCCCTAATCCGTGTTGCGTGAATGGGCACATGTCACGTATGTCTGAAACTATGAGAAAATGTTTTTATGCGACTGAAGCGTTGACTTAACTAGTCAAAGGACCGAGAGTGCGAGAAGTGCGACACAATGGTGCCTTTTACTCAATGCATGTCCCCTGTACCCAGCCTAATGCTCGTCCGTCCCAAACTGCATGCTTTCGAAATTCTAACAGACCCGTAATGTCTCATGTTGTGTAGTGCGCTGAATAGCCTATCTTAATACACGGCCACTCCCCATGTCGCACGTGTACTATTTAGCCTATTGTTGCACATCTCTCTCTCTCTCTCTCTCTCTCTCTCTCTCTCTCTCTCTCTCTCTCTCTCTCTCTCTCTCTCTCCACACTCTCACTCTTCTGAACAACTAGCACCTAATTGGCAAACCGCCACCCCTGGTGCACCACCCAATTGGCTCCAACTACCGCAAGTATTTGCGCAAATTTGTCTTAAATAAAATCACCTTGATGCCATGTCACTACCTCTCCTTTCTGCTAAATATTGATGAAACCTAGAATTGGCCAAAAGGGAAAGGACAGGTAAGACGACTGAGGTTCCCTAAATCTGACCCGTAATAAGGGAACTACATGTCAGTGGCTTCTATGATAAAAAAAATGCCTCAGATAACGCGACCTTCCCCGTCCCGAATTGTCTCAATACCCAAACAAGTAAAAGTGATCGAAACATCCCCATCTTCCCAGAACACCCCCAGTTTTGTATCAGCTGCCCCGGACGAGAGTTTTAAAAAAATGTCCCTCACCCCCGGTTGTAAGAGATGGGTCGACTTACGACTAACCCAGGCCAGCCGTTGTTCCTAGAGATGATTTGTTGATGAGCAAGCTACAGAGTTTAGAATTCGAGAAATGTCACTGAACGCTTACCAACTGAACTGTGGCCTTCTGCTAGATAACGCCCTCATGACACAAAGCAAGACGATAGTCCCTCACCACAGTTTGCTATGTTCCTAGTTGTTTTCCATAAGACCCCGGTCACCCCAAGGAATGAGTCAGATAGTTATCGCAAGCCCCCGGTTTTTTAATGAAGTAGTCAGGTTATAAGAGACTATGTAGGAATTAGAATGATGGTTGCAAAGTTAAGATTAGACCAAAATGAAGAAATTGTTGCAATAAACCCTGTTAAAAGTAAAATGTTTAGCTGAAAGGTAGGATGCATTGATAGAATGGAAAATTGTTTAGCCTATGTTCGTTCCTCAGAAAGATACCTATCAGACCATGGTGATAGCACGTTGCACTTTTTCGTAAAATATAAAACCCTGGAGAATGGTATAGCTTCGTAAGGCTCGTACTAGGAAAGTGGGTCTCTGCCAGAAGAACTGACGTAACTGTAATAAGCAAAATGCAATGAATAGGTACCAGATCTCGTACCACGACAATGAATGTAACACCAACAAACACCAACGAAATAGTTACGAAGGAAAGTTATAGGAAATCCAGCAAGCCCATCATCAATTATTTATAGGTTGGTTGTGAACCCCAATGTAACGGATGTTTCTCATTTGCTTGGAACTGGGAGAGAAATAGACTTATGTGATTACCTTCCTCTGCCAATTCTCTAAAGACTGTCTTTTCAAACTCATTTAAGGGTACCACTGTCGGAGGAGAGAGAGACCGGATGTGGGAGCACGCGGCCTGACTACAGATCGTGGAACATCTGCGACATTGGCCAAGGCGAGACCGCAACAGTAAGGAGTCGCAGGACGAGGCACTGTTTCCGACAAAATGAGAGGAAAGGGCTGACCTGATGCCCCTGCTCGATGATCAACATGTGCCGAAAAGTCCCAGCTCTCTGAACTCGGTCATGGGCCCACCTACCTAAAATTTTCCGTCCCCCTGGTCTGTTCCCGATCTGGCCCTGCTCCATCCCCTTTTCCTCCGACCTACCCTAAGGACTACTCACACACCCCCTTCTTCCACCTGAACTCTTTGACAATCGACTCAAAAGGACACAGGGCGAAAAGGACCTTTTTTGACCAGGAAAGCGAGGAAAAGGTCATGCCCTGCAACGCGGGACCTAGAATAGAGCTGGACACATAGCTCCACCGCCGGTGCTCCACAGTGCCAACAGAAGACGACAAAGAATGCTGAGAACTCACTAATAATGGTCCATGACAATAGGACTTCCCCTTTGAACAATGACACCCCTGATTATCGTTTTTACTACGTCTCATTTCTCTCCCAGCCACCATTGTATTGATTGTGCTCCAACCGAATGCGAAAAGAACTTACATATGTAATAACCTATCAGTTCATATTCCGAATGACTATAAGCATCTATGAAATGTACTCAACGCTCTCACTACAGAATCGTTTTTGTCCGATTTTGCATTACTATGACTTTCCTGCAAACGAGCTTATCGATAGGCCCGCCTCCTAAGACGAAAGATTTTAAATGTTATGTTTATAGCTCCTTCACCTGGGTTCCTACTTCTTTACTTATGACCGCCACAGTAGACATGGATAGGAAATAGGCCAGCAAGATGTCTTGGAAATGTTAAAGGGAGGACTGTGGAAAATTAGTACGATTTGGTAAACATTATCTGCGCCATCTTGCCTTTTCCCCTGATGCCACACTTTTTGTCATACGCACCCGCCATTTTAGGTGCCTCGATCAGAACCACCCTCTGCACACCACTGGCCCCCAGCACAGCCCTTCGCCCTCACAAGCCCCCACGCACTGGCCACCCCCCCGCTCTCACATGCCTTGGGTCATAAACCCCTCTTCAGCGCAGCTCTGCCTCAGAACCCCATCCTGTTCCCAGTGCGACACCTCCCTTCACTCCTTTCATGGTCCCAGGCCCTTTGATACAAACCCCCTTTCCTGCGTGCCCGTTTGTCTTCCTCGTTCCCAGGCCGCCACCTGGCCCTGCAGACACTGTTTATTGCTCCCCCCCGTACAGTAGGAAGCTTCCCCCATTAAAGGACCCTCGAATTGATCAAAGCCCCCACCCTATGAGATCCGATCAACCCCACACATTCCGTGAATCGGCGGAATGTCCAGCTGCGCGATAATCATCACCTGTTGTGACCGGGGTGGGGACTTCAACTGTAAATGTGTGTGGGAACGGGCCTGAAGTGGAGATTCCGAGGATGTCCTTTCATACTTCAAAGCATTGCAAGAATGTGTTACCTGCAATAAAATTCATAAACTTGTGTATAAGAGGCCAGGCCTCAGAGATGCGGTTAGAGCACCTCGTGACGATACTGGCTGTCCGAACTGATGTGTTCTCCTCCGGAGAGAATAAACCTTGTTTCCTGCCTTCCAGTCTCCAGCGCCTGCCTCTTCATTGATTAATATTTTGTGGGTTAAAGAGGCGATACCGCCGGGCAAATATCGGTTGTCCTTGACCTGTTTTTACACTACTCACCCAGAGGGTCTCAAGGCGCTGGGGGAGGGGGGTCCGCTACTGCTCGAACAGCCAGGTCTTGAGTTGCTTCCTGAAGGCGAGGTGGTCCGGGGTCAGGCGGAGGTGGGTGGGGAGCGTGTTCCATGTCTTGGCGGCGAGGTAGGAGAAGGACCGTCCCCCTGTGGTGGCTCTTCGGATGCGGGGGACGGCGGCTAGGGCGTGGCTGGTCGATCGAAGCTGGCGTTTGGGAGCGTAGAAGTTGAGGCGGCTGTTGAGGTATCCTGGGCCTTGGTTGTGTAGGGCTTTGTGTGCGTGGGTGAGGAGACGGAAGGTGATTCTCTTGTTGACCGGGAGCCAGTGCAGGTTTCTCAGGTGTCTGGAGATTTGGCTGTGACGGGGGATGTCCAGGATGAGTCGTGCTGAGGCGTTCTGGATCCGCTGGAGTCTCTTCTGGAGTTTGGTGGTGGTTCCCGAGTAGAGGGAGTTGCCGTAGTCCAGACGGCTAGTGACGAGGGCCTGAGTGACCGTCTTCCTGGTCTCGGTGAGGATCCACCGGAAGATCTTACGTAGCATGTGCAGGATGTTGAAGCACGACGAGGAGACGGCGTTGACTTGTCTGGTCATGGAGAGGGAGGAGTCCAGGATGAAGCCCAGGTTGCGTGCGTGGTCCGTTGGTTTGGGTGCGCTGCCTAGGGCGGGGGGCCACCAGGAGTCGTCCCAAGCGGCGGGTGAGGCTCCCAGGATGAGGACTTCCGTCTTGTCCGAGTTCAGTTTCAGGCGGCTGTTCTTCATCCATTCGTCTACCTCTTTCATCCCTTCGTGAAGGTTGGTTCTGGCGGTGGCGGGGTCGTTGGTGAGGGAGAGGATCAGCTGGGTGTCGTAGACTATTGTCTGTATGCGTCCCTTGTAGTTGTTGCGCAGCAACCAAATCGATAGGGTCTGTTCGGCCTTTCAATTAAAAACATGCGTGTATTGGACACGCGCGCATTCAAATCCAACGTTGTGTATATATGAACATGCGCTTAATCGAATCCAACGTTGTGTCAAAATTTCAAAGCAATCGGTGAAGAACCTTCGGAGATTTAAAATTTTGAACAAATCCCCCCATTCTTATTGTATATCACTGACTTTTGATTTGAAGGATATTTCCCCCCCCCCCAACACCGCATTGTAATGTACTGCCTTGTTTTCCGTTTTCTTTTTCTGTTTTTTGTAATTTTGTATTTAATAAAAAGATTTACCAAAAAAAAAAAAAAAAAAATTTGAACAAACGAACATTGCCATTTTATGTGTCTTGTCGTGCTTTCGATTACAAACGCGCGTATTCGACACGCGCGTATTCGAATCCAACGTTGTGTATATAAAAACACACGCGTATTCTAATCCAACGTTGTGTCAAAATTTCAAAGCTATCGGTGAAGAACTTTCAGAGATTTACGATATTGAACAAACAAACATTTACATTTTCATTTATATAGATGTTAGTGGCTCAAGGTGTTGTGCTCACAAGGGGCATATGTACAAAGAAGTGGCGGAGTGAGACGTTAGCCGTCTTGGCTTAACGCCTCACTCCACCACTTCAGAAATGCAAGGCTGCACTATAGTTACAAGAATATAGTGCAGCTTTGTGTTTCCTCTTGCGCTGGCGCTACACTTAGCTGCCTAGCGCCAATGCATGCCCAGGTTGTCAGCCTGCAAGGGAAGATTGTTTATGTGTAGCAAGGAGTCCCTTCCTGCACATAAACAAACGTTAAATGCCGTTTTGTCCTTTAAGTGTGCTGCTTAATGCAGCACACATGGAAGTTACAAAATGTGATTTTTTTTATAGATTGTTTATGTGCAAGTGGTTGGAGTGGGTGGGGGGGTTTCAGACCGGGTTCTCCGACGAGAACATTTTGATAAAAGAGTGGATGAATGGTGCATTTTCAAGCAAATTTGAGGAAGCAGGAAGGTTAATAAAGCAATACGATTGAATTATTTATCATTTAAAAATGTGCCACTTTTTATAAGCTATAGAGGTGTATTCTTATGTAAATGTGAACAGCTGTTTATATAGGTGTGTCTGAGATTCCAAATACAGGCGACCCGGAGAAGAAAAGGCGGGAATATTGAACGAGCCATGGCCCCCCGGAACAAAGGGGATGCGTTTCACTTGTGGAAAGGCGGGGTAGGGAAGATTGGGTGAGTGGCGACGAACATGATGTACCACTATATATGTGAACGGAGCCATCAGCGTGGCATGTAATTCGGCCATCTATCCTCTGGTGCCAAGGGTCAAAGTCACAGGAAGCCCCACTATCCCTCATCCGCGCCTCCAGTCCTTTCTTAAGGCAGGGGCCCAGTCTGGCCCTCAAGAGAAAGGGCAGTAGAAACACCTGAGCCCCAAATATCCCACTGACGCGAGACCCACAGGATACCCTTAGACATCGTACACACCCCTGAGCTGGGCCTATGTCATAGAAGATCCAACCCACACCATTGCACAACCTTATCCCAAAGAATGCTTGCTCTCTGACACCCAGGGTTGAACTGGGAAGGTGGGCACTGGGGCAATGGGCTGGTATCCGTGTTTCAGATGAGGGCTGCTTTTTAGGCCAGCAGGGTGGCCGATTTTGAATGTGTCTGTGCAGTTCAGATGACGCCACCGACACAGTGGGGGCCTAAGCAGCCTTTCTGGTGGCAGATGGGCCTCTATTACTGCACTGAGGTGTCATTCGCGGTCTCTTGCTGGCCAGCCCATTAATGTATGCAGATTTAGCAGGGGGCTTGAGCACTTATATTTGGCTGTGATTCACCATTGTGAGCTAATCCATGCACAAAGAGTCTTGGCAACATTTTCTTTTTTTATCTTAGTAAAGTTGAGAAACATGGCTCTTTAATCGAACCCCCTCCCTTTTAAAACACTTAAAACACTGAAGCTGTGTTTTGAAAAAAAGACAGAATCCGCAAATGTGGACCAATTTTTTATCCTGCTCCAACCCTGCATACCCAAGAGTCACTTAGAGAAAGGCCGAGCCTATGAGATGTCCGCTCTAACCAGCTCACCCTTTGAGTAGGACCTTACCTCACAGTATGCCCTCTGAAATCAACCACACCCCGAAGAAAGGATGTATGTCACTACAACGCATACTTTTACAACGCATACCTTTACAACACATTTTTTACAACGCAACATCCATTACAACGCATTCCATTACAATGCATGCCATTAAAACGCATCTTTAAAAACTACCTTTACACGCATTCCACTACAACGCATACTACCATTACTACGCATTACAATAAAAATGGCATGTATGGTAAGTATTGGATAGTGTAGGGGTAAAAATTACTATTCTAACTCCAGGGGGTGCAACAGTATGGTAAGTGTTGGATAGTGTAGGGGTAAAAATTACTATTCTAACTCCAGGGGGTGCAACAGTAGGGTAAGTGTTGGATAGTGTAGGGGTAAAAATTACTATTCTAACTCCAGGGGGTGCAACAGTAGGGTAAGTGTTGGATAGTGTAGGGGTAAAAATTACTATTCTAACTCCAGGGGGTGCAACAGTAGGGTAAGTGTTGGATAGTGTAAGGGTACTATGTGTATGCGTTGTAATGGTATGCGTTGTAATGACTGCGTTGTAATGACATTCGTTGTAGTGGTATGCGTTGTAGTGACATGCGTTGTAATGGTTGCGTTGTAATGGCATGCGTTGTAATGGATGTTGCGTTGTAAAAGTTTCATTGTAAAGGTAGTGCGTTGTAAAAGAAGCGTTGTAAAGGTTGTTCCCCCCGAAGAAGCCATAATAAACCCAGAGTGTCCTCTGACCCTCTCACCCCAACCCTGTCTCAGAGCAGGACATAAACACTTACACTTGGTAAACTCTTCTGCCATCGCAGAGCACGCGCTAGCACAGAGGGATCCTTCAATGCCAGCCTCACCCCACAGCAGGGCAAAAGGCCCAGAGTGCCCATAGAGACCCTGCAGCAGGGCCCAGGATCACACGATGCCCTGACTGACACTTACGTCCCTCTGACGGAAGGGCGTGTGCCCCAGCATGCATTTCCTTTTTAAAGAGTCATGTTTACTCGTGGAATTTAATAGAAAACGCACCATGGGAGAGAAACAAGAGAACCTTTTAACACTTGTTGACGCGAGCCACATGGAATTCCTCAGAGGGCCGCAGAGCAGCGACTGCAGCAAAGAGATGGGACGACCCTCACAGCAAAGCAAATGCCCATGCCCCGGGCACTTCATGCCACAGCGGCGGAGTCGCCAGACCATGAGAAACTCTGCACTGCAAGGGGCCACCGCAGCCTCCAGATAGTGCCTGTATGGCCCCGGGGCCCCTGTCCAGGGTAACTGAGCTCCCCGCCAGTGACTAAGTGTAACTTGATAGGAACAGATGTTATTCCAAGGATAGCAGAGGCAAACCAATTGGGTAAGTATACAGTGGCAGTGGGTGCAGCTACAGTCTTGGACGCTTTACAATATTATAATGAATGTTTCTGGAGATGGGATTTGGGGTGGCAGTAGGACGGTTGTGTATTCTTACCTCAGCCCTCTGCCCCATCCTTTACATATTTCACACTATACAACGCTGCTTGTCCTCACAGCGCTTTGCAGTATACGTTCCTCATTACCCCTAGTACTCCCTTTTACCACTAGTCCTCACAGCCCTTTTGGACAGGTTCTGCATTAGACATATCGTTCAATCCTAAGCTCTTACAGCTCTGTGCAGAGACATTCATTGATAAAACAGCTCCTTATATCCTCAGACTTCACAGCACTTTACTGACAGGTGCAGTATCATACAGCTCCTTCTATCCGCAGATAGCAGTGCGCTTTACGGGCATGTGGAATGTTGAACCGCTCATTTTGTCATCAGAATCACGGCGCTTTATCCAACAGTTCTGATTATACAGTCACTACTATCCTCAGACTTCGCAGCACTATATGGAAAGGGTCTGTACCATACAGACAGCTTCTTCTATCCTCAGATGTCAATGCGCTTTACAGTCGCATTCAATGCTAAACACCCTCTTCTGACCCCAACCGTTACATTACTTTCCCCAGACCTCAATGCACTTTACGGGCAGGTTCCACGCTGCAGAGCCCTTGAAATCCTCGGGCCTCGTGGCGCGTTACACATCATACAGCCCCTGTGCTGCGACATCGCAGTACTTTACAGACAGGTTGTATTTTACACAGCCCCAGACGCGGCATGACGGGGGGTGGGGGGGGTGGGGGGGGAGAGAGGGTCGCGCGGGTTCACGGGGGCGGGGGGATGGTAATTCAAATTAAAAAAACTAACCTTCCCCGGATCACGTGCCGCTGCCTCAGCTCCTGCTGCTCCTGGCTGGCTCTGCGTTTTCGTTTTCCACCTGCAGCCTCCCCCCCCAAGCCAATCACAATGCTGCAATGGCAAGCGGGCGCCTGTAGGGAGGCCATTTTTGTTTTAGAGTTTTATATATCGCAAACTATACGTGAGACATCGAGTATCAAAGCGCTTTACATAAGCACCAGTTATGTTACATGAGGACAATTCATTTTTTTTAGGCACGTGGAGATTTGGGGCCCGATGTAGGTAGGCATTTACCGTCGGTAACAGCGGAATTCGGCCGTTACCGACCGGTAAATGCCTTTTCCAATGTAGGGGGATACAAAAGGGGATGATGGACGGAGCGTTTGAGCAGATCAAACACTCACCCCCAGTCATCTGATCTGGGTTTAATCCATCACCATTCTTTAGTTCACTCAGCCACCCCAGTTTAGACATGGCTATATGCAAATCAGTCTGACCCTGTGCCTCGTGGGAACAGTCCAGCCCGAACTGCCAAGCCATGTCTTCCATGGACCGGAAACAAGCATCCTGGGACTGGTTTCGGATTCATATTCCTCATCAGCCAGGCTATCTTGAATCTAGTGGCCAAGTGAGCAAGGGACTCACGTCTGAGCATACCCTGTCACACTTAGGGCGAACAGAGCGATACAAAAGGGGATGATGGACGGAGTGTTTGAGCAAATTAAACACTCACCCCCAGTCAACTGATCTGGGTTTAATCCATCACCATTCTTTAGCCCACTCAGCCACCCCATTTCAGACATGGCTATATGCAAATCAGTCTGACCCTGTGCCTCGTGAGAACAGTCCAGCCCGAACTGCCAAGCCATGTCTTCCATGGACCGGAAACAAGCATCCTGGGACCGGTTTCGGATTCATAATCCTCATCAGCCAGGCTATCTTGAATCCAGTGGCCAAGTGAACAAGGGACTCACGTCTGAGCATACCCTGTCACACTTAGGGCGAACAAAGCGATACACAAGGGGATGATGGACGGAGTGTTTGAGCAAATCAAACACTCACGCCCAGTCAACTGATCTGGGATTAATCCATCACCATTCTTTAGCCCACTCAGCCACCCCATTTCAGACATTAAACCCAGATATTTTGACTGGGTGTGAGTGTTTGATTGATTCAGATGCCCCGTCCATCACCACCCCCTTTTGTACCACTTGTGGCCGCCATAAGTGTGGCAGGGTATGCTCAGACGTGAGTCCCTTGCTCACTTTGCCACTGGATTCAAGCAAGCCGGGCTGAAGATGGCTTGAATGCCAGAAACCGGTCCTCGGAAGCTTGTTTCCGGTCCAGGGAAGACATGGCTTGGCAGTTCAGGCTGGACTGTTCCCATGAGGCACAGAGTCAATCTGATTTGCATATAGCCATGTCTGAACTGGGGTGGCAGAGTGGGCTAAAGAACGGTGATGGATTAAACCCAGATCTTTTGACTGGGTGTGAGTGTTTGATTGATTCAGATGCTCCGTCCATCACCACCCCCTTTTGTACCACTTTTCCAATGTAGGGGGCATGTATTTACAGATTCGGTATTTTTACAGAATCTGTATTTACCGAATCTGTAAAATTATCGAATTGGTAAATACAGACTCGGTAAAAATACTGAATCTGTAAATGCAGATGTAGGTGGCGCTTTCAACAGTGCCACAGGCCCCTAAGAATTCTTTATTTACCATGTAATACTATTGCATGGTAAATAACGAATTCAGGTGTATATGCACAGATATGCCATGTGACACACAGACATGCCCTTAGGGCATGTATGTGTGCCACATGGCACACAAGCCTGACATTGGGGTGCTACAGGGTGTCAAAGTGACACCCCGTTCCCCCTGCCAGGATTCGGTATTTTGGTAAATACCGATTCGGTATTTCCCCTTGATTCCTATGGGCTTCAAGGCCCATAGGAATCAATGGTAAATACCGATTCGGTATTTACCGGTTCGTTAAATACCGAATCACACAGAATCGGTAATTTTGAAAGTAAAATTACCTACATCTGCCTACTTCCGATTTACCGACTCTAAAATACTGAATCGGTATGATTCGGTATTTAAGAGTCGGTAAATCGGAATTACCTACATCGGGCCCTAAGTGATTTGCCCAGAATCACAGGATGTTGATCGTCGTTGTTGAGACTCGAACCCGATTCCCCAGCTTCGAAGTCGACCGCTCTAGGCGTACGGCTACATCCTCTCCCCGATGCATGCAACTTACATAGAAAAAAAGTGAGAGTGCGCATGACAGGATTGGTCGGCCCCAGGAGGCGGACCAAACAGTCAGGGTCCACAACAGTGGGCAAGCCGCTCCCCCGCTACGCTCGAGCAGGACCACCCACCCGCCCGCCCCCAACCTGGCACTTCTGCTTTCTCGCAGTGTGAGAAGCAAAAACATAAAATGGTAGTTTTACCACTTGATGTTTCTGCTTCTCGCACTGTGAGAAAGCTGTGGGGCGACGCCCCTCCGCTCCAATGGAGGAGCCGCCGCTGAACATCACCAATGTGTGCTGCCTTGGAAATCCCAGAAGGCACAAGTGACTTACAGTCACTGACAATTGTCATTCCTAATGAGTGCCACCATCCATTATAACATTCACTTAGCAAATCAAGGCTGAGCCCTAGTGCATAACAGTACAGGACCTGGCGAATGCCATCACTGGCCTGTCGGTGTTGAGTGGATAGGAAGCAGGCTGGCATACAGGCACCTACTGATTGACAGCAGAGCAGAGCAGTATAAAACTAAAGCCATACTTATAAATTGGTGCTGCTGTTACTTCTGAACTGGTAAGCTGCATAGGCTGGGCCTCCTCGTGCACAGTGACAGTGCTCAGATAGGAAGGACAGAGGCATCCCAATAATCACCAACCTCACCCTCGGCCATGGTCACCCGCAACCCCTGCTGAGGGTATAACTCTGGAATGTCATTAGTGCAAGAGATCATCATGGCACTCCTGCAGCAAGTGTTGCACCTGTTCATGGCAGATTGCATCGATCAAAGTGGAGATGCAGATGCCCCTTCTAAATCATTTGAAATTACCCTCAGGAAGAATGGTGTCAGCATATTGTTTTTTCTTTCCAAATGTGTCTGCGGACACGCCGTCCTTCTGCTGCTGCTGCACTGTTCTGGTAAATAGCATCCTTTGTTAGCATGTTCATTTACAGGGAGTGTTAATGTTAACCCATTAGTAGTGAAAAGCTTGTATTTGCCTTTGAAAGGCTATTTCTGTCCTCTCACCTACTTGGCGATTAGATTAGACCTGGGCAGTAAATTCCGTTCCGCTCGTGGAATTTGGATAATTTCGCGTTCCGCGGAGAACCCAAAAATGCCCAAAATTCTATGTTCCGCAGCTTCACGGAATTTCTTCCTTGTTCGCGTTCTTAAAATGTGCGTTTGTGAGATATTTCCCCCCGAGCTCGGAAACAGCGATCGCGATCAGGAAAAAAGCATCGCGAACAAGCAATTTGCAGAATTTCTGCGTGTTCGCTGAGATTTCTTACCGTTTCGCTGAATTTTGCATAGCGTGACTACGCAAATTCCGCCCACCCCTACTATAGATAGCATACAAGAAAAAAGTCAGTCATAAGTCTGCCAAGTAGCACTATGACATATGATATTATCTGCCATTACTGACTTTTCAGACAACAGCATTGTGGATCTTGTAGTTTTGCTTTTTATACTTTCATTAAGCTGTGGAAAAGTAAATTTTGCCATGTTATATGTGCCTACGTGTTCCCCATTTTATGCTATATGTGCATGATCGATATGCATGTATCCCCCTATGATCGATTAAAGACGCAATTATAGTTGTGTCCATCTCTAGTATGCCAGTTTCCAGTTCTCGTGAAAACAACGAGTATTAGGCCTATGTTGCCACATTGTGCACGTTAATTCATTGAATTGTCCCCGTTCCTAGGCCTCAAAAGGGCCCGGACATCAGATTCAGCTCCAGTCTCCTGAACCCATTCCGAGGAGCGATACAGCCCCCACCTGCATCCCTGACCCTTCACTTACTTCCTGCCTCGCAGTGCCCGGCCCGGCCTGGCTCTGCCTCCCAGTCTGCCAAGAGTATGTTATGCTTCTAGTTATCAGTCCAGCCCTCCTTCTCTGCATTCCTAAGCTACTGAATCGCATCAATAGTTTCAGCCATGGTCTAGCCTTTCTGTCCCCATGTAAGAGAAATACTGTATTAATATTCATAGAATATTCCTAGCACATGCAATACATGTAGAATTATGCACGCACTATTCTTAGTGTCAAGTAGCCTTTGCCCTGATAACTTTTGGATTCTATCAACATGTACTCCAAACACCAGATACTAGATATACTATAGGTACAAGTCGTTCTGACACTGCAGACTTTAGTCTCCTCTTCTAGCGCAGAAGTCATAGCCCCCAGTTCCTCTTGGTAACACGTCATTGCCCGTTTGCGCGCACCACTAGGTTAAAGGTCCCAGCTGCTCAGGTAGCCCCCTCCATGTTTCCGCCCCGTTCATGACACTTCTGTTACGTTTACATCACATGTCTATGCATACGCCCTGTACACGCCTTCTTGTTACACCCATTTTACTCTTATCTTTCGCGACTGCTACGAGTTACGCCTACTGCTACGCCTATTGTATGCAATGTAATGAAATGTATTTTACTATATATATGCTGCAATGTCGATGAAGCATTGCAGCTGCCTTCATTCTATTTCCGTGCAGGCTATCCAGTTCCTGTCCCTTCCCTTATGCCTGATTAAAGCCTGTAAGACTCCGATACATCGAATCCTGTCTCTTATTTATTGAGATATCTGTTTTATTCACTGTATTCAAAAATAGTACCGGTAATTAATTATTTATTTACCACATAATGGCGCCCGAATAGGGACTTGCCCTTTCCCCACGCGCCGGCGAAGCCACGCAGGCCCCCTGACCCTCTGCAGCCGCGACGGAACCATACCGTGCACGTGCAGATATTTCTGCTTCAAGTATCCCTCAGGCCCACGGAGGAGACGGAGGTTGCGGTCCAGCATCCAGACGAGGCGGTGAGGAACGCGGCGAGTCCCGACCAGAGCCCAAGCCGAGAGTACAAGGTCCGAGGTATCCGGAGGCCCACCTGTAACTGAAGTCCGAAGTTTCGTAGTCCGACGTCGTAGCAGTCCAGTCCAGTCCGAGGCCTTCCGTTCTTGCTGCCCGGTGAGTACCGTTGCTGGGGTAGTATCTAGACAGGGTCAATTAATTTGTCTCTGGTCCAGTGGGTTTGGGTACGCAGATCCAGTCCGAAGTGTTCACCTAGGTGGACACGGGTCCTGACGTGTCTCTTTATGGGACCGGTATGTTTCGTACTGTTTTAGCAGTACATCTAGTAATTCTAGTAAGTTTCGTTCTCGAGAAATTCATGTGTTCTGTTTTCAGTATACCAGGTAATATTCTGTCCGAACTGTTATTCTAAATGTTATTCAATGTGTTTTCAGTGTCGTGGTATGAGTGATTTGTTTTTCTAGTCATTACTGTGTTTTTCGTGTATTGTATTGTGTTCGGATTCAAGTATAGAATGCCTCTATTCTCCAAGTTACGTCAGTTAAAGACCAGAAAAGGGTTACTCGAGGAAGCAGTTCCTGTCCCGCCTAGGGACAGTCCAGGTCATTTTATGTATCATAAGCATGGCTTAGGTGCCATATTATATCTAGACTTATGGGTGGACTATACCAAGGAGTTAGACGAGAAATATAGATGGCCCGTATCAGGTACATGGGATGCCGAGTGCATCATGCGAGTAGAAGAAGCATTATGGAAAAAGAAAGCCAGACAGTCCCAGAAAGATGCCATCGAGTTATGGCGCAAAGAATCTCATAGAAGAACCGAAAAAGAGATCAGAAAAACAGAATTAAGTAGGGAATCCTCAGAAAGAGCCCAAGAAAGGGAATTGATCGAAGTAGGTGAACGAGTTAAAGCAGAACAGTCAGACAGACAGAGAAATGCCCTTATTAAGGGTATGTATCCTCTTCTTGCCGAGGGCTTGCCAAAAGCAACCCCGGAAGCACCCTGTAATTTTCCGCCACCATTAGTCCCGATTAAGCTACGTCACAAACCGACCGCAACTGATATTTTTCTCTCGTCCTATTTGGACGACACAGTCCCAGAATATGCAAATCCTGCTCCGCCAGCTCCCGTAAATAATGTAATTCCTGTTCCTCCAGCCACTGGGGCCGTGGGTACAGTTCACGTTACCACACCCGTTACAACATCTGTTACAGCACCCCCGGCCCAGCCTACAGTACATGTACCAGCTACATCAGTCACTCTACCAGCACGTACAGTACCCACCGACGATTCTAGTTTAGGAGCCGCGGGGGGAAGTCCTCCTGGTACCCCGCCTCAACACAGACGTATGACGCTACATGAACTAGCGTTACAGCATACGCCAAAAGTTCATACATTCACAGATATCAAGCGAGCACTTACCGAATGTCGTTATGATCCAGTTCCAGGCGAGGGTACTATGGTCATATATTCATTACGTTTAAGACGGGTGACCGACTATTTGGACACCCTGCCCGATATGAGAGAACATCTAGACAGAATATATCGTTTTATCCGTACAGGAGTGGATCCAGAAAGTGTTCGCGACGCCATGATTCAAAGAAAAGTCGAGACTCAGCTCATGCTTTTAAAGTTTTTAATTAACTGTTTAATTAGAGAACAAGATTATCCAGAAAAAGATCAAGAAGAAATGAAAGTTCTGACCAAGTGGAGTGACCATATAGCCGAGGGAAGACACAAGACACAGAACTGTATAGAGAGTATGTACAAGAAAATTCGTAGGGAAATAATAAAGTTACACGAGAAACGAGAAGCAACACAAGCAACCGAGAAAGAAGACGACTCTCCTACCGAAGAGGTAGACGACGAGAATCCCTCCAGAATAGCGTATGTAGGTAGAACTAGACTTTCCGACCGACATTCACGCCTAGATCACAAGAAAGTTTTTCCTCCTCCAGCACCAGAACAGGGTTCTCTTGAGCAAGTATTCCAAGCTACCGATTACGTTCTGAAATCACGAATAGGCTATAGTGAGCTTAGTACAATGCATGAACAAGAACTAGCCCGATCAGCAGTCCGGTGGACTACTGATTCTATCACTTTTCCAGACGAAATAGTGGCACAAATGTTTCTGAAACTGCCCCCAGCCGAGCAGCGACTGGTGGGTATGTATATGATCCAGCACCTCATTACACTGTATGAGGGACAGCATTCTGATCCAGGTCCGCTACATGATGTATTGAACGAGTTACTCCAGTATAGATGGAGAGGTCTAGGTACTGATTTAATTAGTATCATTCTAGAACAGCGCCACAAATATCGAACGTTTCTGAATCCACATTTTGTTCACGTCTCACCCCCAGAAAGTAAATCATTTTACATAGATAGACAGAATCCGTTACGAGAAGTACACCCAGTTAGGACAACGGGTGGTGATCTAGAACGAGTATTTGTTTACACCCCTATCACAAAGATGGAACTCTTAGAGATGAAAAAGCTAATTCCCTGTCACGATAAAGATCCAGCAGGGTTCCACCGTGAATTAAAAGACATGCTCCGTATGGGAGAATACACGTATCCTGATATCATTAAAATGTTAAAGGTCCTGTTGCCTGCAGGCATATATGAAAAACTCAAGGAAAAAGAATGGGAGGTGGGAGAGAAAAAGATAGATTGGACAGCTTTAGAAGCTGAAGATAATACACGAGTACCAGTTACCGGTCTCGGGGAAAAAGCTAAAGGTTTGCCCGAGTTATTGATACAAGTTTTGCCAAGATTACTAGCCACGAAAAAGGAAGATTGGGATGCCATTTCAGCTTGTAAACAGAAACAAGACGAAGACACTAGTGATTTTTATTCTAGATTTGAAAAATGTTTTATTATTAACAGTGGTCTGAAAACAAGTAGTGAATCATACCCTCATCTTTTTGTTACCAAACTAGTCGAGAATTCAAGTCCGCAAGTTAAAAATAGAGTATTGAAAGTCGAAAGTACCTGGCAAGCTAATACTCCGTCACAGATGTTACAAATGCTCCAGTATCACCAGAACAGAATCAGGGAAGAGCAGGAACACGAAAGGAGACGTATGAAAGACACGAAAATGAAAGTATTAGTTGCACAATCTGTTCCACAAGACAGTCAGAAGAGGGGTCCGAATCAAGCCAGTCATCCTGCAGCTCCCGTTAGAGGGACCTGCAATTACTGTAAACAGCCAGGTCATTTTATAAACGAGTGTGCAGTTCTGAAACACAACATAGCTACTGGTAAAACTAAAGAAAGACCACGTCCGCCTAGACAAGAACAAGTTCCACAGACTTCTCAGCCACCACAGAATGCACAACAGACAGTTACAGCACCGCAGCCTATCGCTGCAACACATCATGTTACACAGCAGATGTACCAGTATGCACAGACAGAGTATCCAGATTATCAGCCGTATTCATGAAACAGCCTAGAGAGGGAGGTAGGCTTGCCTCTCATCGAGATACCTGTAGATCAAGAGGGTCCCTATGTGCACAGTCAAGTATTAGGGAAAGACAGAAAGTTTCTGATTGATACAGGGGCAAGTAGGACTACCATCAGTCATGACGAGGTTCCAGGGGCTCCGCTCTCAGGCTCTAGAAATGTTTCCCTTGGATTTTCAGGAAAGCCTATTGTTAATGAAATATCGAAACCAGTTACTCTAGAAGTTGGTCCATTGTCCCGAACTACTGATTTGTTACTCACGAAATCTTGTCCAGAAAATTTGTTAGGCATTAAAACATTGAAAGAATTAGGAGCAGTAATTTGTTGTTCCCCAGAGGGGGTCCGCCTGTTCTTGAGAGACTTCAAAGGTCATTATGTATTACGTGATTTTGATCCAAGATTATTGAATGTACCACAGCATTTATGGGCGCAAGGTCCAACTGATGTAGGTTGTATGCATATCACACCCCATCGTGTGACTCTAAAGCAAGGTGTAGTTTTGCCACGAATCAGACAGTACAAATTGCCACCTGAGGCTGTAGCAGCCTTATCCAAAATTATTGACGAGCTTATTGCTCAAGGAGTGGTTGTAGAAACTGACTCCAACGTATGTAATTCTCCTATCATTCCAGTCTTGAAACGTACTGATCCAAATGCACCCCCAGTATATCGATTAGTGATTGACCTTCGAGAACTTAAGAAATGTATCATACCCCAGTATCCAGTAGTCCCTGATATTTCATCCCTCTTGACAGCCATTGATTCTGAAGCTACGTTCTTCACAGTTATCGACCTCAAGAACGCATTCTTCAGTGTCCCCATTCATCCAGACAGCCAGTATCTTTTCGGATTCTGTTTAAATGGAAGAAGCTATCAATTCACACAAGCTCCTCAAGGTTTTACAGAAAGCCCTAGTATTTACAGTCAAGCACTTAAGAGACAACTAGACAATATTCACATGCCAACTAACACTGCCCTGCTCCAGTATGTCGATGATCTACTGATCACAGCCCGTTCTGAACGTGACTGCGAGCGAGCGTCACTTACAGTTCTGTATTTTCTGGCCGAGATGGGGCACAAGGTGTCCCCTTCCAAATTACAATTCTGTGTCCAGCAAGTGGTATACTTGGGACACTTACTGTCCAAGAGGGGTAGGCAGTTGACACCTGACCGTATCCAGTTAATAGCACGTCTTCCACAGCCCAAGACACAGAAGGAGGTACGAGCTTTTATCGGCCTCACCTCTTACTGCAGACAATGGATTCCTCAGTATGCATTTCTAGCCAAGCCACTGATACAGTTAACGACACAGGAGGCAGCCGTATCGACTGTCCTCCCTTGGACCCAGGAACATACACTTGTTTTTAATGAGTTAAAGAAAGCCTTATGTCAAGCACCTGTTCTAGCAATACCGAACTACAGTAAGCCTTTTACACTTTTTGTCACAGAACGAGATGGTACTGCATTATCTGTTCTCACACAAGACCAAGCAGGACAATACAAGCCCTGTGCTTATTTCTCGAGCACATTAGGCTCTGCCTGCGTGCCTCAAGTCAGTTGCAGCCACAGCTCTAGCTATCAGACAGAGTGATTCCATAGTGTTAGGACACTCCCTGACAGTACAAGTTCCACACTCCGTGGAAGTTCTTTTAAACCGAACACAGACTCAGCACTTGACAATTGCACGTTTATCAGGTTATGAACTAACACTGTTTCAGCCACACATAGAAATCAGACGCTGCAACATTCTAAATCCTGCTACACTGTTACCGTCAGTTACTTCAAATCCTGCCACACATGACTGTGTGGAAGTTGTTAACACTATGACAAAGCCAAGACAAGACTTGACGGACATTGCATTACCTGATCCAGACCTGACACTTTATGTGGATGGTTCATGTATGAGAACAAGTACAGGAGTACTAGTAGCCACGTATGCAGTGACTACTGAAACCGAAGTTATAGAAACACATCGTATTGACACCCTGTCTGCTCAAGCAGCAGAGCTAGTCGCTCTGACCCAAGCCTGCATACGTGCCAAGAAGCTAAAAGTTAACATATACACAGATTCACGTTATGCATTCGGAGTTGTACACGACTTTGGAGTGCTCTGGCAAGAAAGAGGTTTTATGACTTCTCATGGAACCAAGATCCAGCATGGTCTCCTCATTCAAGCTCTGTTAGATGCAATACATTTACCAACAGCTATTGCTATCATGAAGTGCAAGGCACATACGAAAGTCACTGATATCATTTCCCAAGGTAACGATCTAGCAGATCGAACAGCCAAGCTCACAGCTCAGATTCCAGACATTCCAGTCACTCCAGATCAGACTACTTGTATGACAGTTAAGGACCCTACACAAGATGTCATAGACATACAGTTACATGCTACTCCCGAGGAAATCAAGAAATGGTCCGAACAAGGAGGGGTCCAGACAGGTCAAGGATGGTTGACGAAGGGAAAAGCCACATGGTTTCTCCCCGACTCTATGGTTCAAGTCATTATTAATACCGCACATAGTCCAGCACATCTAGGAGAAAAAGCTATGTTAGACAGTATTCAGAACCTTTGGTTCAACAAGCATTTACGAGCTGCAGCCAAGCAGAAAGTCCGTACCTGTATGATATGTTGTCAGTTCAATCCAGGTAAAAGTGTCCCGGTGGAACAAGGTGGATTCCAACCTCCTGACCACCCTTTTGAAGTCCTCCAGATGGATTATATTCAGATGGAGCGATGTCGAGGTTTCAAGTATGTCCTCGTAGTTGTATGCGCTCTGTCCAGGTGGACAGAAGCATATCCAGTTCCAGATTACACAGCTGCGACCACTGCCAGGCAGTTGGTTCGTGAGTACTTTCCCCGCTATGGATTGCCTAGGGTCGTGTATTCAGATAACGGCCAGCCATTCTCATCCGAGCTCATGAAACATGTTTCCCTTCTGTTAGGGTACCAGTGAAAGTTCCATTGTGTACGCCATCCTGAAGCAGCCGGTCTCGTAGAGAGACATAACCAGACTTTGAAAATCCGCATTGCTAAAGTGTGTACAGAAAAAGGTGTAGACTGGCTAGTAGCTCTGCCAGTAGCTCTCTTTTACATGAGAATGGTTGCACATTCCAGATCAGGTCTGTCCCCTTATGAGGTCGTATTCGGCCGCCCTCCAAACATGTGGGGTACACCTAGACCCCGCAGTATTACAGACGTTTCCAGTAATATGCTGACAGATTACCTAGCTTCCTTGATGTCTGCCCTACACTCTTGTCGTTCACAGGTTGCCGCTGCATTTCCAGACAACACTGAGGTGAAACCGCATGAAGTCGTTCCGGGAGAATATGTCCTGGTGCGAAATTTTGATCGTTCAAGTCCGCTGGAACCCCGTTGGAAGGAGCCCCAGCTGGTGTTATTAACAACAAGGACTGCAGTCAAGCTTGAAGGCCGCAAGGGCTGGGTGCACACCAGTCATATCAAGAAATTCCATGGATTGCGACAAAAGACATTTATCAAAGACTGCCCTATTCTTAAGGACTGCCTAAAGACAGACTCTGAATTCAAACTTCCCCTGTTAGAGAAAACTCCGCAGCAGGAGTATAAAGCCAAGTTGAGGTCTAGTAAAATAAGTCAGCCAGTTTAATTGTCTAAGTCCCTCTCGGGTGAAACGGTTAGACAGGTTCCTGACATGTATGAGATAGACCCACACAGTGAGAGAGTTAGTCAAAACTCTAAAAGATGTATTATCGTTCTATTCTTCTTATTATTTTTGAGTCTTATGGTTACATGCATAAGTTATGCTTTACATTTATGTTTTCCAATTTCACATGTACATATGTTTTCTAATGTTACAGTAGAGCACACATTTAGTGATCTGCCTCCTCATGAGCTATCCTATCGTCTTGCTATGCGTAACAACACATTCATCCGAATGTTGCACTATTCACACCAGACCAGCAATGCCACTAATTGTTGGGTGTGTGGTCGACTCCCCCCTTTCCAGACACCGAAGGGAGTTCTGCCACTTTTTCCTTATCCGTTTTCACATAATGGTTCGTGTGGAGCATGGTCCACGTTAACATCATCCTCAACTGATATGTCCCTTCTGAATCGAACATGTTTTCCAGACAAGGAAGGTCTTTCCCATAGAACAGGGTTAGATCTAGAGAATGAAGTATATGATTTAGGTAATTACTCCTCGAATTTCATGGTCCTGAATGTTCAGTCCGATACTACTTCAGATCTGCCTGCTATTTCAGTACTACCAGTCAAAGGCGAATTATGTGTCAGAAAGAATGGTTCCCCACATGTAGGACATAGTGATTGTACTACTATTGTCGAGTATAGTGACAGTGGGAAATCTATTTTCAAAGCCTCACGTCATTCTTATTTTGTTTGTGGTCAGACCGCATATGTTCGTCTGCCCCTCGATTGGGATGGAACATGTTATATTGCCTTCCTACTGCCACCAGTTTTTCTAGCCCCATCCGATTATCACAGAAACACACACCTAGTACACGTCAGACCTAGAAGGGAGATTGAGTCCCCAATTGTCGATCAAACTGAAACTACTCTAGAACAATACCAAGACTTCAATAAAGGTTTCTTTTTCTTTATAGGCCCTGTCCAGAATAGTAAGTTAATACGTAGGTTAACCAGAACCCTTGAAGCAGTAGTGAATGAGACTACTTCCGCTCTAGGTAACTTAACTGAAGAGCAATCTGCTATGCGTTTTGTTGTGCTCCAAAATCGTCTCGTTCTTGACGTCATACTGGCCGATAGAGGAGGAGCTTGTAGAGTCATCGGATCTAGTTGCTGCATTTTCATTCCTAATAACGCGCCGTCTGTTTATTCAGCTATAACCAGACTTCATAAAATTGCCCATCAGTTACACCAGAATCCAGGCACCTGGACATGGTCCAGTTGGCTCTGGAGTATAATATCTGCCTGGGGATGGAAAGTATTGTCATTCCTGGGTATTGCAGTAATGATCATATTCAGTTGCTGCCTCTGTTTACAATGTGGCCCTGCGATTTGCGGCATGTGTGCTACCTCTTGTATTCCTAGTCCTAAATCCCGTTCCAAGACAATTCGAGACAAGCAAATGATGCTATACGAACAGATAGATGGTATCATGAATATTGATGTTTCCTGATGGAAACGTAGGGCACAAGGAGGGAATGTGGAAAAGTAAATTTTGCCATGTTATATGTGCCTACGTGTTCCCCATTTTATGCTATATGTGCATGATCGATATGCATGTATCCCCCTATGATCGATTAAAGACGCAATTATAGTTGTGTCCATCTCCAGTATGCCAGTTTCCAGTTCTCGTGAAAACAACGAGTATTAGGCCTATGTTGCCACATTTTACAGTGTGCACGTTAATTCATTGAATTGTCCCCGTTCCTAGGCCTCAAAAGGGCCCGGACATCAGATTCAGCTCCAGTCTCCTGAACCCACTCCGAGGAGCGATTCAGCCCCCACCTGCATCCCTGACCCTTCACTTACTTCCTGCCTCGCAGTGCCCGGCCCGGCCTGGCTCTGCCTCCCAGTCTGCCAAGAGTATGTTATGCTTCTAGTTATCAGTCCAGCCCTCCTTCTCTGCATTCCTAAGCTACTGAATCGCATCAATAGTTTCAGCCATGGTCTAGCCTTTCTGTCCCCATGTAAGAGAAATACTGTATTAATATTCATAGAATATTCCTAGCACATGCAATACATGTAGAATTATGCACGCACTAGTCTTAGTGTCAAGTAGCCTTTGCCCTGATAACTTTTGGATTCTATCAACATGTACTCCAAACACCAGATACTAGATATACTATAGGTACAAGTCGTTCTGACACTGCAGACTTTAGTCTCCTCTTCTAGCGCAGAAGTCATAGCCCCCAGTTCCTCTTGGTAACACGTCATTGCCCGTTTGCGCGCACCACTAGGTTAAAGGTCCCAGCTGCTCAGGTAGCCCCCTCCATGTTTCCGCCCCGTTCATGACACTTCTGTTACGTTTACATCACATGTCTATGCATACGCCCTGTACACGCCTTCTTGTTACACCCATTTTACTCTTATCTTTCGCGACTGCTACGAGTTACGCCTACTGCTACGCCTATTGTATGCAATGTAATGAAATGTATTTTACTATATATATGCTGCAATGTCGATGAAGCATTGCAGCTGCCTTCATTCTATTTCCGTGCAGGCTATCCAGTTCCTGTCCCTTCCCTTATGCCTGATTAAAGCCTGTAAGACTCCGATAGCTCAATAAATAAGAGACAGGATTCGAGGTATCTGTTTTATTCACTGTATTCAAAAATAGTACCGGTAATTAAATATTTATTTACCACAAAGCACTCATAATCTTAGCAGTCAAAGTGCTTCTAGCTAAAATGCCAGAATTGGCTGGCGTTTTGGTATATTACCTCAAGACACTTGTCAGCTATGATTAAAAAAAAAATGTAAACTGATCTAGATCAGTGTTTCTTAACCTGTGCTCGGAGGAACCTTGGGGGTCAGCGAGGGCAACTCGGGGGGGTCCATGACTGTATTACAAAATAAAATAATATTAAAATGGATACATAAAAAAATAATAAAGTGTATGCAAATAAAAAAGCAACATAGAAAATGTAAACAGTTTATATTGATTGTGAATTTAACAAAATATTTCTATATTTGAGCATTTGTTTCATATGTTTGTTTTTTGTATTTTTGTGCATTGCTCTGAGGTTCAAATCATTAAAATTGCTTAGGCTGGCGGGACCTCAGCTTCCATCAATGACTCAGTTGGGGTCTCCACATTCCAGTAATGATTCAGTGGGGGGTGCAGAAGTCAAAAGCGTATAAACAGCTTATCTAGCTTACTTAAAAACTGTTTGTTTCACACGTAAAACCAAAAGTAAATTCTGCTCATATATTTTGTAAGGGTTCACTCACAACATGCATTAAAACAAGCATTGGTAATATAAATAGTTGTGTCCTTTGTGTGGGTGAAAGTATAATACTAAGCCTCATAACACAATAAAGGAGCCACACAGGCAGCAGCAGCTCAACCTTTCCTAAATCTCCTGGAGGAAATTTGCATTATATCACTTTATAGGAGGGGGGGGGGTGTTCTGTGTTTTGATGCTACTTTATAATTTCAACAAATTGTTGTAGTGACCATTTGGTGTAATGTATGCAGGGGTTTTTATATCAGTGAACTGCCATGTTTTGTGTATTCGCCGCTTTGCAGGGCAGTTCTGCTTTGAATGTCTATGTGGCGTACAATCCTATTGTGTAGTGCAGAGCAGGTGTCCTTGAGTCCGCTGTGGATGGACAGTGTAATGGCGGCCTTGCTGACTGTGCATGTGTACATGTGTCTTTTCTGCCTCGGTTACATCCCTCTGTCCCGTTCTTCCCTCTCAATTAATGTGTCTGTCTTTCCTTTCTGTGGGCTTCTTTCATTTTCTATTTGGCAAGGATTAAAGACCCCCCCATGAGTCCAGGGGCAATAATTATGCTACGTTCATGGGGGTGTCACCCACTCTTCCTGTCACCATTTATCTCCTCTCTTTACATGAGTGTTAGGACCCCTCCACACCTGGAAAGGGAGGTTGAACCAGGATCAGGCTGGAGGGAGGAAGGGGCTAATCAATTCCGGCACCATCTCATCCCCTCACCCTCCTGGACACCCCCCTGCAGCAGCCCCCAACAAATGGCCTCCCTGGTGGCCTCTTAGTAAGCAAGTCTCCGGTCCCACATCTGTATAGCCATGGGTTCGGCCTCCCTTTGTCTTTAATATTGTGTAGTGTGAGCTCGACCAGAGGGTGTTGGAGTGCTTTCCGTGGGCACCCTTCACATAGCACAGGGCCACACCTGTTTTGTGAGCACAAGAAGATGGAGTGGTTTGCCCGGAGTCGTGGGATGTTGGGTCGATGCTGAGACTCGAGCCTTGTTCACCTGCATCGGATTCTGCAGCTCTGGCTGTTGCCTCACATCACCTGAAACCACAAAGCCCCCACTACTCATCACACGTACCTGGTATTAATAAACAACAAAGTAACTGGAGTAAATGTCAGCAATTTCTTTTGAGAGCACATTACTAATCCCTATAATCAACAACAACCACTGGACTAACCACTAACCTTGGGTTCCAGAGTAGTGTGCTACTCGCTGCAAAGCGCCTCAATGTCTCGTCAGGGGGAGTAAGTACTATATAAATCCAATTACAATTGCATGACAGACGTGGAGGATTTCTCATTCACCTTATTACAAAGTGCATTACAGCCAATGTTTGGCACTTGTATTATGGCAGAGGGTATATCTGTCACGTTTTGAGGAAGTTTCACATCTGAGAAACTCTAAATAAGATCCTGAGTGTCTCAGCTAAGAGAATGCCTGCTATTAATTTAGCATATTCTTAGTGTACACTTAATTGCAGGATTGTATTATGTTTAAAAGTTTCAGCAGTAAGGCACCACTGGAAATCATCCACTGTGCACATGGGAGCAGCTCACAATTTATAAAGGCATCAAAACATGATGCGTTGGGGGTTTCAGAGAAAAAGTTGAGAAATTAGGTTTCTGTTCAACTCAGATTGTAAAAAGAAGTTAGACATGCATTGGCAGTAGGATGGTAAAGAAAAAGAATCAGGTAGGAAAGTAGATGAATGGTGAATAGATTTCCAGAAGGAAGAGAAAGGCAGTGTTTAATTAGTAAAAGATTAAGTCCCAGGGCCCAAAGTTTTGGTCAGATGCCAGCGGCTGGCATTATTACATATTGGTGTGTGAAATTCAACATTGCATTGTCTTGCTTCCACCTCACTCCCTGCCTCTTTATCTCACTCTTACAGGTGCTTGTTTGTCCCTGTTTTGTCCCTGTATCACTGTTTTTCTGCCTTTCTCTTCCTCCTTTCCTTCTTTTGGTGGTTTTTACTCCCCTGCTCCAGATCAAAATCTGTTAAGGAAAAATAAATGCGCGTCCCCAAAAAAATGAGTGCATCCAAGCAGTAGGGCGACTCCATGGGCCGACTGAACTGTAAGGACAGATAATTCTCATAAACAGAAAGTAAAGATGAATGGAAGAGAAGAGAGTGCTGACAGAATTTGAAATAGGCCTAGATTATATATATTGCATGACTGGTGTTACACAAGAGAATCAAGAGTTCATGGTTAGGGGTGCAGAGTCTGATGCAGGATTTAGGAAGTGGAAGCAGAGGCAGGTGCTTCGAGGTCGGAGTTTGAGCACAAAGCTAGTGAGGTTTGTGGAAGTGGAGGTGAGGCTGTGGAAAATGGTGCCATGAGAAGCAATGTTGTGTAGTTCATACAAATCTATGTAGGATCTGCACATATAGACAACATAAACTATGGGATTGGGGTCCAGATTGATTCCAGACACCCACAAATGATATGTTAGTCTTAGAGCAGCTGGCTCACAGTGCCACCATAAGTTCATCTGTCCAAGGAGAAAATAGTTTCTGGCAACTATCGAACATTACAACCCTGACACCTCAGGTATTGTGGAAACAGTAGAGTTCTTTTCGCTCAGTCACTTGTGCTCACTTTGTCGCAGAGAGATACACAGAATAAATGGTGGGAACCTTTTCAATAAGCATTTATTGAATCAGCGTCATTATAGTGTATAATACGTGTGCTGCAACAACCATGAGACAGACATAGATATATACGATTACCAGCACTAACAGAGTAAATAAAAGGTAGAATTCTACCATAATGTTAAAAGAATGAATATATGCAGGCATATAAATACATGACTGTAGTAATGCGTACTCCTACGATGCAACCTTAACTAGATGTACCTAGCATGTATGTAGGTGTATAGATAAGAATTCCCCTAGGAAAGAGCCAACCCCATTACCTGATGTGAGAGACTGAAGTACCCCATTTTGGTCTTGAGCTGGACACCCTGCGAGGGATCTAAGACCACTGCGTGCTGGAGTGTCTGCGTGCGGGGACTGCAGTGTCATGTGTCAGAAAGTACGTTTCTTTTTCCTCTGATTTGCCCAGGAAAGATGTGGTGCTTATATACTCAAAAGGTACCCTCAGGGATTCTACCTAGATGTGTCATGATACTGTGGGCATGTCGGCCGATGATGATGAGAGGGGTGACCCTTATACAGAGTTATAATGCAGAAGATGGTAATCCTGCTGTGATGCACATTAAATGAGGCTAGTTTTTGGAGAAAACCACACAACATTTATGCAGCGCCTAACTAGGTGAAAGGTCTGCACCGGAACCGTTATGTAGAATAATGGTAGGACAAATGTGGGTAAGATGACCTACAAATTCCTAGGCCTATATTGGGGTACATTGGGGTTCATAGCAGCAAGAGGCATCTCAAAAGATATTTGAGGTGCACAGGGGGTCCGCCTGGGGGCTCCCAGTCTACACAGGTCTCTGGAGCAGCGAACCCCAGACTGTAGCCCCACTGACAACAGTCCCTCGCAGCTCTTGACTTCCACATCACCGGGGGAGGCACACAAGTTCCCACAGATCTTGATGGTTGCTAATGCCAGTGATCAATATACTTTTAAAACAGGCACCCCTTCACCCTGACAGCACTTAGCATTCTGGGGCTGTTGCCCCCACCTTACCACCAAACGTTCCCACCGTGCCAGCTAGTGGGGTGCCGGTCACTCCTTGCAGCACGGAGGTACGGTATCAGACAGAGACACATACCGCGCTGCAGTCAGCTCGCAGGAAGGGGGGTTTGTGCCAGAACCTCCCGCATAGCTCCCAGGCCTGTGTCTACCTTGAGGGTCAGCAATGTGTGCATTGGGGATACTGAGCCTGCATGACATCGGGACTGCGAGTGGAGAAGGTGGTGAATCCTTCATGCAGCACGGCACAAGCCAAGTCCGAGAGAAGTTCTAAGGAAGAAGCAAAATAGGACGGCAGATATTGTTGAGCTCTGGAGCGGGGGGTGGAGTATGAGCTAAGGTAAGACCATAGGGCTGTGGCACACAACTTGTAGGTGTGGAGGTGGGCAGCTTGAGGTCGGTGCAGCTTGTCCCTACCTGTTTACAACCACATACTAGCTAAGCCTTTACCATTTTTACTACAACATTGTCACTATACCGGAGGTTCCGTGAATTCTGGACCGGTTCCATAAATATCATCGTATCATGACGATTTTGATATCGGCAGACCGAGAATGGCGAGTATAGTATATACGAGTATTTTCGTCATGTTCGAGTGACGAGATCACAATGAAATCAGAGATTCCGTTCTGAACCCTCGGGTTCCATTTTGTGCACGGCAGCCATTTTGTGGTTGCCCTCACATAGGCCGATGACTAAGGCCGAACGATTCTTTGGGACACGTACACCTTTAGCTGACTTCTGTGTGACCTGGGCAAGCTGACTCCGTTGCCTGAAGCCAAACCTGTTCGGTCAGTTCCTTTCCCAGTAGCCAATCGAGATTAGGGATCAAGGCACAGCATACCATAAACCCTTTATTGCACACAACTATGTCTAATCTTACTCACACCTGTCTCTGCTCCTTTCTTTATGGCCTGTTTACGATGAGGAGGTGCCCGTTTTTATTAGGGGTCTGTCCGATTTATCTGATGAAGAGTGTTGGGTCTTGCCGGGTAATTGATGGTGGGCTGGACAATGAAATATAGGTTTGTCATGCAATGCTTTTGTCGTGTACACATGGGATTAGTTTACTGTAAATAAGGAATGTTTGCCTGAAGCGTAATATTTTGTATGAAAAGGGATGGCTGGCTTTGTAAGATTGAGCAGTCTCCTACGAATATACAGCCACTGTACTTCGTGGACCTCTGTTACTGGATGCAGCCAATAAATTTGATCTTTGACGTCACCAAGAAGTTGCCGTGTTTCTGTAACTCTGAGACAGGTGAATCCGGAGATTTCAGGTGTGTCCCCTGGCACCGCTGGGTTAAAAAAAACCTGGTTCTCCATTTGGCGCCCAATGTGGGGCGATTTCAGCGGTACCGGTCCAAGCCTGATAATCGTGAGGAGCTTTGTGTGAAAATTCTGGAGGAAGGCCAGCCACTTCATCGACCCCTGTATGTCGTCGTGGTCCGAAAGTCTTTGCTGCGAGGTTCCCCGCTTTCTGACCGCTACGAAGGACTGCTGCCCTGACTATCGCCCTGTCTTGGAGCCTTAGACGATTTGTAGAGCGAGACGATAGACGGGTCTTCTAGTGACGTCATCGATACCTCAGTTTAGTATGAGTGGAGCGTCTCCCAGTCCTTAGTTTGGTTTTTAGTTTTGGGTATCCCCTTGGGATCTTTGATTTGGAACTTGCAAGTACCAAAGCCGACCGAGGGACTCGTGTATTCACGAGACTAATGTATTCGATAATCCTTTGAAGTTTGAAGCTAGACTAGTGAGCGAAGATGCCTGGTCTTAGCAGACTTGGAAATTTGTTTTGTTGTGGTCGGAATAGGGATTCCGTATTGGAGGACTCGTGTTCGGTTCCTCCAATTGGAACTCCAACCTATGAGCTCTATGTGAAGCACGGCTTGGGCCCTATCACGTATAATGAAGTATGGGTTAGGTACACTAGGAAAGATGGTATCTTAAAGTGGCCCCAATATGGTAGTTTTGACACCGAAGTTCTAGATAATTTAGAGGTTAAACTCTTTAAGAAGAAAGCCCGGCCGGCGATGTTTGACTCTTTCCGCCTATGGCGAAAGGAAGCCAAACAGAAGGAAATTAAGTTAGCGAAGAGAAATAAAAGGGAAAGGGGTATCTCGATAATGCAAGCTGCTATGCAGTTTAAAGATAACGAAGAGGAACAGGCGAGTGAGCAGTTGCACAGGCAACGTAAAATGGTAATTGATAAATGCCACCCAGCTTTGCCGCCTCTTCAGCAAGATGCAGTGAAGGAATTTGAGAAAGATCCTTTAATGTCACATTTGTTGAGTTCGCCACCCCCTTATGCGCAGAGTAAATGTAAATGTAAATGTAGTTGAGCTTATATAGCGCACAGCTACCCGCAGTGGGTTTCCCGGCGCTTGCTTAGGGAACCCTTCCTGGTATTCCCCTGTGAGATAGCAGGATATCCACAAGGTGAAAGTCAGGCATCCCGCCGCGAGGGGCCTTTGTGGAGATTAAGCAAGCTATTGCCCAGAGTCACAGAGTGTGAACCCGTGAGTCGAGGAGGCACCGGGGCGAGAATTATCAAGTCCATGGAATTTTTAGCCCAAGACCCGCCGAGGTGGGGAATTGAACCCTGGTCCAGGACCGATCTCAGCTTCCGGGTCTGCTGCCTCTAACCCCTGAGCCACACTTCTCCACAGCTACAGCACCTCCGCAACCTTTAGTTGTTCAACCTCCAGTTGTACAGCTTCCAGTTATTCAACAACTGCCAGCTCCCTTTCAGTTGGCCCCTACTACTCTGGTCCAGCCTTCTCAAGGGCCAACGACTTTGCTACCTGCTCTGCCTTTAATTTCTACGCCTTTTTCACCTGTTCTTGCTACCTCCTCTTCTACTGCTCCTACGTTGACCTTTTCTCAGTCCGCTTTATCTCCTGTCCTATCGACCTCTCCTTCTGTTCGACAGAGAATGACCAACACTGTTACTAGTCTTTTGTCTCCTTTCTTTGGGTCGCATAGTACGACCCCTGAATCGGAGCGTAAACAGTTGCGTAGCCTACTGCCTGATTCTCGAGAGAGAGAAATATTGGATCGTTTGGCGATTAAGATATGATGTAGAGTCTGTTACGGATGTCTTCCGTCAATGGGAAGCACCAAAGCAGAGATATGTTTTCGATAAGGTGTGTACTTTTCTTCGTGAAGAATGGGAAGATGATGACGTGGGACCGGCTCCGTCTGAGTTCTTCCATGTACAGTCGGAGTTTGCGAAAGGTACGATTGTGGGTTCCGATGTTGAGAAAGCAGTTGCGACGTTGTTGTCATTTAGGAATGAGGCTCCTTCCCAGTCGTTGTTTGAACCTGATCCTTCTGTTAGGAGAAAAGTGAGACAATATCCCATGAGAGAGGTTCCTCCGGTGTGGAAGGAAGCAACTCAGGCTGATGCCGCTCATAATATTGATGCTGTTCCAGCCCATTTTCAACGTGTTTGGGTACATGTTCCATGGAAGCGATCTGAAGTTCTGGCTCTTAAGCAGACTTTGCCTGACCCTCGTAAAAATCCTGCAGGGTATTACAAGGAATTATCACAGACTGCAGACTCATGTATTATGAATTTAGCTGATATAGACATGTTGTTTGGGAATGTTGTTACACAGCCTTTATGGGGATTGATTCGTCATACGGATGCGCAAGAGTTAGGTGCTTCATGGGTTAATATTGCTGCTGCAAATGATAGACAAATTGGTGGTGCTAAACCTGAGCCTTTGGTAGCAGACCGACATTTATCGACCATAGTGGTCAAGACATGAGTACGGAAGGTGGTCAAAGGTTGATCGTTGACAAGTTTGTGCATAATTTGCTTCCAGAGTTGTGTAAGAAATTGAAGGATTCAGAGAGTTCTTGGGCCGTTTCCTCTTCAGCACAGATATTGGCTACTGCGCAGTACTACGAAAATAGGGATAAGGACAAAAAGGATAGAGAAGACAAGAAGACTAAAGAGTTGAAGACGAAGGTGCTTTTACAGCAAGCGTATCCGCCCCGTAATAACCAGCGTGATTATCAGCAGCCTCAGCAGTTTCAGAGAAACTCGCAAAGGTTCGCAAAGGTTCGAGTCTCCTCAACAGCGTTTTCTTGTAGGCCCCAATCAGTGTTCATATTGTAAGGAAGAGGGTCATTTCAAGTATAGCTGCCCTATTTTGTTACAGCGTATGAATGGTGTTTCTAGCGCAAGAGGTCGAGGTGTTCCGTAAGCTTCTAGAGGTAGGGGACATGGAGGTTTCCCCCAGAACGCGCGTTCCCTTCCCCCACAGAATTCGATGAATAGTTTTGATCAGCAGAATGGTGTATATGGTAGGACGACTCAGTACTATGCTGACGACTACTATGTCGAAGGTGAGAATGTAGATGATAATGATTGCTAGGACAGCCATTGACAAAGAGAGGGAGTTGTTTCAGTTCCAGTAGATCAGAGTGGACCCTATGTTGAAGTGATTACATCAGGTGTGTCAGAGCCTTTTCTGTTGCATACTGGTGCTACGAAGAGTTCTATTATGCACTCCAAACTCCCTGGCGCACCTTTGTCTGGCAAAATGAATGTTTCAGTAGGTTTTTCTGGCGCCCCGGTTAGGAACCCGATTTCTAATCCTTTGCCCCTTTCTGTTGGACCTCCTGACTTCGAAGCACCCCTTATTCTGACGACAGGTTGTGGTGAGAACTTGTTGGGATTGGATCTGTTGAAAAGATTGTATGCGACATTGTATTGTTCTCCTTCGGGAGTACAACTTACGCTGGGTAAGAAAGTGGTCTCACCGATGTATTTGTCGAAGGATAAACTTCCGACGGAATTGTCCTCTCTTCCTGATATTCTTTGGGCGACTGGTCCTAACGATGTAGGTCTCCTGGAATTTCCGCCATATGTTGTGACGTTAAAATCGAACGTTAAAATGCCACGCATTCCACAATATAGGATCTCTAATGATGGTGAAAGAGCGTTACTAGCGATCATTTATGATTTGATTGAGAAAGATGTAATCGAAGAAACAAGAGGTAACGTTTGCAATAGTCCTGTTCTGCCTGTTCTGAAACGTACTGACTCTTCTCAGCCACCAGGTTTGTGATTGATCTTTGAGAGGTGAATAAGATAGTTGTGCCACAGTTTCCAGTTGTTCCTGATATCACTGCCTTATTGACTATGATTCCAGCTTCGGCCACTTGGTTCTCGGTGATTGATTTGAAGAATGCTTTCTTCAGCATCCCGATTGCCGAGGAGAGTAGGGATATTTTCGGCTTCTCTTTAGGAGGTCGAAGCTTCCGGTTCAAACGCGCTCCTCAAGGCTATTGTGAGAGTCCGTCGATATATAGTCAGGCTTTGAAAACACAACTTGATGCGATTGTCTTACCTGATGGCGCTGCTCTTCTTCAGTACGTCGACGATTTGTTAGTTGCTGCTGATACAGAAGAAATTTGTATGAAAGCTACTTTATCATTGCTGCGTCATTTGTCTGATTTCCATCACAAGGTGTCTCTTTCGAAGTTACAGTATTGTCGATAAGAAGTGACCTATTTAGGTCATCTCTTATCGAAGGAGGGAAGAAGATTGACCCGAGAAAGAATTCAGGCGATTGCGAAAATAAGTGTGCCAATTAGACAGAGAGAAGTGTGTGCTTTTCTGGATATTACGTAATTTTGCAGACAATGGATAGCAAATTTTTCTCTGCTGGCCAAACCGCTGGTGGCATTGACTTGTAAAGATACACCGAATCCCCTCCCGTGGTCCGAAGATTGTCAGAAAAGTTTTTCCAAATTGCGTAATGCATTGTGTTCGGCTCCTGTGTTGGGTACCCCCGACTACAGTAAGCCTTTCACACTTTATGTCCACGAGAGAGAAGGATGTGCATTGTGAGTGTTGACACAGTCTTTTGGGGACAAGCAACGTCCATGTGCGTATTTCTCGTCGACTTTGGATCCGGTAGCTAGGGCGTTGCCGAGTTGTTTAAGAGCCACAGCGGCAGCAGCTGTTTCTATTCGACAGTCTGCTGGTTTGGTGATGAATAAAACGCTGATCGTGATGGTTCCACATGCAGTGGATACTTTGCTAAACAGAACCAAGACACAGCACTTAATTAGTGCTTGATTGTCAGGTTACGAGTTGACACTCCTAGCGAGTCATGTGCACATAAAGAGATGCAATACGTTGAATCCAGCTACGCTATTGCCGATTTCAGTGGAGACAGATGTTTCTGAAGAGCATGATTGCTTTCTCAGGACAGAGGAAGAAACAAAAGGGAGAATAGATCTTAGGGACACTCCTCTTGTGAAGTGTGATGGTACCTTATGAGTGGATGGTTCGTGCTTCAAGCTTCCGAATGGAGATACGACTGCGGCATCTGCTGTTACGACTTTCCATACGATTGTTAAAGATGCACGTATCCCACATAATTCAGCCCAAGCAGCAGAGTTGATTGCACTTATGAGAGCATGTGTGTTGTCAAAAGGAAAGAGAGTGACCATATATACCGATAGCCAGTATGCGTTTGGTGTGGCCCATAGTTCTGGACGTTTGTGGAAGGAACGTGGGTTCCTTACGTCTCATGGTACAAAGATACAGCATGTTCAATTGGTGAATGAGCTCCTGGAGTCACTTACCTTGCCGTTGCAAGTTGCGATCGTGAAATGCAGTGCACACAAGAAAGTTACCGATGATGTTGGTCGTGGTAATGCGTTTGCAGATGAAGTTGCGAAAGACGTGGCAAGGGATGTGATGAGTCGAATGTATGTTGCGGGTCCGGCGAGATGGGTTCCGGATAGAGGAATGTGTGAGGATACGATAGAGAGTGTAAAGTCGATTCAAGCTGAAGTTACAGAGAAAGAGTTGAGTGTGTGGAGAGAGAGTATGGGTAAATTGGATGTGAATGGTTGTTGGGTTGAGTTGTCAGAGCATCAACGATGGTTGTTACCCGATGCGTACGTGGGATCACTGACATAATATCGATGTCAAAAATATCGAGATACCAAAATATCGAGGATAAAATACCGAGGGACAAAATATCGACTGCCTATCTTCAAACAGGTAAGTACTAAAATATCGACTCCAAAATATCGACTTACAAAAATATAGACTGTCAAAATATCGATTTTTTTAAATGTCTTAAAATTAAGTTAATAATAATATATATAAATATATTTAATATAAACTTAGAAATAATTATTAAATAAATGTAATATTAATAAATAATTAATATAAATAAAAAAATTATATCACCAAAAATAATACATATATATATATATATATATATATATATATATATATATATATATACATATTATTAAATAAACATATTAATATAATATAATTTATTTTAATTTAATTTCATTAAATTAATTTAATTTAAATTTAATTTTACTTTATTTTTACACTGTACCCCTGTACCCCAAAAACCCAAAACTGACCCTGAACCCTAAAAATGCCCCTTTACCCAAAAACTAAAAACTGACCCTGAACCCTAAAAAAACCCTTTATCCAAAAACTAAAAACTGACCCTGAACCCTTAAAATACCCCTTTACCCAAAAACTAAAAACTGACCCTGAACCCTAAAAATACCCCTTTACCCAAAAACTGAAAACTGACCCTGAACCCTAAAAATACCCCTTTACCCAAAAACTAAAAACTGACCCTGAACCCTAAAAATACCCCTTTACCCAAAAACTAAAAACTGACCCTGAACCCTAAAAATACCCCTTTACCAAAAAACTGAAAACTGACCCTGAACCCTAAAAATACCCCTCTACCCAAAAACCCAAAACTAAAATTTAATTTCCAAAACCAATTACTTTTATTTACGAAGTTAATTTTATTTAATGGTCAATTATTAATTAATTAACAAATGTAAATAATTTACATATTTAATTAGTTATTATTAAATTACTCCCCACCCTATCCCCCTATAAACTCACAACCCACTACAGAAATTAATTTACTAATTATTATTTATTTATTCTTTAAATATTTATAATTACCAATTATATTTTAATTATTTACAAAATAATAATTAATTAACAATTATTATTAATTTACATATTTAATTAATTAAATTTAAATTACTTCCCACCCTATTCCCCTATAAACCCACAACCCGCTACAGAAAATATTTTACGAAAATATAATTATTGATCAATTAATCAATTATTATTAATTACCAATTATATTTTAATTAATTGACAATGAATAATTAATTAACAATTACTATTATATTACAGATTTAATTAATTATATTTAAATTACTTCCCACCCTATTCCCCTATAAACCCACAACCCGCTACAGAAAATATTTTACGAAAATATAATTATTGATCAATTAATCAATTATTATTAATTACAATTATATTTTAATTAATTAACAATTAATAATTAATTAACAATTACTATTATATTACAGATTTAATTAATTATATTTAAATTACTTCCCACCCTATTCCCCTATAAACCCACAACCCGCTACAGAATAATATTACACAAAAAATTAAAAATATTATTAACTTACCTTAAATTCGATATTTTTGTTGTCTATATTATGTCTAGTCGATATTTTGTCCATTCTATATTTTTGATTCGATATTATGTCCATTTTAGTCGATATTTTTGTTGTCTATATTATGTCTAGTCGATATTATGTCAATTCTATATTTTTTACTCGATATTCTGTCCAGTCGAAAAAAACAACTCGATATTATGACTGCACACCGCGTACGTGCTTGCAGTGGTTACGATGGCGCATGGAATGGCTCATATCAGTGTGAAAGGGATTTGTAAGTTGTTGGCTCCAGTATTGCAAAATGCTGGAATTCCTAAGTGTGCAGAGAATGTGGTCAAGAATTGTATGGTTTGTTTGAAACACAATCCTGGTAAGGGAACTCCAACTCCAGCTGGTCATTTTGCTCCTCCGACGTATCCGTTCGAGGTTTTTCAGCTAGATTTTATTCACATGGAGAGATGCAACAACCTGAAATACGTACTTGTGGTTGTTTGTGCCTTTTTGAGATGGGTAGAAGCATATCCCCTGAAAGATAATACTGCCCTGTCCACAGCTAAAGCCCTTGTCAAATAGTTTTTCCCTAGATTTGGTTTGCCGAGAATGGTCTAGAGTGATAATGGAAGTGAATTTGTGGGTCAAGTGATGAAGAGAGTATGTGAAGGGCTAGGAATCCGCCAAAAGTTTCATGCTGCAAATCACCCCCAATCAGCTGGACTAGTAGAGTGCTATAACGGCACTCTTAAACTGAAACTAGCCAAGATACAAGCGAGCTCTGGTCTTAAATGGCCTGATGCTTTGCCTTTAGAACTTTTGTTGACAAGAATGACTGTGCATTCACGAGTGGGACTTAGTCCTTATGAAATTGTGTTTGGTTGCCCGGCCAACATATGGGGAGTGCCGAGGCCGACAAAATTTAGCGAGATTGAACATCCTATATTGCTTGATTACTTGGATAATTTGACGGCTAAATTGCGTGTTTTACACCAACAGGTTCATGATACATTGCCTCAGGCTTCTGAAGATCCAGGACATGTCATCGATCCTGGCTCGTGGGTGTTAATCAAGAATTTTCAGCGGACAAAGAACGATCAGCCCCGCTGGATCGGCCCCTATTTAGTCCTGTTATCAACGGGATCCGCGGTACGAGTGCTAGGAAAAAAGTACTGGATCCATGGCGTACACTGTAAGAGGGTCCCTTTGCCTCTGCCGTATGACCGGTGGGTCCAGGAGGGTATTGCTGACTCTGAGACTGAGACTGTGCCTCGTTTTCTGCCTTTCAGCGATGCACGTTTAACGGGGACAAGTTCTGAGCGTGAAAGCGACGATCTTCTGCAAGGAGCCGTGCCACCGTCAGTTCGATTGGACACTACTGAGCCTGGCCTGTTGTTTTGAGATGAGACATTACCAAAGAAAAGCCGTTATAATTTGAGGTCGAGAACTATGGACAAATAAATAAAAATTCCTTTTTGCTATTTCTGAAAGTGCAGCTCTCTCATCTGAGAAACTATTTAGATTTTTGTTTTTCAAACCGCCATCCGGGTTCAGCTGTAGGGTCGCGGCGTCAAGTCTTTGGAGTGCAAGCCGAAGACACAAGGTCGACGGTTCTGGTTGGTCCTTGGGCGTTTCCCTTGGACTGACAGGCACATTCCTTAGCACGGAACACCCTACCTCCTCGAGCAGCAAGGTTAGAGGATGGAGTTTTTCGAGATGGAGAGACCTGCCAAAGAGATGAATTTTAGAGCCAAAATGTGTACAACGATGACTAGAAAACGTTTTCTGATATTATGCCTTTTTATGTTGTTTAGCGTAATGATGTTTTTAATAGGATATGTTTTATTCTCTTTTCGAGTGACGTTTGCACCCACTACACAGCCCATACCTCCTTCTACTGTTTCCTCACATTCTTTCCACCCTCAGCCAGAACATGAGTCGATTAGAAGATTGGAATTCGCTAATAACTCCTTCGTTCAGCTTCTGCACCAACACCAATTAGTAGTGAACACAACTAACTGTTGAGTGTGTGGTCTTATGCCTCATACTACTGCTAAAGGTATTCCTTACCTAGTCCTGCCATTCAGCTATAATGGTTCTGTGTGGGCATACAGAACGATGTTCATCTATGCTCGTGAAGTCCATCCCCTACGTTCTGTGAAAGACAATCCAAAGAATAGTGCTCTAGTTAAGGATATAGTAGACATGATTAGAGGAGCTACTTCCTATGAGACTATATCGAGAGATGAGACACTAGCATATATTGGATGGAACGTAACCGGATATGGAGTTAGTCTGAGTGAGAACCAGCGAGCGAAAAGGTCCTCCCCGATTTGGATCGTACCCCATCAGGGTCATTACTGTCTGCAAGGTAATGGCAAGATTCCGAGAGCTCAGCTAGGGAAGAGTATCTGCACTGAGACGTATGTCTTTGCGTCCCAGACTTCCCCATCGTTCCTAGCAGCTAAGAGTACCTATTTTGTCCGTTACGATAGAGCGTACACATGGTTGCCCCCTGATTTTTCGGGCACATGTTTTTTCTCATTCCTGTTGCCTCCCACCTATACAGCTGCGGCAGATTACCACAAGACAAGAGTGGTTAGAGGTGTCTTCAGTAAGGAATATACTGCAGGACAAGAATTAGGAGATTTCTTGAAGGGTTTTCTGCCGTTTTGGGGACCTATGGTTAACAGCAGGAACATTCGGCAGTTGACGAGAGTGGTTGAGTCCACCGTAGTCTAAACTGCCGGTGCCCTTAGTAACTTGACTGCTGAGCTCCAGTCGGATCGTCTTATGACCCTTCAGAACAGAGTTGCGTTAGACGTCATACTTGCAGATCGAGGTGGGGTATGTAAATTGATCCAATCAAGATGCTGTGTTTTCATTCCAGACAATGCTCCAACAGTGTGCCAGGCCATTTCCAAACTACATAAGATGTCCGAATCTATACACATGGATAAAGGAGATTGGTCGTTGATGTGGTGGTTTTGGGAACTGTTATCCGCCTGGGGATGGAAGATTCTGATGGTCATTGGGATGATCCTAGCCATACTTTTCCTGTTCTGTCTTTGTGTACAGTGTGCTCCTGCTATATGTGGCCTCTGTGCTACATCGTGTGTAAGGAAACCTGTATCGAGAGACGTGCTAAGTACTAGGATGATGCTACAGCAACATCTCAATGATTTTATGAATATCGACCTGGACTCAGATTAGCGTGAGTGTAGGTTATTGCCTATGAAAGGGCAAAAGGAGGGACTGAGGTTCCGTGAATTCTGGACCCGTTCCATAAATATCATCGCATCATGCCGATTTTGATATCGGCAGACCGAGAATGGCGAGTATAGTATATACGAGTATTTTCGTCATGTTCGAGTGACGAGATCACAATGAAATCAGAGATTCCGTTCTGAACCCTCGGGTTCCATTTTGTGCACGGCAGCCATTTTGTGGTTGCCCTCACATAGGCCGATGACTAAGGCCGAACGAGTCTTTGGGACACGTACACCTTTAGCTGACTTCTGTGTGACCTGGGCAAGCTGACTCCGTTGCCCGAAGCCAAACCTGTTCGGTCAGTTCCTTTCCCAGTAGCCGATCGAGATTAGGGATCAAGGCACAGCATACCATAAACCCTTTATTGCACACAACTATGTCTAATCTTACTCAAACCTGTCTCTGCTCCTTTCTTTATGGCCTGTTTACGATGAGGAGGTGCCCATGTTTATTAGGGGTCCGTCCGATTTATCTGATGAAGAGTGTTGGGTCTTGCCGGGTAATTGATGGTGGGCTGGACAATGAAATATGGGTTCGTCATGCAATGCTTTTGTCGTGTACACATGGGATTGGTTTACTGTAAATAAGGAATGTTTGCCTGAAGCGTAATATTTTGTATAAAAAGGGATGGCTGGCTTTGTAAGATTGCGCAGTCTCCTACGAATATACAGCCACTGTACTCCGTGGACCTCTGTTACTGGTTGCAGCCAATAAATTTGATCTTTGACGTCACCAAGAAGTTGCCGCGTTTCTGTAACTCTGAGACAGGTGAATATGGAGATTTCAGGTGTGTCCCCTGGCACCGCTGGGTTAAAAAAAACCCGGTTCTCCATACCCCCGCTCCTACTCTTGATCTTGGCCAGTAAGCTCAGTTTTGGTTGCAATTTCCTGCTGCAACACACAGTGCATCACTCCTTAAAATGTAACTATTGTGCCACTGGGCAGCCACAGACTAATAGTAGGCCACAAGTACTCAAAACAGCCACCTCAGAACTACTGTAGTGAGATCTAATCCTTTTAAGACACCATAAAGTATCTAACAAAGACACAAGGCTCGACTCATATTAGGTACCGGTGTGCTCATGCCTCTCCCATTGGGCAGTGAACGATAAAGGGCGATTTGTAGCCATAGGAGGAAGGCTGCATCAGCTCTGGCTTTTACTGTGAGACGACTGAGATTGGCCCCACATAAATCAATGGGAAGTGGGACCTTTTGACACCCATTTAAATAACTTGGGGAAAAAGATAACAGCATGTGATCAGGAACATCCGGGGTCCAGTGGTGACCCAAAAAAGGAAAAGGAAGATGCCAAAGCAGCCAGGCCAGCCTCTGGTACTGACACCTATAGCGGTATCTCCACAGCAAACTTCAGCAATTGCACTCCTGCAGTCCTCCTGCTTCCGTATGGAGGCCAATAAAGTGCTGCTACAGCCAAAGATTACGTCTAGTTTATCTTCTTCAAAGACCCATGTCTCTACTTGAACAAAATAGTACAATATGCTTGCCTCATATGGCAACGAGGGCACAAACAAACTCTAGCCCTAACCAAAAAGGAAGCAAGAACTCACAAGGGGCTTTATGGTCAACCATATTAGGAATTCTGCAGAGCTCAGAAGAGGCACTCAATTTTCAAGGAAACATAATAGACATACAATTTAGCCTCCTGAATAATATAGCTAGCAATGTATGTGTCATGCATTGATGAGAAAACTGCAAACCTAAATAACTTTATAAAGAGAGCACAGGCTGACACACAGGAAATAGGGCAGAGGTGCAGCTATTCCCCTGTCCTAGACAAGCTATCAACACTTCCGGCGACATTGTCTAATCTATTGGTTGACCTCAAGGACATGATTAAAGACAGGCCCCAAATGAGGATAGGACCCCTGAACACTGAGGCGGGCCACTCAGAGGCACCATTTACAGAAGTCAGAGGGGTTCAAGTGCAGACTGCTGGGTCTGACCTTGAATGTGGCAGCGTCACCAACGGCAGGCTCACCAGAATCTGTCAGGACCCAATAAGAATAGAAGAGATCAAGAAAGAGAAAGGGGCACAACTCCTACGGCGTAGCAGGCTGTCAGCCCAGTCTTCCGTACAAGACCCAGGCTACACTCCACCCCCAGGACGCGGATCTCTATGAGAAACCGACGACTGGACAGAGAAGACGTTACAGCATTAATGACAACTTTTAAAGAAAACCAGCCCTGCGAATGGAAAGCATTATAGTTTGGGAGCAAACCTGGAGATTGACTCGCTGGTCACCATGGCCCCAGTTGCGACAAACCACAAGACATAACGACACAGGCCACTTGTGCCAATGAACCAACAAGCACCCAGGACAACATTGCTTTGGAGTCCCCCTCAAATATTAGGGCTGGATCCTACAAGGAAGAAGGAAATGTAATAACTTGTACCCTTAAGCTGCGCAGGCCTCATACTCATCCACAAAGGGACCTTCATTCCATAAGAAAATATGCAGACATAACCATCTGGGAGAGCCAAGTGCCACAAACTAGAGCGCAACACAAGGAACCTAGGCACGCACAAAAATTGCCTTGCACATTATCAACTGGAATATATTTCCAGGGGCCCTTTTGATAACCTAAATAGAGGTAACATCCTCAAGCTCATTTGGAAACTGAATGGGATGGAGGAAGCTGCCCCAGTCAGTGAAATTCATCAGCTAAAATGGTGTGGGGCTCAATTGAGAGGGTGATATATTCCAAGGATGGGGGATTACCATTACACCTTTCAAGGCAACAGTATATCCCCATGACCTGAGTCACAAAAAAGGTTGACTTAACATTGGCTTGACAGCGAATTGTCTACTCTGTCCTCAGGAACGAAGAGGCAAATTCCCCGGACCTCAAAATGAACAGGCTGAATGGAACCTGTGGCGAGTCTGCTACATAACCAGGTGTAACAACAGAGCGGGGTTGGCTGTCTGGTGCCTTGAACACAAACATACTTTTACAGTGACTTCTGGTGTTCATCAAGCACTTAGGATCTGCTCTTGGAATATTGGAATATTAATGGCCTGGCCAATAAACTTGAAGAACCAGACACCTACCAATACTTTCTCTCTTTCCAAGTAATTCTCCTCCAAGAAACCTGACATCATGTCACACCTCATCTTTATAAGCTTTTATACTCCTACAGTCAAAGTACACAAACATGGCCGCAGTAAGGGTGGTCAGACAAAATACTCTCAGCTTCAAGAGAGATTAAAGGCCTAGAGCAAAAAAACTGTGAGGCTGGCCTAGAAATCGTAGTAATGAGTGTCAAGACTACAAACAGCCCCCCCTGTTTGACTTGGCAACTTTGGTGTGGTTTCTTTAACTTTTTGCCTCTACCACTTGTATTTTTGATGCTGTGCTGGACTTCATTTTTTATGGCTTAGATGCTTTGGGCACTTTGCCACATCTGATCAGTGTTAAAGTGCAAGTACTCCCTGTGTAAATCGACCTTACATTTGGCTCTCCTTGATTGGCATATTTGATTTACAGGTTACCCACTAGTAAATAGCACTGAGTCTGCCAGGGCCTGTAAATCAAATACTACTAGTGGCCCTGCAGCTCTATTTGTACCACCCACATGAGTAGCCCTGAAAAGGTATCTCAGACCTGCCACTGCAGTGTCTGTGCATAGTTTTTAACTGCCATGTCAACCTGGCAAGTGCACCCACTTGCCAGGCCCTAACCTTCCCTTTTCTTACATACATGCAAGGCACCCCTCAGGTAAGCCATGGTACCCCCATGGCCAGGGTGTAGTGTATGTGAAAGGTAGGATATGTACTGTGTGTGTGGCATGTCCTGATAGTGAAAAACTGCCAATTTAGTTTTTCACTATTGAAAGGTTGTCTGTCCTGTCGGATAGCATGGAAGATACTTTTTTAAAATGTTATTTTAATTGCCATTGTATCAATACAAAAACAAACAAAAAGTCAAAATCAAATTACATACAAATAAAAATTATAAGACATAAAGGGAAATATACTGATGAAATTGTTCTCGTGAAAGTGCCCAAAAGATAGAAATCAAAAAGCAAACACATATGCAAATATCAATTTCTGTTCACCAGAACGCCAGATGGATGAAAAACAGCTGCCTACAACTAAACACAAACAAAACGGAAGCACGCATCATGGGCCCAAATCCAGACACCTGGAATGACACCTGGTGGACCCCGCCCTCGGAAGCCCGCCCGCCCCCACGGACCACGCACTCAACCTGTGAATCATCCTGGACTCAGAGCTCAAAATGGAATGGCAGATCAACTCTGTCTCATCCTCCTGCTTCCACACCCTCCGCCTCCTACGTAAAACCTTCAAATGGATCCCCCTCGAACACAGAAAGGCAGTCACTCACGCCCTGGTCACCAGCAGGCTCAACTAGGGCAACGCACTCTATGCCGGAATAAACAAAAACCTCACCCGCAACCTACAGATTTTCCAAAATGCCGCCGCAAGACTGGTCCTCAACCTGCCAAGTAACTGCCACATCTCCCAGCCCCTGCGCACACTCTCCTGGCTCCTCATCAAAGCTACAGTCACCTTCCAGATGCTAACCCACGCTCACAATGCCCTCCACGACACCGGACCAGCATACCTGAACAGTTGACTCAAAATCCACAAACCCCAAAGGACCCTACAAACACCCCAGCTCTCCTACGCTGTTGTCCCCCATACCAGAAAGACCAGATCGGGAGGCCGCTCCATCTCCTTCCGCGCGGCCAGTGCCTTGAACAACCTTCCGCTCCACCTCAGACACATAACATCGCTCCCCATCTTCGCAAGAAACCTCAAAACCTGGCTCTTCAACACCCCCTTCTTCATGGACTGTAACCTGCGACCCCCCCCCCCCCCCATCCCCAGCGCCTTGAGAACCTTACGGGTGAGTAATCGCACTTAACAAACACCTGATTTGATTTGATTTGATCATGTATCTCCCACGCCTCCAACGGGCACATCAAGTAAGCCTTGTGTTCGTCAGACAACCCGGGCAGCTTAATATAATCCAGATAGATTAGCATGTCGGAGGCCAGGTGGTGGGACCTAGTTTTGTAGAGGTCGGCAAAATATAACCAAAAACACTCTGCCACTTTATCAGAGTTGGCAACCTTCTCTCCAGTGTCCAAGGTTAATCGTATGGGCTGAGAGGCAGCCCGGCACCCCTTCATAAGGTTCACAAGGGCTTCCCCAGGTCGCGCCCCCTCTCAATATGTTCTTGCTACTGCATATTTACCCAGGAGCTTAACTTCCCTGTCTGCCTGAGAGTGGTATTCCTCTAACGTAGTCTTAAGGGTTTCCAGCAGGAAGGGATCGCTCGTTTCTAGTGTTTCTCTTTATAGCCTAGCCAGGGTTTGTTCTAAGAGGGCCAGCCTGCCCCTATCGACCTCAACACACCTGAATGTTTAGAAACAGCGATGCCGCGGATATAGACCTTAAAGGTCCCCCAAACCATAGTGAAGTGTGTGACTGAACCGAGATTGGTAGCAAAAAAAGTTTCCATTGCTTCTAACATTTCTGCCCTTTAATCCTCATCCAGTAATGTGTATGGGGGAAGTTTCAGGTGAAGGGAGGAGGGTGCTTGGTGGGGGCAGATAATATAGGCAGTACAGGTGAATAATCAGAGTAGGTGCGTGGAAAGACTTTGCAATCTTTGATACAAGATCTAAGTGATCCCGCCAGAAACCAGTAGTAAATCCTGGTATAGAGATTATGTGGAGCAGAATAGTGTGTAACCACCCGCCTCAGATGAGAGAGAGCACCAGACATTCATCAGACCTAGCTCTGTCAGGACATCGAAAATTGCCTCAGCAGCCACAGACCGGCGAGGGGGTGGGTAACCAGATGATCTAAGTCGGGATTCAGCACACAGTTAAAATCACCCCCCCCCCCATATCTGTGATAAGTCGGGCAACTGGCTAGACAGGGTCAAAAGGTCATGAAAAAACTATGGACAGTCGTGATTAGGGCCATTAATAAGTATGCATTCTATACCTCTCCCCCTTATACTTTGAAACCACTTATCTACCATTGACATCAGTGTGTAATTCCTTTAGTGTGAGTCGGGCGGTGGGATTAATCCAGGTAAGGACCCTTCGAGCATGTGTAGTGAAGCCCGCAGCATGGAAAAGGCAGCGGGTTCTGCCACGGGCCTGCGGGAAACTTGCTACGGGGAGATGTGTTTCCTGTAATAGCGCTACATTGATATTATGTCTAGTGAGGTACAACATGACTTTTCTAATTTTGCGCTAATCATTGAGGCCCTTGATATTCCAGGACAGGAGTCTCAGCTTATCCTCCATATCATACAGTAGAAAGGAGAGATCAACGCAGCTATAGTGTCAGCCCGCCCTCTAGTGAGTATACAAGGTGACGTTCCCCCAATGTGTGTCTTATACAATTGCAAAACACACAAGATGATGGACAGAATGTTGCACAAAGGCAAAACATTCACCCCCAGTCACAGATCTGGGTTTAATCCATCGTTATTTTGCTCACCAAGCCACCCCAGTTCAGACAAATCAGTCTTGACCCTGTGCCTCATGGGAACAGTCCAGCCCGAACTGCCAAGCCATGTCTTTCCTGGACCGGAATCAAGCATCCTAGGACCGGTTTCTGGCTATCAGCCGTCTTCAGCCAGGATAGCTTGACTCCAGTGGCTTAGTGAGCAAGGGACCCATGTCTGGACATACCCTTCCCACATAGGGTGAACAGCAAAACACACAAGATGATGGACAGAATGTTGCACAATGGCAAAACATTCACCCCCAGTCACAGATCTGGGTTTAATCCATCGTTATTTTGCTCACCAAGCCACCCCAGTTCAGACATGACCATATGCAAATCAGTCTTGACCCTGTGCCTCATGGGAACAGTCCAGCCCGAACTGCCAAGCCATGTCTTTCCTGGACCGGAATCAAGCATCCTGGGACCGGTTTCTGGCTATCAGCCGTCTTCAGCCAGGATAGCTTGACTCCAGTGGCTTAGTGAGCAAGGGACCCACATCTGGGCAAACCCTTCCCACATTGGGTGAACAGCAAAACACACAGGATGATGGACAGAATGTTGCACAATGGCAAAACATTCACTCCCAGTCACAGATCTGGGTTTATTCCATCGTTATTTTGCTCACCAAACCACCCCAGTTTGTCGTGCAGGTCTCAGCCAGACCCGCTAGTGCAAGGGGTTCGCCCTTCTGCGCACGAAGTCCTCAGATCCAAAAGGAAAAAGTTGGCACGGAAGCTGGAAATGCAAAACATAAAGTTCATTACACCTCATGAGGTGGTGCTAAAATTCAGACAGTACCCTTCGGCACTGCGAGAAGTAGCACAAAGGGCTTCTGACACATGGTTTATTTATACCCACACAGGGGGTCAAAAGAAGGCGGTACAAAGCATAAGAGCACATTTTATGTCCATACAAGGTAATATCAAGAAGCACAATCGATCAGTGGGAGGAGCTAACAATCTGGGGTCTTGGCTAATACATTCCAATCTAAGGCTAACCAGTAACAGATGCGGACCCTAACGGTCAGCGGCAAAACACAGAGATGCTATTATTAACCTGTTGCCGGGCAGATTCAAAAGGCCATGAGCAGAAAGGTAGGACAACGCACATGGTCGACACGAGGCAACGTGTGGCAGACAAAATGGCTGCCGTGAATCCAAAATGGATGCCGCTAAATGTCAAGATAACGGCAAGAACTAAGATGTCTTTTGCTAACGTACAACTTAATCGCTGTTAAATTACAACAGACGACCTTTTTAGCGTTAGCAAAAGACATATGCTCTTTTAGGGTAATCTGTGCATTCATCTCGTATATCTATGCACATTATATTTGTCACTTCTTTATCCAATGATTGTTGCGCTTTTACGGCATTTCGTTTTGATGTTGTACAGGCATTTATGCACATAGAACATAGCATTGGACCACAGTGAATACACATACAACAATTGAAAATCAATGCAACTGGGATACATAGAACAGTCAGTAATTTCCAACCCCAGGCGGAAACTAAAGCCCAAAACCATCCAGCAAAAGTCCAGGTGCCATTTTTCTCATGAATATCGGCAGCTATTTTATGCAGCTTAAGAATTGCTTCATATACAGAAGGCGAATTGTCAGGGATAAATACACAACAACTACTTCCGATGACTTTACATGCTCCTCCTCTATCTGCTAACATAACATCCAGAACCATCCGGTTCTGAAGAGTTACAATTCTAGCGACTTGCAGTTCTTCGGTGATATTACCAAGGGCTACAGCGGTTTCATTGGTGACAGCCTCTACGACTCTAGTCAATCGTCGTATTTTCCTACTATTTAATGCAGCACCTACCAAAGGAAACAGGCCTACATTAAAATCAACATATTGCTGCAGACTAGTATCTGTTTGGTCAATGTCCTCCATCCGTATTGTCCTTTTATAACGATTCATAGAAATATTTCTGAACAGTTTAAAATCTCGGTGATATGAGGCAGGTGCAAGAAAAACAGGGGGCAATAGAAAAGACACATAGCAGATGCCAGACCACCCTTTAGGTAGTCTATGATACCCATGACTCCCACATACTAAATATGTGTTGTGTGAGGCCAAAAAGGTGCTGTCATTCATTCCATCCATATTTAGTACAACAACACAATCACTAGTTCTTCTGGAATTCGTCCAGTACTTGGTACACAAAGGTCTGCTTTTGTTCGTGTTACAGTAATTACAGATTCATTGCTTGTGGTAGAGTCTCTTGTATGAGTGAAAACATAAGGCGTTGAAGCATTGTCCGGTCGATATTCTTCCCATTCCCATATAGTTCCATTCGCTTGGGAATACCCATGTTCATCTTGGTAACACTCTTTATTCAAACGGAAGAGAATTCCACCTACTGCAGGTTTTCTATTCGAAAAGAGAAGAGTATACCAGGCTCGGCAAGAACGATTATGCGAAAAAGGAAGTGGAATAAACGGTGTTCCACCTTTCTTCTGATGAGCTGGAAGCATACCACATATCCAGCAATTTGTGGTGTTAGTTGCGTTGTGCGTGTGGTGGAGCATCTGAACAAATGTATTATTCAAATAAGACTCTCGATGCTTGTACTCATGATATGGAAGAGTAAAATGCTGATGCTCTTCCGGGATTGGAGTAGTAGGAACCACAAGAAATTTAAGAGCAGGGATCTTCATTGCAACAGACCAAGTGATCACTGCTATAATTGTCAAAACAACAAAAACACCTAACACTCCTAAAATATTTTTCTTAGTAGTATTCATAGTCACAAAAGTCTTCTTCAAACTAAAAAATAGAAAAAACAAAAATAGTCAATGAGCTCTTTACCATTGGGTAGACGTTGTTTTCTTCACCACAGATCAAGACAGGTGTCACTACACTACGCAGGGCTGATCCCCCTCCCTTGTCATATTGGCATTCCGTTTCCACTACCCAGAGCGGTTGTTCAACCAGTCTCGCAACAAAAAAAAACCTGTAAATCACTTTCTCGATCTCAAATTGTACCGCGCTGCTCCAGGAGTCGTCTGATCCGGGAAGAACTCCGCAGATCCGTCAGGTGATACAGCAGGGCCTTTCTCCGTAGTCAGGATGTCTCGATGATCGGTCAGCACAGCAGGTTCCACCAAGGTCGACAATACCTTTTGACAATGGGTACTATGCACCCAATTTCTTTTGTTGGTAACTCGAACTGATGTTCTCGTGGTAAGGAGTACTTGCTCTGGTCCAGGCCACCTCGGCACCAGGCTGCTTGACCTCTCGAAGACTTTCGCCATGACAAAGTCTCCCGGACGGAGTTCATGGCCCTCACCTTGGGATTTATCAGGGAGCGCTTCTCGAACCTGTTGATGAATGGAAACCAAGCTGTCAGATAATTGTGCCAAATAGTCATTCATTAAAACACAAGGTACATCATACACAGAGCTTGGTTTCGGAACTCCCCAGATATTCATAGGTCGTCCGAATACCACCTCATACGGGGTAAGACCTGTTCTAGAATGTGGTACTGATCTGATGGACAACAATGCCAATGGCAACGCATCTGGCCAAGTCAAATTCGTAGAAGCTTGAATTTCTGCGATTTTCAGCTTGAGAGTAGCGTTATACCTCTCCACCAATCCTGCAGATTGTGGGTGGAACACAGCATGAAATTCCTGCTTGATTCCTAATCCCTTCAGGACATACTTGATAACTTCCCAGACAAAATGAGGTCCGTTATCATTCCATAAAAGTCTGCAAACACCGAACCTCCGGAAGAAGTCCTTCAGTAGCACCTTAGCAGTAGTAATAGCAGTATTATCTTTTGTAGGGTATGCCTCAATCCATTTGCTGAAGGCGCTAACCACCACTAGGACATACGTTAAATTAATACACCGCTCAAGCTGAATGTAGTCCATTTGCAGGACTTCAAAAGGTGCAGTTGGTGTAACAAAACCTCCAGATGGAACTCGTGTCCCTTTTCCAGAATTGTATTGCAAACAAATCAAGCAAGACTGTACCACTCTCTTAGCTGTGCTAGCAATCTCTGGATGCTCCCAAACTTGCGTAAGCATTTTAGTTATTGCGGAAGCTCTAATATGTGCTAGCCCATGTGCCATCTGAACCATAGGTTGTACAAAAGCTATAGGCAGCTTCCATCGGTCCATCTGCTTATTTCTCCAACAACCTGCGTCATCTAACTCTCCTTCTTCAGACCATTGTTCACGTTCTTTGTCAGAAGCTGTCTTCTGTATCTCTCATACTTACTGCCTAGCATCATGCCATCTTTCAGCTTGTGACTTCACTACGTACATAGAAGTGGTATTTCTCTTCATCGCAGTTTCGCGTGCTATGCGGTCTACAAAGGCATTTCCCTGTCCAATCTTGTCTGTTACTTTCTTGTGTGCACTGCACTTCACTATAGCAATTTTCTTCGGATATGTCAATGCAGTCAAAAGATTATGCACTAATTCTCCATGAATTGTCTATATTCCATGAGATGTAAGAAAGCCTCTTTCCTTCCAGAGTAGGCCAAAATCATGTGCTACTCCAAAAGCATAGCGGCTATCTGTGTAAATGTTCACACACAAACCAGCACTAAGCTCACATGCTCGTGTCAAAGCTATCAATTCAGCTGCTTGAGCCGATTTCTGTGGTATGCGAGCTGTCTCCACTATTGTCTCAAGCGTGGTAATTGCGTAGGCGGCTGAGGTCGTACCATCTGGTAATTTCAAACAAGACTCATCAACCCACAATTCACCATCTACATCTGGAAGGGGCATATCCTGCAAATCAATGCGACCCTTTGTCTGTGCCTCAGTCAGAAAAATACAATCGTGCGTTTCTTGTGACTGAGGCTGAGTAACCGAATATGGCAACAAAGTAGCTGGATTCAAAGTTGCACATCTCTTCAATGTAATGTGGGGGGCTAGCAATGTCAGTTCATATCCTGTAAGACGAGCGCTAGTCAAATGCTGCGTCTTTGTCTGATTCAAAAGGGCGTCAACAGCATGCGGTACTAGCACTAACAATTTGTGTGACAAAACAATCCCCTCACTCTGTCGAATTGACACCGCTGCAACTGAGCAAAAGCACCCAGGTAATGCTATAGCAACAGGGTCAAGAACTGCTGAAAAATATGCACACGGACCTTGCTTATCGCCGTGTAACTGAACCAACACTGACAATGCACATCCATCTTTCTCGTGCACGTAAAGTGTGAAAAGCTTCGTGTAATCTGGTGTGCATAACACTGGTGCTGAACAAAGAGCTTGTCATAACTGTCGAAAAGCACTTTCACATTCTTCTGTCCATGGAAGGGGTACTGGAGTATCTTTAGTCAAGAGTGCTAACAAAGGCTTAACAATATGTGAAAACCCCAAAATCCACTGTCTACAAAAGGAAGTAAGACCCAAAAATGCACATACTCCTTTCTGTGTAGTAGGAACTGGCATATCTGAAATTGCTTGTATGCGATCTGATGTCAATGCACGTCCCTCCTTAGACAATAGGTGACCTAAGTAGGTTACCTTTGGTCTACAGTATTGCAACTTCTTTCGAGAGACTTTGTGGTGATGTGAAGCAAGAAAAGAAAGCAAAGATAGAGTAAATTTTTCACACTGTTCAGGAGTATCGGCTGCCAGCAAACTGTCATCGACATATTGTATGAGAGCCACACCTTCGGCAGTACAAAAGAAACAAGTTCCCTTTTCAATGCTTGACTGTAAATACTCAGACTCTCAGTATAGCCTTGAGGACCTCTACAAAATCGATACGAGCGATTATTCAAAGTGAAACCGAACAAATATCGGCTGTCAGGATGAATAGGGATTGAAAAGAAAGCATTCTTCAAGTCTATCACAGTAAATGTAGTGGCAGTCGGAGGAACCAAAGTAAGGAGTGTTGTGATGTCAGAAACCACGGGATACTGTGGTACTACGATCTTGTTCACTTTCCTCAAATCAATAATGAATCTATAAACTCGTGTGTCAGTATCTCTTTTCAGAATCGGAAGAATCGGGCTATTGCAAACATTGTATGGAACTTCCTCAACAACCCCAACTCGTATCAAATCATGTACAATTCGTATGAGTGTGTCTTCTCCCTCCTGTGAAATTCTATATTGTGGCAAACGAGGTAACACAGCTCCCTCCTTGACACTAATCTGAACCGGAGGAATAACCATCTGACCCACATCAGTGTCTGAGGTAGCCCACAAAGATTCAGGAAGTGAGGCAATGCAATATCTTCTCTAACAAGGTAAATTCTGTCAAGTTCAGTGTAATTATCATTTTAAATGACTCGCAGCCCTTCAGGAAAACATCGTATCGTGGCCCTAAAGTACTTCAACATATCAAGGCCCAGAATATTGTCTGGTGTGTTAGAAGAAAGCAAAAATGGACATGGAGCACTGAATTTATCAACATAAAATGAGAGCGGTTGTGACAATGGGCTAAGGAAAGGTGTTCCATCGAAACCTATCGAAGTAATAGTTGTGCCAGACAGGGGAGCCCTTGGAACCAATTGTTTAGATAAAGCGTTACGTGTAGCTCCTGTATCAACCAGAAACCGATCAGTAGAGCCCAAAACATGTGCTGTAACATAGGGACCCGTCTGATCTACTGGAACTTCAACTGATTCCTTACCCCATCCTAAGCAATCCTATGCATGAGCAGACTCGTAAAGCTCAGGCTGAACATAATCGGACATTTGATATTGATTTCGCCTATCGAAAGTGTTCTGTCTCTGCTGTGGGCGTATATTTATGTCGAATCGGGCACGATCATTCATATTTCCCCGAGGCTCCGAGGAATCTGAACCACTTCTCCCTTGGCCCCGCCCCCTAGCATCCTGTTGAGGACGTAACAGTGGGCAATTACGCATCCAATGGCCTAGCTGCTTACAATATGCACATTGATTGAGAGATAAGTCCGTACGACCGTAAGGAGTATTGGGAGGTGCTCGTCCACCTCTATCATAATTTCTATCAGGGCCCCTATCGTAACCTCTAGAAGGCGGACCATAAACCTGGGCCAACATAACTTTCGTTTTTAACTCTTTGGATTTATTGTCCTCATTCCCTTTCGTCTCCGCCTCCTGGCGCTCATAATACTGAGCCATCGTCAAAACAGAGGCCGGAGAGGACGTAGTCCAAGAACTTTCGCTAGCTTTTAGGCGGTTGGCTATCCCTGGTAACAGATTCGTAACATATTTATCGACAAACAAATGCCTGCCGGTATCATCTGTTAAAAACTGGCCGCTAAAATCATGAAAAGCTTCCTCAAAGCGTGTAAAGAAATCAGAAACCGATTCATCTATCTTTTGTTTACACAATGCTAAAACAGTCCAATCAATCTTTTTAGGGGGGATAATCGTTTTAAGTTTAGTCAAAATGGCTGCAGGAAGATCTAATATTAACCGATGTGGATTTTGGGCGGGCTCTCTATCCACATCTAAACGTTCTAAATCTTTCCATTCAGCACCGAAAATAGCACGGTCATCAATTTTACGAACAGTCCTCCACATATTAGGAGGCAAAATTAAACCGAAAAACAAATCTATATCACATAAGTTCATAGTACAGGAATTTAAAGCGCCTTCGACTTCCTCATAAAAGGCGGCTGGATTTTTACACGGATCAGGTAATGCTGTTTTAAGCGCCATTACATCTGCTCTATTCCAAGGAGTGTACACCCAATTATAAATGAAATATCCCTTAGAATCAACCGAACTTTTGTCATCACTATCACCCGTTCCTTTAGGAGGAACATACAAGGGCACGGCTTCCCGCATAGGTCTCATGTCAGCAGGTTTTATCTTATCTGTCTCGAAGCGGGAGGACTGCGACTCTCCAGGCGGATTAATAATAATAATAATAGGATTTATAAAGCGCTAAAAAGTCAGGGATGGAAAAGGAACACTTAAACCCTCATAGGGCATCAAGGCGCTAAAAGATGGAAAGAGCATATAAAAAACGACCAGTTTATAGAGTCAGAAGAGAATGGCAGAACTAAATTCCGTAGGAGCTAATACGACGAGGAAAACAGCCACATTTTCAACAGTTTGCAAAAAGTTGGCAGAGACGATTGTCTGGCCAGTTCGAGCGGGAGCGAGTTCCAAAGCTTGGGAACAAGCCAGGAAAAGGCTCTACCGCCCCATCTCGCCTTGTTAATTCTCGGAACCAGCAGCATATTTTTTGAGGCAGATCGAAGAGATCTGCTGGGGGTATAGGTCTTCAACAGGCCTTTGACCCCTTCTGGACCCGATCCAAAGAAAACACCGTGAGCGAGGCAAAGAATCTTAAATGAGATTCTTGCCTGAATGGGCAACCAATGAAGTTCTTTTCTTGCTGCCGTCGCTGATGACCGTCTCGAGAGATTCAAGACTGGTCACGCGGCAGCATTTTGGATAACCTGGAGTTTGTAGATCTCCTTCTGATTAATCCCACAGTAGAGGGCGTTGCAGTAGTCAATCCTGGATAACACCAGGGCGACCATCGATGGTTTGCGCGCCTCAGGAGATAGAAACGGGGCTATCTTCCTCAGAGTACGGATGATAGAACAGCAGGTGTCGACGGTTCTATTTACCTATCGATCAAACGATAAGGTGGGATCAATAATGACGCCCAAATTCTTTACGAATTTTGCCGGACGAGGGCATTCGCCCAGGGCGGCGGGCCATCATTCCTCGTTCCACAGATCTTGTTTCCTGCCAATTACAAGTACCTCTGTTTTCTCGCCGTTAAGCTTAAGATAGTTTCTTACCATCCAGGATGCAACCCTGTCCATACAGGTCTTGAATTTTGCCGCACAGTCTTTCCCTGACTGGTTTGCCGAGACAATGATCTGCGTGTCATCAGCGTACGACAACACCTGATAACCAAAATCCCTTATTATTTTGGCTAGGGGGGTCACATAAACATTAAACAAAACTGGGCTAAGCGCTGAGCCCTGTGGGACTCCACATTGCACCGCCATAGTAGGGGACATAAACTCACCCAGGTTCACTTTTTGTTTTCTCAAGTGCAGGAAGGAGGAGAGGAGTTTCAGAGCACTGCCTCCTACCCCTATCCCCCTCAACCTGTCCAATAGGATAGAGGGGGACAGGGTATCAAAAGCTGCTGTTAAATCCAGCATAACCAACAAAGTGGTTTGGCCCTTATCCACCGCAGTTCTGATGTTGTTTACTACTACCGTAAGGGCAGTTTCCGTACTGAGAGATGCACGGAATCCATGCTGAGATGGATCCAGGCAATTCTCCTTTTCCAGAAACGCTGTCAAATGCCGATTTAGATGAACTTCCAGCATTTTTGCTGGAGCTGGTAGTAGCGAGATCGGCCTAAACATTTTTAACACCTCAGGGTTTAGGGAAGGCTTCTTAAGTAATGGCTTCACCACGGCAAGCTTCCACACCTGGGGAAAAATCCCCTCTGTGATGGCACTATTCAAGGTGTCAAGAAGTGAAGGTAATAAGGTAGCTCTGCAGGTCTTTAAGATTCTCAATGGGCAGGGGTCTAGGGGAGAACAGGATTTGATAGAAGCAAGGATGGAGTTTACTTCCTCTAAGGATAACACAGGAAAATGCATAAAGAGAGGAGTAGGGCTGGAGACCTCAGTTGGTCGAAAAGAAGTCAGCAATGTTATTACACAACATTTGTGATTCAATCACCGAAGAAGCTGTCTTCGGGACCGATAGGGAATTAACGATTTGAAAGAGTTCCCTATCTGATTTCGATCCAGTTGTAATTTTAATGAAATGGTTCCTTTTTTCATCAATTATTGCTTTTTTATACTCCTTTAATGCCAGTTTATGTTGCAGCTTCTTGAGCTCATTCGGTCTGGCAAGCCATGAACTCTCCTTTTGTCTACGTATCTGTCGAAGTCCTCTAAGTCGTTCAGAATACCAGGGGGCAGAAGGAGTTTTTCTAGCCATATAGCGCTTTTTAGGCGGTGCCAGGATATCTATTGCGCTCTCCAGTCCGTTCGACCAGCATTGCGTGGCAAAATTCGGGCCAGAGTTTAGACAGGAGTCGCTTGTTGGAAAAAGCGATGTCAACGTGTCATTATTGACATTTCAAAAGTTTCTCATAACCTCCCAAGGATTTTTGTTGTTTTTTACCAGGTCAGCAGCCACAGGCCTATTCAGGATGAAAGGGACGGCGAAGTGGTCAGACCACATAAGAGGGATAGGAGGCATTGTAATCAACCTGTCATCATTCGTAAAAATGCCATCAAGTGTGTGGCTAGCCAAATGAGTAGGGCCAACCACCAATTGTTTGAAGTCATATACCTTCAAGCCTTCTACGAGGGAAATAGTATCAGTATCCTCAGATTTTTCAAGATAAACATTAAAATCACCTAGAATGGTGAAACAGGATTTATTTAAGAACGGTTCTAATAGTTTAATCAAATCACTGGCGAATGAAGACCGAGGGCCAGGGGGCCTATAACATAAGATACCAGAGAAAGATGTGGATGCATTTAGCTGTATGGAAAAATATACGGCTTCCAATTTATCAGTTGAGGATGAGAGTGGATCTATACGACAAATGTAATCCACTTTACAGAGGATCCCAAGTCCCCCCCCTCTCCGTTTCTCCCGATCAAGCCTGGCCAGGGCATACCCTTCAGGGATAGCATCCACCAGGTCCGGGTCAGAGGTTTCAGAGCCCCAGGTCTCTGTAATAAAGACCCAAGGGGGATTTCTGGCGAGCACAAATTCCCTGAAGGCTACGCTGTTCTTAACAAGGGACCTCGCATTTATAAGGAAACCAGTTTCACCGGATTAGACGGATCAACCGTTTCTATTTGTGTCCGGGGATTTATTTCAAAAGAGCCTATAGGTGTAGTATCAATCTCCAAAAGAGCACTGCAATCGCAGGGAATACTGCTCGGAGCTTTAGTATAGTGACAGGGGCGAAATAAAGGTTTAAGAGATAACAATTTGGAGCGGGAGTATAACTCACCTCCCGGAGTGATGGTAAACCGGGGTACAGCGAGTCTGGCCTCAGGCGCTTCCTTGGCGCAGACGGGCTGAACTCTGGTGTAACTCCGGCGGAGATCCGGCGATCCCGCTGCGCGTCAGCATGGCTGATTTAAATAGAGGACAGTGTTCCTTAGGACGACTAGCCCTACACCCAAGATGGCGCCGCCCGGCGTCCCTCTCACCCCCCAAGATGGCTTCCAACAGAGGGAGTAGCGTTAAAGGGACCTGCCAAAGTAGCGGTGATCAAACCATTATCGTGCAGGCAAATGGGGCAGAACAATTAAAAGCAGGGTAAAAGGTAAGAAAATTACTTGGACTAGGGAACGTTGTCCGCAATCTTTTTCTGCTCCTGTAGGTGGCACGCCTCGTTTCGTAATTTAATCAGTTGTCTAACCGTGTCGTCTACCTGGGTAAAAACAAAAGAACCATCACGTAACTATTTACGATCACTTGCGATATCATTAGGTTCTAAGACTGTAGAGTATTTTCGAAACTTTTCTACAACTTCCTCAGCATATGTTGTAAGAAAATATAACTGTTCTTTTTCCGACCAATCTGACATAATAGTTAAAAGTTCAGGAGCAGATTCAGTGTTACGTAATGCCAAACGAGCAGCTTGTCGAAGTCCGGTAATGCGTGCAGTAGTCAACGTGGATCTTTTGTTGATCTGAACCAGAGTCCTCATCGTCTCCAGACGGAGCAGACGGAACGACATACGGGGGTGGAGGTCGGTCTAATAACAAAAAATCATCTTGTGGTTTATTAAGGACAGGATAGAGAGGCTGACGGATAGGATATTGGCCAGATATCTGTAACCTACGTTCTTTTTCCTCTCGCTCCTGTAATTCTTTTGCTTCTTTCTTTCTCAACTCCAGCGCTTTCTCATACACAGTCTTTCGCTGTTCCTTCTCAATCAACGCTCGCTCACGCTTCTCTTGCTGTCGCACTTCTTTCTCCCACATTCGCAAACTCTCAAACATATCACGTCCAGACTTTCGCTCAAACAAACATCGTTCCACATACTCAACCTTTCGCGCATCAAATGACCCATGCAGTGGCCAACGTAACTCAGGATCCTTTTTCGTGTATTTGTGCCACAACGTGCTGTACATTATGGTAGAAAGACCAAATTTCAAGCAGCACAACTTTCGAACTGCGCGAAAAACAGGCATGCTGAAGAATATTGCAAAATATACACTACTATACGGAAAGAGCGCTTAAGGTACTTTCATAGTAGGTTGTGCTATACAAATCAAAGTGTAGGAACAGTCCTCGCATGGCCTGCCTATATGAGTTGCAACACATATATTCCCATATTCAAATCAAAATCCAAACAGAATCCAAAGTAGACAAGTCTATTCCCAAATACAAATATGCCACAGTAAGTGTTCCTAAGACTACCTTACCATACAAGGGCATCCAAAACCTACAACAGGCTCCGCAAAACGGCTCTTACCAATCATAGGCTGTCCAGATTCCAACTGCCAAGTTCTAAATTTGACCAAACGGTCACTGCACGGCAGACCAGCAGAAGAGATCTCAGTCGAAGACCGGCGCCGCCTGGATGGTTGGATCGGAAAGTAGGGAAGAACCACCTCGGGTGCCAAGACTCGGGTCTTCTCTGGCAGCGATCGCGTCCAAAGCGAAGTTCCAAACCTTCATCACGACCAATCCTTCAGGCATCCGAGTCATCGATGAGCCCCACGTGCCGGGCGCCAATTTGTCGTGCAGGCCTCAGCCAGACCCGCTAGTGCAAGGGTTTCACCCTTCTGCGCACAAAGTCCTCAGACCCAAAAGGAAAAAGGTGGCACGGAAACTGGAAATGCAAAACATAAAGTTTATTACACCTCATGAGGTGGTGCTAAAATTCAGACAGTACCCTTCGGCACTGCGAGAAGTAGCACAAAGGGCTACTGGACACATGGTTAATTTATACCCACACAGGGGCTCAAAAGAAGGCGGTACAAAGCATAAGAGCATATTATATGTCCATACAGGGTAATATCAAGAAGCACAATCGATCAGTGGGAGGAGATAACAATCTTGGGGTCTCGGCTAATACATTCTAATCTAAGGCTAGCAATTAACATATGCGGACCCTAACGGTCAGCGGCAAAACACAGAGATGCTATTATTAGCCTGTTGCCGGGCAGATTCAAAGGCCATGAGCAGAAAGGTAGTACAACGCACATGGTCGACACGAGACAACGTGTGGCAGACAAAATGGCTGCCGTGAATCCAAAATGGATGCCGCTAAATGTCAAGATAACGGCCAGAACTAAGATGTCTTTTGCTAACGCTCAACTTAATCGCTGTTAAATTACAATAAGTTCAGACATGGCCATATGCAAATCAGTCTTGGCCCTGTGCCTCATGGGAACAGTCCAGCCCGAACTACCAAGACATGTCTTTTCCTGGGCCGGAATCAAGCATCCTAGGACTGGTTTCTGGCTATCAGCCGTCTTCAGCCAGGATAGCTTAACTCCAGTGGCTTAGTTAGCAAGAGACCCATGTCTGGGCATACCCTTCCCACATAGGGTGAACAGCGAAAACACACAAGATGATGGACTGAATGTTGCACAATGGCAAAACATTCACCCCCAGTCACAGATCTGGGTTTAATCCATCGTTATTTTGCTCACCATGCCACCCCATTTCAAACATGGCCATATGCAAATCAATCTTGACCCTGTGCCTCATGGGAACAGTCCAGCCCAAACTGCCAAGCCATGTCTTTCCTGGACCGGAATCAAGCATCCTAGGACCGGTTTCTGGCTATCAGCCATCTTCAGCCAGGATAGCTTGACTCCAGTGGCTAAGTGAGCAAGGGACCCACGTCTGGGCATACCCTTCCCACATAGGGTGAACAGAAAAACACACAAGATGATGGACAGAATGTTGCACAATGGAAAAAGATTCACCCCCAGTCACAGATCTGGGTTTAATCCATCGTAATTTTGCTCACCAAGCCACCCCAGTTCAAACATGGCCATATGCAAATCAATCTTGACCCTGTGCCTCATGGGAACAGTCCAGCCCAAACTGCCAAGCCATGTCTTTCCTGGACCGGAATCAAGCATCCTAGGACCGGTGTCTGGCTATCAGCCATCTTCAGCCAGGATAGCTTGACTCTAGTGGCTTAGTGAGCAAGGGACCCATGTCTGGGCATACCCTTCCCACATAGGGTGAACAGCAAAACACACAAGATGACGGACAGAATGTTGCACAATGGCAAAACATTCACCCCAGTCACACATCTGGGTTTAATTCATCGTTATTTTGCGCACCAAGCCACCCCAGTTCAGACATGGCCATATGTAAATCAGTCTTGACCCTGTGCCTCATGGGAACAGTCCAGCCCGAACTGCCAAGCCATGTCTTTCCTGGACCGGAATCAAGCATCCTAGGACCGGTTTCTGGCTATCAGCCGTCTACAGGGTCAAGGCTGATTTGCATATGGCCATGTCTGAACTGGGGTGGTGTGGAGTGCAAAAAAATGATGGATTTAGGCCCAGATCTCTGCACTGGGGTAAATGTATGACATTGTTCTGCATTCTGTCCATCAACTGTTGTATTTGCTCTTATACAATTGCAACATAGTGATCCAAAAAAAGGGAAAAACTAAGGTAAATAAAACCAAAATCACAAAAATCCCCCATGCCTCCCTCCCACGCCATGCCAACCCAAACTGAGCACAGTCTAATCCCCCACTCCCCCACCCTAACCCATAAGAAAATATGGCAGCAAGCCATGTAGTGTGTAACATGCAGTGGCGGATGTTACCTAAGCACTACGAGTGAACCGTCAGCATAAATCCACATTATAATAAACATGTTATGGCAATCAGACCCATACAAGATACCACCTGTATCTGTAAGCAATGAGAAAGAAAAAAGACAATGAGCCATAGACAACTAATAAGAAACAACTTCTCAGGATAGAACCCAGATATATATCAGAGTCTGTATTAATCAGATGAATAAAGCATAAACATTCCCCCAAAGGAGTATAGACAATACAAATACTTGCGAATGGACCGAACAGCTGCCTCACAATGCGGGCCCCTCACAAGTCACGTAGAGCGTCCAGAGCGAGCAGCACTACCAACTCAGGCCCAAAGGAAGCAAACCCATCTGTAGGGAATAACTGCATAGCGAGTTCCAGGAAGGGACCATCACAGTTACAGTGATTTAAACAATATCACCGAGACAGCCCTCCTGTGATCCGTCGGTTGTTGCAGGTAAGTTCTCCTGTACGGCATCGCATTTCTGCTTCTTGAGGAAGTCCTTGAGTGCCTTCTTCAGCATCTTCGGGTCCAAGAAAATGTGGGATGAGCCGTCCAGAGTGACCCTCAATGTGGCTGGGTAGAGCATGGCGTAGGTGATATTGTGATCCCAAAGTTGCCCTTTGAGGGGATTACATTGACGCCGGGCTTCTTGTACTTTTATCGTAAAGTCTGGGTAAAGCGAGATTGCTGAGCCCTCATACTGGAGTTCACACAGTTCTCTGACATGCCTTAGGGCCGAGTCTCTTTCCCGGTAATTAAGCAGTTTAGCTATCACCGGGTGCGGTTGGGCACCTAGGGGGGAGGGCACGGACACAGCGAGCGATGAGCTCTTTCAATCACAAATATATCTGAGAAAGTCTTGCGGCCCAATAAGGTGATAAGGAATTTTTCTATGAATTGTTCTGCATTGCTCATTGGCATAGATTCTGGAAGGCCCGTAATACGAATATTGATCAGACGAGAGCGTGCTTCTAAGTCCTCTACTTTATCCTGAAGGGAAGTGAGGGCCTTGGCCATTTGCTTCTGCACCAACTAGGCCTCCTCAACCTTCATGACCCTTCGCTCCGCCATACCTATCCGTTCCATTTGTTTGTCTAAGCGGTCCGACATCCTGTTCATGTGATATACCAGGGAGTTGATCTTCCCATCCATCATTGACAGGCTTTTCTGAATTATCGCAAACATTTGTTTGACCTCTCCCGATTTCTCCTCTGAGTTGTCCGCCTGGGTGTCCACGGGACGGGGCCCTCCTCCTCTTTAGTTTTAGTCCACTTTGAGTCAAACGAGAGCTTTGTCTGTGTCTTGTCTACTCTGTCCATAATGCTGATTGTTGGCAAGGAAGGGGAGTAACTGTGTAATCTAGACCGCAGCGCCAGGGTAAGTCAGCTTGGCACGGCTGCAGCCCACATCCTCTGGGTACTCTGTGTCAAACCAATCCACATCGTCCCTTACCTTGTCCTTGGTTGAAGCCCTCTTGGATGACGCAGATGATTTCGCAGAGACGCAAGGGACCAACTTCCCAAATCACTAACTAAAACTTACTGGTCCTAATTGTTAACAGCAAGGTTTAAACTAGGAATTAGGGAGGAAGGCCGGTACTGGACGTTGAAGTGTAGAATTTTGTTCTTGCTGTCGACCTGCGACGCAACAAGCACAAAAGACTTTAATAATCAAATCTACGAGGAATTCTCCTAACTATTCTGTGGCCATTTAAGCTATTCTAACTAACTTTATTTGAAACCAAAGTCAGTCTGGGTGTTTAGATATTCCCCTACCTGCGATCAGTATAGTGTTGGCATTCGTCCAGTATTTCTTTTGGAAGTTGTGATGATGAAGTCGTCAGACGTCCTCTAGGATAGTTGGTCAGCTTGTATAGTCAGGTTGTTGTAAGCTAAAAAATAAAAGGAAGGATTACTTTTAATTCTTTAAATGTCTCTTCACAAACTATCCTAACTAATTCCTATCACTTACTTGAAAATAACTTCTTGCTTCTTTGTCTTGGGGTTCTTGTATTTTCCTTTTGATCAATAAAAGATAAGCACAGACCAAAAAACACGATATCCTAAATGTCTTTCTTCACATCACCTTTCTTTAGGCTCAAAAACTAAGATTCACTCTTACCCTAGAAATCTAGATTATTTCACAGCATATTACATACATTTATCTTGTAAACAAATGTTCCTCAAAATCCGAAATTCAATAACCAACTTAAATCAGAAATGTCCAAAGTCTCTTCTTTGCATCTTCTTCTGCTAGTTTAGAGTTCCAAAAATTATTGTTGACCTTTCTTGCGAAGGGCGCCTTTAAATATTTAAAGTACTTAGCTTTCAAACTCTTTGTCTTTCAGGATTCTTGTTCCGGTGTAAAGGAAGAACCGCCTCGAAGATGAGCAGATTTGGAGTCCAGCCGGAACCGAAATGCCATCAGGTAAGTTCCAAACTGAGCTGCCACAAGACGCGACCTTCACTGGAGGAAATCCGAAGGCAAAGCGCCTTCTAGAAGGCTGGGTGCGGTTTAAATACTGGACCGCACCCAGCCGCTCCCTGTTACGCACAAGAACGTGCGTGAAGACGGAGTCTTCAATCTTCCTTGGATGCGCACCAAAATGTGCGTGCGAGGGATGCGGGGAGAGAATGACAAGACCTTCAAAGCACAAGGTCTCAGATTTAGCTAGCGCAAAGTCCAAACCTCTGAAATATAAGGCATGGTTGATCATAAATACAAATGTTAAAAGGCATGAAGCACAACTGTATAAAACACCTAACCATACTGACAATGAAGCGTGCGGGGCGCACGGGACAGGGGCGGGTTTTATTAAGGAGAATACTACATGTGTCTAGAGGGCATGTGTATTACATGTGTCTGAAGGTCATGTGTAGCGTGATTCTCCAGGGACATGTGTAAACATGAAGGGGTAGGCAGATTCATGACAGTACTCCCTCCTCAAGATCCCCCCAAGAACAGTGGAAATGGGTTTTGGTTTATCAGGATGTCTTAAATGGAAAATTCGGACCAATCTAGGAGCATTTTTAAGATGTTCTAAAGGTTCCCACGATCTTTCCTCAGGGCCATAACCTTTCCAATCTATGAGGTAAAAAAGCCTTCCCCTAACTCTTTTTGAATCAAGAATTGATTTAACTTCAAACTCAGGGTGACCTTCAACTATGATGGAAGGTGGAGATTTAGGAATACGAGTTTGGGAATGGAAAGGTTTAATCAGAGAGACATGGAAAACGGGGTATATCAAATACTTGCGAGGAAGAATCAATCTTACACAAACTGGGTTAATTACTTTTTCAATAGAAAAGGGACCAATAAACTTTGGATTAAATTTCCTGTTTCCTTTTAACTTCAAATTTTTTGTACTCAACCATACTTTATCCCCAGCTTCATACTGAGGTTGCTCAGTTCGATGTTTCTCCTTGGTTTCTTTTTGAGATTCTTTTGCTTTGGCCAAGTTGAATTTAGCTTCTTCCTGAATGGAGAATACCTTGGATACATATTCAGAAACTGCAGGTACAGACTCATTGTTGTTAGAACTTTTAGGAATACTTTTTGGATGAAATTCGAAATTACAAAAGAATGGGGACATTTTAATGGAAGAATGTTCGGAGTTATTGTAGGTGAATTCTAAAGGACTTAAAAGATCGGACCATTCTTCGGAAACATTAGGCAACATACAACGAAGATATTGTTCAATAGTTTGATTAGTTCGTTCAGTTAAACCATCTGTTTGGGGATGATAACTAGAAGATAAACGAACTTCCATAAGTAACAAAGAACTCAGATTTTGCCAAACTTTAGAAATAAATTGGGAACCCCTATCTGAAATCACTACCGAAGGAATTCCATGTAGCCTTATCACATGGATCATGATTAAATGAGCAAGTTCCAATGCTGTAGGAAGCTTTTTTAAAGGAATAAAATGGGCCATTCGGGTGAACTGATCTACAACTGTCAAAATAGTATTGAATCCCTTCTTGGTTTCAGGTAGTTCGACAATAAAATCCAACGATATAGTATGCCAGGGTTGAGGTGGAATTGGCAGTGGCATTAACAACCCACTAGGAGCTTGATGAGAAGTTTTGTGCTGAATACAAATGCTGCAAGTTTCTACAAATTGTTGAATGTTTTTGGACATAGAAGGCCACCAAAAGTTCCTTTTAATAAGTTCCATAGTTTTCAAAATGCTAGGGTGAGCTGACAACATAGTATCATGGTGAAGATGAATTATGGATTTTCGAATCTTTTCATTAGGAACAAAAATTAAATCATGAACCATCATCAAATTGTCTTTCTCATGTAGAAAAGGATGATCTTTTTTCCATAGCTCAGAATCCTTTTCTCTCAAAGCTTCTTTGATGTCATCAATAATGTCACAAACAGATAAACTACCCAGAAAACAAGAAGTAGGGATTACAGGATGAATAATTTCAGGTTGATCTGGGCTCTTATCACCTATTCTAGATAAAGCATCCGCTTTTAGGTTCTCTTTTCCAGGACGATATGTAATTACAAACTTGTAATCATTGAAGAACATAGACTAACGTAATTGTCTAGCAGATAGAGCTTTTACCGATCTTAAAGCTTGAAGATTTCTGTGGTCTGTGTAAATAGTTACCGGATGACGAGCCCCTAACAAGTAGTGACGCCATTCTTCAAACACTGCTTTTATTGCCAATAACTCCTTATCAGCAATCGCATAATTTTGTTCTGCTTCAGACAACTTTCTTGAATAGTAAGCTATAGGATGCATTTGGCCGGTATCAGAATTTCGTTGTGAAAGAATTCCGCCCAAGGCAAATTGAGATGCATCTGCTTCTACAATAAAGGGTTGACTGGGGTCTGGATGGCATACAATAGGAGCCATAGTAAACCTCTTCTTTAATTTCTGGAAGGCTTCATCAGCAGCTGGAGACCATAAAAATGTTACTCCTTTTCTCAATAACTTGGTAATGGGTGTTATAATTTGAGAAAAGTCATGAATAAATCTGCGGTAGAAATTTGCAAATCCAAGGAAACTTTGAATTTGTTTCACAGAAGTGGGGCTTGGCCAAGTTGTTACAGCTTCAACTTTTTTTGGGTCCATTTCTATTCCATCTGGACTGATAATATAGCCCAGAAAGTCCACCTTAGAGACATGAAACAGACTTTTTTCCAATTTCACAAAGAGTGAGTTCGAAAGTAGTTTTTGAAGAATGGCGCGAACCTGTTGTACATGTTCTTCTTCTGAATTTGAATAGATGAGAATATCATCTATGTAGACTACACAACAGATGTCTATGAACTCATGTAAAACCTCATTTATAAAAAACTGGAAGGCGGCAGGAGCGTTACAAAGACCAAATGGCATAACTTGGTATTCGAAGAGACCAAATTTTGTGTGGAATGCTGTCTTCCATTCGTCTCCTTTTCTTACCCTGACTAAATGATAAGCTCCTCGTAAGTCCAGTTTAGTATAAATCTTAGCCTTCTTTATTTGGTCCAAAAGTGTAGGAATCAAAGGTAGGGGGTACCTATTCTTAATGGTAACATTGTTTAAAGCTCTATAATCTATGCACGTACGCAATTCCCCTCCCTTTTTTGGAATGAAAAAAAGAGCTGATGAAACAGGGGATTTAGAGTGTCTAATGAATCCGTTAGCAAGGTACTCATCTAAGTATTCTCTCAGATGGACATTTTCAGCCTCTGTAAGGGCATATATCCTGCTGCAGGGTAAGGTTGCTCCAGGCATTAAATCAATCCTACAGTCAAAATCTCTATGTGGTGGAAGGGTGTTAGCTTTCTTTTTGTCAAATACGTCAGTTAAATCATTATAGACCGATGGAACCCCATCCAAAATCAGAATATTGGGTGATTCTATTCCAAAGTCAAAACCTTGAATCACATCCTTAGATCTTTTAATAAGGAAGCAATGATCTGTACAAGTAGAAGATTTAAAAGTAATTGACTTGGCTACCCAATCTATGAGTGGGTTATGTTTTACCAACCAAGGGATTCCTAGTATCATTTTAAATTGAGGAGCATCAATAATGTCAAATTGTATCTTTTCTCTATGTATAGGAGAACAATCCATTTCCAATAATTCAGTCTGTCTATTTACAGGACCTGAAGTCAATTCCTTGCCATCAACAGCTCTAACGGTTTCTGGGTGGTCCTTAAATAGAGACTTAAAACCTAACTGGAGGAAGAAATGAGAGTCAATAAAATTTCCAGTAGCTCCTGAATCTATAATGGCTTCTACCTTTCTAGTGCGAGATTCAGGAAGCAGACCTCGAAGTTCTACTAGAATGGAAAAGTGTCTACAACCGATGGGAGGAAGAGTTGAGGCCAAACTAGAAAATAAACCCGATAAACTGACCTCTCCCTTTACCGAGTTTTCTAGTTTTCCGTCTTTTCTTGTGTGATGGCTAAATCAGATGATTTAGTCTTGAATTTATTTGGTCGTGTGGGGCATTCCTTTACAAAGTGTCCTGTCTTTCCACAATAAAGGCACTGATTTAATCGTCGTCTCTTTTCTTTTTCCTCCTTTGATAAAGGACCACGGATAGAACCTATTTGCATAGGTTCTACAGTATCAGATTTAGAGCTCATTTCTCGGTTAGGTACTGATCTTTCTTTGAGGAAAACTAACTTATGCTCTGACTTCCCTTTTTCTCCCTTTCTCTCAGAAATACGATGATTCAACTTAACCACTAAGTCGATGAATTCACTTATGTCTTCAGGAGGCTCTAAAATTTGAGTTATCATATCTTTTAATTCGTCCCTTAATCCTCTGTAGAAGATTGAGACTCTTTTGTCGTAAGGCCATCCTGCTTCTAAAACCAAACGGTTAAAGGTTGAAATATAATGTAATAAATCTGATGATCCTTGCTTTAATCCTAAAAGCTCATTGTCTGCTGACTGAACAAAAAGATGTTTTGCAAACATCTTTTTTAAAGCCCTCTCAAAGTTTTTAAAGTTGTACAAATTCTGATCATTGTTTTCCACTAAGGGGACTGACCAAAGAGCTGCGTCTCCACCCATGTAGGATAACATAAACGCTACTCTGGAGGAATCATCAGGAAAGGCTGTAGTTTTAGCTATAAAGTGTAAATGACATTGTTGTAGGAATACTGAGAATTTGTTACAATCCCCATAAAATCTCTCAGGTGGGGCTAAAGGGGTTGGAACCGGAGTTACAACTTGGATTTGTGTTTGAGAACCTGAACTGGAGGATGAACCCTGAAAAGTGTCTTGTTTCCAAACTGACTTCTGTTGAACAGAGTCTTGAAGAGAGGACAGATCTCTGCGTAAAGCAGCATTATCTTGTCTAATTGCGTCTAAAACTGTGGCTAACGCCTGTAGGGTGATTTAATCCATTGTGTCTGGGCGAAATTATCAACGTGGGCTTTGCCTTCTGTCAAACCAATCCACGTCGTCCCTTACCTTGTCCTTGGTTGAAGCCCTCTTGGATGACGCAGATGATTTCGCAGAGACGCAAGGGACCAACTTCCCAAATCACTAACTAAAACTTACTGGTCCTAATTGTTAACAGCAAGGTTTAAACTAGGAATTAGGGAGGAAGGCCGGTACTGGACATTGAAGTGTAGAATTCTCCTAACTATTCTGTGGCCATTTTAGCTATTCTAACTAACTTTATTTGAAACCAAAGTCAGTCTGGGTGTTTAGATATTCCCCTACCTGTGATCACTATAGTGTTGGCATTCGTCCAGTATTTCTTTTGGAAGTTGTGATGATGAAGTCGTCAGACGTCCTCTAGGATAGTTGGTCAGCTTGTATAGTCAGGTTGTTGTAAGCTAAAAAATAAAAGGAAGGATTACTTTTAATTCTTTAAATGTCTCTTCGCAAACTATCCTAACTAATTCCTATCACTTACTTGAAAATAACTTCTTGCTTCTTTGTCTTGGGGTTCTTGTATTTTCCTTTTGATCAATAAAAGATAAGCACAGACCAAAAAACACGATATCCTAAATGTCTTTCTTCACATCACCTTTCTTTAGGCTCAAAAACTAAGATTCACTCTTACCCTAGAAATCTAGATTATTTCACAGCATATTACATACATTTATCTTGTAAACAAATGTTCCTCAAAATCCGAAATTCAATAACCAACTTAAATCAGAAATGTCCAAAGTCTCTTCTTTGCATCTTCTTCTGCTAGTTTAGAGTTCCAAAAATTATTGTTGACCTTTCTTGCGAAGGGCGCCTTTAAATATTTAAAGTACTTAGCTTTCAAACTCTTTGTCTTTCAGGATTCTTGTTCCGGTGTAAAGGAAGAACCGCCTCGAAGATGAGCAGATTTGGAGTCCAGCCGGAACCGAAATGCCATCAGGTAAGTTCCAAACTGAGCTGCCACAAGACGCGACCTTCACTGGAGGAAATCCGAAGGCAAAGCGCCTTCTAGAAGGCTGGGTGCGGTTTAAATACTGGACCGCACCCAGCCGCTCCCTGTTACGCACAAGAATGTGCGTGAAGACGGAGTCTTCAATCTTCCTTGGATGCGCACCAAAATGTGCGTGCGAGGGATGCGGGAGAGAATGACAAGACCTTCAAAGCACAAGGTCTCAGATTTAGCTAGCGCAAAGTCCAAACCTCTGAAATATAAGGCATGGTTGATCATAAATACAAATGTTAAAAGGCATGAAGCACAAATGTATAAAACACCTAACCATACTGACAATGAAGCGTGCGGGGCGCACGGGACAGGGGCGGGTTTTAATAAGGAGAATACTACATGTGTCTAGAGGGCATGTGTATTACATGTGTCTGAAGGTCATGTGTAGCGTGATTCTCCAGGGACATGTGTAAACATGAAGGGGTAGGCAGATTCATGACACTCTGGTAGGTCAGAGGAGTAAGCCAGGCTATAGCTTCCAGGGAGGCAGAAGGGACTGTAAGTGGTGTTAGTCCACAGGGATGATAGAGGCAGCCAGGACAATGCAATCAGAGCTCGCTCGGGGGCACCAGGCATCTGCCCGGTAAGCTATGTGACTTCAGCGTCGTCTTCACTTGGATGAGGTACTGCAGAGGGCATCAAGGAAGCAAGGGGAGCACTCTGCTGCAGGGAAATGCACAATATGTCGGTGACCGGGTGACTCTGCGCCTCCCGTACCCAATCTATAAAAGAGTGAAAGAGCCCACAATAGCCTTACCTCAATAAGGTGATGCAAGAAGGCCAGGAGTACAGGGTGTCAGGTCCGCCAGCCCAGAGATGTCCCAGGCGCGCAGTCACAGGGCTCTGCCTCGCAGCAATGTGTACACCACCCCGGTGCCGCAGGGCAGGGCCAGACTCCCCCAGCAGACACCAGCGTCTGGGTGGGGGCCCCAACCATGATGACCACAATCCGGAGAGTGACCGAGGTAAAGAAGGTGGCTGATCTCCTCAGCGTGATGCAGCAGGCGTTAAGGATGGGGATCCAGTCCAAGACCACGGGGGCCTCTGAGGTCTTTGCTAGATGTCATTGGTGTCAGGCAGTGAAGGATCCCTCAGACAGAGGAGAGGTGGTGTTATATTCCGCTTTAGGTGTCCGTATATAGGTTTTCCAGAAACATGTCCTTATATAGGCACAATTCACATTGCCCTTATATAGGCATAAGATCCCAGTCCTTATTTAGGCATTAGCAATGGTATCCAAATACAGGCATGGTCACCTACATTCTTCCACCCTAACTTCACAACGAGTTCTTAGAAACCAGACCCTTAAGCTGTTGATAGTTTCCCTAGCCCAGGATTATTGATTTCTCCAAGAACTCATTTATTATTCATGAACCGCTATTACTTAGGGGTTCATTACTGATGTCTTCCTCTGCCCTACTTTGCATCAATGCTAACATTCCAAGGCACCTACCAGGTATAAATATACCTTCCCTTGCCCAAGCAATTTAGAGGAGACCTCGACTTTAAAGAAGCCCGTATCCCGGCATGACGCACTGAGAAGACGCCGTCATCCCTGCTCGCAGAGAATCCAACTTCCAGTGATTCTGACTCCCTACACGGGGTGTTAGAGTTCGAAACCCGGAAAGAGATTCCTACCTCTCTCATTCTAAGGTATTGAGCTGACTAGAACCTAGAGAGACTCTTGGTATACTAGATTTGGCATACCAAACTATAGCCTACCATATGATAGAATACGGCACCTACTTCTTATCTTGTATTATACTCAGCTTAGGTACACTGGGGTAGAACTAGATAGAGATGCATCGTATGAGTACTCACATTTTAGCTTGTGGTATTTATATATATAGCTATATGTGTCATAGCTAAAGGACATGGCTAGTGCAGAATTATATCTTTCTACTGCTTACACTGTGCATAATATATCTTGCATACTGTCTTATGATTGTAACATCTCATATCTCTTACACGAGAAATAAGACTGTTCAATAAATCCTTTAATTGAAATGACCGTCTATTCTTTATGTGTAACTCTGAAGAAACTAAGCATGCACGATTAGCTGAGGGAAAGTGTTATCTAGTGTTACCACGATTCTGAGAGCATTCCGATTCTAGAAGGAAACAAAGTTGTCATGTTTATGCGGTTGTCAGAAACTACTTCCTTCTTGTTTACAAGGAGTTTCCCGTGGCCTCTGAGCTAGCAACTATACAACAAGAAAAAATACCAGTACTTATTCGTTATTCAAACACCTATTTTCCATCAATGCATAGACTACAAGAAAATGCATATAAAAGCTCATTAGTATCTATTTATTCAAATTAGTTTTTTTATAACTCTCGAAAAATGCAATGTTTTTTAAAAAAAAGACGATACAAACTATGAAATTCAAGATGGACACAAGGGCTGATTGTGACCATCGGTTCTGCCAATTTGCGTATACCAATTAATTTTGGCAGAGTTACCCCCTAATTATTGTTATTGTGTATATCAACTGTACAGTCAATTGGAGTTGTGTAGGGTGTTTTGAAAAAACTAATGGTGTAAATAGTATGTGTTGGCAGTCCAGGTGCTCCTCAAGTGGTATATTGATTTTCCCTTGTCGTGTTTGCACCCAGCATGTTGAATGTGGTAGGTGTGTTGTGTTAAAAAGTGAGTTTGTGGTGAGAGTGAATGAATGTTTGTTGATTTTTTCATTAGCCCTTGTGTCCATCTTGAATTTCATTGTTTGTATCGTCTCTTTTTAAAAAACATTGAATTTTTCTAGAGTTATAAAAAAACAAATTTGAATAAATAAATAGCTACTAATGAGCTTTTAAATGCATTGTATTGTGGTCTATGTATTGATGGAAAGTAGGTGTTTGAATAACGAATCAGTACTGGCATTTTTACTTGTTGTATAGTTCATAGGGCTCAGTCTTACTGATTAGAGCCATTCCCTTTATTGGTATCAGCACTGAGTTAGCAGGCACAAGTAATTACGTTTAATATACCCAATACGGGCATACTGATCTAATTCCTATGCCAAACCTAGACGGTATATTATTCCAATGAGCAGAGCCAATTAGGGAAATAGGAATTACACTACAATGGGTGCCTCAGGCGTGGCAGATAAGCAGGACAGTCAAGGCATGTCCGGAAGCAGACCATCTGAAAGCGCAGCTCTTCAGGAGACCCAGCACAGGAGATCACCAAACTCCGCAATTATAAGCACAGCAGCTCACAATGTTGATGTAGGCAGACAAAATACCCAAGAGCAGTAGGGTAAACCAGCATCAGGCCTCCAGTATCTCCTGCTGCTCAGGCGCAAAGCAGACTGTCTCCCCAGGCTGCCTCCGCCCAGCTGTGCATCCACACACGTGGCCCACCCGCGCCAAGAGGCACGGCAGGGACCTGCCCTGGGGCAGGATGTCTGAGGCAGCCACCGGAGCCAAGCACACCTGGCAGGTGTCAGGGCCGGCAGAGCCATAGTGCCGCAGAGGAGGACAGTGGCAGGCAATGAGGCAGTAGGGTCTCCGATACTGCGAACGCAGGTCTGATGATCATGAGGCCGCATCCGCTTATTGCCTCCTCAGCGAAGGCCCGCAGCATGCTCCGACCGCACTGGGGTAGTCTCCGTATCCGGGAAGGCAACAACAGGTAGGTCTCAGTAAGTGGTGTGTAGTTGTGTAAAAAGCACTCGAACTGCGTTGCCGATTTCCAGGATAATTGAAGCATGGTGCTGACGGCTCGCGGAGCTCTCCTGCTAAGCGGCCATCTAGCACTGCAGCAAGCTCCGTTCCCTAGAATGGAAGATAGTTTATAGCATCTTATAAGTATAACTTTCCATTGGGACATGATAGAAGAATACGTGTAGGCTCTGTGACCTCAGAGTTTATTAACGCATATTTTAGTAAAGATGATTTTTAAATTGTGTGTTTGACAATTCCACATTTAATTGTTTATCCATTTTGTGTGCCTCTGCCGGTTTGTGGATTGACTGTCTGTTTTTGGAGTGACAGGGACTGGAGATGTGCATTCACTGTAGACAGACTCTGGGGGTGTTGAGGTGTTCCTGGCTCTTTCTGGATGACTCAGAGCTTAGCTGAATAGACCTTGGCTGCATTTAGAGTAGTGGGAGGTTTTTTCCTTGTACCTGAAAGGGCCTATCTCCCTTGCACAATGCTGTCTTCACCCCATTTGGTCATAGTGCACCAGTGAGGACAGAACTGGTTTGGACTGGGCTCAGAGACCCTTGCACAAAGAAGAACAAAGACAAAATGGGCTAAGTAGTGACCTTAAACCCAAGAACTTTAGATCACTTCTATATTCAGAAGGAAACTTTGCCAAGGAGGAGCACTGGAGAGCTATAAGTACTGCCCCTTTGTTGTGGGCTGTGTGTGGTTGGCCAGTAGCTGCTGTTTCTGCCAAGGAGAGGACAAAGACTGGAACTTTGCTGATAACCTGTTTGAAGAAGAATCTCCAAGATCTTGTGTGTGCTGGCCTCCTGTACTGAAGTCTCAGGGACACAAATACTTCAACACCGGCTCCTCTGAACTCTACTGCTGAGAGTTCTGACCTGCCAGGAAATGCCTGTTCCAGTTGTGGGCCTCTGGAGGTTATTACTGCTGTTGAGAGCTGGAAGAAAGTGAAGAAACTAAGAAAATCCGCGCATCACCCTTCTTGCAGCTGTTTTTCTGATGCAGCAAGAATCTCCACACATCGCTGCCGAGGCCAGCAGACATGCTGACTGAGACAATCCTGGCTGTAAGGCTAAAAGAACGCAATTATGAAATGAAAGTTTCAGGATACTTCAACATGTGGTTAATGAGCGAGCTGCTGAAAAACGAGGACACAGACACCCAAGTAGCCCTCTGGATGATATCAACTCAGATGGCCCCTAGTGGCAAAAAGAAGACATGGGGGCTCAAAACCCTACACGGAAGCCTAGAACGTTTAGTCCTTAGAGCATTAAACGGTCAGTACAACCCCGACAAACCACCTGGACCTTCGTTCCTATCCAGATCTGGTGCATCACTCATTGACTACACATTTGTAAGCCTCTCACTGCTGCAGGTTGTTAGCTCTTATGGGTTTGGCAAAAATTTGGAAAGCGCCCACCGGTCCCAAAATATAAACTTAGGCTTTAAAGCACACATACCCTTAAAGGATCGTGGAACTCAAGGTTACATGACCAACCTCAAACACATAAAATGCACAGTTGCCTCCCTATCAGCACTGGCACAAACTAGCAAACTATTACTGATTAATTCAAATTCTAAAACAACTGGTGAAAACCCATTGAGGAGCAGGGAATGATTCACTAAAAAAAACTCGCAGCTTAGACTGTAAAACCATTCATGTCAGTCACAATAAGCAGGTAATGGCAATAGAGTAACGTGAACTCCCTGGAGAGGAGGGAGTGTAACCCCATGATCTGGATGGCCAAAAACGAAGTCAATCGTCTCTGGCGAGCCCTCAAAAAGTCACCTATGGACCATGTTATTCTGAAGGATCTCAGGGCTTCAAGGAAACAATTAAAGGGGTCAAAATGGCAGCTTCAAAGGGAGTTCCAGGGTTTATTCTGGGTTAAGCTGCTGCATGACATAAGGGAAAACAACTCCATCTCCTTTAGGTGAACAGTAAATGGGATCACCCGTACCCTCCCAAGAGTGGCTGCATCCAACATCTCTTAGACCACTTGTATCATTTCTTGAGTCATCACTATAATCACGAGGCACTGAGGAACAACACAGGTGCAAATTAGATGACCCAGCAAGCACATCTCAAACCTCTCGAAGGGAGAGGACCCCAGCATTAGCCAAGTGCACAATCAGCCATTGCACGCACCGTGCAGAAGCAAAATGTAAGGGGACGTAGGGACAGGGTGCCGGGCCTGAATGGCCTTCTACCACCCATCTACAAGGAGGACCCACTTTTCTGGGCAACTCAAGTTGCCCCGGAATTCATTGCTGTCATTTAGCTCCATAGTATTCCTTCCTCGTGGAGGGGTTCAATTCTTACCCCAATATAGAAGGGAGATACCAGAAATTCCTATTTAATAGCCTTAATTGATAAGAATGCAAAATACTACCCGGGAGGTCTATTGGAGGAATTACAACATTGCACTGAGGCATACTCCATTATTTCTGCAAATCAAACCGGCTTTACTAAATAAACAGGGACCACACAAATATTATGGAGCTTTTGTTGCTGATTGATTCTACAAAAATGAATACAAACCCTGGCCACCTGGGTTTTATTGATTTAAAATCTGCTTTTGATGTGATGGATTAGGGTAGGCTGTGGAGGAAATTGGCAAACCTAAACAAGCCAAATGGTTTTTAAAAGCCCTGGAAATACTGGACACAGACACCTGGGTCATGATCGAGATAGGGGACGGCTCCCATTTATCAAGAAAAATCAAAACCACGCAAGGGTTGAAACAGGGAGGTGGCCCCAACATTGGTTAAACTGATCCTTGCAGACCTCACACCCTCACCAAATGTAATGAACTCACACTCACCCAATGTGGGGCTTCCCTTTATCGAACCTACTGTAAGGGGATGACTTAGTCTTGCAAACAGAACCAGGGTCAACCTACAGCACTTGTTGAATTAAACCATTTCCTACTGTGAAAAAAATTGACTGACCACTAACTGGAAATAAAACAAAAATATCACCAGTGCAAGGAAAACTGACACAGAACCATACATGGCGTCTTGGGGATAAAAGAATTGAATCAATAAAAAGCTTCAAGTACCTTGGAGTTTATTTCAATGGGAACGCAAGCTATAGCGATCAACTGGAGGAAATCAGGAAGAAGGGCAATGCGTTGGCCTTCAGGTTGAGTTCTTTTTACAACAAGCTTAAAGGACCCATGCTAACCCCCATCATAAAGGGAGCACAAGCTAAAATCCTTCCAACCTTGACATTTGGGAGCAAGGAACTCAGGGGCAGGGACAGTTCCACTCTGGTTCTCAAAATATACAGGTGATGTTTCCAACTACCGCTGAACATATTGCCTGTTCAAATAAGGCTGGAATTTGGTATCCCCAAAAAGTCAATGGCTCAGACAGCGGGCTTTGTGTCATGTTGCCACATGTTTAGAAAGGCTCCAGGGTGGGTGGCCACCTTTGGTGGGTACTGGAACTCAGGCCGAGCTCCCCGTACATGTCTATCTAAGCAGGCCTTGAATTCACTTGGCTTAACAAACGCTTGAGGCTTATCTCTAGGCCACTGGGAGCTAAAAACAATAACCTAATCCAGTGCACAGTTGTTATAAATGCTTGAGGATAAAGATAAACTGTCTAAACGTAGTCATAGGTGGATGACACTTAAAAACTACAGCAGGATAAAATCACAGGGCTACCTTGGTGAAACCTAAGGCACTTGGGCTAAGGTGCACTTCCTGAAGTACAGGGAGGGCTGCAAGTAAGGAGTCAGCAGTCGGTAAAGATGTGGGAGCTACTTGAGAAGTCACAACTTGAGCATTAACACTCAAACACTTGCAACTGCAGGCAGCTAGGCTGAAACCAACAGCACAACACTCGAAGGAAAGAACAATGGCACTTGAACTTTAAACTCCACCCGGCCCCCTTGATGGCCACTCTATCAGTTTACTTACAGATTTTTTTCCAGCAATTAACATTTGCCATCATTTTTAGAAAAATGTTTTTTATGAACTGACATCTTGTAATGTTTTATTGCTTACTAATACCCGCACCAGTATGGATCTTATATTTTATATTTAAAACAGATTTTTATTGACCTTACTGCTATGATATTGGTCCTTTTATGTGCTTTGTATAGGTTTAATCATGCATTTTATTGCAATGTTTTTTAGTAATCATGCATTAAAGATTTACTTACTTTAAAGAGATTATGAGCTTTTCTTTAACTTCTAAAAAAAAGTTTCAAAATCCACAGAATCATGCTTGATGTTTGGTCACAAAGAGGCCAAGGTGGTTAGGTGCAGAAGGATAGGTGTTAATAGGACATGAGAATTCAGGGAAACGTGTCCGTTTTAGGAGAGGTGGGCAAGGCGAGAGAAGGTGTGTAAAGGGCTGAGGTGACATAAACCAGAGAGAAAGGTAGCAGAAACAGGGAAGGACTGCAGGAGCGGGGCTTATTATCACACTTATTGAGTTCTCTGAAAAAGAAGAATCAGCTCCATGAGTTAAGTTAGGGGTAGAGAGCAGCCTCGCTTTGCTGTGGAACATGGGTCTGCGGCTTAGCACATCCTCTGTGAGGAATTGTGGGGCTGGTCCCACCCATTCCCACAGAGAACAAATGGCTACTTCGTAGCACGTCCCAGACCTCATTCAGTTTGATTATCTGAGACACAAAGAGAAGAAGAAAGATTCAGGCCCCAATCTCGATAGGGCTGCACAAAATGAGTACACAAATGAGGTGGTATGTCATTTGTGCGTGGCCACGAGAAAGGCACCTTGAATTGTAGAATGTCAAATGAAAGGCTCATGCTATTCCATCCTGGGTGCACACACATGGCTTGTGCTTTATTTGGTCCTATAATTTCCAGCAGCTTTCACCTCGCAAAAATTATGATAGGAAACACCCACAATTTGTGACCAAATTTTAATTATCATCTCACTCTTCATAGATGCCTGAGAGATGTACAGAGAGAAAAACACATTTTATATTTTGCGATTAGCCACCCCAGGCTAACTTATTTCTTATTGGTGCATCAATGTGTATCAAACAATTCCATGAGCCAGACAGTTTCAAGTAGTGGAGAAATGTATGTGGGATTTATATACCACCAAAAGGTAGCGGAGCTCTCAACACAGGGCAAGGCAAAGACAAAGTCAACGCATGATGGGAGGGCTGCCAAGTTTTTTTTAGCCACTGAAATTTTGCAACGTTCACATTTGCTGCCATTTGTAAAGTTTGCAAAGTTTCTGCCAAGTTAAAATTCCCCTTCCACCATATACATTAGTAAAATGTGGTTGAGATGGAAAATGTTTTCAGACACCCTTGTTCAATTGCTTTCTTGGCACAGGGACAAATGCTTGTCTAAGTTTGCTCCATATTTGCCATTTTAGATTTAAACTAACCGAACAGCTCATCCTCTTATGTCTCAATACTTGAACCCCTTTTCCCCTGTTTTCATCCACTCTGTGCAACTTTTCACACTTCTCTCCCTTTCAATTTTCTGTGCCTTTACCCCCACTTCTCAGACTTTTGAACCACTTTGCCACCTTTTACACCTCTTACAACTGTTTTTCTTAGACTCTTTCTTCTGCCTCCTCCTCACTCACTCTTTCAGCCTTTTTTGCAGCTCCCAAACCCGTGACAGTTTCTGCTTTGCTCTTGCCTTCCCCTCCCGCTCTTTTTCCTGCCACACCCACTCCTTACTGGCTCTCCTGCTTGTCTCCTTCCTGCCTCTTTTTCCTCTGCCTGCTAGTCCCACTTACCATCCCCTCACTCTTTCCCCCTCCCAGGTCTTACTTAATGGCAGCTGTGATGCAACCTTGCATGGAGTGTGTGCAGCGGGTGTGTGGCGCCAAAGCCATGTCCATCTACTCCTGTCCACACCTGGACCACACGCAGCACCACGTACCCAGGTCTGATCAGCCTCCTCAACTACACCACTGTGATCCTTCTCTCGCTCAGCCCGGCCTGCAGCAGCACACCCACACACATCCCCATGCACCAAAAACGTAACTACACACTCAAGCAAATGCCTCACAAAACAGCAAACCAGCACCTTTAACAGCCACTTGTATGCAGGCTTCTCAACACCTGCTCAACACCTCTTACTCACGGAAACCTGGCTCAACCCAGCATCAGCACCAGACAATGCTGTGGCTATCCCAACGGGTTACACAATTGCATGATTGTCAGGACATCCCTCACAAGCCAGGAGGAGAACTCACAATCATCCTCAAGGATACCACCAAATGCACCACATTCATGGACATCAATACCCTCTTCATAGAGCACACACTTCAGTCTGCAAACAGACAGAAGACGCACCCTGAAAGGCACCCTCGCAGATCAACTACCAGGACCATGAACAAACTCAAGGAACCTCATCACAGACTTTATCGCCCCCTTCACCATCATCTCCAAGGACTTCATACTACTTGGCAACCTCAATTTCCACCTCGAAGCCCCAATGGACTCCTGCTCCACAGCCCTCCTGGAAAGCCTGAACAACATTGGACTCACTCAGCTCATCACAGACCCTAAATGCATGTCACAGGACATACTCTGCTTCAAATCTTCACCATCAGTGACAAGATCACATATGATTCTGCCTCAGCACTCACATGGACTAACCACTCCATCATACACTTCCAAATCACCACTCCATGAGTCAATGCGCCCACCAGCATCAACCTACCAAGCCAGAACTGGTACAAAGTAACAGAGGCTGACAGGCTCAGCATCTTCAAAACAGAAAAAACCCAATACCACCAACAACCACGACAAGGACATCGTCAACTTCAATGAATGAACTAAAACCTGTGCAGACTCTGTTGCATCCATCATAAACAACAGACAAAGAAGAACCAACAAACAAGCCAGCTGATATGCAAACGACCTCTGGGAATCCAAACGCCACTGCACGCAGCTAGAAAGAAAATAGAGGCCCAGCCACAATGCCAACACCAGAACCACTTAGAAGGCGCTCTCAGGCGCTACTACCAACTACTGAGAGACACCAAAAGAAGGACACTACCCAAATGCATAGAGGCCTAATCTAACAGCTGGAAGGAGATCTTCTGGATTATCAAAGAATTCACCAATGCCAAGCCCACACATTACAACATCACAGGAACACTGCAACAACTTTTCAAACTTCTTCCGCAGCAAAATAGAATAGATCTACAGCAACTTTGAACAAAAATCAGACCCAAAGATCTCATTGCCAACCTGACCAGCACCAACACCTGACTGAATGGAAAACAGTCACAGAAGAAGACACCACAGCGATCATAAAAGCGGTACTCTTAGGTACCCCAATGGACCCATGACCCCATCACATCTACAGCATGGGAGGACCCCAATCATCCATACCCTCACCCACATCATCAACACCTCTATCAAATCGCCACATTCCCAGAAGATTGGAAACATTCAGCAGTCAAGCCCGCCTCTAAAACCATTGGCCAGCCACCTCGAGCTCCACGACCTACTGGACCACACCAATTCAGGATTCTGTAGCAATCACAGCACGGAAATGCCACTACAGGCCACAGGCCGAATCTGCACCATACTGGACAATGGATAGGCCACAGCTCTCATCTTAAATCAACCTATCTGCTGCCTTTGATACAGTTTCCCACCATATCCTCTTCACAAAACTACACAACTGAGGCATAAATGGCAGGCCCTCAACTGGATACGCTCTTTCTTCCCTGGAAAAATATAGTGAGTCAGATTACCACCCTAACCTAATGATAAAAAGAGCTATTATGCCTCCGTTGTTCAACAGGCAGAGAACCCTAGCAAAGAAGTGTTTAAACTGGTTAAATCCTTTTTGAAGCCCCAATGTATTGAAAGGGATATTCCTCCGTCTGTAGCACTCTGTGACAAGATCTCTATCTATTTTGATAACAAAATACAGATGGTCTATGACTGCTTTGGCCCGCATAAACCCACGGCCAAAGAGGATAGAGAGAGTGGTGGCCGGCCCCCAGTCTCTTTGAGGAAATTTCATCCAATCCCGTTTGATGAGGTAAGGCAGGAGATCAGCCGGTGTAAATCAGGCTCCCCAGAGGACCCATGTCCACCTAAACTGTGGGATCCCTTGGTGGATGCTATCGCACCTACGCTTCAACATATCTGGAACACATCCATAGATACTGGGGAATTTCCGGAGAGCTGGAAGCATGCGACGCTCCTGCCATTGAAGAAGAAGCCAACCGGGGAGGCGGAGGACTTAACTAACCTCCGTCCTATCTCCCTGCTGGCAGCCCCCGGAAAAATGCTGGAAAAACTAATTCAACGCCAGCTGAATGCTCATGTCGAGGCCAATAACATTCTTCATGAGACTCAGTCCGGGTTCAGACCCGGCTTCAGCACGGAGACGGCACTGATTGAGGTGGCTGATTCCCTGAGGTGGTCGTTAGATTCAGGAGACTCGGCTATGCTGATGCTCCTGGATCTCTCGGCCGCGTTTGATACTGTGGATCATGTTAGGTTGGTCCAACGTTTGGCAGAAATTGGTCTACAGGATCAGGCACTTGGTTGGATGCAGTCCTATTTGTCAAACCGCACGCAGAGAGTTACTCTGGGTTCATGCGCTTCAGAGCGTAAGCCTCTGAGATGCGGGGTCCCGCAGGGATCTGCCCTAAGCTCCCTTTTGTTTAATGTTTATCTGGCCCCTCTTTTTTCCCTCATTGCAAACTGGGGAGTCACCGCAATATCTTATGCCGATGACACCCAGCTGGTTTTCCCCTACTCAGAGGTTTCAGAAGCGGCTTTTGCAAACTTTAAGGGGTGCCTTCAGGATGTGGCATCCTGGATGAATACTAATAAGCTGAAATTGAATCCGGGAAAAACGGAGGTGATCTTCTTCAGCAAAGGCAGTCACCCTCCTGCTGAGTTCTGGTGGCCGACTGAGATGGGTTCCCCACCCCCCCCCCTCCCAGTGGGCAAAAAATCTGGGGGTCAAGTGGGACGAAAATCTCTCTTTCGTACCCCAGATCCACCAGGTCACAGGCTGCTGCCTGAGCAAATTGAGGAATCTTCGCCCAGTCCTGAAACTTTTGCCTGAGTCCTGCCGGAAAATTGTGATTCATGCCACCATTACCTCGAGAATGGATTATGCTAACGGTCTGTATAGCGGTCTCCCAAAATATCTGGTCCAAAGGCTGCAGACGGTACAAAATGCAGCAGCCAGGCTGCTTAAGCATATTCCTTTCAAAGAGCATATTTCCCCCCATCTTCGAGCCTTGCATTGGCTCCCGATTGGCAGCAGAATAAAATTCAAAATTCTGACTCTGGCCTACAGGTCCCTCTATGGCACCTGTCATAATTATCTGCGAGCCCGTTTGCCCAGATACACACAGATCCGCTCCCTTCGCTCCAATGATCAGGTGCTACTGAGTGTGCCGCGAGTCAAAAGGGCTAGATTGGGCGGCCGGACCTTCTCAGCCAACGTGGCCCGTCTATGGAATGCCCTACCTTCTGAGCTGCGAAAGGCCCAATCAGAAACAACCTTCAGGAGACAGCTTAAGTCGTGGCTGTTCTCGGTGCCTCTTTAAGCCGTAGACTCCCAGTCCCAGCTAGTTTCTTGCTATGCCCTCACAGCGCCGGGACGCCTCCTAGCTGAGGCAGCTGTTCGCGCTTTATAAATTCTAGTATTATTATTATTATTATTAACCATTGGAATTCAAGAATCCGATCTGCTCCCCCAGGGCTCATCGCTTAGCCCAACCGTGTTCTACATGAAACTGCTCTCCAACATCATCAGATCACAAGGTATTTCTATCATATCCTACACCGATGACACTTAAGTCATCCTTTCTCTGGCCGAAAAGCCCAGCAGAACCAACTTCTCCAACTGCATGATCAACGTAGCACATTAGATGACGTCTAACTGCCTGAAACTCAACTCCGACAAGACGGATGTGCTGAACTTCTGAAACAAGAGCTCTCCTTGAGACTCAACCTTGTTGCTAGCAGAGTGTGGACACACACCAACCTACCATGCCAGAAACGTGGGAATTTATCTGTAGCACAAGTCAATACAGTCAGCTCCCCCAGCGTTCAATATTCTCCAAATGCTTCACAAGATCTTCAAAAGGCTACCAGTGAACCCTAGACACTCCGTCATGCCAGCCCTCATCTCAAGCAGATGAAAATACAGCAATGCACTTCACGACAGGCTCCCCAACCACCTCCTCCAGTGACTCCAGGCCATTCGGAACGCTGCAGTGAGACTCATTCTTGACATCCCACGACACACCCATATTTTACTACACCTCAGAGGGCCCCACTGGCTCCCCATCCACAAACGCAGTCAATTCAAACTTCTCATGCATGCATAAAAGGCACTGCACAATATTGGACCAACGTTCCTGAACAACTGCATGTATTTCCAGCAACCCACCAGACACCCACGCTCAGGATCACTCTCACTCGCACACACTCCCCACATCCACAAAAGCAGAAACGAAGGTCGAGCATTCTACTATATCACATCCAAGAGCTCCCTTAACACATCAGGGGCACCTCCTCACTTCTTGAATTCCACAAGAAGCTGAAGGCCTGGCTCATCGGAAAGCCCTTTGTAGTTGCAACTGACCACAAGCCGCTGGCCGCTCTGTTCTTGGGGACACCCAACAAGCCCCCGCCGCGCAATCGAGAAATGGATGCTACAGCTCCAAAACTATAACTGTAAAGTTGAGTACCAGCCCGGGTCTCGAAATCCAGCAGACTATCTGTCGCGACATCCTCGTGCAGCCACCCAGGAAGAAAAGGAAGAAGCAGCTGATACCGAAGAATACATGAGATGTGTCACTGCTCGGTCATGCCCCATACCATTATCCATGGAGAGCCTTGCAGAAGCCACCAGGAAGGACGACTACCTGGTAAGGGTTAGAGCTGCAGTGCAGAGTAGAAATTGGCACAAGGCCAAAGAGGAATGGAAGATACTGACACCGGACATGTAGTGCATCATGGATAGCCTCTACCACGTGAGGGAGGAACTTAATGAGGATGTCACTGGAAGCCTGCTAAGAGGACAAGGGCTGGTGATACCATATTCCCTAACGGCCCAAGTAGTTCAATTGGCTCATGTAGGCCATCAAGGAATGGTCAAAACAAAATCTCGCCTCCGAAACAAGGTATGGTTCCCACTGATGGACGACTTAGTTTAGGCCACAGTTAGATTGTGCGCTGCCTGTCAAGTAACTGGAGAAGCACAGAGACTGGCCCCAATCCTGGTGGAACCCCGGCCGAAGTCTCCCTGGGCGTGTGTCAGCCTTGACTTTGGCAGTCCCACAGACAGCCGACACACGATGGTGGCCATTGACAACCACTCCAAATATCCGGAAGTGGAGATCATATCCATAACCAGTGCAACGGAAGTCATTCCCAAATTGGAAAAAATCATGGCGGCGCATGGGTTAATGCGTGAGCTGAAAACAGATAACGGTCCTCCCTTCCAAGGCCAAGAGCTAGCCAATTATCTAAATGCCTTAGGTATCCAACATCGCCAAATCACCCCTAGATGGCCTCAAGCAAACGGCGAAGTAGAAAGGTTCATGCGAACAATTAACAAAGTGATCCGAATTGCCCATGACCACAACTGGTGTTGCTCCTGGACATCTTCTCATGGGCCGGGTGGTCATGGACTCCATACCTCATCATCCGCAGTGGCGACCTGACTCTCCTAATGACTGTTAAGTTGAGGTCAGACGCCGGAAAACCCATGCACAAGTCAGCCAACGAAGAAGAGCCAAGGTGCCACGGATCATCAGAGGAGATGTGGTGCTGTTAAAGAATTGTGCCACGAGTGGGAAGTTCAGACTACCTTATGAACCAGACCCATGGATAGTGGTTAATGTGAAAGGAACCCGAGTCATTGCTACCCGAGGGAGAGAAACTGTGACTCGCAATGTGTCCTACTTTAAGAAGTACCACCCCGGTGGTGTTGCCATTTCCCCCGCCGCATCTCAGGAAACACCGAGCTCTCCGATCAGGGAAAATGCCATCTCCCGGGAGCTGCTGGACATATCCCTCCCCGATGCGAATCTGGAATCCCCCAATGGAGAAAAATATCATCAAAACGGAGCGGAGAGTGAACGCCTGGACAGCAGTGGCTGTGGTCCTAAACTCCAGACCGGTGAGGCGTCATCCCCGGCCGGTGTCGGTGAGACCCAGAGCAGGTGCTCATCCCAACACCAGCTGAGAAGGAACCCGGCGCCATCCTGTCGCCTGAGAGACTACTTCATGTAAGACTGTTCATGTGTATGTATGCTTGCAGCTGCATCAAGTTTGAACCTGAAAAGACTGTGAAGTACCTTTGAACAAATTTCTTTTGTGTTTTTCTTTGTTTCATTTTGTTGGGGAGGAATGTTGTGTTCTAGTGTTTCAGCCTGTGGATCAACAGGCGCGCTACGTGATGACCATTTGACCCTGCCTAATAAATAGGGTCTATGCACGAGCATACGCCAGTTGGCGGCGGCGTGGTGAGCATCCAACATACACAGTGTCAGCGTGGTTATTGCTAGGCCCCCATAGTCAAGCACGAGGTGCACATATCCCCCATTGTGTCTCCGAGCCCTACACCCGGGACACGCATATCCCTATGACACAGCACCTGCATCACTCGGTGCTGGGAGGAGCCGGGCTCGGACCGCTCCTGCCCCCAGTGCCGGGCAGTATCAAGAGAAGGTAGCCTGAGACCGAACAGGGAGCTGAGGAACATCGTGGAAATGTCCGGATTGAATTCATCAGCTGAGAACCCCCAAGACGAGCATCTGTGCCCCAAACACCAGCAGAGGCTGCAGCTCTTCTGTGCAGAGGATCACATACTCCTGTGTGTCATCTGCCGTGAGTCGTGGGAGCACCGGGCTCATGCAGTGTGTCCCATAGAGGAGGCTGCCCAGGAGCGCAAGGATAGGGGAGTGATGTGCCATAACTGCAGTCCATGTGCCACACAGCAGCTCAGAATATTTGAAGCGTTTATTGTATTCTTATTTCTTGTTACTTGCTTCAAATAGGTGAGGAGGATGAAGTGACCGCAGGTAAGTCTTTTCAGCGCTCCAAGTTACGGAAGAGTTGAAGATGCATCTCTCTAAGGACCATGACCCCCTCTTCATCTCACCAGGCACATCCTTACTCACTTCTCAGAGTCATCTGACAGCATTACTGGCCCGGTTACCACCAGCAATCTTCATTATCTGATGTCTGTATTCTCACAGTCATACTCATGAGGTGATCCTACCTCACTCACAGGACCAAGCCCAGCCCATAGGAGTGGACATAACATAATCCCACCGCCTGCGGGTGGTCTAAGTTATGGCCAGGCCCACACCTCTGCCTGAGCTACCAGACTGTCTTCTTTGGCCAGCAGGCCCCTGGCGGGTGGGCCTTCCATAATGACTGTGATGAGGACTAAGGACTAAAGATAATGAAGATTACCGGTAAGTAACCGGGGCATTATCCCTAAGATCTAACGTCCTCGTCCCAGTCATTTACTTATGAGGACCACCAATGATGAACTGGCCGAAGAACTACACAGGTCTCTATTACTGCCATAAAATCAACTAATAATAGTGAAAAACAATTTACTAGTGAATCATACTGTAATAATACTAGTTGCAAAACCTTGTGACCAAACTTATGCTCCCCCAGTCCCACTCCCTTAAGTTTGTAATGTTTCAGCCAGCTGTTAGGAGGCACCTGCTTGAGAGATCTCTGATGAATCCAAACGGTGGACCTGGGAAAGATCTCAGCCTTTACCCTTCTGTGTGGGGTGCCGCAGGGGTCATCCCTCAGTCCTACACCTTTTAACATGTATGTGTCCCTGCTGGCAGCCCTGATAAGATCCTTTCGGTTCCAACTGACTTCTTATGCAGATGACATGCAAATTGTGCTGTCCCTTCAGCGCGGCAAAGAAGCTGAGACTGGATTAAGATGCCATGATTGCATGAAAGCCATCGCGGGCTAGATTTAATCAAATTGTCTGAAACTTAATGCAGGAAAAACGGAGGTCATTATATTTGGCAACAGAGCATATCTTTGGATGCCTGACTGTTGGCCAGATTTAATGGGAATGCTTCCGGCCCCTACTGAGATGGTGAAGAACCTGGGGGTGATTGTGGACGCTAGACCCACTTTTGGTGATCAGATAAGCGGAGTTGTCTCAACTAGCTTCTATCTCCTCAGGATCCTGAGGAAAACAAAATTCCTCCCTCCAGAGGATAGCCTGAGGACAGTAGTTACAGCACTCATTACTGATTTTTTCATAACTGGACTACTGTAATAGTCTCGATTTGAACATCCAAAAGAGACACTTGAACAGACTCCAGATCCTACAAAATGCGGCAGACAGGCTGCTAACAGGCACGCCCAGGTTTGTCTCGGTGGGGAAGGGGCTCCGATATCTTCATTGGCTCCCTGTAAAGCAACACGCACAATTCAAGGCCCTCTGTACGTTTTTCAAGGCCCTTAAGGGCACTGGCACTGCTTATTTGAGACAACACCAACAATGGTACGTCCTAGGAAAATGATGCACTCCTTGGAGGCAAAACAAGTTATTGTCCCCCGTGTTAAAAAAGCCAGCTGGGGTGATGGGAGTTTTTTCACTTGTGCCGCAGAGGCTTGGAACAGCTTACCCATTTACCAGAGAAATTCTACCAAGCTCCTCTCCTTCAAGAAGGGTCTGAAAACCTGGCTTTTCTCTGAATAGTTATGTCATCTTAGCAACCATTTAGGCAGTGCTCAGTGCCAGGACACCATTGGGTAACAGTTGCGCTCTAAAACCTTTATTAATATACAGAAACCCCTTTAAAGTCAGACCAAGAGGCCGCTACACCTCTTGTCGATCTGTCCTTGATATTCAATGATGGAGTAACATCAGAAGCCTCATAAACTGTTAAAATAGTTTCTCTACCCCACCTGTATGTAGTAATGCTAGCAGCTTTACATCCCAGGTGACACTTCTGAACGTTAAAATAAGTTTATCCGTTTTCCTGAAGCTCTTGGTACAATTTAGATATATCAATACCACCCTCTTTATTTTTAGAGAATGGAGAAGGGTTTCATCATGAGAAGAGGCATTAGGAAAAATGAAGGAACGAAAAAGTCCTGGTCCCTATGACCCAAAGAGGGAACCTCTGTTAGAAAACCCAGGTCAGTTCTCAAACTGATTCCACCTTTTAAAACCCTCTAACCTGGAGGTTTACACATTAAAGCACCTCATTCACCATTCCTCCTTTGTAATGTTCTGGCTATCAAAAATACCACCTTTAATGGGAGCCATAGATAAAGGTTCCAAAGGGAAGCTTTTCAAGACATTAAAGCCCAAAGGTAAACCCCAGAGAGGAACAAATGGGAGAATCCTATATCATGAGATGGAAAAACTTCTCCGAAGCCTAAGAACTAAACTTCTGATTTAGCGTTTGGAGGACAGGAATTAACTCTGCTGGGGCGACAGAATAAAGCACGCCCTGAGGGAGTACCTGCATGCCAACTTTGAGATGTCTGCTATCCCAGCAAACATTTCTTGCATTTACAAGAAACGCAGTCACAGTGGCGTCCATAAATGCTTTGAAAGTTTTGCAGACGGTTATGTCAACATAACTGAGTTGTACATCAAACTTTCAACTTTAATTTGGTTTTCCAATTGAAAATTCTAAAGCAGGACTCAACATTGCCACTAAAAAACTTAGTATAACCATCAAACACAAACTAAAATATTGTGCCAATGAAACAATCAATTGGAGAGCATTTTTTTTAACAGCAGTTTTAGAAGTTCTTTGTGAGCATTTAATATGCTGACAGTGTGGAAGGTGGTCTAGACTATTGGATTACTGGGAGCTCCTCTCCTCTTCAACACCACACCTTTCAATCTCCAAATAAAAAGAGATAAATGAGCTAGTAGAAGGGATTCCTGGTAAGCTAGAGAAGAAGGAGACAATGAAACTTTCCAATGAGGACCTTGAGATATCGAGAGAAGCAGAGAGAACAAGGACCACCTTGGCCAGAATTGGACCACCAACACCACTTCTGCCTTTTGTCTTTGAATTCTTAGGAGCCATTTGCGAATGAGGGAAAAAAGGCATAAAGAAGTTTGTTGGCCAATATTTTGTTAGAGTATCCCCCATGCACCTGCAGGTGGAAACAGAGTGACAAATCTCCTCAGATGCATGTTACTGAGAGGATGCAAAAAGCTCTTACAAATATTCCACAAATCTTCAATATTTTTCCTTGAATGTCTATGTGAAAGGCACAGGTCGTGGTGGGTTGCAAACTTTTGACTAAGACAGTCCTCTTGACAATTGTCTCCAACCCCTTGATATAGCTGACTGTCAGGGATGGAAGACATTTCTATGCCCAAATCCCATATTTCACAACTACCAGATACAAGGAGGATGGATTTCACTCAATTGTCTGTTGTTAGAACCAGTAGGTCGCTCTGGTTGAAAATGCTGTGGAAAGTTCTCAAGGCTTCCTAAATTGTTGAAAATTCTCGCCAATTCGAGGAATGTTGATTCTGTTCCCGAGACCATCCTCCTTGCACTTTGTGAGTTCCCAGTGTGGCTCTCCAAACTGCCAGACTGGCATCTGACATTAGAATGAGAGGGGATTTGGGTTCAATTGAAACCATTTGTTCAAAGAGGAGATCTAGACCCCTCAGATGAGCTACAACAAGACTTGTCTCACAAAAGAAATCTTTATCTTGAAATTCAATGATGCCGGTCTCCAGAATATGAGCAGATGTGGCAATAGAGGTTTTCTATTCTCGGCCAAGGAATTAGGAAGACACATGAGGTCATGTAACCTCACTGAGACTTTGCTGTTTGGAGTAAAGTCTGTCTCAAACTCTACTCTCTGTCTTGAAGGAGATAGAACATACCATCAAGAGTACTGTTTAAAGTTGTCACTTTGCAAAATTGAAGATGAGAACACGTGATTTTAGACAGCCCTTCATGAGCTCGGCTCCCTCTAAAGTCTTTTGTTCTATTCTGACCACCAGCAGCCAATCTTTCAGATACTGAAAAGCGAGCGGATTTTGCAGATGGAGCCATCATTTTCCATGCAGGGGAGCCATAATTTTAGCGAATACTCTCGGGGCAGATTTGATTCCCAGATCAACACCTGGAACTGGTAGTGGATGTTAAAAACACAGAACCTTATAAACGTTTGGTTTTTGACTGCTATGGGAATGTGGACATATGCGCCCACTCAGACTGTAGTTGCCATGATGCTTTTGGAGAGAACAATAGGAGCTATCATCTGACTGTTTCAATTTTTAAGTGTATATTCTTTATCCATCTGTTTACGTTCTTGGGATCTATCACTAGGCAATAGCCCCCTTCACTTTTGGAACCAGAAATATTCTCAAATTGGTCTCTTTCCCTTGTTGATGATCAGGAACCTGAATGATGGTTTTCTTCTTGAATAGAGTTTGAATTGATGTTTTTAGTGATTCCAACATTTCCAAATTCAATGGATTTCAAGTACGAATGTTGCCCCTGTTTGGTGGCGTGGACATGAATTCTAGCCTGTAACCTTTCTTCACTATTCGGAGGACCCAAGAGTCTGATATTGATTGTTTCCTTGCTTTAGGAAATAAGGGCACTAGACAGCCAACTTCATATAATCATACTCTCCACTGCCATTTACTTGTGCCCAACTAAATTGTTCAACAAGGAATCAACTGACACTGATTCAGGAAACCGTTTATCAACATCTTACAAAAGGGAAAGCCCATATATAAACATGACATTGAAATTCTTTCTGAATCTTTCCATTGTCCGAAAACCACATTCGACATGTTTATGAATGGGCCAGGCTGGAAACGATGATGTTATAGATTGCCTTAAAAGAGGTTCCGTGGAAGGTGAAGGAAAATCGATGGAGGAAACGCAATATTTGTTTGTATTCTAAAGACATTTTAGGCAACATTCCTCTATCAATATATTTACCCCTCAAATCAGATGTTTGGTGTTGGACTTGGCCCTTTTTGCAGGGTCATCCCTGAACTTTTTGCCTTCCTTCCTACTGGTATTTTTTTTTTTACATGGTGTTAGTGGTTTTAGGACTCTGGACACTTTATCACTGCTGTCCAGTGTAAACTGCATTTGCTCTCTATGATAGAGCATGGTAAGATTGGTCTACACCTGTTTGGCTAATTTAAATTACCTATCAGTCCCCAGTCATGTTGTATCTCACATACTGTGGAAAATTAGTACGGTTTTGGTAAACATTATCTGCGCCATCTTGCCTTTTTCCCTGATGCCACACTTTTTGTCGTGCGCACCCGCCATCTTAGGTGCCTCGATCAGAACCACCCTCTGCACGCCACTGACCCCCAGCACAGCTCTTCGCCCTCACAAGCCCCCCCCCCCGCACTGGCCACCCCCGCTCTCACATGCCTTGAGTCATAAACCCCTCTTCAGCGCAGCTCTGCCTCGGAATCCCATCCTGTTCCCAGCGCGACACCTCCCTTCATTCCTTTCATGGTCCCAGGTCCTTTGATACAAACCCCCTTTTCCTGTGTGCCCGTTTGTCTTCCTCGTTCCCAGGCCGCCACCTGGCCCTGCGGATACTGTTTATTGCCCCCCCCGTACAGTAGGAAGCTTCCCCCATTAAAGGACCCTCGAATTGATCAAAGCCCCCACCCTCTGAGATCCGATCAACCCCACACATTCCGTGAATCGGCGGAATGTCCAGCTGCGCGATAATCATCACTTGTTGTGACCGGGGTGGGGACTTCAACTGTAAATGTGTGTGGGAACGGGCCTGAAGGGGAGATTCCGAGGATGTCCTTTCATACTTCAAAGCATTACAAGAATGTGTTACCTGCAATAAAGATCATAAACCTGTGTATAAGAGGCCAGGCCTCAGAGATGCGGTTAGAGCACCTCATGACGATACCTGCTGTCCGAACTGATGTGTTATCCTCCGGAGAGAATAAAACCTTGTTTCCTGCCTTCCAGTCTCCAGCGCCTGCCTCTTCATTGATTAATATTTTGTGGGTTAAAGAGGCGACACCGCCGGGCAATACTTAAGGATCTTTGTTTATTGGTTGTCCTGAACCCCCTTTTTTACAATTGGCGTCCCATACGTGGGGCCCATCAGTGACTCGTGGATCCAGTGGGAGAGGTCCTGACGACAGAGTGAACGACTGCAACGATCGGGAGAGCTCCTGCCCAATAGACCCTCGTCTGGCAGCCGATCATCCGAACTTCACTGGTTCCGAACAGACCTCTCTCGAGTGATCTACGGTCCTGACTGGGAACCATCAGGAGTGCCGCGAGGAACACGAGGAAAAGAGGACGATCGGGCGCTGGATTCGGAAGACAAGAAACTGTCCATACGGTCCGGGTAAGGTCGTGTGAACACGACGAATTGCGAAATGATTCTTTGATTGTTTGATTGTTTGGAAAATACTAGTATTGCTCTTTGTTGATTTGTTTGGAGATTCGCTGTCTGCAAACGGAGAAACGACAGGCTCTCTCCCTTTGCAAGCAGTGAAGGATAGGTAACGCAGCCGTCATGCCTATCTTTCTCCCCCACTGATTGATTGTTTGAACCCGAACTACGGCTCGTGGATTGTTCTCGGGAGATTTCCCTCTCCCACACTGATTAATTGTTTTGACCCCGAACTACTGTTCGCGGATTGTTTTCTGGAGATTCTCTGTCTGCAAACAGGAAAGAACAGGTTCCTCTTTGCAGATAGTGAAAGGGTAGAGGACGCAGACCTTTGCGGGCCTACTTATTCTCCCCACTGATTGTTTGATTGACCGAACATTGACTGTTTGATATTGGTTCATGAGGTATTCACTGCCTGCAAACAACGTAGAATAGAAATATTCTGTCTAGTCTTTGCACGCAGTGATAAGGTAGGTAGTGCTGACTTTTTGTCCCATTGTGATCCGTCATGCCTATCTTCTCCCCACTGATTAGTAATTGGTTCAACCCGGACCGTTTATTAGAGGTGGACCATCTAGCTCCGCTGGAAGGCACCCCTAATAAAGACATGTTCACAAAGTATGGATTAGTTACCATAGCCTATAGTAAGCTGTGGCACAAGTATACCAAAGAAAATCAAGAGAAACAGTGGCCACTGATAGGATCCTTCGATCTTGATAAAATAGAAACGTTAGAAATAGCCCTTTGTAGTAGTAAGACAACGCCTATTATGCTCGACAGTCTCGGTATGTGGCGCAAAGAAGCAATGCAACGAAAGAAAAGAGACGAAGTCAGAGTAGGTAAAGAAACGCGACAGACAACCTTCCAAGCATCTGGTAGGCAAAAGGAAGGGATAGCGGCAACACGGTTCCAAGGAGTAAACGCAGGAAGGGAACGGTGTAAAGGAATATACCGACAGGACAACCCCAAGACACAACGACCCGAAAGTAATCCCCCGACACTACGCGCGGGACGACCAGACTTAGGGCAAAACCAATGCGCTTTTTGTAAATATTCCGGGCACTGGAAAGCTCAATGCCCGACTCTACTGAACAAGGGTAAGAGCCGAGGGCCGACAGAAATAACAGGCCGGCAGAAAGGGAAAAGGCGTGAGACAAAGATGAATCAGACTGACACGGACAGGCCGGATAGAACCAGCACGTTTGATTACGCCCGATGGCACAGATTTCGCCACACCGATTTCAGCGACATGTTTGAATCCTCATGAATCGAACAACGCTAAGACGGGAAACCCAGTCTAGCTCTAAGTTACCCGGTGACGAACTCCGTACTACCGCTACTGTTCCCAAACACAAAAGCCACCCTTTCGGATAACATACAGAAACAATACACAGAGTAGTCTCGGACAGATTAGCATACATTCCATTAATGAGCTCAAACTTCGAGTGCAATGGGACTGATTACTCTCTGTTGCCCCCCACTCTGTAAAAAGAAAAAAAGCAATTACAGGCCTGCATAGACAACCCCCCATTACCCAGACATGCCTGTCCAAACAAAATACCTACCCCCACTCCGGAAGCTCTCGAAATGCAGCAGGTCGCCGGTCACGCCCATCCGGAAGGTAAAACACACAGCACGTGCGGGGCGGGGCCTACAGACAGCCATCGATCGAAAAGATCGCCAGTAGGATGTCCAGGAGGCACCACGGGCCCGGCATGTAATGGCCTTCCCATCCTCTTCTTCCTGGGGCGGCGTCCCCCGGGCCACGAGTAGGGAGGGGGCGGATGCAGATGACCCCCTCCCTCGGATCTCCTGGTCCGGCCATCACAAATACCTCCGCTGAAGAATTGGTGCAGGGTGGGCTGGGAGGGAGAGGCGGCGCGAACGGGCCTCTCCCACCTCCCCGGGTAGGAGGTTTCCCAGCCCCGGCCCGGCGCCGAAATCCTCCAGCCGGGCGGCGGCCATACTTCCGCAGCACAGGCCATAGAACGGCGGCGGCCATACTTCCACAGCACAGGACATGGAATGGCGGCGGCCATACTTCCGCAGCACAGGACATAGAATGGCCAGCAACCATACTTGCACAGCACAAGACATACGATGGCCTTCAAGTGTACTTGTGGAGCACGGGATGTGGGGTGGCCATCATGTATACCCATGAAAAGGGGCGGTGTGGGGTGCACTGGGAGAGGGAGGCGGCGCGAACGGGCCTCCCTCGCCTCCCCAGGTGGAGGCGCCACAGTTGCACCCTAGCGCCCCGAGCCGAATGTCCTGCTCCTACGCCACGGTGTTCCATTTTTTCGCCCCAAGAAGTCTCTTCCACTCTTGCAGACACAACGAAGGGCGGCTGCTGCGGGGTCTCAAAATGGCGTCTGGGCCCCCTGGAAGGCGGGTCTAGGCCGCTAGAGTAACTTTGACCAGCGATGCAACTCGGACGCTTGCCCACCGGGGCACGAGCCCCCACCTCCGACAGCATCCCCACAGCCTTGAAGATTCTGCAAAAGTCCCAGGAGCTCTCGGCCCCTGCAGGCTTCCGGTGAGGAACAACTACCTTGATCGCTAACGAAATAACCACGACATAGCCACCCCTTCTGTTAGCACAAGTCTTTTGAACTGCCGAAAGGGACTCTGGTCCAACTGCCGGATTGTGGGAAACATTTTGTCCCTGATGCTACTTCCGGACTAACCCGGCCTCGCCCAAAATGGCGCCGGTGTCAATAGGAACTTACGAACACCTTGTGGTGTTTTTAGCTAATAAGACTTGATGTTCTGAGATATGTATATGCTCCTTTGTACACTTCACTTGGCGAACATGTAAAAGGATCCCGTTAAAATGTTGGTTTCAATGTACGATTTATTATGATATTATTGTAACAGATACATAACATCGCTTATGACACACGCTCACGGTATGCATCATAGGAAATTTGATTGCAACTAGTCTGACTGTGCTTCCAATTATGAAATGAATGCCCCTTGATCCCTCAACTATTGATAGACGTTTTTTTAAGTTCCCTGCAAATGACTAAATAAACCCTTTTAAAATGTTTTTAATGCTGAAAAATAGCCCCCCCCTACTATAGGCGCTTCAGCCATCGCCGTGTCCGGCCAAATACGATTGCACTCTCATATCTACATGCTGAACGATTGTGCAAATAAAGGTTTTCCAAACTATGAACAGGTATTGCATGCTTTTGTAAAATGTGGAATCAGCGGGAGAGTTTTTCTGTGCGCTCTGCTTTGTTCTCTTTTTAAGGTTATTAGAAGATGGTTGCCCAGCCCCGGATTGAGGATCGAATCTAAGGCACGATACTCTGCCTCCAAATATGCGACTGGCTCAGGAACTAACGCATGGAGAAGGACCTCGACTTCTGAGGACGGGTAAAGTGAAGCGGTGTAAATGATAGAATGTTATAAAGGTATGGTACTCGAAGGCACTAGGGAACAGGGTTGGCCGAAGAGCTGATATGCCTTAGGACATCACAGCGTTGGAAAAGATTTAAGGACCCCGATAGCTAGATACATCTACAAACTAGATACCTCGCACTAAGCGCCTCTGATTTTTAACGTTTCCCTACACACGGCCTATAATGTCACACTCGGACCGTCTCCCTCATGAACAACCTATCGCTCGCCATCCTTGCCACACTACCCGCCCCCCCTGGCTTCAGAAACCAAGACCCCAGGGATTATATCCCGAGGAGATAAGACGAGTATGTGGTAAGTAAAGGATTTTCGTGCCCGTACATTTGATATGCTCGAATGTTGTCCCCCTCCCTTCCCCTCTTTTCCTCCCTCTACAGGTTACATTGGAATCACGACTGAGGTATGGTGAAGATCTGAAACCTCGCCATGTCTGACACATGAAGCGGACTAACGCTGCAAGGTGGCACCTAAGGACACCCACAAACTACTCTTGTAACGAAAGAGCCAATAAGTTGTATGATATGATGAAACACGATCACCCCTAATCCGTGTTGCGTGAATGAGCACATGTCACGTATGTCTGAAACTATGAGAAAATGTTTTTTATACGACTGAAGCATTGACTTAACTAGTCAGAGGACCGAGAGTGCGAGAAGTGCGACACAATGGTGCCTTTTACTCAATGCATGTCCCTTTGTACCCGGCCTAATGCTCGTCCGTCCCAAACTGCATGCTTTCAAAATTCTAACACAGACCCGTAAATATCTCATGCTGTGTAATGCGCTGAATAGCCTATCTTAATACACGACCACTCCCCATGTCGCACGTGTACTATTTAGCCTATTGTTGCACATCTCTCTCTCTCTCTCTCTCTCTCTCTCTCTCTCTCTCTCCTCCACACTCTCACTCTTCCTAACGACTGGCACCTAATTGGTAAACCACCACCCCTGGTGCACCACCCAATTGGCTCCAAATACCGCAAGTATTTGCACAAAATTTGTCTTAAATAAAATGTTATGTTATGTTATGTTAATTTTATTTCTATCGCGCACAGCTGCCCCAGCAAAGGGGCGTCCCGGCGCTTTTGACAGGTACTATAACATAACACATCTTAAAACAAGAGAATATTAAAGAGCAGGAAACAGAAAAGTTTTGATCGCCTGCCTAAAGGCAAACAGGTCATTAAGAGCTCGAATAGAAACCGGGAGCGAATCACCTCGATGCCATGTTACTACCTCTCCTTTCTGCTAAATATTGATAAAACCTAGAATTGGCCAAAAAGGAAAGGACAGGTAAGACGACTGAAGTTCCCTAATCTGACCCGTAATAAGGGAACTACATGTCAGTGGCTTTTATGATAAAAATGCCTCAGGTAACGCGACCTTCCCCGTCCCGAATTGTCTCGATGCCCAAACAGTAAAAGTGATCGAAGCATCCCCGTCTTCCCAGAAAGCCCCCAGTTTTGTATCAGCTGCCCCGGACGAGAGTTCGAAAAAAAATGTCCCTCACCCCCGGTTGTAAGAGATGGGTTGACTTACGACTAACACAGGCCAGCCGATTGTTCCTAGAAATGATTTATTGATGAGCAAGCTACAGAGTTTAGAGTTCGAGAAATGTCACTGAACGCTTACGAACTGAACTATGGCCTTCTGCTAGATAACGCCCTCATGACACCAAGCAAGACGATAGCCCCTCACCCCAGTTTGCTATGTTCCTAGTTGTTTTCCATAAGACCCCGGTCACCCCAAGGATGAGTCGAATAGTTATCGCAAGCCCCCCCCCGGTTTTTAATGAAGTAGTCAGGTTATAAGAGACTATGTAGAAATTAGAATGATGTTTGCGAAGTTAAGATTGGACCAAAATGAAGAAATGGTTGCAGTAAACCCTGTTGAAAGTAAAATGTTTAGCTGAAAGATAGGATGCATTGATATAATGGAAAACTGTTTAGCCTATGTTCATTCCTCAGAAAGATGCCTATCAGACCATGGTGATAGCACGTTGCACTTTTTCCGTAAAATACAAAGCCCTGAAGAACGGTATAACTTCGTAAGGCTCGTACTAGGAAAGTGGGTCTCTGCCAGAAGAACTGACATGACTGTAATAAACAAATGCAATGAATAGGTATCAGATCTCGTACCACGACAATGAATGTAATACCAACAAACACCAAAGAAATAGTTACGAAGGAAAGTCATAGGAAATCCAGCAAACCCATCATCAATTATTTATATGTTGGTTGTAAACCCCAATGTAACGGATGTTTCTCAGTTGCTTGGAGTTGGGAGAGAAATAGACTTATGTGATTACCTTCCTCTGCCAATTCTCTAAAGACTGTCTTTTCAAACTCATTTAAGGGTACCACTGTCGGAGGAGAGAGAGACCGGATGTGGGAGCACGCGGCCTGACTGCAGATCGTGGAACATCTGCGACATTGGCCAAGGCAAGACCGCAACAGTAAGAAGTCGCAGAACGAGGCACTGTTTTCGACAAAATGAGAGGAACGGGCAGATCTGATGCCCCTGCTCGATGATCAACATGTGCCGAAAAGTCCCCGCCCTCTGAACTCGGTCATGGGCCCGCCTACCTGAAATTTTCCGTCCCCCTGGTCTGTTCCCGATCTGGCCCTGCTCCATCCCCTTTTCCTCCGACCTACCCTAAGGACTACTCACACACCCCCTTCTTCCACCTGAACTCTTTGACAATCGACTCGACACAGGGCGAAAAAGGACCTTTTTGACCAGGAAAACGAGAAAAAGGTCATGCCCTGCAACGCAGGACCTAGAATAGAGCTGGACACATAGCTCCACCGCCGGTGCTCAACAGTGCCAACAGAAGACGACAAAGAATGCTGAGAACTCACTAATAATGGCCCACGACAATAAGACTTCCCCTTCGAACAGTGACACCCCTGATTATCGTTTTTACTACGTCTCATTTCTCTCCCAGCCACCATTGTATTGACTATGCTCCAACCGAATACGAAACGAACTTACATATGTAATAACCTATCAGTTCATATTCCGAATGACTATAAGCATCTATGAAATGTACCCAACGTTCTCACTACAGAATCTTTTTTGTCCGATATTGCATTACTATGACTTTCCTGCAACAAACTTAACGATGGGCCCGCCTCCTAAGATGAAAGATTTTAAAATGTAATGTTTACAGCTCCTTCACCTGGGTTCCTACTTCTTTACTTATGACCACCACAGTAGACATGGATAGGAAATAGGCCAGCAAGATGTCTTGGGAATGTTAAAGGGAGGACTGTGGAAAATTAGTACGGTTTTGGTAAACATTATCTGCGCCATCTTGCCTTTTTTCCTGATGCCACACTTTTTGTCGTGCGCACCCGCCATCTTAGGTGCCTCGATCAGAACCACCCTCTGCACGCCACTGACCCCCAGCACAGCTCTTCGCCCTCACAAGCCCCCCCCCCCCCCCCCCCCCCGCACTGGCCACCCCCGCTCTCACATGCCTTGAGTCATAAACCCCTCTTCAGCGCAGCTCTGCCTCGGAATCCCATCCTGTTCCCAGCGCAACACCTCCCTTCATTCCTTTCATGGTCCCAGGTCCTTTGATACAAACCCCCTTTTCCTGTGTGCCCGTTTGTCTTCCTCGTTCCCAGGCCGCCACCTGGCCCTGCGGATACTGTTTATTGCCCCCCCCCCGTACAGTAGGAAGCTTCCCCCATTAAAGGACCCTCGAATTGATCAAAGCCCCCACCCTCTGAGATCCGATCAACCCCACACATTCCGTGAATCGGCGGAATGTCCAGCTGCGTGATAATCATCACTTGTTGTGACCGGGGTGGGGACTTCAACTGTAAATGTGTGTGGGAACGGGCCTGAAGGGGAGATTCCGAGGATGTCCTTTCATACTTCAAAGCATTACAAGAATGTGTTACCTGCAATAAAGATCATAAACCTGTGTATAAGAGGCCAGGCCTCAGAGATGCGGTTAGAGCACCTCGTGACGATACCTGCTGTCCGAACTGATGTGTTCTCCTCCGGAGAGAATAAAACCTTGTTTCCTGCCTTCCAGTCTCCAGCGCCTGCCTCTTCATTGATTAATATTTTGTGGTTTTTATAGAGGCGACACCGCCGGGCAATACTTAAGGATCTTTGTTTATTGGTTGTCCTGAACCCCCTTTTTTACAATACCTGGGGCCACTACATTAAATGCAACTGGTGGGCTTGCAGCACATAAATTGGGTGCCACGTCTGTGACTCCCCTTTTGCTACATATCAGTCAGCCCTGAGGTAGGCCCTAGCTAGCCCTATGGGCAGGGTGCATTGTAGGTAAAAAGTAGGATATGTGCCGTAACTGTGAAGCATGTCCTGGTAGTGACAAACAGCTATTTTGGGTTCTCACTACTGTGAGGCTGCCCTCTCACAGAAATGCATTGGGGATTCCCTGATATGTGCTTCAGTGGTAATTCCTGATCTTAGAGGAATAGTGTGGTCAAGTTTGGTATGTTTGAAATAGTGGTAATAAATGCTGCGCAATGGTGTTCGCAGATTTATTATCACTATTTTAGAAATGCCACTTTTAGAAGTGGACCTTTCTGTGTACTATACCTGCTTGATGTGTAGTGCATGTCTGGCTCTGTAGTGACAGGATCTGGGTAAGTCAGCATTAGGCTGAATAGGCCAATCTTCATTTGGAGTGGTGGGAGGAGGAGCACCTGGGACTGAATGGGACTGTGCCTGCTTTCCACAATGCCGGCTCCACCCCCTGTGGTGTGTCTGGGGCCAGAGCCTACACTGACAAAGTCGGTGGTGGTGCACCATCAGACTTCAGAGAAAGGTGTGAGTGCCCCCAGAACTGGTTTGGACCGGGCGCAGAACCCTGTGGCAGGGGGAGAACATAGACACTAAGCGATATAAGTATTGGGTAGTGACCCCATGAAAAGGTGCTGTTGGGTGCTTACTTGAAGCCTGCGGCCAGCAGGCTGCTGCACTGGCAAGAGAAACCACCACTGAGACTTTGCCTGGGGAGCTGCTTGCTGAAGGGAATGCTCCTGCGCCCAGGGACCATGTTTGCGGGCCTGCTGCCTTTGTTTGTTCACTGAGAGCCTAACAAGAGAGCCAACTCCCTGCTTCAGTTCTCCCATTTCTGGGTTTGAGATGGCCGCTGGCCATGGCGTGCTCTAACACTGATTGCGTGGGCTCCCCCTGGCGCTCTCATCCAGGAAAGAGATCTGTTGGGTGGCTGTGCAGCTGGGGCTCTGCTGCTTGGCCCGAGATGCCCGACGGCGCTAGGAGAACGAAGATTCCCAGGGCAGAAAGTCTGCCATGTTGCCCGACCACACTGGTGTTACTGAGGGGCGGGGCCAAAGTCAGCAAAGACTGCGGAGAGGCCACTCAAGCATAGCGACTGGTTGCTTCTCTGCTGACTGGGTGCCGGAGGAAAGAAGGCCCTGGAGGAGTAGGGGGGGGAGAACTGCAGGACAGAAACACTCTCCCTCTCCTTTCGTATGATTGCCACAGGAGAAGCCTGCCTTGTAAAAGTGTCCCATCCGGGAAGCGGGACACCAAGCTGCCGGAAGCCTGGCAGGGGCTGTGCCTGGATGTGGGGTGGGCTCCATCAGGTAAGAGGACTGCAAACAGAAGCCAGGCGTGGCTGCGCCTAGTTTTGGGCAGGGCCCACTGTCTTGAGGAGACGTGCGGCGAGAAGACTTGACCGGCGGGCACTATGCTTCAAGTAAAGCCGCCCGAGGTGGTACAGGCTCAGAAACTTATCGGGTAGCGTGAAACTACCCCCTGACGAGTAGACACCGAGAAGGAGGGCGGTGAAGCTGGCCCAGGTCGTCTTCTGCAGAGCGCCAGACCTCGCTGCGGCCACCAACAACTGTTGTCCCTGAGGAGGGCGAGAAGTGGGCCTGCCCGGGTGAAGGAAGGAGGCACCTCAGGCAAGTGAGAGGTTGCAGAGTTCAGCCTGGGGGAGACAAAGGCTCCCGCCGGGTGTCCCCCTCCAGTTGCTTACACATATCGGGGGCATTGTAGGAGGTCTCCAATGTACTTGGTGAACAGCTGCGCTGCATGGCCGCAGGCAGCCACACAGTTGCTTGGTGTGGGGGTGATTCTGGCCAGTGATATCACAGGACGAGCCCAGACGGGCCTCCGGATTAAGCCCTTCCACAAGATTTCTACAACTCCTGAAGTGGGGTAGCAGAGGCCCCGGGAGTGAAGAATTATTGCATCACAGAACGGAGTGGTGTGCCCTGAAGGGATTAGGTTTGGGGAGATTCTTTCTGCAGCCTACACGTGCCACAAGTAATCATTGCAGGGGATTTGCCAATGTCTAAAGGGCGCATGATGGGTCTATGAGATATGGACCTGCAGGGTATGTCTGAGGAGCTATAGGCCTAAGGTGGGCCCAATGTGAATAATATGCTATGCCTAATATGCTGTCTTAGGTAGGTCGTGATGTTTACTCCTGGGAGATGCTCATCATAAGTGTACTCCAAGTGTTTACTGTGAGGCACTGTTGCTGATAACTTTGCCTAAAATGTTTATGCCAAGTGTACCTTTACCAGTAGTTACTGTTGGTGTTATTACTTACCTCTGCTGATGGTTCTGATAATGGTCTGTTTGTCCCTGTCCTGAATATAATCCCCTGTAAAGTCAAACCTAGTGCCAGGTGGCACAGTGTACATATGTGATTATGTTCTTATGTGTTTTATGGATAGTACAAGTCCATTTTATATAGCCTTGTGTGGAGTCTTTTGTGGTGAGCCTAGTGTGTCGCTGCTGTCTGAGTGTGTTGTGAAAACGCTTTACACATTACCTATGGGATAAGCCTGACTGATCGTGCCAAGCTACCATGCGGGTGAGCGTGGGTAATCTATGGTGTGTAACTCCCTTGCCCTGACTAGAGCGGTGGTTTCTGCCTGGCTAAGGCGCTTGCCCTATACAACCAGAAATCCCATTTCTAACATTTGGACAATTCTTTCTCCTCTTCAACATCACTTGCAGAAGATGAAACTGTGAGAAGTTGGCCTGATATGTAGTGCTCACTATTCTAGGGATCACTCTGTATCATTCCAAACAACCCTTATTGATGATTGGTTGTAAGTCAACCTTATTAGACCAGCTATCCTAGTAGCGTGGACAAGAGCAGTCTTTAGGCTAAACTCTAGAGGGCGTGTTAAGCCAGCTGTTTTACCATCACATATACCCCTTGAACACCAAGTGAAAGGACACCACACAAGTTGTTATAAAAATAAAGGATATTTATTAATAACAAGTCTACCCTGAACTCTTTATGAGTCAGGGAGCTAAGCACAATACAAAACTCATACGAAAATACTACAAGTTGCACAATTTACACAAATGCCCGAGGGGCACGAAAAACCATATACTCTAAAAGTGGAATGCGAAATACTAGCAGGTAAGTAACGCAATCCAGAGGCTTCAGGACCACTAGGACTACCTTACTGAACCCTCAGGTTAGGAGCAGGAGGCCTAGGGAACCCGGGTGCAGAGTGGGAACTCTTACGCGGGATGCGGGACAAAGTCTATGGATGCTAGCAGTTCTTAAAGTTACTGTTTCCGGACGAATCCGACTAGGTAGACTTAAAAACGAAAAAGGATCTGGACACTAGGAGAGAGAACCTGTGCTGGAGCACCGAGATGCTCGAGTTACCTAGCCCAGGGGCTGCGGCTGCATAGGGTTCAAATGACGTCGGGAATCCTCGTTGTAGTCTATGGAGCCTGAAAGAAGATGTTGCTGGCAGGCGACCAGTGAAGAAGTTCGGTGTGATCCAAGGCAAGGATCAGTGACGGAGACGACCTGAAAGCAGAGGGGACTCAGTTCTTAATCACTAGCCAGTGATTATGTGGGCACCAGGATGGCACCGGATGAAGTCACCTCGACCAGGTGAGTGGGCGACGCTGGACTCTGCAGTCACACAGGCCAGGAGGCGTTGTCGGCGTCCAGGCTGGAGGTGCGAGCTGTCCCACGAGGGTCTCTGCTGTTGGCGATGCTGGATCCAAGATTGGAGCAACAAACCTTGGCAAAGGCAAGCCCACACGGTGGAGTAAAAATGGCGTCTGGAGTGGACCAGGAGGGTCCAGGGCACTTCTTGTTGGACAAGAAGCAAGGGCCAGTCTAGGGGACCTAGACCAGTGGCAAAAACGTCATGGTACGTCGTCAAAAGGGTCACTAGCCAACGGGCAAGTAACCGGACAACGTGGCAAGCAACAAGGAAGCAGAAGGGCCCTACGCAGACCTCGTGGATGCTGGAGGGCTGGACTTCGGTGCTGGAGCTGCTTAGTGTTGGTGCTTCTCAAACCCCAGTGCACTTACTCGAGGGTCTCTCGGGGGTCGTGCTGGTGAAGCGTCGTGTAGGTCTTGAAGATGGCCGGTCCCACGGTTCTCGTCACACCCACGAATCTCAGCTGGGCTGATGATGCAGGTAGAGGTCAGAGATGGCGGGAAAACCGGGTCTCGTCGAGCTGGTCAGTCTTGATCCAGAGGATGGACGTGCAGCAAACCACAAGCGCTTCGATGGTGCCTGCTGGTGCAGGGTGGCTACTCCTTAGCCACAAGGGAGAGTCTTCAGAGATGACAAGAGTTCCTTTCGTGGAAAGTAGTTCAAGTTTCAAGATGTTCTAATTTGGGAAGGGGGCCTGCTCCTACCTTTATGCAAAGAAAAGGGGCTGGCACGCGACTAGGTCCTGCCCATGGGTGGGACCAGGAGGGGGTGGTTATACCCCTCTCCTTTGTCCAGTGTCTCCCCAGCTCAGGGGCTGGGGTGCCCCTGGAACTGGTTTGAGCCGGCATATGCACAGTGAGCACCGGGGTGCCACTTGCAGTCACCTTGCTTTCAGCCCTGCCTACCTGGGATACACAAAATCCTGTCTGGGATGGTGCTGGCACCGCCCCTGACAGGAAACCCTTTGTCCAGGCCTCTGTTGCTGGAAGGACTCCCAGCAGCAGGAGGGCAGACTTGTGTCTCGGTGGCAGCATCCATTTTGTGGAGCTGAGGCTGTGTCTGACTTTAACCGGGGTTCACAGTTACATACATGTCGTGTCCCTCTAGAAGGGTGGAATGCTACCCCCGTCGCCAGAATTGGCGAGGGGGTAGTATTCCAATTCGTATGACACCTTACTCGACATGTTTTGATAATGTTATACCAGAGTTAGCATTTAACCGCGAGGATTATAATGCACTTAAGAGTATATGGTATAGCGTTATCATGGAACAGCTATAAGGACTTGGTTCCGCAAGCTGCAAACGGGCTCAGCTCATGCCAGAGCACTATCTCACATAATTCTAAGCACTCTGCCTTCAGGACTGATAAGGCCTTCCATAGGAGTGACTGATAGGAATATATGTGTCCATTTTAGGTTTAGATATAGGGAACTATAGCTAAAGCAAAGGGTGATTACACCACCTTGCCCCAGCTGTCGTGCAGCCAGTTGTGTCTGTTTAGATGGCCAGCCAGGGGTGGCATAATACATGCTTCAGCCCCTGGTAGGCCCTGGGTACACCTATGCCCTGGATACCTAAGGTATTCTTTACAGGGACTGATAAGGAGGCCCAGTACCAATTGGTAAATGCACCTAAGGCACATGGTTGTTAATTTAGAGAGAGAACAGCTTGGCTGTGGGTCTGATTAGCAGGCCCACAGCCAGGGAAAGTCGTAAATCAGTGAAGCAAAAAGCAAAAATCTGGGGTGGCCATGGGATTGCAGACCCACTCTCCTACATAACCCCCACCCCCCAAACTTAGGGACATTAAACTAACCTTGACCAGGTGAGTCTTCTTGTTCTAAGTGGAAGTACCAGGAGAGACCATCTGCGTTACCATGGTCAGTCCCTGGGCGGTGCTCCACTGTAAAGTCCATCCCCTGTAGGGAAATGGAGCACCTAAGAAGTTTGGGGTTTTCACCCTTCATTTGATTTAGCCATAAGAGGGGCTTATGGTCGGTCTGAATCTTGAAGTGAGTACCAAACAAGTATGGCCTCAACTTCTTCAGGGCCCAAACCACAGCAAAGGCCTCCCTCTCAATAGCTGACCAACGTTTCTCTCTAGGGGTCAGCCTTCTGCTTATAAAAGCAATGGGCTGGTCATGACCATCAATATTCAGCTGAGATAGAACAGCTCCCACACCCAACTCAGAAGCATCTGTTTGGACAATGAAGATTTTGGAGTAGTCTGGACTCTTGAGAATAGGTGCAGTGCACATGGCCTGCTTTAGGTCATCGAATGCCTTCTGACAGCTAACTGTCCACTGAACTTTCTTTGGCATTTTCTTACTTGTCAGGTCATTAAGTGGAGTCACAATGGTTCCATAATTTCTGACGTTATTTCCTGTAATAACCAGACAGGCCCAAGAAGGCTCCTACCTGTGTCCTTTATGGCCTGTATCTTGCTCTCCAGAGGTTGAACTTGGCCTCCACCTACAAGGTGGCCCAAGTATACAACTTGACTCTGCCCTATCTGGCACTTAGTAGCCTTGATAGTGAGGCCTGCCTTTTGCAGAGCCTCTAAACCTTTCCTCAGGTGGATCAGGTGATCCTCCCAGGTGGAGCTAAAGACAGCAATATCATCTAGATATGCTGCACAAAAGTCATCCAACCCAGTGAGAACTTGGTTCACCAACCTTTGAAAAGTGGCAGGTGCATTTTTCAAACCAAAGGGCATCACCACAAATTGGTAATGACCTCCTGGGGTAGAACATGCTGTCTTGGCTTTGGCATCCTCAGCTAACCTGATCTGCCAATAACCAGCTGTCAGGTCAAATGTACTTAAGAAAGTTGCAAAAGCCAACTTGTCTATCAGTTCATCTGCCCTAGGTATTGGATGGGCATCTGTCTTAGTGACAGCATTGAGACCCCTGTAGTCTACGCAAAACCTCATCTCTCTATTACCATCTTGGGTGTGAGGTTTAGGCACTAGAACTACAGGACTAGCCCAAGGGCTCTCTGAGGGTTCAATGACTCCCAATTTCAACATCTTTTGTACTTCAGTTTTTATGCAGTCCCTGACGTGGTCAGGTTGCCTATAGATTTTACTCTTTATAGGCAGACTGTCTCCAGTGTCCACCTCATGTGTGCACCAGTTTGTCTGACTGGGGGTCAGAGAAAACACTTGTCTGAAGGATTGAAGGACTTGCTTACAATCCTTTTGTTGATGCTCAGAGAGGCTGTCAGAAAAGACTACACGATCTACTGACCCATCATCAGGGTTCTGAGTGAGCAGGTCTGGGAGAGGGTCACTCTCTTCCTCCTGTCCCTCATCTGTGGCCATGAGCAAGCCCATGTCCTCCCTGTCAACAAATGCTTTGAGCCTGTTCACATGAAGTACTCTGTGAGGGCTCCTGGGAGTTCCCATGTCCACCAAGTAGGTGACTTCTCCCTTTTTCTCAATGATGATGTGGGGTCCAGACCATTTGTCTTGGAGAGCTGCTGGGGCCACTGGCTCCAACACCCACACCTTCTGTCCTGCATGGTAAACAGTTAGGACAGCCTTTTGGTCATGCCAAGCTTTTTGAAGTTCCTGGCTGGCCTCAAGGTTTTTAGATGCCTTCTCCATGTACTCTGCCATCCTGGAGCGGAGACCAAGTACATAGTCCACTATGTCAAGTTTAGGCTTTTTGAGAGGTAACTCCCATCCTTCCTTCACAAGACAGAGGGGTCCTCTTACAGGATGTCCAAACAAAAGCTCAAAAGGGCTGTAATCAACCCCCTTCTGTGGGACCTCTCTGTAAGCAAACAGAAGGCAGGGTAAAAGGATGTCCCATCTTCGCCTAAGCTTTTCAGGTAACCCTTTTATCATCCCTTTGAGGGTCTTGTTGAATCTTTCAACAAGCCCATTGCATTGTGGGTGATAGGGTGTGGTGAATTTGTAATTGACACCACATTCCTTCCACATAGCAGTCAAGTATCCTGACATGAAGTTTGCATCTCTGTCAGAGATAACCTCCTTAGGGAACCCCACTCTGGAGAAAACTCCAACCAGGGCCCTTGCCACAACAGGAGCTGTAGTGGTTCTAAGGGGAATAGCTTCTGAATACCTGGGGACATGATCCACTACCACCAGTATAAACCTGTGCCCAGATGCTGTTGGGGGTCCATTGGTCCAACAATGTCAATCCCCACCCTTTCAAAGGGGACCCCCACCACAGGTAGTGGTATAAGGGGGGCCTTTGTTGTGCCACCTGATTTGCCACTGGCTCGGCAGGTGATACATGAACGACAAAAGTTCTTAGTGTCCTCAGACATATGGGGCCAGTGAAAGTGTGGGGCAAGCCTGTCCCAAGTCTTGTTCTGGCCTAAGTGACCTGCAAGGGGAATTTCATGGGCCAAGGTGAGAAGGAAACCTCTCAGAGACAAGGGGATGACCAGCCTCCTGGTAGCACCAGGTTTGGGGTCTCTTGCCTCAGAGTAAAGGAGTCCATCATCCCAGTACACTTTATGGGCACCTGTGGCATTCCCCGCAGCCTCAGCAGCAGCCTGCTGTCTGAGGGGTTCAAGAGAGGAACAATCTAACTGCGCCTGCCTCAAGTCTGCCCTGGAAGGGCCCCCTGTCCCAAGAAACTCAACCTGTTCAGGCTCAAGCACTTCTAGGACAGTTCCTTCTGGGGTCTTGGGGTCAGTCTCCTGAGAGAGCTGATCCTCTACCTGAGGCAGGGGGTAAGGGTCAACCTTACCCCTACTGCTCTTTCTCTTGGGTAGTGTCTGGTCCATTGTTCCAGGATCCAGCACTAGTTCAGCTGGGCATTTCTTGGCCTGTGACCTAGTCACAGCAAGGACATGTGCTGACAAACCTAACATTTCCACATGAGTCCTATACTCCACATCTGACCATAAGGAGGATTCCAAATCATTGCCCAAAAGACAGTCCACTGGGAGGTCTGAACTAACAACAACCCTTTTGAGGCCATTTACCCCTCCCCAGGAGAAGTTAACACGTGCCATACTATCGGAGGTAGTGGCATTGCTAGCATTGGTCACCAGGTAGTCTGATCCCAGTATTACCTGGTCAGGGTCCACAAAGTTTGGTGTCACCATGGTGACACTGGCACAAGTGTCCCTGTAGGCCTGAGCCATTTTGCCATTAATCAAAGGCGTCTGCCTGTACTTGCCCAGAGTACTGGGACTTATTGTAGGGGTCATATCCATGTCCCCAGTATAAACAAGAACAGCCTGAGAAGGTGTTCTGACTAAGTCAGAGCCCGCCTCAGTTCCCAGGGTTAACCCCACTATAGCCTTAGGAGGATTACTACCACTACTAACTGTACTAGGGGGTGCAGGTGCCTTAGGGGCAGTAGTGGTAGGAGTTGGGCCTTTCTTGGGGCACTCACTAAACCAGTGAGTATTACTTTTACAGTACTGGCACCATGGTTTCTTCTGACCATTGTTCTTCTTCTTTTGGGAAATCTGGGAATTCTGGGACCCACCCTCTTTGGATTGTTGGGGCCCTGTTGAAGACTTCTGGTCATTTTGCTTATTCTCATTACCCTTGAGATCTGCTTTCTTTTGGCCACCACCCTGGTTCTGGTTCTGCTGCTTGACCCTTGTCCTGACCCATCTGTCTGCCTTCTTTCCCAGTTCTTGGGGAGCGGTCAGATCTGAGTCAATAAGGTGCTGATGCAACAACTGATTTTGACAATTACTTAAGATTTGTTCTCTCATAATTAGATTATACAATCCTGTGTAATCAGTAACTTTACTTCCCAGTAATCAGCCTTCAAAAGCCTTAGTGGCACAATCAACAAAGTCAGCCCAATCCTGAGACTGAGTTTTCTGGGTGTCTCTGAACAGCAACCTGTACTGTTCAGTTGTTAAGCCAAACCCATCAATCAGTGTATTCTTCAGGACTTGGTAATTGTTAGCATCCTCAGCTCTAGTAGTGAGGAGCTTATCTCTACCTTTGCCTTCAAAGGAGAGCCACAATATAGCTGCCCACTGACTCTGGGGGATGCACTGGACAGTGCAGGCCCTCTCCAAAGCAGTCATCCATTTGTGTATGTCATCCCCTTGTTTAAAGGGGGGCACTATTTTACTCAGGTGTCTAGTATCAAAACTCCTGTCTTTATCCTTGGGGATAATGCTGCCACCAGTGGGGACTGCCCCACTCAACTGTTGCTCTCTAACAAAGGTAAGCTTCTCCTTGGCAAGGGCAAGTTCTTCCCTCTCAATCCTCAGATTGGCTTGTTTCATCCTTGCTTCATGTTCTCTTCTCTGAGGGGAAGTCATTCTCCTCTGGGGAGAAGTCTTTCTCCTCTGAGAAGAGGCATGAGAGTGCACAGATCTATTGGAGTCCCTAGAATGAGACCTATCTCTTCTAACTCCAAAGTTAGGCCTGCTTAGGGTCAGTACTGGGGGTCCCCCAGATCCTTCCCTATGTCGGTCTAAGTTGGCCCTAGTAAGTCTGCTGACTAGCTCAGGACCTTTGTCTGCCTCATCCCTAGAGACTTCCTCTTCTTCCTCCTCCTCTTCTACATCTTCTGTTTCAGGGAGATCTGGATCACCAAGGGTACCTTCTAAGGGGGGCATGCTCCCATCTGTCTGAGAAGCCTTTCTAGCATCATAAGTCTCTAAGAGACCTAACAGAAAAGGAGTGGTAGGGTTAGAACCCTGTTTCAATTTCCTGGAGGTACACAATTGTCTCATCTCCTGGAAACTGAGAGCTGCATATCTGGAAAAGACCTGTGGAGGGTCACTAACCACAAGGGGAGTCTCTGAAGACTCTCCATGGGTAGACATGCTTCTAGTGTGGTGTAAGTGATGCACCTACCTACACTATGGGTTTACCTACTGATCCCTTGCTAAGAGTTGTAGTCAGGGTGTGCTAAGCCCTGTTACACTACAACAGCTAGTTCAGTAGAACTCAGAGTATTCTAAGTTAAGTTATATGTACCTGGGTACATATGTGATCTTTCAAATGATATTCTTAGGATACGTGCGAGGTAAAACAACAGCAAGCTCAAATCCCAACCGCTGCTCACCAATGTGAGAAGTTGGCCTGATATGTAGTGCTCACTATTCTAGTGATAACTCTGTATCATTCCAAACAACCCTTATTGATGATTGGTTGTAAGTCAACCTTATTAGACCAGCTATCCTAGTAGCGTGGACAAGAGCAGTCTTTAGGCTAAACTCTAGAGGGCGTGTTAAGCCAGCGGTTTTACCATCACATATACCCCTTGAACACCAAGTGAAAGGACACCACACAAGTTGTTATAAAAATAAAGGATATTTATTAATAACAAGTCTACCCTGAACTCCTTATGAGTCAGGGAGCTAAGCACAATACAAAACTCTTACGAAAATACTACAAGTTGCACAATTTACACAAATGCCCGAGGGGCACGAAAAACCATATACTCTAAAAGTGGAATGCGAAATACTAGCAGGTAAGTAACGCGATCCAGAGGCTTCAGGACCGCTAGGACTACCTTACTGAACCCTCAGGTTAGGAGCAGGAGGCCTAGGGAACCCGGGTGCAGAGTGGGAACTATTACACGGGATGCGGGACAAAGTCTATGGATGCTAGCAGTTTTAAAGTTACTGTTTCCGGACGAATCCGACTAGGTAGACTAAAAACGAAAAAGGATCTGGACACTAGGAGAGTGAACCTGTGCTGGAGCACCGAAATGCTCGAGTTACCTAGCCCAGGGGCTGCGGCTGCATAGGGTTCAAATGACGTCGGGAATCCTCGTTGTAGTCTATGGAGCCTGAAAGAAGATGTTGCTGGCAGGTGACCAGTGAAAAAGTTCGGTGTGATCCAAGGCTGGATCAGTGACGGAGACGACCTGAAAGCAGAGGGGACTCAGTTCTTAATCACTAGCCAGTGCTTATGTGGGCACCAGGATGGCACCGGATGAAGCCACCTCGACCAGGTGAGTGGGCGACGCTGGACTCTGCAGTCACACGGGCCAGGAGGCGTTGTCGGCGTCCAGGCTGGAGGTGCGAGCTGTCCCATGAGGGTCTCTGCTGTCGGCGATGCTGGATCCAAGATTGGAGCAACAAACCTTGGCAAAGGCAAGCCCACGCGGTGGAGTAAAAATGGCGTCTGGAGTGGACCAGGAGGGTCCAGGGCACTTCTTGTTGGACAAGAAGCAAGGGCCAGTCTAGGGGACCTAGACCAGCGGTGAAAACATCGTGGTACATCGTCAAAAGGGTCACTAGCCAAAGGGCAAGTAACCGGACAACGTGGCAAGCAGCAAGGAAGCAGAAGGGCCCTACGCAGACCTCGTGGATGCTGGGGGGCTGGACTTCGGTGCTGGAGCTGCTTAGGGTTGGGGCTTCTCAAACCCCAGTGCACTTACTCGAGGGTCTCTCGGGGGTCGTGCTGGTGAAGCGTTGTGTAGGTCTTGAAGATGGCCGGTCCCACGGGTCTCGTCACACCCACGAATCTCAGCTGGGCTGATGATGCAGGTAGAGGTCAGAGATGGCGGGAAAACCGGGTCTCGTCGAGCTGGTCAGTCTTGATCCGGAGGATGGACGTGCAGCAAACCACAAGCGCTTCGATGGTGCCTGCTGGTGCAGGGTGGCTACTCCTTAGCCACAAGGGAGAGTCTTGTGAGATGACAAGAGTTCCTTTCGTGGAAAGTAGTTCAAGTTTGAAGATGATCTAATTTGGGAAGGGGGCCTGCTCCTACCTTTATCCAAAGAAAAGGGGCTGGCACGTGACTAGGTCCTGCCCATGGGTGGGACCAGGAGGGGGGTGGTTACACCCCTCTCTTGTGTCCAGTCTCTCCCCAGCTCAGGGGCTGGGGTGCCCCTGGAACTGGTTTGAGCCGGCATATGCACAGTGAGCACTGGGGTGCCACTTGCAGTCACCTTCCTTTTAGCCCTGCCTACCTGGGATACACAAAATCCTGTCTGGGATGGTGCTGGCACCGCCCCTGACAGGAAACCCTTTGTCCAGGCCTCCGTTGCTGGAAGGACTCCCAGCAGCAGGAGGGCAGACTTGTGTCTCGGTGGCAGCATCCATTTTGTGGAGCTGCGGCTGTGTCTGACTTTAACCGGGGTTCACAGTTACATACATGTCGTGTCCCTCTAGAAGGGTGGAATGCTACCCCCGTTGCCAGAATTGGCGAGGGGGTAGTATTCCAATTCATATGACACCTTACTCGACATGTTTTGATAATGTTATACCAGAGTTAGCATTTAACCGCGAGGATTATAATGCACTTAAGAGTATATGGTATAGCGTTATCATGGAACAGCTATTAGCACTTGGTTCCGCAAGCTGCAAACGGGCTCAGCTCATGCCAGAGCACCATCTCACATAATTCTAAGCACTCTGCCTTCAGGACTGATAAGGCCTTCCATAGGAGTGACTGATAGGAATATATGTGTCCATTTTAGGTTTAGATATAGGGAACTATATCTAAAGCAAAGGGTGATTACACCACCTTGCCCCAGCTGTCGTGCAGCCAGTTGTGTCTGTTTAGATGGCTTGCCAGGGGTGGCATAATACATGCTTCATCCCCTGGTAGGCCCTGGGGATGACCTATGCCCTGGATACCTAAAATATTCTGTACAGGGACTGATAAGGTGGCCCAGTACCAATTGGTAAATGCACCTAAGGTACATGGTTGTTAATTTAGAGAGAGAACAGCTAGGCTGTGGGTCTGATTAGCAGGCCCACAGCCAGGGAAAGTCGTAAATCAGTGAAGCAAAAAGCAAAAATCTGGGGTGGCCATGGGATTGCAGACCCCACTCTCCTACAGAAACATTAATCAGTTTCTTATCCAAATGTTTTGGGACTTCTTGCATGCCTACCAAAGTATACAGTTGAAAGTCCTTGACTCTTTCTTCAAAGGAAATATCTTCAGTATCAGACAATCTTTTGAATCTGTTTCTGGACTGAGATCTAGGACATCTCAAATCACCTTCTCTATCATGCTAGACATTACTTACAACAAACATATGTCCACAAAATAATCAATGAGAAAGAATAACCATCATCACTCAGTCATTAAGACATCTTGCTTGTATCCTGAGCTCATTTAAATACATAAAAAGAGTTCTGAGAGGACTCTGAAGTAGGAGCATGAGTCCCTGGGGGCCCGCAACAGGTCCCCACAAGACATTACCGCATGCCTTTCTGTGGCGGCAACGTGTTCCCGCCCACACCCTAATATGGATGGCGGTGTCACAATGATATGTCACAGGTAGTTGTGGTATAGGCTGTCGCACTACCAATCTTGGGATTGTAGTAAAGTTTGGTTGTGATTAGTATGAACAGTCCAAAATATTTCAGTGAAGTGATGGTGCCTCTCAAGGTAACGGTAACATCCCACTACCCAAGATGTCGACTTAAACTGAAATTCAAAGGGATAACGGTTATAATGAGCTAAATAAACAATTGTTGTACCTCGGCACTGAGTTATTTAGCAAAGAAGCAAGTGCTTCTATGGAAAATAATTCTCAGTCATGACCTTCTTACAGAATCACGACTTAACCATGATCAGAAGAGAACATATGCAATATTTGACTATTGTATATAGAACATCCAAAACATTAGTTATTTTTGCTGTTTTAATGTCGTATTTTACACAATTGTCATTGATGTAATGTCATGTTGTTAATACATATTCTGAAACACATTGTTGGAAGTTCTTCCGTGCATGGATCCCAAAAAGAACACAAAAGGCAGCCGACACGTGTTTCGTTACTACAGAGTAACTTCCTCAAGGCTGCAAACAGAAATTTACAGGGGTAAGCAATCTGTATTCTGGCATCATATAAGCATTGATACTAGTCCCACAGGCTACAGAGTCAATTCTGACAGATCCCAAGCAAAGACCGAATAGTGATGTTCTCCTATAGCAAGTAATGTGCAGAGAAGGGATTCTTAAGACAACAAAAGTGAGACAAGTGAAAAACAAAAATCTTTACAAATGAGTGAACAGTGGTGACCCATATAGAAGAGCTAAGTAACATGAATGACTGGCGCGAAGAGAGGTGACACTAGAAGTTATGTGAAAGTACCTTATTTGTTATTTCCTGATTAGGATGCGATATACGCAATTTTGACGAAATTTCAAAGAAAAAACAAGAGATGGATGAACCTGCGAACCAACAAAAAGTTTCTCAGTCATAATTTTAAGCATTCCTGGTAATGCCTAGTGATAAATTCAAAGGACAAGAAGAATTACCTTGGATGAGGGTTGTGTTGCCTCTCAATCCTATGAATCAGCTTGATACTTTGTAGAAGTGTAATCCTAAAGATGGAAATATTTAAATGTTATTAGTTTGTGACTCCCATTCCTAAAAGAGGCCCAAGAAACAGGCTTATACTAAAAGCGTTATTGACTGCAAGGAGTTACCTTTTCAAAAAACTATTCAAACTGCTGTGTATTTGCATGATCTGTCCACAGCCAATTAGTGTATGATCCAAAACAAGATAACATGGACCTGTATAGAGATACTGAATAAAGACACAAATAAAACTTGTTATTATTCTCATATATACCAATGAGAAAGTTAAAACATTGTTGAGGTCATGGAACACTGTATCAGAATAATACATTAATTTCGGTGTAGGCATGATAATCATATATTACCTGAGAATGCGGCAGCGTAGATAAGTTAATCCTCAGTGTTGAGGCGAAATTACAGCTATGTGCATATCCAGATGCACATTATTAGTGATGACATCTCTAAAGGAAAGAAAGTAATCTGATTAAAGAAGATGGTGGGATTTAATATCCCACTATATCGTGGGAATAGAATGGACCAGGTTACCATCTAAATCATACTATCGGGTGGTAACGGATGTGCATGGTTTTTATCAGATACTTACTGTCGAGTTGTATCGATTTCCTGTCCCGTTAAAGCATTCACAGAAAAGTAGCCCACTATGCCGAGTATTCTGGAAAGCTGGGAACCTTGAGAAGTTCCTTAATATATTCTGAAAGGTAAAAATACGTATTGAGGGGACTGGCGCACAGCCTCTCAAATTCTGTGTCTATTAATAGTTAAAAAATGTGTCACAAAGGGTATTTGGCAAGTGAAAATGCTACCCCAGTCGGGGTTCAACTATTGTCGGCACTCGCGTTAAAAAACATTGCAACCCAGCCAAACCTAACAAGATTAGCAGTTGTATTATGTCATTCTTAGCGCATGTGACACAATTAAGTTACACTCTTAAAAAGTCAGATGAGCTAGTTTTGTCAATAAAGTGGGCGTGATGCATCTAAAAATGCTTCTAAAAATTAATCAATAGCGCATGTGACACATTTAAATTACACTCGTAAAAAGTTAGATGGGCTAGTTTTATCAATAATGTGGGCATAATGCGTCTAAAAATGCTTCTAAAGGTCGATCAATTGAGCAAACCAATGCGATATATATAACAGGAATGCTTACCAACGAGAAGTCTTTAATCGTTAGGAAAAGAGCTTGGTATGCTCCTAAATGGAGAAATAGATGCGTGTTTGCATTAGTTCTATTGGTGAAAGATTGGTCTATTAAAGAAACAGTTAAATCCTCGGGAACTGAAAATAACAGAAACCGAGTCACACAGTTATATTCGCATTTACTTAAAAGCTGCCCCACGTCTCAGAAATCCCTGCCGTCTAAAGGAAGTATCGTTGGACAACCGCGCCCGGCGTCCTACTCCCATTTATACTGGCCAAAATTCATAGAAATTAAAGACGGATACAAATGTAGAGAGATACGAGTAAAAAACTCGCAGTGTATGGTGAGTTTGTTCGTCTAGATGGTGGACATCTTGGAATGGGATGAGAATCAGAATGGTTAAATAAAGTTATGATGGAAAGAAGGTATGTACATAACTGAAATAGTCGTGATAAGTAAATACCCATTAAAGTGCGACCGAGACATTGTGTGTTAGTTGGAAAAAACAGGATGTGACGAAACAAGTTGTTAGAAGAATACGAGTGGTGATAATGTTAGTAGTGCCAATTCTGGCCACTGATGTTGTTCGATTTCCTACGCAAAATACAGTTAAATCACAGTTCGATAATTCAGTAAAGCATTGTGAGAGAATAGATATTCAGATACATAACATACATATCGCTCATGGCACCAAAAAAAGTTATAAAGGGTTGGTAACCAGAGCTTGGAACACATTAAGACAAAATTGCTAACAATTTCTTATATCGATTGTTTGAAAAGTGATCTTCATTTTAGAGACTAATCAAAGTCTGTCTATAGGGCACCACAAAATACATAAATGTGCATATTCCTATACAGACAGGTATGACAAAAATGAAAATGAGCATACAGTTCATTAGTCTTTCAAAAATACATGTAAATCCTTGTCATAATTAAGACCCTGCTCCACAGCCCGTAAGTGAATTATCCATTCAGCTTCAAGTTTTCTGAGAGTAGCTGTGCGGTTACCTCCCCTTGGATCATTAAAGGCCTGTGCGATGACATGGAATCTAATTTTAGTTATACAGGTATTTGGATAGACTCTATTGAAATGTACTGCCATAGGATAGCTATTGTCATTATTTCTGATTGCCCTGATATGTTCCTGTATTCTCTCTTTCACTGTTCCTATCCTGCTCCTGATATAAATTAGGTCGCAGGGACATATAATACAGTACACTATGAATTTGGAGTCGCAATTCATGAATTCTCGAATATGGTGAGTTGTGGAAGTATTGTACCTGAACTCTCTCGTGCCACTCAAAGCCAAGGCGCACATGTTGCAGTGGGCTCATTTGAAAAAATCATTTCGGTTTTTGTGGCAGCCAAGTATCATCACATTTTCTTAGAGGCATAAAGCTAGAACATAAGATGTCTCTCAGTGTTTTGTTCCTTCTGTGAATTATTTTCGGTTTATTTGTTAGATGCTGACTCAGTGAGTTGTCCATGGTCAAGAGATGCCAATGTTTTGCTATGATTTTGTAAATAGCATGGCTCTCAACATGGTAGTCAGTAATGAAACCTATCTTATTGATTGCTTTGCGTTGTGTGTCTTTTCTCTTTTTGGTGGTGTTATTGAGTAACACGTGTCTAGATGCTTTCATGATACGTTGTTTGGCTGGTTCTAGGATAGCCGAAGAATAGCCCCTGCATTTAAAGCGTTCCTGTAAGTTGTCAATTTCACTCAGAAACACTTTGCCTTTGCTGCAATTGCGGCGAATGCGGGTCATTTCTCCCATGGGTATGACCCTGATTTGGCTCTTTGGATGCGCACTGTCCGCACATAGCACTGCGTTACATGCTGTTTTCCTTTGATATAGTTTGGACATGATTTTGTTTTCTTTGGTCTAGATGGTGGTATCTAAGAATTCTATCTCTGAAGTATTAAATTGGAAGTGAATTGTAAGTTGAAAGAGTTGTTGTTCAGGTATTCAGTAAGTTTCAAGAATTCCAGGTCACTGCCGAACCGGATGATGAAAACATCATCTATATACTCGGCCCCAATACACAATTGGGGCCATTATCTAGATGATGTTTTCATCATCTGGTCCGGCAGTGAACTGGAATTCTTGAAACGTACTGAATACCTGAACAACAACTCTTTCAACTTACAATTCACTTCCAATTTTAGTACTTCAGTAATTGCTTTGAAAACATTAAGCAACAGGGGTACCCAGACATCAAGATTATTTGGTGCCTTGAGTGGAATACCTCTTCTCAAGGCCTCCTCCACTTCACCCAAGGAAAGCGACAGGCTAAGCTGATATGCAGTCTCAATATTAAGATGAATATCATCCTCACTTTCATTTATCAAAGTGGTACCCTTTGGGTTAAAAATCTTGGAGTAATGGGACTCCCAAACCTCCCCAGTTATTTGCATAATCATGGTCCTATTTTCACTACTGAGGAAGGGGCGATTTATGACCTCCCAAAATTACCTACTATCTCTCAGGTCTGAGGCTTTCTCAAGGTCATCCCAGGCCTGCTTTTTCAGTTCCAATTTCCTTTTTTCAATGGTCTCTCTATAATATCTTCTTGCTTTTTTAACTATCGCCTTATCCCGTGGGACTCCGTGTAATGCCTTCTTCAATAATGTTTGTGCTGCAGAGCATTCTGCATCAAACCATTTGTTTTCTCGGGTATTACCCTTCCCAACGGGTTTAGACAAATATGAGGCAACACTCTCGCAGAGAACTTCAAAGTTCTGGACTATCAGTTCAGGCTCACAAGTACTCGTTAAACAGGTGGTTACTTGTGATAAGTTAGCTTTAAAGATTGTTTCCTCCAACTCTTTAGGATTTACCCTATCACACTTTAGCCTGAAACCATGGTTATGGCTATATTTCATTGGTTGTCCAGTGAATTGCTCCCTCTCGACCACAGTACTCAACAATAAAACAAGTGGACTATGATCGCTAGCAGCGTTTACTTCTACTCTAAAGTCATCAATAAGATGAACATATCTACTAGAAACTAGCGCAAAATCTATAACACTCATTTGTCCCCCAGTCCCTTGAAAAGTTGGAATTGGCACCGTTGATGTGCTAGTCATCATATCTAACGTACATCATAGATCATTTAGCGCAATAATGTTATTCAGTGCATCGCCCTGTATAGTGTGCTTAAAGTGTGCAAGTGGTTGTTCATTAGTATGAAATAAACCACAGACCTTACTCCCACTTAGATAACATGTAGTGCAATTAAAATCTCCCAACCATATAATACACATTGGGGAAAATCTTTCTTTCACTTTGGCTATTTCAATCTGCAAGCCTCCATAATTGATGCAGTATGCGGGTCAAAGATGGTATACTACCAATTGATTAAAAGCAGAGGGACAGGAAACAAATTAGTAATCAAAATCAGTCGGTACCATGGTGAGGCCATTATTTTGTCAATTTTTTGTGATTTATATTTTACTGAAATTGAGGTCATTAGGCCACCTTTTGCCCTCCCAGCCAATGAAGGTTCAGCGTGGACAACAGTTGAATAATATCCATCCAGTCATGGATCAGTTCTGCTCCAAGTCTCTTGGAGGCAGATAATGTCAAATGATCTAATATATTTCATCCATGCCTCATCCTGTAATCTTCATGAGATACCTGCCACGTTCCACGAGATTAAACTAAAGGTGGATCTATCATTTTGATTATTTGATATATCTAGATGTTTAGTAGGGCTAAAACCTTCTATTGTCTCGCCAACGTATATGATATTCTGATTTTCCTCACAATTAGTATCCAAAGCCCGCATTTTATCTTTATTACGAGACAACGGAGGATAACCATATTCTCCCAAGGGGTCAGCAGATGATATGGACTCACTGAAATACCCACAGCATAGTGGAGGTAAGGTCATATCTTCAACATTTTTTCCCGTCAAGGGCCCTATTTGTAGTCAATTAACCTCTGCTGGGGTCCTCAAAGGGTCAAAACGATTTGCATGCTACCATAGATAAAACTGCGGTAGATGATTTTTATTTGGACGCTCTATTCCCGTTAAGTTAGCTTGCCATGTAGGAGGGCGATAGAAGAATCCCAATGGTAAAATCAGAACTTTTGATTTATCCACAATTTGATCAGACATCCTATCATTTATAGCTCTCACCAGCCCTGGTGACATGAAGGTTAAGACTATACAGTCCCCCTCCGATGATTTCTCACCAGGTCCAACCCATCTAACCATTCGTGCCATCTTCAACTCTGAAAACAAGACATTACAGTTAATGCCTGTCTTGGCATTTACAAGGTGCAATGATTTATTCCTCAGAGACGTCCAATCTTCCTGCTCCCCTGGGATTGATGGGCGCACATTTGCCAAAACAGCGATGTAGGGTGTGGTTTGGGGTGGCAAGCTTAAAGTTGAATCTGGCCTATTTACAGACAAATGGGCTGGGGAACATTAAGCAGCAGTTGACTTTTGTGGTCTACCTTCATTTTGAGGGATTCCTGCCCATGAGGATTTGTTCTTATTCATGGGATTTGTTCCTTGACTACCAACAGGGGTCAAGCCATCCACATTCACATCAGTACTTGTATGACCCTTAGAGATCCCAACCAGTGTCATACTTTGCCCCAGGCAGTCTCGATTAGCAGCGTCCCCACTTCTGTTTTTACCCATTTGTTTATATAGGCCAGATCTTAGTTCGGTTTGGGGAACACAGATGTTTAGATTTTTGCTCTCTATACATGATAACCGATTTTCAATGTCAGCCAATTTAGCTAAAATAGGTTGTAAATGTGCTTTCATCACTCCTTCTAGCTTAGTCCAGAAGGATTCTTCATTATCCTGATGTATAGCCGGTATCGTCTGTGTGGATGTTATATCTATCGGGAGTGAATCACAACTTAACTCAGGTACTTCCTTAGATGTTGTCTCAACGGTCTCTTGTAAGCCCTTCTTTCACTCGGGTTTAGATGTATACTGTTTACATGATCTTTTATTTGTCTGACCCTTTTGTTTTTTGCCCAATGGTACGGGGCAATTTCCACTTATCTGTTTTGATTTCTGTGCCCTTGTTACTACAGCAGGTGTATCTTTTATAATTGGAGAATCCAGGATTTCTTGGATTTCTTGGGTACTCAAGGAATCTAACAACAACGGGGAGCACCCATTTAGATGTGGACTTTCTTCCGTCTGTCCCTCATCTGGATTTGTACTAATGGTAACACAGCGATTCTGAAGTAAGTGTGAATCTAGAGACAGCCTACGTTCAGTCAGCTTAATTTCGTTTATTATTACCGACTCGGCTCTAACTAAAAAAGCGTCTAGTGTGCCTACCACACCTTTCCCTCTACCTTCCTTTGGTTCCTTTTGTTTTGACATTACTAACACTACTTCACAAAACACAAAAACTATCGAATAGTAGATCAAAAACAATACCTATATATTAAGCAATGTACACAATTGTCACTCAGCAAGCAATGTCCAACATCCACCACACTACAGGCGGGAATATAATATCCAGTCCACAATATGATTTAAATTTGGTTTTAGTTTTAGGGCCATAGTCTTACTTCATCAGGGATGTCAGATGTTAATGCCGTGGCCCAGCCCGGCCTCGTTTGGCCCCTGACGGCCACAGATGGCCCGCCCTTTGCCCGGGCTTAGCCCGGCGATGCCCGCGCGCATCCCGCGATGTGGGAGCGCAGCCTCTCTTTTCTCCCGCACTGCGCGCGGAAGTGGACGTGGGTGTGGTCCGCATCCGCCCGCAAGGAGACCTGGGAGCTATAGTCTCCCACCTCGGCGGCCACAAAGATGGTACAGGTGGTGAAGGCAGGGAAGACCATCAGCAGGTAGCCCCAGCAGCAGGTCAGTAGCGATGCGACGTAAGAATGCCCCCAACAGGTTGTGTGTCTGAGCTTCCCAATAGGTAAGTAAATGATGTATTACCAGCCTCCAATAGTGCAGCTGACTGGGCAAAGCGGTAGTCAGCGCACGATGGCCATCTGTTTCCGATCCACTCCGACCTCTTCTTCCGGTCGAAAATAGCGTGATATCATTGCCAGTTCTCTCCTTGTGCTAAGACAATATTTGCTTCCCTCGCCCGGGCTCACAATCACACTTGGCAACGAGCGCGAGCTAACTTGGCCTCCCAGAGACTGGCGAGCTGTTTTCGGGGTTCTGTGCTCTCCGCCATTACCGCTTCATCTAAACAACAGTCTTTCCCTCAGGGACGGAGTCTCGCACACCTGAGCCACGGAGAGCGATCAGTCAATGAAGTGAGTAATTGTGTCATATGCGCCAAGAATGACATAATACAACCGCTAAACTTGTTAGGTTTGGCTGGGTCGCAATGTTTTTTAACGCGAGTGCCGACAATAGTTGAATCCCGACTGGGGTAGCATTTTCACTTGCCAAATACCCTTTGGGACACATTCTTTTTATCTATTAATAGACGTATAATTTGAGAGGCTGTGTGCCTGTCCGCTCAATACATATTTTTACCTTTCAGATTATATTTAGGAACTTATCAAGGTTCCCAGCTTTCCACAATACTCGGCATAGTGGGCTACTTTTCTGTGAATGCTTTAACAGGACTGGAAATCTATACAACTCAACAGTAAGTATCTGAACAAAACCATACAAATCCGTTACCATCCGATAGTATGATTTAGAGGGTAACCTGGTCCATGATATTCCCACGAAATAGTGGAATATTAATTCCCACCATCTTCTTTAATCAGATTACCTTCTTTCCTATAGAGATGTCATCACTAATAGTGTGCATCTGGATATGCACATAGCTGTAATATCGCCTCGACACTGAGTATTAACTTATCTGTGCTGCCGCATTCTCAGGTAACATATGATTATCATGCCTACACCGAAATTAATGTATAATTACGATACAGTGTGCCATGGCCTCAACAATGTTTTAACTTTCTCATTGTTATATATTAGAATAATAACAAGTTTTATTTGTGTCTTTATTCAGTATCTCTACACAGGTCCATCTTATCTTGTTTTGGATCATACACTAATTGGCTGTGGACAAATCACGCAAATACACAGCAGTTTGAATATTTTTTGAAAAGGTAACTTCTTGCAGTCAATAACGCTTTTAGTATAAGCTTGTTTCTTGGGCCTCATTTAGAAATGGGAGTCCCAAACCAATAACATTTAAATATTTCCATCTTTAGGATTACACTTCTACAAAGTATAAAGCTGATTTATAGGATTGAGAGGCCACACAACACTCATCCAAGGGAATTTTTCTTGTCCTTTGAATTTATCACTAGGCATTACCAGGAATGCTTAAAATTATGACTAAGAAACTTTTCGTTGGTTCGCAGGTTCATCAATCTTTTGTTTTTTCTTTCAAATTTCGTCAAAATTGCGTATATCGCATCCTAATCAGGAAATAACAAATAAGGTACTTTCACATCACTTCTAGTATCACCTCTCTTCGCGCCAGTCATGCATGTTACTTAGCTCTTCTATATGGGTCACCACTGTTCACTCATTTGTAAAGATTTTTGTTTTTCACTTGTCTCACTTTTGTTGTCTTAAGAATCCCTTCTCTGCACATTACTTGCTATAGGAGAACATCACTATTCGGTCTTTGCTTGGGATCTGTCAGAATTGACTCTGTAGCCTGTGGCACTAGTATCAATGCTTATATGATGCCAGAATACAGATTGCTTACCACTGTAAATTTCTGTTTGCAGCCTTGAGGAAGTTACTCTGTAGTAACGAAACACGTGTCGGCTGCCTTTTGTTTTCTTTTTGGGATCCATGCATGAAAGAACTTCTAACAACATACTTCAGAATATGTATTAACTGTTGTGAATCTATCTTGTACTCTAATTAGATATCCCCGATTCATGCCCTTATGTGGTTATAACAAAACATATCCTTATAAAGGCATAAAAATCAAGTCCATATTTAGTAATAGCCAATGCAGTCCAAATACGGCAAGGCTACTCCCATAGACTCCTAGAAAGTACAACGTGTTCTTTAAACAAACCAAGCCTCCAGCAGCCCGGGAAATCCCCCTGCTTTTGTTTTGATTTGAACAAGAACTCCTGGAGTCCAGAAAGAACTGTTAGTTCTTAGTGACGTCTTATGTCCAACCTTACATCAAACTCGGCACCTTTCAGGTATAAATATACCAACGTTGCCTTAAGCAAACACACAGTGGTTTGGAGCAGAGCGGCTATCTAGTGGCCCGACGCCCAGCTGATGCGAGTACCGACGGAAGCCGACCCTCCCATTTGACGCACTGAGAGAGAAGCTGTCTTTTCTCCAGCCGAGAAATTCCAGCTCTGGTGTTTCCAGTCATCCTTGCGGGTTGCTGGGAGATCGAGAGAGAGATACAAGACCTCCTTCATTCTAGAACCAAGGTACGGAGCTGACTAAAACCTTGAGAGAATTCTTGATTCAGATTCTTGGCAAAACCAACTTAACTTAAACTGCAACTTACTTACTCTTTCCCACGTATTAGGCTCAGGTCAGGTACACCGGGGTAGACGTATCTTAGAAGCACCAGTTGAGTACGTTTAGCCAATGATTTTATGTATGTATATATTTTATCCGTTTTAAAGTATCATATGGCTCATAAACCATATCAATGCTTTTACAGTATTATTTCATAATACTCCTTTTACTGTACGCACTTTACTTTTTTTTTTTCTTTTTTTTTTGCAGAGTTTTATATAGCGCGAACTAGACCCGAACCGAATCAGGTATCAGAGCGCTTTACATATTTTTCCAGTTACGTTACATTTTTACGTTTTCCAGTTACTTTCATTTTAGGCACGGGGAGATTAAGTGATTTGCCCAGAATCATAGGAGGTTTTGGCGTCGTTACCGAGACTCGAACCCAGTTCCTCCAGGTCCGAGGTTGGGCGCCCTAGCCGTTAGGCCAACTCCTCTCCGCGGTAATTCATTTCTCTTGCATGAGAAAGAAGACTGCTCAATAAATAACACCTTTTATTGAATACGCCCGTCTCTCTATTTCTCTGCACTCCTGGTGAAATTAAGCATGCATGATTGACTGAGTGAAATAGTTGTCTATTGTTTTCACACGACTCTAGAGATATAATCTTTATTCTGAGGGAGCAAAGTTGTCAAGTTTATGCGGTTGTCAGAAACTAATCCCTTCTTGTCTAATCAGGAAAGTTAACTCTTTCCTGAACATTCGAGAAAGTTTCTAGTGACCTCTGAGCTAGCTGGCAAACCTAATTAAGTCTAACATAGTCAGTAGAGACCTAGATGACCTCAGTCCTACGTCTAAACTGCTGTTTATGTTATTTCAATGCGCAGAGCCTATTGGGAATATAGGAACTACACTACATAACAACATGACATTACATCAATGACAATTGTGTAAAATACCACATTAAAACAGCAAAAATACCTAATGTTTTGGATGTTCTCTATACAATAGTCAAATATTGGATATGCTCTCTTCTGATCGTGGTTAAGTCGTGATTCTGTAAGAAGGTCAGGACTGAGAATTATTTTCCATAGAAGCACTTGCTTCTTTGCTAAATAACTGAGTGCCGAGGTACAACAATTGTTTAGTTATGGATGGCGGTGTCTAACAGACACGCCACCATATGAAACTCCTTTCCGCCCGGTCAACTCGTTGACGGGGCGGAAAAGCGGCGGTCCCCCCGCCATATTAATATGGCGGGGGAGAAATGGGTGACGGGCGGAGAAGGATGTCGGGTGGATCGCCACCGCCCACATGGCGGTGGCGATCCGCCCGACATCCTAATGGGGCCCTTAGTGCCAGGTATTCAGTTTTCGCATAGGAGTACTGGAACAGCGTGTGGGCGTGGGGGTTTCCTGGGATTGACATCCCAGTACTAAGTTGTAAGTGCTGTGAAGAAAGGAAGGGTTGAAAAGTGCTATGAATAATCCAACCCCAGCCAGGAGAGAAGTGGAGGTACAGCGGTACATATTGGAGCACATTCTGCTAATGTATCATGCATGGTATAATAATTTATAGAGGGCACGCCCTCCACAATTACAGTGTATAACTAAAACACTAGAAATAACTTTACTGTAAACTCGGTTTCGATTGGGAAAGAGTAGGTCTTCGTTGCCTTTCACAAGTGCAATTATCTGTTTTAAAGACACCATTAGGAAATCTAACACAAATATGACACAGCTATGAGCCTTTCACCTCCAGAAAAACAAGGTGTGCCAGCCTCCTCTAGCCATGGATGTGACCTCTAAGTAGTGTGGAATGAACTTAGAAGTTAGTGCAAGCTGTCCGAGCCTCCACTAGCCATGGATTTGACCCCTAGGTAGTGTGGAATGAATGAATGAAAGTAGACTTATGCCGCGCTACTTATCCCAAGGGCATCAAGGCGCCAAACAGGTCATAAAAAGTGTAATTCCAAAGTGCACCATTACAGGAAAGCCTCACTAAAAAAACAGGTCTTCAAAGCCTTACGGAAAAGCACAGGTGAAGGTTGCCCTACAACATCAGGAGGAAGCGAATTCCATAGTTTAGGAGCCAAGACAGAAAAGGCTCTACTGCCCCATGTTGCTTTTGTCAATCTGGGAAACAGGAGGAGATTTTTATTAGATGAACGGAGAACTCTAGTGGGGGTGTAGGAGTGGAGGAGGGACCTAAGATCCTGTGGACCAGTGCCATGGACAGCTCCATGCACCAGACAAAGTATCCTAAAGGAAATCCTAGACTGGATGGCAAGTTTTTTCTCGCCAAAGATGCGGAGGCCAATCTGGGAGGACAAAGGACCATCTTAGCTGCCGCATTCTGGACTATCTGCAAGTGATGGATAAGACTCCTATTAATACCCACATATAATGCATTGCAGTAGTCTAGCCTTGAAGAGACAAGTGCCACGGCAGCTTGCTTCTGGGCATTGGGGGAAAGATAATGAGCGATCTTTGGAAGGATCCGAATAATGCCGCAGGAGGTGAAAACAGTCCTGCTAACCTGGCGGTTGAATGAAAGCGAGGTATCTATTAGAACCCCTAGATTTCTGGCAAAGTGACAGGGAAGGGGGCCGTCCCCAAGGGAGTCTGGCCACCAATCCTTAGACCAGATGTCCTGATTACCCCCGAAAATCAAGACCTCCGTCTTCTCCCCGTTTAACTTCAGGAAGTTCTGGATCATCCATTTTGATACTGCCTCCATACAATTCCTGAAGTTCAGGACAGAGTCCATCAAAGGCTGGGTAAGAGAAACCATGATTTGGGTGTCGTCTGCATACGACAACACCTCAAGCCCAAAAGATCTCACAACCCTGGCAAGAGGGGCCACATAGATGTTGAAAAGTGTGGGGCTTAAAGCGGAGCCCTGGGGGAACCCACATTGCACAGGTTTAGGTAGAGAGAGGAACTCGCCCAGCTTCACTCTTTGTTCTCTTTGGCTGAGAAAGGAGGCCAAGAGGCTTAAGGCTGTACCCTTGACTCATATCTCCCTAAGGTGAGTAATCAAGATGGAGGGAGACAGGGTATGGAAGGCAGCCGTGAGGTCAAACAGGACCAAAAGAGTGGTATAGCCCTTGTCAACCTTCAAGCGGATGTTAATAATGACCATGGTGAGAGCAGATTCAGTGCTATGTGATTTTCTAAAGTCGTGTTGCGAGGCATCTAGAAGAGAGGAGTCATCCAAAAAAGAACTAAGGTGGCGAATGACTAGGAATTAGCACCAGGGGCGTAACACAGGCCCCCACATCCCCCGAGGTGCGGGGGGACCTCTAGCTCCAAGGGGCCCCTTTGGCACTGTACTCTGGCCGGAGAGCTCTTGATTGAGCCCGGAGGGGGCCCCTCTAAGTACCGTGCAGGGAGGCCCCCTCACTTTTCGTTACGCCAGTGATTTGCGCAAGCTGTCAGCCTCCACTAGCCATGGATTTGACCTCTAGGTGATTTGGAATGACTTTAGAAGTTAGTGCAAGCTGTCCCAGCCTCCACTAGCAATGGATTTGACCCCTAGGTAGTGTGGAATGACTTGGAATCAGCGCAATCTGTCCCAGTCTCCACTAGCCATGGATTTTACCACTAGGTGGTGTGGAATTACTAGGAATTAGCGCAAGGTGTCCCAGCCTCCACTAGCCATGGATTTGACCTCTAGGTAGTGTGGAATGAATAGTACTTAGCGCAAGCTGTCCCAGCCTCCACTGCCATTGATTTGACCCCTAGGTAGTGTGGAATGACTTGGAATCAGCGCAATCTGTCCCAGTCTCCACTAGCCATGGATTTTACCACTAGGTGGTGTGGAATTACTAGGAATTAGCGCAAGGTGTCCCAGCCTCCACTAGCCATGGATTTGACCTCTAGGTAGTGTGGAATGAATAGTACTTAGCGCAAGCTGTCCCAGCCTCCACTGCCATGGATTTGACCCCTAGGTGGTGTGGAATGACCTTAGAAGTTAGTACAAGCTGTCCCAGCCTCCACTAGCCATTGATTTGACCCCAAGGTAGTGTGGAATGACTAGGAATTAGCGGGAGGTGACCCAGCCTCCACTAGCCACGAATTTGACCCTAGGTGTTGTGGAATGTCTTTAGGAATTAGCACTAGCTGTCCCAGCCTCCACTAGCCATGCATTTGACCCCTAGGTGGTGTGGAATGACCTTAAAAGTCAGTGCAAGCTGTCCCAGTCTCCACTGGCCATGGAATTGACCCCTAAGTAGTGTGGAATGAATAGTAATTAGCGCAAGGTGTCCCAGCCTTCACTCGCAATGGATTTGACCCTAGGTGGTGTGGAAAGACCTTAGAAGTTAGTGCAAGGTGTTGCAGCCTCCTCTAGCCATGGATTTAACCCCTAGGTGGTGTGGAATGACCTTAGAAGTTCGTGCAATGTGTCACAGCCCTCACTAGCCATGGATGTGGCCCCTAGGTGGTGTGGAATGACCCTAGAAGTTAGTGCAATTTGTCCCAGCCTCCACTAGCCATGGATTTGGCCCCTAGGTGGTGTGGAATGACATAAGAAGTTAGTGCAAGGTGTTGCAGCCTCCGCTAGCCATGGATTTGACCCCTAGGTGGTGTGGAATGACATTAGAAGTTAGTGCAAGGTGTCGCAGCCTCCACTAGCCTCGGATTTCGCCCCTAGGTGGTGCTGAATGAACTTAGAAGTTAGTTCAAGGTGTCGCAGCCTCCACTAGTCATGAATTTGGCCCCTAGGTGGTGTGGAATGACTAGTAATTAGTGGGAGGTGTCACAGCCTCCTCTAGCCATGGATTTGGCCCCTAGGTGGTGTGGAATGACATTAGAAGTTAGTGCAAGGTGTCGCAGCCTCCGCTAGCCATGGCTTTGACCCCTAGGTGGTGTGGAATGACCTTAGAAGTTAGTGCAAGGTGTCCCAGCCTCCACTAGCCATTGATTTGGCCCCTAGGTGGTGTGGAATAACCTTGGAAGTTAGTGCAATGTGTCCCAGCCTCCACTAGCAATGGATTTGGCCCCTAGGTGGTGTGGAATAACCTTGGAAGTTAGTGCAATGTGTCCCAGCCTCCACTAGCCATGGATTTGGCCCCTAGGTGGTGTGGAAAGACCTTAGAAGTTAGTGCAAGGTGTTGCAGCCTCCTCTAGCCATGGATTTAACCCCTAGGTGGTGTGGAATGACCTTAGAAGTTCGTGCAATGTGTCACAGCCCTCACTAGCCATGGATGTGGCCCCTAGGTGGTGTGGAATGACCCTAGAAGTTAGTGCAATTTGTCCCAGCCTCCACTAGCCATGGATTTGGCCCCTAGGTGGTGTGGAATGACATAAGAAGTTAGTGCAAGGTGTTGCAGCCTCCGCTAGCCATGGATTTGACCCCTAGGTGGTGTGGAATGACATTAGAAGTTAGTGCAAGGTGTCGCAGCCTCCACTAGCCTCGGATTTCGCCCCTAGGTGGTGCTGAATGAACTTAGAAGTTAGTTCAAGGTGTCGCAGCCTCCACTAGTCATGAATTTGGCCCCTAGGTGGTGTGGAATGACTAGTAATTAGTGGGAGGTGTCACAGCCTCCTCTAGCCATGGATTTGGCCCCTAGGTGGTGTGGAATGACATTAGAAGTTAGTGCAAGGTGTCGCAGCCTCCGCTAGCCATGGCTTTGACCCCTAGGTGGTGTGGAATGACCTTAGAAGTTAGTGCAAGGTGTCCCAGCCTCCACTAGCCATTGATTTGGCCCCTAGGTGGTGTGGAATAACCTTGGAAGTTAGTGCAATGTGTCCCAGCCTCCACTAGCAATGGATTTGGCCCCTAGGTGGTGTGGAATAACCTTGGAAGTTAGTGCAATGTGTCCCAGCCTCCACTAGCCATGGATTTGGCCCCTAGGTGGTGTAGAATGACCTTAGAAGTTAGTGCAAGGTGTTGCAGCCTCCACTAGCCATGGATTTGGCCCCTAGGTGATGTGGAATGACCTTGGAAGTTAGTGCAAGGTGTCGCAGCCTCCACTAGCCATGGATTTGGCTCCTAGGTGGTGTGGAATGACATTAGAAGTTAGTGCAAGGTGTCGCAGCCTCCGCTAGCCATGGCTTTGACCCCTAGGTGGTGTGGAATGACCTTAGAAGTTAGTGCAAGGTGTCCCAGCCTCCACTAGCCATTGATTTGGCCCCTAGGTGGTGTGGAATAACCTTGGAAGTTAGTGCAATGTGTCCCAGCCTCCACTAGCAATGGATTTGGCCCCTAGGTGGTGTGGAATAACCTTGGAAGTTAGTGCAATGTGTCCCAGCCTCCACTAGCCATGGATTTGGCCCCTAGGTGGTGTGGAAAGACCTTAGAAGTTAGTGCAAGGTGTTGCAGCCTCCTCTAGCCATGGATTTAACCCCTAGGTGGTGTGGAATGACCTTAGAAGTTCGTGCAATGTGTCACAGCCCTCACTAGCCATGGATGTGGCCCCTAGGTGGTGTGGAATGACCCTAGAAGTTAGTGCAATTTGTCCCAGCCTCCACTAGCCATGGATTTGGCCCCTAGGTGGTGTGGAATGACATAAGAAGTTAGTGCAAGGTGTTGCAGCCTCCGCTAGCCATGGATTTGACCCCTAGGTGGTGTGGAATGACATTAGAAGTTAGTGCAAGGTGTCCCAGCCTCCACTAGCCATTGATTTGACCCCTAGGTGGTGTGGAATGACATTAGAAGTTAGTGCAAGGTGTCGCAGCCTCCACTAGCCTCGGATTTCGCCCCTAGGTGGTGCTGAATGAACTTAGAAGTTAGTTCAAGGTGTCGCAGCCTCCACTAGTCATGAATTTGGCCCCTAGGTGGTGTGGAATGACTAGTAATTAGTGGGAGGTGTCACAGCCTCCTCTAGCCATGGATTTGGCCCCTAGGTGGTGTGGAATGACATTAGAAGTTAGTGCAAGGTGTCGCAGCCTCCGCTAGCCATGGCTTTGACCCCTAGGTGGTGTGGAATGACCTTAGAAGTTAGTGCAAGGTGTCCCAGCCTCCACTAGCCATTGATTTGGCCCCTAGGTGGTGTGGAATAACCTTGGAAGTTAGTGCAATGTGTCCCAGCCTCCACTAGCAATGGATTTGGCCCCTAGGTGGTGTGGAATAACCTTGGAAGTTAGTGCAATGTGTCCCAGCCTCCACTAGCCATGGATTTGGCCCCTAGGTGATGTGGAATGACCTTGGAAGTTAGTGCAAGGTGTCGCAGCCTCCACTAGTTATGGATTTGGCCCTTAGGTGGTGTGGACTGACTAGTAATTAGTGTGAGGTGTCGCAGCCTCCTCTTGCCATGGATTTGGCCCCTAGGTGGTGTGGAATGTCTTTAGGAATTAGCATGAGGTGTCCCAGCATCCACTAGCCACGGACTTGACCCTAGGTGGTGTGGAATGTCTAGCATTTAGCGCACAGAAACACCTCACCAGTTTGGCTTATCTAAAAATGTGGTTGACTGTCTCATTTAAGTGGCTGGTGATTACTAGGGACGGTAAAGGAGTTTCCTATCTTTGCTGTTTGGGAAGCCCTCCGCCCCTCATCTTTTACAAAGAATGTGCCTCAAAGGGGAGCGAGGCCACTTGCTTCACCCCCTACAGTTGTGGGAACAGTATTTGTATGATTCCACTGGTGAAGGGGAAACACCAGTGGAACATCTCGTGCAATGAGAAGTAAAGAATCAAAATTGCTGTAATTATGAAAGAAAAACAAACTAACCCAATGTGCCAGACACCGACAGCCATCGGATAGTAGAAGTACTGTCCCCTGAATATTGTACGTCATTGGAATACTGTTTTAGTACTGTGCTAAATAACCGTCTTCTTAGAATACCGCCATGACCACGCTAACACTGTATTTTTTTCAGAAGCTGGATTTAATCGAGCAGAGCTTGGTGGCCTGGGTCATCTCATGCCTTCTGCCTGTGATTGACAGGTTGAGCCTTGTAGGAGGGACACCAACGCCTCTACCATTCAAAGAAACCCTAGCAAATGCCTAGCACGCTTCTATTGTGCCTCCCTGGGCACCGCATCATATCACGAGGTGTGGTTGTACACACGTGTCTGCGTTTCTATTGGTGATTTGGTTATTTGACTAGCACATGTTAGGAGTGGTGCAGCTCACTGTGCTATCACCATTCCTGCCACATTTGCACACTCCTCCGTGGGCGTAGAAAGCGCCGCTGTTCAATCCCACTGTAATACCAGTAACGCTTCCAATCTGCGAGAGAGGCCTATGTTCAGTAACGTGCTTTAAACTGAACGTGCAGTCATGCGCAGTGCGGGTTCAGGGGCGCGGCGCGGGGGTCCAGGGCAGTGTCTGCAACTCTTTGGTGAGGGGCCAGAACCCCAAGACGAGCATCCGCGCCCTTCTCGGCGGTTACACCCGGTTTGTTGTATTTCAAGTAGACGAGGCCAGTTCAGCCTCTCTAACTCGACAGCGGCCTCGCAGTCTGTCTTTCAGAAGAACCAGCGCCTCAGCACAGCGGTGCCACTCCCTCTCCCTGACCTTAGGACTTTCAGGGAAGCTGGAAGCCTGTCAAAGTCCACACCCGGGCCCGGCTCACTGAGCCGCCACCCCAGGTGCAGATAAAGACGCTCCCACTCCTTTATCTTCGAGACTTTCGGGGAAACTGAAAGCATTTCAAAGCCCCGTGTCCGCGCTGAAAGAGAAACGATATCTCTTGTTCTTTCCGTCATGGCCGCAGCTGCGCAGTTCCAGAGGGTCCGAGACGGGGTCTCTTGCCCCATCTGCCTGGAGCTGTACTCGGACCCGGTGTCCATCGAGTGTGGACACAACTTCTGCCGCTCCTGCATCACTCGCTGCTGGGAGGGGCCGGGCTCGGACCGCTCCTGCCCCCAGTGCCGGGCAGGATCCAGAGAAGGTACCCTGAGACCCAACCGGGAGCTGAGGAACATCGTGGACATGTCCAGACTGAATGTACCACCTGAGAACCCCCGAGACGAGCATCTGTGCCCCAAACACCAGCAGAGGCTGCAGCTCTTCTGTGCAGAGGATCACACACTCCTGTGTGTCATCTGCCGAGAGTCCAGGGATCACAAGGCACATACAGTGTATCCCATAGAGGAGGCTGCCCAGGAGCACAAGGTGAGTGTGTGATGTGTCATAAACGCAGTCCATGTGCCACACAGAAGCTCAGATTATTGGAAGCATTTATAGTACACTGATTTCTTGTTACTTACATCAAATAGGTGTAGAGGATGAAGTGACAGCGGGTAAGTCTTTTCAGCGCTCCCAAGTTAGGGAAGAGTTGAAGATGCATCTCTCTAAAGAACATGACCCCCTCTTCATCTCACCAGGCCCATCCTTACTCACTTCTCAGAGTCACCTGACAGCATTACTGGCCCGGTTACCACCAGCAATCTTCATTCTCTGATGTCTGTATTCTCACAGTCATTCTTAATTTTGCGAGTGGCAATTTGCGAATCGCTATTTTGGGGACGCAAAAAGCGGTCGCTTTTTTTGCGAGTCGGTATTCTATTGCAGTGCAAATTTGTCATTTGCGAGTGCCTGTCGTACATTGCGCACAGCCATTTTTGTATGCGCAAATCATTTTGCAACTGATTTTGTCCATGCAAAATGGTCATACAACTGGACCAAAGTGTTCTATTTGCTTAATGTTAATTTTGAAAACTGCCCATTGAGCCACTGAGCCGCGTAGACTGCGAGCAATCCTCTACTGACCCCTTGTGATTCAGCACCTTCCGTGAATCTCCATCTGAGAAACCGAGGCCACCTGTTGTGTTGGGGCCCTAGGCCCGCTTTGGCATAATGAATGGACACCGACACTTAGAGGGGTAGCTGGTTAATGGGCCAAGAGCACGTGCGCTCCGCCCTATTTATTAACTGTGTCACGTGAGTCGTGACATCAGTGGTGGGTGGGTGTAAAGTGTAGGTTTACAGCCTAACAACTAGAATGTGTCCAGCAGGACACAACATTCCTCCCAAAATTTAATAAAAATTAAGGAAAGGCAAATTCCGAACCTTTGGGAGGAAATACATAAATATATAATCATCATAAATTTAAAATGATTCTCTTCAGCTGCTTGCTAGATGACGATGGTGTAAATTGTTGCTGAGACATCAGTTCTCCTGGGCTCGATGTCCTGGTTCTCGGTGGGCGTGCTCTTCAGGACTTGCGCCCATGAGCAAAATAAAGGTAACAATACAAAAATAAATGGGCGTTCCTTCAAAGTCTTGGGGGCTAGACTCTGGAACTCATTACCCCTACATATCCGCACTTTAACCAACTTGACTGCCTTTCGGAAATCACTAAAAACTCATCTCTTTTCCCTCATCTAGTTCTCTGTGGCCATCCCCCTCTCCCCTCAGGTACTGGTTAGGTCAGCGCCGGGACGCTCCGTTGCTGGGGCAGCTGTTTGCGCTTTAACAATCATATAACATAACATAACATACAGTCAGAGACATACATGCCAACATTTTTAAATTAGGAATAGGGAGATTATGAAATATACAAGGGCCTTCATTTTACTTATTGACATACGATGAAGTAAAGGCAGTTTTAAGTGGAAGACAGCTAGAATAAGGCCATTTTGGACTTAAAAATTCAGCAGTTTCCTGCCTGAATCAATATGTTTGTACCAACAAAGCGGGGGGCTGAACTGTTCCTACAGGGGAGGTTAGAGGAATGCAAGGAAGGGCTAAACAAAAACTGGCGTGACCAGAGGTGTAAGCGTGACACCTGTGGGCATCCCTTTGTCGGATGTATTTGCCTCACACACCCCGAAGGATGTCATGCTTCATCATCGGCGGTTGCTCCTCGTCGGGGGGGGGGCGGTGCAATCCCCGACGGGCACACCTCAAAGAGGGGCACTTTGGCGGAGATCTTTTGTATCCAACTGCCCTGTGGTGAAGTGTGGGTGTGTGGGCGGGGAGGCAACTGAGCCTGAGGTGCTAATTAAAATGCAGCAAGGGGTGCCGGAAACTATTTTATTCTGGTGGTCCCCCTGTTGCAGTTAAAATCGTGAAAACAAGCTCACTCAGTGTCACCTCGTTAGGTAGAGTGACCTGTGTGGAGCTCTGGAAAACAACAAGTGGTCAACATGTTTCTCGCGAAAGGAATACTATCCAGCGATTCATCAGGACCTTAAAAAGTGAAAACTATAAAGAAAATAAACTCAATAACATGCCAGTGTCATGTATATGGTGTGGTGCGGGTATATTTTTTTACCTCAATGGAAAGTCCTATGCCTGGAACATGAGAAAGAAGGAGATACATATTAGTAGTACATTTCTCATTATAGCAGTAAGGATTGTCAGCGCCAGAATGTGAACGTAATAAGGCATGCTTGGGGCAGTGTGGGGAATAGTCACTACCTCTCCATGCCAGGTGGTTTCAGCGTGCAGTATTGAGTGTACACACACTCTAAAACTATATAAGTGGGGAAATACAGCATTAAAAACAATATGTAAAAACAGCAGGCAACTACAGAAACACCAAACTGGCTCGGGGTGGCAACATGAACATTAATGGTGTGGGTGTCAACAACTAAGACTCAGTTTGGACTGTCAGACCTAGGTGGCACACTGGATAGTGAGAAAATCAGCGCCGGACTCACCTAATGGTTAAGGGCTACATGCCACATGAGTGGTCGGCGGGTCGGCACAACGGGGTTAAGCCTTCAGACTTGGCTAGAAAGTAGATATATTGCAAAAGGTTAAAGAAATCCCTCCGGATAAATCAGGTATGTTTACAGCGCGGTAGCGCTGCAAAAAGGAATCAGGAAGCCGATGTTAAGGCCTCCATGCGGTCAGGTCTCAGAGCGAGCCCCCACATCCCTCCTCTTACCTCAATCAGCCCGTGTCCGCGTCGTATCACCTACCCATCTCCGCCGAGCTCGGATAGATGGGTAGGGATCGCGGTGTTTGTTTTTATTGAAGCGTGGCTCAAGGGTTCCGGTCAATACCACGCCTCCCGCCAATGTCACGTGACAAGGGCGGTTACTCGGTCGGCCATGATGGAGTGGTGCAAGTGGACCGTGTTGTAAATGTATATATGTAATACGTATAAGAAAAAGTGTATATTTCTACGGTTGCATGGGGACTAGTCGTGTTATAACATGTTCCTCACCGTGTGCTACAAAAAATTGTCATCTCGACATAGAATTGCCAGAGTATAGATAACTGGGTGATACTGGCTAAGACTGTGTTATTCGAAGTCCAGTTAGGACCTGGATCATGTATAATTCGCGTAAGATATGAAAAGGAATATTTTCAATATGTTTGTACACATGTGGCTTAGACCCAACCCTCGTGTCAATTAGATTAATAAATGCTAGGATCAAACAATGAATTACTTATGTATGAGTGTTTTTTATTTACCTTTTCCTTTATGAAAGCTCAAAACTTTTTTATTAAGTCATGAAAGGGAACACAATATAGTCTAAACACATTTTGTTTTCGACAATGATAAGCGGTCATTCAAACCATATCAAATTGCATACACATAACAATACAAATACAAGGGGGGCGGAGCTTACCGGCAGCGAAGATGGCTGCATAGTCCCGTAGCTCCATCCCGCAACTAAACAATCCTAAACCAATCCTGCATTTTTTTAGGCGAATTCGGTCCTCCAAGCGGACCACAGTTAGGGTGAGGAGGGGGCTTCCTGACGAGCGATCTCCGCAGCTGTTTGGTGCCGTACACAGGCAGTTCTTTGATACTGCACAGCAGAGAGACGGAGGGCCCAGAAGCAGCGGCCTAGAGTACCTGCACTGCCCGGGCGACGTCACGGTGCGTGCGGCGCCGATCTGAAGACTGACCGGGGGCCGGATCGACTTGGCGCCACCGACCGCTGGTTGGCGGGAGATCACCGGCGCTTGGCACACACATCATCAGAGGAGTGGCGATCGCCCTGTCTGCCCCCCCTGACCTTGGAGAGACGTCCGGAGCCCCGAGGAGAGTCGGACACAGCGCGCCTGTTGCCGCGTTACCACCGGGGACGGGGAGATGAGGCGACCCCCCCCGGTCTTGTTGAGGTGCGGCGCCCCCCCCTGCCTACCGAGACGACGCTACTTGCCACGATAGCGGGAGCTGGACTGCCCCTGAGTGCCTACCTGGGCCTTGTTGGACACTGAGGCGGCTACCCCCACGAGGCACTTGACCTTGCGAGCCCTGGTCGTCGCCCTGCGTCGCCGTCGGGGTCGGCCGTGTAGCTGTCCCCTTCCTCCTTGCGACTTTGCTGGGCACTGGAGTGTTGGCCTGCAGGGGGGCTCCTCTCCCTGAGGCAGAGGGGGCACACGGCAACTTGAGTGCCTCTGGTGGAGTTTCCGGGACGCCCGTCTTCATTGTAGGCCCGTGGAAGACCCCACGGGAGGGATAGACACTGCGGGGGGCCGGCTTCGGCGGTGACCTGGGTGGCTGGCTAGACGGAGGCTGATTCCAACTGCTTGTCCCTGCTTATCGGCCCTGCCGCGACGTCCTACGAGAGTTGGGCACCGTGACGGAGCTCCTGCTCTTGACCATATATACCATTGGTCGCGGCTGCTGACCCTGCCCGACCCCCGCTGAGGAACCTGACCGGGAATTGAAGAAGAGCTCACCATGCCGGAATGCCTGGTGTGTGGATAGGTTCTGGTAACAATGGGCAAAGGCGACAAGACGCAGAGTAAACTCACCTTCGAGCACCGACGCTCCAGATCTCAGAGTGCAACAGGTGGGAACATGAACACTGAGCAGGAAGAGGGGGACGCGACAGGGAGTGCAGAGATCAAGAACATGCTCTTAGCGATGGAAAAGGGCCTGCAGAGTAGCATGACGTTGCCGGGGTCTAAGCTGGACGCCCTCGCCTACAGAATGGACAGGATGGCAGAGCGCATTGACAAGCATGCAGAGCGTCTGGACATGTCAGAGAGGAGGCTTACTGAAGCGGAGGAGGCGCAGACGGAGCTAGGCACCAACCAGAAGAGATTGGACAAGATGATGCAGACACTGCAGGATAAAACGGAGGATTTGGAAGCACGCTCCCGTCGCTGTAATCTCCGCATAACGGGCCTGCCGGAAACGACCCAAATTGGCAATATGGAACTCTTCATTGAGAAGTTGCTAACCACCCTGCTTGGAGCTGACACTTTCTCCTTGTGGTGGAGCGCGCCCATCGATCCCTGGGCCCGCGCCCATGCCCGGGTACACCACCACGCCCCATCATAGCCAAGTTGCTTAATTACAGAGACAGGGCCGCAGCCCTGAGACAGGCAAGGGAAATAAAAACTCTACAATATGAAGGTTCTGAGATATCACTCTACCCTGACTTCACCGCAAAAGTGCAGGAAGCCCGCAAACTTTTTTCTCCTCTAATGCATCAGCTGCGGGATCTCAGGCTTGACTATGCCATGCTCTATCCCGCAAAACTCCGTGTAAATCGGCAAGGACACTCACATATATTCATTGACCCAAGAGCACTGAAGAAATCCCTAAAGGCCTGGTCAAAGGACAAAAGCAAGGAGGCAAATGCGCCTGCGGAAGAGGCAGAAGGCGGTGGATTGCAGGAGGGGCGTGAGTAACTGCAAAGTGATGGATGCTTGATTAACTAGGTGGGGCTGGGACATTGGGGCCCGGGGCGGGTGTTACCGCCCGCCTGGCAGCGGTTTTAGCTTCACAGTTGTCTCCTTAAAGGTACCCTATGCCGGGGTCAGACTTTCTTGCGGCCTTGGCGATCTCCCGCCGACCGCCCCCATATGCCTGTGTTTTTAACATTGCTGATACTCGGAGGGGGACGGACTTCTTTCTCTTTAGCAATGATAGCGCATGACCCCTGCGGAGTCCATTCTTAAGTCCTGAGGAACTTTACTGTCCTTCTGGGGGTTGAAGTAACCTCATTGATGCACAATATAGAGTGCTGCGGGCTGGGGCAAGGGTGGTCTGGGAGTAGTGCGCGTTCGCACTCCTAGTTGGTGCCTGGCAACCTCGGCCCCTGCATGCATATCTCCTGATCTGTCTCCCTAGAGACTACAATGTTTGAGTTTTGGGTTGGGAGGGGAGGGAGGGTAGGGGGATATGTACGGCCCAGTTGGGGTGGGTCGACTGTGGGCGGGGGGGGACGACTTGTTTGTTGTATTACAGGGGCACGGGGGGAGGGTTGGTTCTTGCACACAGGTTCCGGACACCGGTCAGGCTGGACTCACACGAACAATACGCACCCATACACGGCACCACTCATGCCACCACTGACAACACCTAAAACAGGTGGTGACTCCTCCCCTATGACGCTTAAAGCTCTGACGTGGAGTGTAAGGGGGCTGAATGACTACCTCAAGCTGCGGAAAGTGATGAACTACTTACATCATCACCAAGTGGACATAGACCTTCTGCAGGAGAAGCACTTACCCCTCACGAGCGGTATGTTGCTCAGCAGATGCCTGGAGGGTAATTCCATTGCTGCAGGTTTTACTACTCATGCAAGAGGGGTCATTGTCTGGGTGAACCCGAAATGCAAGCTCACATTAACCTCCCTGGGGGTGGACACGGAGGGTCGCTATGTAGTTGCGCGCTGCAGCGGCCCTGGAGTAGACATTATAGTGGTCAATGTCTATGGTCCGAACTATGACTTCCCGGACTTTTTCCGAATTGACTATTGGCTAACCTCTTCCACAGTGACGAGCCGTGTTAGGTACTGCAGGGTCCTCCCGCGCACACTTTCGGATAACTCCCCACTGCTGCTGGTACTGGACACCCCCAAGACAGCGATTTTCCCCTTTACGTGGCGTTTTCCGCCATTCTCGCTCCTCGACCCAGTGTTCAGAGGAGAACTAGCGGAGGCTATAGAGGTCTTCTTTTAGACCAACATGGGATCGGTGGATAGTTTTCAAACGCTCTGGGAAGCCTTCAAGGTGTATATCCGAGGAGTAGCCATGTCCAAGCACTCTAGCGTGCTAAAGTCCATCAGACAGAGGCTCTCAGAGTTAGAAAGACAACTGCAGACACTAGAGAAACAACAGCTGAGAGACCCCAGTACAGCTATCACTGACAGTATAAAGTCCCTTATAGCGGAATATCACGAGGAGGCAGACAGGGAGGTTAAGCACATGGGTAAATATGCAACGGTGTGCTCCTATGGTGAGGATGAGAGGCCTGGCTCGGTCCTTGCTAGACTACTGAAGGGCAGACGAGGGAGATCGCAGGTAACCGAGCTGAAGACTCCTGACGGCGATATCACTACCGACGAACAAGAGATTGCCAATATCTTCCGGACATATTACTCGGACCTCTACGCTTCAAAGAGTGGGGGACATGAGGATGAGATTGATGACTATTTGGAGCATATAGCCCTGCCCGTGTTAAACAACGCACACAGAGAATTTCTTATGCTCCCCATTGAGAAAGAGGACATTTTAGAGGCCCTGGCATCCATGCGTACTGGTAGTGCCCCGGGGGGTGGACGGCTTCACAGTGGAATTTTACAAAGCCTTTCGGGAGCAGCTCCTTCCCCACCTGTCCGCACTTTTTGATGATCTCTGTGTGGAGGGCAGTATGCCACGATCCATGAGGGAGGCACTGCTGGTAGCGATCCCGAAACCGGGTAAGGCGCGTGAGGAGTGTGGTTCCTATAGGCCGCTATCTTTGTTAAATGTAGAAACTAAACTCTATGCTAAGGTGTTGGCAACTCGTCTGGCACTACTGGCCCCTGACCTGGTCGCACCAGAGCAGGCGGGTTTCATACCCAACCGCAACCTAACTTACAATATACGCATGGTGCTGGGCACCATGCAGCATGTCAAACAGGATACGAAGGCCATCGCTGTGTTTTTGGACATGGAGAAGGCGTTCGACTCCATAGAGTGGCTCTTCCTGAGTCGAATCCTGCGGCGGATGGGACTTGGCGAACCGTTTCTCCAAATGATGGGGGCTCTTTACCACAAACCCTCGGCCAGGGTGCGAATTGGGGACCTGGTGACGGACTCCTTTGCTATTTGTAGAGGTACTAGACAGGGCTGCCCACTCTCTCCATTGTTATATGCGCTGGCGGCGGATCCATTGGCGTGTGCTCTGAGAGAGTATCATAGCGACAGGTGGGGTACGCTTCCCTACATACAAAATAATCGTCTCCATGTATGCGGACGACACTCTGTTATATGTACATGACCCAGAAAATAATCTTTCACCGGTGCTTAGAGAAGTGGTCCACTATGGCGCCCTTTCGGGCCTACGGTTAAACTGGTCTAAGTCATTGGCCTTCCCCCTCACGCCAGTCACTCATAAATTTGACATGGACTACCCTCTTCAATGGACGGAGGAGTTGGTCAGATATTTGGGGGTCCATCTGCACACCGACCCGGAGCTTCTCCTTAGGGAGAATTACAGAGTGGTGGTGAGCAGACTAGAAGATGATGTCGCAATCTGGAGCAAACTCCCTCTTTCCTTGATGGGGGCGCATCGCCATAATGAAGATGGTGGTCTTGCCGAGACTTCTGTTCCTTTTCAACATCATCCCGATTGTCCTGTCCAAGGCATTCTTCCACCGCTTGACACAACTGATGGTTCATCTTGCCTGGGCAGGCAAACAGCCCAGAGTGAAGTGGACGACCCTCACTCTACCATATGCCAAGGGGGCCTCGGTGCCCCTAACTATGAACTTTACTATCGGGTGGTGCAGGCGTCGCATTTGCACACATGGGTGCATGGCGATCAGCGCATTCCACATGTAAACTTGGAGAGACTGTTCGCGAAACCGTTGGCCCTCCCGGTCACGGTCTTCCAACCATTAGACCACAGAACTGGGATCCTCGACTCCCTCACATCCACAAACCACACGTGGCACGCTCTGCTCACCCGACGAGGGATGGTTCTGCTGTACTCGCCACTTATGCCCGTGGACTGGGTGGTGTGGCTGCCCCCTATTCATGAGCGGGTAGTGGTCCATGCAATGAAACAACTTGGCATTCACATGGTTGGGGACTTCTTTAGCGATGGCAAGGTTAAGACCTGGGAGCAACTGACTTGTGAGGGAGAGGCCCAAACACTGTTGCACCGATTCAAGTATCATAGAGTGCGTGGCGCTTTCTCAAACTTGCTGGGCCCTGTCTTGGCGGAGCCCCCGGAGATCCCGGAGCTGACATACATTGTCAAAACGGAGTCTCCACGTAAGTTGGTGATGAATTTATATAAGAACGCATTAATACAGGAGGAACAGCAGTTAGTCAAGGCTAGGTTGACATGGCAGAGAGATTTGGAATTGACTATAGACGATGCTATGTGGCAATAATGCTGCGTCAACACTAAAAAGATCTCCTTAAATGGGAAGCACAGACTGATACACTTCAAATTCGTCCAGAGGGTCTATTACACTCCTGAAAGGCTGCATAGATACGGTCTCCGGCCTACCCCAGCTTGCGAGGGGTGCCACGCTCCAACCGCGGATTACTTGCACTTAGCCTAGAGTTGCCCGAGAGTGCAGACTTATTGGGTGGAGACCTTTACTGAAATGAGTAGGATCCTGGAAGTGGTGCTGCCTCTGGACCCGGCGCTGGCGCTCATTGGTTATTCTAGGTGACTCCCGGTGGCAATCCGGCGATTGACGGATATGGGCATGTTAATGGCAAGAAGGGTGGTGGCTCTCTGCTGGATGAGAGGACCGCTCCCCACTGTCTCCTGCTGGGCCCGAGACATGCTTTATTGCTGCACACAAAGTGAACACTATAGTGAGCTGTTACCTCCCATGAGTCGCCCGAAAAACTTCTGGGGTTTGTATCAATCTGACTTAACTAACGCCACTCGAGGAGGGGATACTGCCCCGGAAGACGGCGCGGATGCAACTCAGACAAATTCTGCTGGGGAAATAGAGGAATAGATGCTGTTAGGGGGGCTGCCACATACTAGTAGTGACTCTGGAGGGGCTGATCAGGGGTGATTGGGGGGTGGTCTGCGCTGCTGATGCAGCCTCCCTGACATGTCTCATTGAGACAGGTAGTTGAGCCTCGGAGAGGGACACAGTTTCGAGTGGTGGGTATTAAAGTGAGGTGCGTGACACTACGGAGTATGGGGTATGCTTGTAGATAGATACACCTGATCTTTTCAAGAAATGTATTTTCCACAATGTTTAGCCTGAACGAGGTGTTGTGTGCGTGAACTGGGAGGAGGGGGGGTTTAGGCTCAGCCGTGTTTACTTTTGGCATGGTCTACTCGGTATTTATTGTCAAGTTATGTTGCCTTGATTGAGCAGATTACTGTGATGCCGGGTACTTATGTACTCTCAACCAAGGCTCAAGTAGAAGTATTTGAAGTCTCCGATTCTACATGATGCAGCAAGCACCATGTATGTTTGTATCCGCTTTGCCGCCGGACGTCTGGGTTGTCGGCTGATGGGCTGTGTAATCACTGTAACACTCTGCTACATGATAGCTGCCTGCCGCCGGCCTCAGGGTTGTAGGCGCTCTGGCTGAGTCTTCTAGTTTCTTTTTTTTGATGCCAATAAAGGTTTTTAAAACTCAAAAAAAAAGAAAAACAATACAAATACAACATGTGACATGATGATTCAAATCAAGTAACGACAAAACAAAACATCACTTTTTTATATATCAATTTTGCATCATACGCACAACATTTGATAGTCCTACAACACCCTAGACAATCAAATAGGCGGTGTCTAGGAAAACAATGGGAATTCCTAAGGGGTGCATCTAATTATAGTAACACCCTCAGAGAGAAAGGAAATCAATTCAACACTCCTCAATGTTTGACGAATAGCCAACACTTTTTGAGTCCCGGGCAAAAAGTACAGGGGCTCTCTTCAGGGCTTCTTAATTTTAAAACAATGGTGTTGTCTGTAACAAGTAAACAGATATACAGAGAAATGGCTTATGAATTGGTCATTGTCAGGGCTCCCACCCTACTGAACATTATGGCTATGCCGCAAATATATATGAATTTTACACAATCGGGAATAACTGATAGACAGTGCTTTTTTCGTGCTCGATTTTCTGGGGGAAAATCGGTGGAGCAGATTCTATTGGAGACGGAAGAAAATGATACATAAGCATTTTTGTCTATTTTATTCCGCACTTCTGTGTGGACTATGTGTGCCAATGAAGCCTACCTTTTTTATCCTAGAAGGTCACGGTCCTTCATTTTCTCAAATACTGGCTGAATCGATGACTCTACAAGATAGACTGAGTTTCAGTCATAATGTTTTCTGTTCATAAATTGAATCAAAAGAGTTGCTTTTAACGCAAGGATCGAACTGGCTGTTTAAAAAAAAAAAAATCATACCTGGCGGTTAAACGTTTATTTTCGGCGCATCTATTGTTCATTAGAAGCCTGTCGCGTGTAGCGCGGCTGCTTCCTCTGAACCGTGCTGCGGAAACAACAAAACGCTCACGAGCAAGGCTTGTGCCTAGATACGGAAAGGCCACCCGCCCTCCACAGTCACAATTGATGCAGCTTCCAGCATCCTTCTTCCTTATTAAGCGCCGCGGGGCTTTCATACATCCTTATGACACTGTGGAAGGAGGATAAAAGTGAGCCCGGTTTGTTTTTGATTTTCCAGAGTTCGAGTTCAATTAAGATAAACAGTCTGCTTTTGCGCATACCCGCTCGTGGGTCATTTCACGATGCATCATCCTTTCTATCCGATGTTAAGCGTGGAGTGGAAGCAGCGTGTACTCTCAAGCTGAATTACGTGGCAATTCTCTAAGGTATACTTGTGAGTTGTAGTTGGAATGATTGGCCAATGAAATAGTTCAAATATCTTGTGAGCACCCCTGGTGCATTATGGTACTGGTAGTTTTTTTTTTATCTCGGCAGCTCCCTTGAGCAGGACCCTTTAGGAATTCCCAATGTTTTCCTAGACACCGCCTATTTGATAGTCTAGGGCGTTGTAGGACTGGCAAATGTTGTGCATATCATGCACAATTGATATGTAAAAAAGTGCTGATTTGTTTTGTTGTTACCTGATTTGAATCGTCTTGTCATATGTTGTATTTTCATTGTTATGTGTAAGTAATTTGATATGGTTTGAATGACCACTAATCATTGTCGGACACAAAATGTGTTTTGACTATGTTGTGTTCCCTTTCATGACTTGATAAAAATGTTTTGAGCTTTCATAGAGGAAAAGGTAAATAAAAAATAATCATACATAAGTAATTCATTGTTTGATCCTAGCGTTAATTTGAGAAATGCATCTAATCGACATGAGGGTTGGGTCTACCGCATATGTGTACAAACTTCTGGCCCTACCCGACCCTTGTCCCTAGTTGGGCTGAACTCCCCAGTTGTAATGAATCAATATGTTGGCATGTATGCAATGATACCAACAGAATTGTTATATGAAAACTAATTGTTAGAAATTAAAGAAAAGGTGGAGAGAAGTCATGTGAAAATCATTTAAATTGAATACTAACAAGAAAATATAACAACAAGAAAATGTAATGCTATGTGAAAAATTCTCTAAGAACTAATGTGGAAGAGGGAATTCTTCAGGGGTATGAGACTTGCATCCCAGTGCAATAAAGGAATCCAACACTAGACACATGTGAAAGTCACATATTGAGCAACAGGGGGCTTTGCTCATATTTTGTGGAAGAGGCCTTGGAACGGGAAAGGGAACAGGCAGAATGCAAGTGTAATCTGGGGCATAGAAACACAGTCAGTCAGCTTGGATAAGTACAATAGCTACAAAAAGAAGGAAGGGCTGCTAGTATCATAAAGTCTATCTATATACTTACTCCTCACTGCATCATAAAGCAGATCTTGGTTGAGGAGGACAAAATTAAAGGTGCATCATATTAGGGAAAGTTCACCTGGAGATTTCTTAGGTAATTGTTAGAAATTGGGTTGTTGGTTGACTGGGATTTGAACCAGCAACCACAACCCTGGTCAGAGTCAGGCAAACCCTAAATTAACATAAGCTCACTCTCTGGTAGCTTGGCACAGAGCAGCCAGGCTTAACCTAGAGGCAGTGTGCAAAGTAGTTGAGCAAAAGTACAAAAAGTAAAACAGTGTGATAGTAAGTGGATCTCTAGTTGGCAGTGATATACACCCTGTCCAAGTAGGGGCCCTCTCTCTAATCAGGGTAGGTTACACAGCTAAGAAACCCTGCTCACCCGCTTGGTAAAGTGTCTCAAGCAGTCAGGCTTATCTCAGAGGCAAAGTGCAAAGTATTTGTGTACACACATACATACACACTCACATACACTCTCACACACTCACACAGTAATACAGTGAAAACACTAGAAAAGGACTCCACACCAGTTTAGAAAAATAGCCAATATTTATCTAAATAAAACAAGACCAAAACGACAAAAGTCCAACATACACAAGTCAAGATATCACTTTTAAAAGAGTAAGCCAGTTTAGTCCATACAAATTAACCGCTTAACTGCGGCAGCAATTCCACCGAGGTGCGGTGGTTTAGGGGAGTGGGCGGGGCCACCTTGGCCAACAGACATGCGCAGCACTACGGAGGTAGTGCTCGCGACAGCTGTTGGCCGACAGATGCATGGAAGGGGTTAATGGGTGCATTTGTTTAGCAAAAAGTACCATAGATGCATCAAGAATCAAAGATGAGAACAGGCGCAGACAAGGTGAGTGGCCGGTCAAGAATGCGATGCGTTGGTACCAGTGTGGCAGAGGAAGTGATACCTAAGTTCCTTACTGGCAGGGTAGGTAATACATTGGTTTGCGGACACACGGCCTCGGTTCCTTACTGTGGTGCAGTGTCGATGAATAAATCGGTGCCCAGGGATAAAGCGTCAAAATTCCAGATGCGCTACGTCGATTCACAGCGGCAAAGCAGGTGCTGAATTGGTTCTAGAGCAGTGATGTTGGGACTGCTTCAAATCTTTACAGCAATGTGTTGATCTACATTTGCGAAGCCGATGCCGTGTTTATCCAACTGCAGTGAAGCAGGCGCTGTGTCGGATCTTTGCAGCGATGCATCGATTGGAACAGATGCTAGGATTTGATTTTCTCCTTATGTTCGCCAGGATTCACTTTCCTAGGGCCTAGGAACTGGGTTTGGCACCACTTGGCTAGTCAGAACTCTCAGCAAGAGAGCCCAGGTTCTATCTGATCTTTGATGGCCCTGATACTTCTTAAAGTAGGCAAGCTCAACTCAAGATCTTGGAGAACCTCTGAAGCAGGATGTACAAAGCAAGTCCTTTCACTCCTAGGACAGAAGCAGCAAGCAGCAGGCTAACATAGGCAAGCAAACAGCAAAGTAAAAATTCATCCTGACAGCTTATCCAGCTCTTTTTCCAGAAAGAATGTCCTCAACCCAAAAGTGTTCTGCATATGGTATCAGAGGCCAGTACCTATACGAATTTCAGCCTTTGAAGTAGGTAAACTTCAAAGGAAAGTAGTTTTAGTGCAAAAGACCCTGCTTTTCCCTGCCCTGGTTCCAAACACAATACAGAGGTGTGGTGCCACCGCCAGGGCGACTGATGCTGGAATCTGGGGATCACAGTTCGATCCCCGGCACTGGCGGCAGGTAAGCCCAGCACCATGTGACTCTGGTGTGAGAAAGTGCCATCTTTCTTGCATTGGTATGCCCCCACTTTTTGCTGAACTGCTGATGTGCTTTGACTGAGTGTACCCTGGGCTCCTGCCAACCAGGTGCCAAGGGCCTGTGTTCCTTCCCTAAAACTGTGTTGAAACTAAAACCCAATTGGCATCTCTGGCCACCTGTCACCCCCTAGTAAATGGTACCCTAGGTACCCAGGACATGGGGACCAGAGAAGACCCCTGAGGACTGCAGCACTTATTGTGCCACCATCAGGGGCCCTGTACCCTGACACCCACAAACTGCCTTTGCAGGCTGAGTGTCTATGTACAGAACTAAACAAAGAGTTGACATGTGCCCACAAGACCCACTGCCCTGGTATACCTCAGTCACCCCTCTAGCTGGGTCCCCTTTGCCAGTGATGTGGGCACAGGTGCATGGCCCTGTGCCCCTACAGTACCCATGGCCATTCCTGGGCACTGTAAGTGCAGTGATGCCATTAAGAGTATATGGTGCTGGGAGATTGTCATTTTGAACTCCGCAGCACCATAATGGCTACACTGAAGACTGACACGTTTGGTACCAAACTCCTCAGCACATTAAACCCACACTGATGCCAGTGTGGGATTTAATGTAAAATGCAGCACAGAGGGCATCTTAGAAATGCCCCCTGAAAAATAACCTACAATCCACGTCTGGACTGAGTGGTTGCCGAGGCTGCCACACAGCAGACATGTTGCTGGACCCCTGGGTGGAGAGCCCCTCGCTCTCCTGGGCCTGCAACAATGCACATCCTGGGTGAGGTGCTAGGTTTCCTCCCCCAGGATGGGCAAGGGGAAGCTTCAAAGGCATGCTGCCTTTGTGAGCTTCGCCAGGCCGCTTGGTGGGAGAGGCGAGGTGAAGCATGACCCCGGGCTCCGGCCATCTTGGAGATGGAGAGCCCTGCCCAATCACAGCTAGGCTCCTGCCCCCTCCCACAGGAGAACCATTGGTCCCTGCCCTTGCCCTATCTGTAAGGACCCTAAACTTAGTATTTAGGGGCACCCTGAAACTTCTTTCCTCAGATCCCGATAAGAAAAGAAGAAACAAGATCAAGAAGAAGAAGACCCGCCGTGCAGCTGCTCACAACAGGATGACACCAACTGACTTGACCCCAGCCCTACCGGCCTGTCAATCCTGGAACCTGCTCCTGCTTAATCCCAGCGACTCCTGCGGACAGCAACCTTGGGACACCCAGAGGACATGCCTGCCTTGACCCTCTTAAAGACTGGGACTCCCACAAGCACAGGCTCTGTTTCAACAACCAACCCCCTGGTATCAGCCAGGAAGCTCAAGACCAGCCACTCTGCACCCGCCGAGCCTGGCCGTGCCCAAGTGATCCAAGACCATGAGGACGTCCCCCCGGCGACTCGGACCTGAAGTCCAGTGCCCAAATACCCTCCTCGATGAACCAGACGACACCTGCAGCCTCAAAACCAGGGACCCCTCCAACCGCGACCAGCTGAGGGTAAGCTTTCCTGACACCCAAAGACACCCCTGCACCCAGCACCCTGCGGCCTCCTGTGCCCTCCTTTGGGGTACCTACCTCTTCTCCAAGATCCCAACTTACCTCTCGAAGTGGTGGTCGCACCTGAAGAATCACCGTCCCCGAGTCTGCAGCCTTTGTTCCCTTTTTACCTTTCCCATTGAATAACATTGAGCGCCCCACGGCTCAAAAGCACCCTGCACCCAGGCACCTGAGTGCCTCTGGCAGTGCAACCTTTGCCCTATCCTACTTTCCCATTTGTCCTGAGCAAGTGACCAGGAGCCCAGCTCCCATTGCCTGCTATCCAGCAGCCACCAACCAACGGCCCCATGCCTCTCATTGGATAACAGTGGGCCTAACTACCTCTGCACCCGGCTGCCCCTGTGCCACTGAGGGTGAACCAACTGTACTTACCTGACTCTGGGGGACCCCTGAGTCTATGCCCAGAACCTTAACTTCACCAGTCGAGTACTCAACTGTAAACCGGTAACTCACTTACCTGCTTTTGGATAACTTTGACTGGTTTGACTCGAAAAATCTTCTAAGTGTGAAGTTTTGAAACTCTAAAATATTCTTATAAAATCTGCCAAAATCTGAATTCCGAAACACTCACCTGTGATCAGGAGAGAAGCCAGTACTGTACTTTGTAGCCCGGTACTAAAACAAAAATGTAATCCTAACCGGGTTTTCCAGTAACCTAAATTTTCTCCATATGAATCCATTGTCTGCTTTTCTGTGAAAACTTGAAATATTCTTTAAAAATCATACCAACTACTGATACGTAATTACTTACCTGTCTTAAGTAGAGATCCCAGTGCTGGACCTAGGAGCCCAGTACTGGATTACAAAAGTAGCGAGAACGTACTTTAACTGTAACCTGAATTTTCTCCCATTGGATAACATCGCCAGATTTTCATTGAAAAGTTTCTAAGTGTGAACTTTTAAAATACCTTTATATTCCTTAAAAATCACTGCAATAACAAAAACGTTTTTACTAGACTGTTTTCAGCTTGGACCCCAGGATTGAATCTAGGATCCAGTCCTGGAATTACAAAAGTAATCTACAAAGTAATCAACTTTATTTGTGTAGAAAAACCCATTGAGCTCAATGCTAAATTTTGTTTAGAATTGTGTTGCCTACTGCAACCCCTGTATCTATTGTGTTTACAAAGTTTTTTGTCTATCTGCAAAGTACTCATCTGAGACCTCTGATATCGAGAAAAGTATATTTTGATACCTGTTGGTTCTAAAAATAAAACAACTATATCTTTGATATATAAACAATTGGCCTGGAGTTCAGTCTTTGATTGTGTGAAACCTTTTGCTGACTGAGTGTGTACAACAAATACTTTAAACTGTCCTCTGGTACTGCCTTACTGCTCGACCAAGCTATCACTTTTGAGAGTAAGGTCAGCCCTGACTTTAACCTCTGTTATGCCTCTGGGGATTGTGGACTCTATACACCATGTACCTTACTTGGGTCCAGTATACATAGAGCCACTTTCTCACATCTGGGCAATAGTTTGCTTAATCTTCCGGATGGCCCCCAGTGCCTGGAGACCCTTACGGGTGGTTGATCATGCTTTACAAAGTGGATTATTACTATTATTATTATTATTATTATTAATAATACTGAGGGGGTGGAGACGACTTTGTGTAAGGACAGGCACAGCCCTATTCAGGTGTCAGTGTCAACTCCTCCTACCACTCTAGCTGAGGAAGGCCCATTAACTTGGTGAGGGGCCATCAGGATATGCAGGGCCCACCTCAGCTCTCTTTGTATAACTGACTAGAGTGAATGCACAAACAGCCCAACTGTCATCCTGACCCAGACGTGTATTCTACAGACAGGAAGAGGCACAGAACTGTTAGGCAAGACCATTACCGCTTTCTCAAAGTGGCAATTACAGACAAGCAATTTAAAAACCAACTTTACCAAATGATGTGTTCCAGAGACCCTAAACTCCAAATCTCAGTGGGTGTACTTGCCAAGTCAAAAAAGCTGTTTAAACTGTTCACTCATGCAGTGGCTGGTCTGAGTCATGTTTGAAGGACTACTCAGGTGGGTGGCACAATCAGTGCTACAGGCCCACTAATAGCATTTGATTTACAAGCCCTGGGCACACACAGTGCACTTTTATAGGGACTTACTAGTAAATCAAATATGCCAATCATGGATAAACCAATCATCAATACATTTGAGACAGACAGCAATTGAGACTGGTCAGCAGAGGTAATGTACCCAAAGTCCTAAAACCTCCAAAAACGAAATAAATAATAATAATAATAATAATAATAATAATAAAAGAGCTTGTAAAGCGCTCAGTAACGCCATCGCGGCGTGTCCCCGCGCTGGAGCTATCAATGAAACAGCATGACATGTGATCCTAAATCAAAACATAGGAGGAAAAAAGCAAAAATAGTGAGGAGAACCATGCAAAAAGTGCCAGGAAAACAACACTCAAAAAATGCTACACCAGGTTAGAAACATAGTCATTAATTTAATAAATAAAGCAAGACCAAACGACAAACATCCAACAAGTTTAACTTGATATATATGCAAATGTAGGATTATTATGCCAAGCAACCCCCACTTCTAACACACTTATAGATAGGATGGGAGGGGAAGAGGGGCCTATATTATCACTACTAACAACTCCAACTGCTGATAGTGAAGTCCTGAGCACGAGTATCCCCCCAACCCAGACCAAGGGCTCTAATCAAAAGCGGAAGCGTGAGACTACAAGTGCATACTCCAGGAAAAAGGCCAAGGTAGCGAATGCACATTTATTTTCCCAGGTTCTAGTTCACCCTCCCCCTCCTTCTCTGTTTGCAGAAAATAATTGCCCTCTAATAACCGAAACTACCCCATTGAGGTCGATGGGGGAGCATGAGAGTTTGGTAATTGAAAGTAAGAATGATGGGCACCCACTCTGTATGATTCATGGAAAGGATATGGACTTTCTAACAATTGTGTGGGAAACACTGAAAAAATTACTTACCCCACTGGAAGTCAGATTGTCTAGTATAGAAACTCAGCTTATGGAGACGGAAAAAAGTATTTTAAATCTGGCCACCCTGACACTTTCTGAACAAAAATCGACTGGTATCCCGGCTACAAGTTACATTCATACCTCAGCAGCGGCCGTTGTCACTATGCCATCCTCCCCGGAGGTAAAACCCGTCCCTAAACCTCGCCAGAAGGCGCCTGTAAGTACCACGAGCAATAATAAACCAGCAGGAGGCACAAATCAACCCTTGGCGCCTCCCCTTCCAGCTCTTATAGCCCCCTGTGCCACCTCCTGAAGTGCAGGCTTCATCGAAGCATAAAAAACGTAACATTCATAAAGTCACTTCACAGAGAGACAGATTTATTAAAAATCATTATAGGGGTTATGTTGATCTCCCCCCTGACGTTAGACCCTATGTAACAATCCTCACGGGGGTACCAGAAATCTTGCAGCAACAGCACGAGGACTTTGGGTCACTGAAAAACAGGGTCATCCACTGGCTCAATGTGAATAGGCCATTGCCCAGTCACCTCAGAAGCAACATCCTCATGGTACGTCGGGTCCCCTGGATAGGGACCACGCACAAATCAATCTCAGGTGACTGTGTAATAGTCTCGTTTGAACATTCTAATACTGCACATTTTATTCACTCATGGAGCGCCAATGGTGCCGACACATCTATATTAACCCGACCACTTACCTATTTTTATCCACCGCAGTCCCGCTCCCATATGGGGGCAAACAAGAATTGGAACACGATCCCAGTACGCCAATCTGTGCAGGGTGGGCAACCCACCCAATGGCAAAATAATTATGGAGGGTGGAATGGGGTTCCCACTTATAATCGATTTGGATGCCTGGAGGACGTCGATTGACTCCACTATGTGGCTTCTGACGTCTCCCCCTGACTGATTTAAATTGTTCATTTGCTTATCAACTACCAGGCTCTCCCTTACCAACACTAATGCCAGACAGGGTCATGGAAATACCGGCACCATTTCCGTACCTTCCAAGAGTCCGTATTCAATCCTTGGCGGAAGTTAAGTATCCAGAGAAACAGGTTGCTGACTATTCCATCGTTGAAACACCGACTTATTATAAAGAAAAAGCTGAGCCTATTACCCCCTGTATAGTTGATAACCTCCATGCAATCTGTCCGATGGCTTCCGAGGGTATGCATCTCCCTAAACACTCTCAGGATAGGGCAAACAGGCGACCACTATCCTCTAATTCTATTGAGGAGACTGGGATGCTAAGTACACTCTCTATACTGTCCTGGAATGTGGCCGGGCTACGCAGCAAACTTGACTCACCTGACTGGTTGGAGTTTGTAGAGGAATATGACATCTGTCTATTCCAAGAAACATGGGCTAGAGAACAATATTCCCATACTGGGTTTGCCACTTTTGAGGTTGCGGCAACATGGGCTGGGAGGGGTCGTCCGTCCGGTGGCCTGTCAATCTGGGTAAGTTCTCACCTTGGTTGTAAGGCAACAAATATGGTTACAAACTCACCGGACCTCCAGTGTGTTGTCCTGGAATGGACGTCGGGTGATAGAGTAGCATTAATTAATGTTTACTCCAGACCGGTTGGAATTACAGGCACATCAGGGACAATTGAGGAGCTGGCCGTGTTCCTTGATTGTGCAACTCTTTGCCCCTCACTTATAATGGGGGGGGATTTTAACATCCAGTTTGAAGCCCTTCCGGAGTATCTGGATTGGGTATTTAGTGAAGAAGACGATCTTTGGGAGATACCCGACTTAGCGGGACCTCCGGTTAAATCATGGTCACCTTTAGCCACCCAAATAATGTCCCTAACTTTATCCCATTCTCTAAGGGCTTGCAGCGGGCGGTGCAAAGGCGACGTACCACCACAGCACACCTTTAACAGATCAGGGCACGAATCAAGGATCGATTATCTCCTGGTTCGAACTAGGGACTGGAAAAAAGTCAGGGACTTCGCAATACTGAGAAGGAATGACAGTGATCACAATGCACTGACCATGAGGTTCGTTGCACTGAGCACGCCAATTTTAATTACCGATAACAACTCGTTGCCCCCTGCTGGTCTTGTTGCATCTAGCAACAGACGTAGGATTAGATGGGCCACACTCGTACAGAACCCAATAAATACCCAACGACTATATGAGCTAGTGGTCCCTGCCCTGGAAAAAGCAAGGGATTTTCTGCTTCAATCACCAATCCCTGATAATTACAGAGTGCTGGGGGATATCCACTCTGAGCTCTGCACTAATCTGGCAGAGGTAATGAACCCAGTGGTCAGGAGGAAAAAGGGAAAGGAAAGGAGAGCCACGTGGTTCACTGCTTCTTGCAGAAGTGCAAAGGCTTCCCTCCTAGACTCACTAAAAAACCGGGACACTTCTAGTGTAATTAGGTGCAAAAGGATGGCTTACAAGTTAACCACCCGTAATGCCAAAATAGATTGGGATCAGCATAATTGGACGGAAATGATGGCTGCCCTGGCAACTCACGATGCACGCAAATTTTGGCAGATCGTCAAGCATGGTTCAGCAGAACCCACAGCGGCAGTAGAGGCAAACATTGCTGCAACACTATGGGAGGAACATTTCAAATCTTTGTATAGTGTCACTGATTCTGGCCAACAAAGGACCCCACCTGAAATACCAGGGTCCAATTTTCAAGAAGTTCTACCCGAGATGGTCGGGTTCACATTGGGAGAACTTAACAAGGCAATTCTGGATCTCGCGCCCGAAAAGGAGCCTGGTCTGGACAAAATCCCGGGTGACCTCTACAAGCAGGAGGTCAAGATCTGGGCCCCCTATTTGAGGGAGCTGTTCAATGCAATCCTGAATGGCATGGCGATCCCCCCGACTTGGCTGGGGGCAGAGATAGTCCCTATATTTAAGAAGGGTTCGCCTCTGCTCCCAACCAATTACAGGCCAATAAGCCTGATAGATGTTTCTCAGAAACTCTTCACTAGGCTGTTATTGGATCGTCTACTGGATTGGATGTCGGACCATGATATTCTGAGTCCATTCCAGGCGGGATTCAGAAAGAAGATCTCCACTATAGACCAGGTCTTTCGGCTTGCCCTCTTATATTGGAAAACGGTACAGATGGAGGGTGGCAGCCTCTATACTGTATTCGTGGACCTGAGGGCGGCTTTCGACCTGGTCCCCCGCAGAAAACTCTGGGAGGTGCTGACCAAATTGGGGGTACCTGGGGGTCTGTTGGAGATGATTATTCGTCTCCACACTACCAATTATGCCCAAGTGATGTGTGGAAAGGTGGGGGGCTTGTCGAATCGGTTCCCCGTTGACAGGGGGGTTAGGCAGGGTTGTGTGCTTGCATCAACCCTGTTCTGCCTCTATGTCAACGGGGTAATCGCTCACCTCGATGGGATTGCTAATTTAGATGCCCCAAAGTTGGCAGGCAGCAGGGTGCCGGCGATATTGTTCGCCGACGACACCCTGCTCCTCTCAAAATCCCCAATGGGGTTACAGCGTGTCCTAAATGGTTTTGTGGAATTTTGTGGGGAACACGGTTTAGAAGTTAATACTTCAAAAACCAAATTCATGGTCTTTAATGCCCCGCAAGGTCTGCGAACTGCCCCTACCATTGGCCAGACTAGATTAGAAAGGGTACGTACTTTTGAGTATCTGGGGCTTTTGCTAAACGAGAGTATGACCTGGTGCACACACCAACAGAAAGCACTACTGAAACTGACCCAGTATTCGGGAGGGGTGCTGAGCCTCATGGGAAGTAATAGGTCATCTATTAAACCTGCTGGCCCACCACTCCAGATTTACAAGGCACAGGCAAGGGGGGCCGCCATGTATGGTTCTGAGCTCTGGGGGCATGTATCTTCCTCAGAACTATTAAAAGAAGAGAACAAGTTCATAAGGAAGGTGGTACTACTCCCGATTAGTACGCCTCTTGTGCCACTAAGGTTAGATCTAGGGCTACGTCCCCTAAGTGAAGAACTGGCACTGCGTCCCCTTCTTTACTGGCGCAGGTTGTGGGCAGTCCCAGAACTGACTAGCTATAGGCAGGGTCTACAAGAAGTTTTAGCTATGCCAAATGCTGGGAAAATTAAGTGGCTTAAACATATTAGAACAGAGCTGGACGGACTGGGCCTTCGGTCACTCTGGTCTGATCCCTTATCTGCATGTCCACTAATCTCAAAAAAGAGTCTCGCAAAGGCATACCATGACAATAAACTAGCACTACTTCACCAACAGGAAACTCTTGGAACACACACAGAGCTATTTCTATCCATCAAGGACAACTATAGATTTGAGCCAGTTTTGGACAAAATATATCCTCCAATATTAAAGAAATTATATTTACAATGGAGGCATGGGACTCTCCCTACCAGAGCTTTAACCAGTAAGTGGACCAAATCAACATCTAGTAAATGTCCGGCCTGTGGGGTGGATAACGAAACAGATCTTCATATAGTTTTTTTCTGCCCAGCTTATCATGTCTCCCGAAAGAAATGGATTGTTCCCGTATGTAGAAGTTTGGGCTTTGGGGAGTGTTTGACCGCGCTACGAGTTCTGAAATCGGACTTGACTGATTACATTGTTTTTGCTGTTGCCAAATATCTGGGAGCAATGTGGTACCTAAGAAGTAAACACCTTAAAGCTGAACATTGATTACTAACTGATTGTAAATTTGTTCTTGGCAAATTATTCTGCACTTGGATGGACTGCGATGTCTTACTATTTTAAAGTTTTAATGTTTTGAAATGATTTATGTATATCTTTTATGGTGATATAATTGCCGAAATAAAGATTTTTGATGATATCAATTTTTAATGAATAAACTGTAAAATACCACTTGGAAGGACTTACTTGGGAGATCTGGTCGAGCTGGACAATTTAGAATTGTTTACCCTGCTTCATGAGAGCGATATTGATATCCTGGCTCTTTCGGACACCTGGTTAGGGGACTCCTCAGCCCCGGATATCATTGCAGCCCTTCCAGACGGCTATGAAGCACTATGCTGAATAGGCAGGGAAATGAAAGAGGAGGAGGAGTGGGCATTATTTTCAAGAAACATCTCATGATTATTAAAGCCCTTGCTGAACATCTTGAGGGGGCAGACCTATTAGGGGTAAGGTTTTGTTTAAAAATTCTTGCCTCCTATTTATGGTAGTCTATCGTCCCTCACAGTCCCCTCCTACTTTCACAGACCTCTTTATGGAAGTGGATACGGACTTATGTACCCGTTACAAAAGACTTTTAATAGTAGGTGATTTTAACTTTCACTGGGACAGTGCTCCAAAGGATCCTACAGCACGTTATCTCGACTCTGCGATGAAAGCACTTGACTTCTGCCAGTTAGTCGACAGTCACACACACATTAAAGGCCATATTCTGGACCTTATTTGGTCGTCACTGCCCTTGGCTACACAGTTACAAATTACCCCGTGTGCTTGGTCTGATCACTTTCCTGAGCTGCTGGGTCCTGAGTGACTGCCAGCTACTACGGTCACCTTCAGCTTGGAGATTAATTCGCGATTGGAAGAAGGTTGAAGCTAGCCACTTAGCCTCCGCCCTTGATGCAGTTATTGGTACCTACGCCCATCCATGCAACTTGGCGCAAGAGAATGACCAACTTACGGCTACTATTTGTTCTGCCCTTGACCTAATAGATGATGAGAAAGGAAAAAATTAGAAATCAAGAGCACGGCGCCCCTTGGTTTAATGATGAATGTTGGAAATGGGATCCCCGGCTGGCCAGGGCTTTTCGCCAAAGTCAGTCAGAGACCACCACTCCCAAGTCAGGGCAAGGGAGTTACACGCCAAGATAACCCCTGCTCACCCTCTAGGTAACGTGGCGCGAGCAGCAAGGCTAAACTTGGAGGCGATGTAAGTTAAGTATTTGCGCCCGCACCCCAGCAACAACACCCAAAGGCCCACCACAAAGGAAACTCCACACAAGGTTATATAAAAATAGCCTTTGTATTACACCAAAACACATTAGATAAAACACACACTTTACAATGTGCCAGAGGCACGGGCAGAATTTACAAGGGATTATTTACAAGACAGGGCCACCTGGACCACTGTCAGTAATCATAAGTAACACTTTCGGAAATAGCACTTAGAATGTAAAACATAGAATGTAAAATCACTTTTAGCACACAACCAGTAACTACTGGTAACCAGGATCTCACTAGCACCACCTGCAGTAGGGAGAAAACAACCACCTATGTATAACAATACCTGTAGGGGTGTAAGCACATAACACATGATGCAATGCATAACATTCATTCAGAGGTGTAAGAGAAACACATGACGCATCAACACACGTTCAGCGGTGTAAGGAACAAGGCACATGATGCATCAACAACACATTCAGAGGTGCAGAACACAGGGTGCACAAAACATACTACACATTGTACATTTCCTAACACCCAAAAGCAATAGGACATAGATCATAACAGCATCTACCTCAGTTAGCGCATAAATCACCTTTAGCGCAGAACTCACAAAGTCCAGGTTGCGCCAAACTCACACAGGTCACCACCTGTGACTGTCCCTAGGCCAACTGGCCTCTCTAGGGCTTAGGACGCCCTGTGTCCAAAGTCAGGGGCCTAAACGGAGCAGTTGCCCACAAAGTGCTGGGCAACTGGTGCAACCATGGGGGGGTCAACGTTGGAGCCTTCCAGGCTCTTAAGCAATAAAATGTCCCCTCTGAGCCTCTCCGTGCTCTAAATCAATAATGGCCGCCATGAGCCTCTCAGGGCCCTAAACAAATGACTGCCCTCTGGGAGCCTCGCTGGGCTCTAAATAAAGAGATGCCCCCTGAGCCTCTCTGGGCTCACACACGAAATGCCTGCTGAGCCTCGTGGGCTCGGATTCACAACTGCCCATGGGGGAGCCTCTCCTTGCTCTGAAGCAATGTGGGGGTAGGCGGAGTCCCTCTCGGGGGACTCTGCTTCGCTTGAGGTCTCACGGGCCTCTCTGCCCATGGAGACTCGCTCTGGAGGGGAGGGGCGGGCACCGGCAATGTGCCCCGAAAACCCCCCTCCCCTCAATGCACTCACCGGCTCTTCCTGCGGCGGCTGCTTCTCCTTGGCCGGGGCTCCCTCCATTACATGGGAGCCCCGCAACACCGGCGCTGCACTTTCCTGGCTGCCCCGGGGCTCTCTCCACATCATGGGAGCCCCGGCGGGCAGCTTCCGCCTGCCTCTCTCCTGCCCCCGGCCTGCCTGACTTCCAGGTCGAGGCTGCGGGGGCGGGACTTCCGGCCAGGCCGCGCTGCCATTGGGCGGCTGGCCAACCATTTCCGGGTCGTCGCGGGCAGCGCGGCGGCCCGTTTTCAGACCTGCAGAGGTTGGAGGGCAATTCACCGAGGGGTGGGCTCCCTCGAGTGAAAGGATCACGGGGATGAGCTCCCCTTCTCTGGGCAATGCCGGGTGGCACCGGCTGTGGATCGCGGAGGTCGGCAAAAACGGCGGAGTGGGCTCCCGCGCCGATCCTCACGCAAAATGCGTGCAAACAAACGCCGGGTGGGCACCGGCCTCGGAAAAACAAAGCGCTCTCAGCGCTAGCAGGACACAAAGCGCTCCAATGCGCCAGTGACAGCGCACAAGCGCTTCCAGGCGCCAGAAGCCACCAGTCAAGCGCTCCCAGCGCCACCAGACAGGACAAAGGGCCTCCAGGCGCCTCAGGGGAACACACGTCCAGCAAAAGTCCAAGCACAGCGCTAGAGGGGAATAAACAGCGCTCCCAAGCGCTATAAGGGACCAAAGTCCAGCAAAGCTCTTCAGGAGTCCAGGGGCTGGGCAGGGCCCAGGGGAGGCAAGCCTTCCCCCTGGGCCCAAGCAGCAGCACGCCCCTGGTAGATTCAAGCAGCAAACAAGAACCTTTTTCAAGAGGTCACAGCCTCTTTTTATACAGACAAATCCTTTGTCTAAGGGCAGGGTGGGGGCGGAACCAGTCGCAGCTGGTTCTTGAGTACTCTTGATGGCCCAACCACCCATTTCATTCACTGGGGAGGCTAGGGTCATCAGTCACACCACAGGGGGGCGGAGCCAGCATTGTGTGGGGAAAACCCAGCCCATCCAGGACACAGGTACACTCCTCCCACACATCACTCATGCTAATCTCACACTCACCACCGGGCAGACCCATCCAGACTTCCTGGAGCCTGGCATGCCAGCCAGCTCCAGCCAATCACACTCCAGCACCCTCACTGCACACATATCTCAATGTCCAGAAGTAGCACTTCCCTTCTAGACACATACATGCCGCATACACCATCTCGCAGCATTTACCCTCACGAGTTCACACATACTAAACTCGAGCCTGCACTCCCCACGCATCAGGAACTACCAGGGACCCATACATTCCTCATGCATTCCTATGGGAGGGCAGGCCTATCTCACTCCACGCACTCAGGGAGCGCACGCACTTTACCCTGCGCCACAGTGTCAAAGTGCGCAAAGACCAGAAATCACTATACTTTAAGGCAAAAAGTTCAGGGGTGAACCTGCCACAAGGCCCAAGTCCAACACAACCCCCTTCCAGCCAAAACGCAGGGTAGGCCAATCACCACTGTGATGGACTTCCCTGCTTGGGGCGATAGAACACGGACGCGGGCCCGCACTGCAGGGACACCCTCCGGTTCTACGCCACGTTGATCCATAAGACAAGCACATACTTAAAAAAACAGGCCCAACTAGGCTACCCCACTGGTACTCCTTAGTTGTCCACGGCTAGGACCAGGCCCTAGGCCACCCAGATAGCACTGGTCCATGCCCATCCACAGAGTGGGGGGTAGTAACCCCTGGCCTACACTAGCCATTCTCCACTCCCTTTCTCAGTGTAGTTCCAAACTACCACTGATCCATCAACCTAGGGTCCGCACCCTCAGGCTGACCAGAGGTCACGGGCAAGAATGCCCCACCCTACCTCTACTTCTGAAGCACCCTCCAGAACACATCTCTCCCACCAGTTTAGGACCTTACTTCCTCAGCAGCAGTGACCACAATCAGACCACCACCAGAACGGTGTAGCGAGGCGTTGCACGTCGCGGTGCCCCCCAGTTGCGGTTCATCCTAGGGCTCGTTGACGGCGTCGAGACGGCGTCGGTGAGCGCAGAGGCGGCGTTGCTCGAGGGGGATGTTGCTCAGTGCGGTGCCTACAGGACACCAGGGTGGTCATGACTGAGTCACAGCTCCCTTAACTGGTTTACCACCTGGGATTCACATTCACCGGATGCACAGGGGCCCCCTTCTAGAGTTCTGCACCCTCCCACTGTAGAACAGGGTCCCTCCACTTAAGGTAGGCCCCACCTGCTCTCACGGTAGTACCACAACACTCAGCCAAGAACCCTAAAGATCCCTGCTAGGCCTGTACCACCCCTTCTGGGAAACACAGGGTCTCTTCACTTAAGATGAGCCCCACCTGTGTTCACAGGGGTACCCCTAGAAGACAAACCGGCCAGGACACTGGCTACAGTCGCCCTGCCATCCAGGACAGGCAACACCTGACCCTGGCTCCCCAACCGAGGGACGCTACCCTTTGGTTAGATGCCTGGCGCACCAGGACTTCTACAAGTTGGAAACAAAAATCTAAGACTTTCTCTCCTCCTTCAGCAGCAAGGCAACCACTGCAGGTCAGTACCCCATACAGCTTACCCGGTTCCTTCTCTTCAGGCAGGAGTTCCCTCTTGTAACTTCAAGACACTACATACAGTTGCCCTTACGTCCAGATCCGGAAACACCGGCTACTGGCTCCCCAACCGAGGGACGTACCCTTTGGTCAGATGCCTGGCGCACCAGGACTTCCTTGAGGGCGACACAACCCTTCTGGTTGGCCCCTGACCCACTGGTTCTTCCACTGGGGAACCTATCCCCCTCGCACCCCTCCATCTGGACTTCTGCACCCTCCCAACTGGAGCGGTACTGCCAGACACCAGAACTACTGGAACCCTGGTTACAGAGGTTCCACGTTCTCCAGACACTCGGGAAGATCCTCCTCAAATGACCTATTGGTACAGCCTAGGCCCCCGACCGGATGTTCCCTTCAGAAACAATACAGGCCCTGACACTGGGTTTCGGGCACCTGGAGACATGCAGTCCCACCCACTCCTTCTCCTCTTGAGACAGGACGTGAGCCCCTACACCGAGACCTAGCTGGGCTACACTGAACCTCTTCCACCACGCTGGGCTGGAAGACACCTCAGACACTCCTTTTGGAATCACTCCATCCCCTATGCCTCTCTCCTCCCAGAACATTACCAACTCCAAAATTCTGTCTCTCAACAGACCACAGAAATCAAAAAGCAGGCTCCACTATCTGCAGACGTTCTTGGGAAAAGTTCAACACACAGGACTTGAATATCTGAGCAAAACTAGCATTCAGCAAGCTCCCCATCCAGAGAACTCACAAACACATCCAGTGCCACACACCATTCATCCACACACACCCCTCCCCAGACTGGTAAGGCAGTTTCTACCACCCCTGACTTCTCAACCTGACCACACTTGACACAGGTACCATTACTCCAGGGCAGGGACGGGGGACACATGCACAGGACACACTTATGCTGCCACCACTGGATCCCACCCTTCTGGTGAATCCAGAAAACACACTGCACTTAGGGGGATGATCTACCCTCCCGAGCTAGGGACACCTAACTCAAAGTGCACAAGAAACACATTTCCACAGAAATGACATTTTCAGCAAACTTAAAACAATAATCCCCAAAATGTTTTTATCTAAAATGCAGAGTTTTGTGGTGCAGCCAGCTGCTACCAAGGTACAACGCAAACACAAATCCTTATCCTCACCGCTTGCCGCCAATGTTGGAAATGGGATCCCCGGCTGGCCAGGGCTTTTCGCCAAAGTCAGTCAGAGACCACCACTCCCAAGTCAGGGCAAGGGAGTTACACGCCAAGATAACCCCTGCTCACCCTCTAGGTAACGTGGCGCGAGCAGCAAGGCTAAACTTGGAGGCGATGTAAGTTAAGTATTTGCGCCCGCACCCCAGCAACAACACCCAAAGGCCCACCACAAAGGAAACTCCACACAAGGTTATATAAAAATAGCCTTTGTATTACACCAAAACACATTAGATAAAACACACACTTTACAATGTGCCAGAGGCACGGGCAGAATTTACAAGGGATTATTTACAAGACAGGGCCACCTGGACCACTGTCAGTAATCATAAGTAACACTTTCGGAAATAGCACTTAGAATGTAAAACATAGAATGTAAAATCACTTTTAGCACACAACCAGTAACTACTGGTAACCAGGATCTCACTAGCACCACCTGCAGTAGGGAGAAAACAACCACCTATGTATAACAATACCTGTAGGGGTGTAAGCACATAACACATGATGCAATGCATAACATTCATTCAGAGGTGTAAGAGAAACACATGACGCATCAACACACGTTCAGCGGTGTAAGGAACAAGGCACATGATGCATCAACAACACATTCAGAGGTGCAGAACACAGGGTGCACAAAACATACTACACATTGTACATTTCCTAACACCCAAAAGCAATAGGACATAGATCATAACAGCATCTACCTCAGTTAGCGCATAAATCACCTTTAGCGCAGAACTCACAAAGTCCAGGTTGCGCCAAACTCACACAGGTCACCACCTGTGACTGTCCCTAGGCCAACTGGCCTCTCTAGGGCTTAGGACGCCCTGTGTCCAAAGTCAGGGGCCTAAACGGAGCAGTTGCCCACAAAGTGCTGGGCAACTGGTGCAACCATGGGGGGGTCAACGTTGGAGCCTTCCAGGCTCTTAAGCAATAAAATGTCCCCTCTGAGCCTCTCCGTGCTCTAAATCAATAATGGCCGCCATGAGCCTCTCAGGGCCCTAAACAAATGACTGCCCTCTGGGAGCCTCGCTGGGCTCTAAATAAAGAGATGCCCCCTGAGCCTCTCTGGGCTCACACACGAAATGCCTGCTGAGCCTCGTGGGCTCGGATTCACAACTGCCCATGGGGGAGCCTCTCCTTGCTCTGAAGCAATGTGGGGGTAGGCGGAGTCCCTCTCGGGGGACTCTGCTTCGCTTGAGGTCTCACGGGCCTCTCTGCCCATGGAGACTCGCTCTGGAGGGGAGGGGCGGGCACCGGCAATGTGCCCCGAAAACCCCCCTCCCCTCAATGCACTCACCGGCTCTTCCTGCGGCGGCTGCTTCTCCTTGGCCGGGGCTCCCTCCATTACATGGGAGCCCCGCAACACCGGCGCTGCACTTTCCTGGCTGCCCCGGGGCTCTCTCCACATCATGGGAGCCCCGGCGGGCAGCTTCCGCCTGCCTCTCTCCTGCCCCCGGCCTGCCTGACTTCCAGGTCGAGGCTGCGGGGGCGGGACTTCCGGCCAGGCCGCGCTGCCATTGGGCGGCTGGCCAACCATTTCCGGGTCGTCGCGGGCAGCGCGGCGGCCCGTTTTCAGACCTGCAGAGGTTGGAGGGCAATTCACCGAGGGGTGGGCTCCCTCGAGTGAAAGGATCACGGGGATGAGCTCCCCTTCTCTGGGCAATGCCGGGTGGCACCGGCTGTGGATCGCGGAGGTCGGCAAAAACGGCGGAGTGGGCTCCCGCGCCGATCCTCACGCAAAATGCGTGCAAACAAACGCCGGGTGGGCACCGGCCTCGGAAAAACAAAGCGCTCTCAGCGCTAGCAGGACACAAAGCGCTCCAATGCGCCAGTGACAGCGCACAAGCGCTTCCAGGCGCCAGAAGCCACCAGTCAAGCGCTCCCAGCGCCACCAGACAGGACAAAGGGCCTCCAGGCGCCTCAGGGGAACACACGTCCAGCAAAAGTCCAAGCACAGCGCTAGAGGGGAATAAACAGCGCTCCCAAGCGCTATAAGGGACCAAAGTCCAGCAAAGCTCTTCAGGAGTCCAGGGGCTGGGCAGGGCCCAGGGGAGGCAAGCCTTCCCCCTGGGCCCAAGCAGCAGCACGCCCCTGGTAGATTCAAGCAGCAAACAAGAACCTTTTTCAAGAGGTCACAGCCTCTTTTTATACAGACAAATCCTTTGTCTAAGGGCAGGGTGGGGGCGGAACCAGTCGCAGCTGGTTCTTGAGTACTCTTGATGGCCCAACCACCCATTTCATTCACTGGGGAGGCTAGGGTCATCAGTCACACCACAGGGGGGCGGAGCCAGCATTGTGTGGGGAAAACCCAGCCCATCCAGGACACAGGTACACTCCTCCCACACATCACTCATGCTAATCTCACACTCACCACCGGGCAGACCCATCCAGACTTCCTGGAGCCTGGCATGCCAGCCAGCTCCAGCCAATCACACTCCAGCACCCTCACTGCACACATATCTCAATGTCCAGAAGTAGCACTTCCCTTCTAGACACATACATGCCGCATACACCATCTCGCAGCATTTACCCTCACGAGTTCACACATACTAAACTCGAGCCTGCACTCCCCACGCATCAGGAACTACCAGGGACCCATACATTCCTCATGCATTCCTATGGGAGGGCAGGCCTATCTCACTCCACGCACTCAGGGAGCGCACGCACTTTACCCTGCGCCACAGTGTCAAAGTGCGCAAAGACCAGAAATCACTATACTTTAAGGCAAAAAGTTCAGGGGTGAACCTGCCACAAGGCCCAAGTCCAACAATGAACTTAGAGACTTAAATAAAAAGCTTCGCCAAGCCGAGAGGAGGTGGCGGCTAGACTATAAGCCAGAAGATCTTAATTTATATAAAGCTATCTTCTCTTCCTACAAACATGCAATCACAGAAAGGAAGGCTGAATATTATGAGGGTAGAATCCAGTTTGCTACAAATAAGCAAAAAAATACCTTTGAAATCTTGAAAGAACTCAGTCATAATAAGGAGGCAAAGTAATCAGTTACTCCTATTGACTGTGATGCTTTCCAGGTTTCCTTTTCTACAAAAAGTTGATGACATCCTCCTAGAAATAGAAAATTCCCCTCTGAGCCGTGGCCCCCCTTCTCAATCCACAGCCTCCCCTCCTCCTGAAATTCGGCTTGCCAATTTTCCTCCCTTGGATGTTCAAACCTTACTCTTACTGGCAAACGGGGTGAAAGCAGGTTCACCAGCAGACCCGTGTCCACCAAGAATCTTCCAACTGGCTCTGCCGAGTCTAGAAGGTCCCATTCTTAAATTACTGAATACCTCCTTGGATACAGGCTACTTTCCTCCTGTGCTGAAAGAGGCCAGAGTTATTCCCCTACTTAAAAAGTCAGGCGCAGATACCTCTGTCCTCAAGAATTATAGGCCGATTTCCCAACTTCCGTACTTAGCCAAAGTACTTGAACAACATGTCCTCAAGACATTGACCATCTTTCTTGAGGAACAAAGAGTGTTACATCCTAGACAAGCTGGCTTCAGAGCTCACCACAGTATGGAGTTGGTGATGCTATCTGTCTTGGATGAGTTGAGAATAATTAGACCTTTCAGCGGCATTCGATACGGTCAGCCATAAAATTCTCTTGTCTCGCCTGGCTAATGTAGGGGTAGAGGGACCTGCTTTTCAACGGCTCGAATCCTTCTTGGCTGACCGAACGCAGAGGGTACAGTTGGGGGACCAGGTATCGATCACTGGTTCCCTGACATGTGGTGTTCCACAGGGTTCGGCCCTGTCACCTCTGCTCTTTAATTTATATCTTCAACCGCTGGTGGAGAGTCTGGCTCAGCTGGACTGCCAGGTTTTCAATTACGCAGACGACACTCAGCTACTTGTACGGATCAACAACACTAGTGTCAGTCAGGATTACGTACAAGAAGTGCTGCGTTTTACAGCGAGCTGGATGACTGACAACTCACTCAAAATAAATCCAGACAAGACGGAAATTCTGGCTGTTCCATGTATCAACAGCCCTTGGTGTGACCTGTTTTGGCCGCGGGAATTAGGAGCTACTCCTACCCTAGTCCCAGTGGTCAGAAATCTGGGCATCAAAATCGACGCCGACCTCTCTATGAACAACCAAGTGTCGGCAGTGGTTGGCACCTGCACAGGGATATTGAGGAGTTTGCGGAAGCTTGTCCCTCTTCTCACCACTATCTCCCTTCAGGTCATTGTTTCTGCCACAATACTGTCCAGGTTGGATTATGGGAATGCCCTCTACATCGGCCTCCCATGGAAATTATTAAGAAGACTACAGGTTGTGCAGAACAATGCGGCGCGCCTCATTTTTAATCTACCTAGACGGTCCCATGCTTCCCCATTGCTCTCCAAACTACACTGGCTACCTATCAGGCAGCGAGCATCTTTTAAGGGCATTTGCATTGCCCATAAGGCCATTTATGGACAGGCCCCAGTATACATCAGGGATCGCCTGATGAGTTACACTCCTGCTCGGGCTCTTCGTTCCTCTGCTGCTAGCCAGCTGGTTATCCCACGGTTCAATTCGGCTCGCAAGGGTGGGATAGCCTTTTCCACTTTGATCCCACAGCTTTGGAACAATCTTCCCGGAAATTTGCGTAAAGAACCGGGTCGCCTTCCTTTTAGGAAAAAATTTAAAACTATCTTGTTTTTGGAGGCACTGACCACAAATTAAGCCTGCTCATTCCGGCTCAAATGCACTGTCTGTTGTAATTCTTTCCTCTAGAAGCGCGAAGAGACCTGATGGTGAACCTGAGCTATATAAGAACTAACTAACATAACATATCATAACCAGGGCAAAGTCAAAGGTTCAGGCCAACTACTATGAAGCAGGGCCTGGATACAGGAACCCAGTGAGGCCTGCTGAACAAAAGTACCTCAATCGTGGCTGCATCGAGTTCGAGGACAGCGGGTGCAGCCAGAGGGATGCATCAGTGCTAATCCAGGCAGCTGTAGCGATGAGCTGATCCAGATCCGCGCAGCACCAGCAATGGGCCAGCTGCCATGAGCAAATTGCTGTCATGTGACAATTCATTGTCGAGGATGATAACGATGGAGATGCCGAAACCTTGCACCGAGAAGAGTATCTTATCAGTGGTTGTTCCGAAGGAGATGCTTCAGGCCGATCCACACAGCAGAAGCAATGTTCCAGTTCTGATGATGCAACAGGAACGATGTGTTTGATTCCGATCCATGCAACAGGAGGGTGCACCACTTTGACAGAGGACGCATGGGTTTTGCTTTAGAAAGAACCTGAGGCCACTTCCAAGGGTCCATGAGTGGGTTGCCACCACATGGCAGGTCACACTCCAGATCGCAGAGTCTAGGAGCAGAAGCTGGTAGGTTGCATGTCTGTCATGACCCTCAACATCACATCAGTGGCCCAGCCAGCTAGCCCTTGGAGTTACTCTGGGTTCAAGTATTGCAGGCCCAGTCCTTCACACCCATGGAGGGGTACAGCCGGCAGCATATCAGCAGCAGGGCAGAAGTCCAGCTAAGAAGTACTCCAGCAAGAGTGGACGACCTTCATCAGCACAGCATTCCTTCTTCCTGGCAGAGTCTTTACAGGGCAAAACCATAGAGGATGATGGACAGAGCATTGACAATACAAGCATTCATCCCCAGTAAACTGATCTGGGTATAATCCAACACCGTTCTTTAGCCCACTCTGCCACCCGAGTTCAGACACGCCTGTATGCTAATAAGTCTGACCCTGTGCCTCATGGGAACAGTCCAGCCCGAACTGCTAAGCCATGCCTTCCCTGGACCGGAAACAAGCTTCCTAGGACCGGTTTCTGGCATTCCAGCCGTCTTCAGCCAAGCTTGCTTGAATCCAGTGGCAAATTGAGCAAGGGACTCACGTCTGAGCATACCCTGCCAACTAAAGGCGAACAAAGCAAAACCAAAGGGGATGATGGACGGAGCGTTGAAAATACAAGCACTCACCCCCAGTCAACTGATCTGGGTTTAATCCATCACCATTCTTTAGCCCACTCTACCACCCCAGTTCGGACATGGCCATATGCAAATCAGTCTGACCCTGTGCCTCATGGGAACAGTCCAGCCCAAACTGCCAAGCCATGCCTTCCCTGGACCAGAAACAAGCTTCCTAGGACCGGTTTCTGGCATTCTAGCCGTCTTCAGCCAGGCTTGCTTGAATCTAGTGGCAAAGTGAGCAAGGGACTCACATCTGAGCATACACTGCCAACTTATGGCATACAAAGAAAAACCGAAGGGGATGATGGACGGAGCGTTGACAATACAAGCACTCACCCCCAGTCAACTGACCTGGGTTTAATCCATCACCGTTCCTTAGCCCACTCTGCCACCCCAGTTCAGACATGGCCTTATGCAAATCAGTCTGACCCTGTGCCTCATGGGAACAGTCCAGCCCGAAATGCCAAGCCATGCCTTCCCTGGACCGGAAACAAGCTTCCTAGGACCTGTTTCTGACATTCCAGCCGACTTCAGCCAGGCTTGCTTGAATCCAGTGGCAAAGTCAGCAAGGGACTCACGTCTGAGCATACCCTGCCAACTTATGGCAAACAAAGCAAATCCAAAGGGGATGATGGACGGAGCGTTGACAATACAAGCACTCACCCCCAGTCAACTGATCTGGGTTTAATCCATCACCGTTCTTTAGCCCACTCTGCAACCCCAGTTCAGACATGGCCATATGCAAATCAGTCTGACCCTGTGCCTCATGGGAAGAGTCCAGCCCGAACTGCCAAGCCATGCCTCCCTTGGACCGGAAACAAGCTTCTTAGGACCGGTTTCTGGCATTCCAGCCGTCTTCAGCCAGGCTTGCTTGAATCTAGTGGCAAAGTGAGCAAGTGACTCATGTCTGAGCATACCCTGCCAACTTATGGCGAACAAAGCAAAACCAAAGGAGATGATAGACGGAGCGTTGACAGTACAAGCACTCACCCCAGTCAACTGTCTGGGTTTAATCCATCACCGTTCTTTAGCCCACTCTGCCACCCCAGTTCAGACATGGCCATATGCAAATGGGTCTGACCCTGTGCCTCATGGGAACAGTCCAGCCCGAACTGCCAAACCATGCCTTCCTTGGACCGGAAACAAGCTTCTTAGGACCGGTTTCTGGCATTCCAGCCATCTTCAGCCAGGCTTGCTTGAATCCATTGGCAAAGTGAGCAAGGGACTCACGTCTCAGCATACAATGCCAACTTATGGCAAACAAAGCAAAACCAAAAGATGATGGACGGAGCGTTGACAATACAAGCACTCACCCCCAGTCATCTGATCTGGGTTTAATCCATCACCGTTCTTTAGCCGACTCTGCCACCCCAGTTCAGACATGGCCATATGTAAATCAGTCTGACCCTGTGCCTCATGGGAACAGTCCAGCCCGAACTGCCAAGCCATGCCTTCCCTGGACCGGAGACAAGCTTCCTAGGACCGGTTTCTGGCATTCCAGCCATCTTCAGCAAGGCTTGCTTGAATCCAGTAGCAAAGTGAGCAAGGGACTCACGTCTGAGCATACCCTGCTAACTTATGGCGAACAAAGCAGGTGGCAGAGTGGGCTAAAGAACGGTGATGGATTAAACCAAGATCAGTTGACTGGGCGTGAGTGCTTGTATTGTCAACGCTCCGTCCATCATCCCCGTTGGTTTTGCTTTGTTTGCCATAAGTTGGCAGGGTATGCTCTGACGTGAGTCCCTTGCTCACTTTGCCACTGGATTCAAGCAAGCCTGGCTGAAGACGGCTGGAATGCCAGAAACCGGTCCTAGGAAACTTGTTTCCGGTCCAGGGAAGGCATGGCTTTGCAGTTCGGGCTCGACTGTTCCCATGAGGCACAGGGTCAGACTGTTTTGCATATGGACATGTCTGAACTGAGGTGGCAGAGTGGGCTAAAGAACGGTGATGGATTAAACCCAGATCAGTTGACTGGGGGTGAGTGCTTGTATTGTCAACGCTCCGTCCGTCATCCCCTTTGGTTTTGCTTTTTACGTCATAAGTTGGCAGGGTATGCTCAGACGTGATTCCCTTGCTCACTTTGCCACTGGATTCAAGCAAGCCTGGCTTAAGACAGCTGGCATGCCGGAAACCGGTCTTAGGAAGCTTGTTTCCGGTCAAGGGAAGGCATAGCTTGGCAGTTCGGGCCAGACTGTTCCCATGAGGCACAGGGTCAGACTGATTTGCATATGGCCATGTCTGAACTGGGGTGGCAGAGTGGGCTAAAGAACAGTGATGGATTAAACCCAGATCAGTTGACTGGGGTGAGTGCTTGTATTGTCAACGCTCCGTCCATCATCCCCTTTGGTTTTGCTTTGTTCGCCATAAGTTGGCAGGTAATGCTCAGACGTGAGTCCCTTGCTCACTTTGCCACTGGATTCAAGCAAGCCTGGTTGAAGACAGCTGGAATGCCAAAAAACGGTCCTAGGAAGCTTGTTTCCGGTCAAGGGAATGCATGGCTTGGCAGTTCGGGCTGGACTGTTCCCATGAGGCACAGGGTCAGGCTGATTTGCATTTGGCCATGTCTGAACTGGGGTGGTAGAGTGGGCTAAAGAACGGTGATGGATTAAACCCAGATCAGTTGACTGGGGATTAGTGCTTGTATTGTCAACGCTCCGTCCATCATCCCCTTTGGTTATGCTTTGTTCGCCATAAGTTGGCAGGGTATGCTCAGACATGAGTCCTTTGCTCACTTTGCCACTGGATTCAAGCAAGCCTGGGTGAAGACGGCTGGAATGCCAGAAACCGGTCCTAGGAAGCTTGTTTCCAGTCCAGGGAAGGCATGGCTTGGCTGTTCGGTCTGGACTGTTCCCATGAGGCACAGGATCAGACTGATTTGCATATGGCCATGTCTGAACTTGGGTGGCAGAGTGGGCTAATGAACGGTGATGGATTAAACCCAGATCTGTTGACTGGGGGTGAGTGCTTGTATTGTCAACGCTCCGTTCATCATCCCTTTGGTTTGGTTTGGTTTTGTTCGCCATAAGTTGGCAGGGTATGCTCAGACATGAGTCCCTTGCTCACTTTGCCACTGGATTCAAGCAAGCCTGGCTGAAGACGGCTGGAATGCCAGAAACCGGTCCTAGGAAGCTTGTTTCCGGTCAAGGGAAGGCATGGCTTGGCAGTTCGGGCTGGACTGTTCCCATGAGGCATAGGGTCGGACTGATTTGCATATGGCCATGTCTGTACTGGGGTGGCACAGTGGGCTAAATAACGGTGATGGATTAAACCCAGATCAGTTGACTGGGGGTGAGTGCTTGCATTGTCAATGCTCCATCCATCATCCCCTTTGGTTTTGCCCAGAGTCTTTACAGGTCCAGAAGTGTACTGAAGTGGTGGTGTCAGAGGTTCAGTGGTTATGCTCTTGTAACTCAACGATTCTAAATGTAAAGCGCTCTGATACCCTCTTGGGTCAAGTTCGCGCTGTATAAAACTTTATAAATAAAATAAAATAAATATACCTTTGAAGTGGGGGAGACTTCATAGACGTACCGCCGAAGTGCACAGAGCCCCAGCCCTTCCTGCCCGGTGTCCAGACTCACTACAGGAGGTTATGCAGCACTTTGTGTGTAGACAGGACACAGCCTATTCATGTGTGATTGTGACTGTGCCGAACTCCTCCCTCTTAACTTCCCAGGATGGCCCATCAACTCGCACCTATGCTCCCATTGTGCGTGTCTGTCTAGGAGGAGTATACAAAGCCCAACTGTCACACACCCCAGACATGTGATCAGAGACAGGCAGCAGGCATCAAATGACTAAAGTATCAAAATACCAACTACCTAAATGTTGCATTTTCAGAATTGAAATTTAAAATCCAACTTCACCATAAGTTGTGATTTTAAATTGTGATTCTAGAGACACCAGACTTGAAGGTCTTATCTCATCTCAATTGGAAATTATACTTATTAAATGTAATAAGGTAATTCCGATGTTATCCTATGGGAGAGATAGACTTGCCGTACTGAAAGACGACTATGAGAGATTTTCACTACCAGGACAAGTAAAACTTAAAAGTAATTGTCCTGACTTTTAAATACATTGCACCCTGCTCTCTGCTCTGGGTTGTCCAGGACCTAACTTAGGGTGACTTATATATATGAAAACAGAAGGTTAGTGCCTGGCAAGAGGTTAATTTCAACACGTCAAAATGTCAGTTTAAACTGTACACACAGGCTATGTAATGGTAGGCCTGAGACATGGATTTAGAGCTACTTAAGTAGGTGGCACAAGCAGTGTACTTTACTAGGGACTTATAAGTAAAATAAATATGACAATTGAGTATGAGCCAATATTACCATGTTTAGTGAAGAGACCACATGCACCTTAGCACCGGTTAGCAAAGGTAAAGTGGTCAGAGTCCTAAAGCCAACAAAACTGAGGTCAGGAAAAGTGGAGGAGAAAAGCAATACTTTGGAGTGACCCTTCAGAGAGGGGCAATTTTTCAACAGGTATCAAACCCCAAAGTGAAACTAACAGGGACTCGATGGGTGCTGCTTTATCGTAGCTCAAGTAAAGTACACATAATCATTACTAAACAGTGTTAAAACAGAGACCTAGAAAACTGTCTGGAGGACTAGATTAAAGGTGCAAATTCAAATTGGATATAGTACATTTAATGGTTTACCGAAGGAATCAAACTCTGAGTTGAAATCGTAGGTACTGTGTGGACCATTGAGTGTTGTTAGAAATTGGGTTTCTTGTTGGTGGAATATACAATCTGTCTAAGCAGGAACTACAATCCTAATCTCGGGAAATCGGATACACAGCAACAATTAACCAGTGCTCACCCTATGGTACCTTTCCACAGAGCAGGCAGACTTAACTTAAGGGGCAATGTGCAAAGCATTTGTGCAACACATCAAGCAGTTACACAATGAAAACACTACAAAAAGACTCCACAATTGTTTGAAAAATAGATTATTATATTCTGAACAAAACAAGACCAAAACTGCAAAAATGAAATTTTAAAGAATAGTTGTCAAAATAGCGATTAGATGCAAATTGCGCCTAAGGGGTTAAACAGGGTCGTGCTCTGTGAGAAGTTGGCCTGATATATAATGTTCACTATTCTAGTGAGCACTTTGTATCAGTCCAAACAACCCTTATTGATGATTGGTTGTAAGTCAACCTTATAGACCAGCTATCCTAGTAGCATGGATACGAGCAGTCTAAGGCTAATACTCTAGAGGGCGTGTTAAGCCAGCTGTTTTACCATCACATTACCCCTTGAACACCAAGTGAAAGGACACCACACAAGTTGTTATGAAAATAAACGTATATTTATTTCAAACAAGACTACCCTGGCTCTTTATGAGACAGGGAGCTAAGCACACAACAAAACTCTTAAGAAAATACTTTAAGTCGCACAATTTACACAAATGCCCGAGGGGCACGAAAAACCATATATTACAAAAGTGGAATGCGAATTACTAGCAGGTAAGTAACTATTCTCATAGACTTTAGAAACGCTAGACCTACAATGCTAAACACTTAGATTAGTTGCAGGAGGCCTGTGGACGTCGTGTGCAGAGTGGGAACTCTCACGCGTAAGGCGGGAAAAAGTCTAGGGAGGCTAGTAGTCACAAAGTTACTGTTCTCGGGCGAACCCGACTAGGTGGGTCGAAAACAAGGGTGGATCCGAACACTTAGAGTGTTGGACTATGCTGAAGCACCGGAGTACTTGGTTTACCTAGCCCAGGGGCTGCGGCTGCATAGGGTTCAAGTTGCGTCGGAAACCCACGTTGAAGAACCAGGAGCCTGAAGAAAGAAGTTGCTGGCAGGCGGCCAGTGAAGAAAGTTCGTAGTGATCCAAGCCTGGATCAGGGAAGAAGAAGACCTGAAAGCAGAGGGGACCAAGTTCTGAATCACTAGCCAGTGATTTAGGTGGGCACCAGGGTGGCACCGGACGAAGTCACCTCAACCAGGTGAGTGGGCGCTGCTGGGCTCTGCAGTCTCTCGTACCAGGAGGCGTTGTCGGCGACCAGGATGGAGGTGCGAGCTGTCCCACAAAGGTATCTGCTGCTGACGTCGCTGGACCCAGGATTGGGCAACAAGTCTTGGCAAATGCAAGGCCCACGCGGTGGACCTAAAATGGCGTCTTGAGTAGACCAGGAGGGTCCAGGGTGCTCCTCTGTTGGAGGGGAGCAAGGGCTAGTCTGGAGCAACCAGACCAGCAGTATTTGTCATCGTGGAGCGTCGTAAAAGGGCCACTAGCCAACGGGCAAGTGACCTCAACAACGCGGTGGGCAGCAAAGAGCAGAAGGGCCCCACGCAGATCTCGTGGATGCAGGGGGGCTGAACTTCGGTGCTGGAGCTGCTCAGGGTCGGGGCTTCTCTTACCCCAAAGCACTCGGTCGAGGGTCACTCGGGAGTCGTGCTGGTCAAGCGTCGTGCCGTCTTGGAAGATTTCCTTCCCAGTGTAAGAATTGGCTTTTGTAGTTTGGTTTGCCCTGTTCCCATCATGCACTGGGACAGGAACAGACTAATTTGCATACAGCCGGGTTCTGAAACTGGGATGGTGCAGTGAGCTAAAAAACGGTGTTGGATCTAGCCCTGATCTCTTGACTGGGTGAGAGTATTCTGCTTAATTCAGAGACTCTGTCCCTCACCACCCCTTGTTGTAAATATTTTTGTCCACCCTAAGCGTGGAAGGGTATACTCAGACATGAGTCCCTTGCTCATTGCACCATCAGGATTCAAGCAAGCCGGGCTGAAGACGGCTGAAATGCCAGAAACCGGTCCCCGGAAGCTTGTTTCCTTCCCAGTGTAAGAATTGGCTTTTGTAGTTTGGTTTGCCCTGTTCCCATCATGCACTGGGACAGGAACAGACTAATTTGCATACAGCCGGGTTCTGAAACTGGGATGGTGCAGTGAGCTAAAAAACGGTGTTGGATCTAGCCCTGATCTCTTGACTGGGTGAGAGTATTCTGCTTAATTCAGAGACTCTGTCCCTCACCACCCCTTGTTGTAAATATTTTTGTCCACCCTAAGCGTGGAAGGGTATACTCAGACATGAGTCCCTTGCTCATTGCACCATCAGGATTCAAGCAAGCCGGGCCGAAGACGGCTGAAATGCCAGAAACCGGTCCCCGGAAGCTTGTTTCCTTCCCAGTGTAAGAATTGGCTTTTGTAGTTTGGTTTGCCCTGTTCCCATCATGCACTGGGACAGGAACAGACTAATTTGCATACAGCCGGGTTCTGAAACTGGGATGGTGCAGTGAGCTAAAAAACGGTGTTGGATCTAGCCCTGATCTCTTGACTGGGTGAGAGTATTCTGCTTAATTCAGAGACTCTGTCCCTCATCACCCCTTGTTGTAAATATTTTTGTCCACCCTAAGCGTGGAAGGGTATACTCAGACATGAGTCCCTTGCTCATTGCACCATCAGGATTCAAGCAAGCCGGGCCGAAGACGGCTGAAATGCCAGAAACCGGTCCCCGGAAGCTTGTTTCCTTCCCAGTGTAAGAATTGGCTTTTGTAGTTTGGTTTGCCCTGTTCCCATCATGCACTGGGACAGGAACAGACTAATTTGCATACAGCCGGGTTCTGAAACTGGGATGGTGCAGTGAGCTAAAAAACGGTGTTGGATCTAGCCCTGATCTCTTGACTGGGTGAGAGTATTCTGCTTAATTCAGAGACTCTGTCCCTCACCACCCCTTGTTGTAAATATTTTTGTCCACCCTAAGCGTGGAAGGGTATACTCAGACATGAGTCCCTTGCTCATTGCACCATCAGGATTCAAGCAAGCCGGGCCGAAGACGGCTGAAATGCCAGAAACCGGTCCCCGGAAGCTTGTTTCCTTCCCAGTGTAAGAATTGGCTTTTGTAGTTTGGTTTGCCCTGTTCCCATCATGCACTGGGACAGGAACAGACTAATTTGCATACAGCCGGGTTCTGAAACTGGGATGGTGCAGTGAGCTAAAAAACGGTGTTGGATCTAGCCCTGATCTCTTGACTGGGTGAGAGTATTCTGCTTAATTCAGAGACTCTGTCCCTCACCACCCCTTGTTGTAAATATTTTTGTCCACCCTAAGCGTGGAAGGGTATACTCAGACATGAGTCCCTTGCTCATTGCACCATCAGGATTCAAGCAAGCCGGGCCGAAGACGGCTGAAATGCCAGAAACCGGTCCCCGGAAGCTTGTTTCCTTCCCAGTGTAAGAATTGGCTTTTGTAGTTTGGTTTGCCCTGTTCCCATCATGCACTGGGACAGGAACAGACTAATTTGCATACAGCCGGGTTCTGAAACTGGGATGGTGCAGTGAGCTAAAAAACGGTGTTGGATCTAGCCCTGATCTCTTGACTGGGTGAGAGTATTCTGCTTAATTCAGAGACTCTGTCCCTCACCACCCCTTGTTGTAAATATTTTTGTCCACCCTAAGCGTGGAAGGGTATACTCAGACATGAGTCCCTTGCTCATTGCACCATCAGGATTCAAGCAAGCCGGGCCGAAGACGGCTGAAATGCCAGAAACCGGTCCCCGGAAGCTTGTTTCCTTCCCAGTGTAAGAATTGGCTTTTGTAGTTTGGTTTGCCCTGTTCCCATCATGCACTGGGACAGGAACAGACTAATTTGCATACAGCCGGGTTCTGAAACTGGGATGGTGCAGTGAGCTAAAAAACGGTGTTGGATCTAGCCCTGATCTCTTGACTGGGTGAGAGTACTCTGCTTAATTCAGAGACTCTGTCCCTCACCACCCCTTGTTGTAAATATTTTTGTCCACCCTAAGCGTGGAAGGGTATACTCAGACATGAGTCCCTTGCTCATTGCACCATCAGGATTCAAGCAAGCCGGGCCGAAGACGGCTGAAATGCCAGAAACCGGTCCCCGGAAGCTTGTTTCCTTCCCAGTGTAAGAATTGGCTTTTGTAGTTTGGTTTGCCCTGTTCCCATCATGCACTGGGACAGGAACAGACTAATTTGCATACAGCCGGGTTCTGAAACTGGGATGGTGCAGTGAGCTAAAAAACGGTGTTGGATCTAGCCCTGATCTCTTGACTGGGTGAGAGTATTCTGCTTAATTCAGAGACTCTGTCCCTCACCACCCCTTGTTGTAAATAGTCTTGGAAGATGGCCGGTCCCTCGAGGTCTCTTCACACCCACGGATCACAGCTGGGCTGATGATGTAGGTAGAGGTCAGAGGTGCCAGGGAAGCCGGTTCTCGTCGTGCTGGGCAGTCTTGATCCGGAGGAGAGACTTACAGCAGACCGCGATGCTTGGATGGTGCCTGCTGCTGCAGGGTGACTACTCCTTAGTCACAAGGGAGAAAATGTTAGGAAGAGTCTTGAGTTCCTCTCGTTGAAAGTCGGTTCAGGATTCAAAGATTGATCTGATTTGGAAGGGGGCCAGTTCCTACCTTTATCCTGTAAAAAGGGTCTGGCACGCGACTAAGTCCTGCCCTATGGGTGGGACTAGGAGGGGGGTGGTTACACCCCTCTCCTTTGCCGGGCTTTCCCCAGATCAGGGGCTGGAGTGCCCCTGGAACTGGTTCAAGCCGGCCTATGCACAGTGAGCACCGGGGTGCCACTTGCAGTCACCTTCCTCTAAAGCCCTGCCTACCTAGGATACACAAAATCCTGTCTGGGACGGTGCTGGCACCGCCCCTGACAGGAAACCCTTTGTCCTTGCCTCCTGCTCTGGGAGGACTCCCAGCAGCAGGAGGGCAGACTTGTGTCTCGGTGGCAGCATCCATTTTGTGGAGCTAAGGCTATGTCTGACTTTAACCGGGGTTACAGGTTACATACATGTCGTGTCCCTCTAGAAGGGTGGAATGCTAACCCCGTCGCCAGAATTGGCGAGGGGTTAGTATTCCAATTCGTATGACACCTTACTCGACATGTTTTGATAAAGCGATACCAGAGTTGGCATATAACCGCGAGGATTATAATGCACTTAAGAGTATATGGTATGCGTTATCATGGGAACGGCTAAGGGATAGATCCCGAAAGCCGCAGACAGGCTCAGCTCATGCCAGAGCACTATCTCACACGATTCCAAGCACTCTGCCTTCAGGATTGTCAAGGCCTGCCATAGGAGTGACTGATAGGAGATCTGTGTGCCCATTTAGGTTTAGATATAGGTATACTATATATAAAGCAAAGGGTGACTACACCACCTTGCCCCAGCTGTCAAGCAGCCAGTTGTGTCAGATTTGGACGGCCAGCCAGGGGTGGCATAATACATGCTGCAGCCCCTGGTAGGCCCTGGGTACACCTATGCCCTGGGTACCTAAGGTACACTGTACAGGGACTGATAAGGTGACTCAGTATCCAATTGGATATGTACCTAGGGTACATGGAATCCATTTTAACAGAGAGAGCAGTGGGCCTGAGGTCCTGAATAGCAGGGCCTCAGGTCAACTAAGTCAGAAAACCAGCAAAACACCAGGCAAAAAGTTGGGGGCAACCATAGTCAGGGATCTACCTTCCTACATAACCCCCCCCCGCCCCCCAAACGAAAGGAGATAAGGCTATCCTTGACAGGTAAGCCTATATTGCCTAAGTGGCCATATAAGGAAGTACCAGCACTGGCATGGTTACCCCCTATCTCATGGTCCACTAAGCAATCCCTCACCCTAAGGGTGTCTGAGGGTCTCCACCATAGGGAATCTCTGCCTGTGGTGTGTTTTGGCAAAGTAAAAGGCTGGTGCTGAGATGGAGTACTGAAGTGAGGCTCCACTAATTTTGGGCTCAGCTTCCTCCAATCATTATCCACCATAGAGGCCTTTCTTTCCAAGACTGAGTTGTGTTGAGCTCTCAGGGTCAACCTCTGGCTACCTAAAGCTGGAGGCTGGGTCCCTCTGTTTGGCTTACTGGAGGGACAGGTCAGGTTTGGGGCCCTCAGGTCCCAGGTTTGGCTGTGCCCAACAGTGTCCATCTGTGGGAGTTCCCTAACTAGGTTTAAGGGGGATCCCTCAGGAGTCTGTTTTATTTTCACTTGGCTAGGACTACTAGCTTCAGTGCCCTTAATCTGCTGATTGGGGAATTCTTTTGGACAGGGGGCCCTTTGGGGTCCACCACTGGCCTCCCTGACCTCTACAGCCCTGGGCTGACTGAGGCAGGGTAGAGAGGGGCAGGTTACCTGCTCCAGACTGGGTCCCACCTTGGAAGGGTCCACTGACATCAGAGGCTCTGCCAGGCTAGGCCTGACTACCTCTGGGGCAGTTTCTTCACAGGGGGTCAGATCAGTTCCCTGAGGAGGCTGATCCTTTCCTAAAGTCTGGTGGGAGGGAGATTTCTCTTCCTCCCCAATGCTCTCTGTCTGAGTGGAGTGATCCATAGTTTCAGGCTTCACAACACTATTATCTGTCTGAGTTTGAGCTGTGGCCATCACAACTCTCCCAACCTTTTCAGGAGGGGACTCAGTTTGGGTATGGGCTGTTACCATCACAGCCTTGCCAACTGGTTCTGGGAAGGAAGTTGTCTGAGATTGGGCTGTGACTGGCACAGCCCTCCTGACCTGTTCAGGGAGGACATCTTGGACTGGGGCTGTGGCTATCACTGCCCCACTAACCTTACCATGGAGGTTTACCATTTGCAAATGGGTTTCTTGTTCTACCTCAGCCCAGGCTGAGATCTCTAAATCATTCCCCAGTAGGCAATCCACAGGCAAGTTTGATGACACTGCCACTCTCTTGGGGCCAGTGACATCTCCCCAGCTGAGATTTACTACTGCCATGGGATGATCTCTCTGTACTCCATCAATATTGGTCACCTGGTATGTGGCACCAGGTAAAAGTTGCCTTGAGGGGACTAGACTCTCAGTCACCATGGTGATGCTAGCCCCTGTATCTCTATAGGCCTCAACTTTTATACCATTGATGAGGGGCTCCTGTCTGTACTTGCTCAAAGTGTTGGGACAAGTTGTGAAGTTGGCAAACCCCATGCCAGTCTCACAGACAAGAGTATCTAAGTTTGAGGACCTGGTTAGGCCAGAGTCCCCAGGAACTCCCAAAGTAAATGCACCCAAATTCTTGGGGGCACTCCCACCACCTGGGGGATTACTACTAGTTGTAACAGGGGGTTTGGGAATGTTACTTGGGGGTATGTTCTCCTTATTGTTGTTCTTTGGGCAACTGCTGTCAGTTTTCAAATGACCCACCTGTTTACAGGGATAACAATAAGGTTTCTTCTGGGTAGAGGAAGTGTCTTGGGACCCACCCCCATTCTTGGAGTTTTGGGGACCTAGGGAAGTCTTCTCTGTAGATTTATCCCCACCCTTCTCTTGAGGCTTGGTTGATTCCTTTTTCTGGTCACCACCTTGGTTCTTAGGCCTAATCCTGGTTCTGACCCATTTGTCTGCCCTCTTACCCAATTCTTGTGGAGAGGTCAGATCAGAGTCTACCAGGTGCTGGTGTAATAACTGGTTCTGACAAATTTTTAAGACTTGCTCTCTCATAATAAGATTATACAATCCTGTGTAATCAGTAACCTTGCTACCCAGCAACCTGCCCTCCAAAGCCTTAGTGGCACAATCCACAAAGTCAGACCAGTCCTGAGACTGAGTTTTCCGGGTGTCTCTGAACAGCAACCTGTACTGCTCAGTGGTTAAGCCAAACCCATCAACCAGTGTATTTTTCAGGACCTGGTAATTGTTAGCATCCTCAACTCTTGTAGTGAGGAGCTTATCTCTACCTTTGCCATCAAAGGAGAGCCACAGTATAGCTGCCCACTGACTCTGGGGAATGCACTGCACAGTGCAGGCCCTCTCCAAAGCAGCCATCCATTTCTGGATGTCATCCCCTTGTTTAAAGGGGGGCACTTTCTTTGTCAGGTGCTTAGTATCTAAACCCTTCTCTTTTTCTCTTGGGAGATTGCTGCCACCAGTGGGAACTACCCCACTCATCTGCTGCTCTCTAGCAAAGGCAAGCTTCTCTTTGGCCAGGGCAAGTTCTTCCCTTTCAATCCTCAGATTGGCCTGCCTCATCCTAGCTTCATGCTCTATTCTCTGAGGGGAAGTCAATCTCCTCTGGGGAGAATTCCTCCTTCTCTGAGAAGAGGCATTAGAGTGCAGAGATCTATTGGAGTCCCTAGAAAGAGATCTATCTCTCCTAACTCCAAGGTTAGGCCTCATCAGGGTCAGTACTGGGGGTCTCCCAGATCCTTGCCCAAGTAGGTCTAAGTTGGCCCTAGTGAGTCTGCTGACTAACTCAGGACCCTTGTTTGCCTCACCCTCAGAGAGTTCCTCTAGATCCTCCTCCTCAACTGCATTTTCAGTGTTGTGGAGGTCTGGATCACCAAGGTCACCCTCTAGGGCTGGCATATTCCCATCTAGCTGAGAAATTTTCCTAGCATCATATGTCTCTAAGAGACCTATCAGAAAGGGAATGGTGGGGTCAGACCCCTGTTTCAGTTTCCTGGAGGTACACACTTGTCTCATCTCCTGGAAACTGAGAGCTGCATATCTTGACTTGACCTGTGGAGGGTCAACAACCACTAGGGGAGTCTCTGAAGACTCTCCATGGGTAGACATGCTTTCTAGTGAGGTGTAAGTGGTGCACTTACCTACACTATTTGTTTGCCTACTGATCCCTTGCTAGAGTTGTAGTTTAGGGTGTGCTAGGTCCTAGGAGCTACAACAGCTGGTTCAGTAGAACTCAGAGTATTCTAAGCTAAGTTATATGTACCTTAGTACTTATGTGATCTTTCAAATGATATTCTTAGGATATGTGTGGTAAAACAACAGCAAGCTCAAACCCACCGCTGCCACCAATGTGAGAAGTTGGCCTGATATATAATGTTCACTATTCTAGTGAGCACTTTGTATCAGTCCAAACAACCCTTATTGATGATTGGTTGTAAGTCAACCTTATAGACCAGCTATCCTAGTAGCATGGATACGAGCAGTCTAAGGCTAATACTCTAGAGGGCGTGTTAAGCCAGCTGTTTTACCATCACATTACCCCTTGAACACCAAGTGAAAGGACACCACACAAGTTGTTATGAAAATAAACGTATATTTATTTCTAACAAGACTACCCTGGCTCTTTATGAGACAGGGAGCTAAGCACACAACAAAACTCTTAAGAAAATACTTTAAGTCGCACAATTTACACAAATGCCCGAGGGGCACGAAAAACCATATATCACAAAAGTGGAATGCGAATTACTAGCAGGTAAGTAACTATTCTCATAGACTTTAGAAACGCTAGACCTACAATGCTAAACACTTAGATTAGTTGCAGGAGGCCTGTGGACGTCGTGTGCAGAGTGGGAACTCTCACGCGTAAGGAGGGAAAAAGTCTATGGAGGCTAGTAGTCACAAAGTTACTGTTCTCGGGCGAACCCGACTAGGTGGGTCGAAAACAAGGGTGGATCCGAACACTTAGAGTGTTGGACTATGCTGAAGCACCGGAGTACTTGGTTTACCTAGCCCAGGGGCTGCGGCTGCATAGGGTTCAAGTTGCGTCGGAAACCCACGTTGAAGAACCAGGAGCCTGAAGAAAGAAGTTGCTGGCAGGCGGCCAGTGAAGAAAGTTCGTAGTGATCCAAGCCTGGATCAGGGAAGAAGAAGACCTGAAAGCAGAGGGGACCAAGTTCTGAATCACTAGCCAGTGATTTAGGTGGGCACCAGAGTGGCACCGGACGAAGTCACCTCAACCAGGTGAGTGGGCGCTGCTGGGCTCTGCAGTCTCTCGGACCAGGAGGCGTTGTCGGCGACCAGGATGGAGGTGCGAGCTGTCCCACGAAGGTATCTGCTGCTGACGTCGCTGGACCCAGGATTGGGCAACAAGTCTTGGCAAATGCAAGGCCCACGCGGTGGACCTAAAATGGCGTCTTGAGTGGACCAGGAGGGTCCAGGGTGCTCCTCTCTTGGAGGGGAGCAAGGGCTATTCTGGAGCAACCAGACCAGCAGTATTTGTCGTCGTGGAGCATCGTAAAAGGGCCACTAGCCAACGGGCAAGTGACCTCAACAACGCGGTGGGCAGCAAAGAGCAGAAGGGCCCCACGCAGATCTCGTGGATGCAGGGGGGCTGAACTTCGGTGCTGGAGCTGCTCAGGGTCGGGGCTTCTCTTACGCCAAAGCACTCGGTCGAGGGTCACTCGGGAGTCGTGCTGGTCAAGCGTCGTGCCGTCTTGGAAGATGGCCGGTCCCTCGAGGTCTCGTCACACCCACGGATCACAGCTGGGCTGATGATGTAGCTAGAGGTCAGAGGTGCCAGGGAAGCCGGTTCTCGTTGTGCTGGGCAGTCTTGATCCGGAGGAGAGACTTACAGCAGACCGCGATGCTTGGATGGTGCCTGCTGCTGCAGGGTGACTACTCCTTAGTCACAAGGGAGAAAATCTTAGGAAGAGTCTTGAGTTCCTCTCGTTGAAAGTCGGTTCAGGATTCAAAGATTGATCTGATTTGGAAGGGGGCCAGTTCCTACCTTTATCCTGTAAAAAGGGGCTGGCACGCGACTAAGTCCTGCCCTATGGGTGGGACTAGGAGGGGGGTGGTTACACCCCTCTCCTTTGGCGGGCTTTCCCCAGATCAGGGGCTGGAGTGCCCCTGGAACTGGTTCAAGCCGGCCTATGCACAGTGAGCACCGGGGTGCCACTTGCAGTCACCTTCCTCTAAAGCCCTGCCTACCTAGGATACACAAAATCCTGTCTGGGACGGTGTTGGCACCGCCCCTGACAGGAAACCCTTTGTCCTTGCCTCCTGCTCTGGGAGGACTCCCAGCAGCAGGAGGGCAGACTTGTGTCTCGGTGGCAGCATCCATTTTGTGGAGCTAAGGCTATGTCTGACTTTAACCGGGGTTACAGGTTACATACATGTCGTGTCCCTCTAGAAGGGTGGAATGCTAACCCCGTCGCCAGAATTGGCGAGGGGTTAGTATTCCAATTCGTATGACACCTTACTCAACATGTTTTGATAAAGCGATACCAGAGTTGGCATATAACCGCGAGGATTATAATGCACTTAAGAGTATATGGTATGCGTTATCATGGGAACGGCTAAGGGATAGATCCCGAAAGCCGCAGACAGGCTCAGCTCATGCCAGAGCACTATCTCACACGATTCCAAGCACTCTGCCTTCAGGATTGTCAAGGCCTGCCATAGGAGTGACTGATAGGAGATCTGTGTGCCCATTTAGGTTTAGATATAGGTATACTATATCTAAAGCAAAGGGTGACTACACCACCTTTCCCCAGCTGTCAAGCAGCCAGTTGTGTCAGATTTGGATGGCCAGCCAGGGGTGGCATAATACATGCTGCAGCCCCTGGTAGGCCCTGGGTACACCTATGCCCTGGGTACCTAAGGTACACTGTACAGGGACTGATAAGGTGACTCAGTATCCAATTGGATATGTACCTAGGGTACATGGAATCCATTTTAACAGAGAGAGCAGTGGGCCTGAGGTCCTGAATAGCAGGGCCTCAGGTCAACTAAGTCAGAAAACCAGCAAAACACCAGGCAAAAAGTTGGGGGCAACCATAGTCAGGGATCTACCTTCCTACATGCCCCACCATGGCAAAGTCAAGAGTTCAGGCCTTTCACGATGAGGCACAGTCCGGATACAGGACCCACGCAGGGCCCGCTGAGCAAAAGTACCTTAATCTTTGTCGCAGTATGAAATGTTTGGTGAGATAGTTACGTCAATGCTTTCCACATAGTTCAGGTTGCAACTGATTTCTCCACGCAGTAATAGTGATGTGTTGGTTCTGTGGACGAAACTCCAATGCTGAAGTGCGGTAGTTCTGAAGGCGATGTGAAGGGTTAATTCATGCTGGAGGCAATGCATCGATCTTCTTGATGCTGTGATGGCGATGCATTAGTTCCTGATGCAATGATTTGTGAGGCGCTGCAGCGGTGCCGAGTGCGGTGCACCTGTTCCAGACCTTGCAGTGGTGTTGACGCGTCGATCCCGATCTCACAGCAGGCAATGCGTTGGTTCAATGTTGATGCGCAGGTTCTTGCCAAATGCAGCATTTTAAACTCACTTCCAGGGACCCTGGAGTGAATTGGCACCTTTTGGCAAAGCTAGACTTACAGCAAATAGAGTCCAGGTGCTGGTCTTTGAGATCCCTGAGACTTCAGCAACAGGAGGCAATCCAACAAGCCCTTGGAGAAACATAGGTTCAGAATGTGGATAGCAGGTTCAGACCTTCTCATTTCTAGTCAAGAAGCAGCAGACCAACACATCAAAGCAGATTAGCAGAGTGGCATTCCCTCCTACAGCACAGCAGCACTTCTTTCTGGTAGAATGTCCTTAGTTCCAGCAGTGTTCTGTAATGGTGGGGTCAGAGAAATAATACTTATAAGCCATTTGGCCTTTGAAGTAGGGTAACTTCAAACAGATGCTTTGAAGTGCACAATACCATGCCTTTCCTGCCCTGACTTTAGACTCACTCCCAGAGGATATGCAGTCCTTTGTGTGGGGACTGGGCTCAGCCCTTTCAGGTGCAGAGTGTCAGTTCCTTTTTCCTTCCTTCCTTCTCTCCTGCTCAGGAGGATCTAACAACATGCAGATGACTCGGAAGTCACAACTACTGTTCCTTGTGTGTAGACACCAACTGTAATCACCCCCAGACGTGTATTCCAGAGAAAAACAGAAAAGCACCAAATGGTTTAAGTAAGAAAATACCAACTTTCTCAAAGTGACAATTTCAAAACCACAATCTAAAAGCTAACTTCACCATAAGTTGTATTTTTAATTTGTGATTTCAGAGACACTAAATTTGGTTTGCTATCTTTTCCTAAATGGAACTTAACTCATAAGATGGAATAAGTCTGTCCCCATCTTATCCTAAGGGAGTGATAGGTCTTGCAGTAGTAAAAATGACATTTAAGAGCATTTCACTACCAGGACATGTGAAACTTACAAGTACTTGTCCAACTTTTTAAATACACCCTGCCAATGGGCTGTTCAGGGCCTAACTTAGGGATCAACTAAATGAAGTAAAAAGGAGAGTTTGGGCCTGGAAAGGAGGTTAACTTGTAAGGTTGAAATAAAAATAAATTGCACACACAAGCTGTGCAGTGACAGACCTGAGACATCTTTAAAGGACTACTTAAGTGGATGGCACAATCAGTACTGCAGTATATTAGTAGCATTTCATTTACAGGCCCTGGGCACATGTACTGTATCTTACTAGTGGCTTGTAAGTAAACTAGGTTTTCCAATTGTGGATACACCATTATCACTATACTATACATGTTGCAAGCACTGCAGCACTGGATAGCAGTGAAAAAGAGCTCTGAGTCCTAAATCCAACAAAACCAGGTCAGAAAAATAGGAGGCGGAAGGCAAAAAGATTATGGTGACCCTGCAGAAAGAGCAATTTCCAATAGGTGTTATTCTATCATAGCTCCGATATAGTCTCCACTAATCAATGAATGACATTGAAAAAAATACCCTGGAACAAAAAGTATATCTAATGAAGTATAACTCATTGCAATATATATACAGAAACCATCATAAAAACATCGCAAACTTAAGAAAATGTCTCTGAAGTACATTTTATGTAATCCTACAAAGGATCCCTACATAATACATTCTTTTTTGGTCACATTGTATTGAAAACCATTGAATGGGTCAATGTGTTTATCATCAGTACTTAGGAGTGCCTCAAAGGTGGGAATCATAAGTATTAACATCACGGGGGAAACTAAGGGTCGCTGCTACTGCTTCATCCTTCAAGTATGTGTGCAGTTCTAGATCTGTATTCGGTCCTTGGCCCGTACACTAAAGGATATCTATCCATTTGTTTTCATATTTTCTGAAAGCTGAAATTCTATCACTTCCTCTTCTATAGCAAACAACATGAATGACGCTTAACAGTTTTATTTTGTTTGAATCTTGATTATCATGCAGAGACCAAATATGAGTGGCTAAAGTATAAGAACCAGTCAGGCAGTAAAACATCATTCTGGAGGCCTAGCATTTCAACAGGGTGAAGATGAATAGATCAAAGGGGCAGAAGCTGTGGACACCGACAGAGAAGTTAGATAGAGGATGAAAATAGTAAAAAGGATGGAGTTGATGATACCTTGGATGACATTTCAACATCACAGTCTGAATCACACGCCATACCACAAGCAACAGAACTGCAATCAGCTTCACCGCTGCCTGAAAAACTCAGCAGTGCCTTCATCACTCTCAAAATGTTAATCATGATAACATAGTTCATTGTGTATGAGCTCATCTTTTTTACATATGTCATCCTGAGTTCTCACCTTGCGGTAGAGCTGAAGAAGAGGTCTGCTGAGATGTTGCAGGCCTTTGGTTCTTAGCTTCCTCCCAAACATAAATTTGGCTGTTGATACGCGTGTGGTGTTATGAGATGTGTCTCTGTAGTCCGCCAATGTCTGACATATAAAGCTTGGGTGGCGATGAATTAGAAGCTTTTGCCACTTTGTATGCCTTCTTGAAACTACAATAACCCTCTCAAAAGTGCCACTGGTTTGCAGTCAGAATGGTGTGATTTTTCTGTACTCTAAACCTAAATAGTTAGACTTTGCTAGTAAAGGGGTGCTAAACATGTCAAATACTTTGGTTAGCGCTGGAATAATTACATCAGCTGCCATGGCGGAAACATCCATAGCAAAGAGCACTTATCCATCACCACCAAGAGATGTTGCCCATTGGCTATGGGTCTAAAGAAATCATTTGCCACCTCCTTCCACAAAGAGGAAGGCAGTGAAAAACTTTTATAGCAGTTCTGGAGATTGATCCTTCCCAAGGGTCTGGCAAACATAGCATTTTCACTCTGTCTTTTTTTAAGTCAAGTGATTGGAGCCAGACCTTTGTTGTGTGAGACGTTTGGTGGAAAATATGCCTGGTGGTCCTTCATGCGCCAGGATGACCTCATGCCTCTGTAGATATTGGGGGTAACTATATGGGTGCACCTCAGAATTAGTTTAGTGAGTTTCTTGTTTTTTATGGACATATCTAAAAACCTTGAGCTCTGATGATTTAACTTTGATTGTAAAGTTTGTGGATCTGTTCTAGGTCTCTATGTTTCTATAATGCTTGAGACTGCTTGTAATGATGCATCATCTCTGTGTGCTTGTTTGGTTATCTTCTTTTTGATTGAATATGGATATGCCTGCTGAACGACATATCACTGTATTCTTCTGCAGCAAATGGTGTAGTATCACACAAGTCAAACGGAAATCCGAACACAAAAACAGTAGAGTTCTTGGGCCTCATTTATGAGGCTGTGCTTCACTTTTATGCACCAGTGGCGTACAAAAATGCGCTTTGTTGCGCCATTTTTACAAAGTGACTCATCTAGGTAGATGCGTCACTTTGTAAACCCCTGCGCCACATTATAACTGCGCCAGGTATAATGTATGCAAGGGGGGGGCGTATTGACGCAAGAAAGGGTCGTAGAAGTGATGCAGTGAAATCTAAGAGATTTCACTGCGCCACTTCTAGGACGCAAATGCATCAATATCTTACGCCTGCCTCACAGCAGGCGTAAGACTGACGCAGGTCCTTTCACATGGTGCTTGCCCCATGTGAAAGGACACATTGCTGGAGTTGCGTCACTTTTGTGTGACACTCCAGCAATGCGTCACTTTTGCCCCATACAGATACGTCAGAAATACTGACGTATCTTTAACTCCTTGCGACATGATGCGTCATACTGTAAATATGATGCATCAATCATGTCGCAAGGAGGGCGCACTGACAAGTGACGCATCGCTGCTTTCACGCAGCGATGCGTCACTTCTCCTAAATAAGGTCCCTTGTTCTTACCCAGACTGTGGGCAATGTTAAACTATCAAACTTGTAGATGGAATCCTCTGAGGAATAGTCCTTTTTGGGTCCTAAAAATGGAAATTAGGCTCGATGTGACGAGGTTAAAATGCTTCCTGTTAACAAATAGATGGAAGTGCTTGTAGTGCTACATGACTTGCATCATTCAGTAGATTTCTTCGTTTATAATGTCCTGAATGCATGCTGCCATGTGTATCTCTCATTGAATTTCAAGATTCTGGTGGCGCCTGTTGAAACAGGTTCAGATTTTGCTCCCTGCATTTTGTTTATGGATAGGCATAATTGGAGACACCCCATGTTCCACTGTGTCCTGCTTTTGCAGGCTTTCAAGTTCTTGTTCAACTTATTTTTGGAACCTGAATGGTATTCATCTGAAGTACTAAGCCACGTATGGCATTAATTCATCTATGTGGAGTTGAACATATCCCATTAATTCAGCTATGTGTAGATGCAAATATCCATCTATGAGTCTTCCAGTACCCTGAAAGTCCTCGGGAACATTCAGCCTACATCTGTGTCTGACATCTTGACAACCAATTAACTTATGACCTAATGAAGGTCTATTCTGACTGCATATCTGAGGCTGAGAGGCATCCAATACAGCAAGAGCCTCTACTACAGAGAGAGTTTTGTATGCAGCTGGCCTAGATATGTGAGATGTTTGCATGTGCCGACAAATTAAAATAACTTTATGGAGAGTTTGGAGCATATTCATCAAGAATATTTTGGGAAATGTATGGATAACAGCGAGTTTTAAACATTTTAGGGCTGAAACGTCGGTGAACACCAAATTGAAATGAAATGTCATTTTACTGGGAAAGTTGGGAAAGTCCCACAATAAATGTTGCTGTAAGTTTACATTCGAACTAAAGCACCAGTCAAAACTGCATGAACATGAAGCAGGCTCTGACAATGGCACACACCCCTGATAGTTACAGGTAGGTTGTGCAAAATCTGTTGTAGGAAAGGAGACCTTCATTATACATAGGCCAGCAAGACAGATAGGCTTGGTGAAGGATAGGTGATTGTATGAGCCTGGGATGGGTCCATTTGAGGCCTGTGGCCTGGCTGAGAACACTAGTTCCACCTTCAGTTAGAGATGTCATAGATGAGCAGAAAGCAGCACAGCCTCTAAGGCTCTGACTGGTGGTTTCACAGTTTGTATCTAGGATACTGGTCTGATGCTGTTTCAGGACCCAACATTAGGATGTTGATCGGCTGTCACCCCTGTCCTGGAGACCTCAAATTTAGCTATTCAGCTCCTGTTGTCTCAAAGTAATCCCCAACAATTATGCAAGTGCCACCTGGTGTGAGGTCTGGTGCAATGTATTTCCTTGGTCAAGGGTGATACAGAATAGGTAGAGCCACCTGTATCTAATGTTGTTCTTGCGCAATTGGTCTGTGACTGTTATGAATTTTTGCCATCTAAGAAGCGTTGCTCAGGCAAGATCCTGGAAAAGCGTGCAGGAAGAGTCCCCACGCTGGATTTCATCCATGGAAGTCTGCTTGCAGGACCTGTACTTTCCTCTTGAATTTGTGAAATTTGGCAAACACATCCAATGGTTTCTAGTTGATCCGTTCGATCAATGTGGGCCCACACAATGCACTCTGTCTAGTATAATCAAGGTGAGATCAGTACTTAACAAGAACGAAAAAACGTCCATAAAAAGAGCTGAAGTCTGAGCCCTCCACCTCTTCACGAAGACACCTAATGCATATGTTGTGTCTCCTAGATCGATTTTTGAGGTGTTCGACCTTTCTTGTGAGTGCCTCTTTTTGAGTATTAAGAGCTGTGCAAGTGTCCATGAGCAGCCTCTTGGTTACTTTCAGCCTCATTAATCATAGTTCCTACCATGTCCACATCTGACCCCAGCATGGCCATCTTTTCACAGAGTCTAAAATGAAGACCGTTGAGCTCTGCCGTGAAGTCCCCCACAGGCTCATTCTGCAGCTGGTGAGTAGGTCCTCAATCATCAGCGTCATACAATTCTCCTTTCACGCTGTGCTCTCCTCTCTGGGTTTAGCTACTACGTTCCCTCAAAGTTGAGTGCTTGCACCTACAAATTGTGTAACTATCCTCTGTTTTTGTTTTTTGGGAGGCACAGGTGAAAATGAGAGGTGAGGGAATCATGCACTGAGATTGCAGGCGCATTCTCTAATAGGGTGTGTGTAGGGGCCCCAATGGATATTCTGGGCGATGTACATTTGTTGTGATGTAGGTACATACTAGTGATCTTGTTTTGTCAGGTAGGAGCAGATATAAAATTTACCAGTGTAACTGCTTAGTAATGAGGAAGGTTTTAGTAGGAACCTACACCGGGCAGCATGGCCAGGGTGCTGCATGTGTCAGCTCTGTCCCACCAAATGTTACTATAGGGACCATTCTCTTCTTAGTCCTATCTGCAAAAGTCATAAAAGCCTGTTTAGCGTTTATTGCATTATTGCTTCACAAAACCTGGGATGCCAAGGCAGTTTGTACACTCCCCTGTTGCGGCATGGTCATTAATCTGGGAAGCCTATAATCAATAACGTCTCTTGCTCAGGCGGTGATCATGGCCCAGAGGGTGGGGCTAGCCCACAAGTCCCCTCAGCGTCTGCAACCTTCTGGGCCTAACTAACGTTGCCCACTCCATACACCCCGACCCTCTCAGCTGCCTTCACCAGGCTCAGCGGCGGGTCCTACCTGGGCTGAGTCCAGAAGTCCAGCTTTTATTAGGATGCTTCCCTTGTATCCTCTGCACTCCCAGAGGCCCCACACTCACGCACAGCGGAGGAGACTCTGCTGCCAGGTGCCCAATATGTCACTAGGTCATCTCACACAGGCTCACTGCCTCACTCGCAGCTTTCATGCAGAGCTGCCCAGATCCTATGGGCAACTACTCTGACTGGGCTTCCAAGATCCTCTGGCTGTATCTGTCCTAAGGTCCCACGATGCAGGGCAGCCAGTAGTGTCTTAAGCAGTTGTCGTTGTTCTGCCACTCCTCCACTGCCATTCCTGCAGCCATTCCTGCAGCCATTAAGTTACCCATTGGACCTCCTCGGATCACCTCATAAAATGGCCACTTCAGGAAATTTCAGGAGTGAGGGTTACAATCCAAATATGGTGCCCATGGTAATGGAACTAGATCAAGGAGCAGCCATCGTAGTCCATGCCGAAGCTTCACCTCCACTACTGTAGAACTACTTTATTGACACCTTCTTGTATTGTGGTATTCTATCTGGTATAGGTGGGGAAGGTTATGATTATGGGTGCCAATAACTACAAGGGGTCAAATGTAATTTCAGAAAGTCACCAGATGTATTTCCACCTACCTGATGTACATATTTGTAATTTAATGTGTAGTATCCAGTAGTGTGGGTAATAAATGTATTTTTCCTTTTTCAATGAATCATTGAGTATTATAATGGCATGCCAGTGAATTAGATTACTAGCCCACACCACTTGCCCTGAGTAGGCCTTGGACTCCTCTGCTTTGCTACCCTGATAAACCCAATCGCTGCAATGGGGCACTTGGTTCACAGTAAGGAAATACTTGTGGACCTATTACTTGCACAGAACTCACATCCTGCACAACTGATAATAACCCAATTTCTCGATAGATAGATAGATAGATAGATAGATAGATAGATAGATAGATAGATAGATAGATAGATAGATAGAACGACAGATAGTCTCCTTGCTCAAGTGTATAAATCCCTTTTAATGCTGATCCATTGTGGACATCGCCCTACAATCCCCTGCTCATCTGTATTCTTTATTGTTGGTTTATTTTAGAAAACATTCAGCATCCACAAGAAGAAACTGAGTGAGGAAATGGAAGAACTGCAGTTGTGGACAGCTGAGGAAAGCAGTACAGCATCTGCACTGGAGGTGAGAAGAAATTCTGATCTTGTATATGTGGAGGGTATCGGGGCATATCGAAGAGAGATATGAAGGTTTCAAAAAGTACAGTTAGAATTAATGTGACTGGTGCTGTGATAATTTCAGAAAATCAGAGTACAGAGGTGAGAGACTTTGGCTTTCTCTGAGAATCAAATATAGCATAGTTAGAGGTTAGACACATTGGATACTTCTAAGAATCATAAGAAGCAACAATGGTTGCAAGACGCAACTTGATCAGTTGAGAGTTACACAAAGAGAAGAGTAGGCCAAATTTATGAGGCATCCCCCAGTGTCATAAAATGAAGAGATGGGTTAAGAATTAGAACTGGGAAAAACAAGTAATCCCATAAGTGTCACACTAAGGAGAGACGGACAGCAGACACAAGAGTTACTCAGTGGAGTTTAGAAAGAGGTACCTCATAGCCAGTGACACATGAATGACCTGAGAGTTACAAGAAGCAGAGATTCAATTCAGAAAACTGGGTCTCCCAGGAGTGTCACTAGAAGCAAATCTGGAGGTCATAGACATAAGAGATGCCATGTGAGCCATATGAAGCAGAGTTGGGGGACAGAGAGTTGAAGGATGACAAGAGAGACTCAGGAATCTATGGTGAGGGTTACAGAAATGGAAGCACCTTTTTCTCAGTCACCACAATATCTGAGGGTCAGAGAAATATACAAAGTAGAATCTGAAGCAGCAGAAATAAGAGGAATTGATTTGAGTTTGCAAAATAACATTCTTGATTTAGTGGGCAAATATTTTTGTATCTTCCTTCCATGTGAATCTAATTCATTTTTCACTGATTCCCTTTCATTGTCACACTAGGTCCCGGTCTCTAAAGTGTCAGACCACTTCTATCTTTTGAGGCCCCTATCATAATACATAATGACTTTCAGGCTAAAAGTTAACAAGTATCATATTGTTTGCCTCTTTTGAGCTTGAATTCCCTGATTTTTACACCTCCAGCTCTCCCCTTGGATCACTGGCGCAATATTGAACACAGCAATTTCGAGATACAGAAATATTGTGACAAAAAAACTCGATTACAAAACTATTGTTTCCCTATGCTTATAACAGTAACTACAAAACTATTGAATACAATAGTGTTTCACACTAGTGGCATAAAAAAAATACAACAATATTGTATATTGTATATTATTTATATATACATATAAAATGGATGTATGACGATACAACACGATCATTTAGATCAAGGTACATTACATTGCTATTTTTACAACACAAGTCTTTACAACGACTTGCGCTGGAGGGCCCTGGATTTAGGAAGAGTATGATTTACTATTCCAACTCCAGCCTACATAACAATTGGGAAGGTGTTGGAATAGTGAATCACACTATTCCTAAGTCTAAAGCGCTATCCAGCGCAAGTAATTGTAAAGACTTGCATTGTAAAAGCAGCGATGTAAATGTGTTGCAGTGTTTTGACCGAGTTGTAAAGGTCGTTTTCCATATAATATTGTTGTATTTTTTTTCATGATATTAAATACATGAAAAACATACAACATTATATATATATATATATATATATATATATATATATATATATAGGAGGAGCTGGAAAAATTTGACAATAAGGAAGATAAAGATAAACTAAGAGGTGAGATGACAATCCGTCTAAAGAAGGAGGAGGAAAAAACTAAAGCCAGAAAGGCGTATAAATTTCAAAGAGACAAATGTGATTATGATTTAGGGCAGATATTCACCTTTGCCAAACGCTACGACACCTTGAGGAAATCGAAGTTTCAGAGCGGGGGGCAATCACACAAATACCCGCAAGACCAGCTATGAATACATCACAATCGGAAATTAGCTCTGGGGACAGTGAGTCAGAATCTGAAATACGCAACGCAACAGGGGCGGGTAAAAAATCAATACCCTCACCAGGTGAAAAACTCAATTTTTTATGCGAAGAGCGACGCACAACATTGAGACCAAGACAGTCCAAAAAAACGGACGCCCAAACTACAAAAGGAGGCAACCGCGTAAGGCAAGCACAAGGAGAACAACCCAGAAAAAGAGGAAGGGGATATTGGAAAGATAGCTGCCAACACTTCCTTGTTTGGAATGTTGTCAGCCAATTAGCATGAAGCTTGTGATCGGGAGGGTGTGTGGATCCTCCATGCCTCTAGATATCGATATATTTACTCAGCAACTACTGAACGGGTTTACACCATTTAACAAAAAGGGCTCATTCTGAAGCATGGGCTACCTTTTTGCTAAATTTGGTGTAATTCCGTTCAGTAGTTTGGGTTGTAGCCGTACCTAAAGTTTTCTATGGAAATTAAGATGGAGGAAACACGTTATGGGACACCCTTTTTCTCAGCCCCCGTTTGCGGAATCACCCTGAAAATTTGAAGATAAGAGCAGACCGGATTGCTCCATGAGTTTTGAAAATTTCACAGAGATTCGTCAATCAGCACCAAAGTTATTCGGAAAAGAATGTTGCAATTTTCCTATGGTAACTAGGTCCTAACTATAATTACCTACTGGCAACCACCAGTAGGTAATAAATAAATAAATCATGTCATGTGATCAAGCCTCCCTGGAGGCGAAACGCGTCATGGCGGCAGCGCTGGCTTCACGGAATTAAATTTGAATTTGCACCAGCATTTCTTTGGGTCGGCTCTTTGTTGTACAGGATTTCTTCGAGCAACAACTTGTGGAATATATATATTTATATATATATTATCTACTGGCGGTCGCCAGTAGATAGTTATAGTTAAAACCTAGTTTCCGTAGGAAATCCGCAACATTCTATTGGGAATAACTTTGGCGCCGGTGTACGAATCTTCTCGAATTTCTCCATGAAAATGTCCTGCTCCGCTTCGCTCCTTCCCTGAAAGTTTGGGGGGGGATTCGTGCAGCGGGGGCCAAGAAAAAAGGGGGCCCCAAAACGTTTTTTACCTATGCAGTTTTTCATAGGACCTTTAGCCGGGGCTACACGGCTGAACGGAATTACACCAAATTTGGCAAAAAGGTAGAGTTCTGTTCGTAGATGGGCCTTTTTGTTGGTGTAAATCCGTTCAGTAGTTCCTGAGAAAATCAAAAGTAAAATCATAACTATATATTGGAGGTGTTACGGTGCGCGCACTGTCTGCGCACCTTCCCGAGCACGAGCTGCATGCTAATTGGATGTCAACTGTCTGTAAACACTCCAAACCAGGAAGAGTTGGCAGCCATCTTGTGCCTCAGTAGTAGCGAGGCAGAAGAAAGCTGAAAACTAATGCGTAAAACACGCAAAGGGGGCAGTGTAGACACACCCTGACCCCCTAGGCATGCTCAGGGGGTTGCACAATTGCGGGGTTCGCGCACGGTGCGAAAAAAAACCAAAAAACCCTGTGTTTTATTTTTTAATATTAGCCCCCGTGGGGACCAAATCCCGGGGGCATATTTTATAAAAAAGTGTGGGGGGGTCCCAATCCCCCCCACACTACCCCAGGGACCGCCACCCCCGGGGCAAAGTTATTATGGTAGCAGGGGGCATAGAGCCCCCCCGCAGCCCCGGGAACCGCCACCCCTGGGGCTTTAATATTTGTGATGGGGGGCCTCTAAGGCCCCCTGAGCCCTGGGGATCACCACCCCCTGGGGCTTTTTTTTAAGTATGCGGGGGGACTCACGCCCCCCCACAGCCCCTGGGACCGCCAGCCCCCGGGGCCTATTTTTAAAAAATAAAACCTGTTTGGGGGGCTTAAGCCCCCCCACACGCCCCGGGGACCGCCACCTCCCCGGGGCACTAATATGCAAATTGGGGGGGTCCATGACGGACCCCCAGCCTCGGGGACCACCACCCCCCCGGGGCTTTCCTATGTTGGGAGGGGGGCCGGCGCCCCCCCTTCTTGAGCCATTGATGGCCCTGGGGACCACCACCTCACCAGGGCCGGCTCCTGCAGTGTCCCGGGGTACCTACCCCCCGGAGACTACTGTTTGCTGTGGTAGGGCAGAGCCTCCCGTCTCTCTCCCTACCACAGCAAACTGTTTTTCGTCAGAGAGAGCAGCATGTTAGCTGCTCTCTGTGATGAAAAACGATGCCGTCTCCCAAAGGACATGGGGAGCCGGCTGGGACCATGGGGGCATTGGGGCTCCACCCACGGTCTCCAATATTTTATTTTACCCCCGGGGATGGGGTCCCCGGGGGTTATAAAACATTTTTTGTAGACGCTATTTTTTTTATGATAGATGCAGCGTACGCGTACTGTTAAAATTACGTAAGTCGTCCCGTAAGCATACGTAAGCAAGAAAAATAGGATTTTTTTTAGATATTTATGAAGTGTATGTATTTATGTGTTGTGTGGCTCTAAAAAGACCCCTTGTGCGTATTGTGAGATGTTAGTACCTACAAGTAAGTACTGATGCAAAGTCTAAAGTTTATGAGGAAGAGTCTGTTTCCCTCATTTGTAAAATGTACACCATCTCTCCTATAGATGTCCTAAATATTGAAGCGTAGATTGTTATTGTAAATAGAACCCATTCTATACTCTCGGAGAAAGGCAGAAACAGTTTTATTCACATGTTTCCTAGCTTTTTCAATCTGTGGACAATATTGGTTGGACCAGTTCCATTTCTGCCTTTGACTTATCTTAGAATAGACAAAGGCAGTTTGGGGGAATAGTGCCATCAGTTGATGAAAGGTGTCCTTCATAAACATTTCCAGATCTACCCCAGTCAAAGTGCCTAGGTCATTGCCACCACAGTGCACAATTATGAGGTCAGGGTGTTGGAGATGCATAAAGGATTTCACCAATGGCATCAATTGGTGCCACTTTAACCCTCTCTGTCCAATCAATTTAATGTCTACATTTGATAAACCTAGGTCTTTGGAGTTCCTTTCTGTTGTGTATACCTTTCACTCCAGAAAATATAGCTGTGTCCCACAATCCACACTGTAAGCATCTTGAAGAGAGGTCTGGATGCACTGAGATGGTGTCTGTAAATGAAAGGGCAGTTTGAAGATATTTTTTTTTCTAAAATGGTGGATAAGTGGAGTTTTGAAAAAAAGCAAAGAAGTTATTGGTTGTTTGGAATGTTACTAGTTACAAACGTAGGTTGCAATTTTCTGTTTTTTAAAAGCCTGCTATTTATTGGTTAAGAAAAAGTTATAGTAAAGAACATTACTTAAGATAAGCTGGTATACTGACAAGTCAAGCACACTTGCTGTTTTGATTTGCCACAATGTATGATGAACTTTTAACCTGTATTGTCAGTTAGGTGTTCCCTGAAGTGTTTCTATGGTAACGGGCAGAATATGGTTGGGGGAAGGGCTTAAAGTTTTGTGAGCTGGAAAGGTTTGGAAAGTTCAAGCATTTTAAAAGTGTGTTTCATTTTTAACGTGTGAATAAATGTGATTTGTTATTTATTTGTAAATGTGTGTGGTTTGAATGTGTAGATTGACAGGAATTGTTTGCTGTTTGCTATAGGATTTTTATAGTGCCTTGGTTTAATTAGGGGGTTTTACAATTAACCAACCAACACATAAACACATAAACTTGAAAGATAGATGTAAAATATATTTTTTTTAATTATTTTTTTCATGCTAGGGTTCGCTTCCGGGACGACTTACGCAATTTGCACGGTACGCGTACGGTGCATCTATCGTTAAAGAAATAGTTTGTATTTTTTATAATCCCCGGGGCTTAAGTTATTTGTTTGTGCGGGGGGCTCTCTGACCCTCTGCAGCCCCGGGATCGCCACCCCCGGGGGTTCATTTAAAAAAGAAAAATATATATATATATATTTTGGGGGGCTCTTTGCCCTCCACTCGCCCCAGGGACCAGCACCTCCCCGGGGCTGTAATATTAAAAATAGGAGGGTCTGTGATGGACCCCTTAGCCCCGGGGACCACCACCTCCCGGGGCTTTTGTATATTGGGAAGGTGGCCGCACGGCCCCCCTCCTGGAGCCATTGATGGCCCTGGGGACCACCATCTCCCCAGGGCCGGCTCCTGCAGTTTCCCGGGTTGCCTACCCCCAGGACACTGCTGTTTGCTGTGGTAGGGCAGAGCCTCGCGACTCCCAACCTACCACAGCATGTTAGCAGCTCCCTCTGACGAAAATCAATGCCGGCTCCCAAAGGACGTGGGGAGCCGGCTGGGACCGTGGGGGCATTGGGGCTCCCCCCACGGTCCCAAACGATATATTGTAGCCCCGGGGGATGGGGTCCCTGGGGATTATAAAAAATTAGTAATAAACTGTATTTTTTTTTTACGATCGATGCTCTGTACGCGTACGGTAAGCGGTGCGTAATTTTTCCGGTAAGTGTTTTCTGTCATGAAAACAATCTTTTTTTAAAATATATTTCAAAGATATGTTTCAAGTTTATGTGTTTTTGTGTCTGTTGGTTCTAATTGGAGGTTTTCTCTTTATTGGTACTTATAAGTAAGTACTTATGTATAGTCTAAACTTCTTGAGGAGCAGTGTTTTATAGAGTGATGAACTTTTGACCTCTGTTGACAGTTGACTTTTGCATGATGTGTTGGGGGTAGGGTGGAAAGTTGTATCAGTTAGAAAGGTTTGACATTTTGAACCAATAGAAATGTGTCTTTGGTTTTATATTATTGTGCGAAGGAATTTGATTTGTTAGTAATGTGTATATGTGTGTAGTTTGAGAGGGAAAATGTGCCATTTTTGGTTCTGCTACAAGCATTGAAGCAGATAATTCTGTATAAGGCTATCCGCTGTGTGAGTGGCATTCCTCTTAATCTACTAATCTGTTTGAGAGGTGAGTTGAAAAGTTGTAAGGGAATGTATATGGTGCATTTTTTTTTTTTAAGTAAAGTGTTTAATCTTAAAAAGTTTGGAGAATCATATTTGTTTGGTTTTGGATAACTTTAATGGTGAAATAATTTGGTAAGTTAATGTATTTAGGTAGTCAGCTTTGTTGAATAAAGTGCAGTACTAAAAAATTTAGAATATGTACAGTCACTTATACAATGCTGAAGTTATTATAGATAGAGTGCTGCTTACACTCTTGGACAGATTTAGAAGCTTTTTGGGTCTCTTTCTTCTTGTATTGTGTCTCCTGTTTGGATGTAATGCTGGCAAAAAAAGTAACGATTCAAATTGGAAATGTATTTTGAAAATGAGTCAGGTTTCTGCACTGTAATGTAGTGCTCATATACATGGGCTGTGTTCTGTCACTTAAACCTTTTACTGAGGTAAATGTGTTTTGGTAAAATGTATAGTGTTGACATTTCTGTCCAGAATCACACTGAGTGTCTGTGTAAATTAAAGAATTATATTTGCACCTTTTTCTATAATCTCACCTGTCTCTCCTCACTGTCTACCTCTCTGCTTATACTGTCCTCTCTCTTCTGATATTTCAGTTTTTCCTTATTTGCACTTGCTTTTCTTGATAGTGCTGCTTCTTTTGAAACTGCCTACCGTTTTTTTTGTCTCCCTCTATTGTCATTTTCTTTCCTTTCCCCTAATGTTCCCCCTTCTTTTTATACTCCCTCTTCTACCCTGTTAATCCTCTGTTTTATCATACCTTCTCTTAACAATGCCCCAGTCAATATAGATAGAGTGCGGCATACATTCTTGGGCAGATTTACAAGCACATTGGGTCTCTTTCTTGTTGTATTCTGTCTCATGTTTGGATGTAATGCTAGCACAAAAGTAATGCTGCAAATTGGAAATGTATTTTGAAAATGAGTCAGGTTTCTGCACTGTAATGCAGTGCTCATATACATGGGCTGTGTTCTGTCACTTAAACATTTTACTGTGGTAAATGTGTTTTGGTAAATTGTATGGTTTTGAAAACTCTGTCTAGAATCACACTGAGTGTCTGTGTAAATCAAATAATTAAATGTGTACCTTTTTCTATATTCTCACCTGTCTCTCCTCACTGTCTACCTCTCTCTGTTTATACTGTCCTCTCTCTTCTGATATTTCCAGTCTTTCCATATTTTCATTTGTCTTTCTTGATAGTGCTGCTTCTTTTCAAACTGCCTTCTGTTTTTTTAGTCAACGTCTATCATCATTGTCTTTTCTGTCCCCTAATGTTCCACCTTCTTTGTATACTCCCTCTTCTGCCATCTTAATCCTCTCTGTTTTATCATATCTCCTCTTAACAATGCCCCAGTCAATATAGATAGAGTGCTGCATACACTCTTGGGCAGATTTACAAGCACCTTGGGCCTCTTTCTTGTATTCTGTCTCATGTTTGAATGTAATGCTGGCAAAAAAGTAATGCTGCAAATTGGAAATGTATTTTGAAAATGAGTCAGGTTTCTGCACTGTAATGTAGTGCTCATATACATGGGCTGTGTTCTGTTACTTAAACCTTTTACTGAGGTAAATGTGTTTTGGTAAAATGTATGCTTTTAACATTTCTGTCCAGAATCACACTGAGTGTCTGTGTAAATTAAAAAATTATATTTGTACCTTTTTCTATAATCTCACCTAGCTCTCCTCACTGTCTACCTCTCTCTGTTTATACTGTCCTCTCTCTTCTGATATTTCTACTCTTTTCTTATTTGCACTTGCCTTTCTTGATAGTGCTGCTTCTTTTAAAACTGCCTTATGTTTTTTTAGTCTCCCTCTATTATCATTTTCTTTCCTGTCCCCTAATGTTCCCCCTTCTTTTTATACTCCCTCTTCTACCCTGTTAATCCTCTCTGTTTTATCATACCCCCTCTTAGCAATGCCCCAGTCAATATAGATAGAGTGCTGCATACACTCTTGGGCAGATTTACAAGCAACTTGGTCCTCTTTCTTTTTGTATTCTGTCTCATGTTTGGATGTAATGCTGGCAAAAAAGTAATGCTGCAAATTGGAAATGTATTTTGAAAATAAGTTAGGTTTCTGCACTGTAATGTAGTGGTCATATACATGGGCTGTGTTCTGTCACTTAAATATTTTACTGAGGTAAATGTGTTTTGGTAAAATGTATAGTTTTTACATTTCTGTCCAGAATCACACTGAGTGTCTGTGTAAACTAAAGAATTATATTTGCACATTTTCTATAATCTCACCTGTCTCTCCTCACTGTCTACCTCTCTCTGCTTATATTGTCCTCTCTCTTCTGATATTTCCACGTTTTCCATATTTTCACTTGTCTTTCTTGATAGTGCGGCTTCTTTTCAAACTGCCTTCTGTTTTTTTAGTCTCCCTCTATCGTCATTGTCTTTCCTGTCCCTTAATGTTCCCCGTGCTTTTTATACTCTGTCTTCTTCCCTCTTAATCCTCTCTGTTTTTATCATACCTCTTCTTAATAATGCCCCAGTTAATATAGATAGAATGCTGCATACACTCTTGGGCAGATTTACAAGCACCTTGGGCCTCTTTCTTGTTGTATTCTGTCTCATGTTTAGATGTAATGCTGGCAAAAAAGTAATGCTGCAAATTGGAAATGTATTTTGAAAATGAGTCAAGTTTCTGCACTGTAATGTAGTGCTCATATATATGGGCTGTGTTCTGTCACTTAAAAGTTTTACTGAGGTAAATGTGTTTTGGTAAAATGTATGGTTTTAAAGTTTCTGTACAGAATCACACTGAGTGTCTGTGTAAATTAAAGAATAATATTTGCACCTTTTTCTATAATCTCACCCGTGTCGCCTCACAGTCTACCTCTCTATGCTTATACTGTCCTCTCTTTTCTGATATTTCCACTCTTTCCTTATTTTCACTTCTCTTCCTTGATAGCGCTGCTTCTTTTCAAACTGCCTCCTGTCTTCTTAGTGTTATGCTGTGTTCTTTTTTTACGAGTAATATAATAGTGTGTATTATACATTTATTTTTCAAAAGTGATATATTTTTTTTAATAGATTGTTTTGATCAATACTGAAAAAAGTCATCATGCCCAGTAAGGCTAAGAAAATGAAACAACGAAAGAAAGCAGGTTGTTTAAAGAGAATCATCAACAAGATTTACCCAAGAAAAATGTGTTAAGAAGATGCAAAAATGTCCTGGTAAGAAAACTAAAAGTTTTCTACGAAGATTGGTAAACAGTAAGAGTAGTGTGCAGAAAGAAAAAAAAAATCTGTGTTTCTGCAAGCAAGAGAAAACAGAAGAAACGTGTAGTATTATGTTCTGAAAAAAATTAGTATAGTAATAGGAGGTATGGAAGAAGATGTACTATAATCGAGTTGTTTTAAATTCGACTAAAATTGTAAAGAATTGTAAAAGAAAAAGAGCATTTTACAAAAAGAAGAAATATATTGAAAATGTAGTTGAGAAAAGTTTTGAATTGAAAAAAAACTTTTTGTTTTAGTAATCAATAGAATTTGATCATTAGATAAGACAATCCATTTAATGAAGACCAAAAGTAAGTGGAAAAGAGTAATTCATAAAAGTAATTTTTCAGAGGTTTTTTTGGGTGAATGGAAACATAGTTCAAGTTCTGAGCCTTTTTGTAATGAGGAGAGTTATTTTCAGAGTAAAAAGTTGTTGCATGCAGTTGACACAACAGGTCATGCTTATGAGGTTAAACATGGTTGTCCTATTGAGAAGGAGAAAATTGTTCCTAGAAATGAGGAACAGTTGTTAGCTGATGAAGTTTTAGGGAGACGTCCTAAAGCTCCAGTGTACACTTAGAATTGCGTAGTATTTGTAGTGTATGTCAGGAATCTATTGATTTTGTACGCAATTTCTTACCTAACTATACTAAGAAAAGTGTTAAACAAAAAATTAAGATGTTGCAAGGATTAGATCCTTGTAGAGTTAGGGAAAATACTGGTTTGCAGGGACATTCTTTGGCTTGTCTTACTAAAAAAGTATGTAGAAGTATTTTTCACCATTTCAGGATGTTAGCAGTTCATCATACTCACATGAGGAAATTAGTGAGAAGGTTGTATTATGCAAAAAGTCCAGCACTAATGTTAAAAAAGTTGAACAGAGCTCTTTTGCATGGATCTGTATCAGATGTAATAAAGGTTTGTGATGAATTTCAGGTTAGTTACTTTGGTCCTGAAGAAGACAGTGTACAAATTGATACATTAATAGAAGGAAATGTAGAAGAGAATGTACAAGATTGTAGTACAGAAAATTTTGAGCAAGAAACTATAAAAGTTTGAGGTGATTTCTGGTGAAAGGCCAAATTATTCTTGTATTTGTTGACAACGTACTCATTATAAAAATCAGACCAGGACTGTTGATCTGTTTTTAAAAAGTGAAAAGGAAAATAATAATGAGTGGAAGGATTTTGCAACTTATTTGTTGGTAGAGAATTCTTTTGATTTGGGTTCTTATCAGCGTATTTGTAAATATTGTTATAATAAATTAGATGAGAATAAAATGCCCGCTAGAGCTGTGCATAATAATCTTGAGTTGGTAAATATTCCTTCTGAATTGATGGATTTAAATACCTATAAGTCTATTCTTGTTCAATGTGTTCATCCATTTCAAGCTATTGTTCGTATGGAGCCTAAGACGGGGACATTGCCTCCTTCAGATTTACAGAGAGGGTTAAAGGGAAGAGTTGTATATTTGCCTCTAGATTTAAAGAAACATATTGAAACAATTGGTGTAGAAAATGTAGAAGATGAACCTTTAGTTATTCTTGTTAATGGTGTTCCTACTAGAGTACGAAAATTTGGCAGGAATTAGTGGATGTTTGGAAAGTTAAAAAGGCAACGTTGTATCTGGTAAAAAATAATCAATATTATGAAAATGTGTTTCTGAGAGTAGAAGAAATAACTGTAGAAGAAGACAGTGACTTGCCATCTGGACAAATTGAAAAAGTGGATGTGTCCAGAACAGAAGGAATCTACAAACATTATAGTGTTCATCCACTTCATTCTAAAGAAGTGATGGGAGATACTATTGAATTCTTCCAAATGAAAGAAGCAAAGGGAAGTCCCATTAGTGTATGGGAAAAAAGCTTGGAAGCTCGCTGATTTCCTCAGTTGTTTCCCACAGGAAAAGGTGGACGATATGATGACCGACCTGTGCAGATTCCTGCATCTGAATACCGGACATCAAGATTGTATGCTGAAGATCCAAGATTTCGACAATGTATTCCATATTTGTTTCACCTGTTGTTTGAGAGTGATTTGTCTGGACTTTCTTATGCAGTAAATCATATATTGAAAACAGGTGTACATCTGCAAAATGTTTCAGCAAAGGAATTTATTGATAAAGTACACTTGAAAGATAATGTTTTGGAATCTCATCTGATTAATCTCATGGCATGTCAGCGTGGTACTAATGAGTACTGGTACCATCGTCATGGAGACCGTAAATATATGCTAAGGAACTTAGGAACTGCTACATAGTTTCTTACTCTAAGCTGTGCTGAATATGCTTGGGATGATTTACTTCAATTTCTTCGAGAGGCAAATGCAAATATAGAAAATGTTGAATACAAGACACCTGGAGAATTGTGTTCTTTGGATCCAGTTAATGTATGCAGGTATTCCAATCATAGATTTGAAGCTAGGATGTCTTTTATCACAAATAAAAAAATCCACCTCTTGGAGAGGTTTTGGATTTCTTTTGGAGAAACAAGTATCAAGCAAGAGGTGCTCCTCACATACATATGTTAATATGGATTAAAGGTGCTCACAAATTTGGAACAGACTCAGATGACACTGTATTGTCTTTCATAGAAGAATATGCAACATGTGATATACCAAAAAGTACAAAAGATAAGGATTTAAGAGAAAAAGTCTTACGATTTCAAAGCCATCATTGCGGCAAATACTGTCGACGAAAGTACAAATCAAAGGATAAATTCTATACCAAATGTCGTTTTGGATTCCCACGTCCTGTAATATCGAAAGGAAGAGTAAACTATTTTATGTCATCTCTACGACATAGAATACATAGAAGAAAGTCTCCAAAAAATACCTACAACTTAAGAAGAAATGAAGAGTCAAAATATATAAATGATTACAACCCAGTAATTTTGTCCATGGGGAATGCTAACATGGATATTCAATATTTTACGGACAATTCCATAGCTGTTGCTCAATATGTAACATCTTACATAACCAAATCAGAAAAGACAGAATTGAAGGAAATGTGGGAAGAGATTTCTCACGAGAAGAGTCTAAGTAAGAAATTATATACTTACAGTTTGAAGATGTTATCTCATCGAGAAAGTGGAGCGTATATGATTGCTCGGATCGCTTATCATTTGCAAGTCTTTACTCCAAATCTAGAAGAATCATTTGGGTGAGTCTAGGTCTTGCTGCAACACGAAACAGAGTACTTAAATCTGTACAAGAAATTGAATATTTAGCTGAAAAGGACCCAGAAAGTACAGATATTGTCAAAACAAATATGTTGGATACATATTATCCAAATAGAAGTCATCATCTTGAGAACATTTTTATGTATGAAGTGCTGCAAAACTATATTTGTAAACGGAATATTACAGAAAACGTCAATAATGGTATATATGCTGTGATTGGTTCTGAAGGATGTCTGGTGAAACAAAGTAAAGGACATTTGAATAATCACCATAAACTGAGTTGTGAAACAGCTAACAAAAGGGAATTTTACTATTTAGCTCTTAGCAACTTTTCAAGCCATGGCGTTCAGAATTAGAATTACTTGGAGGTTTCAAGAGCTATGAAGATTCTTTCAATGCTACTAAAGACACTATAGAATATCCTGTTTTTGTTAATTATGTGAAGATGTTGAATGATGAAATTGAGCAAGAAGCTGCAATTGCAGCTGAGATTGCTAGAGACAGTCCTCAGGATAGTCAAACTTCTGCTTCATTAAGTCAGGATCCATTAGGAGAACCAATTTTTCAAAATGAAGCAGCAACTGCGATGGAAGAGGTGGAAACAGCAATGTATCAAGCTCTAGAAGATGTAAGACACTTAGGAAACTTGGAAGAACAACTAAATGTTGAGCAGAAAGAAATATATGAGCAACTGAGAGAGCAGATTAACCATGGTTTACTTCATGAGAAGAAACAGTGCTGTTGCTCATCATTTGAACCTATCCGATTGTACGTGAGTGGAGAAGCTGGAACAGGAAAAAGTTTTCTAATAAAATTATCTTCAACTTATCTACACAAAAGAACTGAGTCGCATTTGTCTTGTGTTGTCACTGCTCCACCTGGGTTGGCGGCCCACAATATTAAAGGAATTACTTTACATCGTTTATTAATGCTACCAGTAGAGCTTGAAAACAAATTGGAATACCACAAGCTATCTGGAGAAGCTTGTTTTGAAGTTTCAAGAGTCTTGAAGAAAATGAAACTTCTCATTATTGATGAGGTAAGCATGGTATCAAACTTAATGCTTGCCTTTGTGCATTTAAGAATGCAGCAAGTTCTTAAAACAGAGTATGACGTGTTATTTGGACGAAAACATGTCATAGTTTTTGGAGATCTACTACAACTTACTCCAGTAAAAGGACAACCAGTGTTTAAAACACTGACACATGAAGATACCAAAAAGTCTTTGGGGAGTATTGGAAATGTTAACATTTGGTCATATTTTCAATATAAGGAACTTATTACAAATATGCGTCAGGCAAATTATGCAGATTCTGGAAAAATTCTTCAAGATATGAGGATTGGAAAACTGAGAGAACATGGCAAACAAGCATTACAAAAACAATTACTTCCCAATTTTTTTCCAAATGAAAATATTGTTCCTGAGAAAATATATATGAAAATTGCAGAAAACAAGTCTGTAATTTGCTTAATGCCAACATTGCGTGAATGTTCTGTATTCAATGAAGACATGTTAAAGTTGGAAAATGAAGAAATTATAAACTTGGAAGCTATTGACAAAATAGAACATGAAGGAATCACTATTATTTTAACTGAAAAGTTGAAGAGGAAATTGAATAGTTTAGAGAAATCGATAAGTAAAACTGCTGGTTTAGAAAATAATTTATATGCATGTATAAATTGTAGGGAAATTTTGCGATGTAATTTAAATGTGGAAAAAGGTTTAGTAAATGGAGCAATGGGTAAAATTGATGATTTTGTTAATTATGTAAATAGAAATGGAATTGAATTTTTGAAAATCAAATTTGATGAAATTGCAGAAGTACAACAACTTAGTTGTTGTCCAGCCCGGCTTTTGCTTGTAAAAGACTTGTATGTACGCAGAAAACAGTTTCCAATTTGTTTGGCATATGCGGTGACCATTCATAAATCTCAAGGTTTGAGTGTAGATATTGCTTTAGTTAATATTGGAAGTACCATGTTTAAAGAGGGTATGGCATATGTTGCTTTGTCCTGAGTGAGGACTTTATCTGGATTGTATTTGATTGATTTTGATGAGACAAAGGTTAGTGCAGATGTAAATTGTGTGAAAAAGTATAATAGATTAAGAAAAGAATATACACCCAATTTAGATCAATATCCAGTGTTTGAAAAGCGTGTAGTAGGTAGAAAAAGAAGATTTGCGAATATCTGTAATGAAACTGTAGAGAAAGGAAATAAAACAGATGAAGTTGCACCTGCAAACAAAAAGAAAAAGGATAGTGTTGAAGAACATTTTGGATATCGGTTTGAAAATAGTTGTGGTGTGAACTGCTATGCTAATGTAGTTGTTAATGTTGTTTTTCTTCAAAGTTTGCAACAGCAAAGTGCTGAAAATCGGGAGAAAAGATTTTCTTTATTATTGTATTTTGTTTATGAGAAATGTAGTAGTGATAGAACTAAAATACAAAGTGTTTTTGATATTCGAAATGTTTTGGACATATGTTCTGGTTCTACTCAATTTACACAAAATATACAGCAAGATTGTCAGGGATTTTTAATGTTTATGCTTGGTGTATTGGAAGATGAAGGTATAGATATTGAAAGTCTTTTTGGCCTTTCTTATAAATGGGAACATGAGTGTCAAAATTGTTTGTTTGCATGTACCACTAACATAGACACTGAAAGATGTATATATTTGACTTTACCAGACTGTGAATCAATGTCCTTTAATAATTTAGTTAGAGGAGCTATTCAAAACATGGAGTATAGGCAATGTAAGTCAGAAATGTTATCTTCATTATTTATACAAAGCTATGGACAGTATGTAATTTTAATGCTGCAACGTTGTAGAGCTGATGGAAGAAAATTGATAACTTTAATTAAAAATGTTGTGCTACTCAAGTATCAATATCAGGAAGAACTTTTGTAGCTGTTGCAATTATTTTTCATGATGGACCTTCTACAACATCTGGACACTACACTGTTTATTTATGATGTCTGAAAGGTTGGACACATTGTAATGATACTCAATTAGTTTTCAAGCAACGTTTGCCTAAAGAGTTACCAAATTCTTACCTAATATTTTTAAAGCTTAAATTTTAAGAGCTAAATTTTCGCCTTTCATGATTACTGCTGTTAAGGTAGATTAATTTGGTGTTGTAGAGTATTTTCTAAGGGAGGGTGAGGAATGTGAAGGATATTCCTCATGTTGATGTTGAAGCAGTGTAGGTGTATGAGGTCGTGTGTGATGTGGCTGTAGCAGGGGATATTGAAGTTCAGTAAGATGGAGGTGTTTTGGATTTGTAGTAGTCATTGTAGGTGTTCGCTTGAAATTCATGTGTAGAGTGTTTTAAGTGTGTAGTCTGTTGGTAATGAGGGCGTGTGTCACTGGTCTTCTTCTCTTGGTTAGACTCCCTTTGTAAATGTTGCAGAGCATGTCTAGGGTGTTATAGCAATATGAGGAGATGCTGTAGACTTGCTTTCACATGCAGAGCGAGGAGTTAAGGATGAATCATAAGTTGTGTACATGGTTAGTAGGTGTTGTTACTGTTTACATTGTAGTTGGCCAGCAGAAATCATCTGAAGGTGAATAGGTGGTTTTGAGGATGAGTATCTTCATGTTGTGCAAGTTCAGATTTAGAGAGCTGCTCCTTATCCACTTGGTGACAACTTTAATTATGTTGTGGAGGTTATTTGTTATGGTATGTAGTTCCTTGGTGAGGAACAGGATGAGCTGGGTATAGTTGACGTAAGAGATGATGTTGTGGTGGAGATGGTGAGCCACTGGTGTAAGGGTGGCTATGAAGATGTTGAATAGCGTTGGATTGACGGATTAGCACTGGTGGACGGTGTTAATGATATGAATGGTTTTGGATCAGAATACTGGAAGGCAAATGTTCAGAGTTATTTTTGATCATATTTCAAAGTAAGAATTACAGACTTTCTATTTGGCCATGAGGAAAAGTTTGTGAAATCTTTAACAACTTTTTTTCATATTTTATCATGGAATAAAATTAATGATGGTGTTTCGTTATTTCTAGATTGTTTGACATACCTCATAGATACGTAAGAATTTGGTGTTAGAAAAAAACATTTAAGATATATTTTATTTCTATTTTTGAAATATTTATTGAGATTGTTTTTTTTTTAAGATAATCTGTTTTTTGCCCGCTGTTATGTGATGAGTACTATTGAACTCACTGTTTGTAGTGAAATTCAATATATTCTAAGAACAGCAAAAAAGGCTAATTAAGTGCTTTAGAAATGATTTTGTTTTGTATCAGATAAATTGTAACTGTATTTTTTTTGTCTTCTACAGATGGTAAATTTGCATTACATTTTTTTTTAATGTATTTTTTTGAAGATAAGTATAACTAACTATCAAAAATGATCGATGGGATGTACTTCTACAAAAGTGAAGTAACACGACGTCTATGGTGTGCAAACATTTGTAAAGATGGTTTGTATCTTTGAAACACATTTGAAGAAATTTAAAAAACATATATAGTGAGTGTACTTGTCTTCTTTGTATTTAACTACAGCACATCAACTGCTTTGGAATTGGTAAGCTGAATAGATATTTTTTACTTCTTTTAGTACTGCATTTTATTATAATAGCCTTAGTTTATTTCTAAAAAGATAAACAATGATTGGTTTAAAAATGTAAGGAAATTTTATAAGTACAAATTCTTATAAACAAATTTAATTGATATATTCATATAAAATACTTGAGAAAGGTTTCCGCATAATAGTTTTTAAAGGGCAAAATAGTTGATAAAGCTAGTTTTGTATTATCTATTAGGGAAAATGATAAAATGAAGTGTTTATATTTTCCTGCAAGGTACAGCAACATAATAACAATTATTATGGATCAACTTCAGACGAACATCGAAGACACCTTTGAAATTTCTAACAGGCTGACAGAGGACTTAAATGTACCTTTTGTGGACAGTAGCAATGAAGATCAACCTATTGGTGCACAAGATATAACCTGCGATTTTTTGGATTGAATGAAGCATTAGATGACATTGACTTTAATGTCACAAGTTTTGAAATTGACGAAGAAGCAAAAGAAATTCCTGATGAAATCATGCTAGATGTTCTATTACATTATGAAATGTTACAAGAATAAATTTATAATTAAAAATGGTTTGAGAGAGTCTTCTTGTACAATTGTAATCTCTGAGCTAGTAGCGAAGTTATTATGGTGTAAACTGAGTCTTACAGCATGGGGTGCTTCAAACTTGTGTTTTATAGTTTTTATTTCCAGGTGTCTATCTTTTGAGTTCTGACAAAGTCTCAGTGATTGCTGATGTTGTATTGTACAGAGCTATTCAACAGAATGTCTTTTTGTATGCACTGTGGTAAAAATGAAGGTATTTAAAATTCAATAGGCACTCTCCTTGCAGTACTCTAATCATTCAGTCACTACCCAAGTACTCATGCAGTGACCCAGGCCTTAACATATAGACTGCTACAAACCCATGTCCAATACGCATGCTGTCCTCTAAGAACCTACACACTTGTCTTTCACACTTTCAATTCCCCAGTCAGTATCCAAACACTCCAGCAAACAACCTGTCACTCCTCTTGCACTCCTCTAGTGACCCATTCAGCACCATGTACTAATCCATTCACTGCGCCAAAACCCAACCACTTATAAATTCAGCCAGGTACTCTCCTTGCAGTACTCTAATCAATCAGTCAGGACCCAAGTACTCATGCAACGACCCAGGCCTTTGCACATGGACTGCTTCAAATCCCTATCCACTGCACATGCAGTCCTCTAACCACCTACACAGTTGTCTTTCACACCTTCAACTCCCCAGTCAGTAGTCATACACTCCAGCAAATACCATGTACTCTACTAATCCATTCACTGTTCCACAACCTAAACACTTTTAAATTAACCCAGGCATTATCCGTGCAGTACTCTAATCATTCAGTCAGTACCCAAGTACTCATGCAGTGACCCAGGTCTTAGCACATAGACTGCTTCAAACCTCTATACACTATGCATGCAGTCCTCTAACCACCTACACACTTGTAGTTCACACCTCAATCCCCCAGGTAATATCCATACGCTCCAGCAAACACCCTGTCACTCCCTTTGCAATCCTTAAGTGACCCATTCAGCACCATGTACTATTCCATTCACTGTGCCAAAACCCATCCACTTATAAATCAACCAGGCACTCTCCTTGTAGTACTCCTCTAGTGACAGAATGTTATAATAGCCGTATAGCCCTTCGTAGATGGGTATACCACAAAAATGGTCAGTAATTTGACAACTGGCACTTCTGTTTTCAAGAAGGCTTGCACCACGATGTTAATACTGTGCGCCAAACACGGCACTCTGAAATAGCCACCGTTCTCCATGGCCTTAACTATATTACTGCCATTATCCGTGGAAACATAACCAACTGTGTGATTTCTTGGATGCAGCCATTCATTGACCTTCCTGTTAAACTCCTCCAAAAGGTTAGGTGCAGTGTGAATATTTCTCCATGGCAAACATGCCTACTGTTGCATGTTTGCGAGTAGCTTGAAAAACTTCCTCCTTGTCAACATCTTTGTGTTTTAACTGTTTTTCGACCCCCGCAAAAGAGACCCAGTGTGCAGTGATGCACATGTAATCAGGGGCTTGGCAACTGGTCCACCTGTCTGTTGTCATGTGGATAGTGTGAACAGCACTCTTCAGAATAGCTGAGCCAATCACCTCCAGCACATCTTGATGTAGTGCTGGAACAGCAACCCTTGCAAAATAGGACCGGCTAGGAACCTTCCATTTAGGGCAGACTGTTGCCACCAATTAACAAAAACCCACCCCTTCCACGAAAGAGAAAGGGAGAAGGTCCAGCGCTAGCCTTTTAGCCAGCTTTGCGTTATACAGATGCACCGTTGGGTAGTTGCGTTCAAATGGCGCATCCGACCAAAACATGCTGCTAATGGTGGGCTGGACCGTTTTACGTGATGATGATGATGATGATGCAGACTTCAAACCAGTTAGGCTCATTGATTTAGTTTTTTGCATTGGTGCCTGTCCCAGACTCTTAGTGTGCCTCATACATGTTGCAGGGGTAGAGGGTGTGGGTGCTACCACTGCAGTGCTGCTGCCAGGGGTACTGGGTGTACCAGAACAAATGTGTGTCGCTTCTTCATTTCCCCCCTGCACGATCAGCCTCTCATCAGATGCAATATCAAGGGATACATTTCGATTTGTTTTTGTTTTGGCTTCCTCAATGTCACTTAGGTACTTATACCACTGGATAGGGTGGTGTTGTTTGAGATGACCTCTCTGGCCTCCGGTACCATAGTTGGTACCAAGCTTACCCCGACTAACTGATACTTTACAAATCGAACAAACGACCATGTTTTCCGCCTTTTTGCTAACAGTAAAGAAGTCCCAAACTGGGGACTGGAGATGTCTGCTGGTGGTGGAGGTGCTACTTAGACTTTCAATGCCAGATGAAGTGGAGGATGGGTGTGGCTGAATTTGTTTCTGTTGTTCACTTACAGCACCACTACTTGAGGTAATGGAGGTCGAGCTGGATGGAGGTCCCTGCTGGCCCTTCTGTCGAGAAAATATGGAAGCTGTAGGTCGTGTTGGTGTTGTAGTTAACTGCGTTGGTGGTGGTACCAGTGCCACGCCGCCCACATCCCAATCAGCAGCCATTCGGGCTAGGGTTAAAATGTTTGTCTGCTGCATGCCCGCTGTGGCTGGAGTGACGCCTGTGATTACTGGGTCATCGTCAGACTGTTCATCAGCAGCAGAAGGCACCACTTCTTGTTCATCGTCATCAAACATAAGTCAAAGCCTTGCTGGAACCTTCCTTTTAGGCTTAGCTACCTTTGTCGGCTCATGGCGTGCCTCACTGTCAGACTGCATTGGTGGGTTCCAATCACGATCAAGGTCATCATGGGCATAATGGATGAAAGCTAGGCAAAATGGGTGCAGGCCTGAGCACACTGCCTGCCTTCCAAATGGCCCCTTGACCCCCAGCACATGGCCAGGCCCTGCCTGTACCAGCCCTCAAAATGGCCCCCACCCACATGGCCAGTCCCCAACAACACCCCAAAAAATCGAAAAACACATACAAATCACCACAATCCCATGCCATCCATGCCCTCAATGATGTTTAAATTCAAGATACCCCACAGAAAGACTAGGCCCATGCACCACTGAGTACCCCTGGGCATAATGGTTGAAAGCAAGGCAAACTGGGTGCATGCCTGAGCACACTGCCTGCCTTCAAAATGGCCCCTTGACCCCCAGCACATGGCCAGGCCCTGCCTGTACCAGCCCTCAAAATTGCCCCCACCCACATGGCCAGTCCCCAACAACACCCCAAAAAATCGAAAAACATAAAAATCACCACAATCCCTTGCCATCCATGCCCTCAATGATGTTTAAATTCAAGACACCCCACAGAAAGACTTGGTCCATGCACCACTCACTACCCCTGGGCCTACTGGCTAGTGAGGCTTTACAGGCACCCCAAAATAAAAAAAAATAAAAACATATAACAGTGAGCTAAAATTCCATGACATAAATGAGAATTAAGTAAAAAAAAAATCAAAGAAACAGTTGTATCATGCGCCCATGACTAATCCTGGGCCTACTGGATACTGTGACTAGCTACCCACCACAATATATATTTTGTTAAAGTTGTGAAAAAAGTTTTAGAACTGGAGTTGCCTCAACTGCAATGCCCCAAACAAACAACACCAACTTACTTGTAAAAGCTCAAGACCAAAAGTGATCCAAACTCCAAAGTCCAAAAAGTCCTCAAATACAAAAATCCACCAGCAGCAAGAAAAAGTAATCCTTCCAGCTCCACAGCCAAATGAAAAGTGACCAGTACATGGACAAAGCACTGGGAGGAGCCTGCTGGACAGGAACAGGAAGTTGGAGACTCTGGGGCACTTCCTTCCTCCCACCCCACCCCAGAAAATGGACTCCTGCACCAAAAAGTGCAGCCAAATGTCAATCTGAGGAGTTATTCTGATCAAAATCATCATTTTCACAAGGTTTATGCTTCCTGCGGTGGATTTCTTGTGCAGAATTGCAATTTTGCAATTTCTGGAACGCGAGCTGTTCAAACCTCCCGCCGTCGCGGGCATTTATGACGTACTCGCGTTGTCAAACTCTCGCTGTGCAAGATGGCAAGCCGCGATGACGTAATTGCGATTGAAAAACTCTCGCACGATCACGCAGCAAGATCGAAAATGGCGCAGCACACGCAAAACCGGGAGAAAAACAACTCGGCAGGCTCAGAGTCAACGCCGCGCGCGCGAGATTGTATTTTTCAAGCGCGACCAAGCAAAATAATTCGTAGCTTGCGAATTTGCAAATTATTGGGTAAATTCGCTCGATTCGCGGATCGCGAAATCGTCAAGAATTCGCAAATTCGCACGCAAAACAGATTTTACGCCCAAGCTTAGTCTGTGCTGGTTAGTAGGTATAGTCAGTTCAAGGACAACCGGGTTGTGGTCAGATAAAGTCCTCTGGAGCGTGTGGACCTCAACTACCCTCCCATTTACCTCCTCATTAAGCAAACAGCAGTCCAGTCAAGACCCACTATTAAATACTGGTGTTATGTGTGTACCTTCTATGACCCCCTCATTTCGCAGGTGCCAGGCATCCACCAGACCCATCACCAGCATGCCATCCCTTATGCACTGTGCAACTTTAATCGTCAGTGCACCAGCTGGTTTGGATTTATCCACTTGTGGATTGAGGTGTGTGTTGAGAATGAGATCTCCCCCCACATGAGTGCAGCTTCCGGCCAAGTGTGTAAGACATTAAACATTTGCAAAAAAGGCGTTGTGTCATCCACCACAGGACCATTCATATATATAATTGTCACCAGCACCTTCCCCAGTTTGCCCAGCACCATAGCCCAGAGGCCCTCCGTGTCTACGCTGATCTGTATAGTCGTAAACGGCACTCCCCTTTTGAAGAGTGTTGGACTTGGCCCTTCTGGCAGGTTCACCCCTGAACTTTTTGCTTTTTAATGGTGACCTGGTGATAGTGATTTTTGGCTTCTGCGCACTTTACCACTGTGTCCCAGGGTAAAGTGGGTGCGTGTGGTGAGGTTGGCCTGGCCTCCCATAGGAATGCATGGGTAGTTCCTGATGCATGGGGTGTGCGAACTCGTGAGATTGAATGCTGCGCTGCGATGCTGCCCTTTTATCCGAGGGATTCCCCGGCGTGGGGATCCCCCCCCCCTTGGCCCATTTTTGGCGCGAGTGCCCACCTCGCTTATTTGCCATTATTTTGGCCCCTGGCAGGTGCCCACCCCGCCAGGGACCTTGCCGCTATTTCCTTTTTTTGCCTAACGGTGGCACATACCCCGCTGTAAGGGTTAATTTCAGGGAGCCTACCCCTCGTTGTAACACCGAGTTCACCGCCGCTGGCCCGGGACCCCTCGTGACGTCCTCCCCGGGCCGCCCTGGGATTGGCTGCCGGCCCGTGGAGTTCCGGAAGTCCCGCCCCCGCCGCGAAGCGAGAAGAAGCAGGAAGCGGCGGGAGCCTACTCCGCTCTCCTGCATTGCCCAAGTAAAGCCGCTGTCAAACCCCCCCAGGGCTTCCTAGAGTGAGGGAGAGCCCCGGAGAGCGAAAGGAGGCCGCGACACCATAGAGTCCCGAGGAGCGGGAGCTCTCCAGACAGCCGCCGCGAGACCCGGTGAGTGCTTTGCGGGAGAGGGGGGGTGTCGGGGCACATTGCCGTGCTGGCCCCCCGCCAGCGCGAGGTCCGTAGTGTTGAGAGGCCCGTGGGGCCTCACTTGAGTTCGAGTCCCCCAGGGAGGGACTCCAACGACAGGCCGTATTGTTAAAGAGCCCAGCGAGGCTCCAGGGGCATTTGGATATTTGGAGCCTGCAAGGCTCGGGGGCATTTTGTTATTTAGAGCCCACGGGAGGCTCTTAGCTCATTTTGTTTATGTCGAGTCCACGAGGGACTCCAACGAAGGCCACATTTGTTTAACGAGCCCTGAGAGGCTCCTGAGTGCATCATTGTTTGAGCCCGAGAGGCTCTTGGGGGACACGAGTGCTTTGGCCAGAGCCTGCGAGGCTCCAGTGTTGGCCACATCATCTCCACAGCTGCCCAGCACTTAGTGGGCAGCTGCTCCGTTTAGGCCCCTGACATTTGGGACAGCCACAGGTTGTGGCTTACGTAATTTCTTCGAATTTTCCTTCCCTGCACCTCTGAATGTGTTTTGATGCGTCATGTGCCTTGTTCTTACACCGCTGAATGTATGTTTATGCATCATGTGTTTTCCTTCCCTACATCTCTGAATGTTGTGAAGCATCATGTGTAATATGTTCATGCTTATACCCCTAAATGTATTGTGATACTTAGGTGGTTGTTCCTCCTAGTACAGGTGTTGCTAGGGAGGTCCTGGTTTCCTGCGTAATATTCTCCTAAGGTGGTTAGGGTTGCGTAGGTGGTACTTACCTGTTACCAGTAGTTACTGGTTGTGTGCCCTGTTTGTTTTTTCCTACAGTGATTATTATTCTATGTTCTACAAGTGCATATTCCTGACAGTGGTCCCTGTGGCCCTGTCCTATACATAATCCCCTGTAAAATCTGTCCGTGCCTGTTGGCACATTGTAAAGTGAGCGTTTCTATCTAATGTGTTTTGTAATACAAAGGCTATTTTTACATATACCTTGTGTGGAGTTCCTTTTGTGGGGGGCCTTGGATGTTGTTGCTGGTGGGTGCGTGCGCAAATGCTTTTCACATCGCCTCTGAGATAAGCCTGACTGCACATGCCAAGCTACCAAGAGGGTGAGCAGGGTTTCTCTTGGCGGGTGACTTCCTTGCCCTGACTTAGAAAGGTGGTTTCTGCCTGGCTTTGGCGCAAGCCTCAGCCAACCAGAAATCTCATCTCTAACAAAGAGAATAAGGACCCCCCTCGCATAGATGGAATACGATGAGGCCAGCCGGTATGCTGCCCATCTGCACACCACCTTGCCCTCCGTATGTTTACTAAGGTGAGTCTCCTGCAATAGGGCAATCTTTACATTATGTCTATCCAGCTGTGCCAACACTTGCCTGGTCTTCTTAGGTGTATTCAAACTGCGGACATTCCAAGTAATACATTTATAAGTCTCTCCTTTCATGTATAGTGGTAAGCTGCACCATAATAATAGCTGACCATTCCAGAGCACATGTACATATAACAACACAATTCGTAGGTGTTATTGTATCTCCAATCACACTACCTTCGATGAGAAAAAAGGAACATACCCTCCCTCCCTCCACCCACTTCAGCATCCCTAAATTGCCAAAGGCCTGACCCCCCCATGTAACTCCCAACCTAACAAAAACAACATGAAACAATGTATATGGTGGGGAACACCCAATGGGGGTTGTAGCGCCGAAAGCCACTCCCAGATCTAGTAAGGAGGGGGCCGCCAATGTGTTACCTCATCCCATCACCACGGCCAATCCTTCAGTCACCTAGTAAACAAAACCTAGTATCGGACCTTACTTGTGAGGCTCGGGCCCCATTAGAAATATGCATAAGCAAAGTACAGTAGAGCAACCTTTGGCTTCTCAAACCTACATTATTTCTCCACCCAGCAACATTAACCACACAAGTTTGGCCGTCTTTTGCCTGCAGGACAAAAGGCTTATGGTTCGTAACATATCATTTGTTCAAGCATACAAAAACTGTGTCTCTGGTAGAAAAGTCATTCAAAACAACATCAAAGCGCCGCTGGGCACTCGACAGGTCAGATATGTACAACATAGTTCCAGGGCTCAAGCCCTCTTACTGTTCAGTGATCGACATCCGATGTGCGGACCGGGGAGTTCCGCTGACGCTGTAGAGATTTAGCGTGCTCCATCGCTTGTTTGGGGTTCGTAAAAATCTCACTGCTATCCGCTTCCCCAATCCACAACCTTTCCGGATAGAGCATGGCATAATGAATCTGTTCTTTCATCAGCACTTTCTTGACATTTTGAAATTCTTTCCGAGCAGCTTGCACGGTGGTTGTGAAATCCGGGTAAAACGACAAAGCATTGCCCTGGTGAGTTATCGAACCTTTTTGATGCGTAATGTGCAGCACTGTATCTCTGTCTCTGAAATTAAGCAGCCTAGCAATTATTGGCCTCGGGGGAGCACCCGGTGGAGGGCGCGCTGCCAAGGATCTATGAGCCCGCTCCACAACAAATAGGGGTGATATGTCATCCTTGCTGCAGATGTCCTCTAACAGCATCTCCATGTAGTCTTCCAAGCACCCCACATTTGTGGATTCAGGAAGGCCCAAAACGCGAATATAGTTGCGCCTGGAACGCGCTTCTATGTCCTAATTTTTCGCTTGGATGACAGCTAAGAGTTCCGTAATGTCTGATGTTTTCGCGGCTACCTGCTGTAATCCATCTTCAGCGTCTGTGATGCGCTATTTCGCTTCTCCAATTCGCGCTGCCTGCTTATCTAGTTTTGCGGAAAAGTGATCCATCCTACCATTGAGGGCCTCATTTTTTCCATCTATGGCCTGAAGACTTGCTTGAATGGCGGTTAGCAATTTCTCAAGGGCCGTGGTGGCCTGTGATGATGACTCAAGCTGCGAGTCCAAGGGCGCGTTTTGCGCAGACCTGCCGCCCTAGCGTATTTCAAATGTGAGGCGAGGTTGTTTTTTTTCGGGTTTCCCCATGTCACTCCCAGCCTGGGAAAACACAGTCCAATGAGAGAAAACAATTCCACACGTGTCTTTAAGGTATGAGCAGCCTCAGAAACTTTCCCTGCGTAGTCCGAATAGTATTTATGCAGTTTGGCAATTATTTATTTATTTATTTATTTTTTATTTTAGCGATTTGTATAGCGCCTGGTGACCCAAGGGCATCCCCGCGCTGTAAGGAGATTGTTTATCCTGTAATGAGAGGGAGGGAGGAGGAACAGTTATTTCGGGAATAGGTGCGTTTTCAGTTTTTTGCGAAAGGTCAGGTAGATGGCTTCCAGTCTGAGGGTGCGTGGGAGGGAATTCCATCTCACGGCCGCTTGCACTGAGAATCGTCGGCCTCCGGTGCGGGTCCTTTTGAATTTGGGGACGTTGGCCAGGTGCTCAATTAATACATATACATCTGATGGCCAAAATAGTCATTCAACAAAGGTTTTGCTCGGACATTACTCCAAAGAGACAGAAGAAAACATCATAAGATTCAAAACACTTTTCTTGTTCCATTTAATTTAACTTGTTTCAATTTCCTAATTCTATGGGACATCAAAGAACTCTGGGCATTCCGCTCCAAGAGATCCAACAGACTGTACATAGGATGTTTTAGAAATGCAAGTGGTACATCAAACACGAAATTCACATTCAAATGCACAGTTTGCTAAACATTATAGCACTACTGCGAAACAAACAGTAACGGCCACGTTGAGGGTCCTAGTCCTAGGGCCTTCCAGGTCGTGATGTTCAAGGAACAACCGATGACAGCCGACACGTGTTTCGTTACATGTAACGTAAGTTTCTCAAGGCTCACTCTTATATAAAATGTCAACTTTTTTACGGAAAAGGACCACGTTAATGATTTCCTGTCTTGGTAAAAGATGCTGTAAATGAGGACCTAGTAATCCATGAATAGTAAGTGTAGTCCCTTCAGGAATATGGGGTTTCATGGATTAAGGAGTGTAGTTTAGGACGGTCTGTTGAAAATACCTGAAAAGAATGGTTCCGGTCTCGCCCCGTTGTATTTTTTGACCCCAATAAGGGTTGTTTTCTAGTGATTGTTCATCTCAGTATATTCCAAGATTCGGAGAATATATCTGAACACCGCAGTAGGTAAAGTGCCGCAATAACAATAGTATGCGCTGAGTATCTCAGTTTGGAAGCCAGTATAGCCAGAAACATATATGAAAGTAGTTTATTAGATGGGAAACAAGGACTTTGATATGTCCTTGTGAAAAACGAGCCGCAGTATCTGGCGTCCGGGGCAAACCGAAAGGTCCATGATACCCAATATTCCTGAAGGGGCTACACTTACTATTCATGGATTACTAGATCCACATTTACAATCTTTTACACAAACAGGAAATCAGTCACGTGGTCCTTTTTCGTAATAAATTTGACATTTTATATAGGAGTGAACCTTGAGAAAGTTACATTACATGTAACGAAACACGTGTCGGCTGTCATCTGCTGTTCTTTGAACATCACAACCTGGAAGGCCTGAGGACTAGGACCCCCAACATGGCTGTTACTGTTTGTTTCTCTGTAGTGCTACAATGTTTAGCAAACTGTGCATTTTAATGTGAATTTCGTGTTTGATGACCCACTTGCATTTCTAAAACATCCTATGTACTGTCTGTTGGATCTCTTGGAGCGGAATGCCCAGAGTTCTTTGATGTCCCATAGAATTTCGAAATTGAAACAAAAATTAAATAGAACAAGAAAAGTGTTTTGAATCTTATGATGTTTTCTTCTGTCTCTTTGGAGTAATGAGAACAACGGATCCTTCATGTCCGAGCAAAACTTTTGTTGAATGACTATTTTGGCCATCAGATGTATATGTATTAATTTAATTGCCAAACTGCATAAATACAAATCCTAGAGTGCTGAGGTATAACCTATTTTTGTAAGATAATCAACAACAGGTATTCTTTCCTGTTGATTCGACATGATTGGTAGTGGGATGCCCCCTTTACCTTGAGTGGCACCGTAACATTGACATAACCCTAACTTGGGAACATACCATTTTTGTACTTTTGGGAGAATTTGATGTGCAACTTGTCTAGACCATCACTACCATTTCATGTTATGGTAGTCCGAATAGTGTAGCTAGAACGTGAGAAACATTATTGTCACCACCTGCACCTGAGCAGCAATCGTGGATAGACACTGGGTACAAAAGTAACCCTGTAAGACAGTGAAGGGCACTACGTTGATCGAGTATTTCCTGATGACGCCAGATATTAAGGCCTCTCTCCAACTGGATTCCTATCAGTGGTGCGGCCAGCATACACCTCAGTGAGCATATCCAAGCATAGTGCGGCAGGATGGGGGAGGGGGCACAGCCACGTGGTTCTTGGAATGTGAAGGCCAAGGAACCCCTTGCGTTCACAGGATGCACCCCCAAAACAAGAAGCTTGATGCAGTAAATGTCTAGCTTCTCCAACCGCCATGAAATCCAGTCTTGTGTCGCTGCACCTCTGGGGGTCCCCCAGCACGTCTATGCCAGTCAATCCACCCGGGTGCAATCAGCTAGTTTCTCCCCAGTTCGCACATCGGGTGAACAGGCAACCATCATGTGAGGGGGGCCAATAGATCGGCACTGTGTCTAGGCAGGGGGGCTCCGCCTCCAACACGATTCCCAGTTAAGCAGCCCTCTCACAGCCCATTCTCCGCTCCGAAGCCGGCCTCTTGTGTGGTGCGACGTCCATGCTCCACTGTTGCAGGCCCTCCGCTCACCTTCAGCAGCAGCCTTCATGTGCTCTCTCGGACTCACAACCCTCCTGGTGGCGTCTCGTCATTCAACACGGTTCAAGCTGCACTCCGGTCTGCACCAACTGCTCCAACAGTGCACACACACATCGCTATGATTCTCAGCAGATGATTCCTCGTCTCACACCGCAGCCATTACTGCAGCTCCGGATCGCGTCACATGTTACCGATCTTCCTGCAGCGCGTCTAAATCGGCCCAAAACACATTGACGGCTCAACCAGGTACACAGCAATCCGGTCCCAGGGATTAATTTAATGGATGGCTAGGTAGAGGCAGGATAAATGCAGGATGTAGTCGGCGGCCGGCAGAGCAACACTAGAGTGCGGCCATCTTGCCGAGCACCAAGCCACGCCCCCACATTTCTCAGAAATGTTAAATCTTATCTTAAAAATGTCTGATACGAGTAGTATTGTACATGTATTTAAGACCGTATTTTCTGGACTGTTAGCACCTTTTGAAGCAGTCCTAGGAATATTTCCAAACTTCGTGCACTCAGTGTTTCGCGGATTTCCTCTTCCTTTGGGACTCGCTCCAGGGATACTATTCTTGCTCCTACTACTGCAATATAGCAAGCCAATTCACCAATGTCACCCAGTTCTCCATGGAGACAACTCTACTAGCGATGAAGTGTCATGAGCGCATCGTCCAAATTTTGGGAGTACCTAGTCTAAGAGAATTAAATACCACATGGTTTCTGTCATTCAGACCAATTTGGCAAGATTGCATCTTACCTGTTCTACGCTGCCTGCTATGCGTAGAAGAATGCGTGTTAGACACATGTCTCACACTCCCATCAGTCGTGCCAACGGATGTTGATACTTTGCTTGAACCAGTAACGGCCCATGCATTGTATTGTCCCCAGCGGCTACCTTATCTGACCCAGGGTGGTGTGGAGTGCAAAAAAACGATGGATTTGGGCCCAGATCTTTTGACTGGGGGAGTGTGTGACATTGATCCACATTCAGTCCATCACTTGTTGTTTTTTGCAATTGCCGCCCTAAGTGCGCTGGGGATGCCCAGACGTGGGTCCCAGGCACTCCACACCACTTGGAGTCAAGCTAGCCGGGCTGAAGAGAGGTGTTACCTCGAAACCGGTCCGGTCCTCGGATGCTTGATTCCGGTCTGGGAAAGATATGGCTGTTGTAGTTCGGACTGGACTGTTCCCATGGGGCAACAGGGTCAGAGCTGATTTGCATAAAGCCATTATCTGACCCAGGGTGGTGTGGAGTGCAAAAAAACGATGGATTTGGGCCCAGATCTTTTGACTGGGGGAGTGTGTGACATTGATCCACATTCAGTCCATCACTTGTTGTTTTTTGCAATTGCCGCCCTAAGTGCGCTGGGGATGCCCAGACGTGGGTCCCAGGCACTCCACACCACTTGGAGTCAAGCTAGCCGGGCTGAAGAGAGGTGTTACCTCGAAACCGGTCCGGTCCTCGGATGCTTGATTCCGGTCTGGGAAAGATATGGCTGTTGTAGTTCGGACTGGACTGTTCCCATGGGGCAACAGGGTCAGAGCTGATTTGCATAAAGCCATTATCTGACCCAGGGTGGTGTGGAGTGCAAAAAAACGATGGATTTGGGCCCAGATCTTTTGACTGGGGGAGTGTGTGACATTGATCCACATTCAGTCCATCACTTGTTGTTTTTTGCAATTGCCGCCCTAAGTGCGCTGGGGATGCCCAGACGTGGGTCCCAGGCACTCCACACCACTTGGAGTCAAGCTAGCCGGGCTGAAGAGAGGTGTTACCTCGAAACCGGTCCGGTCCTCGGATGCTTGATTCCGGTCTGGGAAAGATATGGCTGTTGTAGTTCGGACTGGACTGTTCCCATGGGGCAACAGGGTCAGAGCTGATTTGCATAAAGCCATTATCTGACCCAGGGTGGTGTGGAGTGCAAAAAAACGATGGATTTGGGCCCAGATCTTTTGACTGGGGGAGTGTGTGACATTGATCCACATTCAGTCCATCACTTGTTGTTTTTTGCAATTGCCGCCCTAAGTGCGCTGGGGATGCCCAGACGTGGGTCCCAGGCACTCCACACCACTTGGAGTCAAGCTAGCCGGGCTGAAGAGAGGTGTTACCTCGAAACCGGTCCGGTCCTCGGATGCTTGATTCCGGTCTGGGAAAGATATGGCTGTTGTAGTTCGGACTGGACTGTTCCCATGGGGCAACAGGGTCAGAGCTGATTTGCATAAAGCCATTATCTGACCCAGGGTGGTGTGGAGTGCAAAAAAACGATGGATTTGGGCCCAGATCTTTTGACTGGGGGAGTGTGTGACATTGATCCACATTCAGTCCATCACTTGTTGTTTTTTGCAATTGCCGCCCTAAGTGCGCTGGGGATGCCCAGACGTGGGTCCCAGGCACTCCACACCACTTGGAGTCAAGCTAGCCGGGCTGAAGAGAGGTGTTACCTCGAAACCGGTCCGGTCCTCGGATGCTTGATTCCGGTCTGGGAAAGATATGGCTGTTGTAGTTCGGACTGGACTGTTCCCATGGGGCAACAGGGTCAGAGCTGATTTGCATAAAGCCATTATCTGACCCAGGGTGGTGTGGAGTGCAAAAAAACGATGGATTTGGGCCCAGATCTTTTGACTGGGGGAGTGTGTGACATTGATCCACATTCAGTCCATCACTTGTTGTTTTTTGCAATTGCCGCCCTAAGTGCGCTGGGGATGCCCAGACGTGGGTCCCAGGCACTCCACACCACTTGGAGTCAAGCTAGCCGGGCTGAAGAGAGGTGTTACCTCGAAACCGGTCCGGTCCTCGGATGCTTGATTCCGGTCTGGGAAAGATATGGCTGTTGTAGTTCGGACTGGACTGTTCCCATGGGGCAACAGGGTCAGAGCTGATTTGCATAAAGCCATTATCTGACCCAGGGTGGTGTGGAGTGCAAAAAAACGATGGATTTGGGCCCAGATCTTTTGACTGGGGGAGTGTGTGACATTGATCCACATTCAGTCCATCACTTGTTGTTTTTTGCAATTGCCGCCCTAAGTGCGCTGGGGATGCCCAGACGTGGGTCCCAGGCACTCCACACCACTTGGAGTCAAGCTAGCCGGGCTGAAGAGAGGTGTTACCTCGAAACCGGTCCGGTCCTCGGATGCTTGATTCCGGTCTGGGAAAGATATGGCTGTTGTAGTTCGGACTGGACTGTTCCCATGGGGCAACAGGGTCAGAGCTGATTTGCATAAAGCCATTATCTGACCCAGGGTGGTGTGGAGTGCAAAAAAACGATGGATTTGGGCCCAGATCTTTTGACTGGGGGAGTGTGTGACATTGATCCACATTCAGTCCATCACTTGTTGTTCTTTTGCAATTGCCGCCCTAAGTGCGCTGGGGATGCCCAGACGTGGGTCCCAGGCACTCCACACCACTTGGAGTCAAGCTAGCCGGGCTGAAGAGAGGTGTTACCTCGAAACCGGTCCGGTCCTCGGATGCTTGATTCCGGTCTGGGAAAGATATGGCTGTTGTAGTTCGGACTGGACTGTTCCCATGGGGCAACAGGGTCAGAGCTGATTTGCATAAAGCCATTATCTGACCCAGGGTGGTGTGGAGTGCAAAAAAACGATGGATTTGGGCCCAGATCTTTTGACTGGGGGAGTGTGTGACATTGATCCACATTCAGTCCATCACTTGTTGTTTTTTGCAATTGCCGCCCTAAGTGCACTGGGGATGCCCAGACGTGGGTCCCAGGCACTCCACACCACTTGAAGTCAAGCTAGCCGGGCTGAAGAGAGGTGTTACCTCGAAACCGGTCCGGTCCTCGGATGCTTGATTCCGGTCTGGGAAAGATATGGCTGTTGTAGTTCGGACTGGACTGTTCCCATGGGGCAACAGGGTCAGAGCTGATTTGCATAAAGCCATTATCTGACCCAGGGTGGTGTGGAGTGCAAAAAAACGATGGATTTGGGCCCAGATCTTTTGACTGGGGGAGTGTGTGACATTGATCCACATTCAGTCCATCACTTGTTGTTTTTTGCAATTGCCGCCCTAAGTGCGCTGGGGATGCCCAGACGTGGGTCCCAGGCACTCCACACCACTTGGAGTCAAGCTAGCCGGGCTGAAGAGAGGTGTTACCTCGAAACCGGTCCGGTCCTCGGATGCTTGATTCCGGTCTGGGAAAGATATGGCTGTTGTAGTTCGGACTGGACTGTTCCCATGGGGCAACAGGGTCAGAGCTGATTTGCATAAAGCCATTATCTGACCCAGGGTGGTGTGGAGTGCAAAAAAACGATGGATTTGGGCCCAGATCTTTTGACTGGGGGAGTGTGTGACATTGATCCACATTCAGTCCATCACTTGTTGTTTTTTCCAATTCTGATGACAGCATTCACTGAGATCTCACAGAAGCAAAATGCTACTGTTGAGGTACGAGAGAAGATGGGCACACAGGTACCTTCTGATTCGAACATTGCTAATGTGACCATTGCTGACGGCAATGGTTCACATCTATGTGCAGTTGATCTTCTTAGCGAGGTAATCCAACTTTCGCCTACAATGGTAGACACATTTTTTACGGCTTAGAAGATTTGATGTTTTCTCTTACCACAAACACTGACTTTTGATTTGGCACACAGTGTTCTGAGAGACTCTGAATTCGACCTTCCTTTTTTCAAAACAAAGTTCTAACTTTGGGATTTTTTTTTTCTATGATTATTAATTTTTCTAAGTTTGTATTTTTTGTTTTTGACACAAAGGAATCTGCTTAAAGTAGAACTATTCATAGAGAACTAGAATTCTTTGAAAAACTTCCAGAGACAATATTTGACCTTGTCTTCATACCAACAGGTATATGTATTCTGACATGAAATGTTTTTGGTACCTTTTCTTTTCTGTATTTACGAGCCATTTCATAAAATGTATTTTCTTGATTCATTCAGATAGCATTTTTCAAATGTCAACTATATTCTTTGAATGAAATATTGCTGGAATGCGTACAGCACCATTGCTTGTTTGTGTACAACCAGTATCCATGCATGTGTATGTATTTTGGATGGGGTTTAAACACTTGTTGTATAGATAGCTGTTAGATTCGCTTATATATGTTTAGAACTTAGTATTTAGTAGAAGTCGTACATATGAAAGTGGAGTGGGTGTTGTATGGTGTTTTAGATTCCAAATGAATTTTCCCGATTCATGCCCTTATATAGGTACGAAAATGTTTTCCCTAATATAGGCATATAAAGAAAGCCCTTATTTGGAAATAGCCCATGCAGTCCAAATACAGGCAAGGCTACTTCCATCCGTTCATCTACGTCACAACGATTTCTTGGAAAACCAACCTCTTAAGCCGTTAGGGACTTCCACTTGCTTGAATATTGATTTCTCCAAGAACTAAGATATTTTACAATGAACATCTATTCCTTAGGGTTTCATTCATAATGTTCATATGCCTGACTTTACGTCAAACATGGCATTCCTAAAAAACTTCAAGGTATAAATATACCTTCACTTGCTATGGCAAAGCACGGTGTGGTTCGGTGCAGTTCGACAAACTACTTGCCCAACGCAGCTCGCTACGTGTCGAAGGAAGCCGACTCTCCAGCCGACGCACTGATCAGGAAGCTGTCCTTCTCTGCCGAGATTCCATCTTCAGTGTTTCTGACTCCCCTTGCAGGGTGTTGGGAAATCGAGTCCCAAGACAGAGATACCAAACCTCCTTCATTCTAAAGGTATGGAGCTTATTAGAACCTAGACAAACCTTTGACAGTTCTTGGCAAAAACTAAACCTATGCTAAAGACCATACTTACTTCTTCCCTCGTTCTAGACCTAGGTTAGGTACATTGGGGTAGGCGTATTCTAGAAGCACCAGTTGAGTATTTTAGCATGTGTTATTTATGTATGTAATTTTATATGGCTTAGAAACCATACAATGCCATTACAGTATTATTTTATAATACTATTCACGTTGTAAGCATTATGCTTTGCATTCTGTCTAACAATTGTAGCAGTTCACCTCTCTTGCATGAGAGAGAAGACTGTTCAATAAACGCTTTTATTGAAAATGCCCGTCTCACTATTTCTCTGCAACTCTGTAGAAACAAAGCATGCACGATTGTTATCTATTGTTTCCATGACTCTGAAGATATGTTCTTATTCTTGGGGAAACAAAGTTGTCATGTTTATGCGGTTGTCAGAAACTAATCCCTTCTTGTGTATTCGAGAAAGTTTCTAGTGACCTCTGAGCTAGCTGGCACTCACTATTAAGTTTAGTATATTTGATAGAGACCTATTGACCTAAGTCTTACGTCATATCTATAGGATATAATATTCCAATGTGAAGAGCCTATTGGGAATATAGGAACTACACTACAGGGGGTTGCGTATCTGAGTGTATGTGGGTTTTATATATGTGTGTGAGATTGTGAGATTGTGAAAGTGTATTAGTGTGTATGGTTGTGAGGGATTGTCTCTGTGAGTATCTGGGTGTGTGATAAATGTATTTGTGTGTGTGTGTCATAGTTTGGATGTATGTGTGTATATGTATGTGTGTGAGGATGTGTGGTTGATTATGTGTATGAGCTATTGTATACATGTCTTTCTGTGTGTGAGACTACATTAGCTATAACTCCTGCCTTTTCTATGCACTGTTTGTACCCTTGCATAGTAGGTCACTTCCAGCATGTGAAATCATAGCATTCATGACAACACTTATAACTTCTCAAACTACATTATTTCTCACAAATCAGTGCTTGGTAGAGTGGCAAGTTATTGTTAGTGTTGTGTGGTTGTTGAGCTGAAATGAATGTGTAAGAAGGTAAGCTACTTATAATTATTTAAAGGTGGTGGATAAATTGTAAATCAACGTTATAATTATAACTTCAGAATGTTTCAATTTTGTGTAGTTTAAACTTGGTTTGTATAGGAAAAATCAATTTTTCTAACTCTAACCAAGCGTTAACCTTTGGTTTTGCTATTGAATTTCAATGTTAAAAGAAAAGTGTTTTCAATCATAGAGTACAGAGTCAAAAGTGGAGAGTTGTCATGTGGAGTATAGCACAGTATAGTGAAGGAGAGTGTTGTAAATGCTGCTGTTGTAGAGCCGAGTATTGCAGATTGGAATCAAGTGGAGCAGAGTGTTGTAGCATATCGTACTTGTGTAATAAAGTTTTATATAGTGTAGTGGCATGGTGTCTCATTTAGTGGAGTCAAGTACTGTAGAAGGGAACACTAATTTGACATATAATTCATTACATCTTAAAAAAGGTCTATAATTGTGGGTATAGATCAGTGTTACATACTAAATATGACAAAAGAAATATAATAGCATGTTGCTGTAGCATAATATTAATATGTAAATATATGTCCTTTGTTTAATTGTTAAAATTGTTTCCATCAAGGAAAACTACAAGAACCAGACGGAGAAGATCATTAGTACATTTGAGCTGCTGAAGGAGTTTCTGGACAAAGAGAAGCAACAACTTCTCAACAAACTAAAAAAGGAACATGAGCAGAATATGAAGAAGACGCAAGAGAACCTGAATGAACTGGAGATATCACAATCTACACACAAGGGCCTCATCACAGATTTAGAGGATAAGTTTCAGCAAGAAGATGTGGACATGCTGAAGGTAAGAGCCGGTGTCTGATGCCGGTGAATGTTCAAAGCAGGCTTGCTTGCAATGATGAACAGACCTTATTGGGTTGGGAAGGAAAGCCCTTTGTAGCTCTGGACTGCATGTTCCCCTGCCGTATGTCATTTCTCCAGGGGTGCTCACTACAGACCTTGCCTTTTACATGGATAGGATTGGGACTCTAGAGTGGTGTTGTGGAAGTGGGCACACTAAGAGGACCCTCTTTAGGAAAGTGGATACTAGGGTGTCTACATTGACTTTGTGGGGCTGACAATAGTGTTAGCTTTACCTGTCTCAAACACTTTGCCATTCTATTTTTATTTTCATCCATGTGGTTCATAGGTGAGAAGGATAATATTTCTATCTGCATGATTCATGTGTAGGAATGTGAGGATCGGGGTGCATGGCAAACATGATATGAAAGGGAACCCATTTTGTCCCAGCAACCTTTGATGGTGGACAATTTTTGGCTTTTGTGTAAAGATGCCCAGACCTTTGTTAACTGGGAAACCTGCATCTTTGACATCCCTTCCCTTCCCCAGTGTCCTTTTATTGACAGAGTGTTCAGTGATAATATGTTGTTTTCCTCCAGAGCCCCAGAACAATCCTAGCTCTGTCCCATCTTCTTTCCTCATCTGTGTCACAAATTATTTGACCTGGATTTTAGGGTTGAATAAACATCTATATCAGTGCTTGCAGAAACGAGCTCAGGAAAGGCGCCAGAGATCAAGCAGCATTTGGAGAACTCTCCTCATTTTCAAACTGCATAGAAGAGCTGATTGTTGGACTCTGGGGATAAATACTGACCAGCCTGAACATACCTTGTTCCAGGATCATTTAAGCTCAAGGGCAGGGCTGTAACCCAGTACCATCGAGCAATGTCTTTGACCCAGCACCTGAATCTGCTAATTTCTGACCTCCATTTAGCAGACTGGAGATTAGGGACTTAGAGGGAAATTCTGAGTTTAGTGGACCATAAATTGGTGTTCCTCCCACATCATACATTGTGGTAACCCAGCTCTTTTTAGAGCAAGGGGAAGTGCTTGATTAATACTGCAGAACTGTGACTGCCTCTATTGGAATAATCCTTTGTCCTGCTGGCCTCTCTGCCACAGGAATGCCAGGTCATACTGCTGTCATGCAGCTTTATTAGGCGCTCCCACAACATTTGCCTGTATGCGACCCCTGTGAGTCATAGCAGTCGCAGTAAGGAACATTGCTCCATTGTCCCTTTATGAGGAGAAAAAAACTCCCTGCATTTAGGCATCATAGAGTTTTTGTTTTTTGAGAAGAACTCCTGCTTTGGGAACGTATACCTGAAAAACAAAAAGTAAATTCTTCAGCTCCCATAAAGTTAATCTGTTTTCACAGCAACCACTGCAGCATCTAAATAGCTGGGCAGTCTTCTGCAAAGGGAGCAGAGGCCATACCCTTCTCTGACCTAGCAGGCTGGTGGCCTGCCCACCATACTCTAATCTGACCCTGAGTCTTGGTTAGGTTTCCTCCTGAATGCGGTGCTGCACTGTCTGGAGAGGAGACATGCCCTACCTACTGGGAAGAGGATTGCTGGACTCCATCTTACAGAGGAGAGCCTTCCATGGAAGAATTTCATCAGCTCAACTCCTAGAGAGCCTTGAGGCTGACCCTCTGCTGTGCAGGAAGGGTTGCTGACTACAGAGTCCTGGTGTCTACCTTAAATTGGCCCCATAGGAGTGCAAGAACCACATCGGTGTCTTCTCCGGGAGTGGAGGTAGTAAGAGTGGTAGCTAGGTGAGGCCATGCTGCTCCCAGCTCTGCAATCCAAGTGTGGATCCATTGTACGGTTGTGGAGTTTTGTCCAGGACTCTTGGCAAGCCAGGCACCAATCTATTTTAACTGTGAACTGCAGCGGACAGCTTATGAGACATTAAAGTTCTGATTTTAGCAGGAAGCTCTGAAACATTTAATGCCCTAACATCATGGTTTTATTTTGATTATCTATGAGGCCGGGATTTGTCTTCCTGGTTCCCCTCTTTGTGTGGCTAGATTAATAAGTGTTACTAATTCTGAATGGGTTCAATCAAGGGTTCTTCAATTTGGATGGTGTCTTTGTTTTTGGTCTGGCCGGTTTCTGTGTGCAAGTTCAGAAATCTTGCAACAACTTGCTGTCTTTGTAGTGGTGCACAAAAGCCTGCTCCATAATATACACCGATATAGTACTCCATTCAAGCGTAATGACTGGAGTGTGTCGCTGACCTGTATCTAGTGGTAACTGAGGTTAGGAGGTAGCCTTATTGATGAATTGTTGTTTGCTGAGTTATGAGTCTGGCCCTCACCACTGGCTTGGGTAAGTCTGGGACTGCTTGGTGTTACTAGTCTGAGTTAGTCAGGTGCGAAAGAGAAGTACTTACAATCCAGTTTGGGATTTAGTTGTATGGTGCCCCCTGGACACTAATGCTAAATGGCTAGATTTGTCTCTATTGGAGCATGGTATGTGCCTTTATTGCCATGAAACCTCCCACACTGGATCTAACAGTACATTTAATAATCAAGACATGGTTTAATTTTCCATGTTCAGCATATAGAAGAAATAACATAAACACACATAAAATAAAATGGAAAGGTACTGTTAAGTGTATCCTATGATTTCAAGTGTCTGCTGCTCTTAGGTCATTGCAGATGATTACAGTCAATATAGGTAGGAATTGGAGTACATTATTATAAGTGTATCTCACTTCTGAAAATTCAGTAGTATATCACATCAAGGCAGTGCATAATTTGTAAAAAAAAAAGTTAAAATAAAAAGTAAGTATTAGGGCCCTTCTCAAGAGGCTGGTGCAATGCACCACCTATTTCCCCTACCAGCTCATTCACACAAGTGTGACAATTCTAACTAATCCACCCCAAAGCTATCAGAATTACCTGGATGGCAGGTTTTATTAATTGTTATGTATGTTTAATAATTAAACACATTTGCTGTGCTCACCTCAAATTCAGACAAACAGTACCCCCATGTGGTGGACTGTCCTTTGTGCTGGCGTTGAGAATTATGTGGCGGTTCAGAGTGCCGGCTCAAATTAAGCAGTGCATCTAGGTCAGATGTAGGACACGACTTTATCACTAAAAAACTTAGTGAATGGAAACTTTGTATCTGCTTTTGTCAAACCTCACTCCTGTGCCAAATACTTTGATGTGCTTGTTTTTGATGCTAATTCGTCCTCCACTCTGTCTGATCTGTTTCGCTCTTTCCTATTCTAATTGTCAAACCTAGGAACACACAGAAAAAGTGAAAAAAAACACTTGAATTAACCCATATTGCTTTATTTTTCAGACTGAGGGAAAAGTGTCACAGGGTGTCTGGGACTACAGTATTGCAACTCTATTATGTTGTGAGTATAGAGAGAGCAGTAGCACCCCTTTATCGTAGCTAAGGTCCACCAGTTGTCCCTTCATGTACTACAGCACCTTCATGTGTCGATTGTATATGACTCAACTGCAATCCCTAAGTGTTTTAAGCCCTTTTATGAATGTGTGACCTCCCCTGCAGTCCAGGGGGATCTTGAGCATTTTGGCATCAGCAGAGGGTGAAATTCTGCTCCATATTGGACAAAGCAGGCAAAAGAAGAGAGTGAGACTGACTCCCTCCGAGGAGGTTCAGTACTTCCATGAGAACGTTTGGATCATTTTAATGCATCATTTCTACATAAACTGGTAAAAAATATCCAGAGCTTCTGAAATGAAAATAATGAAACAGTATTAAACACAAAAGAGGGGCGATGGTCAAGTCAATTTATACTCTACCCCCCCAGACCCCCAAGAAACACTAATGTACACACAAGGGGGGTGTATAGAGTGGGTAACAAACATAAATCGGATTAAACAAACAGAGACAGCCCCAATAGGGCAAATCGCTCTGTTTGAAAAAACTGCCCTCACTCACATACCGAAGTATGTGGCATGCTTCATCATGGGGCATGCTTACAATACGCCCTGGTGTAGCCACACACAGGGCGGAGCATAAGGGAGGGGGAAAAAAATAATAAACTTCTCTCAACAAAACATATAGTCAAGACAAGGAGACATAGACGACATATAACACAAATCTTGGTGAAAGCCGTGCTAGCACCAAGTGATCACCACTGAAAAGTGCGACGAAAGATGCAGTTAGGAAAAGTGATTAAAACTGATTAAGGGTGGCAACCAGAACACAACCTTTATTAAGCTTTTCTTGACACCCCATCAGGATTAAAAAGAAGGAAAAGGATGGGAAAAAGCCTCAACGAGATAATTAGGAATCTCAAAGCTTCCCTCCTACCACTGCCAGAGTCAACATGTTTCGACCGCTCTGTATGTGCCCATCGTGTCACTCCGGTCTTCTTCAGGACCGTCGCATTCAGTGCCACTCTGGGTTTCTCCGTACTTCGGATGATGATACCCCTGGGGTGAGGTAGGTCCACTAGATCCGTACCCCTCCCGTGATGTGTGTGGAGACAGTTCCCTCAAATGCGGGAGAACATTCACTGTCGTAATAAAAGAGAAGATAGTACAGACACTCTTAATGATCACATGTACTTACTATCATTCTCTTTTCATTATGTCTCTTTAAAGTCAAAACCCATTGGAACCCCTTATCTGATGGTGAGCTAAAATCCCGGTAACAAATTATACCATGAGTCCTGCTCAAATAAGTGTAATCGCTTGCACATATTTAACCTGATGAATACAGGGTACAAGCCCTTTAAAAACGTCCATTGCCTCACATTTTGCGTGGTCATTCGTATCTCAAACCTAGCCCCTTCAATGTTAATGGGGCCGTCATTATACTACAACCCACTTCTCATCCTATCTTAGTGTCCCCACTCCAAACGAGTGTACGTGTAATTGTGCACTTACCGAGTTCATAGTATTAACAAACTCGAACTGGTGTCCGGTGGGAGGGACGCCAAAGAACACAATCTGGAATGAAATGGAATGGAATGCATAAGGGAGACGATGTTACCTCAGATGCCTCCATCTCCCGATGTGCAACTCTGTTTACACACGCTAAAACAATGTCTAGCATTGTTGTGCCTTCATCAGGTCTAAACCATCAAATGCGCTCTATGCGCTCGCCCCCTCAAGCCTTCTCCTTACCGTTCTGTAGGCGAGTCCCTGTTTATTCACCTGCAGACCGTGACACCGCGCAGATGATACGCGCTGTGTCTCTCCGTACTTTTAAAGAATGTCAGTACCGGGTTAGAGCGTCCCACGTGACCGCGTCATCGGCGTCGTCACGTGGGGCGCCAACGTACTCACACGTTCTCCACCTCATGGGAAATGTAGTTCCATGGGCGGATAACGACCCACGTAGTTGGTTCGAGGACCCCAAGATGCCGCAATGAGTGTGGTGATCGCCATCCACTCTAGAAGATGCCGTTACAATGGATGGCATTCTATCGCAGTGTGCCCCTAGATGTCATATTAATGTATAGGGGTGAGGTGGGGGAGGGGGAAGGGGGGGGAGGGGGTAGGCAGGGGAGAAAAAGAAAAAAGGAAAAATGGGGCCGGGCGGGGGGTGAATGTGTTAACCCTGTCAGCACCAGCCTCAGAAGATAACTGGATCAGGCAATCTATCTGAATAGAATAATCCTTCAGGGGTAAGGTAAACCACGACACCATTCAATCCATACCATGCGTGGTGTTATTATGGATTTACTATATGCTTTATGTCATACGGACTATAATACTCAAGGTCAGAGTTAGATCTCTTCCATTATGGGCGAACTCGAAGCCCTGTGGGCCATTAATATTGTTGTTGATGTCTCTCCCCAAAGCCATCGCTAACTCCTAGGAGCCCGAGAGTTAATGTTCACGGTAGATGTCACATCTCCTAGGAGGTCATCCGGGAGGGGAAATGAAGTGCAGATGGTAATAGCTCATGGAGTCATACAAATACCAATAGTGGCTCCTCATAGATCTCTATGGAATTTACAGGGTAATCAATGTGAACCTATCTCTTTACTCCATAGCACTTCACTATCTGCTCAATGCCTGCCCCCGAATATCATCATTTAGTCCCACCACATGGCTCTTCAACCGGTACACCCATCTCTTCTCCCGCCGGAGCAAGAGGCTTTGTTCATCAGCTTGGTGTCTACCTAATTGGATTTTCTCAATGACGGTCCACTTTAGGTCATCTATACCATGTCTTTTTTCTTTAAAGTGGGCTGTGAGTCTTGTGTTAGTCTTTCCACACCTAATCGTGCTTCGATGTTCTGTGATTCTCATGCGCACTTTTCTACTCGTCATCCCCACCTACATTTTTTGGCAGGGGCATGTTATCAGGTATATTACTCCCTGGGAATTACAGTTGGTGTGAGATCTCTGTTCCCAGGGAGTACGAAGGCCGAGGTCAAGAGTTTTAGAGTTGCATGTAAGATGACAGACGCTGCATGAACCGCATCTAGTGTGACCAGTCAGTTTAGGTAAGCCAGTTAGTGTGTTAGTCTCCCTTACTCCTCCCAGATCCCTGGGTCTAGTGTGTATTAAGAGGTCCTTCAGGTTCTGGCTGCGTCTGAAGGAAAAGAGGGGTCTTTCCATATTCATACCTCCTGTGTTGAGAATTTTCCATTTCTGTAGGACCAGGCGTTTTATTTGATGTGATGCCGTGTTGAAAGTGGACACAAACACTGGCTTTTTCATTTCCGGTCTAACAGTTTTAGTGAGTAGTGATTCCCGATTAGCATTGAGGGCCCTTTTCTTTGCCTTCTTGATCACTCTCAATGGGTAGCCCCTCTGATATAGTTTCTCTGTCAAGGCCTCCGATTCCGCCACAAAATCCTCCCTCTCTGAACAATTCCGGCGGATACGGAAGAATTGACCCACTGGTAGATTCTCCCGTAAGGAGCGTGGATGGAAGCTCCCAAAAGCCATTAGGGAATTCTTATCTGTTGGTTTGTGGAAAACCTTGGTCTTCAGGGTACCATTGGGGGATTCGATCACTAGGTCCAAGAATGGTAAATGGGTTTTGGTGATAGTCGAAGTGAAGTGGAGGAACGGATTCTGAGCGTTGAGCCACTCCAAAAAGCGGTCCACAGATGTTCTCTTGCCCCTCCCAATCACTAAGACGTCGTCGATGTAACGACGCCACAATCGCAGATTGTTTGCCCATGGACCGGTGGTATCCAGGATTGTCATTTTTTCAAAGGCCCCCACATATAGCCCTGCTAGACTGGGGGCAAACACACTCCCCATTGAGCTCCCATGTGTTTGGAGGTACAAAGACCCCTCAAATTCGAAAAAATTCCTGGTTAAGGCTATTTCGGACAGATGTAGGATGAAGGTCTGTGGTGTTTCGTAGGGCCACTCCCCCTCAAAAAGTATCGTTTCCAAAACCCTGAGGGTTTCCCGTTGCGGTATATTAGTGTATAGGACTTCTATGTCAAGCCCTATCAAGAATTCCTAGTCCGGGTTGAACGGCATCTCTTTCAACAAATTCAAAACATCTAGTGTGTCTCTTAGGTAGGTCGGTAGTTTATGGACTATTGGCTTAAAATAGAGGTCGCAGAATTCAGAGAGGGGCTCCAGCAGGGACCCCATCCCGGAGACAATAGGTCTCCCGGGAGGGGGTCGCACTGCTTTATGGATTGAGTTGTATTATGAGGCATGGTATTATGAGGCATGGTGTGAAGTGCAGTTTTGTGGAACGTTGCTAAGTGGCATTGACTGGATTTATGTGGAGTGTATTTATGCAATATGGAGTAGAGCATAATTATGTGGAGGTAAATTATGTGGTGCTGAGTGGTATTATGTGGAGTGTAATTGTGTTGTGTGATGAATTGTATGGGATGAATTGTGGAATTGTGTGCCGAATGGAATTATGTGGCATGCTGTGGTGTATATTTGTGCGGAGTGGAATTATGCAGCATGTTGCAGAGTTGTATTTTGTGGAGGGTAATTATGGTTTTTGGAGTGAAGTGTAAATATGTTGTGTGAAGTATAATTATATAGGTTCAAGTAGAATTATGTGTAGTTGAATTGTGTTGAGTGGAGTGGAATTATGTGGTTTAGAGTGGTATTAAGTTGTGTGGATTGTTATTATGTGATGTGGAATTATGTGGTATGGAGTGAAGTGGAAATATGTGTTTTTTAATTTTTACGATTGTAATTATGTGGTATGAAATGTTGTAGGATTACATTATTTATAGAGAATAGTGTGGGATGGAATTATGAGATGTTCAAATGTGCTGTGTGTGGGAGACTTAGCATAGCTGGCAAGGTTTCAGATTGCAATGTGTGACATTTTCATAATTTCAGTGTAATTATGAGTGACATTTCAACGACTATGAGTGACACTTTCTCCTGAGCAAAATCAAGCAAAGAAGAGGAGGGAAAGATATTAATATTAGAAATTTCGCCCATTTGAGCTACTAGAAACTCTAAGAAAGTCACTGAAGTAAAGTGCGCTAACAGCAGGCTACTGAAAACTGAGCAGGGTTGGACAGTGTGAATGTCACCCAATAATACAGTTAACTTATGAGAACGTCACACTTACCAATCTGAAACCTTGCCATCTATGAGGGAATCAGTGTGAAAATGTGCTCTAATTGAGGTGTGTTCCTCTGCACCCTCATGGTGACCAGCCTGCCGGGTGTCCTTTCAAACCTGCAAGCGCCAAGCACTTTTCCACCAGCTACTTGTTAATGTAGCTCTACAAAATAAATACATAGGATGCTCTCTGCAGAACTCAGAGGTTTGCCTGCGCCAGTTTACACTTAATCTTGTACTTTAAAAGTGCCACTTCTTTTAAGGTCCAATCAGGCCTCCCATAATGTGTCCTTACTCTGTGTAGAAATGCTGCAAAGTTGTTTTTAAATGCTAATCTGGTGTCAGATTAAACCTTCCAAAAAGAGCTGCTTTCATCTATGAGTAATCAGTCTGTTTCTGGGATGCTAAAATCACAGTAAGATCCAGTGACCTACCCTCTAGTGCCCTCACAGTGATCTTCTGTCTGAGGTACGGTGCAACAGGGATCTAACATGTTTTAGGACTATGTGGTCTAGACTGCCCTGGGCTGAAGTGTTTCGTCCATTTAGCCAGGAGTGTGAGGAGGGGAGACTCGAGCCTGAAGCAGTGTGTTTAGTGGTGCCTCTGATGCTCCCACTCTAGAGTTAGGCCACAGCTCCCTGCGCCACGGTAGGCACCTAGACCCTTGGAGCAAGGTCTGTAGGTGCTTTAATACAACACCTGCTGGACGAACGGGGACCTGAGGCCTCTTCTGTGTGTGTGTGTGTAAATTGGGCCTCGAAGGCCTGCGACCAGCAGGCAGAGGCCCGAATTTGAGAGGCTGGATCAGGAAATGTTGTAGACTGTTAGACCATGCCTCTCGATAGACTCTAGTGAAAAGAGGAGCATTGAGGACTGCGGGAGGGCCAGCAGGCGTTGGATGGCAGCGAGGTGACTGACCACAGTAACAGGTGGAACTACGAGAGATGACTGGAGGCATTAACCCTCGGAGGAACAATGATTCATGGCAGTAAGGGAAGGGGAGGTGATGTCTATGCATTCCGAGAGTGTATTGTGCGGAATCAATACAATGTCACTTGGGTACAGTGACGCTTTCCGAAAACCATTATCACTCATTTAGCAATTACTCAATGTAACACCCCTACTCAGTGCTGCTATATATCTATCTTGCATCTGAAGAAATCAAGGCTCTGACACAGGTAAGAGTTACCAATACACCTAGGTCACAGGAGTTACGGTACTTTCACAATTAATGTTTTTGTTTTCATTCCGGTATGCCTGCTGCTGAAAGTAGCTATTACCGCCATGCGACAGTTTCGAAGAAAACAAGTAGGAATCAGCCTGGAAACAGACTTCCTTTAATACTTACTCATCCTTATTTCCGTTCCCCCAGCAACAGAACAGAATGAAATTGGGCACTTCAGCGATGTGATGTCATCGTGTTGGAATCTTAGATCCTGGCTCTTCCATGCAGAGTGGCCGTTTTTGCCGATTGCTCCCCGCGGGTCACATCACCCACTCCAGAGTTCCGGTGCCCTTCTCAAGCCCCTAGCTCCTGTCAGGAAGAAGTCCTTGCAGATGTCACACTTGGAACAGCTGACATCGTAGGGCTGCTGGTGCATGGCGCTCGCCTTCAACAAATTCTCGCAAGACCTAACTTTATGGACATACTACAGAAATACAGCAAAATGTTGTGGGCATAGAAAAGGGACATTAATTACAGGACTACCACACAGGCAGCTCTACTGCATAACGAAATTTAACGCATCGCGTTTAGGAGAAGTGTAGGAAAGTGGGTTTCTGTTGCAGTAACCCCCTAATTTTGCCAGACTACTGATGCACTTTTACTTGGCGTGTCCTGGGTCCCTGCTGCCAATCAGTGTTCCCAGGGCCTGTGTTCTTTTCTCAAAACAAACCCAATTGCCATCTCTGGCCACAGGTCAGCCCCTGGTAAATGGTACCACAGGTACCCAGGGCACTGTGACCAGAGAAGGCCTCTAAGGGATGCAGCACTTATTGTGCCACCCTTAGAGGTCCTATACCACTACACTCACACACTGACTTTGCAGGCTGCATGTTATGGTGCAGAACAAAGTGAAGAATCGACATGGCACACATCCCTGTGTCCCATGCCTACAACCCCCTGCCCTGGCATAGATCAGTCACCCCTCTAGTTGGGTGGTGAGGCCACAGGTGCATGAGCCATGTACCCCTACAGTGTCTAAGTCCATTCTTAGACATTGTAAGTGCAGTGCTGCCATTAAGAGTATATGATGCTGGGAGTTTGTCATTACGAACTCCACAGCACTATAATGGCTACACAGAAAACTGAGAAGTTTGGTATCAAACTTCACAGCACATTAAACCCACACTGATGCCAGTGTAGTATTTAATGAAAAATGCACACAGAGGGCATCTCAAAGATGCCCCCTGAAAATGAACCCACCTCTAGTGACCTGATTGAGTGGCTGCTTCGGCTGCCACCGCCAGAGATGTTTCTGGACCCCTGGGTCGAGAGCAGGGGGCCTGAAACAGTGCACATCCTGGGACCAGGTGCCAAGCCTCCTCCCCCGGGATGGGCAGATTTCACGAAGGGGAAGCTTCAAAGGGTTGCCGCCTTTGTGAGCTTCCCCAGACCACTCGCTGCTTTCAGCAACTGGTCCCCACTGGTTCTGCCCCCCACTTTCAGCAGGAGAACTGGCGGGAAAAACAAGTGAGGAAGAGAGGTGTGCCCACCTCTGCCAGCTCCACCCCTCAGGTGGGGAAGGCGAGGTGAAGCACAACTCTGAGTCCCCACCATCTTGAGGATGGGGGGACCCAACCAACCAGGGACAGGCTTGTACCCCTCTCCCACTAGAGGGTGGCACAATAGGGGGTGTACCCACCCCAGGGAAGGGACCCATTGGTCCCTGCCCTCTACCTACCTGTAACGCCCCTAAATCTAGTATTTCGGGCACTCCTTGAACCTTGCTTCCTAAGATCCAAAAACGACAAGAAGAAAAGAAGAAGGACCGAACAGTCGTGCAGACAGCTAACAAGAGGAAGACACCCACTGACTTAGCCCCAGTCCTACAGGCCTGTCTCCCCTCGAACTTGCTCCTGCAAAATCCCGGTGTGTCCTGCAGGAAGCAACCTCAAAAACACCGGAGGACCTGTCTTCCTTCACTCCCAAAGACTGCTTCTCCAGTGAACACCGGATTTGTTCAACTGCAACCTCTGGCAGCAGCCGGAGACGGCGAATCCAGCCCACTCTGCACCTGCCGAACCCGGCCGGTGCTCAAATGGAAAAACACCATGAGGAGATCACCCCAGCGATCCTGAACCGAGATCCGGTGACCAACTGACCTGCCTCAAGCTTCCAGCCGACGCCTGCAGTCTAAATCCAGAAGGCCCCTAACAGCGACCAGGAGCTGGTAAGGAAATCCGACTCCAAAAGGCACCCCTGCACCTGATGCCCCACGGCTTTGTGTGCCCAAACCAAGGGTGCCTAACCAACCCTTAACTTCCCAACTTACCTCTCAAAGTGGTGGTACACCCAGAAGTCCTTTGTCTCCCTGCCTGCAGTGCTTTTGCAAACCGGAGGTTCTTCTTTGAAAACAACAGGGTGCCCGACGTCGAAACAGCACTCTGCACCCGGCCGCCTCAATGCCGCTGAGGGTGCACCTTTTGTGCTACTTCGTTTCCCTATTTTCCCTTACCTAAACCCTAGGAGATTTGCTCCCACAAACCAGGGGAGCAGTGGGCGGCAGTCGCAAGTTCGCAGTGACATCCGAGGGGTGGTTTTAAAGGCGGGCGGAAAAGCATAACTGCCGGTTATGTAGGGGTGAGAGTAGAGTTAATGGATGCGTTAAAAGCATGCACGAAGGCAGTGGTCTGTGTTTGGAGGTGGTTAACTGAGTGGGCTTCGCTTGAAGGTGGGTCATCAAGTAGGAAGATGTGTTTGGCGGGCCGGCTGGAAGCAGAGTTATGTAACTTTGCTGGAGGGCGCAGCATCAGTATTTACTGATGTATGTAAATCGCACGATGAAAGGGCGGATGTGACCATTGGAGGAACCAGAATCCTTTATTAATGGGTAGGGTGAGCCCCTGCGGTATGGTGGGTCGCTGGCCGGGGAGCTCTTGACTGAAACGGAGAATGGGGGCCCCCTCCATGTACTTTGCAGTGGGGCCTCATCAAGTTTTGTTACGCCACTGACAGGGAATCTGTGATGCTGTCCCAAGGGCTGCTGGGACTAAGAAGACAGAGGCACGAGAGGCGGCCGGCAGCTTAAGCTAAGTCTTCCTTTTTAAAAAAAATTATTATCAAACTCCCCCCGTGCTCCCCTCCACCTGCCCCACTTCTTTTTGGATCCCAATCAGGTTTGGATATTGATACTAGGAGGAACAAACAGGGTTTCTGTGTATATTGCAGCTAAAGGGGCAACCAGGTGAGTTGCAAACATTACAAAATATTTGAGAGGGAACCGATCTGGATATGGGGAATTTCTGTTGCTAAATTGTGTATTACTAATTTGATTACAACTTCTGTAGTCAGACCAACAAGCTCTTAGCAGTGATGTTCAGGTATGCGAGGAAATGTTAGTGTTGGGCCAAGAACTGGTTGGCGGCAACTGCGGAAGGTCTCTGGGTGTCTTTGTATAGCTTTGAGTATTATTAGTGAAAAGCAAGCAGTTTGTCATATGGGGCGTAAAGCACCGTGACAAGCAGGAGCTGTATATATACAATTGTGGTTGCTTGAATTTCCCGCCATATGAGCCATATTACCAATCCTCCAACCATATCACCCTCTACATGTGTCTTAAAGTATAGTTAGTGTAGTTTAAACAACAAAGACGTTCCATTAAAGTAGTTGTCAGTGCAGCAACCCTGCCCTGACTCACTTCTTGTCCTGTCTGCACTGCCTCTGCCTGACTTTGTATAGCCCACACCTAGAAAGATAGAATTCTCTAGTTCTACATCAAAATGCTCATGAACAATTCTCATAATGCTCTTAAAATTTAAATGTGCATGATAGCCTGATGGTCCCAAAGGATTTAAAGGAAACCTGAGTAAACTCCCATTGTGCATGGAGCCACCTCTGGTATTTATTACAAGTTTGCCTGTTCTGATACGGTCAGGTTGTTCTGAGACTAAATGACTATTAGTCAGAAAAATAAAAGTGTTAAATGTTGAAGATATGTTCAGGCAGATTTACAAGCCCCTTGCGCCACTTTTGCATCACTTTTCCCATGCTAAAAGTGACGCAAAAGTGGCGCAAGGGGCTTGTAAATCTGCCCCTTTGTTTCTATTGTATTCTCTGATATTTAGATGGTTCATTTCCTCCAATCACAGATCAGGGCCAATCTACAATAGAAATGAATGCTTCAGTGTATGCATGTTTGGATATTTACCTTGTCCTCTTTCTTCATTTCTCTCTAGGATGTGAAAAAGATTTTAAGGAGGTAAGTTCACTTATGTTTGTCAATTTGTTTTTCCAGCACTCTTTTTAAGTTCAAATAATGATACTATACAGCAGTTAATTAATATGGTATTTCTTATTTATTATGATTACATGGTGTAGCCTCAGACCAGCTCTCAGGATCCCCGCTGTGTAGGACTTACAGGGGGACCCAGGAGGGCTTCTTCTCCGCCAAGCCCCTCAGGAGTAAAGTGAACTTCACCCCCCAATCAATAGCACGCCAGCAGGCGTGTTTGCAGAGTGTTGGAGAAAGGGGGCGTGGCCTCTGAAGACCTCTTAGCAATCCCACTGTTTGTGACTTACTGGAAGTGACAAGAGTGGTAATAGGTCTCCAAGGATGTCCTTAGGGGCTAACTACCCCTCCTGTTGCCCAGTGTGTGGTAGGGCACCCACACTAGAGGGTGAGCCCCAGGGGATTGGGTCCCTGAGTCGAAAATCATCCCGAGATGGGGGGCCGTTGGACCCCCTCCTTTTAAATGTTTGAATTTGTTTTAAAAGGTCAGGTCCCGGGACATGGGTTCTCTGGGGCAAAAATCAGCCCAGGGAGGTGGGCCGCACAGCACACCCATTTAAAAAAGGCATGGCGCCGGGGGATGTAGTCCCTGCAGTCTAAATTGACCCTAGGAAGGAGGGCCATGCAGCCCCCCTCCACCTCCCCTAAAAATGTTTTCTTTTTTCTTAAAAAGGACCGGCAAGTCACAGGAGGCCACTCCCCTTTTCTCTACCACTCCGCCAACACACCTGCTGGTGCACTGCTGGTTGGGAAATAAAGTCCCTCTGGCTGCAGGGGGTCCTTGGGGGCCAACAAGCTCTCCTGCTGCCTCCAGTAAGTCCCACGCAGCAGGATTTCTAAGAGGTCTTTGGAGGTCATACCCTCTTTCTCTACCAGTCGGCAAGCATGCCTCCTGGTACACTGCTGGTGGGGGTGGTGAAGTCCCCTTGGCTGCTGAGGGTCCTGGTGGCCAACTACCCCTCCTCTTACCTCCAGTAAGTCTCACACAGTGGAAATGATGAGACAACATTGGAGGCCACGCCCCCTTTTTCCCCCACTCCACAAATGCGCCTCCTTGCACAATACTGGTTGGGTAATTAAGTCCTTGTGGATGCTGAGGGTGAGGTGTGGCGCAGTGCCCAGAGCAGCTGACTCCAGAGCACTGGGTTCAGGACTGAATCCCCAGTGGCAGCTCAGCTCAGCACCATTTGGCTCTGAGTAATAGCTCACTTAATCTCCCCAAAGTCCCCACACACCTTGGGTGATATGTTCGCGCTTTATAAATATGGATTATTATTATTATGATTATTTTATTATGTTGAGGGTCTTTGGGGGCCAAGAAGCCCTCCTGTTACCTCCAGTAAGTCCCTTACAGCAGGATTCCTGCGAGCTAGTCAGAGGCCCGCCCCCTTTCTCCATCTCTGCAAACGTGACTACCAGTTAAAAGAACATAAAAATTCACTTAAAAAAAGAATTGCTAAAGGTACATTATAGTTATGAAATATATTTGGAAAAATCTTAGAAATTCACAGAAAAAAACAAAGGTTACACAGACGTTACAGTTAGGCTCAGATTTCCCTTGGACAAAACCAGTAAAATTCAGCAGTTACAGTTACCTAAGCTAACTATAAATTACGATCCCGCAAAGAACTGCTTATGTCCTCACATATTACATCACTCATGACATAGTCAGTGACATCACTGATGACATCTCAAATAACAAAATAATTTAAAGAATCACATCATAATACCCTTGGGTTTGAATTATGTAGATATTTTCTTACTGCTTTTGTGCCACAGAAGAGTCTAAGGCACCACAAAACATTTTTTTATGTTGTAGGAGGCTGCAATAAAAACAAGCATTAGCAGATCCAATAGGTCTCACCTTTGGGACCTTATACGTTTTTAGCCATGCAACAATTGATGTTATTGAAACAAGGATATTGTGCTGCATAACTAAATACTTATAAGGCCCAAAAGCGAGACCTATTGGCTATGCCAATGCTTGTTTGCCTTGAAGGTTAGGCTAAGGTTCCAGCTTTTAGAGCTAAGACAGACGGCTGTCTCAGCTCTCCCCAAGTCTGTCTAAACATCCTCCCACCCCCTTCACCAAAATGTAATGTCTCCTGCGCCCTTTAAAAATTCCTCCTTTTGAAACATGGATTTCTTATTTCTTCTACTTATAGAGAGCGCAATGATTTGCGTAGGTTTTCTTTGATAGTCTAAAACAGCTTGATGTTTTGACATTCATGTAGTAGTAATTTAGCTACATATTCGTCTGTTTTCAAAACTATTGAAGGCACCTACTGGCTGGGATGAAAGCTTTCCGTCCCGTTCTGTGTTGGGATTTGTAGTTTCGCTGCAACGCCACTAGCCCCAGCAGCGTGATTGGCAACTACATTTCCCAAAGATGCTAGCGAGGGACACCACACAATGGTGACTTATCGCACAGCGATTGGCCGGTTGAGATGTCAGAACTTCAAATTTAACCGGCGCAGAATTTCTGTAGACGACTAGCGAAAACCGAGCGTCTGACGGTGAGAGGAGGCTCCTGCATTGCGGTGAGACAGGTAAACACATCTTGAATTTAATAGCTGATTTTGAGGTGGGTGAGGGGTGCTGTGGCGTCCCAGACAGCGTCAACGTCAACTGTATAGGAATCAGTCCGAGGGATTTAAGATTGGGTGGTCGCGCTTGTAGTTTTTGTGAGACCGCGGACAACCCCAAGAGGTCTTTCGTCGCAGTGCATGGCGATGGAGGAATAGGTGGTTATCTGGATTTGCTTCCATGCATCTAAATGTTGATGTGGTTACCCCAAAAGACCCCCCCCATTTTATATTTGTTTTAGTGGCTTGTAATCACTTCGAGGGATTGAGGTGAAACTCCCTGTTCGAACGCAAATTCCTAATTGTGTGCTTGTTGTCTTTGGAGGCCGTACGCTTCCGCTCTGCCTCGACAACGTGTATGTCTGCTTGACCTATTGTTGCAGATTCTTAACGCGGCCGTGAAAGCGATCATCTGTAAAAAAAAAAAGTGCGCACCTCGTGCGGCAGCAGGGGGAGAGGGCCTGCACGATTCTCTTGCGGGAGTGTGCGACCATATGGTGCTGCACGCTCCCGCAAGGACATCGCCAAGATGTGCACACGTTGCATTGCAAGCAATGCAACGCGTGCACGTTTTTGCCTGGAAAGCTGTGGTGATGGCTACAGGTTTCTCTCCTATGCAGCGCATGTGCCCTGCATAGGCGAAACCTAAACAATAAGTCTCCTGGGCCATTGAGAGCTTACTTTTTTTTTTTAAAGCACACCAAGCTAAGGCTGTATGGTCTTCAACTCGGGCTCTGGAGCCTCTTGAGGTTGGTTGTATGGTTGCCCTTTGCACCATGAAAGATTTTAAAAGAAAGGCTCAAAGACAAGTTAATGTTATTTGATAAAAGGTTATAAAGAAAATATTTTATGACAATCACTTTTATTAATCATTACAATGTTTGAATTTATGAAGTACACATTTGATTATTATTATTGGTGACTTTTTGGCAAAGACAATATGTCTGCCTTACTGAAACTAACATCCTTTGTATTGTTACAAACAGTCAGCTGTGCGCAACTACTTTAGGCAGGGCGTAGGATCTGTCTGCAGGCCAGCCCTTTCACCCAACTCATGCCGTCCAGCCTCAGACCACAACCTGCACCCATACTCACATTGTGCATGCCAAAGCCTATGCACAGTGAGGGGATGGGTGCCTGTGGGAGGTTGGGCGCATGGATTGGCCAGAGGCAAGGCACTGTGCTCAACCACAACCTTCCACAGCCGAAGGCCGTGCTCAGTGGGGAGTTGGGCCCCTCCAGGGAGAAAGGCGGAGCCCCTGGTCACAGGCCAAGGCTCTACTTCCAACCCCATGCCATCACAGCAATGGACATCTTACCTTATGTTAAAGCGACGTTCTCATTGTTGAGAACGTAAGTTAAAATATACCATTTCAAAGAAACAAAACCACTGAAATTCATCAGTTATAATTATCTCAAATAACTATAACTTTCGCACTAAATTCACGATAACTTGAGCCCTTGCCATGCTGCACTGCTAATTACCTCACATATTCTATCACTCAGACATGTGTTGTGATATTATTGAGATTAGCACTGCCACTGACATCATTGATGTCAACACTGTGCAGGACAGCAGTGGGAGCTATAGTTACTTGGTTAAAAGTTAGAGATATTTGGACAGTTAATCTGTAGAAACTCCTTGAATCTTTGTTCACAGACTATCCACGTAACCCCATTGAATTAGTGAACTTTTAACTCCCACTGTCCAATTCGGGTTTGCGGTTCACTTACCCCAAAGCTCTGATTGGTAGAAAATCTATGTTGCAAGCGCCATTCTAAGGCTCAGTGCTGTGTCCACAAGTCCTGGTAAAAAGGGAGTATGAACAAATGAAGGACAGGTAGATCATCCCCTGATACACTAGATCATGCAGGGATGTCCCAAAGGGACCACATATGTTTATCAAATAACTTACAGCAAGGAATTATGGACCCTTTTTCACCATACCACCTTAGAGTCAGGACTCATGTCCAGGTGTGTGAACCCTGCCTGGATGCAGCAATTCCATCGAGGGCCCACAGCCCCTAAGTTTTATGTACTCTTAAAAAATAACAATAATATTGAAACCTGAATAAATACTAAAATTATATATTAAAAAAATAAAAGGTCTACACCATCCTTGGCCACTTACTGTAAGTTGTGCTGCTCGTGGTAGGTGTTGCCATATATATTTTGTTTTTGTGTTTGCTATACAATATATAGTTGCAGAGTTGATATACACTCCACTGGATGGAGAACTGTGGATACTGTTGATAGTCAGCCCAACTTCAGAGCCTGAAACATGGCACTTGTGGGTTTTCACAACACAGACACTTGTAAATTTCAGGTTCTGATGGTGAAAGTACTGGTCTGAGCCCAGATCATCTCTACCTTCAAGCTTCACTTTTCTTTGCATTACATACAAGTCATCCCATCCTTGCCACATAAGTGTTCCTTCTAGTCACCCTCAAGAATCCTATTACATAATTGTAAAACCCCAGCAAGAGCAGTAGATGTACAAGCCCAGCCTCTGCTTTCATCTGTGACAGCCAACTCTAAGTCCTCATAGAACACTCTCATATCTTCATATTACACTGATACAGAGAGATGTTCACCAAGCAAAAGATACTACACAACCTCCAGCTCCATTTCTTGTTGCACCTTAGAAGGCATCCATTCATCTCATTAGCCACCTCATCCTTGCATGTCCATTCGTCCTCCTCAATTTGTGTCTTCAGAAAAGATGAATGCTTACCACGTGGTATGCTTCAGATACCCCTCAGGTATCTCATGGTAGAGAATTTCTGTTCTCACATTTCTCTTCTTTTTCACTTAATTATCTCATAGTTTAGAAACACTAAACCCTTACCCCCAAACACTACTCAGGTGTAAAGTTTAAATGTCATCTACAGTGTTGCTCTCTGATTCTCAGGTGTGATGAGGTGAAGATTTTGAAGCCTAAGAAAGATGACATTGTGGAGAAGACTTTGCAGAGCATTGGAGAAGATGCCTCACTTCAGGAGAAGCTCTTGGAATTAAAAGGTACTTAACTTTGGGCATTTATGGGAGACTTGTATGTGTTAGCTATTTCTATTTGAGAGAGAAAGTTAAAAATGATCTCGAAGAACTGGACATATTTGAAAATGGTGTATTGCCAATATCATACCTTTCACAAATGGTAGTACCAAGCTGCCTAGGTTCATAGTTGGAGGCTGGCTTAGTACATAGTGCACATACATTTAAGTGAAGCACCTTGCAATAATCCAGTCAACCCTTATAGTGATTTTAGTAGTCTTAGAAAACCATAGAAAGCTCTCTCACCGACTTCATCAGCTCACATGCCCTTACCTCCGAGAACTACATTCTACTGGGAGACCTCAACTTCCACCTGGAAAAGAAAAACGACAGCAACACCACCAACCTTCTTGACAACCTGGCCAATCTCGGTCTCAAACAACTTGTTGACACCCCCACCCACCTTGCCGGACACACGCTAGACCCTATCTTCACCTCCAGAAAACACATCTCCTTCGATCACACCACAGCACTCCACTGGACGGACCACAGCTGCGTTCACTTCAGCTACAACAAGACCACGACCCACAACCCCCCACAACCTATTCCTCGAAGAAACTGGAACAAAATCACCACCGACCAACTCTTCACATCGCTAAACCAAAACCCTCCGGCCATATCATCGGACCCAAACCAAGCTGCCATCAAACTCACACAATGGATCACCCACAGCGCCGACGCATTAGCACCCTTGAAAAACCATCAGATCAAACAAGGCTGCAAAAAGGCCCCCTGGTTCAACGATGACCTTAAGAAATCCAAGAAGTTATGTCGTTCCCTCGAGAAAACCTGGAGAAAAAACCCAACCTCTGACAACCTGACCACCTTCAAGGACTCCACCCGCAAACACCACCAACTGATCCGATCCACCAAGAAATCAGCACTCAAGGATCGACTCAACAACAACGCCCACAACAGCAAGGAACTATTCAACATCGTCAAAGAATTCACCAACCCCACCGCCGGCACCAACGACATCACTCCCTCCCAAGACCTCTGCAACTCTTTATCCTCTTTCTTCCACAACAAAATCGCCGACATACATAACAGCTTTGAAAACCAATCCGATGAACAGCCCACTCCACCCACCTCCGAACCAAAACAACACTCTCACAACCTTTTCGCCTGGAACCCAATCACCATGGAAGACACCAAATCAAATCAAATCAAATAAGCTTTATTCGATTATCACAAGGATATCATAAAAGCATACATTACATTGATTAAAGACACCATCCACCTGATGAACTCAATCCTCTCAGGATCACCAACCGACCCATGTCCCCACCACATCTTCAACAAAGCAGACTCCATCATCGCACCCCATCTCCGCGATGTCATCAACTGTTCCTTCAACTCCGCTACCTTCCCGGAAAGCTGGAAACATGCCGATCTCAGCGCCCTTCTGAAGAAACCCACAGCAGACCCTTCTGAACTCAAGAACTACCGCCCCATCTCACTCCTCCCATTCCCTGCCAAAGTCATTGAGAAAGTCGTCAATAGTCAACTCGCCGCCTTCCTTGAATCCAACAATTCCCTCGACCCTTCACAGTCCGGCTTCCGAGCCAAACACAGCACCGAAACCGCCCTCATCGCAGCTACAGACGACATCCGAACGCTACTGGACAACGGAGAAACAGTTGCCTCCATCCTACTCGACCTCTCCGCCGCCTTTGACACAGTATGTCATAGCACATTTATACAACGCCTCAACAAAGTCGGAATACAAGGAAAGCTTTGGATTGGATCATCTCGTTCCTCGCCGGTAGAACCCAGAGAGTCCGCCTCCCCCCATTCAAATCAGAGGCCACTGAAGTCATCTGTGGTGTACCACAAGGATCTTCACTCAGCCCCACCCTATTCAACGTATACATGAGCCCCCTCGAATCCATCGCGCGCCAACACAACCTCAACATCATCTCCTACGCAGATGACACCCAGCTGATCCTCTCCCTTACCAAAGACCCAAACACCGCCAAAACCAATCTACACGAAGGAATGAAAGAAGCAGCTGTTTAAAACTTAACTCGGACGAAACAGAAGTCCTCATCTTAGGATCATCCCCCTCTGCCTGGGACGACTCATGGTGGCCACCGGCCCTGGGCACAGCACCCATACCTACAGATCACGCACGTAACCTGGGCTTCATCCTAGACTCCTCCCTCTCGATGACCAGACAAGTCAACGCCGTCTCATCTTCATGCTTCAACATCCTACGCACGCTCAAAAAAATCTTCCGCTGGATCCCCACCGAAACAAGAAAGACAGTCACCCACGCAATGGTCACCAGCCGACTGGATTATGGAAATACCCTTTACGCCGGAACCACAGCCAAACTTCGGAAAAAACTCCAACGCATCCAAAACGCCTCAGCCAGACTCATTCTGGACATCCCCCGTCACGCTCACATTACCGGTCACCTGAAGGATCTCCACTGGCTCCCCGTCAACAAGAGAATAACGTTCCGTCTCCTCACCCACGCACACAAGGCCCTTTACGACCTAGGACCCGAAGGCCTCAAACACACGACTGTCCTTCTACACACCCACCCGCCAACTATGATCATCCAATCAAGCCCTAGCCGCAATTCCGCGCATCAACAGATCCACCATGGGAGGAAGATCCTTCTCCTACCTAGCGGCCAAAACCTGGAATTCTCTCCCCACTCACCTCCGACTCACACAGAACCACCTCTCCTTCAGAAAGCAACTAAAAACCTGGCTATTCGATAAGTAATTCACCTACCCTCCCTCAAGCGCCTTGAGACCCTCTGGGTGAGTAGTGCGCTATACAAATTCCAGAACTTGAACTTGAACTTGAACTCTCTAAGTGACAGCTGTGGAGAGCAGCCTTCAGGTTTATTCCTGAAGGAGTGTTAAACAGCTTGTTTTACCAGACCTAATCATGTAGTGTAGGTAAACGAAAGTATAGTTATACAAATATGTCTATTGATTACACACTATACTGTGTGGTTTTTTCCGTTTAAACTACACAACATGATTAGATCTGGTAAAAAAGCTGTTTTAACACTCCTTCAGGACTAAGCCTGAAGGAGATATCAACAAAGCATACACAATAATACTTAAATTACAAGAGGTAAGTAAGCACAATACATGATGGTCTCCAGGGGGAGACCAAATGATATACTAAGAAAGGGCAATGTGAACTGCGACCAAAGACGGGACTTTGACCAGGAGACTCAGAAGAGCTGGAGACACATGGAACTACCCAAGGTAAGTACCCAGGAATCCCAAGAGGGTGTGGGCAGAGTGGAAATACATGTGCGTACTCAGTAGGAGTCAACGGGAAAGCCACGGTTGTAGTTTGGAAGAAGAAGGACCGTTGCCAGTGGACCCTGAACAAACCCCATGGGAGACAGAAGGTTGGAGAGTCACCCCACCCATGGATACCCCAGGAACCAGAATACCTTTACCAGGGAAGCCAGGTGCATAGGTGCAATGTGACGTTGGAAAACGCCGTAGATCACTATGGAGGACTTCAGTAAAGATACCGCTGGCAAAGACGTCAAGAGTCTGCTGGAATTCCAGGGTGGATTTTTGAAGATAAGAACCTGCAAGCAGAGGGGATAGAGTCTATTCCACTTGGAGGTGACCAGGAGGCATGGAAGAGCGATGACCACTGATCACGAAAGAAGCAGGTGTGATGAGAGTGACCTTGTCTCTGCAGCTGTGAGGACCAGGTGACACTGAGGAAGACTGGGAGCCATTCACAAGCTCTCCTATGTCAAAAGTAAAGAACGAGGGCGTTGGTGTCTGGCAGGAGCACCAACAACCTTGGCAGCAAAAACAGAAATGGAAAACAATGAAGGAGCAACGTTGAGACCAGCAAGGTCCAAGGGAGTCACAAAGTGGAGGAGAGTTAGAGCAGGCCCCGAGGAAGCAGGGGATCCCACTGAAGCAAGAGAAGACCCTCGACAACGGTGCAGAGGATGCGGTGAGGACAAAGATCTTGGCAGGAAGAGATGCTGGAGGCTGGAGCTTCTTGTGGCCCGAAGATCTCTGGAGTGCAGAGCCAACATACCTTGGCAATAGCAAAGCAATGCAGTGCACAGGGGTTTGGTTCCAGCAGTTTTGACGAGGGATACTGGCCTCAAACTTGCTGAGAGGACACGTCAGACCTCGAGGGAGTGGCGGAACCACTACCTGTGTTTCTGAGCCTTTCAAAGTACGTGGGACGGCAGGAGCAGCAGACCGGTCAGCTTCATTGCGGTGCCTGCAGAGGCAAGCGAGTGAATCCAAGAAAGATTACATTACATCATAATAGCACATCTTGGTAAATATTTTATACAGTTGTGTCAAGGTGAGAACCGCCGAAAACATTTCGACCCCTCAAAGCAGAATACTGGGATCACCTTGGCATAACCTTATAGAATATTTACCATGATATGCTATGGTGATGTAATGTAATCTTTCTTGGCATATTGTGAATTTGTGTTTTTGGCCAAGCCACTATAAATGCCTGCGCTTTTAGTTCATTTATGGGATATATGACCCCACTTGTATGTGTTTCTTTTAAATAATTCATACTAAAGGGTTTTTGTCCAGTTAGACAGCAAAATATAGACATCATTGTATCTCTATATGTACTTTCCTTGACTGTTCTTTCTACTAAATAATTTGCACCCAAAGGTCTCTGACTAATTACATTGGGTTCTCTTGTCTTTGTACAATATGCTAATTCACTAGCCATCTACCTGGAGGAGGCGTGACCACCCTCCACCTGAGCAGGCATTGATTCTGCCTCTGAGAGTGCTGTCTCTAACTTACAAGGGGTCAAAATCCAATCTAAGGTGGCAAGCTGGGAGATACCAGTCAGTCAGCACACTGAGGACTAATAGATTTTCAGGGGGCACCTCTAAAGGTGTCCGATGGGTGCATGTCATAATAAATCTAGTAATGACATCTGTAGAGATTTATTAAGACAAGGTGTTTGATACCAAACACGATTAGTTTCAGTGAAACCATCATGTAGCTGGGTAACTCGTAATGAACAGTGCCCAGTACTTGTCTTGAAGATGGCTGCCTGATCACTTGCCATATCTAGCAATGGAACTCGACATCACTGGGGCCTAACTGCTCATGCAGATGAGCCCTCACATATAATATAATGCACCATGCCTCAGGGCTCTAAGGCAAATTGTAGGAGTGACTGACATAAAGCATATGCAGTGTACCTTGGCATGGCAGACAGTTGTGCTTTCAGAATGGTTTGCCCCCTTGTTATATCCTGCTCTTCCTCTCTCTTTGTGCTCTTCCTCTCTCTTTGTCCCTCCTTAGTGTTAGTGTCTGCTTGTCTATATGATGTCTCTGTGATGTCATCCAGGATTCTACCTGTTGCTGTTCAAGGGATTTATCAGTTACCCGGAGGCTGAGCAGGAAGTTATCTGCTCCCGGTGGGGGTTCTTACCATATTACATCCCTACTTGAATGCTGTACCTTCTATCTAATCTGAAGAATAAATATACTACATGAACATTACAACAAGGACCCATCATCTTTATTTTACTGAATGTAACACCCCTCTCACTCAGTCTGCATTCTGTTTGGGTGTGGATCCCTTAAGGTGCCATAATACATGCTGAAGTCCTTGAAGGAAACCATTTAATACTCATGTCTTGAGTACCATTTACTAAGGGCGTACCTGGGTTCTAAAGTCCTTTTCAATTGGGTTACAATAGGACATTTACCTTGTTTCCAAGGAAAGAGCACTGGCAATGGGGACCTTGTTAGCAGGGACCCAGTGCACTTTCAGTCAATTCAATTCACAGTACTTTATTTCCAAGAAATATATTCTTATTGAAATATTCAAACACTTTCATAAAAGAAAGAAAAGGCATAAAAAAGTACTCAGTTATAATAATCTAAAACACAGTGCATGGTTATATACTTTTACACGACTACTTGCAGATTATTCCACTTCAGCTAAATATCAATAAACCCTAACTCAATACAATCTACAATCCAAAACTCGTAAATATTTGTAACCTTTCCCTAAAAATATTAAAAAAGAAAATGGTCAACATAAGAACGATACAGTCTGCAGCAATAACATTTTAAAGTGTAATGTATTTAACCAGCATCAAATTATACACTTTCCCCAAACAGGATTCTAAAGTGCAAGATGCACAGCAGCTTTTCACAACCTTCCTATTTGGGGATCCACTGATTTACTTAACATCAGCTGGCTGAACGGTATTACATCAATAGAGACCTAGATCTTCAACCCTATGGGGACGATAGTGCCACTTGTACCATTACGATTTTACACAAGTGTTGACCAACAGTGATAGCTACATCTCGAAATCTAAGGCTATAAAACAGTTCTAGCCCCGCATCTCTGGTTTGATCCCATATTTTTTAAACACAGGCTGAAGAATCTTTTTCCTTTTCTCCATGAAGAATAAAGAATCCAACAATAAATGTCTCACTGAGTTTTTCTTCCCTCTCCTAAAGGGGCACTGGCTATTGCTCTTAACCACCTCTGATTTAAATCCTTTAATACACCACCCAGGGTCAAGTCCCAGCCTAGAGCACAAAACTTCATTCCGCATGCCCATGTCTGAGATAATATATAGGTATGGGAACAAATCTGTGCTCTCCTGTGAAGGTATGAAAGGAATAGCTGAGGTCTTAGTTTTAAGATAGCACAGATCCTCTTTCCAACAGGTTTCTATGGAACTTAGCCTGAGTGAGCTCTTTATCTAGTTAATCAAAACCACTTCCTCATCTTCTATACACTTCTCTGAATCATTCAAACTCTTTTGCATTATTGTCACAGGATTCCTTCTCCCAGAGATAGATGTCATCCTCTCCGGTAAAATTTGCTCGGACAGTTTGCTACATGGGGACCAAATTTTAAGAGCAACTAAAAAGCACAAGGTTCTGGCATCAGCCAGCACACTGCAGGCTGGAGTTCTCAGTTCCGTCCTTACAGCTTGTATCATAGAATTCTTGGGGAGATCAAGAAGCAATGTTAGAGAAGTTCCTTCTAACCTTTCCCATATGACTCGCCTGTCCAAAGTCAACACCTCTGCTCTATATAAGGCTTGTGAAATGAGCTGGCTCTTTGATTAGTGGCTCCAAGGTATGACTGCCAAATTCATGGTCAAACCTTTTCCCCTCATTCACTACTGTGGACAAGGCAAGCCTTCGAGCAGCCATTTGTTTATTCCACCTCAAATCATCTGCGAAGGTTAGGCCTGTATATTTATACTCTAACTTGCTCTAATCGTACAATACCAAGAACCAAATGCAAATATCCTTTTTCTCTTGGCAAAAAACAATGTTTTAGTCCTATTAACAGGTATTGTTAGCTTGTTTTCAAGGCAATGGGCATTTAGGGCATTTAGTTTCCAATTCAACCCAATAGGTGTAAGATCCATAAACACCAGATCGTCTGCATATATGAGGCAACTAAGGTGTCTTCCTCCAAACTTTGATGAAAAACTGTGCGTAGTACGTAGCGTCTCGGGAAGGTCTGCAATATACAAGCTAAATAGCAGTGGAGCTAAAACGCACGTCTGCCGCAAGCTGTTCTCAACTGGAATTTTCCAAGTCAGACTCGCACACCCATCAAACTCAATCTGAACCCAATTGCCACTATGGAGATTCATCACTAGGCCCAACAGGGTCCCTGGTATCTTCCACTGCTGTAATTTGTGCCAATTTACAACAACAAGGTGTTTGGGCGTGCGTTTAAGTATTCAAAAACCCTTTCACAACTAAAGTGGTTAGGTGTCTTTATTGCCCCTTTCTATTTTTCATTTGATTATTAGATATCTTGACCATTTAAATCACGTCATCAAGAAAGACAATACATTTTTAGAAACAATCAACATTACATCAACAAAATACAGCACATATGTAATTCAACACATAAATGACCAAAAAGGAACACAACATTACAAAAACTAACACAATAAACAGATCAGTCCTAAAATTGACACTAGAATAATGGTGGCATCAAACTATTTATAAGTTCACAAACTAACAGCCTGCCATCCACCGCTAGCTGATACAACATTTACAACAGGCACATTGTCTTGTTCGTACACTGGGTTTAATCAGTAGAATGAGGGTGATTTCAGCTAGCAGGAGTAGGTCGACGCGCTTCGGAACAATGCTTTTCTTTTATGGTTCTCCTCAGGAGAAGGACGGATCAGACACTACAATATTATAAAAATGAGAAAAGTTTGCATCAGCTGAGGTTCCCTGTATTCCGATTGCCCAGAGCCCTAGGGTTAAATAAGTTTTCTTACCATTCAGAGGTGTTGATCCCGGGTGCTGTGTTTATCAGTGATTAGCAAGCAAAGTCGCTTGATGTAGGGAATTTCTGAAAGGTAGAGAAAGGTTGGGGCATTTACTACAAACCAACTGACTCTAATATGAAGGCATTCCATTAAAACGTCACCCACGAGTCTCGGCTTGTGCGTCTAATGAGCACCATCCTCCATTTTCAACTTGCCTTTTGTGTAAAATGAGAATTGCCGAACTATGGTTCTGGTAATGGATTTAGTCAAACGTCATGTAGAATCAAGCCTTAGGGGCCGCCTATAAAACATAAACCGTTAGCACATGCTGTGGTTAAATTGTTGAAATCGAGACGTCAATGCGTACAGTGTATTCATGATAGTAAGGGCATACCTCACTGAGGATGAATTACGCGTGGGCAGTGCCCACAATTTATGTTTGGAATTCTTTCAGTTCTGACATATTTCCAAGTTTAAACAAGCGTGCTGGAGCCCCATACACGCTGTGTAAATGGCACCTGAAATGTAATTATGTAAAGCATTATCAATGCGTCTATCCGTAGCCTGCGGCATTGAGATTTATAGCAGTTTGAGTAACAGTAAAAAAGAGAGACACCATGGCTCACTGTGTTCTTTGCTAATTGGTCCCGTGTTACTGTTTGGAGACACATTTGCAGGTTTTATTTCTAAAAAACAAAATTATAAATTTACTTGTGAGCACCTAAGGCCGATCGCTGTGCATGAGTCTACTACATGTTGCCCATATATTTATTACAGAAGTACTTGCCTGCTTACAAGACTTCGCTCTCTGGCAGTGTCTCTCTCTATCTGGCAGCAATTCAACAATGCAGAAGTGATTGCCGATAGCAGGAATACCTGCTTAACCATTTTCGCGTTGCGAGTGTGTAGTTGAAGACACATATTGTTTACAGGAATTTAGTGTTTAAGTAGCTCATATTGGGGAAAATTGAGTTTCTTGCTAAATCCCTGATGCTTCCGTTATTGGAGAGGACCAGAATGATTAGCTTGAAATTAGACTTGTTGGAACAGTTAGTCACTGGTAACTCCAGAACTTTGGATACATTAGCTAAAGGAAGGGAATGCCCAGCGAATAAAGTGAGTACAGGTAGCGGTATTGGCCCGGTTAAACAGCCTTTACCCGTTAAGCCTAAGATTTCATCCAAGCCAGTCCGCGAGATAACGTGCACTACAGGAGAAGATAAGTCTAGGGCTACCAAGGGTGGGGGCTTAGCTTTGGGTGGGGTGCCTGGTCCTCAACCGTCATACAGTCAAGATCGCAGCCAGCACCACGTGAAATATTGTCTGGACCCCGGTCTAATAGGCATCACACCTCAGGGAAGGGGACTAACAACCATCAGCTCCCTTGTAGAGTCCGCACGTTACACGACTATTTTGGTTGGAGTCCCAGGCTTGGGGGTGGAGAATACGGAATCCCCGAGGGAGTTGAAAAATAAAGTCATCTATTGGCTGAATAAGAATAGGCAACTTCCTCCCTTATGTAATACGGAGATCTTAGGTGTCAGAAGGGTGAGTTGGGTGGGACACTGCCCAAAGGACCTAGAGGGGGATTGCGTAATCATGAATTTTAGTGACCTCTGGGTATGAACCTTATCTGTGGAAAACCCAGGTTTGGCAGAGTTGGTGACATCCAATCCCTGGCCCTTGACTATTTTTATCCTAGTTCAGGACAGGGGCTGTTTATTCCAGCTCTTCCTCCACATAGAGGTAGTATGTATGATGGTCACCATATGGATAGGATGGGGCACCTCATCCCTCTAAGGAACAGGTTTGAGTCCCTTATGGGACTGGAGGGGGTGGACTGACCCACGTGTGACTCTGGAGTCACTTTGGCTATTCAGCTAAATAGTATGGATCCTCTGGGGATGGCTGTGTTGGCTGGCGGTTCAGTAGTTGACGATTCCCCTGGGGTGAAGTCATCTTTTTGTAGTGATGGTTTGGATAGGGAGGGTAGGCAGGAAGTTGAGGGGGTGGGCGGTCCTCATTTGGACAGCCCTCCTTTGGAGAGCCTATTTGGCTTTTCCATGTTGGAGGAGGGGCGGTCTAAAGGCCCCATTCCGCAGGTGGAAGTTCCGCCCCAAGTCATCGCCCAAGCCCTACCACTTAAAATCTTGTCGTGAAATATTGCACGGCTGGCTAGTAAAATAGCCATAGTGGAGTGGGCGGAATTTGTGGATGACCACGACATCCTTATATTTCAGGAAAGTTGGGCCACCGACCCCATCTATAGATTGGGGTATCTCAATTTTTATAAAATTGCTATTAAGAGCACTCGGGGTAGAGCGTCTGGTGGCCTTGTTATTTGGGTGAAGCAATCACTCCATTACAAGCCCACAGAAGTACCGGTAAGCAGCTTAGACATCATCGGGATTAAACTTTACAGGCCCAGCTCTTTTGAGATCTTTATTGTTGGTATTTATGCCAGAGGACTCCCTGGAGGGCGTAGACCCAGAATTATTACTGAGTTAGATCTCTTATTAGATTCTATTGGCAGGGATAAGTTTGTTGTCGTGGCAGGGGACTTTAACTGCACCTTCGAACCCCTCCCAAGCGAGGGTGAGGATATTTTGGCAGAAGAAGATGCATTGTGGAAAGTCCCACAATTGGATCTCAAACCTATCAAAAGGGGGACTGAGGCTGCATTACATTGGTTGGGTTTGTGCCTTGAATGGGGGCTGAGAGCTGCTAATGGGCGCACATGTTCTGACAAGCTAGGTCGGGCTACTTTTGACAATGGAACCAGCACAAGTACAACTGACTATATTTTAATTAAAGTGGAGTTTTGGTTGCTACTTGTGGACATGATAATCATAGCCCGCCCCGAGAGTGACCATAACCCGCTGGTCGCTAGCTTGAAACTTCATGGCAGTCAGAGGGGCAATAGGGACTCTGAATGTGCTACAGCAGAAGCTTTTTTAACAAACGACAAGCGCAGGGTTCGATGGTGTAGAGTAGTTGATGACCCAGGATCACTAGATTTAATATCTCAGATAGTCTCCTCCACCTTGTGTGCTTTCCAGGCCTTGGTTGACTCTGGGGATTACCTTGAACATATAAGTTTGCTTCATGAGCATCATTTACTTCCCTAAAATCATTATTCTCAAAAAGCTACATACCTGGGAAAAAACCCATCCCTATATCGAGGAATAATTGGTATAATAAATCTTGTCGGCAGTCTTATAGCTTTTTAGTTAAAGCTGTAAGATCCCGGGTTTTAAGTGACATTAGGATAGCCAGGTTAGAATATAAAAAAGTCCAAAAAATTGCAAAGAAAGAATGGGACGACCATTATTGGTCTGAGCTCTTGGAGGCTAGCAAGGCCGGGAATCAGAGCAAGTTTTGGCAGATTATCAAATGGGGTAGCTCCACAGACTCCCAAGTTCCATTGAATCATGTGCCAGTGGAAGTTTGGGTCGATTACTTTGAATCACAGTTTAGGTGTCCTGACCTTACATCGGTCACTGTTGTAGAACCTATACCCCCATTGCCACATAGTCCGTGTTTAACTTGTATGTTTACTAACAAGGATGCAGAGACTGCGTTGGGACTAGTTCAGGCAGGTAAGGCTCCCAGCATGGACTGTATCCCTGCGGATCTATTTAAATATGACCCCTCAAATTGGGTGCCATACCGTACCATATTAGCTAACGCCATTGTAAATGGGGCTCCCATTATGGACTCCTGGCGAGGGGCGGAAATCCTACCCATATTTAAAAAAGGGGACCGGTCTGTACCTGGGAACTATTGCCCCATCAGCTTAATAGACGCAATACAGAAATTTTTTGCGAGGATGGTGTTGTCAAGAATCCATGCGTGGATGGATCTTGAGAATGTTTTATCTCCCATGCAGGCTGGGCTTAGACCCTGTGTCAGTACCATCGACCAGGTGCTTAGATTCTTATTAATCTATTGGAAGGTTGTCACCCTGGGTGGAGGAGTTATTTATGCGGCATTCGTAGATCTCAAGTCAGCTTTTGATCTTGTCCCAAGACATAAATTATGGGAAGCCTTGAGAACTATGGGAATGTGGCACGATTTGCTGGATATTGTCATACGCCTTCATGAAGGTTAGATGGGGTATGCAGGGGGAGGTCACCAAGAAATTCCCTGTAACCCGTGGGGTTCGCCAGGGGTGTGTCCTTGCACCGACGCTGTTCCTGTTATTTATTAACAGGGTCGTGCAGTATTTTGTGAACACTCCAACAGACGCCCCGGCCCTAGGCGGAGATACATTTCCACTTCTTATCTTTGCAGATGACACCATCATCCTCTCTAAAACGCAGAAGGGGCTCCAAACTGCCTTAGATAGATTTGAGGTATTTTGTATACACAACGACCTTCAGGTCAATGTAAGCAAAACTAAATTTATGGTATTTACCAAAAGTAAGCCACTGAATGGTAGGGTTAGCATGAATGGTCAAGAGTTAGAGCAGGTGGAGTCCATGGCCTACCTTGGGATGGTTTTGGACAGTAGGCTTAGATGGAAGGTGCAGTTTAATGCACTTTCCTTAAAGTTTGCACAATTGAATGGGTGTTTGATCAAGGAGCAGAGATCCTCCCTTATGAAAAGGATTGGCCCAGTATTAAAAGTATATAACGCAAAAATAAGTTCGGCCATTTTGTATGGTGCGGACTTATGGGGCCATGCGGATCTCTCCACTTTGGTCAAGATTCAATACAAATTTTTGCGCATCTTGGTTGGCCTGCCACTATCTAGTCCTATGATACCTTTGCTAATTTACTTAGGTTGTCATTCTATTGATGATGTTGCCCGGTTTAGGACTGTTGCTTTGTGGAGAAGAATATGGACAACTCCCGAACTAGCCCGATTTGCTAATGAAATTGCCGAGCTAAGATCCATATTAGGCTCAGGTAACATCCCATGGTTTAGAACTGTAAGATCTATCCTGGGCCTTGGCCAACTTTGGCATGTGCCTGACATTAGTATTTTTCCATCAAAAAGGGATTTCAAAGCACTATATTGGGCGTCTCTTCGAAATAAACTTGTTATTCAGTCTAACCTTCCCACTTTGACCGGTAGATTTCTGACACACAAATTGGATCCTTCATTGGAGGATTATTGAGATCTTATTACGAAGAGTAGCGACAGGAAATTATACCATCAATTTAGAATTGGGTCGCTGCCAGTAGGATCCTTTACATCCAAATGGTGGGGGCAGTCCAATGAATTTTGTCCTTGGTGTAGGGACTCAAAAGAAACCATAGGCCACGTTCTTTTTGTTTGCCCAGCCTACAGATCGCCCCGGTTAAAGTGGCTGAAACCAATTTGTAAAACCTTGGGAACCCGGGTGGTGCAGGACGCAGTTTGGCTGTTGAGGACTAATACATCTGAACTTGTGGCAATTTCGGTTGCCAAATTTTTGGGGTGGATGTGGATTATTAGAGTAGGCACCCATGTGTTGAATGATTGAATCAACGGTTTTATTATTATCTTTTCTTCTCACGTCTATTTCTGATTTAATACTGTTTTATTAATTGTGGTGATCTATAATGAATTTTATCATGTTTTTTGTGATAATATTGTGGTATTTTTATATTATATTTTATTCTATTGTGGTATACCTTGTTATGGATGTCTTTTATGATGAAATATTCGAATAAAGACGTTTGAACTGAACTGAAGTAGCTCATATCATGTTACCCAAACTGCTTGTGTCGCAGTGTGTTGCAGGCTGTGTTTCTAGAGTTTGTAAATTTCAAACATATTTATCCATTCGTATAACGCTGATGAGCAAAGGAGATTGGTGGTGCTTGTAGTTAAATGAATTGAGACCCGGCATACAATATTTTATTTTGGCAATTCCCATAGTAGGAAGATGCGCTGGATGTCCTGGGCTCTTATTTGGAAAGCAGGGAACGCCCTCATCAGATCCCTACTCAATTCATTGTTGGCCTAGCAGCCCTGGCATTAAAGCTGACTTACTTTAAGTTTGAAAATGCTTTCTTCCTCCAGGTGAAAGGGACCGCCATGGGCAGTCCCTTCACGCCTGAGATATCCGTCCTGTATATGGCGAGATATGAAGAGTGCTACGTGTATAACAACAACCTCTACAGTGCATTCTTGGCCCAATGGTACCGCTACATCGATGATGTATGGTGTGTCTGGACTGGAACGGAAGAACAACTCCTTAATTTCCATGTATGGTTAAATGACTTTAATCCAGACATTCAATTCAGTTTGACTCATAGCATAACCAGTATCACATTCTTGGATGTGGAGGTACGACCTACTGCTGATGGATTGATCACAACCTTATACACGAAACCCACGGACAAAAACACAGCACTCCACTTTCAAAGTCATCATCCAAAAAGTCTCAAGGCAAATCTACCATATGGCCAGTACTTGCGTGTGTGGCGCAATTGCACACGTAAAGAAGACTATGAGATCCATTAAAATGTGCTGACAAAGAAATTAAAGGAGAAGGGGTATCCAAGTAAACTTTTGAAACACTCGTGTAAAAAGGCGTGGCTCATGCCACGTGAAGTACTTTTGCATAAACAACCCAAAAACCCTATGACACGCATAGTATGTGTTTCCACAGTTGGCCCGTATACCAACTCATTTAAGAAAATCATTCGCCATAATTGGCACTTGGTAAAGGAAATAAATACAAACCTTCAAATTCCCTTGTTCGTACTAAAGAAGAACACAAGTATTGGCTGATGAATCATATGGGCAGCGGACGAACCTCCAAAAAAATCAAAGTCGTTACGTCCTTTCTTGAACCTACCGCCGGTAGCCGGACACCACAAATGTGGCCCATGTCACTAGTGATTCAACGGTAGAGGGAGATGAATTTGTGAATGGAACACACAAGTGGAAGCATACAGAATTCTCTAATTGTAGAACCAAGAATGTGGTCTATGCGTTTTTTTTGTTCAATCCCTTTGGTATAAATCGGGAAAACTACACGAGAGATCAGACAGAGAATAACACAACAGCGATCAAGGATTAAAAAGAATGTACCTAACGCATCTTTCGTTGCTCACTTCCAAGAATTGCGACACACTGAAAAAGATCTCACGTGGACAGTACTGAGTGTCATCAAACCAAACCACAGAGGTGGTGTTATGGAACAAACGCTCCTCCAACGAAAGGCATACTTAATTATACATTTTAACACAGCCTGCTCAGGGCTGAATGAGAGGTCCGCAATTAATAGACTTTAAAACCACAGCTTTCAAGCGATTCGTGTTATACTATGGGAATTGCCAAAACAAAATGTTGTATGCCGGGTCTCAATTCATTTAACTACAAGCACCACCAATCTCCTTTGCTCATTAGCGTTATACGAATGGATGAGTATGTTTGAAATTTACAAAGTCTAGAAACACAGCCTGCAACACACCGTGACACAAGCACTTTGGGTAACACGATAAGAGCTGCTTAAACACTACATTCATGTAAACAATACGTGCCTTCAACTACAAGTACCAGCATTCCTTGCGCACTCGCGCGACACGAAAATGCTTAAGCAGGTCTTCCTGCTATCAGCAATCACTTATGCATTGTTGAATTGCTGCCAGATAGAGAGAGACGCTGCCAGAGAGCAAGATTTTTAAGCAGGCAAGTACTTCTGTAATAAATACATGGGCAACATGTAGTAGACTCATGCTCCAAGATCAGCCTTAGGTGCTCTCACGTAAATTCATTATTTTGTTTTTTAGAAATAAAACACACAAACGCGTCTCCAAACGGTAACAAGGGACCGATTAGCAAAGAACACAGTGAGCCATGGTGTCTCTCTTTTTACTGTTACGCAAACTGCTATATAAAATCTCTATGCCGCAGGCTACGGCTAGACGCATTGATAATGCTTTACATATTTACATTTCAGGTGCCATTTACACAACGAGTATGGGACTCCAGCACGCTTGTTTAAACTTAGAAATATGGCTGATCTGAAAGAATCCCAAAAATAAATTGTGGGCACTGCCCACGCGTAATTCATCCTCAGTGAGGTATGTCCTTACTATCATGAACACACTGCACACATTGACGTCTTGTTTTCAACAATTTAACCACAGCGTGTGCTAACGGTTTATGTTTTATAGGCGGCCCCTAAGGATTGATTCTACACGACGTTTGACTAAATCCATTACCGGAACCATAGTTTGGCAATTCTCATTTTACACAAAAGTCAAATTGTATATGGATGACAGTGCTCATTAGAACCACGAGCCAAGGCTCGTGGGTGATGTTTTAATGGAGTGCATACATATTAAAGTCAGTTGGTATGTAGTAAATGCCCCGACCTTTCTCTACCTTTTAGCAATTCTCTACATCAAGCGACTTTGCTTACTAATCACTGATAAACACAGCACCCGGGATCAACACCCATGAATGGTAAGAAAACTTATTTAACCCTAGGGCTCTGGGCAATCGGAATATAGGGACCTTTAGCTGCTGCAAACTTTTCTCATTTTTATAATATGGTAGTGTCTGATCTGTCCTGGTCCTGAGGAGAAGTATAAAAGAAAAATAGGGTTCTGAAACGCGTCGTCCTACTCCTGCTAGCTGAAATCACCCTCATTCTACTGACTAAACACAGTGTACAAGCAAGGCAACATGCCTGTTGTAAATGTTGTATCAGCTTGCGGTGGATGGCAGTCTGTTAGTTTGTGAACTGATAAATAGGTTGACACCACCATTATTCTTGTGTCAATTTTAGGACTGATCTGTTTATTGTGTTAGTTTTTGTAATGTTTTGTTCCTTTTTGGTTATTTATGTGTTGAATTACATATGAGCTGTATTTTGTTGATGTAATGCTCATTGTTTCCAAAAATGTATTGTCTTTCTTGATGACGTGATTTAAATGGTCAAGATATCTAATAATCAAATGAAAAATAGAAAGGTGAAATAAAGACACCTAACCACTTTAGTTGTGAAAGTGGTTTTTGAATACTTAAACGCACGCCCAAACACCTTTTTGTTGTAAATTGTTATTTTGGTCTAGTTTGGCCCAACCCCCATATTATTAAAAAAGCAATTTGTGCCAAAGCATATCTCTAGCCACCTTGTCGAAAGCTGCTTGGAATTTAACGAAGCAGCAACAAAGCCCACCTACTGACTCAATTGACTTCGTTGCGGCTCCCCACAATGTGAAAAAGTGATCCATTATGGAGCATTCAGCCTAAATCCTCCTTGCTCCACTGGAATCAAACTGTATCAAAGGCCTAAGCCGCTAGGTGCTTGGATAAAGATTGGGCATACAATTTGGACAGGATATCTAAAAGCAAGATCAGACGATAGTTAGCTGGATGATCCATTTTACCCTGTTTATGAATGGGCTTCACTATAGCCCTCTTCCAAGACTCTGGGAGGGAGCTCACTAGCAACAAAATAAACTACTCAGGATGGATCCTCATTTCATTGGATCTTTTTTAAATATCACCAATGGGGGCAAGGTCTTCCTTTCCATGCCTCTTGAAGATTTGGTGTTTGGCGGTGATTTTTATTCAGTGCTAGATGGCGAGATAGACCGTAGCCCCCGTGCGCTCAGACAATCGCAGAAATGGTTGCCAGACTTCCTGGCGGCGCTGGGTTTGATAGACGGTTGTCGCACGCGCAACCCGATGACCACGCACCATACGCACGTCCCGGCGGTTCATGGTAGCCTGTCTATGCTGGACTATGTGCTGTTTCCGGCGGCAATGGCGCCTAGGATCCGAGAGGCGCGTTACCTTGGGAGGGGAATATCTGATCACTTTCCGTGTTGGTTGGATCTTGACCTAGAGTTGCCGGCAGTGGGCAGGGTCGCCCCCCTTAGTGCTTGGCAGTTGAAAGACCCCACCATTAAGAGGGAAATTCTTCAGTTATCAGATCGATACTTTCTGGAGAATATGGGCTCAGTGGACTCCGCTCAAACTATTTGGGAGGCGTATGAGACTGTGGCGAGGGGTGAGGAATTTTCCCTGGTGTCTGGGAAGAAAAAGAGAGCGCAGGCGGAAGTGGTTCAGAAGGAGGCCAAAATCGCGCACTTTGAAGAGAAGATAGCTAAGACGTATACACCGGCGGACCTCCATCAGTTGCGTCTCCGAGAGGAGGAGTATAGAGCACTTTTCCGCGATAGAGCAGTGGCGAGTCATGCTGCGGTCCAGAGACGGATATCTGAACACGGGGATAAGGCCGGGAAGTTGATTGCTGGGCTTGAGCGTGGGGAGCGGGCTTCAATGCTTGTACCGGAGTTGGAGGGGTCGGGGTCACGGATGCACACGGATCCGCTGGAGGTGGCAGACATGTTTGCTGACTATTACCAGGGGGTCTACACAGCCGGGAATGCTTTCACGGTGGCAGAGAACAGTGAGGTGATTAGAGACATTGTTATGCCTTGTTTGTCAGAGGAGGACAGAAGTTACCTTGACTCCGCATTGACGGACGACGAGGTGGCCCAATTGATTAGCAGATAAAATCGGGTAAAGCGACTGGTCCGAACGGGATATCTATAGAACTGTATAAGTTGAACGCAAATAAACTGGCACCCTATATGCGTGCCATGTTTATGGAGAGTAAGGAGTGGGGTGAGCTTCCTTATGATCAACGTGTCGCTAACGTAGTGGTCCTTCATAAAGCGGGCAAACCCAGGACACAATGCTCCTCTTATAGCCCATATCGCTCCTAAACACAGAGCTCAAGATATTGGAGAAACTCCTAGCGACCAGGCTTGTCATGGTGATTATGTCTCTGATTCATCCGGATCAGTCCGGATTTATGCCGCGTCAAAATACGGCGTTGAATCTGCGCCGGTTCAAGGGGTCCTCGGGGGGGCCTCGAAAATACATGAGCCGACGGTGTTGGTCTCCTTGGATGCATCGATGACATACGATAGGGTGGAGGGGCGGTATTTATGTGCTGTGTTGGAGAAGTTGGGCTTTGGAAGTGAGTTTATCAGCTGGGTGCGCCAGTTATACACAAAGCCTCTAGCCAGAGTGATTGTTAATAATTGCAAGTCTCGTGATTTTCAGTTAGAAAGGGGCACCAGGCAGGGGTGCTCACTCTCCCCGCTACTCTTCGCACTCGCGATGGAGCCGCTGGCTGCATGGGTGAGATGGGATAGGTCGATTCGGGGTTTGCGGTGGACTTCCGAATGGGAAGATAAGATTTCGCAGTATGCCGATGACGTGTTGCTCTACCTCACTAGGCCAGGGGATTCCTTTCGGAATTTCCTGTATGTGTTTGCTATCTTTAGCAGGTACTCTGGATTGGTCATTAACTGGGCTAAGTCGGTGATGTTCGTGGTGGTGGGTGACCCGCCTGTTATCCCGCAGTCGTGTCCTGTGCGGATTGAGACGTCGGGATTTCGGTACCTGGGTATATATATTACGCTTGACCCTAAGCTGCGATATGAGAGTAATTTGGCTGCTCCGTTGAGCAGGTGTAGGAAAGACGTGGAACGCTGGAGGTCCCTTCCTCTCTCCCTGCTTGGGAGGGCTGTGTTGTTCAAGATGATGACACTGCCTCGGTTTTTGTATGCTTTGCAGAACTTGATGGACCCAGTGTCGGCCGCATATTTTAGGGAGATTGAGGCCCTCCAGGGGCAGCTCCTCTAGGGTGGCAGCACCCGTATAGCTTTTAGCAAGTTGACCCTCCCTTGGTATGATGGTGGGATCGGGCTTCCAGATTTGCGCAAGTACTACTGGGCCTCTCAGTTGGCTGCAGTAAACCATATAGTGTATGGGATCCCAGGAGATCCGGGCTACGCCATGGATCGAGGTCAGGCCCCTGGAGGGATGATTGATAGAGCTTTGTATTCTAGACCTGGTAGATTTCCTCTGACTGGTCCGACTTCTCATGTGATACGGGTGTGGCACGCTGCCAATAAAGGTCGTGGGTGTGAGGGTAAACTCACACTAGCCACCCCTCTATTTAACTCTGAGAAGCTGGGCAGCATGTGGAAGACCAAAGGTTTCGATAGAAGGGACCTCATCGGAATTACTAGGATAAAGGATGTTTGGGGGAAAGACTCGGTCCACATGTTTGAGTCCCTTGTGGAGCAATATAAATTGCACCAAAATGAGTACTTCCGTTATCTGCAGGTGAGGCATGCTTTTGCTGCACATGTCCCTAAAGACATGGATCTTCCAGAGGCGTCCCCTCTGGAGGACCGGGTTTTGGATGGGCATATCCCGGAGAAAACAATATCGCTGATTTATCGAAAACTGGTTAATCATTCCGAGAACCCATTGTTGAAAGTTAGAGCTCAGTGGAGTGTGGATGGGCTAGAGTTAGATGACGAGGATTGGGTGGAAGCGGTGTCCTCTCCTAAGGTGGTGGCTATCCAGATGCGGCTCCGATTGGTGCAGCTAAAGATCCTGCATAGGGCTTATATCACGGGGCCGCATCTGGTGCGAATGGGGCAGGCTGAGAGCAGTGCTTGTAGGAGAGAGTGCGGAGAAGAGGGTACCTTGATGCATACATTGTGGTATTGTGACAAGATACAGACGTATTTAGCCGGGATCCATGCCGAGTTGGGAGAGGTGTTGGGAGTGGAGGTGACGCCAGAGGCTCGGAGATGTCTATTGAATGTTTGGGAACCATCCGATTTAAGTGTGTATCAGAAACAGTGGGTTACGTTGACGTATATGGTGGCTAAGTGGAATATTGCTCAACTTTGGGGGGCTAGCCAGCTGCCCCGGGTCACCAAGTGGGCGGAGGACCTTGATTGGTATATGTTCAGAGAAAAGTCAGTTTATGTGGCCTGGGGTTGCCCGCGGAAGTGGGGTAAGATTTGGGGGCGTGGATTAGTCATCGGGGAGACATTTGTGACCCGCCCATGTCAGGCCTGGATGAGGCAGTGCAAGAATCCGACGGACCCTAATCATTGACTGTAGATCATTTCATTCTCTATTGAACTGTAACCTGTGCGTTGGAATTGATGGCATTCACCTGAGAACTTATTTTCTTGAATTGTTTCTTTATTTAATAAAAAAGATTTTTTTTTTAAATATCACCAATGGGAGACCATCCTGCCCTAGAAGCTTTCATTTTACAGATTATATCTGACAAAATCACTGATGTCTGAGTATTGCCCATCATCTCAATGTCGCCTTCAGAGCTATCTTGGATCACTAATCTATTCTCCATACTTCCTCCGCTGTATAAAGCGGAGATAAACACAGCCCAGTCTTCTTCACTTACTTGAGCCTCTAGCAAGGAAGGTGAAGGGAGGGTTAGAGTTCACTAGCCACCAGAACTCTTTGCTATTCTTTTCAGCCAGTGTCGCAAACATTGCCTCCCATTTTGACTTACAGTACCCCCTCTTTTAAGACGTACACAGGTCCCTGTAGGGTGCTTTTGAGGCAATCATTTAAGTTCCAAAGCTATCTAAACTTGGGTTTAGCAACCAGTGGCAGCGGCTGCTGTTTACCACCCTGCTACTTTCCCCGACATTCATCATCAAACCAAGAGTTCCTTTAATCTCTTGGACTGTTACCTAGGCACAAATCCCCTTTTGCCTTCTTAATTTTAAGTAGCAATTTATTAGTTAGCCTACAGTGCCAGTCCAGTCCATCTTGGCCTACTTCTAAGGGGAAGGGCTCAAAATCCACTGTAGAATGTGCTTGCAATGCATGTTCCGTAATCTGGACTCTAATTCTATTTGGTAAACCACCTCCAGACAGGTTGCAACATATGGGCGTGGAGCGAGTACCTCTGTAAACTCCAAGTTGAGGTCAAGATGGCTCCATATCTACAACTCTTTAACGTTTTTCACCTGATCGAACTGGTGAACTGGGATCATCACATAGTCAATGGGCAGTTTGCTTTTGCCATACTTCATTGATCTCCTAGCTGGAATATCACCTTGACACCTACCATTTAATTCAATTCCACTAGCGAATGCAAAACCTTTGCATCTCCTTCCCTGGGGATTTCAGAAAAAATACACTCCAGGATATTTAGCACTAAGCGCAATTCTTTCGTAGCATCATGAAGATCATTAAAGGCTGATTTGCTCATTAAAGTCCCCTCCTACCACTAACAGGGCATTAGGAAAATCTCTAAACATCATTGACCGGGTTTAGGAGCTCACACTCGGGAGAGGGGAAATTGGCAGTATATACACATTTAAACATATCGCTTGCTTAAACCCCTCCATATTTCCATACAGGTCAATTAGACAAGTGAGAGCCCATGAGCTAGAGGTTTGGAGCCTTGTTACCTTCTTTCCACAACAGACTGAAACTAATGGTAGAAATCCACCCAGTGATCTTCCTCTTGGTGAGGCCCTAGAGTTCTGGGCCATGGCAACAAACCCACCACTACAGATCACTCCAACAGCCAGGATTCCTGAAGGAACAAAATGGAATGTGGTTTTCCATATCCATGAATGTTTCAAACCCATGAATGTTCCATATTAGGACTCGAAGTGGCTCGCGGGAGCCCTGTCTCCTAACAATTGATCTCATCTGCCCCTCCACTATTCCAGGGGATAATAGCTGTCCTGAGCAGCTCTCTTTCCCCAATGGGGCCTCCCCCAAATACTAAATTAATTTTCCCTCTGTCGCTCTTCGAGCTGCCAGCTGTGTAACCTATTCTAACCCCTCAAATCTGACACTCTGTCGTTAGTAAAGGTTATGGTAACTATCCTTCCTTGAGAACCATCATTTTCCCACCAGCTCCTCCCAGCATCAAGTCTCCGCTTCTGATCAGTAGGCTTAGCCAGATAAGCATGGTTCTGTTTTAGCTCACAGTTTTCTCTTAAAAAAGGATTTGGCGGCACTTAAAAAAGAATTGCCTGTGTTGCATCCTTATCTGTACAAAGACAGATGACATTTGACCCCAGGAATGAATGAGCTGCTTCTACTAGATTATTGTTATTGTTTGTGGAAAAAATAACTCTGTTTATCTATAAAACTGAACAGTGCAAAATCCTTTGTAGAAATATTCCTCAACATTTTGATATTAGCAACTATCTTTAGCAATTCTGATCTACTATGGTGCTGTTTGGCTCCCTGCCTTTTTTTCTTTTTTGGTTGTGCCCTTAGACATAAAACTGGGGTTCTAATCTGCGCACTACTTTTTCCATCACTACTAGGATCTGCTAATGTATTTCTTTAAGCTGAACCTCATTTTACAGATCATACACTCCAGCCTAACATATGTGGTGATCCCCCTCCTCAACTATTTAATACTTTTATTTGAAGATTTTCCTATTTCTGTCCCCAGAAACCTCTTCTACTGCTATTGAGCTGTCCTTGATTTCCTTGATTCTCTCTCTCCCACTGACTGGAAGTTTCCTGCACCATGGTGCATCATTCTTGTCTGGCTTCCTCTTTGCGCTCAGTTGCTTACGCATTTTAGGGGCAAACTTTTAGACTGGGGGTTTAGAGGGGCTGGTAGGCTGAATTAGGAAGTCCACGCCGAGGTACCTCGAACAGCTCTTATGCTTTCTACCTCCTTTCCTTTCCCTTCATGAACTCTCTTTCTCACTCCAGTTTGGAGGGGCTCCGCCACGATTGAGGAGATTCCATCACGACTGCAGGGTCTCTGCCACAAGTGTGGAGATTCCACCATGACTGCAGGGGCTCCACCACGAGTATGGAGATCACACCACAACTGCAGGGGCTCTGCCACAAGTGTGGAGATTCCACCACAACTGCAGGGGCTCCGCCACGAGTGTGAAGATTCCACCACAACTGCAGGGGCTCCACCACGAGTGTGGAGATTCCACCATGACTGCAGGGGCTCCACCACGAGTGTGGAGATTCCACCATGACTGCAGGGGCTCCACCACGAGTGTGGAGATTCCACCATGACTGCAGGGGCTCCGCCGCAAGTGTGGAGATTCCACCACAACTGCAGGGGCTCCGCCACGAATGTGGAGATCCCACCACGACTGCAGGGGCTCCACCATGAGTGAGGAGATTCCACCATGACTGCAGGGGCTCTGCCACGAGTGTGGAGATTCCTCCATTACCACAGGGACTCCGCCACAAGTGCGGCGATTCCTCCACGACTGCAGGGGTTCCGCCATGAGTGTGGAGATTACCCTCTTACTGGAGGGGTTCTGCCACAAGTGTGGAGATTTCCCCCATGACTGGGCCTCTGCCACAAGTGCGGCGATTCCTCCACGACTGCAGGGGTTCCGCCATGAGTGTGGAGATTCCCCCATTACTGGAGGGGTTCCGCCACAAGTGTGGAGATTCCCCATGACTGCAGGGGCTCCACCACGAGTGTATAGATTCCACAATGACTGCAGGGCCTCCGCCACAAGTGTGGAGATTTCCCCCATGACTGGGCCTCCGCCACAAGTGTGGAGATTCCACCATGACTGCAGGGGCTCTGCCACGGGTGTGGAGGCCCTTTTGTGAATCAGGCCCTGTAATTATTGAGAGTACTTTATGTTTAGGCACAACTATAGGTTTTGCTCCACACCATCCTCGAAGAGTAAGCTTTGACACTCTGCTACACCCTGAAAGACAATTTACTGAGCTTGCAGTAGTACCTGGTTCCTGTGTTTCCTGGGTCAGGGACAAAACTTGCAGTAAGGAGTCGGACCTGCCTTGGAATTACAGTGGTCCTAAATCAATTGTGGTAATTACATTGGGGGAGGCGGAGGTTAGAGGAGTGATTTCACTTAAAAGAAATAACATTTAGTAATTTGTTGTTGAATATTTAGAATCTAATGTATTATTTCTTTTTTTGTAAACAGCAACATTTCCAGCTGAACTGGGTAAGTTTTATTAATGGTAAAAAATTACTCATGCCATTTGCCATTGTTATATGTGACTTCATAAATCTTCTGTCTACTTCTTATTTTCAGAGTGGAAATACGTCAAAGGCTTTGCATGTGAGAAAAAGTGATTTTGATTGATTTTCCAACACCCTAAATGCTCCAGAATGTCTTCTTGAAACTGAGGGTACACAGCTGCAGCTACCAAGAGTTACAGTGAACTAAAGCAATTGGTTATGACAAACTGGAGCCACACTAGGGGGCCCATTAGGATGGCGGGCGGTTTGCCCCTGCCAGGCTGGCGGCAGCCACCGCCGGCCTGGCGGGGACGATCCGCCCGCCATCCTTGCTCTGAAAACGCCCCACCATATTAGGATGACGGGGGGACCGCGGCGGACAATAAGACCGCCCGCCTCTTTTCCGCCCCGGTCGCAAAGGACCGGGGCGGAAAAGGTATAATATGGTGGCGGTGTCTATGAGACACCGCCAGCTATATTATGATGGGACAATTTGAATGCCTTTCCATGGCGGCAATGCCGCCATGGAAAGGCATGCTTTCAGCACCGCCCACCGCTATGGTAAAAATACAGGATGTGCCCGCCACTGTGGCGGGCGCATCCTAATGCCACCATCGGGACCCCCGCCCTTATGGCGGACGTTCCCTGTTTCCGATGGGATGGAGGGCGGACAAAGTCTGCCCGTCATCCTAATGGGAGCCTAGGTGTCAAGTTTTCAGGGACTTAACAAAGGCAGAGGACGATACAGCCATCCTTCCATTTATGAGAAATTAATGCCTTGGTCCCTCTAGAGCCTGGTGAGAGAGAGAAAAGGTTTCCTCGGGCTGCTTCATTTGCATTCTCTAAATGCGATGGCCTTCATGTAAGTAGGAAATGAAACAGGCATACAGGAGCAGGCGCGCCCAGCAGCAATCTTAGCATGGGAAATTGAGCCTTGAGTTTTTTACAAACACATGGCTTTCCATTAGTGCTGTTTCTGTTACTTTGTATTACCTCCAGGGGAATGAAGGAAGATACCTATTTAAGGTCAGTAGGGTTTAGCTTCTTTGCCTGGAAACACTGGGATTTGGTGGGTTTTACTACTGTTGCTAGTTTGCACCTGGCCCTCCTCTGTTGTGTACCTTTCTTGGATTCTGAGACTCCAGTGGACTCTTGTATTTGGTTCTTGAGGCTTTTCTCTCCCTTCTCATTTCTTTCCTGTGTGATTCCTGTCAGTGGTCCTGAGAGTTCTGACCATTTGAGGTTTAATCTGGCATAGGAATGTATTTATATTAGAAGAGTGAGTTACTTAAAGTCTCTATTGTTGTAATCTGCGTTGTCTAAACCACTGTCTGACCTCAGTTATTACAGTCAGACTGGTGTGTTTGGAATATAAACTTCCAGGCAACCACTGAAGCCATCCCCATTGCTTCCTTTGTTTTGTTCGCGTTTCCTTGGTCTCACTGTGCTTCAGTGCTTGTGCCGCTGGTGAACATTAGGGGAAGAGGGAAGACAATGACTCTGCTGCTAATATGTGCTGCCAAGGTACATTTCCAGTGTTCTGTGATTAGCATCCTTGTGGCAGTCTGACAGCCATAACACTGGGGTCACACAAAGCCACACAAATATATTACGTGTACTTGGAGTGACAAAACAGTGCCATGACTTACCTGGGGCCAAAGTGCATCTATGGGTGCGTCCATGACTCATCTGTGCTTACAAGTGGCTGTAGGGATACAGAATAATTAATCTGGGGTGAGCGACTTGAATATGAAGACATTTTTATCACACAAAAAGAGGAAGTAACCATCATTCTTTGGATTATTGCTTTTTGCTTGGTTGCTAAAGGAAAGGAATTCAACTGACAGTCATTAATGCTTGCTTGTTAGAGTGCAGCCATAGCACATTTTCACTTTATTCCAAAATCTGTAATTTGCACGAAACATACAATACATCTCTAAATGTATATACATTTTTGCAGCGTGAATCTTTCTGGATTCACTATGATGTGCATTATTCCGCCATCTAGTGTTTGGGTCCGGAAATGTAGTCTCTCTTCTCTTTTTTAAGTCTCGGCCTGACCCAGCGCATGCGCTGCTCTGGCCGAGACTTTAGTAGGCTGCTTGGGAAAGTGCTACTTTCCTGGTGACCATTATTTCTTTTCGGCCCATATGTATTTACTGACTGCCTGAACTCTGCAGTCACTTTCCACTTCCCTCCATTATAAAGGGAATCTCAGTCTACCTCCGTCTCCATTTCACTAGCATGAATATGCATTTCAAAGAGCAAGGGTATTTTATTTTTCAAGTGCATTCTTTCTTTTGAAGGAAAGCAGCCTCTCGTACATTCTAGAACGTGTCATGCCTGGTATTTCTTCACCAGCTGCCCTTTATAAACCATGGTCTGCCCATGTGACATGAAATGTCCTAGATGTTTAACTTTCCTGTGTGTGTGGAGGGGGTGGGAACTAAAGCAACGGAGCAATGCTATTACCTAAAAAGTTCTATTTATAAGACCCAATGCTTGAAATTAAATTTGCTCTTCGCTATGGAACCGATACAGCGATTGCGGGAGAAGCATGGGCGGTTTTGTTTTCAGGATCAACCCCAGTCTGGGATCACGCTTTTAATTTGCTTTTTTTTTCAGTTTTATATAGTGCAAATTCGACTCTAAGGTATCAGAGCGCTTTACATGAGCACCAGTTACAATACAGATGGACACGTACATTTTTTGGCAGGGAGATTTGCCAGGAATCCGAGGATGCAGAGTCTCACGCTGAGACTCATACCCGGTTCCCTAGCTTCAACGTCTGCTGCTGTGGCTGTTAAGCCACATCCTCTCCCACAACATTAATGACTATGTTTGGTAAACAGAAAATGTGATTCCGTGTCATGATCGGAAGTGAGAATTATGCTCATCTTTCTTCACTTTATTCATTACAGCAGCTTGCAAACCAACATAAAGTACCACCTTACCTATAAACCTAAAGGAGAGGAAACCAGAAAAAATTAAGCAATCACAGTCCACCAATGTCCTTATAATCCATTGTTCCTCTCTATGCCCTTTCTTTCTTTGCTGTTCCAGCAGCCTTCTGATATGTGCCACTGTGTTATTTATTGATTTTTATTGCGTGGATGTGTATTATTCACTGCTTGTTTTATTTACCATGCGTGTTTGCTAGGCGTCTTTAATGAATCTGTAAATAGAATCCTTTCTGCTCTTTTCTCAAACTTTGTTTCAGAGTTGGAGGAAAATAGGATAGCTTAAGTAAACAATTAGCGCAGAAAAAGTTACAATAAAAAAAACGTCAATGGGTGTGGGTGCTCTGCCACACATTTCACGACGCAGGATTTCCTGCAGGAGTGTGAAGCTCACAATGGGGCGGCGTGGAGTGCTCATTTCCTTGTGTTTGTCAGCACACTCCCGTGACTGCCCCCAGGCCGTGCGCATTATTATGGGAGGTGGCGGAGGGGCCCTCTAATGCTGCGGAGCCCCCTGTTGTAATCTGCAGGTTCTAGCTGGAATTTTTATGTGATAGCATTAACGGTCATCGTGCCTGTTGCGCAGCACTGCCGCTTGTCGCTCGGTCAGGTGTGAATGCCAGCAACAAAGCTCCACGCTCTCACGTGTTTCTAAACGTAATTCACGAGTAACCCGGAGCTCATTAGTTTCAAGCTGGTTAAGTTAGCTCAGTGGGGAAGAGCCCGTGCGTCAAATCATTCCTACAAGTCAGGTCTATTGGCTTTTTCAGTGATTGTTAGTTGCATAAGATAAAGAAGCAGCAACTATTGCTTGTTTATATTTATGTTCGGTTTTAAGGGCTGTTAGGGTTGCTTTGGGTTTACACTGAAGAGCTGAGTGCTGGCATGGAGGGGTAAGGTCAGTCAACTGCCAGGTTAAGTTTGGCCAAGGACTATCTCAGGCTGTTAGAGCTGAGAAGAGCCAGTGACGTCAGGCTTGTGGTCCTTTGCGTGTTCATCACCATCCATAATTCTCTGGCAGTCAGCGCCCACTTGAGCCTTGTCCACATCTGGTATTGTTTGTTACTGCTAACTCTTTCACACGCACGCACACATATATTGACAGCAAGATTTTTCTGCGTTTTAAACGCTCGCTGCTGACATCTGCAGCTATGTAATAAAGGTCATCAGTTCACATCCTGGGAGGACCAACTCACACTTTCAGCTTCTAAGGTGGTTGAATTGAGTACTGTTACATTGGGTAATAGTAGTTCCTTTTCATTGAGTTGTGAGTGTGCATGGTGGCCAAAATAAACTGCCACGTTAACGCATGCATGCAACACATAGAGCCAGTGGCTCAACGGCTCCGGTTGAGGGGGGATAAATATATCACTTTGTGTGCAGACTAATTACTGTGATTCATGCACATCAGCAAAAATGGAGGCCTGCGGTCAGCCAGTTCTCATCACATTCTCTGCCTCTCTCGTCATCCTGTAAATTGCCTGGAATGCGGCTCGCACAAAGCCTCCCTTTACCTGGGGAATGCTTCTGAGGAGCACGCTGCCCACAGCAGAAAATCAATAACTCACTCACTCTCTCTGTCTATCTATCGCACTCACTCTATCTATCGCCATCACTCTTTCTATCTATCGATCGCCCTCACTCTATCTATCTGTCTATCGCCCTCATCCTATCTATCTATCGCCCTCACTCTATCTGTCTATCTATCGCACTCACTCTATCTATCGTCATCACTCTATCTATCTATCTATCTATCTATCTATCTATCTATCTATCTATCTATCTATCTATCTATCTATCTATCTATCTGTCTATCTATCTACCGCCCTCACGCTATCTATGTATCTATCGCCCTCACTCTATCTATCTATCACCCTCTATCTATCGCCCTCCCTCTATATATCTATTGCCCTCACTCTATCTATCTATCTATCGCACTCACTCTATGTATCTATCGCATCACCACAGCATCACTCAGCACCACCCCAGCATCACTCAGGGGCACCACAACATCACTCAGCGCCACCACAGCATCAATCTGTGCAACCATTCAACAACAACTGGTTCAAATATGTTCTCTCAATGTTTCAAGCTTTATTACAAATGTCACAAATAAAATGTTAATATTTCACTTCTGTTCTTGGATTTTCGTCACAATAAAATACACTGAACATAATCTTCACAAAAGTTATTTACAAAAGTTTAAGCTATTGCTATTATAAATTACAATAACTTTTATTTAAGTATTATTTTAAAAAAAAAATTAAAAGCCATTGTTATTTGTAATATTAATACATCTAAGTCACGTAAATACAACACATATTGCATTACAAATGCTATAGGTGTCACATTTGTTAAAGTTTTAACTATTGGCATCGTAAATGACTAAGCTATTAATTTAGCTATTTTCAAAACCAACACATAAATAAAAAAATTGTCATTTACAATACCAATAGCTCAAACTTTCCTAAAGCGAGACCTATTGCATTGCAAATGCTTGTTTTTACTTGGCCCTCGTTGGCGTTGACATACCACCATTTGGTGTCCTTCGTGACGTCGACGCTCTTCCTCTGGAAGCTCCCACCTTTGGTCGCCATCTTCAGATTCTTTTTTCCGCCGTTGGGTCTGGATTGTTACCAAAGAGTTCCAGAGAGTTGGAGAGAGAATCAATGAAAATAGAAGAAAATCAATGGAAATCACAGATTTCCAACCCGACTACAGGTCAGACAATCGGGACGATGAGGGAGAAGGTTTTCAGCCGAGATGTCGACGTACAGCGGAAAATTCGCACACAGGGGGCTCCCTGAGCGTGGGGATGGACAAAACACCTTTCAAGTTTTACACCAATTGCCGCCACAAATACACCAGACCCTCAGAGTAAGGGAGAGGCATAGAAGGGTGAACTTCACCATGCAGGGGCCACCTTCATCACTCCGGGACTTGGGCCTCTCCAGTGGAGAGGAACACAACATCTCCGAAGGACCGGAGGACTGCACGGTTGTCCAAGTCCAAAAGAAAACGTCGAGGAGGTAAGAGAGTCGCCGACCCACAAACACTCGAGCGATACTCGTAAGAGTGAAGCAAAGTCCTCGAAGGGAGCATTGCCGTCAAAGCACTCAGTGAAAGCAACAGCACCCAAGGACAAGCAGCCCAGCAGATCCTTTGGAAAGGACTCCCAGTCAGCGAGAACCCATGAAAATTCAAGGTCATCGAAGGATGCCCCCGAAAAGGACACCTCGACGTTGAGAAAAGAAGGGTCAACTACGACTTCAACTTCGACAACCGTGAATCGCTAAAACTCGTGACGCCGAACAAGCTGCCGAGATGGAGAGAAAGAAAAGGAGGCTCAAGGCTGAAATGGCGAGCATCCTGTAGTGAAAGAAGGACTTAGATGAAAATATGAGCCAGTAGACAATTCTACCTAGAGCTGAAAACAGTGTTCCTCGCCTTAAAAGCCTTTCTGAAGGAGCTGTACAGAAACAGGGTGTTGATCTAGACAGACAACACAACTACCATGTTCTACATCAACAAAGAAGGAGGAACACAATCAGTAGCACTATCATGGATAGCATAGGAAATATGGACATGGGCCATTCCACTAAGGATAGACCTACTAGCAATACATCTCCCAGGGATGGACAATGTGGAAGCAGACAGACTCAGCAGGCAAACAACAGCATCCCACGAATGGGAGCTCAACCAACAGGAAATAGAGAAACTATTGCGGAAATGGGGTACAACGCAAATAGACCTTTTTGCAACACACTAAAATGCAAAATGCCAACACTTCGCATCCAGACAACCAGACCAAGTAGTTAAAAGATTTGTAGAAGTGGCAAAGAGAATCACACCTCCAAACAGAATGCAAGCACCAGCATAGAACCTCAACGTAGTGCTAACTCAATTGATGAAAGCACCATTTGAGCCTATTTACAAAGCTAGACTGCACATGCTCACACTAAAGACAGCCTTTTTAGTAGCTATCACATCACTACGAAGAGTGAGTGAATTGCAAGTGCTAACACTTCTAGAGCCTTACCTACTGATACACAATGATAGGATTGTAATGAGAATGGACCAACATTTCATGGCAAAGGTGGTGTCACGGTTCCACATCAATCAGACAATCCAAATACGAAGTTTTTTCCAAAAACCAACCACAAGCACAGAAAGTGCACTGCACTCACTGGACGCCAGAAGGGCAGAGATGCACTACATAGAGAGGACAAAGGAGTGCAGAAAGACAAAGCAGTTCTTTGTATCCTTTGCCAGCAGCTTTTTGGGACGACCAGTTACCAAAAACACCATTGTACGATATATTACACAAAATATACAACTCTGCCACGAAAAAGCAGGACAATGGTCCCAAGGAGCAGCTCATGCTCACTCATCAAGGGAGAAAGGAGCAACAATTGTGTTTCTAGAAAACACACCTATTCAAGACATTTGCCATGCCTTGATGTTAGAAGGGGTGATCCCAGGGGAGGTCAGAATATGGACCTGACCACCCTGTGACCCACCTGTCCTAGGAACACTGCCGAGCACTGGCGGGAGACCCTTCAGGGGGAGAGCCTTGAAATTAGGATTGCACGCGCTGAGCTGGCACCACTCGACAAAGGGACACCACACTGTAGGTTTTCAGGAGAACGTATTCTTTATATTTCAAGTACATGGATCTTTATGATCCGCAGGATTCTTATGTACAAGTAGAGCAAGGGCTCAAAGAGTCTCGGCAGGGGTTTGGGTAGCGGGACAGTCTTAATGTTCAAAATAGAGGCAGGGGCGTATCCGGCGCACAGCTCACAATCCTCGAGCTGGGGGATACGAGTAGGTCTTGGGTCCAGCCGGACCAGGATAGTCTCTGAGCCGCGACTACATCCGCAGGGCTCGAACAAGGATGTGGCAGTTCTTACGGTCTTAGGGGAGCCGCGATCAAATCAGCAGGGCTCAGGTGTTCCCATAGTTGCGAGAGAGCCGCGTCCACGTCTGCAGGGCTCAGATGGTTCCGGGCAGAAGTCCTTCTCTGCCGGGTAGGAGCCGCGACGATGTCAGCAGGACTCAGATGGTTTCGGGCAGAAGTCCTTCTCTGCCGGGTAGGAGCCGCGACGATGTCAGCAGGGCTCAGATGGTTTCGGGCAGAAGTCCTCCCCTGCCGGATAGGAGCCACGACAATGTCAGCAGGGCTCTCGTAGTTCCAGGATTCAACTAACTCGATCATCCCAGAGCATCCCTTGATATAGGACTGTTTCTCTTTGATGACCGGAGTCCTCGCAGGCAGAGGTCTTAGCACCTGGGAGCCGCTTGTTGGGGGTTCCTCCCACGCGGCCCGTTTCATCCTTTTAAGTTGGGTCTGGACGGATCCCAGACACGCAGCAGGCTTGGAGCCAGCCCTCAGGGAGGCCGGATGGGTGATCGAAACCCATCTCTCGAGGGGAGGTGGGAGGTGCGATCGAACTGCTCCTCCCTCTCTCGCTCACGGGGGCGCTCTACCCCCCAGCCGGGTATGGCGCGTCTAGGGCCGAGGTCATGCTGGGGCCAGGGGTGGCCATCTTAGGTGCAGGGGACTGGGCACCGGGGGCCTTTTGGGGCCTAGAGGGTTTGGGTGCGTCTGGTACCGGGAAGATGGAGGGGGAGGACGAGGAAGTCCAGTGTCGTGTGTGTGGATCATGGAGGGAATGGTCGGGTAAGGCGGGATAATCAGGGGCCTGGTGTGGTGCACGGGTCAGGGTTGGGTCACTACGGGTCTGGGAGGACCACGCCACGAGGCCGGGTCTAACACTTGACATGGTCTTCAGTGCACACGTTCACTAAGCACTACTGTGTAAATGTGGGATACTTGTAAAGCGCACTGTTACTCTACCCGAGTGTCCTGGCGCTGTAGACCGCTGGGGAACCCGTCCTGGTTTTCCCTGTGAGATGGTCCCTTTCTGGGTATCTCCAGGGTGAAACCAGGCATCCCCGGCGTCTGTGGGGGGCCGTTGTAGAGATGAGGCAAGCTTAAAGCCCAGAGTTACCGAGTGTGTTCGCTTGTTAGAGTAGGCACTGAGGCGAGAATTATCGAGTTCGTTGACCCTGGTCCAAGACCCTGCCGCGTCGGGAATTGAACCCTGGTCCCGGGCCGTTCACTGCTTACAGGTCTGCCGCCTCTAACCGGTGAGCCACACCTCTCTGTGTAGACATTCAAATGAACAAGGAAGCGCAAGTAAAAGTCTTACAACACATATATTAAGTAACCAGATGTCATCTTCCAGCCAGCCACCGCAATAACAACAAACTGCTACATAGTCTATGTACAGCATAGTGAATCCAGAAAGATTCACACTGCAAAACATATAGTTTCTTACCTGTCGGTGTAGTGTTGAGCTTGAAGACTTTCTGGATCCACTAGCGATCCCACCCTCCTCCACGAGAAGGATGAGACAGGAGGAAAAGGATTTAAACAGGAATAAGACATTAAAGGTTAAAAGAAGAGAAAGAGTAACACAAGATAAGAAAAAAGAATCCGAAGATGGCGACCAAAGATCGGAGCTTCCAGAGGAAGTGTGTCGTCATCTCAAAGGACACCAAATGGTGGTATGGCGATGCCCACCTGGGCCACGAAAAAAAAGAAGAAAAGAGAAAAAAGACTACGATTCCAGACCCAACCACTAGATAACAGAATAATGCACAACATAGTGAATCCATAAAGTCTTTAAGCAGCAAAACTACACCGACAGGTAAGAAACTATACAATATTCACAGTAACACATAACAGTACATAACTGTTATGTGCTTGGGCTAAGCCCATGTAGCAAAGTTTCTAATTTCCTATATTGTCCTATTTTTCACATTTAGATGCAGGGGAAATAAGAATACTATATAAAGATTTAGTAAAACTTTTTCAAAACCTTACACAATATGTTCTGCGAACACTGTTAGAAATGGGGGTCTCTAGTAGGCAGGTTTTTACCCTGTCCAAGTAGGGACCCTTCTCCCTAGTCAGGAGAAGGGACTTACATTTCTAAAATAACCCCTGCTCACCCCTTTGGTAGCTTGGCACGAGCAGTCATGCTTATTTCAGAGGCAGTGTGTAAAGAATTTGCACAAATCAGCTGTAATATAGTGAAAACACTACAAAAGGACATCACACCAGTTTTAGAAAAACATATCTAATATTATATCTGTTCAGGACAAGACCAAACTGATAACAATCCACCATATAGTTCCTAAAATTATCAATAGACAAAAATAGACTTAAAAAACAGTTTCTTGAAGTGTATAGCAAATCCAAACAGTTCTGGCTGACCAAGGCGTCGTAGGCCAACTACAGTGTCGGGAATACCCGCAAGCAGTACCTTTGGAAATGGAGTGCGTCGGTGACCTCGCACTTAGCCTTGAAAAGCCGCCGCCGGCAGGCGTCGGTTCCGGAGGTCAGTGCAGGAGTCATCGGGTCCTTGAAGTCACATGCTGCATATTTAACTTTGTGAGGTTGACGTCAGGAGCGCATGCATCGGGGCTGTGGTGCGAAGTGCAGCGATGCGGTGAGCTGTGCTCTCAGGTCACGGTGCAAGCAGCAGCTCAATGATATACGTCCAGTGGTGTCAGTGAGACCAGGGCTGCAGTGCGAAGTGGTGCGGTGCTAACAGGTCACAGTGCAGGCAGCGGCATCGGCATTGCTGAAGGGCTGTTGTTGGCTGACAAATTAAAGCTGATGGCACCGGCATCGGTAGGCCATGGCTGTGGTGTGGTTCGTGTAATTCATGAGCGGTGCCCTTAAACCATGGTGCAAGCAGCGGCGTCGATGTCGGTGTGGAGTGGTGTTCTTGGGGATACCAAGGCGGCGTTGTGCAGTGAGGCGGTGCGATGTGCCATGCCCACAGGTCACGGTGCCAAGCAGCAGCTCAACTGCATCATCCTCGTCAGTGAGACCAGTGTGTCAGTGTGAAGTGTGGCGGATGCCTCTGTGGTGCCTTGAGGACGCAGAGCCGGCAGCAACGTCATTGATGGCGTCAGGTTGATTTTTCTTCTGCTGCAGTACAAAACACAAAGTTGCTAGTGCTGTTATCAGAAGAACTTGAAGACTTTGCTGTTCTGAAACTTCTTTGACAGGGGGCAAGCTCTAGTTCATGCCCTTGGAAAACCTCAAACAAAGAAGTTGCAGAAAGGTCAGTCCAGTCCTTTCTCTGCCCAAGACAGAAGCAGTCACTGCAGGCCACCGCAGCAAAGCCCACCTCAAAGTGGTAGGTCCTCCTCACTGCTTCTCCAGCTCTTCTTCTTGGTAGGTTCCTTGAAGCAAAAGAGTTCTAAAGTCCAGGGGTCATGGCCAAAATATTTATACCACATTTTCTGTTTGTTGTCCTTGTGGCAGCCCAGTCCAAATCAGATCTGCCCTCTCTGGCCTAGCTTCGCTGCAGTAGGTGGAGACAGCATTGTGCAGAGAGAACCTGCCTATTCAGGTGCTAGTGAAAGCTCCTCCCACCACTCTAAATGCAGATCAGGTCTATTCAGCCCAACTATGAGTCACCCAGGAAAGGCAGGACACATCTCCACCCCCCTTGTGGCTATCTATAGTGAATGCACAACCTCAGTCCCTGTCACTCCAAAACCAGAGAGCCACATCAACACATACACAAGCAGAGGCATACAGAATGGTTAAACAAGAAAATGCCTACTATTTAAAAGTGAAAAAATTGGGAATTTTACCTAAACCTCCAGTTTGATTTCAAACAATAAATGCTGGCTAAAGGATAAACACAACTTTATTAGTTTATCCTGACATTAAGTTTTGTCATTTACTTTTTACTCAATCATCAGATTTTTTTACACAGAACAAAGATCGTTATCAACTTCATGTATTGCCATATACTTTTGAAAAACAACTCATAAATATTTACAGTGAAAACAACACAATAGTAAACATATAATTATGCATACAACAACAAAGTGCTCGTGATTGTACTAAAACATGGAACAGTTCATCAAAGACTTCGAAAGAATCACAGTGATCAGTGCAAAACAAGAGGTGTAACAGACTTGTTGAAATAACACCCCAATTCCTGAAACGATATATTAATCTATCCAAATCAGGAACAAATGCAAATTTCTGCGTTAATATCAGGCATTAAATGTCATTAGGGGAAAAAATGGCTTTTTGTCTGTTACACCTCTTGTTTTGCACTGACCACTGTGATTCTTTCGAAGTCTTTGATGAACTGTTTATTTGGCAATACATGAAGTTGATAACAATCTTTGTTCTGTGTAAAAAAATCTGATGATTGAGTAAAAAGTAAATGACAAAACTTAATGTCAGGATAAACTAATAAAGTTGTGTTTATCCTTTAGCCAGCATTTATTGTTTGAATTCAAACTGGAGGTTTAGGTAAAATTCCCCATTTTTTCATATTATATTGTGGCCCAACCTACCCTCTTTCCCACTGGGCCCAACCACCCCTTGTTCTTTCAATCTACTATTTAAAAGTGCCATTTTCAAACACACAATGTAAAAACCATTCCCAGAAAAATATGTGTTATTAAATTCTGATTTCAGAGAGACTAAACTCAATTTCACTATCTTGTCCCAATGGAAAGTTATACTTGTAAGATATTACAAAGCAACGTCCATGTTATCTTATCGGACAGATAGACTATCAATAGTGAAAACGAAATTGGAAATATTTCACTATCAGCACATGTCACACAAACCAGGACGTGCCCTACCTTTCACATATACTGCACCCTGCCCTTGGGGGTACCGTGAGCCTACATGAAGGGTTACTTACATGTAAGAAAAGGGAAGGTTATGGCCTTGTGTGGGGCACATGCCAGATCAAAATGGCACTAAAAAACTGCTTGCGGACACTACAGTGGCAGGTCTGAGACACCTTTGAAGGATTGTGCCATTCACTGCCTGTGTTGATGGCACAATCAGTGCTGCAGGCCCTCTAGCAGGATGTGATTTACAGGCCCTGGGCACACACAGTACACCGTACTAGGGACTATAAGCCAAAGATGGAAACAACAATCCATAAACAAAATTTACAGCAGGAGCACTTGCACTTTAACGCTGAACAGCAGTGAGAAAGTGCACAGAAGGACTAAACCAGCGTAATGAAGTCCAACGTACCATTAAAAACAGAAGGCCAGAAAGCAAAAAGACAGGGGAAGCATGCAAATCGCTGCCAGATCCAACACATGTCCTCTCCAGCTGAAAGTAGTGAGAACTACCCAACCACTCTTCACTAAGGTAGAAGAACCTGGACAGACCATCAGCAATGGCATGTTCTGTGCCAGGGCGTTGCTCCCAAGCCAGAATGCTTTCGATTTTAGGCGATAGGGTCACCATCTGGCTGCTTCCTACCTGGTGCCCTAAGTACACCACATACTCCAGCCCGAACTGCCACTTGCTGACCTTGATCAAGAGGCCTGCCCTCTGCAGAGTAGTCAACACTTACCAGAGGTGATGCAAGTGATCTTACCAGCTAGAACTGAACACTTTAATGTCATCCAGGTAGCCAGCACTGAAGTCCTCCAGTCCCGCCAACACCTGGTTGACCAACCTCTGAAAGGAGGAAAGGGTATTCTTCAACTCAAAGGGCATCACCCAGAACTGGTAGTGCCCCTTTGGTGTTGGGAATGCAGACCTCTCCTTGGCCCCATCAGTTATGGCAATCAGCCAGTACCCAGTTGTTAAACGTGCTGAGGAACTTGGCAGCTCCCCACCGATCTATGAGCTCATCAGCTCTGGGGATGGATTGTGTGTCAGTCCTTATGGGAACATTGAGCCCACAGTAGGCCACTCAGAACCAAAGTTCAGGAGTGGCACCCGGTGCAGCTCCCTTTGGGACCAAGACCCACCCTCCTATGGGTACTCCTCCTCTCCAAACACTACACTAGCCAATACCGTGGTCTGCCCACCAGTGGCTGGCTGTGCCCTCTTGGGGCACTTGGGATCTCCTTCAAGTGCCCTACCTGCTCACAGGCATAGCACTTGCTGGGTCCTCTCTCTGCAGACTTCCTGGTTTCTTATGTCATGGGGATGGGAATCCTTGCCATGGGTACTAGTTTGGGGGCCTTCAGAGAATACTATCCTGTAACACTTGCCCCCCTCACTCTTCTGCTGGGGACATTGTGCACATTTGGTGGAATCCCCCCATACACTTTCTTGTGGACCCTGGTACTCAACCAGCGGTCCGCCTCCATCGTAAGTAAGGGTGGGCATAGTGCTCCGCTCCATCCACGGAGTGTGCGTAGTGTTGCCTACTTCGCGATTCACAAAGTAGGCGTAGTAGACAGACTACGCACACGCCATGAAGGAGCGAAGTTGCCTGCCACCCGCCTCCCTCCCGCCCTCTTCTAAATGCCCTTAAAATCATTAAAAACATTCTAAAACTAATGAAAATGACTTACCTGAGATGCGGCATCACAGGGCTCGCTCTTCCTGGTTTATCGCCGACTTCTTCCTCACTAATGCGCATGCTCGGGCACCCGCGCATGCGCATTTCTCAAAGACAACACGGTGTCCCTCCCCTCTTCTGAGAAATGAGGCCACAATTCGGCTCTCAAATTCTTTTCAGGAACCCCATTCATGTGAATAGATGTCTCATAGCCCTGAAACCGCCTTTGTATACCATCACCCTTCTTGTATTCCTTACCTACATTCTTAGCAATGTGTACTATTCTGTCTGAGTGCACTGAGAAATTGCTGCCACGATTTGAGATGGGTCTAAAACCATCTTCTGTGATTCCATCTTGAGCCTCTCAAGCGCTAATTGATGCCTACTAGCTTCCCTCCTGTCCTCAAGCTTCTTTGGGGACAAACCACTGCTGTCTGGCCTGGAAGGTCCCACCCCCCAAAAGCACATTCACCCTAGGAATAGATTCCTCCGCCTCTATACTAAGGTTTCCAGACTTCCCACTGGCATGTCTGGCTGTTACCGTGGCCTTCAGCAATTTTTGTAGCTCCTCTTTCCTGCTGAGGCCTCTGATTTGGACTCTAAGATTTAACAAATAGCCTTCAAGTCCTTGACGTTGTAGGATTCCAACCTTTCCTCCTCAAAGTCTGCTTCTAGGGATACAACTGATGATGATGCTGATTCAGGCATGATGCAGTAGGAAGTTTAAGTTAAAAAAGAAGGGACCACAAAAATACACCAAAAATAAAACAGCATATGCTACGTAGAGCTCTGTGATATGGTAGTAGTGCCCAACAATCCCTGTAGTTCAAGTGCAAATGCAAGTCCTAACCTCACCGCTGACAAACAATGTTAGAAATGAGGGTCTCTAGTTGGCAGGTTGTTACCCTGTCCAAGTAGGGACCCTTCTTCCTAATCAGGATAAGGAAGTTACACTTCTAAAATAGCCCATGCGCTCCTCCTTGGTAGCTTGACAGGCAGTGTGTAAAGCATTTGCATATAACCAGCAGTAGTACAGTGAAAACACTATAAATAGACACCACACCAGTTTTAGAAAAAAATCCAATATTTTATCTGTTCATGACAATACTGAAACTTGCATAAACACACGTTGCAGATCGAACTCCCTGCGGTTGTAGTCAGAATTGCTGGTGTCCGTGGGCGTCGGGGCTGCAATGCGAAGTGTAGAGTTGTGGCGTGCCGTGCCCTGAGGTTGCGGTGTAGGCAGAAGTTCGATCACAGTTGTCGAGCAGCATCAGTGAGACCAGGTCTGCGGTGCGAAGTGGTGCAGTGCTCATTGTAGTGCTAGCAGGTCATGGTGCAGACAGCGTCATCATCGTTGCTGAAGCTCTGATGAACTGAAGTCAATGGCGCCAGCATCGGTAGGCCAAGGCTGCGGTGTGGGATGGGGCGGTGCATTGTGTTACTTATGAAAGGTGCCCTCAAACCACAGTGCAAGCAGCAACATCAATGTCGGTGTGGAGCGACAGCATAGGGGATACCAGGGTGGCGGTGCGAAGCAAGGTGGTGCGAAGTGCGGTGCCCACAGGGTATGGTGCAAGCAGCGGCTCGGTGGCGTCATCGGGTCATGGCATTGGCGAGACCAGAGTTTGCGGTGTGAAGTATGGTGGTGCCTTCAGGACACAGACCCGGCAGCTGCATCGTTAATAGAGTTGGTTTTTTTTTTTCTGCTGCAACATAAAACACACAGTTCTCAGTGCTTGAAGCAGATGAACTTGAAGTCTTTGCTGTCCTGAAACGTCTTCTACAGGGGGTAAGCTTTACCTCTACCTCTACCATTAAGTCTACCTCTAGCTCTTAGAGAAACTCAAACAAAGAAGGTGCAGAATGTTCAGTCCAGCCTTTTCTCTGCCCAAGACCGAAGCAGTCACTGCAGCCCAACACAGCAAAACACGCAAGAAAGTGGTAGGTCTTCCTTTCAGATTCTCCCGTTCTTTTTTTTGGCAGGTTCCTTGATCCAAAAGAGCTCTAAAGCCCTGGGGTCAGGGCCCCCATATTGGTACCCAATTTTCTCTTTGTTCTCCTTGTGGCAAGGGTCTGTGAGCCCAGTCCAAACTAGTTCTGCCCTCTCTGGCCCAGAAGTTGGAGACAGCAGTGTGCAGAGCAGACACTGCCTATTCAGGTGCTAGTGAAAACTCTTCCCACCATTCTAAATGCAGACCAGGCCTATTCATCAATACTATTTTTTATTGAGAGTTCATAGACGTAAATATAAATATAGAATACATATCAATTTCACATAAGGTTTCTAATATGCAAAATACAAAATACATACGTTGCAGATTACAAATACCCCGTAATATAAATACAATTTCTAATCTTATAAAAGGACATTTCTTTAAAGTGTAGTGTGCAATCTATCAAATATTATTTAAATTAAACCTTACAAAAGACCCTAAGCAGTCAAACCAGCCTAGTGCAACCCAGATCCAATCCTAAAAAAAAGTAGAAAATTGAGGAATAATCCAAAAGTAACTAGCATTCAAACACACTCTAATAGTTATCATATTTTTTGACTGCCCCTGACCTCAGTACATATTTTTTTTCCCTCCCCTGTATCTTAGATATTTTAAATTTCCATGCATTACAAGTCGGTACTTTATCTGTTTTCCAGAGTTGCAGGATAAGTGATCTCGCTACAAGGGTTGCTATGAATAGAAACTCTTCATGGGCAGTGGAGGCAGAGGAGCAGCCAAAGACCGTAATAGATTCGTTGAATGAGATTTGGGCATCTATTGTGTTTCTGAGATATTTTTCAATATCCTTCCAAAATTCCTGTATTTTGGAGCATTTCCATATGATATGTTTCCAGTTACCCTTTTCCTCACAGCAAAAGTACTTATCCTCTACTTGTGGATATATATTGTGGAGAAACGAAGGTGTTCTATAAATTAGCCATTTAGTGAAAAATTGAATCCGTTTAAAATTAGCACCTCGGAATATAGATTTATTATATTTATTAACTTTATTCCGGGTGAATCTGTTAATCTCAATCTCGTCTCTTTTTCTCCACCTAACTCTCACCTTTCCATATAGAGTGATTGATTTGTCCTTGTTAACACCTTCAATGCTAAGGCAATTCCCACTGGGTGCTGAACATATTGAAACCCCATTGTTCATGACAAGGTCAGCTCGTCATAAGCACAGCTCCAGTGTACTGCATGACGAGCTGACCTTGTCATGAGCATAGAAGAGGTTAAAGATTTTTTTCCAAGTACTAATCTTCCTCTGTATTAGGCTGTTTAGTACTTCACTTATATAGGTTTTATAAAATAAATTACCCATATCTAGTTCTCTCAATAAAACGTGAAGGCTGATAAAGGACCACTTTAAAATTGTGTTTGAATGTTGGATCTCTCGTTCTACTTTTTCCCAGTTTTTCCAGCTATTCCCCAGAATGAAATCCTTGATTTTCCATTAACTATTTTCCTTCCAAAGTCTCAGTGTGTTTTTATCTTAAGTGCCCATCTCTCCTGTATATAAATTTGTTAGTCTAGTTGAGCTATTTATTCTAAAAATATCAAAATATTTCAGGAGCTGGGCTCTTTGTTTGAATAGCCATTGTATAGTCTGATAACGTACTTTCTTAGGGTATTTGGTCACTCTTACTGGGTCATTAATCTTAAGTTCAATTAGAATCTTTTTCATAAAAAATGATCTGCCTCGTGGTCATCTAAGAAAAAAAAACTAAAACTGTGATGTGCAAAAGTCGCATAGTAATAGTCTCTAATATTTGGGAGAGACAATCCCCCTCTGTAATCGGACTAATCAAAGTGCTAAGTGCCAACCTCGGTGTCTTGTTTGCCCATAAAAAAGAAGAAAACATACCATCTACTTGCTTAAAAAAAGAAACCTGTATTGCACAAGGGGCTGCACTAAAGAGGAAGTTAAAAAGTGGTAGAATAGACATTCGAATTAGGGCGGCATGATCCATTATTGATAGTGGGATTTGATTCCAAAGAGCTAACTGAGAGCCGACCCTTTTTAATAATGGCATGTAATTTAATAGGTAGAGATCTTCCAATTTTTCTGTTATGTAAATTCCTAAATATCTCATAGAGAGGGTATTGTATGTTGGCATGAATTCCGTTAATAAGGTGTCTACAGTGCAATTACAGAAAATAATTTTCGTTTTATTCTTATTTATCTTAAAACCTCCTAATTTTGGGAAATTTGAGAACATTTTTAAAATTTCCAACTGACTGGTGAACTTTGGATTTAAAAATAACACAATATCGTCGGCGTAGAGTTTTATATTAGTCCTTCCATATACTGGTACCGTTTGAGCCATTTTCCCCCTAATAGCAATAGCCAACGGTTCGATAAATAGGGCAAATAAAATTGGAGATAGGGGGCAGCCTTGCCGAGTGCCTCTATTTAAGTGACATGTCCCTACATTTACAGAATTAATTACGATCTGTGTCTTGGAGTGCTTATAAAGTTGTTTCAAAAGAGATATAAATTCATTCGGGAAATTAAAACTGTGCAAAATCGCAAAGAGGCAGTTCCATGAGACAAGGTCAAAAGCCTTTTCGGCGTCTAAAAATCAGATCTGTGCTTTCTTGTTAACGTTAAAAAAATCCAAAGTCTCCAATAAAAAATGTGTATTAGCATGGAGCTGTCTCCCTGTTATAAAACCTCACTGATCTGGTTCAATAAGTGATCCTACCATTTTAGTAAGTCGATTTGCAAGGAGTTTGGTAAAAAGTTTGTAGTCTGTATCTAATAGGCTTATTGGCCTATATGAGTTCATATTTTCTTTGTCTTTTTCTTTCTTTAAAATACTGACTACAACTGCAGTGCGAAAGGATTCTGGCGGTGGCCCCCCTTGTAATAGATAATTAGCCAGTATCAGAAACTCGGTGCCTAAGGTTCCGGAGAATATTTAACAAAATTCCCCAGGGATACCGTCCTCCCTGGTAGCTCTACCGCTAGGCAAGGAACTTATTACCTCATCTAACTCTTCCTTTGTAAACTCCTCAATTAGCAGCTTTTTATAATCATTTCCTAATTTTGGAATTTGTAATTCCTCTAAAAAATCATAAATTGTTTTCCTCGTAGCCTGTTCGGTGGTCTGATAAATTCCCTCATAGTGTTTGAGGAACATCTCACCTATGGACGCAGTAGTTTTCGCATGAGTTTTGGTAACTGTGTCGTATAAATGGTCAATTCTATTACGAACTTCATTTTCTTTGGCTTGCCAAGCTAGCAGTCTCCCTGTGTATTCGCTCTCTTCATAGAGCGTATAGACTGCTAGCTGAATCGCCTTGTTCATAATATAATTCCCTCATTTTCTTTTTTGCGTCTAATACCTTTTGTCTAGTAGCTAGAGACCTAATTCTGTAGTGCTCTTGGTTTGCGTGTGACAGACTTATCTGTAGAGCAACTTTCTCCTCCCTTTTGGCCTTCTGTTTCGGTATTTCTTTAGAGGTAATAATGCCTCTTTATGTAGCCTTAAATGCATCCCATATTACATTAATTGGGGCAGACCCTCTGTTCAAATTAAAAAAGGCCTGTATCTCCTCCTCAATGTCTGTGCACCATTGCGGTTCTGCAAGATTCAGTTTATTAAAATACCATCTTTTAGGTCCCTCTTTTTCCAGATTTCCTATATTTATTTCCATTTTAATTCATGCGTGGTCTGAAAATGCATTTGGGAGATGTTCGTAGGTGCTGATTTCAAGACCATGAGAGATTAGATAGAAATCCAACCTAGATGCTGAGTTGTATTTTGCAGAGTGGCAAGAGTATTTGCGTTTAGATGGGTTTTGAGAATGCCAGCAGTCAAAGATATCCAGATCTGTTTTGCAACTTTGTAGGGCAATGGCTACTTGCGGTTTATTTTGGCGCTGATCTTTTTTAGTTGAGTCAATTATAGGATTTTGTAAACAATTAAAATCACCCCCCCCCATATTATTTGGCCTGGTATGCCCGTCAATGCTTGTTTCAGTTGCAAAATCGGCAGTAGGTCGTCTATGACTGGCGCGTATATTGTGGTTAGTATTATATTTACCTGATTTATTTTCACGGAGACAAATGCCCATCTACCACTCAGGTCTGAGTGTGACCCTTCGATTACAAACCTCACATGTGTTCCTGTGAGGATACTCACACCCCTCTGCGCCATCCCTGATACTGACGAAAAACTGTAGTCTGCCTAATTTTTTTTAAATTTATCAGAGTCTGCTGAGACCCTATGGTGCGTTTCTTGTATAAAAATTACGTCTGGGCAGAGATTCTTTAGCTAGCATTCTATAGCAATTCTCTTGCGAAGGTTATTCAACCAATTTGCGTTAAAAGACAGAAAAGTCCGCTTATTTCTCATTCGTTTTCAAACTTTTGTACAATGTACATATTGCTAAAGGACAAACATTGAGAGAGAGGTTCTATTAGACAAATCTTAACTAAATGTGCAAAATACGCAACCAATAGTGCAGAACTCAAACACCCTTCCAAAGTATATCTTTGCTATGTGCAAAATACGCAAACATTAGATCTAGAAAAGGAAACAGCAAAACGTGCAAAGTCAGCGTTAAAGAGAGTAGAATTCAAGCATCTTTCCAAAAAATATATCTTCCATAAGTGCAAAATACGCAGATGTGCAAATAATGTAAATTTAAAGCATCTATCCAGAATATATTGAAGATTCTGCCTTCCATATAGATTCTATAAATATTGCACCAAGTTATATAGGCTAAGCATAGTATGACAAAGTGATACTGCAATACCCAATTTTAGTTGGCTTTTGCGGGTACTATTGGCCATATCCTATTTAGATGTGCAAAATGCGCAAACATTAGGGCAGATCTCAAGCATCTTTCCGAAATCTATCTCCAAATTGTGCAAAATACGCAAACATTCGATCTAAAAGGAGAGACAAAAAAACATGCAAAATCAGCATTAATGTGCAAATAGCGTAGACTTCAAGCATCTGTCCAGAACAGGTTACAAATTCTGTAAAGATTGCACCATCCTAGTCGGCCTTTGCCTATAATCAATATGCAGAGCTGCATTAAGGTGCGACGGTATGTGAATCTTAGAATAATTAAGAGATCCAACTTGGGTTATAAAGTGCTATGAGTGCTACAAGTGCCTTAAAGTGCAGTAAATGAACCCAAATTCTCCCTTTAGAGGAGAAAAGATGATACCTAATAGCTTCTCCTTTACGGACATTACATCATACTACCAACATAAAGATTTTCGCTATGAAGTCTCTTTTTTCCCCCTGCTACACCCCCTTCACCTTCCCCCCTCCCTACCTCCCTTAGAGGGAACGGAAACCCCCAGTGTCCCACTTCCGTCCCCTTCTGTTTTCTCTTCTTCTTTCTGGATGCCATCTTGTTGCATTCATGTGCGCTTCCTGAGTCATCTTACACTCACCCTTTTTAGCAGAGTGATCTCTTCGTAGGGTCTTAAACTTTTCAGATATTCTACCGCCCTTTAGACAACTCAAAGTCACTTATGTATTAAGGCCCTCCAAGAATGTCTGTGCTTCTTGAGTGTCTGTGAATATAAAACAATTTCCTTTAGATACCATCTTTAGTTTAGACTGCTGAACAATCATTGCTTGAGCGCCTCTAGCCTTAAAAGAATCAATCATTGTAACAAAATCCTTGCGTCTTGGAGCCGAGGCCGCTGACATGTCCGAGAAAATCCTGACGTATTTTACTTCATCAGTATTGAAAGTTCTTCTCGAAATTGCTGTACTCAAGATTTTCTCTTTGACCCTATAATCAGAGAAATTCATTAAGATGGATCGCGGGTATTTAAGGTTATTAGGTTTATGTGCGGGTACTCTATGTGCCCTTGTCATTGTTAAGTCCCCTTGAAGTTCGGGTATAGCCTTCTTTAGGAGTGACCCAGACCATTTCACTACGTCTATGCCCTCCAATCCTTCAGAGACACATACTAGGCGTAGATTGGATCTTCTGTTGTAATTTTCTACATCCTGTAATTTTGCCTCCAGTTGAGATTTATCTTTATTTAACGCGTGGAGGTCCTTCTGCATGGTGGTGACAGTATCCTCCAGCGTTGAAACCGGAGCTTCTGCCTCTGTTAGCCTCCTAGGAAGGTTACCTAAGTTTTCCTCCATCTTTGTGAGTCAGCTGTGGAGTTGCGATATTTCATATGCTTGAGCAGTTTTGAGATCCCTTATTTCCTGAAGGATAGTTATTAACATTTCCAGTACTGAGCTTTCTTTTGGGACCGGTATTTCCGACAGAGTACTTAATTTATTAGATAGAGCCTCTACCTGAGTCTTTTGTAGGTCTAAACCTGTCGGGTACTCGGGGGAGGGTGTGTTGAAAGAAAGGGAGCGTGTTTTCTTTTGCAGCGTCCATCTGATCAGCAGGTTTTGAAAATTCATCTGGATTAAGCTGAGGGTGAGGGTAAGGTGCAGGCTGTATTTGGGCCTGGAGCTGCGGCGGTTTGATTTGGAGATCCGGGGGATATGTGTCGTTTGACACTACTACTGGCTGTTGTTGTAATGCTTGTGAGTTCACCCAATCTCCTTCTTCTGTGTGATCTTCCAGCTCCTTTAGCCCCTTCAACTCCTCCCAGTTAGTCTGAGTGGTACTTGTGAGTCGCCCCTGTAGAGCTAGTGGTTTGCTAAAAAGGGGGTATTGTTTAGAACTTGACTGATTCTCTCTCCCCTTACTCGGGGCCTTCCCTACTTTGTCCGCTCTATCCTCCCCATCTCCCTCACACTCATCCCCTACAGCATCCCCTGCAGCAAGCATACTCAGTTCTGCTAACAGTTCAGATAGAGTCTCTGCGTCTTCATCTTCATCCACCTCATTGTCTTCTTCTTCCAGGGATTTAGTAGAGGTATTTTGTCAATTTTTCCCTGCCAGTGCCATAGCTTTATTTTTTAGAACGTTTCTTTGTGGGTCGTTTCTTCTCCCTTTTCTTGCCCCTTTAGACACAAGTACAGGTACGGTTGGTGACGTGCCAGTTTTTAAAAGCTCTTTTGCTGTCTCAGCCTTGGCCTGTTTACCCCTCACTTTCGTTGCCATCCTGATGGATAATTAGGCAACTACTGATCAAGCCTTCTCAAGGGGACAAGGAGCGCTAAATTGCGTCAATTCAACTGCTCTACAACAGTAACAGCAGTATCAGCAGCTCCACAGCGAGAACTGAGTGATACTTAACAGAGAGCAGTGTTTCTTAAGTAAGTAACTCAGTGCTTTTCTGCTTCTCTGTATTTTCTCTGCGACAGCTCTTTCCCGCCGGCCCCTTTCCAGAGCGTCTTCTCAGGCTTCTCAGGCTCTTCTCGGGCTCCCAGTTTACCCTGTTTTGGGTGACGTTACAGCGAGGCTCTTCCCGTGTTGCTGGCTTGCCTGATCCTTACCTAATGGGGCCAGTACTACCCTAGCGACAGGGGGCCACAGGGTCACAAAGCTCACAGAGCTCACAGAGGGTCCCAAAGCCCACAAAGAGGTCCCAAAGGCTTGCCAGGGGCGTACAACTTATTGCGGCACCTCCACAGGTCAAAGCAGAAAAGGGCAGGATAGCAGGGTTGTAGAGCAGCAATGTAAATGAAGGCGCAGGCACAGGCACAAGGAGTACTCACACAGAAGAAATGGAGCTACTCGTTCGTTTGTGTCCGTTTGGGCAATGGCAGCAGTCCATGTGCCCGTGTGCGGCATAGCTCAGGTCACCCTGGCATTTCTCCGGCATTACCATGTGACCATGCTCCTCCTAGCCGCTCCACTCAGAGTCAGGGGCACTGTTCGTTGTTATCAGCGAGGGAGCCAAAAGCACAATGCGGCAGCAAGCAAGCTCTCAAATCGCGCTTGCAGACGAAATCCAGGCGGAATTCCGGGCAAAAGGAGACCGCAAAACACCGTCTTTAGGCATCCTTAGGAGCAGTGCTCCACAGCGGCGGCTATAGCAGAGGGGCGTGGCTCGACGACCAGGAACCGCTCCGGCAACGTGCGTGGGGTCACGCCAGCCGCTGCATCACTGTCTTGAACCTATTCATCAATCAAGGGGGGTTTAGTAGTGTCCTGCCTTTTCTGGGTGACTCATAGTATTGCCTATTCATCAATACTATGAGTTATCCAGAAAAGGCAGGACACTACTAAACCCCCCTTGTGGCTGTCTACAGTGAATGCACATCTCCAGCCACTGTCACTCCAAAACCAGACGGTGTCCATGTGCCCGTGTGCAGCACAGCTCCGGTCACCCTGGCGTTTCTCCGGCATTACGCTGTGACCAGCCCGGCCTCCATGCTCCTTCCAGCCGCTCCACTCAGAGTCGGGGGCACTGTTCATTGTTATCAGCGAGGGAGCCAATAGCACAATGCGGCAGCAAGCAAGCTCTCAAATCGCGCTTGCAGACGAAATCCAGGCAGAATTCTGGGCAAAAGGAGACCACAAAACACCGTCTTTAGGCATCCTTAGGAGCAGTGCTCCACAGCGGCGGCTATAGCAGAGGGGCGGGGCTCAACTACCAGCAAGCGCTCCGGCAACATGCGTGGGGTCATGCCAGCCGCTTCATCACTGTCTTGAACCTATTCATCAATCAAGGGGGGTTTAGTAGTGTCCTGCCTTTTCTGGGTGACTCATAGTATTGCCTATTCATCAATACTATGAGTCACCCAGAAAAGGCAGGACACTACTAAACCCCCCTTGTGGCTGTCTACAGTGAATGCACATCCCCAGCCACTGTCACTCCAAAACCAGACGGTCAATACACAAACCAGCAGAGGCACACAGAGCAGTTAAATAGGAAAATACCTACTTTCTTTTAGTGGCATTTTCAAACACACAATTTAAAAACCATCTCACTAAAAAGATGTGTGATTACATTCTGAGTTCAGAGAGTGTGAACTCCATTTCTCTATCTTGTCCCAATGGAAAGTTATACTTGTAAGATGTTACAAAGCAACTCCCATGTTAGCTCATGGGACAGACAGCCTTTCAATAGTAAAAAGAAAATTAGCAGTATTTCACTATCTGGACATGTCACACAAACCACAAAATGTCCTATGTTTCACATACACTGCACTCTGCCCATGGGGGTACCTTGGGCCTACCAGAGGGGTGGCTTACATGTAAGAAAAGGGATGGTTATGGCTTGTCAAGTGGGGGCCCTTGCCATGTCGACATGGTAGTAAAAAACTGCGTTCAGACACTGCAGTGACATGTCTGAGACACCTTTGAAAGGCTGCTTTTGTGAATGGCACAATTGGTGCGATTTACAGGCCCAGGGCACACACAGTAGACTGTAGTAGTGACTTAGTAGTAAATCAAATAAACCAAACATGGAAACAACAGTCCATAAACACAATTTACAGCAGGAGCACTTACAATTTAACAATGAACACCAGAGAGAAAGTGCGCAGAGGCACTAAACCAGCGAAATAAAGTCCAACGTTAAATTAGAAAGAGGCGGCCAGAAAGCAAAAAGACAGGGGAAACACACCAAAATATGCAAGGTCTAACAAACACTGACAGCTAATTATAAACGGATGGCTCAGGCTTCAGAAACATTGGTTGCTACTTGCTACAGGTATCAGCCCTCAAATGCTGAATGTTGTTATGGGACAGGTTTCCACCAGTTAGGAGCAAATTCCGTTCCGCATAGCACAGAAAAAAAGCCAAAAAGAAGAAGGTAGCTGGAATTAAAATAAGACATGCCCAGGCTGCTGCGGACCCTGCTTCTGAACGGGGAGTGGGCATTGACGATGCTGAACAGCATGGCAGAAGTCACAATAGCTCACCAGGACTTGATGGATTATATGGTGGTAGTAGCGCTGAATGAGCATATCATGTTCAAAACACCTGATACAAGGGTAAGTGTCCTGCATCGTTTATACAAAATAACATTCCAAATGTAGGGGGACATACCGAGGATCATCAGGCCTCTCTTTTGGGACAACCGGAAATTCGGCTACGGGAGTCTTTTGGCTGAAAAGAATTGCCTACCTGAGTTCATAATGGAATGCCCACTGGGAGAAACTGTAATTTTACCTACTTTATCTGACCTTGTTCTGGAATCAGATAAACATTCATACTTGCAGGAGTGGGCATTAGCTCTAGAACCAGCACTATACCACAGTCATGATGGGTAGGATGATGAGTCACCTCATCACGAGATCCCATTAAAATTAATTTGTCAACTCCTGACACAGTACTCAATAAAGCATGAAGATAAAAAACAAGTTAGGGAAATTCAACAACTTGAATAAGAGGTTGTAATTGAAAATGTCACCTCCTCCATGAATAATCCCTTCTTTTCTGTAATGAAACTGGTTAATTCATAATATCTAGAGTTAGACTAAAGACACCTGAACACTTCCATATGCACATGCCGTACACAGTGCACATAGTGCCGCACTAATGAATAACATTGTACGGAAGAAATACAAACAATATTAGACATCTCAAATTGATTTTTCTGCCAGAATATAGCATCTGGAAGCAGATATTTGACTGCATTTCCAGCGCTTGTTTTACATCGTCAATTTTGCAATTTACCTCAAGGGTATAAGAACAGCCTGGGGCTGTTTTCAGCCAGGGTAACCAAGTTACTCCAAACTTTTGATGAGGAGGCATTGTCCTATGTAGATGAAATCTATCTGATGGGTGATTAATTAATGGAACACTTGGTATCAGTATCATTCTGGTGTTTGTTCGCCTGGGTTACAAATTTAATTGCTAGCACAGTTAGGGAGGTAACGGTATAGCCTTTGATAAATGTTTCCAACATACACTTTGATTCTCTGAGCAAACTGAAAGCCATGCTTTTTCAAAAAGATGTGGCCTTAACTTCAGCAAGAGAGACGTTTGATCACCATGCTGTGAGGTCCTTGTCTGAGATACAGACAATACTCCAAACTAACTTCCAGCTGCATTTTTGGGGAGCTAGTTTACTGTATATTTAATATATCTGATACAAAGAGAATCGTGCACTTTTTTAATATATTGGCTTTGGACTGGTAGCATCTTTCAATCACTTTTTGGAATTATACCATCTTTCATACACTGCGTGTTGGGAAGCATTTTTAGAGGGCTCCCACTTGTCCTGCTACTTGAGGTAGGAATCCTGATTTTAATTTTTCTGCTCTGCAATGGGATGGCGACAGCACTGCTTGTACTGCAATGACGTGACCGCATGGTACACTGCTTCAGCACACCTCAGCTTTGAGAACTAGATGAGCACTGGTTCTTGTCCTTTAGGCTTCACAGGGGACAACCTGTATTCTACTGCCTTCTATGCAACCAGAAATGTACTTTGGATCCGTGCCTAGGATCACAATCTGTTGTGCCACTGGACATTAAAGTACTGGTGGACCACTTGTTGTCTCCCCGTATTCCATTTCTGATGAGTGCATTCTTCAAGCCACCCTGGGATGCTTTGGGTCCTGGTGAAATGGACACCGGCTCAACAATACGCTTACAATGTTGTGTAGTTGACAAAAAATACATAGGATCTGCGTGTTTAGGCAACATAAACGAAAGGATTGTTGTCCAGACTGAATCCAGACACCCTCAAAGGATTTGTTAGTCTTTAGACCAGTTATCTCACAGTGCCACCATAAGCCCCCTAACCTTACCAAGGACCAAATAGTTTCTGGCAACTATCGAACATGACAACCCTTGATCCTTCAGGGATCATGGAAAAAGTGCAGTACTTTTCACTCAGTCAATCATGTTCACTTAGTCTAGGGAGATGCACAGAATATACGATGCAGAAGTTTTCAATAGGCATTTATTGAGCCAGCGTCATTCTAGTATAGAACATGTTTGCTGCAACAATCATTAGACAGAAACAAATTTATAAGATTGCAAGCACCATCAAAGCATCAAAGCAAAAAAAAAGTAGAATTCTACCATTGTGCTAAAACAGTGAATATACCCAGGCATATAAATACATGCCGGTAATAAAGCGCACTCCTATGATGCAAACCATACCTAAGTATATCTAAGTGTGGCTATCATGTATGTGGGTGTAAAGCCAAGAATCCTCTAGAAAAGAACCAACCCCATTACCTGAAGGGAGAGAATGAAGGACCCCATCTTTGTCTTGAGTTGGACACCCTGCAAGGGATGTCAGACGGCTGCGTGTTGTAGCTTCTGCAAGTTCAAGTTCAAGTTCAAGTTCAAAAATTTGTATAGCGCACTGCTCACCCAGAGGGTCTCAAGGCGCTTGAGGGAGGGGGGAGGGGAGGGAGGGTACTTTACTTATCAAATATCCAAGTTTTTAGTTGCTTTCTGAAGGAGAGGTGGTTCTGTGTAAGGACCTCAAGTCAGGACCTCAGCGTGTAGGGTCAGCGTGGAATCTTCTCTTCTGCCTATATAGTGTAGGTATAGTTCTTTTATACCTTAAGATAGTCTTGGGGTTCCTTACACAATTGATATGTTGTGAGTATGATTATGTAAATGAGACTAAATTAACACCGCAATTATACAAAGTAGTTCTTAGGCCCTAGGGCGAAGAAGACCATGACTTTTATTTGAGTATGTTAATCCTGTTATGAACGTCATGTGGAGGGACTTTTCTGAGAATCCTCATGCATACTAAATAAGGCTAGTTTGAAGGAACCTGATCAACATGTATTCAGCTTATAACTGGGTAAAAGGTCAGTGCTAGAACTGTTATACAGAGCAAGGTAGGACAAATGTATGTAAAAGGTTGTGTAGCTACGTAGGCCTAGATTGGGGTACATTGGGCTAAATAACAACAGGATGCAGTCCCTCCCTCAGCGGCTACTGTGGGAATTGGATGGAATCACCCTCGCTCCATAAACCTGCTTCGAGGTGGGAATGTGGGACCGTCGTCTGAAGTTGTGGGCAACAGTAATATTGCGTCTGCCATTCGGAAAATACATAAACAATTAGCTTTTCCATGTGGTGGGAACAATTTAGTCTGATTTTTAAACAAGATTAATCAAAACATTTTATTTTTCTATGCTTCATGGCTTTCTGAGTGCTTGGGATTTCAAAAAATGTAGTGACTTTTTAAGGCTTTTTATGAATATTTGAAAAGTAAGCTTACCTTTAGATGGTTTTAAAAGTGATTTTTAGTCCTTTTATCTCAATTTCATTGTGGCCTGATGGCTTTTAGATATCTTTTATATATCGACCCTTAGTATGACGAGTGGGAATTATGTGCCTGGGCTAGGCCCATGTAGGGAAGCTGCTCATTTCTTACCTTGTCCTATTTTTCACATTAACTTTTCTGCTGTGACTTTGTGCACATATTTGTGTGCATGAGAATGTTGGATTAGTTTCCCTGAAACTACTTTATTTACACATCTAGCTTCACAAAACATTATCAAGATGCCTCAAATATCATGTACAAGGCCCTTCTATGCACTGTGTACAAATGTTGTTTCTATCCTCATCCACGGGGCTATCTACATATCCATAACACCGCTAATCTATACGCACAACACAAGTCTGCTTTCTATTATTAATAAAGAGCATCCCATAAGATTAGAAGAGGAGGCACAGAGGCGGACACTGAGGCTCCCTGCATTCTGAGACTTCCCCACACAGCGGTCTCGAGGCCAACATATCCTGTGGGCGTGCCCAGAAACAGTCTAGGCACCTCACCCAAAGCTTATGTTGTCCAACAAATGCTCAGGTCCTACAGATTAGTGGGAACTACATGACATAACAGAACATTCAAGCAAGCCAAACCTTGCACAAACAGCGTGCATGACCTCACCCTTGATGTGACAGATATTTATTCATTTTATATATGTTAGAATGACGTAAGCATTGTATTTGGTGTGTAAGTTTAATATAGAGTTTTTAAAAAAAAATAACATTAAAGTGTTATAACCAATCATAGCCATAACGTAGTAAAGTAAAAGTAGAGATAAAGTTTATTGATGTTCAATTATTTAAAATCATTACATCTCAGCCGAGAAAGAGAGAGTGCAGAGGGGATAAAAGCAGAATTAAAAAAAACATACTATAGCAGAGCGTGATACAAAAACACAACAGTGCAATTGAGGAATGCCCATACTGTTAAAGTGCGGCCAATGAGTGCAGTCAATTAAAATCCAAAGGTGCTTCGTGCTTTCAATAATAACGCATGATTTGTGCCTCATGCAATCTTGTAGTTGATGGAGTGACAAAGAGCTGTTTTATTAATGTGCACTGCTTCATAGTTCCTTCATGGGTTGAAGCCACATCTGAGGGTATGGTCCAGATAGGTCAGGCATGGATGTCCAGAACATCAAGAGCCTTTTGTAATTATCTATTGCCGCTTTCCATCCTTTATGTGAACAAAGGCAGTTACCTGTATTCCTAGACCACACAAGCCATCTTGGGCATTTTCAGATATCGCGTTACTGATTTCATGAACTTTATGAAACTCCCATGTAGCTGACATGAATTTCCTTGCAGACAGGGTTAGAAGAGCGACCCCCCATGCCGAAGTATTGGTCAGAGCCAATAGCGCCTCAAAGATTTCAGCACTTCACATATGCAGAGTGTGTAGTGCCGCACAATCTGCATGGTGCGTGGACTTCCCCCTCATTACAACCATACCAAGAGCCTCTTAGGGGGGATCAGGCCAAAGCGCATTCTCATAAGGGCATACTTTGTGTGATGAGGGTAGGAGGTAGGGAGCCAGGAAAGTAGAGTTTCGCAGCCCAGCTGCCATGATGTTTGGATGTTAAATTGCTTAAATCCTGCTCCCATGAGATTATCTTTGCATGTTTTATTCGCAATTTTGCTGTGGTTCTCGCTGGTAAACTATTTTTTAGTAGATCTTCCGCACTTAAGGCATTAAATGTAGTTGCCAAACGCAAACCCCATGTTGAACCAGGGTACTGGAAGTTCTCCCACAGCACATGTTTCATTGTGCCTGTTAGGGCCAATTGCAATGTTTGGCAATAATTGATGCATTTTGCCCTTAGGATCAAATCCTGCTTTGGTAGTTTGAATTCTAGCCTTATTTGTGAATGGCTAGTATAATCTGGAAGGGGGGAGATGCGCCGGTAGCAGATACGTTGCTGTTTATCTAACCACTCATAGAAGTTGTCCTTAAACATCATTGCGCCTTATGTCAATGTAAGCATCACCTTAGTTACCACCACCATTAGAAAGGCCTCTGTGTTTTGACATGCAATACTTTTTTTTAAGTTGGCCCAGCTTGCATGTCAGGTGTTTTTCAGTCATTTTCAAGGAGCTGGGCAGGGAGTTCTTACCCCTATTTCATCCAGTGTTAGACCAAGGTACTTGAAGCTTGTTGTTCGTTCAAGTCTTGACCCTCCAATGGACCAGGCACCCTTTTTAGGTCGAGCCTGTAACCGCGTGCATGCGCTGCTCTGGTGAAGACTTCATGTAGGGGCTTTCGAAACTAACCTAAGAATCGCCCACGCTTGTGCGTCTTTTTTACAAAGACGACACGCAATTGGCCAAAGGCGGGTGAATTGCCCCGCCTATGGCCTATTGGTGTTGGTTACCCGCAATTATCGTGCACAGAGGCATGTGTGATAGTAGGAAACAGATGTATCGGTGTGGCACGCGGGCACGCAACACTCTTGGGCTTGTTTCATCCAACTTAAAGCACTCGGCACAGCTGAGCTTTCATAATTTACAATGCCTATTTCTATTCGCTTACACCTGACTCAGTTCACCACAAACCAATGCTTTTGGCTAATCGATACTGAACAACGCCTGGTTCCAAAAACTAGTTTTTCTCATTCTCAGATTCATTTTCTTGCCACTTCCATGTTGTTACTGCTTTCCGTTGTGTCCTCTATGTCACCGCCCTGCACAGTTTCATTTACAATTCCTCATTAAACAGTAACAGACTTCGCCGGGTTCGTCCAAAGACACACATGAGATACAAAAAATAAGAAAAAAGTTGGTTTTTTTGCTGCACGCTGGGTCTGAGCACAGGTGTCGGAGCACTTCGTGTGAGCACGCTTCGGTGATATCATACAACTACGGTCATCATATCCTGCGTCGAGTGTGGTCAGGGTCTGACGACCCGGTCGGGCGACTGGAGACTTCAACAGCACAGCCTTAAAAGGGCTTAGGGGGCAAAGCCACTTAACCCACTTTGGCGAAAGCTTTACCACGCACACAGCAGCCCTTACCCCTGTGACACGCGAGTCACTGAAGTCCATCGGAACACACTGGTCAGAGCTCCTCATACACTTCAATGAGTCCAAGGATTACATGTAATGTGGGCTTTTTTCGTAGGGCCTTGGAGTAGTACCAACATGCAGTACCCAGCATCTATGCCCTCATCCCACAGCATGAGACCAGAACCAGAGATCAGGCGAAGCTCCACGACTGGACCAGGGGCCTTATTTATGAAGGCCTTGCGCCACCGGTGCGTCACTTTTAACATGGTAAAAAGTGACGCACCGGTGGCGCAAGGCCTTCATAAATAAGGCCCCAGGTTCAATGACCCGACATCCACTATAGCGCCTTGCAGCTAAAGTCAGCTTAACCCCACTGCTCACGCATGCGCAGAGCAATGCATCGCAGCCATGAACCTGGTTGGTGAAGATGTCAGCGTGACCACCGACCACCCAGCACATGACAAGTAACAGACCCCTTCCGCGTCCGTACACACCCGCATGATGCGCTACAAAGATATTCACAGGATCAAACGAATTTACCCTTCAAGTAACGAAACACAAACAAGAATGACCACCTCAAGCAGGCACAAAGAACCACACACAGGAGCAGAGGAAAAGAACACCCAGATGAGTAAAGCGCTGTGGTGCCAAGTGAATGATACAACGCGCAATACACATGCCAAAAGCACAAGCACCATCATACAGGGGGGCATTCTTTCACCTATGTGCCTTGTCCACTCCTCGTTCAGGACTTCGGATGGGACCATGGTAACTGCAACCTGGAGCAACAACTCTCCTGCTCACGGCATCTGCTTTGCCTCGAGACATTGGGGACGAAGGGGCTGCCCACCCCCCCAATGCCAGTGTAATTAGAGACATTCTCTCTGCTCAGAGCGGACATCCAGCATCTCAGATTCCAGAGACAGGGGAATTACTGCACGGGTGCCCCGTCTTATCACCGAACCCCGCCCACACATCATCTGTACTCATTACTGTATGGACAACTACCCCCTCACACACCATATCCCCGAACCCGCCCACACAGCATCTGTACTCATTACTGTATGGACAACTACCCCCTCACACACCATATCCCCGAACCCCGACCACACAGCATCTGTACTCATCACTGCAAGGGTACCCCCACCCCCTTTATCCCAGAACCCCACCCCACAGAATCTGTACTCTTAACGGCATGGGCAGCGACCCCCCCCCTCTTATCCCCAAACCCGCCCACACAGCATCTGTACTCATTACTGCATGGACAGCGACCCCCGCCCACACAGCATCTGTACTCATTACTGCAAGGGCGCCCCCAGCCCCTTTTATCCCTGAACCCCGCCCACACATCATCTGTACTCATTACTGTATGGACAACGACCCCCTCACACACCATATCCCCGAACCCCCCCCCTACAGCATCTGTACTCTTAACGGCATGGGCAGCGACCCCCCCTCTTATCCCCAAACCCGCCCACACAGCATCTGTACTCATTACTGCATGGACAGCGACCCCCCCACACACCATATCCCCGAACCCGCCCACACAGCATCTGTACTCTTAACGGCATGGGCAGCGACCCCCCCCTCTTATCCCCAAACCCGCCCACACAGCATCTGTACTCATTACTGTATGGACAGCGACCCCCGCCCACACAGCATCTGTACTCATTACTGCAAGGGCGCCCCCAGCCCCTTTTATCCCTGAACCCTGCCCCACAGCATCTGCACTCATTACTGCATGGACAGCGACCCCCCCCTCCTATCCCTGAACCCCGCCCACACAGCATCTGCACTCATTACTGCAAGGGTGTCCCCAACCCCCTCCTAAGCCCGCACCCACAGCATCTATACTCATCACTGCAAGGGTACCCCCACCCCCTTTATCCCAGAACCCCGCCCCACAGCATCTGTACTCATTACTGTATGGACAGCGACCCCCCACACAACATATCACCGAACCCCGCCCCTACAGCATCTGTACTCTTAACGGCATGGGCAGCGACCCACCCTCTTATCCCCAAACCCGCCCACACAGCATCTGTACTCTTAACGGCATGGGCAGCGACCCCCCCTCTTATCCCCAAACCCGCCCACACAGCATCTGTACTCATTACTGTTTGGACAGTGACCCCCCCTCCTATCCCTGAACCCCGCCAACACAGCATCTGTACTCATTACTGTATGGACAGCAACCCCCCGCCCCCTCCTATCCCTGAACCCCGCCCACACAGCATCTGTACTCATTACTGTATGGACAGCGACCCCCCGCCCCCTCCTATCCCTGAACCCCGCCCACACAGCATCTGTACTCATTACTGTATGGACAGCGACCCCCCGCCCCCTCCTATCCCTGAACCCCGCCCACACAGCATCTGCACTCATTACTGTATGGACAGCGCCCCCCCTCCTATCCCTGAACCCCGCCCACACAGCATCTGCACTCATTACTGTATGGACAGCGCCCCCCCCCTCCTATCCCTGAACCCCGCCCACACAGCATCTGTACTCTTAACGGCATGGGCAGCGACCCCCCCACACACCATATCCCCGAACCCGCCCACACAGCATCTGTACTCATTACTGTATGGACAGCAACCCCCCGCCCCCTCCTATCCCTGAACCCCGCCCACACAGCATCTGTACTCATTACTGTATGGACAGCGACCCCCCGCCCCCTCCTATCCCTGAACCCCGCCCACACAGCATCTGTACTCATTACTGTATGGACAGCGACCCCCCGCCCCCTCCTATCCCTGAACCCCGCCCACACAGCATCTGTACTCATTACTGTATGGACAGCGACCCCCGCCCACACAGCATCTGTACTCTTAACGGCATGGGCAGCGACCCCCCCTCTTATCCCCAAACCCGCCCACACAGCATCTGTACTCATTACTGTATGGACAGCGACCCCCAGCCCACACAGCATCTATACTCATTACTACAAGGGTGTCCCCCACCCCCTTTTATCCCTGAACCCCGCCCCACAGCATCTGTACTCATTACTGTATGGACAGCGACCCCCACACACCATATCCCCGAACCCGCCCACACAGCATCTGTACTCATTACTGCAATGACTCCCGACTTATTTCCCTGAGACCATGATGCTCTTTGGCCCCCGCACCCCACCGACAATCATCTCTGCTTTAACCCTTCATTCCCCACCCCCACCGACATTCCTGCGGTCTGCTCAACTCCCTGGCCCTGCTTTTACCACATAAGGGAAAGTCCAGATGCAATAATGACGTCACCTAAGGGTACCACCACTGGACTTAACACGTTGTAGTAAATGTTTGCTTATATTAGTGCCTTGGTCACCACCAACAAACAAGCATTTGCAATGCAATAGGTCTCGCATTTACACGAGTTTAGGCTATTGGTATTGTAAATGACAATGCCTTTTATTTATGTTTTAAAGACGAATCAAAAATAAAAGGCATTGTTATTTGCAATGTTAATAGCTCAAACTTGTGTAAATGCGAGACCTATTGCATTGCAAATGCTTGTTGATCAAGCGTCTGCCAAAGATCATACTTTTGGTATTTTTCAGGTTAATGATGAGTTAATTTGCTGCTCAATGTTGCTCAAGTGCGTCCAATGATCTCTGAAGGCCAATTTGAGTGTTGTCGAGTCCCACTATGTCATCTGCATATTGCAGAATTTGTGTTTTTTGCTTTGCCAGGCAGGCAGGCAGATCCTTGGGACCACCAGGTAGCATTCCAGATTTGCCATATAGAGGTTGAAGAGCAGAAGGGCTAGTATCATGCCCTGTTTCAGCTCTTTGTTAGTAGAATGTTGTTCTGACGTCGCCCAATTTGCTGTTAATTTGACCCGTACCCATGTATTACTGTTTAGTGATTCTATTGCCATCAATACATGTTGTGGTATCTGCCACTTCTTTAACTTTTCCCATAGTCTGCCTCCGCTGATGTTATTTAAAGTGTTGGTAAAGTGGATAAATACTGCATTTAATGAGAGGGCGTTGGGGCTCATTGCTTCCTTTGATCAGGTTGGTAAGGGTCAGGAGATTATCCTCTATGTGGATATATTTTTGAAATCGGTTGGAACTATGGAATCGCCTTTTTTCCCTTTGGACAATATTTCAAGCTCTTTGTACAGTGATTTAGCATAACACTTTGTGAAGAAGTACAATTCAATAGTAGGTTGATAAACAGGTTTCTTTATTCTCATTAAAGGAAGAAAGGATCTCATCCACAGCAGAGATGGGCAGGCAGCAACTGACACAGTCTAGTTCAGATTAGAACCATAACATGACTACATCATCAGATTCTATGAATAACATTCTAGTCAGGGTAAGTGTAGAAGTAAACATAGAGAAGGATACCACACACCTTCCCCTGAACACAAAAAAACAATCAAAACTATTTCAAAATATAATCATTTAGGGCATTAGGAACACGACATACACGCATACTTTTCCTGATGGGAACATTTGACACTATATCAGATTTGGGATGTACACATTTCTTGGCCAAGTTGCCGTTCGTAGCTTGCTTCCGTGTCAAACCTAAAGAGGGAGCAATGCGATTCAAATTCCAGATTCTCCCATCATTCAATTTAACAGCATTGCGAAACAACTTTGAAACAACAAAAGGAGATGAAAACTTAGGACCCGAGGATCTGAGTGGAAGACGAACCCTCACCTGATCACCAACACAAACCTTGGTGGGAGAGACAGCATGTCTGCTATCAAAGTTCTCTTTTCGCATCTCAGATTTCACTTTCTGCTTCAGTACATGATCCTCGTTGAAAGTCCTAGTTTCTACCCCCAAATTCCTCATCCAAGTTTGAAATAAAGATGTGTTTGGAGTGCGACCACGAAAAAGTACAAAAGGTACCTCACCTGTGGAGGAATGTGGCGTAATTCTATAGATCATGACTCTCTCCATCAGATTATCCTTCCAATCAGAACCCTGGTCTTTAGAAATCTGAATGGATTCTTTAAGGACCCGGTTAAACCTTTCCACCATACCGTTACTTTCTGGATGGTAAAGTGAACAACGCTTGTGTTTAACCCCTTTACTAGCTAAAAAATCCTCCATCTCTTTTGAAACCAACTGTACCCCGTTATCAGTAAGGATGGTTTCAGGAAACCCCTCCCTACTGAACACCTCACGTAAAAACTTGACTACATCTTTAGTCTCAATGTTTTGAGTGATTTTTATCTCTGGCCAACGAGAGAACATGTCTACCATGACCAAGACATACCGTTGAGAGTTGCTCCCTGAAGAAATAGGACCTAGGATGTCCAAAGCGACATCTTGCCAGCAACGCACAGGGACATCCCTAATAATCATTGGTTGTGTTCTTGTTTTACAAACCTTATCAGAGGAGTTGCATTCCATGCAATCACAAATCATACGCTCCACAAGAAGGTCAATACCCGGCCACCAGAAGTGCAAACGTATCCTTTCTTTAGTTTTGGAAATACCTTGATGACCTTGGTGAGCCAAGAGAAGAATTTTTTCCCTGATCAAAGAAGGTGGTATGAGTCGAGTGCCTCTCCACAACAAACCATCCTTCAAAGATAACTCATCTTTGACGTTCCAATATCTCTTGGCACCATCGCTCAGATTCCTGAGACATGGCCAACCATCACTCACCAACTTACAGACCTCTTGTAACTCGGGATCCGCACATATTGCATCCCTCCAATCACACTCCTGAACAACTCCTTCTACAACCTCACACACCTTAAACTCATCAATCTCCCATGAATCCTCAGATGATTCATCAATCTGATTACTTTGCTCCACTACCAACCTAGAGAGACAATCAGCAACCTTATTGTTAACCCCCGGTAAGTACTTCACTTCAAATTCGAATTCCTGGAGAGCAATAACCCATTTACAAATACGTGAGGAAATGGCATCTAGACCCTTCTTATAAAAAACCTCCTTCAGTGGCTTATGATCAGTGTGGACTACGAAAGCATTACCCCACAAGAACTTCTTCAATTTCTTGATGGCCCAATAGATACAAAGCGCCTCCTTTTCAATCACTGAGTATGACAATTCTGGACCAACTAAAGACCTTGACAAGAACAAGATGGTAACTTCTTTCCCATCTCTCACTTGTTTAAGCACGGCACCTAACCCACGGGAACTGGCATCTGTGACCAAAATAGAACTATTGTCAACATCAAAGCTACGTAATGAGGGAGCCAGACTTAGATCTTGTTTAACAAGTTCATATTCCTTTTGACAAACCTGAGACCACGAAAATTTCACACCCTTTTTTAACAACGCCCTCATGTTAGAGGTTTTATTGGCGAAGTGTGGTATGAATTTATTATAATATTCCGCCATACCTAAAAAGGTGACTAACTCCTCCCTAGACTTTGGCGTAGGCAAGCTATGTATGGTCTTCACCAACTTATCCTTAGGTTTAACTCCATCGGGAGTCAAGCAATGACCCAGATAGTCAATTTCAGTTAAATTAAATCTACATTTATTTTCTCTCAAAGTCAAACCCCTGCCTTCAAATCGTTCCAAGACAGACCTAACTCTTAAATCATGCTCTTCCTGTGATGAGCCAAAGACGAGTACGTCATCCTGATAAATTTTGACTCCCGTAATACCTCTCAATACATCTTCCATCACTCGCTGAAAAACGGAAGCTGCAGATATTAAACCGAAAGGCAGGCGAGTAAATTTAAATGTTCCTAAAGGCGTGATGAAAGTAGTGAAACCCATGGAAGTTTCATCAATCCTCACCTGATGGTATGCAGCCCTCAAGTCAAGAGTGGAGAACATACAGGCGTCCCCTAACTGAGTCAACATGGTGTTAATATTAGGAAGAGGGTATCTATCTGCCACGACCTCCCTATTGAGAGCCCTGAGGTCCACACAAAAACGAATCTCGCCTGAGGGTTTACGAGCTAAGACGACTGGCGAAACCCATTCACTCGCTTCAGTCTTAACAATGATCCCATCATTTAACAGTTTATCCAATTCTAACCGCATTGGTTCTTGCATGGCCAAAGGAACATTACGCACTTTACATGCCACCGGAATAGCATCTGTCTTTAAGACAATGTTATGAACATACCCAGTGAGACAACCAAGTTTGTCACTAAAAACTCTCTCAAACAGCTTACGCCAATCAGGAAAAGACCCAACATCCTTACACACCACAGAGGATTTTTGAACTGACAACCCAACATCCTTACATACATCAGGAGATTTTTGAATTGAGACCTTATTACAACCAGATGTAGATGGAGTCATAACCTTTAAGGAAGAAGAATTCCCCCCACCGTGAGACACTATATCCCTTAACACAATGCAAGGGTCCTCACCCGGAAATAAGGCAAGACGTAAATCCGCCTGATGAAACCAACTTAAAATGCTGTCACCCCTACATGAGATGTAGATTTTACCTGCAGTGAGTCGTCCTTTGTAGTCGATATGACCAATGAAGTAACCCACAATTTTTATGGGCTTTCTACCATAGGCCAATGGCCTTATGTCGGGTTTAAAAACTTTCACTTTACCCAACAGATTTTCATCAAAGAAAGTTTCCGGAATTAAGGTAATCTTTGCCCCTGAATCAAATAACATTTTGACTTCACACTTATTAATGTAAACTACATCAATGGCACCCTTACATTTTTTCCCATCGGATAAGGATACCTCCGCACAGTCTGAATCAGGATCCCAGTCATCATCAAATATAGAAATTTCCTCACAAAGTAATTCATCAGAATCAGAGTCAGAGTCATCCTCAACCAATACCTCCTTAACTTTTTTTTTTTTTTTAATTACTTGAGACCTGCAAGCTTTAGAGAAATGTCCTACTTTACCACAATTATTGCATTTAGAAGACAAGGCAGGACATGACCTATCATTAGCTAAATGATCAAAGGCATTGCATCGGAAACACTTTAACTTAGAATTGGTAGAGACTCTTGAAAAATCATGAGAAGAAGAAGGCGTACTGTACCCCTTCTTAGAGGTTTTGGAAGTTGATCTCGGGTCTGATCTCTCTGTATATTTGTTTTTATTAACCACAAAAACCTTTTCCTCCGAGATCTCCTTCTGTTTTTTAAAAACTTTCACACATGCGTCCGAGTGTTCTAGTCTTTTGGCTATAGCAATTACTTCGTCTAAGTTAGGATCATCTTTCTGCCACAGTTCGTCCTTAACTTTTTCTAAGCAACAACCTAGCATGAATTGATCACGCAGCCTTTCCTCTAAGGAACCATCAAATTTGCAAGTGGCAGCTAACTTTCGCAAAGCCGTGACATAAGTTTCAATTGACTCTTCTTCTTTCTGCATGCGTCTGCCAAAGTGGTACCTTTCTAAAATGGTACTCACTTTTGGTAGATAGTGCTTGTCTAGCTTTTTAAGGTTAACGTCGAATTCATTTAAATTATTAGCCTCTTCAGTAGTTAACTCAGGCAAATGCTCAAATACATCTTGCCCTTCAGAGCCTAAGCAGTGCATTAGTAGCGCAGATTTTCTCTCCGCAGAAAGAGAAGTGCCACATACTCTAGCATAATTTAAAAATACCTTTTTCCATTTAGACCAGCGAATAGGTGGATCCCCTGGTTTTGAAAGGAAGAAGGGTGCGGCTGTGACGTTCTGCATAACTTTGGCAATTAAATAAAATATAAAGCTAAAAGAGGAACAAGTATATTATGCAAAATAAGGTGACGTCAACTTAAGTATTAATAAGTCACAAATATCAAATGTAAACCTACTATGCAAACAAGATGACGTCCATTCAAATAGACTTAAATATTAAATGTAACCATACCCTGCAAATGAAAATTATTAGTAGCAGAGACTGTAAAAGAAACAATTGAACATGAAGAAATGCATTAAATGACAGTGAAGGCAATATACCTAGAAGAAGCTGAGTGTGTCAGCGCAGAAGAAGCTGAGTATGACAGCTGAGATAACACACATAGAAGAAGCTGAGTGTGTCAGCGCAGGTAACACACATGGAATAAGCTGAGTGTGTCAGCGCAGAGGAAGTTGATTGTGTCAGAACCAATGTTTCAGAGAGACTTGTAGGTGTCTTTAAGTCTGCAGCAGTAAGCGTTTTTTTTTTTTTTTTATTAAAACGCTATTGTCTCTTTGTTTTTCGCTATTACCTCGTTGGTTGAAGTATACACTGCCCGTGAAAGATTTGCTGAAATCCGATTGCCCAGGAGTAGAAGCGCAGTCACTAAAGCGCCGATGAAGAAACACTCGATAATCCTGTTGTCACGGAAGATCAACGTTGCTAAGGAACGAGGCTCACTGTGATGTCAGACGCAGCGACGTCTGAAGCGTGGCAAATGAAAAGCAAGGTGACTTGAGACGTCTATGACGCGCGTATGTAGAAGCGTCACTGCGTGTCAGAGAACGAAGGGGAAGCCGGTAATGGAGCGATGGAGCGTGAGGGCGCGCAGGTGCAGCGATGGAGCGTGAAGGCGCGCAGATGCCGGTATTTATTTTCAAACAGTACATAGGCTGAGAGCAAGAGAGAACATCCACAGGGCCCCAACCGTATTTGCGTTGAAACAGAGAGACGGTGGGAAGGCACTGTATGCAGCAAGTGTCTCAATCCAGTATTTAAAAAATTACACGCATCGAGTATAAAGCGTTATAGACGGCAGGCATCACGCTTCACTCCAATGAACAGTCCAGCACTTCACTCCTACGAACAGCCCAGCGCATTAATAAAGAGTTAGTGTACTAGCACTTTAGCTAGAGAGTCAGTGAATTACCGCTTCCGTTTATAAATAAACGAGCAAATTGTAATAAATGCAAAGAGGCAGGCACAAGAATAGAGAAAGCACTTGAAGAAGTCTGCTGCTTTAAAATTATATGAAGAGCAGACAGATAGCATCAAGCCTCAGGCGAATGTCTAAATTAAGCCAAAATGGTGCAATTAAACAAAGTCTTGTAACGCTGCCAGGCTTTAGAGTCAATATGTGCCAAAAATACCTTGAGTAGAGGCTTGGTGTTGAGATCCTTTTCAGTGATGTTTTCTGTTTAAGTGAAAATTTCCTTTATGAAGATAAAGTTGATTGTAGAAGGGAACCTTCACCAGCATCCCATCCTCGTCGCCAATGTGAAGAAGTACAATTCAATAGTAGGTTGATAAACAGGTTTCTTTATTCTCATTAAAGGAAGAAAGGATCTCATCCACAGCAGAGATGGGCAGGCAACAACTGACACAGTCTAGTTCAGATTAGAATCATAACATGACTACATCATCAGATTCTATGAATAACATTCTAGTCAGGGTAAGTGTAGAAGTAAACATAGAGAAGGATACCACACACTTCCTTTAAATATAGCGCTACTATTCGATAATTTGCAGGTGAGGCTCTATTTCCCTTTTTGTATATGGGTGCCAGAGTTGAGCCCTTCAACTTTCTGGAATGGTTGCCATGCAGTAACATTCAGAAAAAATCTGTGTTAAGATGGGTGTCTAGATGCTCAGTTCAGCTTTTACTAGGGCTGCAGGGGGGCCAATGGGCTATAGTGCCCCAATGGTTCTAATATTCCTTTAGGCTATTTTGACCTTTCTTGTGGGTGGCCATGAATTGATACTGGTCATAGCCATAACTTAACATTTACTGTGTTTTTTTGGGTGAATTTTTGCAGAAATATTTTTGATACAAACTATTGGTCTGAGGTAAGTCTTTGAGTCTGTGACGTCATCTCTTGCTTGAGCGTGTTCAATAAATGCTTAACACTACCCTCTGATGAATCCTTACTGCTTGCCCACACTGCCACAAATAGAGAGTAAGGTATTATCTACTTTTACCCCTGTAACCCTTTGGTGATCCACTGGACTCAACCTTACTTTGGTATGGGAAAAACATAGACAGCTCCTACACCACTCCAAACACCAGTCCACGCTACTACTCTCCTCACTCTATGCCTCTCAACTCCACTCCACTCCACTTTGCTCCACTCCACATTACTCCACTCTACACCACTCCACTCTATTCCCCTCCACTCTGACATTCCACTCTACAACCCTCCACTCAACAGCACTCTACATTACTCCAATTCGCTCAACTCTATGCCCCTCCGCTCTATACCCTTCCACTCTGACATTCTACTATATGACCTACCACTCCACTCTACCACAAACCACTCAATGATACTCTTCTCTTCTTTATGCCCCACCACTCTACGACACTCCACTCTACATCACTCTGCTCCACTCTATGCAATTCCCTCAATGCCACTCCATGCCACTTTTCTCCACTCTACGACACACCACTCTACAAATTCTACACCACTCTGTGCCTATTCCACTCTACGATATTCTACTGCACTCTGCTCTATGCTACTCCACTATACAACACAATATTCCAATATGTGCTACTCTACAGCACTCTACTCCACTCTACGCCCATACTGTGCACCACTTTACTGCACTCAGCGCCATTCCACTCCACTCTACGACATTTCTCTTTACGACATTCCACTCCACAACACTCTAACACTCCTCTCTACTCTATGAGTACTCCACTCTATGACTCTCCACTAGTTTACTCCACTCTGTCACTCCATGCCACTCCATTGTATGCCATGCCACTCCAATGTAAGCCACTGAACTCTACTCTATGACATTTTACTCCTCTTAACGCTACTCCACTGCACTCCGCAACACTCCTCCTTCCGCCACTTCACTCTGTGCCACTCCAGTCTACGACACTCCAATCTACAACACTGTACTCCACTCTATGCCACTCCACTCTACTCCACTCCACTCCACTCCACTCCACACAGCTCCCTCTATGCCACTTTACTCTTTTTTGCACCATTCCACTCTACTACAGTCTGACACACTACTATACTCTAGACCACTCCACTGTACACCACTCCACTCTACGTCACTCTACTCCACTCTAAGCCCCTTCATTTTACATCATACTATTCCTCTCCAATCTACACCACTCTACTCCACTGTACTGCACTCTACTCCACTGTACTGTACTCTACTCTACATCCCTCTACTCCACTCCACAACACTCCATTCCACGACATCCACTCAACTCTACGACACTGTACCCCTCTCTTCACCACTCAACTCCATTCCATGTCACTCTCCTCAGTGCTCTAAATTTTGTCCATGCTGAACAAATAGCTCTTTGTCCCCAAACAACCTATAAGAATTTGCTACTTACTGAGTCAAGGCCCAAAGAACAGGTACGTGGCAATAGGGGAGCAACAAGACATGCTATTAGAATCTGCTCTTCAGATATGCAGGTCCCTGAGAATTTGGCTGACAAGTGTTTTGGGGGAGAAGGGGTCACGAAGAAGTAATGGGTAGTAACTGTTTTTAGAGTCATTTGAAATCTAAACTATTTTTTTTTCTTTTTTAAACAGCTACATTTCATGCAGAACTGGGTAAGTTTTATGTGTGGTAAGACATGTCTTAAAAGATTTTCCATTGCTATTTCTATTTCTTAAACCCTCACTGTGCTTCTTATTTTCAGAGTGGAAATTTGTCAAAGGATTTGGATGTAAGTACAACGGATTGAGCCTGATATTTTAAAACTCTGAACCCTCCCTTGAAACAGAGTTCACGACTAGGACAACCTAGAGTTATAATGAACTATAGGGAAGGTCTACGACAAACTGGGATTCATAAAAACCCAATAGTAGGGGCGTGAGTCATCTGGGGTCATAAAACCACACAAAGGGAGAGGAGTTGGCCTAACGGCTAAGGCGCTCGACCTCGGACCTGAGGATCTGGGTTCGAGTCTCGGTAACGACGCCAAAACCTCCTGTGATTCTGGGCAAATCACTTAGGGCCAGATGCATCAAGCTAAAAACCGGTCGCAAAGGGGCAGATTCTCAGAATCTGCCCCTTTGCGACCTGTATTTTTGCATTTGGGATCATCCCAAATGCAAAAATCGCAAATAGAGAATGCGCAAAATTGCGATTGTTTGCATTTAAGGAATCTCAAATTGAGATTCCTTAAATGCAATGCATGAAAGTTTCAAAAATAGCGAATTCGCTAATAGGGCACGCAAATTACCACGAAGTACAACTTCATGGTAATTTGCAAAAACTTTGAAAAATGCACTTTTGTGCATATTTCTAAGTTTCATGTTGCGCACACACATGCCCTAAGGGCATGTGTGTGCGCAACATATGTGCACAGATCAAAATCAGGGGTGCAACAGGGTGTCCTTTGGACACCCCTGCACCCTTGAACTCGCAATCTCAATTTGAGAATCGCTAATAGAGTTTCGCAAATTGAGATTGTCTTCCCATTCATTCCTATGGGCCTCTGGGCCCATAGGAATGAATGGGGAGGTATTCATTAATTGCGACTCGCAATTTGAGAGTCGCAATTAAGGATTTCTAAGGAATCGCTATTTTTGTAGTGATTGCTTGATGCATTCCATTTTGCTATTCCTTATTAGCGATTCCTTATTTTTCGCTAATAAGGAATCGCAAAATGGATGCTTGAGGCATCTGGCCCTTAATCTCCTCGTGCCTAAAAAAAAATGAAAGTGTGTGTCCTCATGTAAAACGTAACTAGTGCTATGTAAAGCGCTCTGATACCTGATTTGGTTCGGGTCTAGTTCGCGCTATATAAAACTCTACAAAAACAAAAAAAAGAGGCTATGAGGACCTGGAAATAGTGGAATGAGTTAACTAGAGCCAATTTATCTGAGGTCACCTGACTCACCTGTGATCACAATCAGCCATAGGGATACACATAACTCATCTTGGATTCAGATGACTTACTAGGAGTTGCACTAAAGCAAAATATGGATCAAAGCTAAATATGAGGAATTGTGAAAAGATATACAGGCAGATCTGGCCGTTTGCTCCCGGTATTTTTGCATTTGGGATGCATCATCCCAAATGCAGAAATCGCAATTTAAGGAATCTCTAAATAGCGATTCCTTAAATTGCTCTTGCATTTAAGGAATCCCAAAATGAGATTCCTTAAATGCAATGCATGAAATCCTAAAAATAGCAAATTCGCTAATAGGGGGAGCAAATTACCATGAAGTTGTACTTCGTGGTAATTTGCTAAAACTTTGAAAAATGCACTTTTGTGCATTTTTCAAAGTTACATGTTGCGCACCCACATGCCCTTAGGGCATGTGTGTGTGTAACATTTGTGCACAGGTCCATTTCAGGGGTGTAACAGGGTGTCCTTTGGACACCCTGGCACCCTTGAAATAGCGGAACATTAGCGATTCGGTAATAGCGAATTGCTAATAAGGAATGAGTTAGGCCCATAGGAATGAATGGGAAAGCCATTCCTTGTTAGCGATTAGCTATTACCGAATCGCAAATAAGGAATCTGTAGGAATCGCTAATAACATTGCGATTCCTACATGCATCCCGTTTCGCGAGTCTTTAATAGCGATTCCTTAAAATTCGCTATTAAGGACTCGCAAAACATAACTTTGATGCATCTGCCAGATAGTGAGCATTATGAATTGGGATTCATGCTTGTCGCTTGGTTATTTAAGGTATTAATAGTACTCACTTGCGAATCATTAATACTCAGTGTGGCCACAGCACTTTGTTATTATTTTGTTTATGATTAATGCGGTGATTACTATTATTAATATTGTGTTTATTTAGAAATAGCAAAACACACAAGATGATGAACGGAATGTTGCAAATTGTGTGTTTTGCTGTTTATTTAGAAACTAGCAGCCCGTCCCGATGTTGTCCGGGTATGAATTGCTGCCGGCCAGTAGTATATTGTTTTGTAGGATTTCGTTTTGATAGCATTTCTTATCTGTGACAGGCCTGTGAAACGCTCCGATTCACAATGCACTGCTGATGCACTTAAGAGTGCGCGTTCAGTAGTGTGTGAACTCGAGTTTCCCTACTTGATTTTTCCTTGCAATATTATATAGCGCGAACTCGACAACATGGCATGAGCACAATTTACATTACAGAAGAACACATACATTGGTGGTAGGCACGGGGAGACAAAGCGATTTGCCTGGAATCACAGGATGTTGAGCTGATGCCGAGATTCGAACGTAGCTCCCCAGCTCTAAAGTTCGCAATTCTAGAACTTGTGGCGGGAGGTGTGTCTAAAAGTGTATGTCGGTGCTGGCCATCAATGAGAGAGACCTGTGCATTTTTCAAATCGGTGGTGAATAAATATGAGTATGTTGCTGGAGATGGGGGCCGCCTTGCCACCAATGTACTTACCGGGGGAGGGTAAACATCCATTATTCCGCAACTTTCTTTCCGCATACCATCACTCCGCATACTTTCATTACGAAAGTAAAATGACTCCGCAAGGCCATTATAACGCATGGCATTACATTTTATATGCTTTTAGCACGCATACATTTACAACGAAATTCGTTGTAAATGCATGAATGGTAAAAGCATGTTTTTTTAATGTTTGGATAAGGTAAGTATGGGTATAGGGGCATATCTTTTGGGGTACTGAGGTATATGTTTTGGGGTGTTTGGGTATTTTAAGGGTTCAGATCTAGTTTTGGGTTGTGAGGTACAGGGGTAGTTTTAGGGTTCAGGGCTAGGTTTGGGTTTTGGGGTATAGGGGTATTTTTAGGGTTCAGGGGTAAGTTTGGGTTTTGGGGTACAGGGGTATTTTATGGTTCAGGGGTAGGTTTGGGTTTTGGGGTACAGGGGTATTTTTAGGGTTCAGGGCTAGGTTTGGGTTTTGGGGTACAGGGGTATTTTAGGGTTCAGGGGTAGGTTTGGGTTTTGGGGTACAGGGGTATTTTTAGGGTTCAGGGCTAGGTTTGCATTTTGGGGTACAGGGGAATTTTAGGGTTCCGGGGTAGGTTTGGGTTTTGGTGTACAGGGGTATTTTAAGGGTTCAGGGCTAGATTTCGGTTTTGGGGTACAGGGGTATTTTAGGGTTCAGGGGTACGTTTGGGTTTTGGGGTACAGGGGTATTTTTAGGGTTCAGGGCTAGGTTTGGGGTACAGGGGTATTTTTAGGGTTCAGGGGTAGGTTTGGGTTTTGGGGTACAGGGGTATTTTTAGGGTTCAGGGATAGGTTTGGGTTTTGGGGTACAGGGGCATTTTTAGGGTTCAGGGGTAGGTTTGGGTTTTGAGGTATAGGGGTAGTTATAGGGTTCAGAGCTAGGTTTGGGTTTTGGGGTACAGGGGTATTTTTTTAGAGTTTAGGGATAGGTTTGGGTTTTGGGGTACAGGGTATATTTATAGGGTTAAATGGGTTAGTGTTTAAGGGCGTTGGGGTATTTTAAGGAGTAAGGGTGGGTTATGATTATGGGCTGCAGGGGTATTTAAAGGGAGCAGGGTGGACACCCGGAGCTGGAATATACAGAACCTGGGAAGAAAAAACAATGAAATATGGGGCACAACGCTCGCTTTATTTTTTCCGTAATCCCGCGCCCCGGACACGCCCACGCCCACAGCACACAATATCAGACATGGCATGAAGGGCGGAACGTACCACACACCCCCTGCAATTGTCACGCCCCCAGAACATGCCCACAGCATAACACAGACACGCCCACAAGGAACTACTTTGCTGGTACGGTTCTTTTACCTTTTAAATGTATATGGTGGGCGTCTGCATAGCCTATGTCCTTCTGCTGCAACTGCCCTTTCCAACGCTGTATTGGGTGTTGTGATTGGTGCTGTGGTTCCTGAGATTACACGCCTCAAAGGTTTGGGCTCTCTCTTTATTATATTAGTATAGATAAACATATATTCTCAAACATGCAATTCATCCCAATTAATCTATGAATATATCACTGACAAAGCAAAGATGAATGTCTCCCTGTCCTTCCTCACCTTGTCATTGGCAAAAAGATGTTTGGGAAGATTCCCTTCTTGGCCTGCTTAATATATTAAAAAAACAGCTTCCTACATGAAGGTATTTTATTTATTACACAGGTTTATATATAAAATATCATAGAGCAATTTTCAGGATATGCTAATGGTTTACGACGTAGTTGAGGGGAATGGGATCTCTATTAGAAAATGAATCTAGCCTAGCTCCCCTGTGCTGCAGCACCGCTATGCTTCCATTTTTATGAGGGCTTTCGCCTGCTTTTACCTCATTTTAAAAAATTGTTTCTCCTTCCTTTCCCCAATTTTTCTGAGGTTTTTTCCTGATTTTGCCTCAAATTCTACTGCTTTCTCTGTTCTTTTCCCCCATTTTCTGAGTCCTTTTACTGCTTTTGCCCCGTTTCTACTGCTTGCTCCACCCTCACCCTCATTTTGAGTGCTTATTCCTGCTTTTACCTTGTTTTTTACTGCTTACTCCTTCTTCTCCCCCTTTTTCTGACTGCTTTCTCCTGCTTTTCCTCATATTTATCTGCCTTCTCCTTCCTTTTCCCATTTTTCTGAGTGCTTTCTCCTTCTTTTGCTTAATTTTTTACTGCTTTCCCTGTGAAGAAGCTAGCTACTCCAGCACCTCAAGACCCTCACAAGTGATTTGCTGTGCTTTATAAGTCCTGATTGATTTATTGAACCGTAGGCCTACACCAGTGAATCACTGGGGAACCATCTGTTTTGCCACCTTCTCTTGTGATCTGATCGGCACCTGCCCTGGAGTCAGGGGTTCACTTTAATGGGTTTCAGACTCCTTTTCCTTCTGAGTGCTCAGCCCCATTACCCTTCGGTCCTTGATGCGGGTTAGTCTTAATCTGTAGGTCATGGCTTCAAGTGTTACAGGACGGTAGTATAATGCCACTCTGAGTAGTATTCTCCCGGGCAGGCCCTACCTGGGGTCAGCCGGCTCTAGTATAGCCTTGAGGGGGCCAGTGAGTGAATGACGGAGAAGGGTGGGGGGTGTTCAACCAGCAGAGCGCTCTGTCTTTGGCCTGAACTTGGAGGGAGCTCAGACCCCACCCCCTCTGTGAATATAGCCCGGCAGGGCTTACGTGGGCCATCCTAGAGGAGAAGCATGCCAGTACAAGAAGGGGGCCCTGAGCCCTGCCTAGAACACTTCACCCATGGGGACTTAGACTGCACGCAGGGTCCTACTGTCTGAAGGCGGGTCTATTTGGCGCTAGAGCATTGTCAAGTGCACCTCCCTCTGTACTGCACCGGGAACCGGTCCGCAATGCTGCCCCTCCTGTTTATTATTGAGGCCCCAGGCAGGCGTTAGACCTCACCGTGGACCAGGAACTTCCCTAAAATTGAACTGTGGTCGGCTTTGGCCTTGTTGTCGAAGGGGGGGCCATGTCCTGGTCAGCAGAGGAGATATGGTGGCGCCACACACTTAAAAGGACCGCTCGCTGAAGGACATGCTTGCCAAGACCTCCACTTCCCTGCTGCCGGAGCGTTACAGCTCCTTGAGCCTGCCACGGTCGCCTGCTGATGCAGGGGGGAGGCTACAGTTACCCATACTTACCTGGAGCCTCTGTTTTCTTCCCTCAAGGAAGACCTACAGTCAATTAAGAGGGAACTAGTGCATGACCTGCAAGGGGTCCGGAAAGAGGTCTCGGAGATCATAGATAGAGTGGATGCCCTGGAAAATCCCAAAATGACCAGGGACTAAGACACTGAACAGCTCAGGCAGGAAGTCAACCATTCCACAAATCAGCAGATCAATCTCCAGGCCCACACCGAAGACCTTGAAAACAGATTGTGGCACAATTACATCCAAATCGGAGGGGCCCCTGGCGCTGCAGAGGCTGGGAACGTGGAGGAACATGTCATGGCCCTTTTTGCCCAGATCCTAGGAGATAGGCAGACATCAGACATCCAGCTGGACAGGGTCCATCGAGTTAGCCCCCCTGGATCCACAAATTCACCACTTCCGGACATCCTGTATCACCTCAGCTTTCCCTGGAAGGAACGGATCCTTCAACACCAATCCAGTGCGATTTTGTGGCCACCAGCTTCAGCTGTTCCAGGTTCTCTTGTTGATTACGCTACAGAAATGGAGGGAATTTCATCCAGTGACAACTTTTATTCACAAACACAGCACTTCATACTCCTGGGGTCATCCTTTCTGCCTAATCTTCACCTGAGAAGAGAAACTTCAGCAACTGCGCTCCATCAAGGTGGCCTGCGACCTGTGTCAGACTGAAGACCCGGAGGGGCCCTTGCATGGCACGGCAATGCCAGGCCCTGGGGTGGTCAGCGGTCCCTATGATAGCAGAAATCTCGGGCCTGAAGAGCCTTACAGGGGACTCAGTGACGCAAGATGCTAGTTGAGGCAGTGGAGTGGCTCCTCTACCACCATCTATCTGCATGTTAGACACTATCCAGGGCCTTGAGAGGGGAGACCCTCATTGACATGGTTGGCCAACCATGGACCCCACTTTTCTTCTACTTCCTGGAGTGGCACTGGCCACATCTAATGTCTTGGCACTTCCATAGACTCTGTTCTTGTTTGTTCTTCAATCTTTTGTTTTAGTTTGTTTTCAGGTTAGGGTTGAAGCAAGGGCTCCAGAGGATGTGTACACAGTGATGCTTCCAAGCCCACGGGGTTCTTTCTACACTAGCATAAAGAGGCATGATAGGTCTGCGAGGGAGAATCTCGCATAAACACGCACTCACCCTCTGGCGATAGGAGACTCCTTGAAAGTGATCTCCCTGAATGTGAAAGGACTTAATAACCCTGTCAAGAGGCGGGCCGTCCTCTCGTATCCGGAGCATACCGGGGCAGACATCTGCCTCCTGCAGGAGACCCACCAGCTTGCAGGGGACTAGCATAGGGCATCCTGTACCAATTTCTTTCCTTGATGGGTGAAAAGGCAGCGGGGGTGGCTATCTTGGTTTTGTGTAGGTTCCAGGGGTTGATTGGTGATAATCTGTTGGAACTCAGGGGTCATCTATTGGTATATAGTACATGGCAGGGCACCCAGACACTCACCTTAGGCTCCCTTTATGCCCCTAACTAGGGCCAGGAACACTTCCTCCGGATGCCTATAGAAGATATTCTCACCTCACAGGACTGATTAGTTTTAATTGGGGCTGACTTTAACTTGGTGTTCTATAATGAAATGGATGGCCCAGCCCATAGAGAGGGAGGCGCAGGCGCATTCTCAAATGAGAGCTTAGCCTGGTTGTGGGAGATGGGTCTGCCGGACTTGTGGAGGGCACTACATCCCCAAACCCATTACTACACTTTCTACTCACGAGCCCATCAATCTTATGCCTGTTTGCACTGCTTCTTGGGGTCCAAGGAACTCCAGCGGCTGCTCTAGTCTATGGAGATAACGCCAAGATCTCTTTCTGACCATTCAGCACTCTTTCTCGAACTACACACACCCCTACTGAGGGACCCACCCCAGAAATGGAGACTCTCGGAGACGCTGTTCCAGAGGTCAGTGATGGTGAGGCATATCAAAAGAGATATTAATAACTTTCTTAACCTTAACACTACCGCTGACATACCTGTGTCAGTTCTTTGGGATGCCCTGAAGGCACTCATCAGGGGGGAGTTTATAGCATTCTCTGCAGCAGAGATCAAGCTGTTAAGGGCCAAGAGGACAGAACTCCAGAGACAGGTTCGCAAATTGGAACATATCCATCGCTGCACAGGGGCTCTGACGATCTGACGTCAGCTAGAAGCCGCCAGGAAGCTTCTGGCGAGATTGAACCTAGACAGGGCAAATTATTCCCTTTTGTAATTAAAACATTCCTTCAATGTGAATGGGAACAAAGAGTGAGGTTCCTGGCCAGCAAGCTCCTAGCCAAGAGACACTGCTGTCCGGAGGAGGGGAGCTGATTGAAGGAGACGCTCCGATAGCTGCTCAGTTCAGGGACTTCTACGTAACTGTACACTCTGAGCAGTCCCTTCCCCCTGATAATCTGACTTGCTACCTCCACCCCATGACTACAACCCGACTGACTGATGCCCAGGCAGCTTCTCTTGAAAGTACAATACGCATAGAAGAGATCATATCTAGACAAAAAGCTCTTAAATCCCTGGGCCAGACAGCTTCTCATGTGGCTTTTAGCTTTCTGCCCTGAACTAGCTCTTGTCCTCATGAGGCTCTTCAACACCATCTCAAATGCGTTCAACCTCCCTCCCTCAATGCAGGAGGCAACCATTGTCGTCATCCCCTAGCCTGTAAAAGACAGGCGATTATGCACAAATTACCACGGAAGTGCGCTGGACCCGGCCTCGTGGCGTGGTCCTACCCCTCCCGCATGGCGGGCCCAGAACGACATCGACCCTCCACCGACCCCCTGACGCCCCTCCGGACACCACCCTCAACGAACTCCCGACGAGAGCCGGCCTTGGCAAACCCCGGCTCTCCCCCTCGGGAACCCGGCGAACCCGGCTCGCCCCAACTCTGCAGGTCCGGTCACCACCCCGGGCCACCCTCTCAGGCCCGACTCCATCTTGGGCCCATCACGTCCCGAGCACGTGGCCTCGGCCCGACCCCGGCTGCGGCTCCAGCGAAGCCCCGACATCGTGACACCAAGATCAACCCAGGTGGTAAAGTGGCCACTTGACAGATCCCGGAGGAGAAGAGTTTCGATGGCCCTCCAGCCGTCCCCGGACGCCTGGTATCGATCGCCCTCCGGCCTCCCTAGGCACTGGCTCCACCCCCCTGCTGGGTGTCTGGACACCTTCATCCCGGCCTCTCTGACCCCCAGGCGCGAGGGTCCTGACATCAAAGGACTCCAGTCCTATATCTGGGCCAGCCCTGGATCAGGAAATCAGTTGTATCTGGGAGTCGAAGCCCTGCTGACCTCGTCGCGGCTGAACCTGATAAGAACTCTTGAACCTGGAACGTGGAACCTCTGAGCCCTGCTGACGCTGTCGGGGCTCTACCAAGCTGAACCATCCGCCGAGCCCTGCTGACGCTGTCGCGGCTCTACCAAGCTGAACCATCCACCGAGCCCTGCTGACGCTGTCGCGGCTCTACCAAGCTGAACCATCCGCCGAGCCCTGCTGACGCTGTCGCGGCTCTACCAAGCTGAACCATCTGCCGAGCCCTGCTGATGCTGTCGCGGCTCCCGGCACCCCCCAGCTCGAGGATTGAGAGCTGTGCGCAGGGTTTCCTAGTACCAGCTGGTACCAAGACTGTCCCGCTACCCCCTTCCCCGGACATTGAGACTTTGTTGGGATCCCACGATCCCCCTGTACTGCTGCAGAACCTTGCCTTTATTCCTTATATAAAGACTCTTAAACCTACTCTTGTGTGGTGTCTCTCTGTGGTGGTGTGATTGCTTGGCTGTTACGATCATAGGAGAGGAGCCTCGCCAAGGAGGCCTCTCGACGGCGCTCGGCCAATTCCATACAGAAGGGTGGGTTTCGGAGCGACAGTCAGACATCTTCTGTCCCCCCTGGAATCGCCTTTCTAACATTGGTGGCAGCGGTGGGATCCGAGCCGACGCATATCGTACAGCGAGTAACTCGCCCACTACTAACAGAGACCACAGCAACCATGAGCGATAAAGAAGCCGGAACGACCGCAGAGTTCCAGAAGGAACTACTGGAGGAGTACACACATAAAGAACTCAAACAGTTCTGCAAAACCTTGAGATTGGCTACCACCGGACTAAGTACAAAGGAAGATTTTAAAGAAGCGCTGCAAACATGGGTGGAGGCCCGAGAGACCCCACCCCCGACCGGAGGTGAACCGGTCCCAGACGTGCACCAGGGGACCACAGCGGCCCCCGTAGAGGAAAAGAACCCCAACAGAGACCCAGGCCTCTCCCATGAAGATGCCCGAGAACGAGAGAGAAGCCGGCTCCACGAGTTGGAGCTCGCCCGACTCCGGCTAGACGGAGAACTCCAGCTAGCGGAAAAGAAAATCGCCCTTCAGCAACTACGGCTACAAGGAGACCTGGAGGAAAGACGGAGACAGAGTGAACTAGAAGAAAAGAATCACACGTTCGAACAAGAGCGTGGCCTCAAAGAGCTGGAGATCAAGGCCAAGAGCGAAGAAGCTGGTGCCGCGGTGCTCCGAAACCCCCGCCTCCTGCCGACCCGAAGGTCCACATCCCCAAGGATGTTGTCAAGGAGTACTACAAAAATGACGACATCCAGCAGTGGTTTAAGGCCTACGAAGTCGCCATGGCCGCGCACCGCATTCCCCAAAAAGATTGGGGTGCCGGCCTATGGGGGAGATTCGTCAGCGAAGGAAGAGACACCCTGCTGGACCTGGCCGACGTCGTGATGTCCTGCTATGCTCATATGAAGGACGCCCTGCTCACCCGGTATGCAGTCACCCCTGAGATGTACCGGCAAAGATTCAGAGACTGTAAAAAGATCCCCGGTACTACATGGGTGGAGTACGTGAACTTTTATAGCAGAGCGCTAGAAGGGTGGATAAAGGGCAGCAAAGTGACCACCTACGAGCAGCTGTTCAACCTCATCGTATGGGAGCACCTCTCCAACAACTGCTTTGTCGAGCTCAGACAGCATCTACTCGACAGCAAGCTGACCGAGCCACGGAAACTCGCCGTCGAGGCCGATCGAAGGGTGAGCACCCGGGTCCCCCGGACCCCGATAGGAGAATCAAGAACACGCAAGGGCACCCCCGCCAGCGAGGCGGCGGAGGAGGCCAGAACCGGAGCCGAGACTTCCCGCCTGTGCCGCCCCGGAGTCCACCCCGGGGGTCGCCACAGAACAACACTTCACCGTCCCTGACCCGAAGAGGGCCCCCCTCAGCACGACCGGGGCCCCGCCCGAACATTACCTGCCACAGATGCCAGCGGCCAGGCCACTACGCCAGTGACCCCCAGTGCCCAATGAACCAGCGCGCCGGCGTTGCCGGACCTCCGACCCGCCAGATCGCTGCAGCAGCCCTGGGAGAAGGAGGCGAGGAAGAAGAAGAGGTCTACAACGAGGACCAGACCGAGCGGGAGCCAGCCACCATGGCCTTAGTCTGTCTGGTCGAGAGAGACATGATTCCCCGGGCCCCACTCCCGAGCAACACCCAAAAGTACCGTCAGTGGGTCAACATTAATGGGCGCCGGACCGAAGCACTCCGTGACACTGGAGCCAGTGTGACAGCCATCCGCTGCCACCTGGTGACCCCCGAACAGATCCTACCGAATGTGCTGTGCCCTGTGCTGGCTGCCGACAATTCCGAGACCCTGTGCCAGATGGCCCGCATCCCCTTCGAGTGGGGAGGGGTGTCGGGCATGCTAAAGGTAACCGTCCGGGACGACGCCCCTGTGGACTGCCTCCTCGGAAACGATCTCGATCTGGAGAGTTCCCCCTGGGCCCAAGTCGAGTGGAGAGAGCACCTGGGGATGCTGGGACTGCCCGAGTGGGTTTGTGTAACAACCCGATCCATGGCGGCTCGGGCCCCGGCGCCGGCGGAGGCCGCCCCGACTGAAGAACCAGAATGGCCCGCGCCTCCGCCACCCGCCATCGATGCAGAAACCGGCCTTGAGCCCGGGCCCCCAGGGCCCAACCGCGAACACATCGCCGAACTCTGCGACATCCCTGAACTAAGCCAATGGCGCCAGGAAGGTGGGCCCACCCGAGAACAATTCCGGCAGGAATAGAAGACCTGCCCCTCCCTCGAGGGGACCCGGCAGCAAGCCGCAGCTCAAGTCGCCGGGGACACGTCGGGGTCCCACTGGGTCAACTGGGACCACGACCTTCTAAACAGTGAACAGAAAATTGCTGAGCCGGGGGCCAGCCGAGTGTTGGTGGTCCCCCTACAATTCAGAGACTTCCTCTTAAACCTGGCACACGACGTGCCCCTCGCCGGGCACCTGGGGCAGGACAAAACTTACAGCCGCCTGGTGACCCACTTCTACTGGCCCAAGATGCGCAGCGATGTGAGCAACCACTGCCGGACCTGTCCGACCTGTCAAGCCAGCGGGAAGAGAGGGGGAAAAGCCAAGGCGCCGCTCCAACCCTTTCCCGTGGTGACAACCCCCTTCGAGCGAGTGGGGATCGATATCGTGGGGCCCCTGGACCCCCGCACCTCACAAGGACACCGCTTCATCCTCGTCCTGGTGGACCACGCCACCCGCTACCCAGAAGCCATCCCCCTCCGGACCATAACGGCCCCCGTGGTGGGCCGAGCACTCATGGGAATCTTCTCCCGAGTGGGATTCCCCCGAGAGGTCGTGAGTGATCGGGGCACAAACTTTATATCAAAATATATGCGGTCCCTGTGGCAACAATGCGGGGTCACATATAAGTTCACCACCCCGTATCACCCCCAAGGAAATGGACTTGTGGAGCGGTTTAACAGAACACTCAAGGGGATGATCAAGGGCCTAGAAGAACCCCTCCGCCGAAAATGGGACGTCCTACTCCCATGCCTCCTGTTTGCCTATCGGGAGGTACCTCAGAAGTCCCTGGGGTTCAGCCCCTTTGAACTATTGTATGGACACCCTGTCCGAGGTCCCCTCAGCCTGGTCAAAGAAGTCTGGGAGACTACAGTCCGAGGTGCCCCACCTGATGTCTACCGGTACCTCCTGACCCTCCGCAACCAGACTAGGAAGTTCCGGGAACCTGCCGAGGCCAATCTGGAGGCCAGTCAGGAGGAGATGAAACGCTGGTATGACCAGAACGCCTCATCCATCGAGTTCGAGCCGGGCCAACAAGTCTGGGTCATGTCCCAGGTCGAACCCTGTGCCCTCCAGGACAAATGGATGGGGCCCTTCAAAGTGGTGGAGCGCAAGAGCCCCGTCACCTATCTGGTGGACATGGTGTCCCCCGGGAACCCCCTCCGGGTCCTGCACGCCAACCGGCTTTAGCCTCACTTTGCCCGCACAGAGCTGAGCCTGCTGCTAGCGACGGATGATAGGGCCGAAGACGACTCCGAGCCCCTGCCCGACCTCCTGAAGTACTCCGAGAAAGATGGCTCCGTCGAGGGAGTTCCCCTCTCCTCCGCCCCGGCCCCCGAACAGCGCCAGGACTGCCAAGAACTGTTGGGGCAGTTTGCGGACCTGTTTTCGCTCACTCCTGGGGTCACACAGTGGTGTGTCCACGATGTCGACACCGGGGACAGCCCGCCCGTGTGACACCGGGCCTACCGAGTGCCCGACCGAGTCCCGGCCTGCATCCAGTCCGAAGTTGCCAAGATGCTAGCCCTGGGAGTGGTTGAACCCTCAGACAGTCCCTGGGCCAGTCCAGTTGTCCTTGTCCCTAAAGCCGCCTCCCCCGGCGCCCCTCCAGAGCTCCGGTTTTGTGTCGACTACCGGGGACTGAATGCCGTTACCAGGACCGACGCCCACCCCATTCCCCGGGCGGATGAAATGATTGATCGCATGGGGGCCGCCAGATACCTTAGCACCTTCGACCTCACGGCAGGATATTGGCAGATCGGCCTCACCCCCGGGGCCCAAGAACGATCCGCCTTCTCGACCCCCGATGGCCATTTCCAATTCAAGGTGATGCCCTTCGGCATGAAAAACGCCCCCGCTACCTTCCAGAGACTAGTGAACAGAGTGCTGGCAGGGCTAGAAGAGTTCAGTGCCGCATACCTGGACGATATTGCGGTGTACAGCCTCCACTGGAACGAACACTTGAGACACCTCTGGGAGGTCCTGTCGGCCCTCCAGCGGGCCGGACTAACAGTGAAAGCAAGCAAGTGCCAAATAGGCCAAGGGTCCGTGACCGATCTGGGGCACCAAGTGGGGAGCAGCCAGGTGGCTCCTCTCCAACCCAAAATTGACGCCATCGTGGCCTGGGAGCCCCCGGTCACCCAGACAGCAGTTTGAGCCTTCCTGGGGCTCACTGGATATTATCGGCGCTTCATAAAAGACTATGGGAGCATTGTGGGGCCCCTCACTGAACTGACCTCCAAAAGGCTACCACAGAAGGTGCATTGGACCCCCGAGTGCCAAGCGGCCTTCGAGATTTCAAAGACTGCCATGTGCACAGCCCCTGTGCTCCAGGCCCCCGACTACAGCCGAGAGTTTGTGGTCCAAACCGACGCCTCGGAGCACGGCATCGGGGCAGTCCTATCGCAAGTCAACCCCGAGGGGGTTGACCAACCTGTGGCCTTCATCAGCCGGCGGCTGCTGGCTCGAGAACAACGATGGAGCACCATAGAGAGAGAAGCCTTCGCCGTTGTGTGGGCCCTAAAGAAACTCCGGCCCTACCTCTTCGGCACCCACTTCCGGGTCCAGACCGACCACCGGCCCATGCGGTGGCTGATGCAGATGCATGGAGAGAACCCGAAGCTGCTGCGATGGTCCATTTCCCTGCAGGGGATGGACTTCACTGTGGAGCATCGCCCTGGCAACGACCACGCCAATGCTGACGGCCTGTCCCGCTTCTTCCGCCTTGACGAGGAGATTCCCCAAGAAGATGGGTGACTCTCCTCGCCTTCAGCTGGAGGGGACGTGTGTTGGACCCGGCCTTGTGGCTTGGTCCTACCCCTCCCGCATGGCGGGCCCAGAACGACATTGGCCCTCCACCGACCCGCTGTCGCCCCTCCGGACAACACCCTCAACGAACTCCCAACGAGAGCCGCCCTTGGCAAACCCCGGCTCTCCCCCTCGGGAACCCGGCGAACCCGGCTCGCCCCAACTCTGCAGGTCCGGTCACCACCCCGGGCCACCCTCTCAGGCCCGACTCCATCTTGGGCCCATCACGTCCCGAGTACGTGGCCTCGGCCCGACCCCGGCCGCGGCTCCAGCAAAGCCCCGACATCGTGGCACCAAGATCAACCCAGGTGGTAAAGTGGCCACTTGACAGATCCCGGAGGAGAAGAGTTTTGATGGCCCTCCAGCCGTCCCCGGACACCTGGTATCGATCGCCCTCTGGCCTCCCTGGGCGCTGGCTCCACCCCCCCTGCTGGGAGTCTGGACACCTTCATCCCGGCCCCTCTGACCCCCAGGCGCGAGGGTCCGGACATCAAAGGACTCCATTCCTATATCTGGGCCAGCCCTGGATCAGGAAATCAGTTGTATCTGGGAGTCGAAGCCCTGCTGACCTCGTCGCGGCTGAACCTGATAAGAACTCTTGAACCTGGAACCTGGAACCTCTGAGCCCTGCTGACGCTGTCGCGGCTCTACCAAGCTGAACCATCCGCCGAGCCCTGCTGACGCTGTCGCGGCTCTACCAAGCTGAACCATCCGCCGAGCCCTGCTGACGCTGTCGCGGCTCTACCAAGCTGAACCATCCGCCGAGCCCTGCTGACGCTGTCGCGGCTCTACCAAACTGAACCATCCGCCAAGCCCTGCTGACGCTGTTGCGGCTCTACCAAGCTGAACCATCCGCCGAGCCCTGCTGACGCTGTCGCTGCTCTACCAAGCTGAACCATCCGCCGAGCCCTGCTGACGCTGTCGCGGCTCCCGGCACCCCCCAGCTCGAGGATTGAGAGCTGTGCGCAGGGTTTCCTAGTACCAGCTGGTACCAAGACTGTCCCGCTACCCCCTTCCCCGGACATTGAGACTTTGTTGGGATCCCACAATCCCCCTGTACATATTGCTGCAGAACCTTGCCTTTATTCCTTATATAAAGACTCTTAAACCTACTCTTGTGTGGTGTCTCTCTGTGGTGGTGTGATTGCTCGGCTGTTACGATCATAGGAGAGGAGCCTCACCAAGGAGGCCTCTCGATGGCGCTCGGCCGATTCCATACGGAAGGGTGGGTTTCGGGGCGACAGTCAGACATCTTCTGTCCCCCCTGGAATCGCCTTTCTAACATGCGCGGATAATACCAAGCAACTCGCCCACGTCGTATGCCTAGACATGGGTCCCTTGCTCACTTTGCCACTGGATTCAAGCAAGCCTGGCTGATGAGGGGTGCTACCTCAAAATCAGTCCCAGGATGCTTGGCAGTTTGGTCTGGACTGTTACCATGAGGCAGAGGGTCAAGATTGAATTGCAGGTACCTGGGTCTGAACTGGGGTGGCAAAGTGAGCTAAAGAACGATGATGGAGTCAACCCAGATCTGTGACTCAGGGTGAGTGACTGAAAAGTTTCGGCGCTCAGTACATCATCTCCTTGTATTTGCTTTGTTCACCCTAAGTTGGCAGGGTATCACCAGACGTGAGTCCCTTACTCACTTTGCCACTGGATTCAAGCTAGCCTGACTGATGAGAGGTGTTACCCTGAAACCGGTCCCAGGATGATTGTTTCCAGCCCAGGGAAGACCTGGCTTGGCAGTTCAGTCTAGACTGTTCTCATGAGGCAAAGGATCAAGACTAATTTGCATACAGCTGTGTCTGAACTGGGGCGGCGAAGTGAGCTAAAGAACGATGATGGATTCAACCCAGATATGTGACTTAGGGTGAGTGTCTGAAAGGTTTCAGTGCTCGTCCATTATTTCCTTGTGTTTGTGTGTGTGGCCTGCCACACGGTGCATGGATGTTTGGGGGAGCCCCCCAAGTACCCTCATCCCAATAGCGGAGACCCAGAGGAGAGGCCCTATTAGGGGTCCCAAAGTCTATTTCTGTCTGACTTTCTATGACGGTCGGACCACCATAGAAAGGCCGAGGGAAAGAGATATTGTAATCCCTACAGCGGTGCCTGAGCCGGCACCGCCCCAATTGTAGGGATTGCAGTCCCACCGCTGCCCCAACGGGTTCTTTGAGCCAGTCAGTACAGCAGCAGCTGCCCCCCAAATGCATCCATCTGCCGGATCGTAATCCAACTGTTGTAACCCTTCAACGAAAGTAGGCGGGCCCACAGACATCGGAATGAGGGCCTTAATTTTTAGTTGTTGACGTCAAACCTCTGTAGCTATCTATTAGAGAATACTTGGCACTACCTATATACAATACCCAGAGAGTGACCTTTTGCTAAATCCCTTCAGCCATTTGCTTTTACCATTTTTATAAGCACTACCATTGCTTCGGTGGGCTGTCCTTAAAGCTGTGCAGTTTCGTAGCGAGATGCATAGCACTATTAATAGTCCTCTTTGTAACATCTCCATGGTTCCCCAGATTATTTTGCACTTTTTCCCCATCGGGCCATCTACAATGAAGAAAAATCATTACGAGATGATCACTGAACATAAACATGGTCATTGCCATCTGGGAGGTTGAGGGAGGAATGCATAGCCATTGCATCAGGGTCCAAGATCAAAGGTGAGACCTATTGGCTTTGATAATTCTTGTTTTCTTTATATTTAAAGTTCGCCCAGGTGTCTTCCCACAGGGAAGACCTATGCATGGGTATTTAATCAAATAATTTGTTGCCTATTCTGGTGTACCATGGTGGACTTGAATGGTTGTTTAGTTGCTTGCAGCAAGCATTCTTGCTAGTCCCAAAATTCACAGTCGCACATGAGCCCATGGGCTAAATCTGTTTAGCGCTAAATAAACTGGCTAAAATGGTTAAAGACCAAGGGGCCTATTAGGATGGCGGGCAGATCAGCCCCACCAGGCCAGCGGTGGCCAACGCTGGCCTCCGGGGGCCATCCACCCGCCATAGTTCCGTGATTGACCCCCGGCCACATTAGGATGGCTGGGGGGTCCGCGGCAGATGGGAAGACTGTCCGCCGCTTTTTCGCTGGTCGACTCGTCGACTGAGCCGAAAACTGCCACAATATGGTGGCGGTGTCTGTAAGACACTGCCAACCATATCAGGATGCCGGCGGAGAGCAGCCTTTTCCGCCATGGAAAGGCATGCAGTTTTCACTGTTGGGGGCCTGTAGTGGGCCCCCAGGATGTTGGGGGGTGGGGGGCACACATGGGGCATGCACAAGGTGGCAGGCACAAGGTGCCTGTCACGTTGTGCCTGTTACGTTGTGCATGCACATGCTGTACATGCATTTTTTACATTGCGGCGGGTGCTGCTTACAGCACCGTACGCCTCAATGTAAAAATTGCATGAAGCGCCCGCCAGTGTGGCAGGCGCACTATAATGTGAATGGCGGGACCGCCGCACCTATTGTGGGCGGTCCCTTTTGCTGTTGCGGTGGCGGGCGGACTTTGCCTGCCCGCCATCGTAATGGAGCACCAAGTTTTTATACAAATTTAAGTTTTTAAAGCTTAGCTGTTGAATCCATTCAAAACAATGTGATAGCATCCAATATGGAAATCATTCCTTTATTATACATTCTCAATGGTGTATGTGTTTTCTTCAAAGAATTCCATCCAGTGTCATAAGAGACCCAATACATTTTTGGGTGAATAGTTAAAATGTGGTAAACCCAAGGTTTATGTTTGGACTCTGGAACGCATGCAGCTGCACACAAAATTCATCTTCTTTCTTTACCCTTTACACTTGCTTGCTCCTTTCTGGAAGGCCTCATCAATCCTGGAGGCTGAGTGCGTGGTTTTATGTGAGATGGAGCTCTAGCATGAGCTGTTTCAGGATAACGCCATACCATATACTCTTAAGTGCCTTATAATCCTCGCGGTTATATAGCAACTCTGGTTTGGCTTTATCAAAATATGTCGTGTAAGGTGTCATACGATTTGGAATACTATCCCCTCGCCAGTTCTGGCGACGGGGATAGCATTCCACCCCTCTAGAGGGGTAAGACATGTTACTTTACTTAAATGCGGTTAATTTCTAAAAGGACCTTAGATCCACAAAATGGATGCCTCTGCCACAGACAAGAGTCTGACCCCCTGAAGCTGACCGAAACTCAGCCAAATGGGGCCTGGACAAAGGGTTTCCTGTTGCAGGGAGGTGTTACACCCCCTCAGACAGGAGATAGTGGATTGTAGCAGGGAGGTTTGAAAGAAACCAGACACTGCATGCGGAGCACAAGGCTGCCCCTTGCATAATCCGGCCAAACCGGTTCTGGGGCACTCCAGCCCTCGTGCCAGGGCGGCCTGGATCAAAGGAAGGGGGTGTATCCACCCACTTCCTGGGTCCCACCCATAGGAGGGGACCTAGCAGGTAATCCAGCCCCCCAGATTCGAATAAGAGTGGGAGCAGTGCCAAGACACTTCAGATCATCCTGAAATCACCTTTAAACTAAGAAGACGACTGGACTTCGACATTCTGATGAACAGAAGACTGAAGCATCTCCCTTGTGGCCTAGGAGGGGCCACCCTGTGAACACAGGCACCACCCAGCACCTCGACGTCTGCTTTGCCGCCGCCTCCCGCCGGAACCCGAGTGCAGAGCCTGACAAGACCCAGCTTCCCCGACTTCTCCCAGCCCGATCCACAGTCCCTGCAAAGAAGGGACCCGTGGAGGTACCGAGAGACGTGGGAGCGGACATCTTGAAAGACCCCCGAGACGCTGTGCTTTGGGGTTTGAGAAGCCCCACAATCGAGCAGCATTTGCACCAAAGATCAGCCCTCCAGCATCTCCACGATCTGCGTGGGGCCCTTTTGCTTTGTGCCACTCGACTCGCCATCCCGGCCGCTTGTCACGTGGTCAGCGGCCATCTTGGCGACGAAACCTACAATTTACACTGTGTTTCTGGTTGCTCCAGATCTGCCCTCGCTCCTGTAGAAAGGAGTACCCGCTCTGACCTTGCTGGTCCGAGTAATAAGCCTTTTTCACTTTCCCCGTGGCTTGAATTAGCCAAGGCTTGTTTGCTTCAATCGAGTTGCCGACACCGCCATCAGCTAGAGCCTTCGAGGGACAGCTGGTGATCGGCTCCTGGACGTCCTTGACCTCTTCGTGTCCACGTAGCTGCAGAGAGAAGCAACACCTCATCACCTGTTTGCACCCGACTTTGCCTGGTTCCAATCTGGTTCCACGGTGGTCACTGGTCAGTGACTTTCAACACTGTCCCCTCTGCTTTCAGGTCTTCACCACTTCAGATCCACCCTTGGATCCACCGGACACTTCTCCTTCACATCGCCTGCAGCATCTTCAGCTTCAAGCGCCAAGAACCTGCGTGTCAAAACCCGACGCCACTTCGACCCTGTGCACCCACTTCCTGTGGGTGAGGTAACTTTGCTCCGCCGGTGTTCCCACACTGGTGCACATCTCTAGGGTCTGTGTCTTAAGTTTTGTTCAACTAGGTTCAGCGGAAGTGTCCTTAAACTCTAACTTTACACTTTTTACGCACCATTGGTTAACACTGGTGCATGCGTGCGCTTTCCGCACTGCTCCCGAATCCCGAGGGCCATTCCCGACTTCAGCATTGCTTGTCCTGACTGCTCCCAGCGATTCCCTAGGCCCTAGGCCTAACCACTGCTCGAGTGGCATCTCTTATACCACTTGTTTAGTATATGGTTTGAGTGGCCCCCTGCCCTCATCCATAATTGTGCAACTTGTATGTTTAAACAGTGCTTTTGATTTAACGCTTGTGCCCCTTTATTCATAAAGAATACTGGGGATTGTTTTTAGTAATAAACACATATATTTTTATAATATATACTTGTGTGGTGTCCTTTCATTTGATATTACAGGATTGTATGTGGTAAAACAGCTCGCTTAACACGACCTCTTAAGTTAAGCTTTTAGGCTGCTTAGTCCATGCTACCCCTAGGATAGCTTGTCTAATAAGGTTGACTTACAACCAGACACCATAAGGGATTGTTTGGTCTGATAACAGGTGGTTCCAGAATTGGAAACATCACCTATCAGGCCAACTTCTCACAGGTATCCCTAGAGATAATATTCCTACGGTGTCGCTACTCCCTCATCTTCACTCGGTTCGCTCTCAGGCAACTGAAGCGCAATCACCAGGGCCTCCCACGCTCTAGCTACCTCTAGGGCCTTATCATTGTCTAGGGGCCTGGCCTGTTACAGCCACAACGCGCTCTCCGCCTTCGCCCAGCGCACCAGAGTGGTTCTCCAACGCAAGTAGCTGGTTCCCTGGCTAGCTTTCCAGTGCATGGTGATCTCTCGTTTGGCCAGTATCAAGCCCAAATCGTAAAATTTACTGGTAACTCGAGTACGGGGGGTGTGAGGGAACCATAACAGTAAGCAAGCGCCCATATCCGCGTCAATCTGCCGGTCTGCGACAGCATTCAGGCAGGCCATCACCGCTTCCCAATAAACAGTTAGCTCACCACAGGACCAAAACATGTGTGCGAAGTCCGCTTCCGCCGTCCCGCATCTAGGACAGAGCGAAGAAGCACCCTCAAAATATCTTAATCGGCGTTAGGTACGCTCGGTGTAGGGTAAAAAACTGGATCAACTGGAACCTGGCATTCCTAGTGCCCTTCCACGCCCGCCGCATTAGCTGTGGCCACGTCGATTCGGGGATCGGTCGCCCAATATCGCCTTCCCACTTGGCTTTCAACCCATCCATGGGCTGCAGGGCTTCAGTCGACAACCTCCGGTAAAGGCATGTGACGGCCTTGTAAGTACCAGCTGCCATGACCACATATTGACAGCACTCTGACGTCGGTGGCTCGGCGAGCCCTCCCTTCCAGTGTCTCCGAATACAGGCCACCAGCGAGGCGTGCAGCAGGTAGTCACCTCTAGGGAGGTCGTAAGTGTCTCGCAGCTCTTGGAATGTGAGCAGCGATCCGTCTTTGTAAAGATCACAGAGCATTTGCAATCCGAGCTCCTCCCAGGCCGCCAGCGTGGTCCAGTCGCCTCCGTGCGGAAAGGCCGTGCACATCCCTAGCGGGATCTCAGGGGAATATGGGTGAGCGGTGCCGGAGCGCCTATGGCAACGAAGCCAACAGCTACGAAGTGTACGTTCCTCCAGCGTGAGCTGGGAGAGGTCCAGATCGGCAGCGTGCGAAACAGATATAACAAACGGGGAAGCGCCACCATTTTCAGTAATGCCACTCGTCCCGCGACCGACAGCGGCAGTGTCCGCCAGAATCCCATGCAGCTCCGCAGATTCCGGATCGCTCTGTCGAAGTTACCCTCCAGGAGGGCCAACGATGAATGATAGATGTGCGTACCTAGATAAGGGAGGCAATGGTATTCCCATCGCAGCTCGCCCTCCGGTTGGGAGTCATCCGTTCCCGGTGTCAGCGGGAAGAGGCAAGATTTCCCCCAGTTGACTCTCAATCCTGAGAGGTGGCCAAAATCTGAGAGCAAGCGCTCGGCCCCACGCAGGGAATCGTCAGCGTCTGCTAAAAACAGCAAACAGTCGTCTGCATAGAGGGAGATGTAATGGGCATCGCCTCTCAGTTGTAGGCCTTCATACGCTCGGCCCATAAGGGCGTGAGCGGCCAGAGGTTCCATGGTGAGTGCGAATAGTAGAGGGGACAAGGAGCATCCCTGCCGAGTCCCCCTACCAACCCGGTATGGGGCAGAGATGGTGGCACCCGTCTTGACTCGGGCAGTGGCTGCGGCATATAGCAAGGCAGTCCACTTCACAAATCGGTCACCCAGTCCAAAGGCCCCCAGTACCCGGAGCAGGTACGGCCACTCAACACAGTCAAATGCTTTCTCGATGTCAATCGAAAGGACAGCAGCACCCGGGAGGCCGGCAACATTTTGCGGCGAGCCATGTGTTTAATGGCCACGCGGATCTCACCTTCGGAGATATCCCCGCCCAAGTGACCCACGTGTTCCGGGTCGAGCCGGAGAAGCCGTGCCGCTAATAGGAAGTCATCTAGCTCCACAGACGCACTCGCCATCTCGCTCCTATAGAGGTGTGCATAATATGTCAAGAATTGATCGTTGATCTCCGATTGAGTGTAAACCATGTGTCCCTCCGGGGTGGCCAAAGCTACAATCGGAGTGCCTCGGGACCCAGGATTGGCCAGCCAGGCCAGCAGCGAGCCCACCTTGTCACGTTCAGCATGAGCTCCAACAAGAAACTCCTTATAGTCAAAGCAGCGTAGTTTCTCCATTGCTGATGCCACTTCCTCCCGCGCAGTCGAAACTGCTCCGAGAGCCTCAGGAGTCGTGTGACTACGACGTTCCTCCTCATGTAAGCGATCCTCGCTTAGCGCGACATCCTGCAGGAGGGTCTTACGGACTCCCGCGGTAGCCGAAATACAGACACCCCGAACCACCACCTTAAAGGTGTCCCATTCTAGCGCCCTATTCGATGCTGTGCCCTCGTTGGTATTTGTTAGAATTGGGGGTCTCTGGTTGGCGCAAGTATGCACTTGTGACAAGCAGGGACCCTCTCCTCTAAGTCAGGGCAAAGGATGACCCCTTAGAATTACCCTTGCTCACCCTCTAGGTGCGTGGCGTGAGCAGCCAAGGCTATTCTTCAGGCGTTATTCAGTTAAGCATTTGTAATCACACACACAGTAAAATGTACCAATCTCCCCACAAATGGACACCAGGCTGTGAATATATAAAAATACGATTCTTTATGTAAAAATAGATATATATTTGCAGTTCAGACTTATTACAAAACCAGTAACGCTTTTAGGATGCCAACAGATTCTTAAATAGGCAAGTTTCTTCTTAGTTGCAGTTCAAATGGGGTTTTTCTTAAGTTCACTAATTCTCTTCATGTTATTTCACTCTAACTATAGTCTCTCCTCAAGTTCAGTGAGGTTTGGACCCACCCCGGGCCTTCAGCGTGCCTTGCAGCGCCTCTCCTGCCTTCTGCGGTGAAACTGATGCAGACCCTACCGCGGCTCACGCATCGGGCGTGAGCACGCCTGCTCCGTGACCGGCTCTTCCCCTCCGCTCGGGGACAGAGTCAGTGCGGGCCGGCTCGGTGGTGCGGGAGGGCTCTGAGAACAGCGTGGCAGGTAGGGGGAAGCTCGGGGTCCCTAACGGGGAGTGCAGACGGAGCGCACAGCTCTAACTCACCCGTGGGGACTCCGAGGACACGCAGACTTCTTTTCTCGGCTCTCAATCAGGAAGCGGCTTGAAGACGGGGAAAGAATAAGTTGCAGGCCCCGAGCCCGGTGATGATTAGATGAACACTTCTTCTCTTACTTCGGCGAGGGTCGGCACAGGCTTGTGCGACTCCGGCGATTGGGGGCACTCTTGGATCTTGACGCCAGCGGGCGTGTGCAGTCAGGCAGGCGCGGCCCGCGACCCTTGGCACGACGGTGCGAGGGTCTCCTTAGCGGGGGCGGCGCGGCCTGACGAGCCTCTAGGATCGCAAAGCGGGGTCACAGGGCACGGCCTGTGCAGCTGTTGACCCGGCGTGGATCGCGATTGGCAGAGGGAATTCCGGCGGGAAGGGGGAGAGCGTCTCAGCACGCTCCAGTAGCAGGCAAGGGGCAGAGGAGCAGGAAGCCTAGCCTGGGGGCAGAGAGCGACTCCGATCGGAGTGAGGCTCTCACAGGACAAAGGCAGGCAAGCTCCCGAGTGCCACAGCCCTAGGAGGGGGCGATAAGGGGCGCAGTCTGGTTCCAGCGGGATGCACACACGGCTCGAATGTCAGGACAAGCAAGAGCACCAAGGACCCACTAGTCCTGGGGTCCAGATCAGGGGGCAAGCTCAGTCAAGCCCTTGGAGAATGTTTAAAGCACAAAGCAGCAAAGTCTTCTCATCAAGTCTTTTCCTCTCCTTTCTCAGCAAGGCAAGCAGCAGGCCAGTCCTTCCAGCGTCTTCTTCTCCTTCTAGTCGGGTAGAGGTCCTTCGTGGTAAAACAGGATTCTAATTTACAAGGAGCAGGGCTCCTACTTTTATACAGAGTTTCTTTTGTTCTTACAGGCCAGGGGGGCCTTTGCATAACTGCTCTCAGCCTCTGAGCACTTGTTGGGGGTACTTCTGTCTTCTGCTTTCAGTGTGAGGGCAGGCACATCAGACGCTCCCCAGGGGGGCGGAGCCAGCATTGTGGGGACAGGGGCTGCCAGGAGTACCTTGTTGACAGTGCTTCGCCCTTCCTGGGCCAGGTGCAGGCTGAGTCATCAGTCGCCCCCCAGGGGGACGGAGCCAGCATTGTGGTGGCAGAGCACAGCCTGATGAGGAGTCCAGGGAAACTCCTACCTCCCACTAAGATGTAATCCTTCCATTCACCACCTGTCATCCCCCAGCCCTGTCACTCACACAAACCAGACAGTCAGATACACATCCAAGCAGAGGCGGGCTGAAATGGTTAGGCAAGCAAATGCTAACTTTCTAAAAGTGGCATTTGCAAACACAGGATATTAAAATAAACTTTACTAAAAGAAGTATTTTATTATTCTGAGTTCAGGCATACTAAGCATTCATTTCTACCATGTTCCCTGAGCCTGCTGGGATTATAGAGTGTAATAATTCCAGCAGCCCATCTGGCCTAAAGGGAACAGGTAGCCTTACAATAGTGAAAAACGAATTTGGCAGTAATTCACTATTAGGACATGCCACACACATCAGAGCATGTCCTACCTTACACTTACAATGCACCCTGCCCTCAGGCCTACCATAGGGGTGACTAATATGAAGTTAAGGGAAGGTTTGGAGGCTGGCAAGTGTGTGCACTTGCCCAGCCAGCAGGACAGTACCAGACTGCATGCAGGTTCTGCAATGGCAGACCCTAGACATATTTTAAAAGGCTGCTTCTGTGGGTGGCGCAATCAGCGCTGCAGGCCCACTAGCAGTATTGGTAGTTACAAGCCCTGGCACTCCTGGTGCACTTTACTGGGGACTGACAGTAAATCCAATGAACCAATCATGGACATCAATCACATATACACTTTACAGTAGGGAGCACTTGCACTGCGGCACGGGTTGGCCGTGGCAGAGTGCCCTGAGCAGCGGACACCAGCAAAAACATCTGAGGCACAACAGCAAAAAGTGGAAGGGAAACTCACGCCAAGGTGCCAGGTCTAACACGTGTCCCCTCCAGCTGAAATGTGGGGGGAACTACCCTTCCCCAGGGAGTTCCTCATCACTAAGGCGGAAAAACCTGGACAGACCGTCAGCGTTGGCGTGATCATGTTCCACCGTGAAGTCCATACCCTGTAGGGAGATGGACCACCTCAACAGTTTTGGGTTCTCACCCCTCATCTGCATCAACCATCTGAGGGGCCTGTGGTCTGTCTGAACCCGGAAGTGAGACCCAAACAAGTAGGGTCTTAGCTTCTTCAGCGCCCAGACCACAGCAAATGCTTCTCGCTCTATTGCACTCCACCTACTTTCCCGTGGAAGTAACCTCCTACTAATGAAGGCTACGGGTTGGTCCCAGCCCTCCTCAGTCATCTGTGAGAGAACAGCCCCTACACCATGCTCTGAAGCGTCTGTCTGGACTAGGAATTCCTTGGAGAAATCAGGAGCCAGGAGCACGGGCGCCGTGCACATGGCAGTCTTCAGGATGTCAAAAGCCTTCTGACAATTGTCAGTCCAAATCACATTCCTGGGCTGCTTCTTAGAAGTCAGCTCTGTCAAGGGGGTCACAATAGTGCCATAGCCCTTGACAAACCTCCTGTAGTACCCAGTGAGCCCCAGGAAGGCTCTCACTGCAGTCTGGGTCTTGGGGGGTTCCCAAGCCAGGATGGTCTCAATTTTGGGTTGCAAGGGTGCCACCTTGCCACTCCCCACTTGGTGTCCCAAGTACACCACTGAACCCTGCCCAATCTGACACTTGCTTGCCTTGATTGTGAGGCCTGCCTTGCACAGGGCTGTCAACACTTCCCAGAGGTGTCGCAGGTGTTCTGGCCAGGTACCACTGAACACTGCGATGTCATCCAGGTAGGCGGCACTGAACTCATCCAGCCCAGCCAACACCTGGTTGACCAACCTCTGAAAGGTGGCAGGGGCATTCTTCATTCCAAATGGCATAACCCGGAACTGGAAATGCCCATCTGGTGTAGAGAACGCTGACCTCTCTTTTGCCCCATCGGTCAAGGCGATCTGCCAGTACCCAGACGTTAAATCAAACGTGCTGAGAAACCGGGCAGCCCCTAGCCGATCAATGAGCTCATCAGCTCTGGGGATAGGGTGCGCGTCAGTCTTGGTGACTGAATTGAGTCCTCTGTAGTCCACACAGAACCGGAGTTCAGGTATGGCTCCCGGCGCAGCAGCCTTTGGGACCAAGACCACGGGGCTGGACCAAGGACTGCTGGAGGACTCAACCACCCTAAGAACAATCATCTTGGAGACCTCCTCCTTGATGCAGGCCCTGACCCTGTCAGTCACTCTGTAAGCCTTATGCTTCACAGGTAAGCTGTCTCCTGTGTCCACATCATGGACGCACCAATCTGTGACACCAGGAACCAGGGAGAACAGATCTGGAAACTGCCCCAGCAATTGGCGGCAGTCTTCCTGTTGCTCAGGTGTCAGGGTGGGTGAGAGGTTAACTCCATCCACTGACCCATCTTTCTCAGAGGCTGCTAAGAGGTCAGGTAGAGGCTCAGACTCCTCCGTTCCATCATCAGTTGCCAACAACATGCCCACTTCGGACCTCTGCAAGTGGGGCTTCAGGCGGTTAACATGTAGGACCCTCAAAGGGTTCCTGGGAGACTGCATGTCCACCAAGTAGGTTACTGGACTTTTGCGCTCCACAAGCTCAAATGGACCTGTCCACTTATCCTGAAGTGCACAAGGCTCCACTGGGGCCAAGACCCACACCTGTTGCCCAGGCTGAAGCTCTACCAGAGTGGCATTCTGGTCGTACCACCGCTTCATCTCTTCCTGGCTGGCTTCCAGATTTGCCTCAGCAAGTTGTCTGAAGCGCCTGGTCTGGTTTCTGAAGGCCAGCATGTAACTGTATACATTCTGGGGAGGTTTCCTGGGAGATTGCTCCCAGCCTTCCTTTACCAAACTCAGAGGTCCTCTTACGGGGTGACCATACAGCAGTTCAAAGGGGCTGAACCCTAGGGACTTCTGTGGCACCTCACGGTATGCAAAGAGTAGGCATGGTAAGAGGACGTCCCACTTACGCCTCATTGGACCTTCTAGGCCCATGATCATGCCTTTCAGGGTTCGGTTGAATCTCTCAACCAACCCATTTCCTTGGGGATGGTAAGGGGTGGTGAACTTGTAGGTTGCACCACACTCTTGCCAAAGTGACTTCATATATTTGTATATTAAGTTGGTCCCCCTGTCGCTCACCACCTCTAGAGGGAATCCCACTCGTGAGAAAATTCCCATCAGTGCACGTCCCACCACGGGGGCCATCACTGTCCTCAGAGGGATGGCTTCAGGGTACCGGGTGGCATGGTCCATCAAGACCAGGATGAACCTGTTGCCCATGGCTGTCTTGGGGTCCAGAGGCCCAACAATGTCAATACCCACTCGTTGGAATGGAGTACTGACGACAGGGAATGGTTGGAGGGGAGCCTTGTTCTTCCCTCCGCACTTCCCACTTGCCTGGCAAGTCTGACAGGTCCTACAATGAGCATCTGAGCTCTTGTGCATTTGGGGCCAGTAGAAGTGGGTGACAAGCCTGTCTTGTCCATCCCCAAATGTCCTGCTAACGGCACATCGTGAGCCAGTCCCAGTAGGAAGGCTCTGAACTTCTGGGGTACCACCAGCACACGGGCTGACCCAGGTTCAGCAGCCTTAGGCTCTGAATACAGGAGGTCATTCTCCCAGTACACATAATGTGTCTTGGCCTGAACACCATTGACCTGGTCTGCAGCCTGCTGCCGCATACCCACGAGAGAAGGGCATTCTTTCTGCTCCCTGCAGAATTCCTCCCTGGAGGGGCCTCCTTCTTGCTGCCAATGGGTCAGCTCAGGCAGGTCCCGCAGTTCAGCAATTTGTTCCCCTGTAGGCTCCAGGGCATCCCCCTCAAGGTCTGCTTCCTCCTGGACCGTGGGAACAACAGGGGCCGGTTTCCCGCGCCCCCTGCGCCTTCTCTCTAAGGCCGGTTCCTGGGCCTCTCCTTCAGGCCCCAGGATGTCTTGAGCACCCCTACTGGCTGCCATTGACCGGGTGATCACGCACGCCCAGTCAGGCAGACCCACCATCTTCAGGTGAGTCGTCTTCTCCACCTTTTCCCAAGGGGAGTCCTCCAAGTCATTCCCTAGCAAACAGTCCACAGGCATGGTTTTCCTCACACAGACCTGCAGAGTACCAGAGACCTCCCCCCACTCGAAGGGAACTTGAGCCATCAGACACTGACTCTCTGAATTGTCAGCGTTGACAACCCTACAGTAGGCATGGGGTACAACCTGCTCTTGAGACACCAGGTGCTGCCTCACTGCAGTCACACTGGCTCCTGTATCTCTAAGAGCCTCAGCTTTCCTACCATTGATGGTCACCACCTGCCCATATTTCTTAGTGTTAGAGGGCAGGTAGTTTGTAGGGACCATCTCACTGTCTCCTAGTGAGACTAGGGTCATCTGAACAGGATCTCCACCCCCTGGGACTATTACTTCTTCTCCTAAGTGAACACTAGTCACTTGCCGGGGTGGAGCACCAGTGGGTGCTGGTTTACCAAACAGGCGACACTTGGGGTCACTGGCAATGTGCCCCGGCTCACCACATTTGTAACAATTGAAGGGCCCCTTTGCAACAGGTCTACCTGTCGGGCCCCGTTCTGCTTTGGGGGTGGGGGAGGCTGAGAACCTTTCTGCTGGTTCCCTTGGGGATTACCTTGGGGGCCTTTAGGGAACCCTTTCTGTTTACCCCTGTCCCCCCACTCTTCTGCTGGGGACCCTGCCCACCCTTGGCGGAGTCTCCCACTGGACCCTTGTGGACCCTGGTGCTGAGCCAGCGGTCCGCCTCCTCAGCAAGCTTCCTCGGGTTGGACAGCTTGCTATCAATCAGGTGCTGGCGTAGCTCAGGAAAACAATTTGCAGACAAGTGCTCCCATGCAATTAAATCAAAGAGACCTTGAAAATCATTTACCTTATTACCCTTCACCTAACCATCCAGGGCTCTCCAAAGTCACATATTCACATATGTACCCCCAGGCCGCTTCTCACACCCCCTGAACCTCTGTCTATACATTTCAGGGGTAAGCCCATACCTGGTCATTAAGGCTTCTTTCATGCGGGGGTATGAACTCTGTTCTTCAAGGGGTAAATCTAGCAGGGTATCCCGCCCTTCGCTAAGGAACTTCCCCCACAACCCCGCTCCCCAATCCTTGTCAGGGACCCGGTGGGAGGACATGGCTACCTCATAGGCCCTAAACCACTGTCCTATGTCATCCCCCCTAAAGAACTCCTTAACTACATCTTTGGGGATGTACACCCTGGACTCTACCTGCACCGGCGTTGTGCTGCCACCAGAAGGAGTTGTTCCCAAACCTCTCAGCTCCAACTCCTTTAATCTCAGGTTATGCTCATTTTGGCGTTGCTGCACCTCCATGGCCAATCTTTGTTTATCCATCTCCATTTGTCCAGCCAACTTTGCCATCTCCATTGCATGCGCCCTGTCTGCTGCCCTGTCTGCCAGCTCCTCTGGTGACAGGCCTCTGTGGGGCTCCACAGCGCCATCTGGTGGTATGATATCCACCGGAGTCTGGGGATCTCTTGACTCCTTCCAGGCTCTCAGCGCCTTGATGTAGTGGGCTTTCTTTTTGCACCCAGTGTGGGCAGCTCTGAGCTTTATACAGAAGGCTCTCAATTCCTCTACTCTGTAGCCCTCCAGACCTCCTTGTTCCCAGTCCACATCTTCAATTCCAGAAAGTATAGAGGGTGCTCTTCCAGCAGGGAGTGAGCTAGGCATGGCTTCAACAATGGCAGATGTCCCAACAAAATTAAAAACAAATGGAAATCTGTGGCTGCGTTATAGGTCTGCTCTCACTATGTGGTGATCAGCAATTCACTGTATGTAAACTAGAAATGCAAATTCGCAAATCCTCACCGCTGCGTCCAATGTTAGAATTGGGGGTCTCTGGTTGGCGCAAGTATGCACTTGTGACAAGCAGGGACCCTCTCCTCTAAGTCAGGGCAAAGGATGACCCCTTAGAATTACCCTTGCTCACCCTCTAGGTGCGTGGCGTGAGCAGCCAAGGCTATTCTTCAGGCGTTATTCAGTTAAGCATTTGTAATCACACACACAGTAAAATGTACCAATCCCCCCACAAATGGACACCAGGCTGTGAATATATAAAAATACGATTCTTTATGTAAAAATAGATATATATATGCAGTTCAGACTTATTACAAAACCAGTAACGCTTTTAGGATGCCAACAGATTCTTAAATAGGCAAGTTTCTTCTTAGTTGCAGTTCAAATGGGGTTTTTCTTAAGTTCACTAATTCTCTTCATGTTATTTCACTCTAACTATAGTCTCTCCTCAAGTTCAGTGAGGTTTGGACCCTTCTGAAGCCTTGCAGCGCCTCTCCTGCCTTCTGCGGTGAAACTGATGCAGACCCTACCGCGGCTCACGCATCGGGCGTGAGCACGCCTGCGCCGTGACCGGCTCTTCCCCTCGGCTCGGGGACAGAGTCAGTGCGGGCCGGCTCTGCGGTGCGGGAGGGCTCTGAGAACAGCGCGGCAGGTAGGGGGAAGCTCGGGGTCCCTAACGGGGAGTGCACACGGAGCGCACAGCTCTCACTCACCCGTGGGGACTCCGAGGACACGCAGACTTCTTTTCTCGGCTCTCAATCAGGAAGCGGCTTGAAGACGGGGAAAGAATAAGTTGCAGGCCCCGAGCCCGGTGATGATTAGATGAACACTTCTTCTCTTACTTCGGCGAGGGTCGGCACAGGCTTGTGCGACTCCGGCGATTGGGGGCACTCTTGGATCTTGACGCCAGCGGGCGTGTGCAGTCAGGCAGGCGCGGCCCGCGACCCTTGGCACGACGGTGCGGGGGTCTCCTTAGCGGGGGCGGCGCGGCCTGACGAGCCTCTAGGATCGCAAAGCGGGGTCACAGGGTACGGCCTGGGCAGCTGTTGACCCGGCATGGGATCGCGATCGGCAGAGGGAATTCCGGCGGGAGGGGGGAGAGCGTCTCAGCGCGCTCCAGTAGCAGGCAAGGGGCAGAGGAGCAGGAAGCCTAGCCTGGGGGCAGAAAGCGACTCCGATCGGAGCGAGGCTCTCACAGGACAAAGGCAGGCAAGCTCCCGAGTGCCACAGCCCTAGGAGGGGGCGATAAGGGGCGCAGTCTGGTTCCAGCGGGATGCACACACGGCTCGAATGTCAGGACGAGCAAGAGCACCAAGGACCCACTAGTCCTGGGGTCCAGATCAGGGGGCAAGCTCAGTCAAGCCCTTGGAGAATGTTTAAAGCACAAAGCAGCAAAGTCTTTTCTCATCAAGTCTTTTCCTCTCCTTTCTCAGCAACGCAAGCAGCAGGCCAGTCCTTCCAGCGTCTTCTTCTCCTTCTAGTCGGGTAGAGGTCCTTCGTGGTAAAACAGGATTCTAATTTACAAGGAGCAGGGCTCCTACTTTTATACAGAGTTTCTTTTGTTCTTACAGGCCAGGGGGGGCTTTGCATAACTGCTCTCCGCCTCTGAGCACTTGTTGGGGGTACTTCTGGCTTCTGCTTTCAGTGTGAGGGCAGGCACATCAGACGCTCCCCAGGGGGGCGGAGCCAGCATTGTGGGGACAGGGGCTGCCAGGAGTACCTTGTTGACAGTGCTTCGCCCTTCCTGGGCCAGGTGCAGGCTGAGTCATCAGTCGCCCCCCAGGGGGGCGGAGCCAGCATTGTGGTGGCAGAGCACAGCCTGATGAGGAGTCCAGGGAAACTCCTACCTCCCACTAAGGTGTAATCCTCCCATTCACCACCTGTCATCCCCCAGCCCTGTCACTCACACAACCCAGACAGTCAGATACACATCCAAGCAGAGGCGGGCTGAAATGGTTAGGCAAGCAAATGCTAACTTTCTAAAAGTAGCATTTGCAAACACAGGATATTAAAATAAACTTTACTAAAAGAAGTATTTTATTATTCTGAGTTCAGGCATACTAAGCATTAATTTCTACCATGTTCCCTGAGCCTGCTGGGATTATAGAGTGTAATAATTCCAGCAGCCCATCTGGCCTAAAGAGAACAGGTAGCCTTACAATAGTGAAAAACGTATTTGGCAGTAATTCACTATTAGGACATGCCACACACATCAGAGCATGTCCTACCTTACACTTACAATGCACCCTGCCCTCAGGCCTACCATAGGGGTGACTAATATGAAGTTAAGGGAAGGTTTGGAGGCTGGCAAGTGTGTGCACTTGCCCAGCCAGCAGGACAGTACCAGACTGCACGCAGGTTCTGCAATGGCAGACCCTAGACATATTTTGAAAGGCTGCTTCTGTGGGTGGCGCAATCAGCGCTGCAGGCCCACTAGCAGTATTGGTAGTTACAAGCCCTGGCACTCCTGGTGCACTTTACTGGGGACTGACAGTAAATCCAATGAACCAATCATGGACATCAATCACATATACACTTTACAGTAGGGAGCACTTGCACTGCGGCACGGGTTGGCCGTGGCGCAGTGCCCTGAGCAGCGGACACCTGCAAAAACATCTGAGGCACAACAGCAAAAAGTGGAAGTGAAACTCACGCCAAGGTGCCAGGTCTAACAGTATTGAAATAGCCTTCCACCCCAGAGCGTACATCAGCCTTAAACGCCGCATCCTCCAGCGCCAATGGGTTCAACCGCCATGTCGGAATAGCTTGCCGTTACCGCGTCCATTGGACCACTACCAAGCAAGGGTTATGATCGGATATCATTTTATAGAATCCCTGTCTTAAACGTAGCAGACTAGGATTCCTGAGTCATTACTCATAGAAGGGGTCTAACTTGGGAAGTAGGATAATTCTTCATATCACCTTAACAATACAATTTAGTAACACGAGCACGGCAGTGTCAATAACTAAAACAAAGTGAATTCAACTGAAACCACTAGTAGATATATATAAAAAACCACTGAACGGTGGTAATACAGTGAATATTTATACAGTCAAAGTAAAAACAGTTGACGCAGCGTTTCGGTGCTTTTCAGCATGGAGTTCAGTCCCCGCACATTCCAGGTCACACATTTCAGCTCAGGTAAGGTCCCCATTCACAATAGTAAGTACAGTTCTGAGTAAAGAAAAAAACCTAGGCACACTGACAACACCCCAAAACCAGAACCCTAAGACCACCCAACAGTCCCATGCCCCACCCATCCCCGGAATAGGCCCCAAACTGTAGAAACCCATCCAAAAGCCAAAATCCCAAAAGAAACAGTCTCTGGTAACTACCAGAGTCTCACAATAGGTGTGAGATAGGCGGGGGGCTTGTCGCTATTTCCAACAGACCGCGAGCTACCTATGCCTCCCGACCGGCCGGCCCCAGTGTGTCCCAGGTGTCCCACATCCCCACCCCGTCAATAGCAGGATCCACAAAGTGTGCAAGGCAGCCGCCCAACAACAGTACCCTGCCCGCCCGGGTTGCAAGTCTCCACCCCAAACACAGATCAGGAGCACAGCAACATATACAATACCACTGCTGGGGGGGGGCATTAGGATCATTCGTCCAGTAAGTAATCTGCAGTCCCAGGTGTGACATGGGGTGGCCCGGGGTCGCCGCCTCCCGACTCCTCTGATGCCACCTCCTCAGAGCCCCCATGGGAGCCGACGTCGATCCCACTGTCTTGGAAATGGTAGAGACCGCTCGGAGGGCCTCTTTGCGTTCCAGTTCAGTTTGTGAGACGGAGGGAGTCCGAGCATTCGGTGGCCGTCTCCGTGGTCTCCTGTTCCGCTTAGGTCTCGGTGCGGCCCTCCGCGGCTCCCCAGATGTCAGATGAGCATCCTCGCCGGTCCTGTATAATTCCAGCCAGTCCCACACCTCGTCAGGAGAATTGTAGAAGGAGGATTTACCTTCCATCATGATCCGCAGGCGGGCTAGGAACAAGAGAGAGTAGCGGATCCTCTCCTCCCGAAGAGCCTTCTTGACTGCCAGGAAGGTTGAGCGCTGCCTCTGAACCTCAAGAGAATAGTCCGGGTAGATGGAAACCTGGGCATTGTTCACCTTATAGGGCCCCAGTGCCCGCGCCTTTTGCAGAATAAGATCTCGGTCCCTGTAGTGCAGCAAGCGCGCCACCACCGGCCGAGGAGGCCGACCCTCAGCCGGGGGCCGGGCCGGCACGCTCCAGAGTGTAGAACGGCATCAGGCCCTCCGGGACCACCACGTCGCGCAGCCAGGTCTCCAAATAGCCCAACATGTCCGACCCTTCGATTTTTTCAGGCAGGCCAACCACGCGTACATTATTGCGGCGGTTGCGTCCCTCCGCGTCTTCCGCCCTCTGTTCCAGCAGGTGCACCCGTTGTTGCAGCTCCCCCAAAGAAGCCTCAGATGCCTTGACCGTGGGTTCCAGTGCGTCCATCTGAATTTCGGCCTGCTTGACCCGGTCTGCTAGTTTGCCGTGGTCCGTCCGCAGGAGCCCCAAACTCGTGGATACCTGACCAATGTCGTGGTGCAGGGCCTCTCCGGTGTCGGCGATGGCCTTCAAGATCTGCTCCAGTTGGTCCTGCGGTAGGCCCGTCGTCGATCCATTGGCCACCGTGGAGTCCTGACTGCTCGCCGCATCCCCCGCTGTGTCCAGAGGAGGTTTCAGGCGCTTCCCCATGGCGGCAGCCGGTCTCAGCGCTCCCCGACAGCAGGTGTTGGGTGTCCCCTCAATCCGTTCCACCGGTAATTCACGCTGCGCTGGGGGGCCAGCACACAAGCCTGCAATCCCAAGGGACTCTCCCCGTATCGCGCACGTGGAAGCGTCGTGGGTCCCCAAGTTCAGCACCCCACTTCCAGCACTGGGCAGGGGTGCCCTGCAGCCCAGGACAGATGCCGCGAGTAGGCCCAAAGGTCTGGCTGCCCCTCCGGGTCGAAGAGCAGGGTACCTGGTATGTGGCAGTCAGTGCGTCCTCCGTGGTGCGGTGGCATCAGTGGCGGATGGCCCCGGTCCCGGCCATGGGGAGGTCGGTGTTATACACGCCAGGAGAGAGCTGCCCCCCGGGCTCCGGCCTCGCTATATTCTCAGACCCCCCGTCCGAGCCTCGGCTCCCCACGCCAGCAGCAGCCGGTAAGGCACCTCAGGAAATGGCCGCTTCAGGGGCCCACAGTACTGGCCCTTCAGGCCTCCCGCCTCCCCAGAGCAGTTATTCAGCGCCAGCAAGGCTCTGTCGGCGAGGCGCAGCAGGATCGGGACCACCCCGATCTCGTGTCCAGCAGGCCCCGGCAGCTACAGGAGACTTCCAGCCCTCTCACCTGCGGGCACTTCGAATCAGATCCCGCTGCTGGTCCACCTCGAGACGGCCCGTCCACCGCCGCCGCCGCCGACCGGCTGCAAATCCGCGGCCCGACTCCCGAGGCAGCCGGCAGACGGCCGGCCCCCACCGCAGGTTGGCCCTCCGCGAAATCGACGCTGAGGATGAAGCAGGGTGCACAGGCCGCAAAAGATGGCCGGTGCCGTCCGCGAGAGCTCGGGCGCGGCGCGGCTCCACACCACCATTGGGTCAACCTCTCCGCCCCCGATCAGGCCTCACTGTCCGCAGGTGGGGATGTGGTCAGGCCCAGGTCGGTAGGGTCATCAGGATAAGGGATAGCAGGATAATCGGGGAAGGCTGTCACGGAGCTCAGAGCTCACCCGTCCATTTTCTTCGGCGGCCAAGCCACGCCCCATCTGCACACATCCTTATGGGTGCGGTGTTTACCTGCAGATTAACATGGAAGGTGCTGTGAGGGCCTTGTTCTTATACCAGAGCTCCAGGGTGTGTGGACTCTGCCTCTCATCCTTCAGGGTGTGTGGACTCTGCCTCTCATCCTTCAGGGTGTGTGGACTCTGCCTCTCATCCTTGAGGGTGTGTGGCCTCTGCCTCTCATTCTTCAGGGTGTGTGGACTCTGCCTCTCATCCTCCAGGGTGTGAAGATGCTGCCTCTCCTACTGCAGGGTGTGTGGTCTCCGCCTCTCATCCTCCAGGGTTTGTGGACTCTGCCTCTCATCCTCCAGGGTGTGTGGACTCTGTCTCTCATCCTTCAGGGTGTGTGGACTCTGCCTCTCTTACTGCAGGGTGTGTGGTCTCCGCCTCTCATCCTTCAGGGTGTGTGGACTCTGCCTCTCATTCTTCAGGGTGTGTGGACTCTGCCTCTCATCCTTCAGAGCCGTGGACTCTGCCTCTCATCCTTCAGGGTGTGTGGACTCTGCCTCTCATCCTCCAGGGTGTGTGGACTCTGCCTCTCATTCTTCAGGGTGTGTGGACTCTGCCTCTCATCCTCCAGGGTGTGTGGACTCTGCTTCTCATCCTCCAGGGTGTGTGGACTCTGCCTCTCATCCTTCAGGGTGTGTGGACTCTGCCTCTCATCCTTCAGGGTGTGTGGACTCTGCCTCTCATTCCTCCAGGGTGTGTGGACTCTGCCTCTCATTCTTCAGGGTGTGTGGACTCTGCCTCTCATCCTTCAGGGTGTGTGGCCTCCCCCTCTCATCCTCCAGGGTGTGTGGACTCTGCACTCTGCATCTCATCCTTCAGGGTGTGTGGACTCCGCCTCTCATCCTTCACGGTGTGTGGACTCTGCCTCTCATCCTTCAGAGTGTGTGGACTCTGCCTCTCATCCTCCAGGGTGTGTGGACTCTGCCTCTCATTCTTCGGGGTGTGTGGACTCTGCCTCTCATCCTTCAGGGTGTGTGGACTTTACCTCTCATCCTTCAGGGTGTGTGGACTCTGCCTCTCATCCTTCAGGGTGTGTGGACTCTGCCTCTCATCCTTCGGGGTGTGTGGACTCTGCATCTCATCCTTCAGGGTGTGTGGACTCTTCCTCTCATCCTTCAAGGTGTGTTGACTCTGCCTCTCATCCTTCAGGGTGTGTGGACTCTGCCTCTCATCCTCCAGGGTGTGTGGACTCTGCCTCTCATTCTTCAGGGTGTGGGGACTCTGCCTCTCATCCTCCAGGGTGTGTGGACTCTGCCTCTCATTCTTCAGGGTGTGGGGACTCTGCCTCTCATCCTTCAGGGTGTGTGGACTCTGCCTCTCATCCTTCAGGGTGTGTGGACTCTGCCTCTCATCCTTCAGGGTGTGTGGACTCTGCCTCTCATCCTCCAGGGTGTGTGGACTCTGCCTCTCATCCTTCAGGGTGTGTGGTCTCTGCCTCATCCTTCAGGGTGTGTGGACTTTGCCTCTCATCCTTCAGGGTGTGTGGACTCCGCCTCTCATCCTCCAGGGTGTGGGGACTCCGCCCCTCATCCTCCAGGGTGTGGGGACTCTGCCCCTCATCCTCCAGGGTGTGTGGACTCTGCCTCTCATCCTCCAGGGTGTGTGGACTCTGCCTCTCATCCTCCAGGGTGTGTGGACTCTGCCTCTCATCCTCCAGGGTGTGTGGACTCTGCCTCTCATCCTTCAGGGTGTGTGGACTCTGCCTCTCATCCTTCAGGGTGGGTGGACTCTGCCTCTCATCCTCCAGGGTGTGTGGACTCTGTCTCTCATCTTCCAGGGTGTGTGGACTCTGCCTCTCATCCTTCAGGGTGTGTGGACTCTGCCTCTCATCCTCCAGGGTGTGTGGACTCTGCCTCTCATCCTCCAGGGTGTGTGGACTCTGCCTCTCATCCTCCAGGGTGTGTGGACTCTGTCTCTCATCTTCCAGGGTGTGTGGACTCTGCCTCTCATCCTTCAGGGTGTGTGGACTCTGCCCCTCATCCTCCAGGGTGTGTGGACTCTGCCTCTCATCCTCCAGGGTGTGTGGACTCTGCCTCTCATCCTCCAGGGTGTGTGGACTCTGCCTCTCATCCTCCAGGGTGTGTGGACTCCGCCTCTCATCCTCCAGGGTGTGGGGACTCCGCCCCTCATCCTCCAGGGTGTGTGGACTCTGCCTCTCATCCTCCAGGGTGTGTGGACTCTGCCTCTCATCCTTCAGAGTGTGTGGACTCTGCCTCTCATCCTTCAGGGTGTGTGGACTCTGCCGCCTCTCATCCTGCAGGGTGTGTGGACTCTGCCTCTCATCCGTCACAGTGTGTGGACTCTGCCGCCTCTCATCCTTCAGGGTGTGTGGACTCTGCCTCTCATCCTTCAGGGTGTGTGGACTCTGCCTCTCATCCTTCACGGTGTGTGGACTCTGCCGCCTCTCATCCTTCAGGGTGTATGGACTCTGCCTCTCATCCTTCAGGGTGTGTGGACTCCGCCTCTCATCCTCCAGGGTGTGTGGACTCTGCCTCTCATCCTTCGGGGTGTGTGGACTCTGCCTCTCATCCCTCAGAGTGTGTTGTCTCTGCCTCTCATCCTTCAGGGTGTGTGGACTCCGCCTCTCATCCTCCAGGGTGTGTGGACTCTGCCTCTCATCCTTCGGGGTGTGTGGACTCTGCCTCTCATCCCTCAGAGTGTGTTGTCTCTGCCTCTCATCCCTCAGGGTGTGTTGTCTCTGCCTCTCATCCCTCAGGGTGTGTGGACTCTGCCTCTCATCCTTCAGGGTGTGTGGTCTCTGCCTCATCCTTCAGGGTGTGTGGACTTTGCCTCTCATCCTTCAGGGTGTGTGGACTCCGCCTCTCATCCTCCAGGGTGTCGGGACTCCGCCCCTCATCCTCCAGGGTGTGGGGACTCCGCCCCTCATCCTCCAGGGTGTGTGGACTCTGCCTCTCATCCTCCAGGGTGTGTGGACTCTGCCTCTCATCCTCCAGGGTGTGTGGACTCCGCCTCTCATCCTCCAGGGTGTGGGGACTCCGCCCCTCATCCTCCAGGGTGTGTGGACTCTGCCTCTCATCCTCCAGGGTGTGTGGACTCTGCCTCTCATCCTTCAGGGTGTGTGGACTCTGCCGCCTCTCATCCTGCAGGGTGTGTGGACTCTGCCTCTCATCCTTCACGGTGTGTGGACTCTGCCGCCTCTCATCCTTCAGGGTGTGTGGACTCTGCCTCTCATCCTTCAGGGTGTGTGGACTCTTCCTCTCATCCTTCAGGGTGTATGGACTCTGCCTCTCATCCTTCAGGGTGTGTGGACTCCGCCTCTCATCCTCCAGGGTGTGTGGACTCCGCCTCTCATCCTTCGGGGTGTGTGGACTCTGCCTCTCATCCCTCAGGGTGTGTGGACTCTTCCTCTCATCCTTCAGGGTGTGTGGTCTCTGCCTCTCATCCTTCAGGGTGTGTGGACTCCGCCTCTCATCCTGCAGGGTGTGTGGACTCTGCCTCTCATCCTCCAGGGTGTGTGGACTCCGCCTCTCATCCTCCAGGGTGTGTGGACTCCGTCTCTCATCCTTCAGGGTGTGTGGACTCTGCATCTCGTCCTCCAGGGTGTGTGGACTCTGCATCCCATCCTCCAGGGTGTGTGGACTCTGCCTCTCATGCTTCAGGGTGTGTGGACTCTGCTTCTCATCCTTCAGGGTGTGTGGACTCCACCTCTCATCCTTCAGAGCCGTGGACTCTTCCTCTCATCCTTCAGGGTGTGTGGTCTCTGCCTCTCATCCTTCAGGATGTGTGGACTCCACCTCTCATCCTGCAGGGTGTGTGGACTCCGCCTCTCATCCTTCAGGGTGTGTGGACTCTGCCTCTCATTCTGCAGGGTGTGTGGACTCTGCCTCTCATCCTTCAGGGTGTGTGACTGCTGTGGAGAATGGGGTTCTTGATGGGGGGGGGGGTAACCTCTCGGGTGAGATGCTTGTGATTGGAATCTGATACCGCACTCATGACGCTCACATCAACGAGCACAGTATTAGGATTTCGGGTTTTGAAGCTGGAATCGCTGTTTTCACACAGTCTGTGACTTCTACGCATATCCTTTCACCGGGTGGGATTCCTTAGTTCAGAATAGAAATAACGTTTTGGAATTTTACAAAACAGACACTGGTAAAACTCTTTATTTTAAAATACAAGGATGTAGCTGAGGGGCCTGCTCTGAATACACACATGTGGTGCCAGTGACATCTAATGCATGTAGAGATGAGGGTCACATAAAGAGATTGACCCCTGTGGGAGCCCAGCAGGAGGTGATACTTACCGGTCGGTCTGTTTAAAAGACCCGAGAGCCGGGGGTGCCCCCAGGGTACACTAGGAGCCATGCCATGAGCTGACCTCTGACCTCTGCTTCTGTCTCTCCTGCAGGTGCAGTGACCCTGGACCCGGACACCGCTCATCGGTACCTCGTCCTGTCCGAGGACGGAAGGAGCGTGAGGCACGGAGACCGAGACCAGGGCCGGCCGGACACGCCCCAGAGGTTCAATCCTGTCATTAATGTCCTGGGGCGAGAGCGGCTGAGCTCCGGGAGGCATTACTGGGAGGTGGAGGTGGGGGACAAGACGGACTGGACCCTGGGGGTGAGTGACGAGGCTGCGAGCAGGAAGGGGGAGAGCCCACTATCACCCAAGAATGGATTCTGGACAGTGTGGCTCAGAGATGGTAAATACCAAGCTAACACTTCCCCCTCCACCCTCCTGACCCCCCCTGTGCCCCCCAGGGCTGTGGGTCTCTTCCTGGACTACGAGGCGGGCCGGCTCTCCTTCTACAATGCGGATGACGGGTCTCTGCTCTTCACCTTCTCGGGGGCCTCCTTCCCCCCACCCTGCGGCCCCTCTTCAGTCCAGGACTCAACCAGGGAGGGGGGAATGCGGGGGCGCTGCGGGTCCTGCCGGTGACAGTGCGGGAGTGAAGAGACTGCCAGCGGCGGGGGGGGGGGGGGGAGAGAGAGAGGTGCGGGGGTGAAGAGACTGCCAGCAGCGGGAGAGAGAGAGAGAGAGAGAGAGGTGCGGGTTGAAGAGACTGGCAGCAGGGGGGGGGAGAGAGAGAGGTGCGGGGTGAAGAGACTGCCAGCAGCGGGGGAGAGAGAGAGAGGTGCGGGGTGAAGAGACTGCCAGCAGCGCAGGGAGAGAGAGAGAGGTGCGGGGTGAAGAGACTGCCAGCAGCGGGGGAGAGAGAGAGAGGTGCGGGTTGAAGAGACTGGCAGCAGGGGGGGGGAGAGAGAGAGGTGCGGGGTGAAGAGACTGCCAGCAGCGCAGGGAGAGAGAGAGAGGTGCGGGGTGAAGAGACTGCCGGCAGGGGGGGAGGGGAGAGAGAGGTGCGGGGTGAAGAGACTGACAGCAGGGGGGAGGGGAGAGAGAGGTGCGGGGTGAAGAGACTGACAGCAGGGGGGGAGGGGAGAGAGAGGTGCGGGGTGAAGAGACTGCCAGCAGCGGGGGGGGGGGGGGGAGAGAGAGGTGCGGGGTGAAGAGACTGCCAGCAGGGGGGGGAGGGAGGGGAGAGAGAGGTGCGGGGGTGAAGAGACTGGCAGCAGCGGGGGAGAGAGAGAGAGAGAGAGAGGTGCGGGTTGAAGAGACTGCCAGCAGCGGGGGGGGGGGGGGGAGAGAGAGAGAGAGAGAGGTGCGGGGTGAAGAGACTGGCAGCAGGGGGGGGGAGAGAGAGAGGTGCGGGGTGAAGAGACTGCCAGCAGCGGGGGAGAGAGAGAGAGGTGCGGGGTGAAGAGACTGACAGCAGGGGGGGGGAGAGAGAGAGAGAGAGAGGTGCGGGGTGAAGAGACTGCCAGCAGGGGGGGAGGGGAGAGAGAGGTGCGGGGTGAAGAGACTGCCAGCAGCGGGGGGGGGGGAGAGAGAGAGAGAGGTGCGGGGTGAAGAGACTGCCAGCAGGGGGGGGGGGGAGAGAGAGAGAGAGGTGCGGGGTGAAGAGACTGCCAGCAGGGGGGGAGGGGAGAGAGAGGTGCGGGGTGAAGACACTGCCAGCAGCGGGGGGGGGGGAGAGAGAGAGAGGTGCGGGGTGAAGAGACTGCCAGCAGCGGGGGGGGGGGGAGAGAGAGAGAGGTGCGGGGTGAAGAGACTGCCAGCAGCGGGGGAGAGAGAGAGAGGTGCGGGGTGAAGAGACTGCCAGCAGCGGGGGGGGGGGGGGAGAGAGAGAGGTGCGGGGTGAAGAGACTGCCAGCAGCGGGGGGGGGGAGAGAGAGAGAGAGGTGCAGGGTGAAGAGACTGCCAGCAGGGGGGGAGGGGAGAGAGAGGTGCGGGGTGAAGAGACTGCCAGCAGCGGGGGAGAGAGAGAGAGGTGCGGGGTGAAGAGACTGACAGCAGGGGGGGGAGAGAGAGAGAGAGAGAGGTGCGGGGTGAAGAGACTGCCAGCAGGGGGGGAGGGGAGAGAGAGGTGCGGGGTGAAGAGACTGCCAGCAGCGGGGGGGGGGGAGAGAGAGAGAGAGGTGCGGGGTGAAGAGACTGCCAGCAGGGGGGGGGGGGAGAGAGAGAGAGAGGTGCGGGGTGAAGAGACTGCCAGCAGGGGGGGAGGGGAGAGAGAGGTGCGGGGTGAAGACACTGCCAGCAGCGGGGGGGGGGAGAGAGAGAGAGGTGCGGGGTGAAGAGACTGCCAGCAGCGGGGGGGGGGGGAGAGAGAGAGAGGTGCGGGGTGAAGAGACTGCCAGCAGCGGGGGAGAGAGAGAGAGGTGCGGGGTGAAGAGACTGCCAGCAGCGGGGGGGGGGGGGAGAGAGAGAGGTGCGGGGTGAAGAGACTGCCAGCAGCGGGGGGGGGGAGAGAGAGAGAGAGGTGCAGGGTGAAGAGACTGCCAGCAGGGGGGGAGGGGAGAGAGAGGTGCGGGGTGAAGAGACTGCCAGCAGCGGGGGGAGAGAGAGAGAGAGGTGCGGGGTGAAGAGACTGCCAGCAGGGGGGGGGGGAGAGAGAGAGAGAGGTGCGGGGTGAAGAGACTGCCAGCAGCGGGGGGGGGAGAGAGAGAGAGGTGCGGGGTGAAGAGACTGCCAGCAGGGGGGGAGGGGAGAGAGAGGTGCGGGGTGAAGACACTGCCAGCAGCGGGGGGGGGGAGAGAGAGAGAGGTGCGGGGTGAAGAGACTGCCAGCAGGGGGGGGGGGGAGAGAGAGAGAGGTGCGGGGTGAAGAGACTGCCAGCAGCGGGGGGGGGGGGGAGAGAGAGAGAGAGAGGTGCGGGGTGAAGAGACTGGCAGCAGCGGGGGAGAGAGAGAGAGAGAGAGAGGTGCGGGGGTGAAGAGACTGGCAGCAGCGGGGGGGGGGGGGAGAGAGAGAGAGGTGCGGGGTGAAGAGACTGCCAGCAGCGGGGGGGGGGGGGGGAGAGAGAGAGAGAGAGAGGTGCGGGGTGAAGAGACTGCCAGCAGGGGGGGAGGGGAGAGAGAGGTGCGGGGTGAAGAGACTGCCAGCAGCGGGGGGGAGAGAGAGAGAGAGGTGCGGGGTGAAGAGACTGCCAGCAAGGGGGGGGGGAGAGAGAGAGAGAGGTGCGGGGTGAAGAGACTGCCAGCAGCGGGGGGGGGGGGAGAGAGAGAGAGGTGCGGGGTGAAGAGACTGCCAGCAGGGGGGGAGGGGAGAGAGAGGTGCGGGGTGAAGACACTGCCAGCAGCGGGGGGGGGGGGGAGAGAGAGAGAGGTGCGGGGTGAAGAGACTGCCAGCAGGGGGGGGGGGAGAGAGAGAGAGGTGCGGGGTGAAGAGACTGCCAGCAGTGGGGGGGGAGAGAGAGAGAGGTGCGGGGTGAAGAGACTGGCAGCAGCGGGGGGGGGGGAGAGAGAGAGAGGTGCGGGGTGAAGAGACTGGCAGCAGCGGGGGGGGGGGGGGGAGAGAGAGAGAGGTGCGGGGTGAAGAGACTGCCAGCAGCGGGGGGGGGGGGAGAGAGAGAGAGAGAGGTGCGGGGTGAAGAGACTGGCAGCAGCGGGGGGGGGGGGAGAGAGAGAGAGGTGCGGGGTGAAGAGACTGCCAGCAGCGGGGGGGGGGGGGGGGGAGAGAGAGAGAGGTGCGGGGTGAAGAGACTGGCAGCAGCGGGGGGGGGGGGGGGAGAGAGAGAGAGGTGCGGGGTGAAGAGACTGCCAGCAGCGGGGGGGGGGGGGGGGGAGAGAGAGAGAGAGAGGTGCGGGGTGAAGAGACTGCCAGCAGCGGGGGAGAGAGAGAGAGAGAGAGGTGCGGGGTGAAGAGACTGCCAGCAGCGGGGGAGAGAGAGAGCGAGGTGCGGGGTGAAGAGACTGCCAGCAGCGGGGGAGAGAGAGAGAGGTGCGGGGTGACATGAGACGTCACCGACGCTGGTTAAAGCAGCCTGTATGATGTCATTTAATATGAGAGGTGAAGACATTATGTGAAGTAGATGATACGTTACTCTTGTTAATAAAGCGCATTCCTCATTACCCAGCGGCCCCTGCAGTTCCTTCCGTCTCTCTTCCTTTATGTCTGGAGGTGAGGAGAGGTCACGCCGCAGGGGGTATTTCATTCAAGCTGCTGTGCCGTGAGTGCGGCCTCCTCTCCAGATGTGGACGTCAGCCAGACACATTGTGTAGCAGTGATGCTCCCCTGGACAGGGTAACACGGCCTGCCCTCCCACCCCCTTAACATTACTTCCCACAGCCCTCCATTCATTAAACAGAAGACGGGGGAAGGCGCGCCCTCCCGCCCACGAAACGGGGGTCACTGAGGCACGCAGGAGGGATGTAACGGGGGTCACTGAGGCATGCTCAGGGATTGAAACGGGGGTCACTGAGGCGAGCCGGAGGGATGGAAACGGGGGTCACTGAGGCACGCAGGAGGGATGTAACGGGGGTCACAGAGGCACGCAGGAGGGATGGAAACGGGGGTCACTGAGGCACACAGGAGGGATGGTAAGGGGGGTCACTGAGGCACGCAGAGGGATGGAAACGGGGTCACTGAGGCACGCAGGAGGGATGGAAACGGGGGTCCCTGAGGCACGCAGAGGGATGGAAACTGGGGTCTCTGAGGCACGCAGGAGTGAAGGAAACGGGGGTCCCTGAGGCACACAGGAGGGATAGTAAGGGGGGTCACTGAGGCACGCAGAGGGATGGAAACGGGGTCACTGAGGCACGCAGGAGGGATGGAAACGGGGGTCACTGAGGCACGCAGGAGGGATGGAAACGGGGTCACTGAGGCACATAGAGGAATGGAAACGGGGTCACTGAGGCACGCAGGAGGGATGGAAACGGGGTCACTGAGGCACGCAGGAGAGATGGAAACGGGGGTCACTGAGGCACGCCGGAAGGATGGAAATGGGGTCACTGAGGCACGCAGGAGGGATGGAAACGGGGTCACTGAGGCACGCAGGAGGGATGGAAAGGGGGTCACTGAGGCACGCAGGAGGGATGGAAACGGGGGTCACTGAGGCACGCAGGACAGATGGAAACGGGGGTCACTGAGGCACACAGGAGAGATGGAAACGGGGGTCACTGAGGCAGGCAGAGGGATGGAAACGGGGTCACTGGGGCACGCAGGAGGGATGGAAATGGGGTCACTGAGGAACGCAGGAGGGATGGAAAAGGGGGTCACTGAGGCACGCAGGTGGGATGGAAACGGGGGTCACTGAGGCACGCAGAGGGATGGAAACGGGGGTCATTGAGGCACGCAGGAGGGATGGAAACGGGGTCACTGAGGCACGCAGGAGGGATGGAAACGGGGTCACTGAGGAACGCAGGAGGGATGGAAACGGGGGTCACTGAGGCAAGCAGGAGAGATAGAAACGGGGGTCACTGAGGCACACAGGAGGGATGGTAACGGGGGTCACTGAGGCATGCAGAGGGATGGAAAAGGGGTCACTGAGGCACGCAGGAGAGATGGAAACAGGGTCCCTGAGGCACGCAGGAGGGATGGAAACGGGGTCACTGAGGAACGCAGGAGGGATGGAAACGGGGGTCACTAAGGCACGCAGGAGAGATGGAAACGGGGGTCACTGAGGCACACAGGAGGGATGGAAACGGGGGTCACTGAGGCACGCAGAGGGATGGAAACGGGGTCACTGAGGCACGCAGAGGGATGGAAACGGGGTCACTGAGGCACACAGGAGAGATGGAAACGGGGGTCACTGAGGCAGGCAGAGGGATGGAAACGGGGTCACTGAGGCACGCAGGAGGGATGGAAACGGGGTCACTGAGGCACGCAGGAGGGATGGAAACGGGGTCACTGAGGAACGCAGGAGGGATGGAAAAGGGGGTCACTGAGGCACGCAGGTGGGATGGAAACGGGGGTCACTGAGGCACGCAGAGGGATGGAAACGGGGTCACTGAGGCACGCAGGAGGGATGGAAACGGGGTCACTGAGGCACGCAGGAGGGATAGAAACGGGGTCACTGAGGAACGCAGGAGGGATGGAAACGGGGGTCACTGAGGCAAGCAGGTGAGATGGAAACGGGGGTCACTGAGGCACACAGGAGGGATGGTAATGGGGGTCACTGAGGCATGCAGAGGGATGGAAACGGGGTCACTGAGGCACGCAGGAGAGATGGAAACAGGGTCCCTGAGGCACGCAGGAGGGATGGAAACGGGGTCACTGAGGAACGCAGGAGGGATGGAAACGGGGGTCACTAAGGCATGCAGGAGAGATGGAAACGGGGGTCACTGAGGCACACAGGAGGGATGGAAACGGGGGTCACTGAGGCACGCAGAGGGATAGAAACGGGGTCACTGAGGCACGCAGAGGGATGGAAACGGGGTCACTGAGGCACGCAGGAGGGATGGAAACGGGGTCACTGAGGCACGCAGGAGGGATGGAAACGGGATCACTGAGGAACGCAGGAGGGATGGAAACGGGGGTCACTGAGGCACGCAGGAGAGATGGAAACGGGGGTCACTGAGGCACACAGGAGGGATGGAAACGGGGGTTACTGAGGCATGCAGAGGGATGGAAACGGGGTCACTGAGGCATGCAGGAGGGATGGAAACGGGGTCACTGAGGCACGCAGGAGGGATGGAAACGGGGTCACTGAGGCACGCAGGAGGGATGGAAAAAGGGGTCACTGAGGCATGCAAGAGGGATGGAAACGGGGGTCCCTGAGGCACGCAGGAGGGATGGAAACGGGGTCACTGAGGCACGCTGGAGATATGGAAAAGGGGGTCACTGAGGCACTGAGGAAGGATGGAAATGGGGGTCACTGAGTCACGCAGGAGGGATTGAAAAGGGGGTCACTGAGGCACGCAGGAGGGATGAACACGGGGGTCACTGAGGCATGCAGGAGGGATGGAAATCGGGTCACTGAGGCGTGCAGGAGGGATGGAAACTGGGGTCACTGAGGCGCGCAGGAGGGATGGAAACTGGGGTCACTGAGGCATGCAGGAGGGATGGAAACGGGGGTCCCTGAGGCACGCAGGAGTGATGGAAACGGGGTCACTGAGGCACGCTGGAGGGATGAAAAAGGGGGTCACTGAGGCACTCAGGAGGGATGGAAAAAGGGGTCACTGAGGCACGCAGGAGGGATGGAAAAGGGGGTCACTGAGGCACGCAGGAGGGATGGAAACGGGGGTCACTGAGGCACGCAGGAGGGATGGAAACTGGGATCACTGAGGCAGGCAGGAGGGATGGAAATGGGAGTCACTGAGGCACGCAGGAGGGATGGAAATGGGGGACACTGGTGCATGCAGGAGGTAAGAAATGGGGGTCACTGAGGCATGCAGGATTCATGGAAACAGGGTCACTGAGGCACGCAGGAGGGATGAAAACATTTGTCACTGAGGCATGCAGGAGGGATGGAAACGGGGGTCACTGAGCCAAGAGGAGAGGGATGGAAACTTGGGCCACTGAGGCACGCAGGAGGGATGGAAACAGGGGACACTGAGGCACCCAGGAGGGATGAAACGGGGATCACTGAGGCACGCAGGTGTTATGGAAATGTGGGTCACTGAGGCACACAGGAGATAGTGAAATAGGGGCCACTGGTGCATGCAGGAGGGATGGAAAGGGGTCACTGAGGCAAGAGGGGAGGGATGGAAACTGGGGTCACTGAGGCACGCAGGAGGGATGGAAATGGGGTCACTGAGGAACGCAGGAGGGATGGAAAAGGGGGTCACTGAGGCACGCAGGTGGGATGGAAACGGGGGTCACTGAGGCACGCAGAGGGATGGAAACGGGGGTCATTGAGGCACGCAGGAGGGATGGAAACGGGGTCACTGAGGCACGCAGGAGGGATGGAAACGGGGTCACTGAGGAACACAGGAGGGATGGAAACGGGGGTCACTGAGGCAAGCAGGAGAGATGGAAATGGGAGTCACTGAGGCACACAGGAGGGATGGTAACGGGGGTCACTGAGGCATGCAGAGGGATGGAAACGGGGTCACTGAGGCACGCAGGAGAGATGGAAACAGGGTCCCTGAGGCACGCAGGAGGGATGGAAACGGGGTCACTGAGGAACGCAGGAGGGATGGAAACGGGGGTCACTAAGGCACGCAGGAGAGATGGAAACGGGGGTCACTGAGGCACACAGGAGGGATGGAAACGGGGGTCACTGAGGCACGCAGAGGGATGGAAACGGGGTCACTGAGGCATGCAAGAGGGATGGAAACGGGGGTCCCTGAGGCACGCAGGAGGGATGGAAACGGGGTCACTGAGGCACGCTGGAGATATGGAAAAGGGGGTCACTGAGGCACTGAGGAAGGATGGTAATGGGGGTCACTGAGTCACGCAGGAGGGATTGAAAAGGGGGTCACTGAGGCACGCAGGAGGGATGAACACGGGGGTCACTGAGGCATGCAGGAGGGATTGAAATCGGGTCACTGAGGCGTGCAGGAGGGATGGAAACTGGGGTCACTGAGGCGCGCAGGAGGGATGGAAACTGGGGTCACTGAGGCATGCAGGAGGGATGGAAACGGGGGTCCCTGAGGCACGCATGAGTGATGGAAACGGGGTCACTGAGGCACGCTGGAGGGATGAAAAAGGGGGTCACTGAGGCATTCAGGAGGGATGGAAACGGGGGTCACTGAGGCACGCTGGAGGGATGGAAACAGGGTCACTGAGGCATGCAGGAGGGATGGAAAAGGGGGTCACTGAGGCACGCAGGAGGGATGGAAAAGGGGGTCACTGAGGCACGCAGGAGGGATGGAAACGGGGGTCACTGAGGCACGCAGGAGGGATGGAAACTGGGATCACTGAGGCAGGCAGGAGGGATGGAAATGGAAGTCACTGAGGCACGCAGGAGGGATGGAAATGGGGGACACTGGTGCATGCAGGAGGTAAGAAATGGGGGTCACTGAGGCATGCAGGATTCATGGAAACAGGGTCACTGAGGCACGCAGGAGGGATGAAAACATTGGTCACTGAGGCATGCAGGAGGGATGGAAACGGGGGTCACTGAGGCAAGAGGAGAGGGATGGAAACTTGGGCCACTGAGGCACGCAGGAGGGATGGAAACAGGGGACACTGAGGCACCCAGGAGGGATGAAACGGGGATCACTGAGGCACGCAGGTGTTATGGAAATGTGGGTCACTGAGGCACGCAGGAGATAGTGAAATAGGGGCCACTGGTGCATGCAGGAGGGATGGAAAGGGGTCACTGAGGCAAGAGGGGAGGTATGGAAACTGGGGTCACTGAGGCACGCAGGTGTTATGGAAATGGGGGAGCATGGTGTATGCAGGAGGGATGGAAACGGGGGTCACTAAGGCATGCAGGATGGATGGAATCGGGGGTCACTGAGGCATGCAGGACAGATGGAAATGGGGACACTGGTGCATGCAGGAGGGATGGAAACGGGGGCCACTGAGGCATGCAGGACAGATGGAAATGGGGACACTGGTGCATGCAGGAGGGATGGAAATGGGGACACTGGTGCATGCAGGACAGATGGAAACGGGAGTCACTGAGGCACGCATGAGGGATGGAAAGGGGGGTCACTGAGTCATGCAGGAGGAATGAAAAAGGTGGTCATTGAGGCACACAGGAGGGATGGAAATGGGGGACACTGCTGCACGCAGGAGGGAAGAAAAAAAGGGGTACTGAGGCATGCAGGAGGGATGGAAACAGGAGTCACTGAGGCAAGCAAGAGGGATGGAAATGGGGGTCACTGAGGCCCGCATGGTTGATGGAAACGGGGTCACTGAGGCACGCAGGAGGGATGAAAACGGGGGTCACTGAGGCATGCAGGAGAGATGGAATCAGGGGGACACTGGTGATGCAGGGGGGATGGAAACAGGGTCACCGAGGCACACAGGAGGGATGGAAACTGGGGTCTCTGAGGGACGCAGGAGGGATGGAAACGGGGGACACTGCTGCACGCAGGACGGAAGGAAAAAAGGGGTACTGAGGCGCACAGGAGGGATGGAAACGGGAGTCACTGAGGCATGCAGGAGAGATGAAAACAGGGGACACTGAGTCACCCAGGAGGGATGTAACGGGGGTCACTGAGGCATGCTTAGGGATTGAAACGGGGGTCACTGAGGCATGCAGAGGGATGGAAACGGGGTCACTGAGGCACGCAGGAGAGATGGAAACAGGGTCCCTGAGGCACGCAGGAGGGATGGGAACGGGGTCACTGAGGAACGCAGGAGGGATGGAAACGGGGGTCACTAAGGCACGCAGGAGAGATGGAAACGGGGGTCACTGAGGCACACAGGAGGGATGGAAACGGGGGTCACTGAGGCACGCAGAGGGATGGAAACGGGGTCACTGAGGCATGCAAGAGGGATGGAAACGGGGGTCCCTGAGGCACGCAGGAGGGATGGAAACGGGGTCACTGAGGCACGCTGGAGATATGGAAAAGGGGGTCACTGAGGCACTGAGGAAGGATGGAAATGGGGGTCACTGAGTCACGCAGGAGGGATTGAAAAGGGGGTCACTGAGGCACGCAGGAGGGATGAACACGGGGGTCACTGAGGCATGCAGGAGGGATGGAAATCGGGTCACTGAGGCGTGCAGGAGGGATGGAAACTGGGGTCACTGAGGCGCGCAGGAGGGATGGAAACTGGGGTCACTGAGGCATGCAGGAGGGATGGAAACGGGGGTCCCTGAGGCACGCATGAGTGATGGAAACGGGGTCACTGAGGCACGCTGGAGGGATGAAAAAGGGGGTCACTGAGGCACTCAGGAGGGATGGAAACGGGGGTCACTGAGGCACGCTGGAGGGATGGAAACAGGGTCACTGAGGCATGCAGGAGGGATGGAAAAGGGGGTCACTGAGGCACGCAGGAGGGATGGAAAAGGGGGTCACTGAGGCACGCAGGAGGGATGGAAACGGGGGTCACTGAGGCACGCAGGAGGGATGGAAACGGGGTCACTGAGGAACACAGGAGGGATGGAAACGGGGGTCACTGAGGCAAGCAGGAGAGATGGAAATGGGGGTCACTGAGGCACACAGGAGGGATGGTAACGGGGGTCACTGAGGCATGCAGAGGGATGGAAACGGGGTCACTGAGGCACGCAGGAGAGATGGAAACAGGGTCCCTGAGGCACGCAGGAGGGATGGAAATGGGGTCACTGAGGAACGCAGGAGGGATGGAAAAGGGGGTCACTGAGGCACGCAGGTGGGATGGAAACGGGGGTCACTGAGGCACGCAGAGGGATGGAAACGGGGGTCATTGAGGCACGCAGGAGGGATGGAAACGGGGTCACTGAGGCACGCAGGAGGGATGGAAACGGGGTCACTGAGGAACGCAGGAGGGATGGAAACGGGGGTCACTGAGGCAAGCAGGAGAGATAGAAACGGGGGTCACTGAGGCACACAGGAGGGATGGTAACGGGGGTCACTGAGGCATGCAGAGGGATGGAAAAGGGGTCACTGAGGCACGCAGGAGAGATGGAAACAGGGTCCCTGAGGCACGCAGGAGGGATGGAAACGGGGTCACTGAGGAACGCAGGAGGGATGGAAACGGGGGTCACTAAGGCACGCAGGAGAGATGGAAACGGGGGTCACTGAGGCACACAGGAGGGATGGAAACGGGGGTCACTGAGGCACGCAGAGGGATGGAAACGGGGTCACTGAGGCACGCAGAGGGATGGAAACGGGGTCACTGAGGCACACAGGAGAGATGGAAACGGGGGTCACTGAGGCAGGCAGAGGGATGGAAACGGGGTCACTGAGGCACGCAGGAGGGATGGAAACGGGGTCACTGAGGCACGCAGGAGGGATGGAAACGGGGTCACTGAGGAACGCAGGAGGGATGGAAAAGGGGGTCACTGAGGCACGCAGGTGGGATGGAAACGGGGGTCACTGAGGCACGCAGAGGGATGGAAACGGGGTCACTGAGGCACGCAGGAGGGATGGAAACGGGGTCACTGAGGCACGCAGGAGGGATAGAAACGGGGTCACTGAGGAACGCAGGAGGGATGGAAACGGGGGTCACTGAGGCAAGCAGGTGAGATGGAAACGGGGGTCACTGAGGCACACAGGAGGGATGGTAATGGGGGTCACTGAGGCATGCAGAGGGATGGAAACGGGGTCACTGAGGCACGCAGGAGAGATGGAAACAGGGTCCCTGAGGCACGCAGGAGGGATGGAAACGGGGTCACTGAGGAACGCAGGAGGGATGGAAACGGGGGTCACTAAGGCATGCAGGAGAGATGGAAACGGGGGTCACTGAGGCACACAGGAGGGATGGAAACGGGGGTCACTGAGGCACGCAGAGGGATAGAAACGGGGTCACTGAGGCACGCAGAGGGATGGAAACGGGGTCACTGAGGCACGCAGGAGGGATGGAAACGGGGTCACTGAGGCACGCAGGAGGGATGGAAACGGGATCACTGAGGAACGCAGGAGGGATGGAAACGGGGGTCACTGAGGCACGCAGGAGAGATGGAAACGGGGGTCACTGAGGCACACAGGAGGGATGGAAACGGGGGTTACTGAGGCATGCAGAGGGATGGAAACGGGGTCACTGAGGCATGCAGGAGGGATGGAAACGGGGTCACTGAGGCACACAGGAGGGATGGAAACGGGGTCACTGAGGCACGCAGGAGGGATGGAAAAAGGGGTCACTGAGGCATGCAAGAGGGATGGAAACGGGGGTCCCTGAGGCACGCAGGAGGGATGGAAACGGGGTCACTGAGGCACGCTGGAGATATGGAAAAGGGGGTCACTGAGGCACTGAGGAAGGATGGAAATGGGGGTCACTGAGTCACGCAGGAGGGATTGAAAAGGGGGTCACTGAGGCACGCAGGAGGGATGAACACGGGGGTCACTGAGGCATGCAGGAGGGATGGAAATCGGGTCACTGAGGCGTGCAGGAGGGATGGAAACTGGGGTCACTGAGGCGCGCAGGAGGGATGGAAACTGGGGTCACTGAGGCATGCAGGAGGGATGGAAACGGGGGTCCCTGAGGCACGCAGGAGTGATGGAAACGGGGTCACTGAGGCACGCTGGAGGGATGAAAAAGGGGGTCACTGAGGCACTCAGGAGGGATGGAAAAAGGGGTCACTGAGGCACGCAGGAGGGATGGAAAAGGGGGTCACTGAGGCACGCAGGAGGGATGGAAACGGGGGTCACTGAGGCACGCAGGAGGGATGGAAACTGGGATCACTGAGGCAGGCAGGAGGGATGGAAATGGGAGTCACTGAGGCACGCAGGAGGGATGGAAATGGGGGACACTGGTGCATGCAGGAGGTAAGAAATGGGGGTCACTGAGGCATGCAGGATTCATGGAAACAGGGTCACTGAGGCACGCAGGAGGGATGAAAACATTTGTCACTGAGGCATGCAGGAGGGATGGAAACGGGGGTCACTGAGCCAAGAGGAGAGGGATGGAAACTTGGGCCACTGAGGCACGCAGGAGGGATGGAAACAGGGGACACTGAGGCACCCAGGAGGGATGAAACGGGGATCACTGAGGCACGCAGGTGTTATGGAAATGTGGGTCACTGAGGCACACAGGAGATAGTGAAATAGGGGCCACTGGTGCATGCAGGAGGGATGGAAAGGGGTCACTGAGGCAAGAGGGGAGGGATGGAAACTGGGGTCACTGAGGCACGCAGGAGGGATGGAAATGGGGTCACTGAGGAACGCAGGAGGGATGGAAAAGGGGGTCACTGAGGCACGCAGGTGGGATGGAAACGGGGGTCACTGAGGCACGCAGAGGGATGGAAACGGGGGTCATTGAGGCACGCAGGAGGGATGGAAACGGGGTCACTGAGGCACGCAGGAGGGATGGAAACGGGGTCACTGAGGAACACAGGAGGGATGGAAACGGGGGTCACTGAGGCAAGCAGGAGAGATGGAAATGGGGGTCACTGAGGCACACAGGAGGGATGGTAACGGGGGTCACTGAGGCATGCAGAGGGATGGAAACGGGGTCACTGAGGCACGCAGGAGAGATGGAAACAGGGTCCCTGAGGCACGCAGGAGGGATGGAAACGGGGTCACTGAGGAACGCAGGAGGGATGGAAACGGGGGTCACTAAGGCACGCAGGAGAGATGGAAACGGGGGTCACTGAGGCACACAGGAGGGATGGAAACGGGGGTCACTGAGGCACGCAGAGGGATGGAAACGGGGTCACTGAGGCATGCAAGAGGGATGGAAACGGGGGTCCCTGAGGCACGCAGGAGGGATGGAAACGGGGTCACTGAGGCACGCTGGAGATATGGAAAAGGGGGTCACTGAGGCACTGAGGAAGGATGGAAATGGGGGTCACTGAGTCACGCAGGAGGGATTGAAAAGGGGGTCACTGAGGCACGCAGGAGGGATGAACACGGGGGTCACTGAGGCATGCAGGAGGGATGGAAATCGGGTCACTGAGGCGTGCAGGAGGGATGGAAACTGGGGTCACTGAGGCGCGCAGGAGGGATGGAAACTGGGGTCACTGAGGCATGCAGGAGGGATGGAAACGGGGGTCCCTGAGGCACGCATGAGTGATGGAAACGGGGTCACTGAGGCACGCTGGAGGGATGAAAAAGGGGGTCACTGAGGCATTCAGGAGGGATGGAAACGGGGGTCACTGAGGCACGCTGGAGGGATGGAAACAGGGTCACTGAGGCATGCAGGAGGGATGGAAAAGGGGGTCACTGAGGCACGCAGGAGGGATGGAAAAGGGGGTCACTGAGGCACGCAGGAGGGATGGAAACGGGGGTCACTGAGGCACGCAGGAGGGATGGAAACTGGGATCACTGAGGCAGGCAGGAGGGATGGAAATGGAAGTCACTGAGGCACGCAGGAGGGATGGAAATGGGGGACACTGGTGCATGCAGGAGGTAAGAAATGGGGGTCACTGAGGCATGCAGGATTCATGGAAACAGGGTCACTGAGGCACGCAGGAGGGATGAAAACATTGGTCACTGAGGCATGCAGGAGGGATGGAAACGGGGGTCACTGAGGCAAGAGGAGAGGGATGGAAACTTGGGCCACTGAGGCACGCAGGAGGGATGGAAACAGGGGACACTGAGGCACCCAGGAGGGATGAAACGGGGATCACTGAGGCACGCAGGTGTTATGGAAATGTGGGTCACTGAGGCACGCAGGAGATAGTGAAATAGGGGCCACTGGTGCATGCAGGAGGGATGGAAAGGGGTCACTGAGGCAAGAGGGGAGGTATGGAAACTGGGGTCACTGAGGCACGCAGGTGTTATGGAAATGGGGGAGCATGGTGTATGCAGGAGGGATGGAAACGGGGGTCACTAAGGCATGCAGGATGGATGGAATCGGGGGTCACTGAGGCATGCAGGACAGATGGAAATGGGGACACTGGTGCATGCAGGAGGGATGGAAACGGGGGCCACTGAGGCATGCAGGACAGATGGAAATGGGGACACTGGTGCATGCAGGAGGGATGGAAATGGGGACACTGGTGCATGCAGGACAGATGGAAACGGGAGTCACTGAGGCACGCATGAGGGATGGAAAGGGGGGTCACTGAGTCATGCAGGAGGAATGAAAAAGGTGGTCATTGAGGCACACAGGAGGGATGGAAATGGGGGACACTGCTGCACGCAGGAGGGAAGAAAAAAAGGGGTACTGAGGCATGCAGGAGGGATGGAAACAGGAGTCACTGAGGCAAGCAAGAGGGATGGAAATGGGGGTCACTGAGGCCCGCATGGTTGATGGAAACGGGGTCACTGAGGCACGCAGGAGGGATGAAAACGGGGGTCACTGAGGCATGCAGGAGAGATGGAATCAGGGGGACACTGGTGATGCAGGGGGGATGGAAACAGGGTCACCGAGGCACACAGGAGGGATGGAAACTGGGGTCTCTGAGGGACGCAGGAGGGATGGAAACGGGGGACACTGCTGCACGCAGGACGGAAGGAAAAAAGGGGTACTGAGGCGCACAGGAGGGATGGAAACGGGAGTCACTGAGGCATGCAGGAGAGATGAAAACAGGGGACACTGAGTCACCCAGGAGGGATGTAACGGGGGTCACTGAGGCATGCTTAGGGATTGAAACGGGGGTCACTGAGGCATGCAGAGGGATGGAAACGGGGTCACTGAGGCACGCAGGAGAGATGGAAACAGGGTCCCTGAGGCACGCAGGAGGGATGGGAACGGGGTCACTGAGGAACGCAGGAGGGATGGAAACGGGGGTCACTAAGGCACGCAGGAGAGATGGAAACGGGGGTCACTGAGGCACACAGGAGGGATGGAAACGGGGGTCACTGAGGCACGCAGAGGGATGGAAACGGGGTCACTGAGGCATGCAAGAGGGATGGAAACGGGGGTCCCTGAGGCACGCAGGAGGGATGGAAACGGGGTCACTGAGGCACGCTGGAGATATGGAAAAGGGGGTCACTGAGGCACTGAGGAAGGATGGAAATGGGGGTCACTGAGTCACGCAGGAGGGATTGAAAAGGGGGTCACTGAGGCACGCAGGAGGGATGAACACGGGGGTCACTGAGGCATGCAGGAGGGATGGAAATCGGGTCACTGAGGCGTGCAGGAGGGATGGAAACTGGGGTCACTGAGGCGCGCAGGAGGGATGGAAACTGGGGTCACTGAGGCATGCAGGAGGGATGGAAACGGGGGTCCCTGAGGCACGCATGAGTGATGGAAACGGGGTCACTGAGGCACGCTGGAGGGATGAAAAAGGGGGTCACTGAGGCACTCAGGAGGGATGGAAACGGGGGTCACTGAGGCACGCTGGAGGGATGGAAACAGGGTCACTGAGGCATGCAGGAGGGATGGAAAAGGGGGTCACTGAGGCACGCAGGAGGGATGGAAAAGGGGGTCACTGAGGCACGCAGGAGGGATGGAAACGGGGGTCACTGAGGCACGCAGGAGGGATGGAAACTGGGATCACTGAGGCAGGCAGGAGGGATGGAAATGGGAGTCACTGAGGCACGCAGGAGGGATGGAAATGGGGGACACTGGTGCATGCAGGAGGTAAGAAATGGGGGTCACTGAGGCATGCAGGATTCATGGAAACAGGGTCACTGAGGCACGCAGGAGGGATGAAAACATTGGTCACTGAGGCATGCAGGAGGGATGGAAACGGGGGTCACTGAGGCAAGAGGAGAGGGATGGAAACTTGGGCCACTGAGGCACGCAGGAGGGATGGAAACAGGGGACACTGAGGCACCCAGGAGGGATGAAACGGGGATCACTGAGGCACGCAGGTGTTATGGAAATGTGGGTCACTGAGGCACGCAGGAGATAGTGAAATAGGAGCCACTGGTGCATGCAGGAGGGAAGGAAAGGGGTCACTGAGGCAAGAGGGGAGGTATGGAAACTGGGGTCACTGAGGCACGCAGGTGTTATGGAAATGGGGGAGCATGGTGTATGCAGGAGGGATGGAAACGGGGGTCACTAAGGCATGCAGGATGGATGGAATCGGGGGTCACTGAGGCATGCAGGACAGATGGAAATGGGGACACTGGTGCATGCAGGAGGGATGGAAACGGGGGCCACTGAGGCATGCAGGAGGGATGGAAACGGGAGTCACTGAGGCACGCATGAGGGATGGAAAGGGGGGTCACTGAGGCATGCAGGAGGAATGAAAAAGGTGGTCATTGAGGCACACAGGAGGGATGGAAATGGGGGACACTGCTGCACGCAGGAGGGAAGAAAAAAAAGGGTACTGAGGCATGCAGGAGGGATGGAAACAGGAGTCACTGAGGCAAGCAAGAGGGATGGAATCAGGGGGACACTGGTGCATGCAGGGGGGATGGAAACAGGGTCACCGAGGCACATAGGAGGGATGGAAACTGGGGTCTCTGAGGGACGCAGGAGGGACGGAAACGGGGGACACTGCTGCACGCAAGAGGGAAGGAAAAAAGGGGTACTGAGGCGCACAGGAGGGATGGAAACGGGAGTCACTGAGGCATGCAGGAGAGATGAAAACAGGGGACACTGAGTCACCCAGGAGGGATGTAACGGGGGTCACTGAGGCATGCTTAGGGATTGAAACGGGGGTCACTGAGGCACTCAGGAGGGATGGAAATGGGGGTCACAGAGGGACACAGGAGGATTGGAAACGGGGTCACTGAGGTGCGCAGGAGGAATGGAAATGGGGACACTGCTGCATGCGGGAGGGATGGAAATGGTGTTCACTGAGGCACACAGTAGGGATGGAAACGGGGTTCACTGAGGCACCCAGGAGCAATGGAAACTGGGGTCACTGAGGGACGCAGGAGGGAATGAAACGGGGGTCACTGCGGCAGGCAGGTGAGATGCAATCGGGGGGACACTGGTGCATGCAGGGGGGATGGAAACAGGGTCAGTGCGGCACGCAGGAGGGATGGAAACAGGTCTCATTGAGGCACTCAGGAGGGATGGAAATGGGGTTCACAGAGGGACGCAGGAGGGATGGAAACGGGCTTCACTGAGGCACGAGGGGAGTGATGAAAACTGGGGTCACTGAGGCACTCAGGTGTTATGGAAATGGGGGTCACTGATGCATGCAGGAGAGATGGCAATGGGGGACAATGGTGTATGCAGGAGGGATGGAAACGGGGTCACTGAGGCATGCAGGGTGAAGCAAAAAGTGGTCACTGAAACACGCAGGAGGGATGGAAACTTGGGCCACTGAGGCACGCAGGAGGGATGGAAACAGGGGACACTGAGGCACCCAGGAGGGATAAAACGGGGGTCACTGAGGCTCCCAGGAGGGATGGAAATGGGGTTCACTCAGGCACGCAGGAGGAATGGAAATGTGGGTCACTGAGGCACGCAGGAGATATTGAAATGGGGGCTACTGGTGCATGCAGGAGGCATGGAAAGGGGGTCACTGAGGCAAGAGGGGAGGGATGGAAACTGGGGTCACTACGGCACGCAGGTGTTATGGAAATGGGGGACAATGGTGTATGCAGGAGGGATGGAAACGAGGGTCACTGAGGCGCATAGGAGGGAAGGAAACTGGGGACACTAAGGCATGCAGGATGGATGGAATCGGGGGTCACTGAGGCATGCAGGACAGATGGAAATGGGAGTCACTGAGGCACGCAGGAGGGATGGAAAGGGGTCACTGAAGCATGCAGGAGGAATGAAAAAGGTGGTCATTGAGGAACACAGGAGGGATGAAAATGGGGGACACTGCTGCACGCAGGAGGGAAGAAAAAAGGGGTACTGAGGCATGCAGGAGGGATGGAAACAGGAGTCACTGAGGCAAGCAAGAGGGATGGAAATGGGGGTCACTGAGGCCCGCATGATTGATGGAAACGGGGTCACTGAGGCACGCAGGAGGGATGGAAATGGGGGTCACTGAGACATGCAGGAGATATGGAATCAGGGGGACACTGGTGCATGTAGGGGGGATGGAAACAGGGTCACTGAGGCACACAGGAGGGATGGAAATGGGGGACACTGAGGCACGCATTCGGGACCGGAATGGGGGAGACTGCTGCATGTAGGAGGGATGGAAACAATGGTCACTGAGGCACATAGGAGGGATGGAAACTGGGGTCACTGAGGGACGCAGGAGGGATGGAAACGGGGACACTGCTGCACGCAGGAGGGAAGGAAAAAAGGGGTACTGAGGCACACAGGAGGGATGGAAACGGGAGTCACTGAGGCATGCAGGAGAGATGGAAACAGGGGACACTGAGGCACCCAGGATGGATGTAACGGGGGTCACTGAGGCATGCTTAGTGATTGAAACGGGGGTCACTGAGGCACTTAGGAGGGATGGAAATGGGGGTCACAGAGGGACACAGGAGGAATGGAAACGGGGTCACAGAGGTACGCAGGAGGGATGGAAATGGGGACACTGCTGCATGCGGGAGGGATGGAAACGGGGTTCACTGAGGCACACAGTAGGGATGGAAACGGGGTTCACTCAGGCACCCAGGAGCAATGGAAACTGGGGTCACTGAGGGACGCTGGAGGGATGGAAACGGCGATCACTGAGGTACACAGAAGGGATGAATATGGGGGACACTGAGGCACACAGGAGGGATGGAAACGGGGTCACTGAGTCATACAGGATGGATGGAAACAGGGGTCACTGAAGCATGCGGAGGGATGGAAACGGGGTCACTGAGGCGCGCAGGAGGGATGGAAACGGGGTCACTGAGGCACGCAGGAGGGATGGAAACGGGGTCACTGAGGAAGGCAGGAGGGATGGAAACGGGGGTCACTGAGTCATACAGGAGGGATGGAAACAGGGGTCACTGAAGCATGCGGAGGGATGGAAACGGGGTCACTGAGGCGCGCAGGAGGGATGGAAACGAGGTCACTGAGAGACGCAGGAGGTATGGAAACGGGGGTCACTGAGGCACGCAGGAGAGATGGAAACGGGGGTCACTGAGGCACATAGGAGGGATGGAAACGGGGGTCACTGAGGCACGCAGAGGGATGGAAACGGGGTCACTGAGGCACGCAGAGGGATGGAAACAGGGTCACTGAATATGGGGGACACTGAGGCACACAGGAGGGATGGAAACAGGGTCACTGAGTCATACAGGAGGGATGGAAACAGGGGTCACTGAAGCATGCGGAGGGATGGAAACGGGGTCACTGAGGCGCGCAGAAGGGATGGAAACGGGGTCACTGAGGCACGCAGGAGGGATGGAAATGGGGTCACTGAGGAACGCAGGAGGGATGGAAACGGGGGTCACTGAGGCACGCAGGAGAGATGGAAACGGGGTCACTGAGGCACGCAGGAGGGATGGAAACGGGGTCACTGAGGCACGCAGGAGGGATGGAAACGGGGGTCACTGAGGCACGCAGGAGAGATGGAAACGGGGTCACTGAGGCACACAGGAGGGATGGAAATGGGGGTCACTGAGGCATGCAGAGGGATGGAAACGGGGTCACTGAGACATGCAGGAGGGATGGAAACGAGGTCACTGAGGCACGCAGGAGGGATGGAAAAAGGGGTCACTGAGGCATGCAAGAGGGATGGAAACGGGGGTCCCTGAGGCACGCAGGAGGGATGGAAACGGGGTCACTGAGGCACGCTGGAGATATGGAAAAGGGGGTCACTGAGGCACTGAGGAGGGATGGAAACGGGGGTCACTGAGGCACGCAGGAGGGATGGAAATGGGGTCACTGAGGCATGCAGGAGGGATGGAAAAGGGGGTCACTGAGGCACGCAGAGGGATGGAAACGGGGTCACTGAGGCACCCAGGAGGGATGGAAAAGGGGTCACTGAGGCACGCAGGAGGGATGGAAACGGGATCACTGACGGACGCAGGAGGGGTGGAAACGGGGGTCACTGAGGCGCGCAGGAGAGATGGAAACGGGGGTCACTGAGGCACACAGGAGGGATGGAAACGGGGGTCACTGAGGCACGCAGAGGGATGGAAACGGGGTCACTGAGGCATGCAGGAGGGATGGAAACGCGGTCACTGAAGCACGCAGGAGGGGTGGAAACGGGGTCACTGAGGCACACAGGAGGGATGGAAAAAGGGGTCACTGAGGCATGTAAGAGGGATGGAAACGGGGGTCCCTGAGGCACGCAGGAGGGATGGAAACGGGGTCACTGAGGCACGCTGGAGATATGGAAAAGGGGGTCACTGAGGCACTGAGGAGGGATGGAAACGGGGGTCACTGAGGCACGCAGGAGGGATGGAAATGGGGTCACTGAGGCATGCAGGAGGGATGGAAAAGGGGGTCACTGAGGCAGGCAGGAGGAATTGAAAAGGGGGTCACTGAGGCACGCAGGAGGGATGGAAACGGGGGTCACTGAGGCACGCAGGAGGGATGGAAACTGGGGTCACTGAGGCGTGCAGGAGGGATGGAAACTGGGGTCACTGAGGCAAGCAAGAGGGATGGAAATGGGGGTCACTGAGGCCCGCATGGTTGATGGAAACGGGGTCACTGAGGCACGCAGGAGGGATGAAAACGGGGGTCACTGAGGCATGCAAGAGAGATGGAATCAGGGGGACACTGGTGCATGCAGGGGGGATGGAAACAGGGTCACCGAGGCACACAGGAGGGATGGAAACTGGGGTCTCTGAGGGACGCAGGAGGGATGGAAACGGGGGACACTGCTGCACGCAGGAGGGAAGGAAAAAAGGGGTACTGAGGCGCACAGGAGGGATGGAAACGGGAGTCACTGAGGCATGCAGGAGAGATGAAAACAGGGGACACTGAGTCACCCAGGAGGGATGTAACGGGGGTCACTGAGGCATGCTTAGGGATTGAAACGGGGGTCACTGAGGCACTCAGGAGGGATGGAAATGGGGGTCACAGAGGGACACAGGAGGATTGGAAACGGGGTCACTGAGGTGCGCAGGAGGGATGGAAATGGGGACACTGCTGCATGCGGGAGGGATGGAAATGGTGTTCACTGAGGCACACAGTAGGGATGGAAACGGGGTTCACTGAGGCACCCAGGAGCAATGGAAACTGGGGTCACTGAGGGACGCAGGAGGGAATGAAACAGGGGTCACTGCGGCAGGCAGGTGAGATGCAATCGGGGGGACACTGGTGCATGCAGGGGGGATGGAAACAGGGTCAGTGAGGCACGCAGGAGGGATGGAAACAGGTCTCACTGAGTGTAGGAAGGTGGCTACCTGACTATGGTTACCCCAGATTTTTTTGCCTGTGTTTAGCTGGTTTTTTGACTTAGTTGACCTGGTTCCCTGCTAATCAGGGCCCCAGGCCATCTGCTCTCTCTGTAAAATGGATTCCATGTACCCTAGGTACATACCACAATTGGAAATGGACTCCTTGTCAGCCCCTGTATAATGCTATACTATAGGTGCCCAGGGCATAGGGGCCACCAAGGCCTACCAGGGGCTGCAGCATATCTTTTGCCACCCCTGGCTGGTTCTTAAATTGACACAACTGGCTGATCACTCAGCTGGGGTAAGGTGGTGTAATCACCCCTTGCTTAGATATAGTATACCTATATCTAAACCTATATCTGGACACATATTAACCTGTGAGCCACTCCTATGGAAGGCCTCATCAATCCTGGAGGCTGAGTGCGTGGTTTTATGTGAGATGGAGCTCTACCATGAGCTGAGCCTGTCTGCAGCTGTCGGGAACAACTCCCTAAGCTGTTTCAGGATAATGCCATACCATATACTCTTAAGTGCCTTATAATCCTCGCGGTTATATAGCAACTTTGGTTTGGCTTTATTAAAACATGTCGTGTAAGGTGTCATACGCTTTGGAATACTATCCCCTCGCCAGTTCTGGCGACGGGGATAGCATTCCACCCCTCTAGAGGGGTAAGACATGTTACTTCACTTAAATGCGGTTAATTTCTCCAAAGACCTTAAGATCCACAAAATGGATGCCTCTGCCACAGACAAATGTCTGGACCCCTGCAGTTGACCGAAACTCAACCAAATGGGTCCTGGACAAAGGGTTTCCTGTCACAGGAGGGTGTCACCGCCCTCCAGACAGGAGATAGTGGATTGTAGCAGGGAGGTTTGAAAGAAACCAGACACTGCCTGGGGCGCACAAGGCTGCCCCTTGCATAATCCGGCCAAACCGGTTCTGGGGCACTCCAGCCCTCATGCCAGGGCGGCCTGGATCAAAGGAAGGGGGTGTATCCACCCACTTCCTGGGTCCCACCCATAGGAGGGGACCTAGCAGGTAATCACGCCCCCCAGATTCGAATAAGAGTGGGAGCAGTGCCAATGCACATCAGATTTCCTGGAAGAAACATTAGAAATGAAACTCTGGACCCTTGGACCTCCATCTCAACGTGGAAGCCCGAAGAATCTCCCTTGTGGTCAAGGAGTGACCACCCTGCAGCAGCAGGCACCATCCAGCCCTCGACGTCTACTTAGTTGCAGTTCCCGCCGGAACTCGAGCGACTGAGATCAACGAGATCAAGCTTGCCTGCCTTCCAACAGCCCGATCCACAGTCCCTGCAGAGCTGAGACCCGTGGAGGCAACCGGAAGCGTGGGGCACGCCATCTTGAATTGACCACGAGACGCTGACCGTGCAGCCCACGAGTGACCCTCGAAGCTGTGCACCGGGGTTTGAGAAGCCCCTACCCTGAGCTACTCCTGAGCCGAAGTTCAGCCCTCCACACTCGACGAGTGCTGTGTGGGGCCCTTCTGCTCCATTTGGCTCAACGCGTTGGCCCGGTCACTTGCCAGCTGGCTAGTGGTCCCTGTGCCGACGAAACTACAAAGAAGACTCGTGAATCTGGTTGCTCCAGATCCACACCAGCTCCCCTGAAAAGGAGCCCCGACTCTGACCTTCCTGGTCCGAGTGAGAAGCAATCTTCCGATCCCGCGTGGATTGCTCTTGCCAAGTGTTGTTTGCTCCAAACTTGAAGCCGACTGCACCGACGGTGAGAGCCTGCGTGGGACAGATCGTGACCTGCTCCTGGACGTCGCAGATGCCCCAGAGCCCACGTGACAGCGGAGAGAAGCTCCTCGACGACCACCTGATTGCGCCCGACATTGCCTGGTTCCGTCCTGGTTCCACCCTGGTCACTGCTGAGTGACCCAGACTCTGTCCCCTCTGCTTTCAGGTACTCTTCGACTTGAGTCCACCCTTGGACTCCACCGGACACTTCATCTTCACCCTGCCTGCAGCCCTTTCAGCTTCAAGCACCAAGAGCCTGCGTGTCAAAACCCGACACCACTTCGACCCTATGCACCCACTTCCTGTGGGTGAGGTAACTTTGCTCCGCCGGTGTTCCCACACTGGTGCACATCTCTAGGGTCTGTGTGTTAAGTTTTGTTCCTCTAGGTTCAGCGGAAGTGTCCTTAAACTCTAACTTTACGACTTTTACGCACCATTGGTTAACATTGGTGCATGCGTGCGCTTTCCGCACATCTCCCGAATCCCGAGGGCCATTCCCGACTTCAGCATTGCTTGTCCTGACTGCTCCCAGCGATTCCCTAGGCCCTAGGCCTAACCACTGCTCGAGTGGCATCTCTTATACCACTTGTTTAGTATATGGTTTGAGTGGCCCCCCGCCCTTATCCATAATTGTGCAACTTGTATGTTTAAACAGTGCTTTTGATTTAACGCTTGTGCCCCTTTATTCATAAAGAATACTGGGGATTGTTTTTAGTAATAAACACATATATTTTTATAATATATACTTGTGTGGTGTCCTTTCATTTGATATTACAGGATTGTATGTGGTAAAACAGCTCGCTTAACACGACCTCTTAAGTTAAGCCTTTAGGCTGCTTAGTCCATGCTACCCCTAGGATAGCTTGTCTAATAAGGTTGACTTACAACCAGACACCATAAGGGATTGTTTGGTCAGATAGCAGGTGGTTCCAGAATTGGAAACATCCCCTATCAGGCCAACTTCTCACATTGGTGAGCAGCGGTGCGGATTTGAGCTTGCTGTTGTTTTACCATTGCAATCTTTTTATCAAATTGAAAGATCACATCAAGTACCTCTAGGTACATATAAAATCAAAAGCTTAGCATATTAAGTTCTACTGAACTTAGTAGTTGTAGATTAAAGGGATTAGCACACCCTGACTACAACTCACTAGTAAGGTACAGTAGGAAAACACTTAGTGTAGGTAGGTGCATCACTTACACCACACTAGAGTCATGTCTGACACAGGGAAAGCCTCAGGGTCTACTCCTGTGACAGTTGACCTTACCCAGGCAACTTTCAGCTATGACAAACTAACCCGAAAGGACTTGGTTGCCTTGTCCAAATCAAGAGGGTTTAAAAGGGGCAGAAGCCCCACCTGCCAAATCCTGGTAGCCATCCTAGAGCAGGATGACTTAGAAAGGGCAAAGGAAGCTTCCCTAGAGACAGGAAATGGAGGGAACCCCCCTGTAACTGATCCCCCTCAGGAGGAAGATGAGGAAGAAGAAGAGGAGGAGGAGGACTCAGAAGTTGAGGACCCAGAAGATCAGGATCAGAGGGGTAGCCAGGTCCAAGTTGCCAGGCTTAACCAGGCCAACTTAGACCTACTGGGGAATGGAGAGGGCCAGCACCTCCCCAGATCCCAAAATGTTATTCTCCCAGGCAACAGAAGAGTGAGATCTCCCTCAGGGGACTCTCATATTTCTAGTGCCTCAAGAGAATCTGAGAGAGGCATGGCTGCTTCTCAAAAGCTAGAGCATAGGGCCAGAATGAGGGCTGTCAAACTCCAAATAGAGAGGGAGGAGGTAGCCTTGGCTCAAGCTAGACTTGCCTTGGCAAGAGAGCAGAAATTGTGTGGCTTAGATGCCACTGGTGGCAGCAATATTCCTAAAGAGAAACCCAGGTCCTATGATAGTAGAAACCTGACAAAGATTGTGCCCCCCTACAAGGAAGGGGATGACATCCACAAGTGGATAACTGCTCTTGAGAGAGCCTGCATGGTACAGCAGGTTCCTGAAGAACAGTGGGCAGCAATCTTATGGTACTCCTTTTCAGAGAAAGGGAGAGATAAGCTCCTCACTGTTAGACATGAGGATGCAAACAATTACAAAGTCCTGAAGAGTGTTCTGATAGATGGGTTTGGCTTAACCACTGAACAGTACAGGTTGAAGTTCAGAGACACCCAGAAGACACAGACTCAGGACTGGACTGATTTTGTTGATTGTGCAACTAAGGCTCTGGAGGGTTGGCTACATGGCAGCAAAGTACATGACTTTACAGGATTGTATAATTTGATTATGAGGGAGCAGATCCTAAGTAATTGTCAGAACCAGCTCTTACACCAGCACCTGGTAGACTCTGATCTGACCTCTCCCCAAGAATTGGGAAAGAAGGCAGACAAGTGGGTCAGAACCAGGATTAGGCCTAAGAATCAGGACAGTAACCAGAAGAAGGAGTCTACCAAGCCTCAAGATAAGGGTGGGGATAAAAATAAAGAAAAGACTTCCCCAGGGCCCCAAAACTCCAAGAATGGGGGTGGGTCCCAAGACACTTCTTCAACTGAGAAAAAGCCTTATTGTTATGCCTGTAAACAGGTTGGGCATTACAAAACAGACAACTGTTGTCCCAAGAATAACAATAAAGAGAATATACCTCCAAAGCCAGCTCCAACACCTCCTGTTACTGTCAGCAGTAATCCCCCAGGAAGTGGGAGCACACCCAGGAATCTGGGTGGGTTTACTTTTGGAGCCCAGGAGGACCCTGGCCTATCCAGGTCCCCATCCCCAAATGATCTTGTTTATGAGACTGGCAGGGGGTTTGCCAACTTCTCTGATTGCCCAAATACTTTGAGCAAATATAGACAAGAACCCATCATCAATGGTTTGAAAGTTGAAGCTTTTAGAGACACAGGGGCTAGCATCACCATGGTGGCTGACTGTATAGTCCCCTCTAAGCAACTTTTACCTGGTGCCACATACCAGGTAACAAACATTGATGGCATCAAAACAAATCATCCCATGGCAGTAGTAAGTCTCAGCTGGGGAGGTGTCATTGGCCCAAAGAGAGTGGCCGTGTCATCAAACTTGCCTGTAGACTGCCTACTTGGTAATGATTTGGAAATCTCAGCCTGGGCTGAGGTTGAACAGGAAATCCATTCTAGAATGGTAAATTCCAATGGAAAGGTTAGTGGGGCTGTAATGGCTACAGCCCCAATTCAAGATGTCCTTCCTGAAAAGGTTGGTAGGGCTGAGAAACTCTCTGCCCCATCTTTAGCAAAAGCTCTTCCTGAACAGAATAGCAAAGCTGTTATGATAACAGCAGAAACCCAAACTGAGTCTCCTCCTGAAAAGGTTGGTGGGGCTGTGATGGCCACAGCCCAAACTCAAACTGATATGTGTGTTGTGAAGCCTGAAATGATGGATAACTCCACACAAACTGAGAGCATGGAGGAGGAAGAGAAATCTCCCCCTCACCAGACTTTAGGACAGGATCAGCCTCCTCAGGGAACTGATCTTACCCCTGATGAAGGAACTGCCCCAGAGGTTGTTAGGCCTGGCCTGACAGAGCCTCTGATGGCGGTGGACCCTTCTCAGGTGGGACCCAGTCTGGAGCAGGTAACCTGCCCCTCTCTCCCTTGCCTTAGCCAGCCCAGGGCTGCAGAGGACAAGAAGGACAGTGAGACCCAGAGGGCCCCCTGTCAAATAAAGCACCCCCATCAACAGATTAGGGGCACCAAAACTAGTAGCCCTAGTGAGGTGAAAACTTTAAAAACTCCTGAGGGAGCCCCCTTAAAAACAGTTAGGGACCTCCCACAGATGGATTCTGTTGGGCACAGCCAAACCTGGGACCCAAGGGGCCCAAACCTGAACTGTCCCTCCAGCAAGCCAAACAGAGGGACCCAGCCTCCAGCTTTAGGTAGCCAGAGGTTGACCCTGAGAGCACAGTGAAACTCAGTTAAAGAAAGAAAGGCACACATGGTGGAAGATAATTGGAGGAAGCCAAGCCCTAACTTAGTAGGGCCTCACTTCAATACTCCATATCCAAACCAGCCTTTAATTTTGCATAAACACACCCAAGGTAGGGATTCCCTATGGTGGAGACCCTCTAATACCCAAAGGGTGAGGGACTGCTTAGTGGACCATGAGACAGGGGGTACCCATGCTAGTGCAGGTACTTCCTTATATGGCCACTCAGGCAATATAGGCTTACCTGGCCAAGGATAGCCTTATCTCCTTTCGTTTGGGGGGGGTTATGTAGGAAGGTGGCTACCTGACTATGGTTACCCCAGATTTTTTTGCCTGTGTTTAGCTGGTTTTTTGACTTAGTTGACCTGGTTCCCTGCTAATCAGGGCCCCAGGCCATCTGCTCTCTCTGTAAAATGGATTCCATGTACCCTAGGTACATACCACAATTGGAAATGGACTCCTTGTCAGCCCCTGTATAATGCACTATAGGTGCCCAGGGCATAGGGGCCACCAAGGCCTACCAGGGGCTGCAGCATATCTTTTGCCACCCCTGGCTGGTTCTTAAATTGACACAACTGGCTGATCACTCAGCTGGGGTAAGGTGGTGTAATCACCCCTTGCTTAGATATAGTATACCTATATCTAAACCTATATCTGGACACATATTAACCTGTGAGCCACTCCTATGGAAGGCCTCATCAATCCTGGAGGCTGAGTGCGTGGTTTTATGTGAGATGGAGCTCTAGCATGAGCTGAGCCTGTCTGCAGCTGTCGGGAACAACTCCCTAAGCTGTTTCAGGATAATGCCATACCATATACTCTTAAGTGCCTTATAATCCTCGCGGTTATATAGCAACTTTGGTTTGGCTTTATCAAAACATGTCGTGTAAGGTGTCATACGCTTTGGAATACTATCCCCTCGCCAGTTCTGGCGACGGGGATAGCATTCCACCCCTCTAGAGGGGTAAGACATGTTACTTCACTTAAATGCGGTTAATTTCTCCAAAGACCTTAAGATCCACAAAATGGATGCCTCTGCCACAGACAAATGTCTGGACCCCTGCAGTTGACCGAAACTCAACCAAATGGGTCCTGGACAAAGGGTTTCCTGTCACAGGAGGGTGTCACCGCCCTCCAGACAGGAGATAGTGGATTGTAGCAGGGAGGTTTGAAAGAAACCAGACACTGCCTGGGGCGCACAAGGCTGCCCCTTGCATAATCCGGCCAAACCGGTTCTGGGGCACTCCAGCCCTCGTGCCAGGGCGGCCTGGATCAAAGGAAGGGGGTGTATCCACCCACTTCCTGGGTCCCACCCATAGGAGGGGACCTAGCAGGTAATCACGCCCCCCAGATTCGAATAAGAGTGGGAGCAGTGCCAATGCACATCAGATTTCCTGGAAGAAACATTAGAAACGAAACTCTGGACCCTTGGACCTCCATCTCAACGTGGAAGCCCGAAGAATCTCCCTTGTGGTCAAGGAGTGACCACCCTGCAGCAGCAGGCACCATCCAGCCCTCGACGTCTACTTAGTTGCAGTTCCCGCCGGAACTCGAGCGACTGAGATCAACGAGATCAAGCTTGCCTGCCTTCCAACAGCCCGATCCACAGTCCCTGCAGAGCTGAGACCCGTGGAGGCGACCGGAAGCGTGGGGCACGCCATCTTGAATTGACCACGAGACGCTGACCGTGCAGTCCACGAGTGACCCTCGAAGCTGTGCACCGGCGTTTGAGAAGCCCCCACCCTGAGCTACTCCTGAGCCGAAGTTCAGCCCTCCACACTCGACGAGTGCTGCGTGGGGCCCTTCTGCTCCATTTGGCTCAACGCGTTGGCCCGGTCACTTGCCAGCTGGCTAGTGGTCCCTGTGCCGCGAAACTACAAAGAAGACTCATGAATCTGGTTGCTCCAGATCCACACCAGCTCCCCTGAAAAGGAGCCCCGACTCTGACCTTCCTGGTCCGAGTGAGAAGCAATCTTCCGATCCCGCGTGGATTGCTCTTGCCAAGTGTTGTTTGCTCCAAACTTGAAGCCGACTGCACTGACGGTGAGAGCCTGCGTGGGACAGATCGTGACCTGCTCCTGGACGTCGCAGATGCCCCAGAGCCCACGTGACAGCGGAGAGAAGCTCCTCGACGACCACCTGATTGCGCCCGACAATGCCTGGTTCCGTCCTGGTTCCACCCTGGTCACTGCTGAGTGACCCAGACTCTGTCCCCTCTGCTTTCAGGTACTCTTCGACTTGAGTCCACCCTTGGACTCCACCGGACACTTCATCTTCACCCTGCCTGCAGCCCTTTCAGCTTCAAGCACCAAGAGCCTGCGTGTCAAAACCCGACGCCACTTCGACCCTATGCACCCACTTCCTGTGGGTGAGGTAACTTTGCTCCGCCGGTGTTCCCACACTGGTGCACATCTCTAGGGTCTGTGTGTTAAGTTTTGTTCCTCTAGGTTCAGCGGAAGTGTCCTTAAACTCTAACTTTACGACTTTTACGCACCATTGGTTAACATTGGTGCATGCGTGCGCTTTCCGCACATCTCCCGAATCCCGAGGGCCATTCCCGACTTCAGCATTGCTTGTCCTGACTGCTCCCAGCGATTCCCTAGGCGCTAGGCCTAACCACTGCTCGAGTGGCATCTCTTATACCACTTGTTTAGTATATGGTTTGAGTGGCCCCCCGCCCTCATCCATAATTGTGCAACTTGTATGTTTAAACAGTGCTTTTGATTTAACGCTTGTGCCCCTTTATTCATAAAGAATACTGGGGATTGTTTTTAGTAATAAACACATATATTTTTATAATATATACTTGTGTGGTGTCCTTTCATTTGATATTACAGGATTGTATGTGGTAAAACAGCTCGCTTAACACGACCTCTTAAGTTAAGCCTTTAGGCTGCTTAGTCCATGCTACCCCTAGGATAGCTTGTCTAATAAGGTTGACTTACAACCAGACACCATAAGGGATTGTTTGGTCAGATAGCAGGTGGTTCCAGAATTGGAAACATCCCCTATCAGGCCAACTTCTCACACTGAGGCACTCAGGAGGGATGGAAATGGGGTTCACAGAGGGACGCAGGAGGGATGGAAACGGGCTTCACTGAGGCACGAGGGGAGTGATGGAAACTGGGGTCACTGAGGCACTCAGGTGTTATGGAAATGGGGGTCACTGATGCATGCAGGAGAGATGGCAATGGGGGACAATGGTGTATGCAGGAGGGATGGAAACGGGGTCACTGAGGCATGCAGGGTGAAGCAAAAAGTGGTCACTGAAACACGCAGGAGGGATGGAAACTTGGGCCACTGAGGCACGCAGGAGGGATGGAAACAGGGGACACTGAGGCATCAGGAGGGATGAAACGGGGGTCACTGAGGCTCCCAGGAGGGATGGAAATGGGGTTCACTCAGGCACGCAGGAGGAATGGAAATGTGGGTCACTGAGGCACGCAGGAGATATTGAAATGGGGGCTACTGGTGCATGCAGGAGGCATGGAAAGGGGGTCACTGAGGCAAGAGGGGAGGGATGGAAACTGGGGTCACTACGGCACGCAGGTGTTATGGAAATGGGGGACAATGGTGTATGTAGGAGGGATGGAAACGGGGGTCACTGAGGCGCATAGGAGGGAAGGAAACTGGGGACACTAAGGCATGCAGGAGGGATGGAATCGGGGGTCACTGAGGCATGCAGGACAGATGGAAATGGGAGTCACTGAGGCACGCAGGAGGGATGGAAAGGGGTCACTGAGGCATGCAGGAGGGATGGAAACGCGGTCACTGAGGCACGCAGGAGGGATGGAAACGGGGTCACTGAGGCACGCAGGAGGGATGGAAAAAGGGGTCACTGAGGCATGCAAGAGGGATGGAAACGGGGGTCCCTGAGGCACGCAGGAGGGATGGAAACGGGGTCACTGAGGCACGCTGGAGATATGGAAAAGGGGGTCACTGAGGCACTGAGGAAGGATGGAAATGGGGGTCACTGAGTCACACAGGAGGGATTGAAAAGGGGGTCACTGAGGCACGCAGGAGGGATGAACACAGGGGTCACTGAGGCATGCAGGAGGGATGGAAATCGGGTCACTGAGGCGTGCAGGAGGGATGGAAACTGGGGTCACTGAGGCGCGCAGGAGGGATGGAAACTGGGGTCACTGAGGCATGCAGGAGGGATGGAAACGGGGGTCCCTGAGGCACGCAGGAGTGATGGAAACGGGGTCACTGAGGCATGCTGGAGGGATGAAAAAGGGGGTCACTGAGGCACTCAGGAGGGATGGAAACGGGGGTCACTGAGGCACGCTGGAGGGATGGAAACAGGGTCACTGAGGCATGCAGGAGGGATGGAAAATGGGGTCACTGAGGCACGCAGGAGGGATGGAAAAGGGGGTCACTGAGGCACGCAGGAGGGATGGAAACGGGGGTCAATGAGGCACGCAGGAGGGAGGGAAACTGGGATCACTGAGGCAGGCAGGAGGGATGGAAATGGGAGTCACTGAGGCACGCAGGAGGGATGGAAATGGGGGACACTGGTGCATGCAGGAGGTAAGAAATGGGGGTCACTGAGGCATGCAGGATTCATGGAAACAGGGTCACTGAGGCACGCAGGAGGGATGAAAACATTGGTCACTGAGGCATGCAGGAGGGATGGAAACGGGGGTCACTGAGGCAAGAGGAGAGGGATGGAAACTTGGGCCACTGAGGCACGCAGGAGGGATGGAAACAGGGGACACTGAGGCACCCAGGAGGGATGACACGGGGATCACTGAGGCACGCAGGTGTTATGGAAATGTGGGTCACTGAGGCACGCAGGAGATAGTGAAATAGGGGCCACTGGTGCATGCAGGAGGGATGGAAAGGGGTCACTGAGGCAAGAGGGGAGGTATGGAAACTGGGGTCACTGAGGCACGCAGGTGTTATGGAAATGGGGGAGCATGGTGTATGCAGGAGGGATGGAAACGGGGGTCACTAAGGCATGCAGGATGGATGGAATCGGGGGTCACTGAGGCATGCAGGACAGATGGAAATGGGGACACTGGTGCATGCAGGAGGGATGGAAACGGGGGCCACTGAGGCATGCAGGAGGGATGGAAACGGGGGTCACTGAGGCACGCATGAGGGATGGAAAGGGGGGTCACTGAGTCATGCAGGAGGAATGAAAAAGGTGGTCATTGAGGCACACAGGAGGGATGGAAATGGGGGACACTGCTGCACGCAGGAGGGAAGAAAAAAAGGGGTACTGAGGCATGCAGGAGGGATGGAAACAGGAGTCACTGAGGCAAGCAAGAGGGATGGAAATGGGGGTCACTGAGGCCCGCATGGTTGATGGAAACGGGGTCACTGAGGCACGCAGGAGGGATGAAAACGGGGGTCACTGAGGCATGCAGGAGAGATGGAATCAGGGGGACACTGGTGCATGCAGGGGGGATGGAAACAGGGTCACCGAGGCACACAGGAGGGATGGAAACTGGGGTCTCTGAGGGACGCAGGAGGGATGGAAACGGGGGACACTGCTGCACGCAGGAGGGAAGGAAAAAAGGGGTACTGAGGCGCACAGGAGGGATGGAAACGGGAGTCACTGAGGCATGCAGGAGAGATGAAAACAGGGGACACTGAGTCACCCAGGAGGGATGTAACGGGGGTCACCGAGGCATGCTTAGGGATTGAAACGGGGGTCACTGAGGCACTCAGGAGGGATGGAAATGGGGGTCACAGAGGGACACAGGAGGATTGGAAACGGGGTCACTGAGGTGCGCAGGAGGGATGGAAATAGGGACACTGCTGCATGCGGGAGGGATGGAAATGGTGTTCACTGAGGCACACAGTAGGGATGGAAACGGGGTTCACTGAGGCACCCAGGAGCAATGGAAACTGGGGTCACTGAGGGACGCAGGAGGGAATGAAACGGGGGTCACTGCGGCAGGCAGGTGAGATGCAATCGGGGGGACACTGGTGAATGCAAGGGGGATGGAAACAGGGTCAGTGAGGCACGCAGGAGGGATGGAAATGGGGTTCACAGAGGGACGCAGGAGGGATGGAAACGGGCTTCACTGAGGCACGAGGGGAGTGATGGAAACTGGGGTCACTGAGGCACTCAGGTGTTATGGAAATGGGGGTCACTGATGCATGCAGGAGAGATGGCAATGGGGGACAATGGTGTATGCAGGAGGGATGGAAACGGGGTCACTGAGGCATGCAGGGTGAAGCAAAAAGTGGTCACTGAAACACGCAGGAGGGATGGAAACTTGGGCCACTGAGGCACGCAGGAGGGATGGAAACAGGGGACACTGAGGCACCAGGAGGGATGAAACGGGGGTCACTGAGGCTCCCAGGAGGGATGGAAATGGGGTTCACTCAGGCACGCAGGAGGAATGGAAATGTGGGTCACTGAGGCACGCAGGAGATATTGAAATGGGGGCTACTGGTGCATGCAGGAGGCATGGAAAGGGGGTCACTGAGGCAAGAGGGGAGGGATGGAAACTGGGGTCACTACGGCACGCAGGTGTTATGGAAATGGGGGACAATGGTGTATGCAGGAGGGATGGAAACGGGGGTCACTGAGGCGCATAGGAGGGAAGGAAACTGGGGACACTAAGGCATGCAGGAGGGATGGAATCGGGGGTCACTGAGGCATGCAGGACAGATGGAAATGGGAGTCACTGAGGCACGCAGGAGGGATGGAAAGGGGTCACTGAGGCATGCAGGAGGGATGGAAACGCGGTCACTGAGGCACGCAGGAGGGATGGAAACGGGGTCACTGAGGCACGCAGGAGGGATGGAAAAAGGGGTCACTGAGGCATGCAAGAGGGATGGAAACGGGGGTCCCTGAGGCACGCAGGAGGGATGGAAACGGGGTCACTGAGGCACGCTGGAGATATGGAAAAGGGGGTCACTGAGGCACTGAGGAAGGATGGAAATGGGGGTCACTGAGTCACGCAGGAGGGATTGAAAAGGGGGTCACTGAGGCACGCAGGAGGGATGAACACGGGGGTCACTGAGGCATGCAGGAGGGATGGAAATCGGGTCACTGAGGCGTGCAGGAGGGATGGAAACTGGGGTCACTGAGGCGCGCAGGAGGGATGGAAACTGGGGTCACTGAGGCATGCAGGAGGGATGGAAACGGGGGTCCCTGAGGCACGCAGGAGGGATGGAAACGGGGTCACTGAGGCACGCAGGAGGGATGGAAAAGGGGTCACTGAGGAACGCAGGAGGGATGGAAACAGGGGTCACTGAGGCACGCAGGAGAGATGGAAACGGGGTCACTGAGGCACGCAAGAGGGATGGAAACGGGGTCACTGAGGCACGCAGGAGGGATGGAAACGGGGGCCACTGAGGCACGCAGGAGGGATGGAAACAGGGGACACTGAGGCACCCAGGAGGGATGAAACGGGGGTCACTGAGGCTCCCAGGAGGGATGGAAATGGGGTTCACTCAGGCACGCAGGAGGAATGGAAATGTGGGTCACTGAGGCACGCAGGAGATATTGAAATGGGGGCTACTAAAGCATGCAGGAGGCATGGAAAGGGGGTCACTGAGGCAAGAGGGGAGGGATGGAAACTGGGGTCACTACGGCACGCAGGTGTTATGGAAATGGGGGACAATGGTGTATGCAGGAGGGATGGAAACGAGGGTCACTGAGGCGCATAGGAGGGAAGGAAACTGGGGACACTAAGGCATGCAGGATGGATGGAATCGGGGGTCACTGAGGCATGCAGGACAGATGGAAATGGGAGTCACTGAGGCACGCAGGAGGGATGGAAAGGGGTCACTGAGGCATGCAGGAGGAATGAAAAAGGTGGTCATTGAGGAACACAGGAGGGATGAAAATGGGGGACACTGCTGCACGCAGGAGGGAAGAAAAAAAGGGGTACTGAGGCATGCAGGAGGGATGGAAACAGGAGTCACTGAGGCAAGCAAGAGGGATGGAAATGGGGGTCACTGAGGCCCACATGATTGATGGAAACGGGGTCACTGAGGCACGCAGGAGGGATGGAAATGGGGGTCACTGAGACATGCAGGAGATATGGAATCAGGGGGACACTGGTGCATGTAGGGGGGATGGAAACAGGGTCACTGAGGCACACAGGAGGGATGGAAATGGGGGACACTGAGGCACGCATTCGGGACCGGAATGGGGGAGACTGCTGCATGTAGGAGTGATGGAAACAATGGTCACTGAGGCACATAGGAGGGATGGAAACTGGGGTCACTGAGGGACGAAGGAGTGATGGAAACGGGGGACACTGCTGCACGCAGGAGGGAAGGAAAAAAGGGGTACTGAGGCACACAGGAGGGATGGAAACGGGAGTCACTTAGGCATGCAGGAGAGATGGAAACAGGGGACACTGAGGCACCCAGGATGGATGTAACGGGGGTCACTGAGGCATGCTTAGTGATTGAAACGGGGGTCACTGAGGCACTTAGGAGGGATGGAAATGGGGGTCACAGAGGGACACAGGAGGAATGGAAACGGGGTCACAGAGGTACGCAGGAGGGATGGAAATGGGGACACTGCTGCATGCGGGAGGGATGGAAACGGGGTTCACTGAGGCACACAGTAGGGATGGAAACGGGGTTCACTCAGGCACCCAGGAGCAATGGAAACTGGGGTCACTGAGGGACGCTGGAGGGATGGAAACGGCGATCACTGAGGTACACAGAAGGGATGAATATGGGGGACACTGAGGCACACAGGAGGGATGGAAACGGGGTCACTGAGTCATACAGGAGGGATGGAAACAGGGGTCACTGAAGCATGCGGAGGGATGGAAACGGGGTCACTGAGGCGCGCAGGAGGGATGGAAACGGGGTCACTGAGGCACGCAGGAGGGATGGAAACGGGGTCACTGAGGAACGCAGGAGGGATGGAAACGGGGGTCACTGAGTCATACAGGAGGGATGGAAACAGGGGTCACTGAAGCATGCGGAGGGATGGAAACGGGGTCACTGAGGCGCGCAGGAGGGATGGAAACGAGGTCACTGAGAGACACAGGAGGTATGGAAACGGGGGTCACTGAGGCACGCAGGAGAGATGGAAACGGGGGTCACTGAGGCACATAGGAGGGATGGAAATGGGGGTCACTGAGGCACGCAGAGGGATGGAAACGGGGTCACTGAGGCACGCAGAGGGATGGAAACGGGGTCACTGAATATGGGGGACACTGAGGCACACAGGAGGGATGGAAACAGGGTCACTGAGTCATACAGGAGGGATGGAAACAGGGGTCACTGAAGCATGCGGAGGGATGGAAACGGGGTCACTGAGGCGCGCAGAAGGGATGGAAACGGGGTCACTGAGGCACGCAGGAGGGATGGAAATGGGGTCACTGAGGAACGCAGGAGGGATGAAAACGGGGGTCACTGAGGCACGCAGGAGAGATGGAAACGGGGTCACTGAGGCACGCAGGAGGGATGGAAACGGGGTCACTGAGGCACGCAGGAGGGATGGAAACGGGGGTCACTGAGGCACGCAGGAGAGATGGAAACGGGGTCACTGAGGCACACAGGAGGGATGGAAACGGGGGTCACTGAGGCACGCAGAGGGATGGAAACGGGGTCACTGAGACATGCAGGAGGGATGGAAACGGGGTCACTGAGGCACGCAGGAGAAATGGAAAAAGGGGTCACTGAGGCATGCAAGAGGGATGGAAACGGGGGTCCCTGAGGCACGCAGGAGGGATGGAAACGGGGTCACTGAGGCACGCTGGAGATATGGAAAAGGGGGTCACTGAGGCACTGAGGAAGGATGGAAACGGGGGTCACTGAGGCACGCAGGAGGGATGGAAATGGGGTCACTGAGGCATGCAGGAGGGATGGAAAAGGGGGTCACTGAGGCACGCAGAGGGATGGAAACGGGGTCACTGAGGCACCCAGGAGGGATGGAAACGGGGTCACTGAGGCACGCAGGAGGGATGGAAACGGGATCACTGAGGGACGCAGGAGGGGTGGAAACGGGGGTCACTGAGGCGCGCAGGAGAGATGGAAACTGGGGTCACTGAGGCACACAGGAGGGATGGAAACGGGGGTCACTGAGGCACGCAGAGGGATGCAAACGGGGTCCCTGAGGCATGCAGGAGGGATGGAAACGCGGTCACTGAAGCACGCAGGAGGGGTGGAAACGGGGTCACTGAGGCACACAGGAGGGATGGAAAAAGGGGTCACTGAGGCATGTAAGAGGGATGGAAACGGGGGTCCCTGAGGCACGCAGGAGGGATGGAAACGGGGTCACTGAGGCACGCTGGAGATATGGAAAAGGGGGTCACTGAGGCACTGAGGAGGGATGGAAACGGGGGTCACTGAGGCACGCAGGAGGGATGGAAATGGGGTCACTGAGGCATGCAGGAGGGATGGAAAAGGGGGTCACTGAGGCAGGCAGGAGGAATTGAAAAGGGGGTCACTGAGGCACGCAGGAGGGATGGAAACGGGGGTCACTGAGGCACGCAGGAGGGATGGAAACTGGGGTCACTGAGGCGTGCAGGAGGGATGGAAACTGGGGTCACTGAGGCGCGCAGGAGGGATGGAAACTGGGGTCACTGAGGCATGCAGGAGGGATGGAAACGGGGGTCCCTGAGGCACACAGGAGTGATGGAAACGGGGTCACTGAGGCACGCTGGAGGGATGGAAAAGGGGGTCACGGAGGCACTCAGGAGGGATGGAAACGGGGGTCACTGAGGCACGCAGGAGGGATGGAAACCTGGTCACTGAGGCATTCAGGAGGGATGGAAAAGGGGTCACTGAGGCACGCAGGAGGGATGGAAAAGGGGGTCACTGAGGCACGCAGGAGGGATAGAAACGGGGGTCACTGGGGCCCGCAGGAGAGATGGAAACTGGGATCACTGAGTCAGGCAGGAGTGATGGAAATGGGAGTCACTGAGGCACGCAGGAGGGATGGAAATGGGGGACACTGGTGCATGCAGGAGGTAAGAAATGGGGGTCACTGAGGCATGCAGGATTCAGGGAAACAGGGTCACTGAGGCACGCAGGAGGGATGAAAACATTGGTCACTGAGGCATGCAGGAGGTATGGAAAAAGGGGTCACTGAGTCAAGAGGAGAGGGATGGAAACTGGGGTCACTGAGGTACGCAGGTGTCAATGTAACGGGGGTCACTGATGCACGCAGGAGGGATGGAAACAGGGCTCACTGAGGCTTGCAGGAGGGATGGAAACGGGGTCACTGAGGCACGCAGGAGGGATGGAAAAGGGGGTCACTGAGACATGCAGGAGGGATGGAAACAGAAGTCAGTGAGGCACGCAAGAGGGATGGAAATGGGGGTCACTGAGGCCTGCATTATTGATGGAAACGGGGTCACTGAGGCACGCAGGAGGGATGGAAATGGGGGTCACTGAGGCATACAGGAGAGATGGAATCGGGGGGTCACTGATGCACACAGGAGGGATGGAAACAGGGCTCACTGAGGCTTGCAGGAGGGATGGAAACGGGGTCACTGAGGCACGCAGGAGGGATGGAAAAGGGGGTCACTGAGACATGCAGGAGGGATGGAAACAGAAGTCAGTGAGGCACGCAAGAGGGATGGAAATGGGGGTCACTGAGGCCTGCATTATTGATGGAAACAGGGTCACTGAGGCACCCAGGAGGGATGGAAATGGGGGACACTGAGGCACGCATTCAGGACCGGAATGGGGGAGACTGCTGCATGTAGGAGGGATGGAAACAATGGTCACTGAGGCGCACAGGAGGGATGGAAACTGGGGTCACTGAGGGACGCAGGAGGGATGTAACGGGGGTCACTGAGGCATGCTTAGGGATTGAAACGGGGATCACTGAGGCCCTCAGGAGGGATGGAAATGGGGGTCACAGAGGGACACAGGAGGTATTGAAACGGGGTTGTAGTGTAGCTCCTATTTTCCCAATAGGCTCTGCGCATTGGAATAGTACCTACAGCAGTAAAGGCCTAGGCCAGACGTTAACTAGGTCTACTACTGTCGAAACTAGACTTAATTTTTGGGTTTGCCAGCTAAGCTCAGAGTTCGCTAGAAACTTTCTCGAATGTTCAAGGAAGGATGAACTCCCCTGATTAGACAAGAAGGGATTTAGTTTCTGACAACCATAGAACATGACAACTTTGCTCTCCCCTAATCAAGAGTCAATCTCGAGAGTCGTGTGAGCACAAGGCAATTATTTTACTCAGTCAGTACGTGCATTCTTAGTCTCATCAGAATGTAGAGAAAAGGAAGAGACGGGCGTGTTCAATAAAAGATGTTATTTATTGATCAGTCTCTTTTCTCGTACAAGAGAAATGGATCGATATTATTGCAATACTTATAGTTAAGTAAAGTGCATACATTAGAAGCAATAGTATAAAATAATACTGTAAAAACATTGATATGGTTTCTGAGCCATATGATGTTTAAAATGATTAAAATATATTTACATACACATATACATTTGACTAAACGTACTCAACTGGTGTTTCTAAATACGCCTACCCCGTGTACCTGACCTAAGTCTAATGCGTGGGCGGGAATAGAAAGTTACAGTTTAGTTTAAGTTTGTTTTTGCCAAGTGAATAACTAAAGAATTCTCTAGGAGGGGTTATTCAGTTCTGTACCTGGAATTTAGGATGAATGAGGAATGGTATCTCTTTCTCTGCTCTCGATATTCCAGGCTGCCTGCGAGGGCTGCCCAGAAGCGCCGGTGCTGGGTCTCTCGGCTTGAGATAGCAGCGCGTCTCTCAGCGCGTCAGGAAGGCGGGGCTGCTGCCTGCGGGGTCTGCTTCTGCTCTCGGCTTCGGCAAGTATGGCTGCTCCGTCTTGTCACCACGCGTGTGTTTGCATAGGGCAAGGTCGGCAATATTTATACCTTAAAGGTGCCGAGATTGACGTAAGGATGGACATAGGTACGTCAATAAAGATGTCATACGACTTGCTCGTTAGCACATTCTTTACTAAAGTTCTCTGTGAAATCAAAACAATGGCCGCACGGATTATCCAGGTTGTCATAGGTTTGATTTGTTATGAGAACGTCGTATGCCTTATCAGGGGCTGGAGGAATATCGCTTGTCTAATTAGATCTCAAGCGTTATGACCTAATCAGATAACACGTTCCTGTGCCGTAGTGTGACTGCGTCAGATAACGGTATCTGCATCATGGGGGATTTCTTGCCTCATGGGCTGACTGTTAGTTAACTAGCTAGTAAGTTTAACCAGAATAGGGTCAGGAATAGGGGGATCGAATCAGAACCTATAGAAATACACGACACCCACTCCACGCTAACTATGGTCATATCTACTAATCTATGCATAGTATAACATAGTACAACATACTATAGAGTATAGTGTATACCTTACCACCCCAAAATACATAAATGCATTTCGAAATTTTCAAATATACTGAAAAATTGCAGTCATATATATTGTATGCACTTAAGCTATGAATTAAATGCAAAAGTGAACACGCATTGTTATGCATTATTGATTGTTGGTATATGAGAAATACACATGAAATGGCTCTTAATATGGCTATACAGAAAAAAAGTCGAAACCATTTCATCACATAAAATCTATTGCGAACATACCAGCGGGCAGCTAAAGTCTATAAAGTCTATAAAGTATCTAAAATAGAAATCTTAGTTCTCTAGGAATAGTCTCTTACTTTAAGCAGAAAATCAGTGTCCCGGGAAAAAATATATAGAAAAATATTTTAGGGGCTTGCTGAAAAAAGTTGCTGTCCGTGAACTGGATTGTAATTGTTCATGTGACTTTATTTTTAAAGTTGAAGGCCGAATTCAGGGAACGCCGTGTGCGAGTTTACTCAAAAGTCTCTATTTCTGTTCCGGAGAGAACATCATATCATTCAGGCTTTCGAAAAAACTGTCAACAGCTTCATGGGAAAGTTCCTCTAAGTCGGAAATAGGGGTAACCATGCATTCATGCGCATGATTGTCTCCATTGACATTCTGATTTGCATTGCTGACAGAAGGTCGTACCTGTTCGATGCTGCTTTCATCTTGAACTTCACTACTCTTCAATCGCAGTGGTGAAGATTCCAGGAATGCCGTCATCAGAATTGGCAGCCTTTGAGGGCAGCACAGTGCGTGAACCTTGGTAGGAACCAACAGTGTATCTGCATCCACCGGCGCATCCGATTGTAGCGTCAGACAGGTGTCTAACACGCATTCTTCTCCGCATAGCAGACACCTTAGTACAGGTAAAACACACCTTTGCCACATTGGTCGAAATGATAGAAACCAAGTCATGTTTAGGCTCTAAGCCGGGATAGTCCCAGGATTTTTGATATCCGGTCCCGGTATCCAATGGCTAGGATCGTATCTTCCATTGTCGCGAGAGTTTGATCTGTGACATGGGTTGCCATAACGAAAAATAAGGACTAGGAATAGGATTCCTGCAATTAGTCCTAGGATCAGGGGAAGTCCGCCAAAAATCGAATGGACGAAGTCTGGAAAAATACCCAGTATGGCTTTGAATGGTGTTAATGCCATCGAAAATACTGTCTTAAATACCTTTGAGACCCCTGTGGTATCAGAAATATTTAAGATTTCGCTCAGGATTTCCGCGAAATGTACGGGGGAATTAGTTGATAATAATGTATGTATCTCTGCAGTCATCCTTGCGACTTGTAGATCATACGTTTCTTTAGATGACGTGAGCCTTGTAGGCGTCTGAAGAAGCACTGTTTTCATTCTGCTTAAAGTGTCTATTCGAATAGAAGTAATTTTCAAACTGGGCCATGCCCTCGCCTCCCTGTCTGGAAAGGAGCTGGGGAACAAAGAACGTCCACAGCACTTGACCTTCGCCGTCGTAGTGACGAGATAAGGAGTCCCGGGCATAAGACTACAGCATCTGCGGTCTACAATAAGAATGTAACTCCCATTATAGAGTCTTTGAAAGAATGGTTCTATTTCAGTTGCAGGTGCGCCTTGCTGGTGACATGAAAGGTTGTATGAATTCCCTTCACAGGCTCCGTGCAAACTAATACCGTTACACAGAAGCGTGCCGCTTAGTGACATAGCACAATTGATGCCACTAAGAAACACTTTCTGTCCTTTGTTACTGATACATGCATGTGAATAGGGCAGGTTCCATGTTGTTTTAAGGTACCCCTTTCCCAATTTCTCGTACATGCCAGCCTGTATATATTTTTGGCAGTATTGAAACCTGAAGGTTGAGATTGGAATATTTATGATTCCGTGGATTATCCATTCACTGACAGGTCGTTCTGACATTGTCAACGGTAATCTTTCTAGTTTTTCAATGCTCAAGATTGTATAATCAGCACCCTTCTGCGCCATACCGATTTGTCTATCAGTAAGGTTAAAGATTTGAAATAGTGACGTTGTGTTGATTAAACGCCAAGGCACATAGCCTGAACGCAGATTTTGTAACGTCCAGCCAAGCTGTACAATAGAACGCAATTGTGACTGACCATGTTGTAATAACAGTAAGTCTTGCGATAATATATCGATTGCTGAAGACACAATGCTGTCCAATGAAAAAATTCTGGAGGACAGAGTCATTAACCCAATGTCCACTACAGAAAGTGATTTTTCCAAATTAATACGGTCAATTTCCCGTATTCTTTCTGCTGTCTCAATTTGAGTAACCTTCCAGGCCTCATTGTATGCTGCATATACAGAGGCTGCTATGAAACGCTTTTGACGCTGTTTGCGTGGTCCCATTATGAAATCACGCAAGTCAGCACCATCAGTAAGTAAAGTTAGGTGTTGCTTAATTTCAGGCAGTGTGGAAGTTTGTAGCCATTGAAGGCATAATTTGCCCACACTGTAGGTTGTTATTATCCCTGGGTGATGTCTTTGGGGATATCTAGGGTCTGGCCTGTTCATTTTGAAACCCTGTGTTTTATTCAGGAATCTATCTTGACAGTTATTTGTATCTGTGGGCCAGATCAACCATTGTTTCCAATCAGGATGTGTTCTGTTTTGGTTAAGTATATGGTTTATGTCTATTTCTTCATCTGTTTCAGAGTTATTGCTAAACATTGTTGGCTTTGGAATAGACAGGTTATTTAAATCTTTGATTTTGGCTAAGCCAAGACAGGTGGTTTGTTGAACGGTGTCATTTAAAAATATCATTTGTTCTGGGATCATGCAGGCTCTAAACAAAGCTTCTATACCCTGTACTTGCCATTCTTTTGTACCCCAAACACTTTTCAAATCAACATGTTTGTCCCAATAATCAAATCCAAAAGTATTCATTTTTTCAAAGAAAGAATCTGAATATATCAATTTTGTGTTGGTTATCATGGTTTTCATCCCTGTCTTGTTTGACAATTTGTAATAAAATGTTTCAGCATTAGTTATGTTAAAACCTGAAAAATATGAATATTTGCCATACACGGTTCTAGAGCTCCCTTTTGGAGGTGTAGCACAATGTTCCCATTGATTAAAATTTAAAACATTTCTAGGTTGTGCAGATTTATGCAAGAAATGGTTACCATAATGGTTATAGCAGTACATGCTGTCATAATTTGTAGAACCCTGCAAATAATCATGTTTTGTAAATTTAGCAGACATTACTAAGTCAGACATCATATTGTTTATACTTTCAAAGTCCCAATCATCAGCAAATGAGTTTGGTTTTGCAAAGTCACTCAAGGAGATCTTGATTTGGTGTGGATATTTCAGGATCTCGACCGGACCATAAATTTCATAGTCAGTGTTGTCCCAGGCTACCCCACCAGATATTGGAATTGCTGTGAAGTTGGCTGAAGAAAGTTCTGAAGAAAGTTCTCTTTTCTCGACGTGTGAAGATGTGTGTGGTTTGAGGACCAAGTTGATGTTCTGACTTGCTGTGTCCATTTTAGCATATTTTCCCTCAATGAAGCGTCCCAAGGTAAATACCATGATGAGCCAAAGTATGAGGATAAATGCACCAAAACCCACCCAAAATTCAATCCATGGAGAAACTAGATATGTTTCTTTCAGTTGTTTCAAAAGTTCCTTCGCTTTGTCTTTAAAGGATTTTGATGATGGCTGTGTCTTTTGTTCGCTGAAGCCTTCAGAGGAATCATCGAAGTTGATGAAGTAACCGGATGCAGTTCTGTCAATTGTTCCAATTGGTTCAGGATTTTTGTTTCTTGCATTTTCACTTGGTACTTCTGTATAGATTGGTGTGTCTCTGCTAAATGTCTTTATTTGGGTTTTCAGAGGTCTAAGTTCTATTGCATTGTTGCATAGTCCTTGTTGTTCTTCTGTAGGCGTTTCGAATGTGATGAGCCTCTTTGATAGGACCTCTGTACTGGTAGCAAACCTTGGTGTTCTGCTACTTATTGGGAGTCCACTTGGCCTACTGTTGGTTATCGGCCACATGTTGTGGTTTTACCAGGTCGATGGATACAACTCGGTTCTCCTTTTTTCCAGCAAGTGGCGGTAGTACAACTGATCTTGTCCCGTTGACAGACAATACAGGAACTGCTTTTCTGTAAGAAGGCCCAAATTCCTTCTTTACCGCGATCTTCTCCCTGACTAGATCCCCGACTTTTGGAATCCAGACAGGTCTTGCTGGGACAGGTGGTGATTCTTCAGTGGTCGTTGGCTGTTCTTTCAACTGTATGTTGCTCAGGTCTTTTCTTGTTTTGTTTAAGTCCTGCAAAATAGCCAAACGGTCTTTGACATCAAAGCTTTTTTCTGTTACCACTGAAGTCTGACTATCAAGGTCAGAGATCAACATCCTAGTTCCGAATAATAATTCGTACGGACTGAATCCCTTCAGAGAATTTCTTGGCAAGTTATTTAGACTACGTTGGACACTTATTAGATGTTTGACCCACCCAGCTCCCGAACCTAATATCCTTTCTATTATAGATTGCTTTCTGTCTTGGTTTTTTCTTTACACCATCCCATACCCTCAGGAAGGAAGTGAGAAGATTCCCGCTGGGCTGTGCTCATTTGGCCATTCTTTCCCCCCCCCAGGCTGGATTGCCTGAGAAAAAGAAAAAAAAATGGTCGAACGTAGCATGCTCTTAGCGTATATGCCATTTAGACTCGCAAATCTTGTATAACAGTCCGGACGTCAGCCGAGTGCTGTGGATCTACATTATAAGTGGGAACTAGCCTGTATATGTTAATCGCAAGCCATTCTTTTTAGTGGTGATGTTATCTGCCTTGATACGACGAGGTATTAAACTGCTTCTCTCCCCACTGCGATCTCTGTTGCAGTTTGGGCAGTTTTTTACAAACATGGTGTAGTGCAGGCTCATGCCTGGCCACCAGTACCGTGATTGTAATTCTTCCAGAGAATCTTTTAATTTAAGGTGTCTGAGACCCTCGCCCATGTGTGCGTCTGCGATTAACAAGTTTCTCCTGTCCATGTTTGGAATCACTCTATCCCCCACTCCAGGGATTCGAGCAAAAGGAATGGAGTTTGCATCTATGATGTATGTGTAATTGAGTGGATAGTTGATCGGTAACGCCGAGCAGTCGCCTTTTGATGACGTTTTTACTGCCAGCACTGTTTCGCCGTCAATGTATTTTAATGTACGCTTTTTTCGATCTACGGGAGCCGGTTTACTGGCTGCCGCTGCGGCTGTTTCAGCCAATGAATTCCCTACAACGTGAACGCCATCACGCTGGTGACTCAGTGAGTGTGTCACGTGAGTCTTTGGTAGTTCTTTTTTCAAAAGAGCTACCTGTTCCCAGAGCAGTCTCTGCTTTATTGGTGCATCCGTGTCATCTTTGTAATCGTTCTGAATCCAGGTCTGCAAATCCTTGTTATATGCTTTGACGCAGAAATATGAATCTGACACTATAAGTGTCGGGAATTCGCGATCCGCATTATCTAGCGCCATTTTCAAAGCTAATATTTCAGTTTGTAGTTCTGAATTAGTTTCTACTGAGTGTGATTTTGTTAACAGAGGTCTTAGTTTACCTCCGTTCCACACTTCTTTTGTAATCTCACATGTGGGATTGTATGCATGTTCTCCCCAAACGGAGGGTTGAGCATGTCCGTCTGTATAGATTACACAGGCGTAATGTCGTAGAGGCAGAATGTCGATTGGCAGAGGATACGTTTTTTCATATTTTAGATTTTTTAATTCTTCTAGTTCTGGATCAAAGAAGTAATATACTTTGTCCGTTGTGATTGAATTTACCCATTGTAACCATTCTGGATCCAATGTTGTTGTTGGTAAAGTACACGGTGTTGTTAATGCCTCAAAGGCTGATTCTGCTGTTCTGACTGTGATATGTCTACCGTCAGCTATGTCTTTTTCTCTAGCTATTGCGGTTTGAACTGCTTGAACAATTTTTCCTTTGTTGTTGAATCTCTGTTCAGCTTTTGTGTACAAATGTGATTTGAATGCAATTGGTACCTTATCTCCCTCATTAGAGGTTAGGTATGTGAATCCGTATCTCCCTGGGATGACTCGGATCACAAGGTTGCGTGTATTATCACGGGTTTCTAATTTTGTTTTAATTAGCATGTCTGTTTGTAAGGATCTCAAAATTTCTGTGTGTGCTTGAGTCCAACTGGATCTTTTAAAGTCTGGTTTAATTAGATCGTAAAGGGGTTTGACCCTTTCTGCGTAATTTGCAATGTAAGTTCTTCCGAAATTTAGGAAGCCTAGAATTGACTGTAGGTTTTTTAGTGTTTTAGGAGCTTGGATTACGGCACATTTCTCTAGGAAATTGTCTGCCAGGCTTTTGCCTTCACTTGATAACTCATATCCTAAGAATAGGACCGTCAGATGGGCAATTCTGGACTTTTTGAAGCTGAATTTGTAACCCTCTGCAGCGAAACCAAGTATTATGGTGTTCACTCTTTTCAAGTGAGTCTCCAAGTCATCATCTGTTAAGTAAATGTCATCGACATAAGATAATGCTTCATCATCATATAGTTGTAGTAATTCTGTTACTCTCGCTGAGAATACCCCCGGGCTGTTCTTGTACCCCTGGGCTAACCGACAGAATTGTTTTTGAGTGCCATTTACTGAAAATGCAGTTAAATATCTGCTCTCTGGTGCTATGTTTTGACAAAAGAATCCGTTGGAGATGTCCAAGGTTGTTTTGTATTTTTTGCGCACTATGTTATTCATTAGTGCAGCACTGTGTGAGTTTTGCACTGCAAAAGTTTTGCAACATGTGTTAAGGTGTCGGTAATCCAAAACTAGACGGTACGAATTGTCTGGTTTGGAGACCGGAAACAAAGGATTGTTCATTTGTGAGGTGCAAGTTTCAATCACCCCCTGGTATTCTAGCTGATCTAGTATTTCATTTACTTGTTTTTTAGCTTCTTGCTTAATTGGGTACTGCCTTTGTGCAGTAGGTTGTGATTTTAACTGGACTTTGTGAGGAGGAGAATCCTCATCCCATCCTACGTGATTTTTATATAAAGCAGGTGCTAAGGCCACTGCCCACTTTCTAGCAAGTGTGTATTTTTTATGAATCGGTATTTGATTCGAGAAGGCAGGCATAATTACTTCTTCGCCATGAGGGCACTCCCTGACAAACTCCGGTGGCCAGTCTTTTTCAGCTAGAAGGATGTCATAGCCCTTGGATAGGTTATCCCAAAATAGTCCCCTTATTTTCCTAGTCTTATCTCCCTCTATACGTAATGTTATCTCGTATATTTTGTGGGGCTTGCTAACTCTGGTATCTGCAGTTTCCACTTGAAGGTATTCATTCGTGTCCACTGTCTCCAGATGATTCATAAGGACTTTGCGAGCTATGCTCACCTCTGCTGCGCTGTCTAGCATTGTCTGAGCCCATTCTCCGTTTTTCAGTTGTGTCCTCAGTATTCTCGGCATTGTTAACTACCTTGATACTGGCTACCTTCTTTTTTGGAAATTGTGATTTCTTTTTCAGTTGAGCAGGTTCCTTGTCTTTGGACTTGGCGTGCTCTTCTGATCGTCCTCTTCTTTCCGATTTCTGCGAGGAATTCTGAAAAGATTGAGACGGACGTGTATCAATGTCTTGATATCTATCAGGTTTTTTAATATTATCCCTATTTCTAAGGTTATATCTATTCCCAGAGGGTTCACTCTGAGGTGACCTTTGTCTCGGGTTTGGAGATTTCTCTCTTCGCCTAGGAGACCTTCCTCTGGACTGGAATTTCTTTTCTTTAGGATTGGATTGTTTATTTCCATCCCATATTTTTTCTGGACTTGTAGTCAGTTGCGGTTTTACTGGTATTCCACCTAGACTATCTCTGCCTAGTTCTTCATAGGATTTTTCTATGATTCTGGCAATTTCAGCTGGTTGGTCTGCTATATCTGTCTCTTTTAACCTCTGGCGGATCGCCACGTTTGCTGCTTCACCCTTTATGTTGGCTAGTAATATAGCCGAGACCTGCTTGAAGTCTTTCAGTAATTTCATACCAAGAGTTAAAGCAGGTTCTGGACCGTATTCATCTTGAATTTGTTTTAGCACATCTGGTATTACCGAAATGGATGGAACACCGTGCGTTTTTGTGTAGATTGAAGCAAAGACCGTACCCCAAGTGTTACAGTCCTCAATGTGTGGTGCGATTCCCATTGGGAGACATATAGTCAGAATCCTGTGCTTTTCTAATGGGGTGGTGTCAGGAAACACCGCCTCTATTTGGGTGATTTTCTGTGCCAACCAGAATGGTATCTGTTCCCGTTTAGCTGGAACTTTACCTAGGCAGGATTGGATGTTCTGTGGTGTGATTTTATTTGTGTTCCCCTGGTGAGGGGTCAGCTGTGGAATTTTAATCGCTGGCTGAATTGTTGAAGTCCGCATTACATACTGAACTAATTGTCTGTGAATTTTTAGTAGTTGTTTTAGCTGTATTAATAGCTCTGGTGCAGTCATCTCGTCGATGTCTGGATGTGGTGTGTATCCGGCTAAGACCGGCCACGTTGCTCCTGGTCTTCCTAAAGGACCGAGCCTTGTAATGTGATTATTGTAGGAGAGTAGGGTCTGCTATCCTATGGTCACCCCAAATTTTTGCTTTTTGCTTCACTGGTTTTCGACTACTGAGGCTGTGGGCCTGCTGATCAGACCCCCAGCCTGCTGTTCTCTCACTAAATTAATGACACATGTGCTATAGGCACATACCAATTGGAAATGGACTCCTTGTCAGCCCCTGTAGAATGCACTATAGGTGCACAGGGCACAGGAGCCACTAAGGCCTACCAGGGGCTGCAGCATATCTTTTTGCCACCCCTGGCTGGTTCTTAAATTGACACAACTGGCTGATCACTCAGCTGGGGTAAGGTGGTGTACACACCCCTTGCTTAGATATAGTATACCTATGTCTAAACCTATATCTGGACACATGTAAACCTGTGAGCCACTCCTATAGACGGGCCTCACCAATCCTGGAGGCTGGGTGCATGGTTTTTATGTGAGATGGAGCTCTAGCATGAGCTGAGCCTGTCTGCAGCCGTCGGGAACAAATCCCTAAGCTGTTTCAGGATAATGCCATACCATATACTATTAAGTGCCTTATAATCCTCGCGGTTATTTAGCAACTCTGGTTTGGCTTTATCAAAACATGTCGTGTAAGGTGTCATACGCTTTGGAATACCATCCCCTCGCCAGTTCTGGCGACGGGGATGGCATTCCACCCCTCTAGAGGGGTAAGACATGTTACTTCACTTTAATGCGGTTGATTTCTCCAAAGGCCTTAAGATCCACAAAATGGATGCCTCTGCCACAGACAAATGTCTGGACCCCTGGAGCTGACCGAAACCCAGTCAAGGGGGTCCTGGACAAAGGGTTTCCTGTCACAGGAGGGTGTCACCGCCCTCCAGACAGGAGATAGTGTATTGTAGCAGGGAGGTTTGAAAGAAACCAGACACTGCCTGGGGCGCACAAGGCTGCCCCTTGCATAATCCGGCCAAACCGGTTCTGGGGCACTCCAGCCCTCGTGCCAGGGCGGCCTGGATCAAAGGAAGGGGGTGTATCCACCCACTTCCTGGGTCCCACCCATAGGAGGGGACCTAGCAGGTAATCACGCCCACCAGATTCGAATAAGAGTGGGAGCAGTGCCAATGCACATCAGATTTCCTGGAAGAAACATTTGAAACGATATTCTGGACCCTTCGCCCTCCATCTCAACGTGGAAGCCCGAAGAATCTCCCTTGTGGTCAAGGAGTGACCACCCTGCAGCAGCAGGCACCATCCAGCCCTCGACGTCTACTTGGTTGCAGTTCCCGCCGGAACTCGAGCGACTGAGATCGACGAGATCAAGCCTGCCCAGCTTCTAACAGCCCGATCCACAGTCCCTGCAAAGCTGAGACCCGTGGAGGCGACCGGAAGCGTGGGGCACGCCATCTTGAAGTGACCACGAGACGCTGACCGTGCAGCCCACGAGTGACCCTCGAAGCTGTACACCGGGGTTTGAGAAGCCCCCACCCTGAGCTACTCCTGAGCCGAAGTTCAGCCCTCCACACTCGACGAGTGCTGCGTGGGGCCCTTTGGCACGATTTGGCTCAACGCGTTGGCCCGGTCACTTGCCAGCTGGCTTGTGGTCCCTGTGCCGACGAACTACAAAAGAAGACTCGTGATTCTGGTTGCTCCAGATCCACACCAGCTCCCCTGAAAGGGAGCCCCGACTCTGACCTTCCTGGTCCGAGTGAGACGCCATCTTCCAATCCCGCGTGGATTGCTCTTACCAAGGCTTGTTTGCTCCAAACCGGAAGCCGACTGCACCGACGGTGAGAGCCTGCGTGGGACAGATCGTGACCTGCTCCTGGACGTCGCAGATGCCCCAGAGCCCACGTGACAGCGAAGAGAAGCGCCTCGACGACCACCTGATTGCGCCCGACATTGCCTGGTTCCGTCCTGGTTCCACCCTGGTCACTGCTGAGTGACCCAGACTCTGTCCCCTCTGCTTTCAGGTACTCTACAACTTGAGTCCACCCTTGGACTCCACCGGACACTTCGTCTTCACCCTGCCTGCAGCCCTTTCAGCTTCAAGCACCAAGAGCCTGCGTGTCAAAACCCGACGCCACTTCGACCCTGTGCACCCACTTCCTGTGGGTGAGGTAACTTTGCTCCGCCGGTGTTCCCACACTGGTGCACACCTCTAGGGTCTGTGTGTTAAGTTTTGTTCCTCTAGGTTCAGCGGAAGTGTCCTTAAACTTTAACTATTTGACTTTTACGCACCATTGGTTAACATTGGTGCATGCGTGCGCTTTCCGCACATCTCCCGAATCCCGAGGGCCATTCCCGACTTCAGCATTGCTTGTCCTGACTGCTCCCAGCGATTCCCTAGGCCCTAGGCCTAACCACTGTTCGAGTGGCCTCTCTTATACCACTTGTTTAGTATATGGTTTGAGTGGCCCCCTGCCCTCATCCATAATTGTGCAACTTTGTATGTTTAAACAGTGCTTTTGATTTAACGCTTGTGCCCCTTTATTCATAAAGAATACTGGGGATTGTTTTTAGTAATAAACACATATATTTTTATAATATATACTTGTGTGGTGTCCTTTCATTTGGTATTACAGGATTGTATGTGGTAAAACAGCTCGCTTAACACGACCTCTTAAGTTAAGCCTTTAGGCTGCTTAGTCCATGCTACCACTAGGATAGCTTGTCTAATAAGGTTGACTTACAACCAGACACCATAAGGGGATTGTTTGGTCAGGTAGTAGGTGGTTCCAGAATTGGAAACATCCCCTACCAGGCCAACTTCTCACATTGGTGAGCAGCGGTGCGGATTTGAGCTTGCTGTTGTTTTACCATTGCAATCTTTATATCAAATTGAAAGATCACATCAAGTACCTCTAGGTACATATAAAATCAAAAGCTTAGCATATTAAGTTCTACTGAACTTAGTAGTTGTAGGTTGAAGGGAGTAGCACACCCCTGACTACAACTCACTAGCAAGGTCCAGTAGGAAAACACTTAGTGTAGGTAAGTGCACCACTTACACCTCACTAGTAACCATGTCCGACACAGGAAAGGCCTCAGGGTCTAGTCCTGTGACAGTTGACCCTACCCAGGCAACTTCTGGATATGACAAACTAACCCGCAGAGACTTGATTGTCTTGTGCAAAGCAAGAGGGTTAAAAAGGGGCAGAAGCCCCACCTGCCTAATCCTGATAGGACTCCTAGAACAGGATGACTTAGAGAGGGCAAAAGCAGCTTCCCTAGATACAGGAACTGAAGGGAACCCCCCTGCAGTTGATCCCCCTGAAGAGGAGGATGATGATGACTTGGATGAGGACTCAGAAGTTGAGGACTTAGAAGTACAGGATCAGGGTAGCCAGGTTCCAGTTGGTAGGCTTAGCCAGGCCAACTTGGACCTACTGGGGAATGGAGAGGGCCAGCACCTCCCCAGAACCCAACATATGATTCCCCCAGGCAACAGAAGAGTGAGATCTCCCTCAGGAGACTCTCATCTTTCTAGTGCCTCCAGGGAATCACAGAGAGGCATGAATGCTTCTCAAAAGTTAGAGCATAGGGCCAGAATGAGGGCTGTCAAACTCCAGATAGAGAGGGAGGAGGTAGCCTTGGCTCAAGCTAAACTTGCCTTGGCAAGAGAGCAGAAATTAAGTGGCTTAGATGTCACTGGTGGCAGCAATTTTCCAAGAGAAAAAGACAGGGCCTATGACAATAGAAACCTGACCAAGATTGTGCCCCCCTTCAAAGAAGGGGATGACATCCACAAATGGATGACTGCTCTTGAGAGAGCCTGCATGGTACAGCAGGTTCCTGAGAACCAGTGGGCTGCAATTTTGTGGTACTCCTTTTCTGAGAAAGGGAGAGACAGGCTCCTCACAGTTAGACCTGAGGATGCCAAAAACTACTCTGTTTTGAAGAGTGCTCTCATTGAAGGGTATGGCCTAACCACTGAGCAATACAGGTTGTTGTTCAGAGACACCCAGAAAGCACAGACTCAAGACTGGACTGATTTTGTGGAGTGTGCCACTAAGGCTTTGGAGGGTTGGTTACAGGGAAGTAAAGTTTCAGACTATACAGGATTGTACAATCTTATGATGAGAGAACAGATCCTTAATAACTGTACAAACCAGCTGTTGCATCAATACCTTATTGACTCTGATCTGACCTCTCCCCAAGAATTGGGAAAGAAGGCAGACAAATGGGTCAGAACAAGGATTAAGCAGAAACCCCAGAACCAAGGTGGTGACCAGAAGAAAACAGACCAGAAGGGTGGTAATCAGAATCAGAAAGATAAAGAAAAAGACCAGAAGTCTTCAGGCCCCCAAACTAATAGTAAGGAGGGTGGTTCCCAAAATGGTAACAAGAAGAAGAAGAACAAAGGTCCAAAGACACCTTGGTGTAATACCTGCAAATCAGTTTCACACTGGGGCAGTGAGTGCACCAAGGCAAATCCAGTTCCCACCACTACAGCTCCTAAAGCAACTGCAACCCCAAGTACAGTAAGCAGTGGTGGAACACAGTCCAAGGGTGTAGCTGGGTTGACCCTGGGTATTGAAGTAGGATCTGGCCTAGTCAGAGTCCCTACACAGGCAGTTCTCCTGTATGATGTGGACATTGAGTTGCCCACTGCAGTAAGCCCCACTAACCTGGGCAAATACAGGCAGACTCCCTTAATAAATGAGAAACTGGCTCAAGCTTACAGGGACACATGTGCTAGTGTCACCATGGTGACCCCTGGCTTTGTGGACCCTGGACAGATTGTACTAGGAGAGAGCTACCTAGTAACCAATGCAAGCAACTCCACTACCTCCCATAGTGTGGCAGTTGTGAACTTCTCCTGGGGAGGGGTTGATGGCCTAAAGAAAGTTGTGGTGAGTGCAGACCTACCAGTAGACTGTCTGTTAGGCAATGACCTTGAAAGCTCAGCATGGTCAGAAGTGGAGTACAGGACTCATGCAGAAATGCTAGGGATTTCAGAGCATGTCCTTGCCATGACAAGGGCTCAGGCTAAGAAGTGCCTTCCTGAACCAGTGGTGGATCTTGAGACAATAGACCAGCCACAACCCAAGAGAAGGAGCAAGAGAGGAAAGGCCTCGCCTTCCACCTTGCCCCAGGTTGAGGATCAGGTTTCAGAGGAAACTGATTCTGCAGTCCAAGAGGAGACTGTCTCTGAGGAGCTTGAACCTGACCAGGTTGAGTTTCTGGGGACAGGGGGACCCTCAAGGGCAGACCTGAGGCAGGCTCAATTAGATTGCCCTTCCCTTGAACCCCTCAGACAGCAGGCTGCTGCTGAGGCTGCTGGGGATGCCCAAGGTACCCATACTGTGTATTGGGATGAGGGACTCCTTTACTCAGAGGCTAGAGCCCCCAAGCCTGGCATGACCAGGAGGTTGGTGATACCTCTGCAGTTTAGGGGATTCCTCCTTACCTTGGCCCATGATATTCCCCTTGCAGGACACTTAGGCCAGAACAAGACGTGGGACAGGCTTGTTCCACACTTTCACTGGCCTCACATGTCAGAGGATGTCAAGGAGTTTTGTCGCTCCTGTGTCACTTGCCAAGCCAGTGGTAAGTCAGGTGGCACAACAAAGGCCCCCCTAATACCACTACCTGTGGTGGGGGTCCCCTTTGAGAGAGTTGGAATTGATATTGTGGGTCCAATGGACCCCCAAACAGCATCTGGGAACAGATTCATACTGGTGGTAGTGGATCATGCCACCAGGTACCCAGAGGCTATTCCCCTAAGGACCACCACAGCACCTGTGGTGGCAAAAGCCCTCATTGCAGTTTTCTCAAGAGTGGGCTTTCCTAAGGAGGTACTATCAGATAGAGGGACAAATTTTATGTCCAGCTATCTAAAAGCAATGTGGAAGGAATGTGGAGTAAACTACAAGTTTACCACCCCATATCATCCACAATGCAATGGGCTTGTGGAGAGATTTAACAAGACCCTTAAAGGCATGATAAAAGGATTACCAGAGAAGCTCAGGCGGAAATGGGACATTCTTTTACCCTGCCTGCTCTTTGCTTACAGAGAGGTCCCACAGAAGGGGGTTGGCTACAGCCCTTTTGAACTTTTGTTTGGCCACCCTGTGAGAGGTCCATTGTGTTTGGTGAAGGAAGGATGGGAGTTACCTCTCAAAAAGCCCAAACTAGACATAGTGGACTATGTACTTGGTCTCCGCTCCAGGATGGCTGAGTACATGGAAAGAGCATCCAAAAACCTGGAGGCCAGCCAAGAATTGCAGAAAGCTTGGCATGACCAAAAGGCTGTACTGGTAGAGTTCCAACCAGGACAGAAGGTATGGGTACTGGAGCCAGTGGCTCCAGCAGCACTCCAAGACAAATGGAGTGGACCCTATCCTATTATTGAGAAGAAAGGGGAAGTCACCTACTTGGTAGACTTTGGAACACCCAGGAGCCCTCACAGGGTAATCCATGTGAATCGCTTGAAAGCATTTGTAGACAGGGAGGACATGAGCTTGCTCATGGCCACAGATGGGGAACAGGAGGAAGAGAGTGACCCTCTCCCAGACCTGCTTTCCCAGAACCCTGATGATGGTTCAGTTGATGGAGTAGCCTTGGCAGGCAGCCTCACTGACCAGCAACAGAGGGACTGCAGACAAGTTTTGCAGGCTCACAGGCAAATGTTTTCACTCACACCCAGCCAAACTGACTGGTGTACCCATGTTGTGGACACTGGTGACAGTCTGCCTGTCAAGAATAAGATCTACAGGCAACCTGATCATGTCAGGGATTGCATCAAGGCTGAGGTGCAAAAGATGTTGGAGCTTGGAGTGATTGAGCCATCAGAGAGCCCATGGGCCAGCCCAGTAGTCCTGGTGCCAAAACCTCATACCCAAGATGGTAAGAGAGAAATGAGGTTTTGCGTGGATTACAGGGGTCTCAATGCTGTCACTAGGACAGATGCTCACCCCATTCCAAGAGCAGATGAGCTCATTGACAGATTGGCTTCTGCCAAGTTTCTGAGCACATTTGATCTGACAGCTGGCTACTGGCAAATCAGACTAGCTGAGGAGTCAAAAGCCAAAACAGCATTCTCTACCCCTAGTGGACATTATCAGTTTGTGGTAATGCCCTTTGGTTTGAAGAATGCACCTGCCACTTTTCAAAGGTTGGTGAACCAAGTCCTTACTGGGTTGGATGACTTTTGTGCAGCTTATCTGGATGATATTGCTGTCTTTAGCTCCACCTGGGAGGATCACCTGATCCACCTGAAGAAAGTTTTGGAGGCCCTGCAAAAGGCAGGCCTAACTATCAAGGCCACAAAGTGCCAGATAGGGCAGAGTAAGGTTGTATACCTGGGCCACCTAGTAGGTGGAGGCCAGGTTCAGCCACTGGAAAGCAAAATCCAGGCCATACAGGACTGGGCTCCTCCAGTTACCCAGACACAAGTCAGAGCCTTCTTGGGCCTGACTGGGTATTACAGAAAGTTTGTGAAAAACTATGGGTCTATAGTGACACCATTAAATGACTTGACATCCAAGAAGATGCCAAAAAAGGTTCAGTGGACAGTTAGCTGTCAGAAGGCATTTGAAGACCTGAAGAAGGCCATGTGCTCTGCACCTATCCTAAAGAGTCCTGACTACTCCAAACAGTTCATTGTTCAGACAGATGCTTCTGAGTTGGGGGTGGGAGCTGTACTCTCACAACTTAATCAAGATGGTCAAGACCAGCCAATTGCTTTCATTAGCAGGAGGCTAACCCCAAGAGAAAAACGTTGGTCAGCCATTGAGAGGGAGGCCTTTGCTGTGGTTTGGGCATTAAAGAAGTTGAGGTCCTACTTGTTTGGAACTCACTTCCTGGTGCAAACAGACCATAAGCCCCTCTTATGGCTTAATCAGATGAAGGGTGAAAATCCCAAACTGCTCAGGTGGTCCATTTCCCTACAGGGGATGGACTTTACAGTGGAGCACCGCCCAGGGACTGACCATGGTAATGCAGATGGTCTCTCCAGGTACTTCCACTTAGAACATGAAGACTTATCTGGTCAAGGTTAGTTTAATGTCCCTGCGTTTGGGGGGGGGTTGTGTAGGAGAGTAGGGTCTGCTATCCTATGGTCACCCCAAATTTTTGCTTTTTGCTTCACTGGTTTTCGACTACTGAGGCTGTGGGCCTGCTGATCAGACCCCCAGCCTGCTGTTCTCTCACTAAATTAATGACACATGTGCTATAGGCACATACCAATTGGAAATGGACTCCTTGTCAGCCCCTGTAGAATGCACTATAGGTGCACAGGGCACAGGAGCCACTAAGGCCTACCAGGGGCTGCAGCATATCTTTTTGCCACCCCTGGCTGGTTCTTAAATTGACACAACTGGCTGATCACTCAGCTGGGGTAAGGTGGTGTACACACCCCTTGCTTAGATATAGTATACCTATGTCTAAACCTATATCTGGACACATGTAAACCTGTGAGCCACTCCTATAGACGGGCCTCACCAATCCTGGAGGCTGGGTGCATGGTTTTTATGTGAGATGGAGCTCTAGCATGAGCTGAGCCTGTCTGCAGCCGTCGGGAACAAATCCCTAAGCTGTTTCAGGATAATGCCATACCATATACTATTAAGTGCCTTATAATCCTCGCGGTTATTTAGCAACTCTGGTTTGGCTTTATCAAAACATGTCGTGTAAGGTGTCATACGCTTTGGAATACCATCCCCTCGCCAGTTCTGGCGACGGGGATGGCATTCCACCCCTCTAGAGGGGTAAGACATGTTACTTCACTTTAATGCGGTTGATTTCTCCAAAGGCCTTAAGATCCACAAAATGGATGCCTCTGCCACAGACAAATGTCTGGACCCCTGGAGCTGACCGAAACCCAGTCAAGGGGGTCCTGGACAAAGGGTTTCCTGTCACAGGAGGGTGTCACCGCCCTCCAGACAGGAGATAGTGTATTGTAGCAGGGAGGTTTGAAAGAAACCAGACACTGCCTGGGGCGCACAAGGCTGCCCCTTGCATAATCCGGCCAAACCGGTTCTGGGGCACTCCAGCCCTCGTGCCAGGGCGGCCTGGATCAAAGGAAGGGGGTGTATCCACCCACTTCCTGGGTCCCACCCATAGGAGGGGACCTAGCAGGTAATCACGCCCACCAGATTCGAATAAGAGTGGGAGCAGTGCCAATGCACATCAGATTTCCTGGAAGAAACATTTGAAACGATATTCTGGACCCTTCGCCCTCCATCTCAACGTGGAAGCCCGAAGAATCTCCCTTGTGGTCAAGGAGTGACCACCCTGCAGCAGCAGGCACCATCCAGCCCTCGACGTCTACTTGGTTGCAGTTCCCGCCGGAACTCGAGCGACTGAGATCGACGAGATCAAGCCTGCCCAGCTTCTAACAGCCCGATCCACAGTCCCTGCAAAGCTGAGACCCGTGGAGGCGACCGGAAGCGTGGGGCACGCCATCTTGAAGTGACCACGAGACGCTGACCGTGCAGCCCACGAGTGACCCTCGAAGCTGTACACCGGGGTTTGAGAAGCCCCCACCCTGAGCTACTCCTGAGCCGAAGTTCAGCCCTCCACACTCGACGAGTGCTGCGTGGGGCCCTTTGGCACGATTTGGCTCAACGCGTTGGCCCGGTCACTTGCCAGCTGGCTTGTGGTCCCTGTGCCGACGAACTACAAAAGAAGACTCGTGATTCTGGTTGCTCCAGATCCACACCAGCTCCCCTGAAAGGGAGCCCCGACTCTGACCTTCCTGGTCCGAGTGAGACGCCATCTTCCAATCCCGCGTGGATTGCTCTTACCAAGGCTTGTTTGCTCCAAACCGGAAGCCGACTGCACCGACGGTGAGAGCCTGCGTGGGACAGATCGTGACCTGCTCCTGGACGTCGCAGATGCCCCAGAGCCCACGTGACAGCGAAGAGAAGCGCCTCGACGACCACCTGATTGCGCCCGACATTGCCTGGTTCCGTCCTGGTTCCACCCTGGTCACTGCTGAGTGACCCAGACTCTGTCCCCTCTGCTTTCAGGTACTCTACAACTTGAGTCCACCCTTGGACTCCACCGGACACTTCGTCTTCACCCTGCCTGCAGCCCTTTCAGCTTCAAGCACCAAGAGCCTGCGTGTCAAAACCCGACGCCACTTCGACCCTGTGCACCCACTTCCTGTGGGTGAGGTAACTTTGCTCCGCCGGTGTTCCCACACTGGTGCACACCTCTAGGGTCTGTGTGTTAAGTTTTGTTCCTCTAGGTTCAGCGGAAGTGTCCTTAAACTTTAACTATTTGACTTTTACGCACCATTGGTTAACATTGGTGCATGCGTGCGCTTTCCGCACATCTCCCGAATCCCGAGGGCCATTCCCGACTTCAGCATTGCTTGTCCTGACTGCTCCCAGCGATTCCCTAGGCCCTAGGCCTAACCACTGTTCGAGTGGCCTCTCTTATACCACTTGTTTAGTATATGGTTTGAGTGGCCCCCTGCCCTCATCCATAATTGTGCAACTTTGTATGTTTAAACAGTGCTTTTGATTTAACGCTTGTGCCCCTTTATTCATAAAGAATACTGGGGATTGTTTTTAGTAATAAACACATATATTTTTATAATATATACTTGTGTGGTGTCCTTTCATTTGGTATTACAGGATTGTATGTGGTAAAACAGCTCGCTTAACACGACCTCTTAAGTTAAGCCTTTAGGCTGCTTAGTCCATGCTACCACTAGGATAGCTTGTCTAATAAGGTTGACTTACAACCAGACACCATAAGGGGATTGTTTGGTCAGGTAGTAGGTGGTTCCAGAATTGGAAACATCCCCTACCAGGCCAACTTCTCACAATTATTATGTTTTAGGGCGCCATCAAATAAGAGCAAATGCTCTTGGAATTTGAGTGGTACTTCCACCTCCTCGAAAGGAGTGTACGTTTCAGGAGGTTCCTCTACTTTGTAATAGTGGAAGTACTTTGTTACAGCATTTGCTGCTGGAAAATGTATCCATGTATAGTATACCTCTGTCTGCCGATATTCGTGTGCCTCAATTACGAATATGACTGTGCCACCTCTAGGTGTCAGTCCATTTTCTATAAGTTTTAAGGTTATAGATCTCCTTTTGGCGACCTGGATGAGTATTATATCCGGGTCTGCTGTTTGCATGGTAGCATCAGCATCTGCTATTTCAGTAGCTAATCTAATTGCCTCTCTTTCTCCATCACTGTCTCCCATTTTACTGACAGGATGGTATTATTTTTATTTGCAGATCAGGTTTCTTTATGGAAACAGAGATTAGGTGCACAATATTTTGGAACTGTTTTATCCTTCAACGTTGACTAGACCAAGAACCATACATAGGAGTTCCCTCCTGCGAGGTTTTGGAGGATATAATAACCTTTCACCCACTCCAGACGTCTTTGGAGTATTTGGGAGAAGGGGTCTGAGTGAGAAAGCACGACTGAGTTACTCTAAATGTCTTACGTTAGTTTTATCGCCCTTTCCAAACACGTTGGGCGCCATGTAGTGTAGCTCCTATTTTCCCAATAGGCTCTGCGCATTGGAATAGTACCTACAGCAGTAAAGGCCTAGGCCAGACGTTAACTAGGTCTACTACTGTCGAAACTAGACTTAATTTTTGGGTTTGCCAGCTAAGCTCAGAGTTCGCTAGAAACTTTCTCGAATGTTCAAGGAAGGATGAACTCCCCTGATTAGACAAGAAGGGATTTAGTTTCTGACAACCATAGAACATGACAACTTTGCTCTCCCCTAATCAAGAGTCAATCTCGAGAGTCGTGTGAGCACAAGGCAATTATTTTACTCAGTCAGTACGTGCATTCTTAGTCTCATCAGAATGTAGAGAAAAGGAAGAGACGGGCGTGTTCAATAAAAGATGTTATTTATTGATCAGTCTCTTTTCTCGTACAAGAGAAATGGATCGATATTATTGCAATACTTATAGTTAAGTAAAGTGCATACATTAGAAGCAATAGTATAAAATAATACTGTAAAAACATTGATATGGTTTCTGAGCCATATGATGTTTAAAATGATTAAAATATATTTACATACACATATACATTTGACTAAACGTACTCAACTGGTGTTTCTAAATACGCCTACCCCGTGTACCTGACCTAAGTCTAATGCGTGGGCGGGAATAGAAAGTTACAGTTTAGTTTAAGTTTGTTTTTGCCAAGTGAATAACTAAAGAATTCTCTAGGAGGGGTTATTCAGTTCTGTACCTGGAATTTAGGATGAATGAGGAATGGTATCTCTTTCTCTGCTCTCGATATTCCAGGCTGCCTGCGAGGGCTGCCCAGAAGCGCCGGTGCTGGGTCTCTCGGCTTGAGATAGCAGCGCGTCTCTCAGCGCGTCAGGAAGGCGGGGCTGCTGCCTGCGGGGTCTGCTTCTGCTCTCGGCTTCGGCAAGTATGGCTGCTCCGTCTTGTCACCACGCGTGTGTTTGCATAGGGCAAGGTCGGCAATATTTATACCTTAAAGGTGCCGAGATTGACGTAAGGATGGACATAGGTACGTCAATAAAGATGTCATACGACTTGCTCGTTAGCACATTCTTTACTAAAGTTCTCTGTGAAATCAAAACAATGGCCGCACGGATTATCCAGGTTGTCATAGGTTTGATTTGTTATGAGAACGTCGTATGCCTTATCAGGGGCTGGAGGAATATCGCTTGTCTAATTAGATCTCAAGCGTTATGACCTAATCAGATAACACGTTCCTGTGCCGTAGTGTGACTGCGTCAGATAACGGTATCTGCATCATGGGGGATTTCTTGCCTCATGGGCTGACTGTTAGTTAACTAGCTAGTAAGTTTAACCAGAATAGGGTCAGGAATAGGGGGATCGAATCAGAACCTATAGAAATACACGACAGGGTCACTGAGGTACGCAGTAGAGATGGAAACGGGGTTCACTGAGGCACCCAGGAGCAATGGAAACTGGGGTGACTGAGGGACGCAGGAGGGATGGAAACGGGGTCACTGAGGTACACAGGAGGGATGAATATGGGGGACACTGAGGCACACAGGAGGGATAGAAACGGGGTCATTGAGGCATACAGTAGGGATGGAAATGGGGGTCCCTGAGGCATGCGGAGGGATTGAAACGGGGGTCACTGAGGCAGGCAGGTGAGATGGAATCGGGGGGACACTTGTGCATGCAGGGGGATGGAAACAGGGTCACTGAGGCACGCAGGAGGGATGGAAACAGGTCTCACTGAGGCACTCAGGAGAGATGGAAATGGGGTTCACAGAGGGACGCAGGAGGGATGGAAACGGGCTTCACTGATGCACGAGGGGAGTGATGGAAACTGGGGTCATTGAGGCACTCAGGTGTTATGGAAATGGGGGTCACTGATGCACGCAGGAGAGATGGCAATGGGGGACAATGGTGTATGCAGGAGGGATGGAAACGGGGTCACTGAGGCATGCGGGGTGATGCAAAAAGTGGTCACTGAAACACACAGGAGGGATGGAAACTTGGGCCACTGAGGCATGCAGGAGGGATGGAAACAGGGGACACTGAGGCACCCAGGAGGGATGAAACGGGGGTCACTAAGGCACCCAGGAGGGATGGAAATGGGGTTCACTCAGTCACGCAGGAGCAATGGAAATGTGGGTCACTGAGGCACGCAAGAGATATTGAAATGGGGGCCACTGGTGCATGCAGGAGGGATGGAAAGGGGGTCACTGAGGCAAGAAGGGAGGGATGGAAACTGGGGTCACTGAGGCACGCAGGTGTTATGGAAATGGGGGACAATGGTGTATGCAGGAGGGATGGAAACGGGGTCACTGAGGTACACAGAAGGGATGAATATGGGGGACACTGAGGCACACAGGAGGGATGGAAACGGGGTCACTGAGGCATACAGGAGGGGTGGAAACGGGGGTCACTGAGGCATGCGGAGGGATTGAAATGGGGGTCACTGAGGCAGGCAGGTGAGATGGAATCGGGGGGACACTTGTGCATGCAGGGTGGATTGAAACAGGGTCACTGAGGCACGCAGGAGGGATGGAAACGGGGTCACTGAGGCATACAGGAGGGATGGAAACAGGGGTCACTGAAGCATGCGGAGGGATGGAAACGGGGTCACTGAGGAACGCAGGAGGGATGGAAACGGGGGTCACTGAGGTTCGCAGGAGAGATGGAAACGGGGGTCACTGAGGCACACAGGAGGGATGGAAACGGGGGACACTGCTGCACGCAGGAGGGAAGGAAAAAAGGGGTACTGAGGCACACAGGAGGGATGGAAACGGGAGTCACTGAGGCATGCAGGAGAGATGGAAACAGGGGACACTGAGGCACCCAGGATGGATGTAACGGGGGTCACTGAGGCATGCTTAGTGATTGAAACGGGGGTCACTGAGGCACTCAGGAGGGATGGAAATGGGGGTCACAGAGGGACACAGGAGGAATGGAAACGGGGTCACAGAGGTACGCAGGAGGGATGGAAATGGGGACACTGCTGCATGCGGGAGGGATGGAAATGGGGTTCACTGAGGCACACAGTAGGGATGGAAACGGGGTTCACTGAGGCACCCAGGAGCAATGGAAACTGGGGTCACTGAGGGACGCAGGAGGGATGGAAACGGCGATCACTGAGGTACACAGAAGGGATGAATATGGGGGACACTGAGGCACACAGGAGGGATGGAAACGGGGTCACTGAGGCATACAGGAGGGATGGAAACAGGGGTCACTGAAGCATGCGGAGGGATGGAAACGGGGTCACTGAGGCGCGCAGGAGGGATGGAAACGGGGTCACTGAGGCACGCAGGAGGGATGGAAACGGGGTCACTGAGGAACGCAGGAGGGATGGAAACGGGGGTCACTGAGTCATACAGGAGGGATGGAAACAGGGATCACTGAAGCATGCGGAGGGATGGAAACGGGGTCACTGAGGCGCGCAGGAGGGATGGAAACGGGGTCACTGAGGCACGCAGGAGGTATGGAAATGGGGTCACTGAGGCACGCAGGAGAGATGGAAACGGGGGTCACTGAGGCACACAGGAGGGATGGAAACGGGGGTCACTGAGGCACGCAGAGGGATGGAAACGGGGTCACTGAGGCACGCAGAGGGATGGAAACGGGGTCACTGAATATGGGGGACACTGAGGCACACAGGAGGGTTGGAAACGGAGTCACTGAGTCATACAGGAGGGATGGAAACAGGGGTCACTGAAGCATGCGGAGGGATGGAAACAGGGTCACCGAGGCGCGCAGGAGGGATGTAAACGGGGTCACTGAGGCACGCAGGAGGGATGGAAAAGGGGTCACTGAGAAACGCAGGAGGGATGGAAACGGGGTCACTGAGGCACGCAGGAGAGATGGAAACGGGGTCACTGCGGCACGCAAGAGGGATGGAAACGGGGTCACTGAGGCACGCAGGAGGGATGGAAACGGGGGTCACTGAGGCACGCAGGAGAGATGGAAACAGGGGACACTGAGGCACCCAGGATGGATGTAACGGGGGTCACTGAGGCATGCTTAGTGATTGAAACGGGGGTCACTGAGGCTGTGGAAAAGTAAATTTTGCCATGTTCTGTGTCCCTACGCCTCCTCCATCATATGTTATGTGTGCATGATTAAATATGCATATGTATTCCCTATGTTCGATTCAAGACGCAATTATAGTTGTGTCCACCTCTAGTATGCCAGTTTCCAGTTCTCGTGAATACTACGAATATCAGGCCTATGTAAAGCTACGTTGCCACGTTTCTCAGTGTGCACGTTATTCCATTATAAAGTCCCCGTTTCTAGGCCTCAAAAGGGCCCGGACATCAGATTCAGCTCCTGTCTCCTGCAGCCTCGCTGAGGAGCGATACAGCCCCCACCTGTATCCTCGACCCTTCACTTACTTCCTGCCTCGCAGTGCCCGGTTCAGTTGGCTCTGCCTCTGAGCCTGCCAAGAGTATGTTATGATTCCAGTTATCAGTTCAGTCCTCCTTCTCTGCATTCCTAAGCTACTGAACTGCATCAATAGTTTCCGTCATTGTCTAGCCTTTCCGGCTCCACGTTAGAGAAATACTGTATTTAATGGTCATTTCATATTCCTCATCACGCACTACATGTAGAATAATGCATGGTCCAGTCTTAGTGTCTGTTAGCTTTTCCCCTCCTGACTTCTAGTTTATATCAACATGTTCTCTAAACATCAGATACTAGATACTGTTTAGGTACATGTCGCCCTGACTCTCCAGACTTCAGTCTCTGCTCCTAGCACAGAGTTCATAGCCCCCAGCTTCTCCTAGTGATACGTCATTGCCAGTTTGCGCGCACCACCAGGTTAGAGGTCCCGGCTCCTTAGGTAGCCCCCTCCAATGTTTCCGCCCATTCATGACATATTCTGTTACGTTTGCATCACATGTCTATGTATACGCCCTGTTACACCCAGTTACACCTACTTCTTACCCTTATCTTTCGCGACTGCTACGCGTCATGCCTTCTGCTCCACCCACTGCTACGCCTATTGCAATGTAATGCTATGTGTTTGCGTTATGTATATATGCTCATGTATCTGTTATTAAATACCACGCTAGCCTTCTTGTCCAGATCCTGACCCCGGCAGCGCTGCCAGGGCTTGCCATCCTATTCCTGTGCAGGTTGTCCTGTTCCTGTCCTTATGCCGTATTAAACCTGCATAACTCCTACTACCTCGAATCTTGACTCTTATTTTATTGAGCTATCTGTTATTCATTTATATATTCAAAAAATAGGGTATTATTTATTTATTTACCACATAATGGCGCCCGAACAGGGACTTGCCCTTTCCCCACGCGTCGGTGAAGCCACGCCGACCCCCTGACCCTCTGCAGTCGTGACGGAACTCTTCTGCGCAACGGCAGATATTTCTGCTCAAGTATCCCTCAGGCCCACGGAGGAGACGGAGGAGGCGGTCCAGCATCCAGACGAGACGGTGGAGGAACGCGGCGAGTCCCGACCAGAGCCCAAGCCAAGAGTCCAAGGTCCGAGGTATCCGGAGGTCCACCCGTAACTGAAGTCCGAAGTTCGTCGTCGTCGTCGAAGCAGTCCAGTCCAGTCCGAGGCTTTCCGTTCTTGCTGCCCGGTGAGTACCATTACTGGGGTAGTATCTAGACAGGGTCAATCTAATTGACTCTGGTCCGTGGGTTGGTGGTACCCAGACTCACAAACGAAGTGCCCACTTCGGTGGATACGGGTCCTGACGTGTCTCTTTATGAGACCGGTAAGTTTCGTACTGTTTCAGCAGTGCATCTAGTTTCTGTTCTAGTCAGTTCAGTTTCTCGAGAAAATTCATGCATTCTGTTTTCCTGAGTCAGTATTTCCGTATTCCAGGTGGTATCCTGTTCGAACTGTTATTTATAATGTTCTTCATGTATCTTGATGTTGTGGTATGAGTGAGAAGTGTTTCTCGTGTTTATTGTGTATTGTATTTTGTCCAGATTATAGTTCAGTCATGCCGCTCTTTTCGAAATTACGTCAGTTAAAAACCAGAAAAGGTCTGCTGGAAGCAGCAGTTCCTGTCCCGCCTAGGGACAGTCCAGGTCACTTTATGTATCAGAAGCATGGCATAAGCGCCATATTATATCTAGATTTATGGGTAGAGTATACCAAAGAGCTAGAAGAAAAGTATAGATGGCCCGTATCGGGTACATGGGATGCCGAGTGCATCATGCGAGTAGAAGAGGTATTATGGAAAAAGAAAGCCAGACAATCACAGAAGGATGCCATCGAGCTATGGCGCAAAGAAGCGCATAAAAGAACCGAAAAAGAAATCAGAAAGTCAGAATTAAGTAGAGAATCTTCAGAACGAGCACAAGAAAAAGAATTAATCGAGATAGGTGAACGAGTTAGAACTGAACAATCAGACAGACAGAGGAATGCCCTCATTAAGGGTATGTATCCTCTTCTTGCCGAGGGCTTGCCAAAAGCGACCCCGGAGGCATCCAGTAACTTTCCGCCACCACTAGTTCCGACCAAGCTACGTCACAAACCGACCGCAGCTGATATTTTCATCTCGTCCTATTTGGACGACACAGTCCCAGAATATGCAAATCCTGTTCCCGCCCCGCCAGTCCCTGTGAACTAGGTACTTCCCGCTCCTCCAGACACCGGAGTACCTGTTACGGTACCCCCGGTCCAGCCCGCCATACAAGTCCAGCCTGCATTTCAATTTCCCACCTTGCCAGCACGAAAAGCATCAGTTGATGATTCTAGTCTAGGGGCCGCAGGAGGAGGTCCTCCTCGAACCCCGCCGTCACATAAGCGTTTAGATGCAGCCGCATTACATATGCAAGCGTCACAGCGTACGCCCAGACTGTCCGTTGCAGAAATAAGAAAATCCCTTGCCGAATGCTGTTATGATCCAGTCCCAGGCGAAAATGATATGGTTTTATATTCATTACGCGTAAGAAATGTGGCCGAGTATCTAGTCACCCTACCAGATATGAAGGAAGATCTAGACAGAATATATCGTTTCATCCGTACAGGGGATGATCCAGAAAGTATCAGTGATGTCATGTCCCAAAGGAAAGCTGAGACCCAGCTCATGATATTAAAGTTTCTGATTAATTGTCTAATAAGAGAACAAGATTACCCGTCCACGAATCAGACCGAAATGAAAGCCCTGATGAAGTGGAGTAATAGTATAGCCGAGGGTAAGCACAAGACGATCAGTGCTATGGAGAGTATGTACAAGAAAATCCGTAGAGAAATAATAAAGATACACGAACAACGTAAAGCAGCACAAGTAAGCGAGAAAGAAAGTAACTCTGATACTGAAGAGGTAGAGGACGAGAATCCCGCCAGAATAGCGTATGTAGGAAAATCCAGATTTCCAGATCGCCATTCACGTCTAGAACCCAAGTCTACTTTCCATCATTCAGCACCAGAACAAGGTTCCCTAGAACAAGTATTTCAAGCTACCGATCACATTCTGAAATCACGAATCGGTTATAGTGAGTTAAGTACCATGCATGAACAAGAACTAGCCCGATCAGCAGTCCGATGGACTACTGATTCTACCACTTTTCCAGACGAAATATTGGCACAAATGTTTCTGAAAATGCCCCCAGCCGAGCAGCGACTGGTGGGTATGTATATGATTCAGCACCTCATTACTCTGTATGAGGGTCAACATTCTGATCCAGGTCCGCTACATGATATCCTGAACGAGTTACTCCAGTATAGATGGAGAGGTCTAGGTACCGATTTAATCAGCGTCATTCTAGAACAGCGCCACAAATATAGAACGTTCCTGAACCCGCATTTCATTCATGTCTCACCCCCAGAAAGTAAACCATTTTACATAGACAGACAGAATCCGTTACGAGAAGTCCACCCAGTTAGAGGAACGGGTGGCGAAATGCAACGAGTGTTTGTATACACTCCGATCACAAAGATGGAACTTCTTGAAATGAAGAAATTAATTCCCTGTCATGATAAAGATCCAGCAGGGTTCCATAGAGAATTAAAAGACATGCTCCGTATGGGAGAATACACGTACCCGGATATAATTAAAATGTTAAAAGTTCTGTTGCCCGCAGGGGTGTATGAGAAGCTCAAGGAAAAAGATTGGGAGGTGGGAGAGAAAAAGATCGATTGGGCAGTTCTAGAAGCTGAAGACAAGATACGAGTACCAGGTACCGGTCTCGGAGATAAATGTAAAGAATTACCAGAATTATTGATTCAAGTTTTACCTAGATTATTAACAACGAAAAAGGAAGACTGGGATGCAATCTCAGCCTGTAAACAGAAACAAGAAGAAGATATTAGTGATTTTTATTCTAGATTTGAAAAATGTTTTAGTATCAACAGTGGTCTCAAGACGAGTAGTGAGTCGTACCCTCATCTTTTTGTTACTAAATTAGTCGAGAATTCAAGTCCATCAATTAAAAAACGAGTTTTGAAAGTCGAAAGTACCTGGCAAGCTAATACCCCGTCCCAGATGTTACAAATGCTCCAATACCACCAGAATAGAATCAGAGAAGAGCAAGAACATGAAAGAAAACGTATGAAAGACACGAAAATGAAAGTACTAGTTGCACAATCTGTTCCTCAAGACAGTCAGAAGAGGGGTCCGAATCAAGCCAGTCATCCAGCAGCTCCTGTTAAAGGGAATTGCAATTATTGTAAACAGCCAGGTCATTTTATAAACGAGTGTGCAGTTCTGAAACACAACATAGCTACTGGTAAAACTAAAGAAAGACCACGTCCGCCTAGACAAGAACAAGTTTCACAGATTCCTCAGTCACAGAATGCACCACAGACAGTTACAGCACCGCAGCCTATTGCTGCAACACAGCATGTTACACAGCAGATGTACCAGTATGCACAGTCTGAGTATCCAGAGTACCAACAGTATTCATGAAACAGCCTAGAGAGGGAGGTAGGCTTGCCTCTCATCGAGATACCTGTAGATCAAGAAGGTCCCTATGTTCACAGTCAAGTATTAGGGAAAGACAGAAAGTTTTTGATTGATACAGGGGCAAGTAGGACCACAATTAGTCACGCCGAAGTTCCAGGGGCTCCGCTCTCAGGCTCAAGAAATGTTTCCCTTGGATTTTCAGGAAAGCCTATCGTAAATGAGATCTCAAAGCCAGTTACTCTAGAAGTAGGTCCATTGTCCCGCACTACTGATCTGTTACTTACTAAGTCATGTCCAGAAAACCTATTAGGCATTAAAACACTGAAAGAGTTAGGTGCAGTTATATGCTGTTCCCCAGAGGGAATACGATTGTTCCTACGTGACTTTAAGGGTCACTATGTATTACGAGATTTTGATCCCAGACTGTCTAATGTTCCGCAGCATTTATGGGCGCAAGGTCCAACTGATGTAGGTTACATGCAAATCACACCCTATCGTGTGACTCTCAAGTCAGGTGTAGTGTTACCACGAATCAGACAGTACAGATTGCCACCTGAGGCTGTAGCAGCCTTATCCAAAATTATTGACGAGCTCATGGCTCAAGGAGTAGTTGTAGAAACTGACTCCAACGTATGTAATTCTCCGATCATTCCAGTCATGAAACGTACTGATCCAAATGCACCCCCAGTATATCGATTAGTGATTGACCTACGAGAGCTTAACAAATGTATTATTCCTCAGTATCCAGTTGTCCCAGATATTTCTTCCCTGTTGACAGCCATTGATTCCAAAGCCACGTTCTTCACTGTCATAGACCTCAAGAACGCATTTTTCAGTGTTCCCATTCATCCAGACAGCCAGTTTCTTTTCGGATTTTGTTTAAATGGAAGGAGCTATATGTTTACACGAGCTCCTCAAGGTTTTACAGAGAGTCCTAGCATTTACAGTCAAGCACTTAAGAGACAACTAGACAACATTCACATGCCAACTGACACTGCCCTGCTCCAGTATGTCGATGATCTCCTGATCACAGCCCGTTCTGAACGTGCTTGCGAGCGAGCATCCCTTACAGTCTTGTATTTCCTTGCCGAGATGGGGCACAAGGTGTCCCCTTCGAAGCTTCAATTCTGTGTCCAGCAAGTGGTCTACTTAGGACACTTACTGTCCAAGAGGGGTAGGCAGTTGACACCAGACCGTATCCAGTTGATAGCGAGTCTTCCTCAGCCCAGAACCCAGAAGGAGGTACGTGCTTTTATCGGCCTCACTTCTTACTGCAGACAATGGATTCCTCAGTATGCATTTCTAGCCAAACCACTGATACAGTTAACGACACAGGAGGCAGCCGTATCGACTGTCCTCCCTTGGACATCTGAACATACACTTAGTTTCAATGAGTTAAAGAAAGCCCTATGCCAAGCTCCAGTTCTAGCTACACCGAACTACAGTAAGCCTTTTACACTTTTCGTTACTGAACGCGAAGGTACAGCATTATCCGTTCTCACACAAGATCAAGCAGGACAATACAAGCCATGTGCTTATTTTTCTAGCACATTAGATCCTGTAGCCCAGGCTTTGCCTGCGTGCCTCAAGTCAGTTGCAGCCACAGCACTAGCTATCAGACAAAGTGATTCCATAGTCTTAGGACATACTTTGACAGTACAAGTTCCACACTCCGTGGAAGTTCTTTTAAATCGAACTCAAACTCAGCACTTGACGATTGCACGTTTAACAGGTTATGAATTGACACTGTTCCAGCCACACATAGAAATCAGATGCTGCAACATCCTTAATCCTGCTACACTGTTGCCATCAGTTAATTCAAATTCTGCCGCACACGACTGTGTGGAAGTAGTTAACATTACGACTAAGCCAAGACAAGATCTGACGGATATTCCGTTACCAGATCCCGACCTGACACTTTATGTGGATGGTTCATGTATGAGAACAAGTACAGGAGAACTAGTCGCCGCGTATGCAGTGACTACTGACACTGAAGTTATTAAGACACACCGCATTGACACCCTGTCCGCTCAAGCAGCAGAGCTAGTTGCTCTGACACAAGCCTGTATACATGCCAAGAACCTGAAAGTTAATGTTTACACAGATTCACGCTACGCATTCGGAGTCGTACACGACTTTGGAGTGCTCTGGCAGGAGAGAGGTTTCATGACTTCTCATGGAACCAAGATTCAGCATGGTCTCCTTATTCAAGCTCTGTTAGATGCAATACATTTACCGACATCTATTGCTATCATGAAATGCAAAGCACATACGAAAGTTACTGACATTATTTCCCAAGGTAACGATCTAGCAGATCGCACAGCCAAGCTTACAGCACAGACTCCAGACACTCCAGTTAATCAGACACATACTCCAGATCCGACTACATGTATGACAGTTAAGGACCCTACACAAGATGTCATAGACATACAGTTACATGCTACTCCTGATGAAATCAAGAAATGGTCCGAACAAGGAGGGGTCCAGACAGATCAAGGATGGTTAACGAAGGGTAGAGCCACATGGTTTCTCCCCGACTCTATGGTTCAAGTCATTATTAATACCGCACATAGTCCAGCACATTTAGGGGAAAAAGCAATGTTAGATAGTATCCAGAACATTTGGTTTAACAAGCATTTACGAGCTGCAGCCAAGCAGAAAGTCCGTACCTGTATGATATGTTGTCAGTTTAATCCAGGTAAAAGTGTCCCGGTGGAACAAGGTGGATTCCAGCCCCCTGACCACCCTTTTGAAGTCCTCCAGATGGATTACATTCAGATGGAGCGATGTCGAGGTTTCAAGTATGTCCTTGTAGTTGTATGCGCTTTGTCCAGGTGGACAGAAGCATATCCAGTCCCAGATTACACAGCCGCGACCACTGCCAAGCAGTTGGTTCGTGAGTTCTTCCCTCGTTATGGACTCCCTAGAGTCGTATATTCTGACAACGGCCAGCCATTCTCATCTGAACTCATGAAGCATGTTTCCCTGTTGTTAGGGTACCAGTGGAAGTTTCATTGTGTACGCCATCCTGAAGCAGCCGGTCTCGTAGAGAGGCATAATCAGACTCTGAAAATCCGAATTGCCAAAGTGTGTAAAGAAAAAGGTGTGGACTGGCTAGTAGCTCTGCCAGTTGCTTTATTTTATATGCGCATGGTCGCACATTCCAGATCAGGTCTGTCCCCGTATGAGGTCGTATTCGGCCGCCCCCCAAACATGTGGGGTACTCCTAGACCCCGAAGTATTACCGATGTTTCAAGTAATATGCTGACAGATTACCTGGCTTCCTTGATGTCTGCCCTCAACTCATGTCGTTCACAAGTTGCCGCCGCATTTCCAGACAATACCGAGGTGGCACCGCATGAAATCGTTCCAGGATCCATGGTGATGGTCCGCAACTTTGACAGATCAAGTCCGCTGGAGCCTCGTTGGAAAGAGCCCCGACAGGTCCTCCTCACCACCCGTACAGCCGTGAAGTTGGAAGGACGCAAAGGCTGGGTGCACCTTTCTCATGTCAAACTGTTTAATGGACTGAAACCCGTCTTAAAGAACATTTCCCAGGATTTAAAGGATTGCCAAAATATTGTTCTCAAGGACTGTCCCGCAAAAGACATTGCTACAACCCCTCCCCTGTTAGAGAAAACTCAGCAACAGGAGTATAAGCTAAAACTCCGGTCTAGTAAAATAAGTCAGTCAGTTTGATTGTATAAGTCCTCCCCTAGGTGAAACGGTTAGACTGTTTCTGACATGTATAAAATAGACCCCCATAGTGAGAGAGTCAGTCAAAACTCAATCCGATGTATCGTTTTTCTGAGTTTCATATTATTTCTCAGCATTATGATTTCCTGCACGAGTTATGCATTTTACCTGTATTTCCCAGTTCCTCATGTAAATAAGTCTGCTAATGTTACAGTAGAGCACACGTTTAGTGATCTGCCTCCTCATGAATTTTCTTACCGCCTCGCTATGCGAAATAATACTTTTATCCGCATGTTACATTATTCACACCAGACCAGCAATGCCACTAATTGTTGGGTGTGTGGTCGACTCCCCCCTTTCCAGACACCGAAGGGAGTTCTGCCACTCTTTCCTTATCCATTTTCACATAATGGTTCGTGTGGAGCATGGTCCACGTTAACGTCATCCTCAACAGATATGTCTTTTCTTAACAGTACATGTTTCCCAGACAAGCAAGGTCTCCCCCACAGAACAGGTTTAGATCTAGAAAATGAAGTGTACAATTTAGGTAATTATTCTTCGAATTTCATGGTCCTGAATGTTCAGTCTGATACTACTCCAGACTTACCTGCTATTTCAGTATTACCAGTCAAAGGTGAATTATGTGTCCGAAATTATGGTTCTGTACATGTAGGACATAGTGAATGTACTACTATTGTCAAGTATAGTGACAGTGGGAAATCTATTTTCAAAGCTTCACGTCATTCTTATTTTATTTGTGGTCAAACTGCATATGTCCGCCTGCCCCTCGATTGGGAGGGAACCTGTTACATTGCCTTCCTACTGCCACCAGTTTTCCTAGCCCCACCCGACTACCATAGGAATTCCCACCTAGTACATACTAGACACAAGAGAAACCTCCCGATTGTCGATTATACTGAAACTGCTGTAGAGCAATACATAGATATCAATAAAGGTGTCTTCCCTTATTTAGGTACAGTCGTGAATAGTAAACTGATCCGTAGATTAACAAGAACCCTTGAAGCTGTAGTGATTGAGACTACCTCTGCTCTAGGTAACTTAACCGAAGAGCAATCTTTTATGAGAATTGTCGTGCTCCAGAATCGTCTCGTCCTTGACGTCATACTGGCCGATAGGGGCGGGGCCTGTAGAGTCATCGGATCCAGTTGCTGCATTTTCATTCCAAATAACGCGCCGTCTGTTTATTCAGCTATAACCAGACTCCATAAAATTGCCCATCTGATACACCAAAATCCAGGCACCTGGACATGGTCCGGTTGGTTCTGGAATATAATTTCCGCCTGGGGATGGAAAATATTGTCCTTTCTAGGTATTGCAGTAGCGGTCATATTTAGCTGCTGCCTCTGTATACAATGTGGCCCTGCGATTTGCGGCATTTGTGCTACCTCTTGTATTCCTAGTCCCAAGCCCCGTTCTAAATCCCGTTCCAGGATAATTCGAGACGAACAAATGATACTGTATGAAATGATAGATGGTATCATGAAAATTGATGTTTCCTGATGGAAACGTAGTGACAAGGAGGGAATGTGGAAAAGTAAATTTTGCCATGTTCTGTGTCCCTACGCCTCCTCCATCATATGTTATGTGTGCATGATTAAATATGCATATGTATTCCCTATGTTCGATTCAAGACGCAATTATAGTTGTGTCCACCTCTAGTATGCCAGTTTCCAGTTCTCGTGAATACTACGAATATCAGGCCTATGTAAAGCTACGTTGCCACGTTTCTCAGTGTGCACGTTATTCCATTATAAAGTCCCCGTTTCTAGGCCTCAAAAGGGCCCGGACATCAGATTCAGCTCCTGTCTCCTGCAGCCTCGCTGAGGAGCGATACAGCCCCCACCTGTATCCTCGACCCTTCACTTACTTCCTGCCTCGCAGTGCCCGGTTCAGTTGGCTCTGCCTCTGAGCCTGCCAAGAGTATGTTATGATTCCAGTTATCAGTTCAGTCCTCCTTCTCTGCATTCCTAAGCTACTGAACTGCATCAATAGTTTCCGTCATTGTCTAGCCTTTCCGGCTCCACGTTAGAGAAATACTGTATTTAATGGTCATTTCATATTCCTCATCACGCACTACATGTAGAATAATGCATGGTCCAGTCTTAGTGTCTGTTAGCTTTTCCCCTCCTGACTTCTAGTTTATATCAACATGTTCTCTAAACATCAGATACTAGATACTGTTTAGGTACATGTCGCCCTGACTCTCCAGACTTCAGTCTCTGCTCCTAGCACAGAGTTCATAGCCCCCAGCTTCTCCTAGTGATACGTCATTGCCAGTTTGCGCGCACCACCAGGTTAGAGGTCCCGGCTCCTTAGGTAGCCCCCTCCAATGTTTCCGCCCATTCATGACATATTCTGTTACGTTTGCATCACATGTCTATGTATACGCCCTGTTACACCCAGTTACACCTACTTCTTACCCTTATCTTTCGCGACTGCTACGCGTCATGCCTTCTGCTCCACCCACTGCTACGCCTATTACAATGTAATGCTATGTGTTTGCGTTATGTATATATGCTCATGTATCTGTTATTAAATACCACGCTAGCCTTCTTGTCCAGATCCTGACCCCGGCAGCGCTGCCAGGGCTTGCCATCCTATTCCTGTGCAGGTTGTCCTGTTCCTGTCCTTATGCCGTATTAAACCTGCATAACTCCTACTACCTCGAATCTTGACTCTTATTTTATTGAGCTATCTGTTATTCATTTATATATTCAAAAAATAGGGTATTATTTATTTATTTACCACAAGGCACTCAGGAGGGATGGAAATGGGGGTCACAGAGGGACACAGGAGGAATGGAAACGGGGTCACAGAGGTACGCAGGAGGGATGGAAATGGGGACACTGCTGCATGCGGGAGGGATGGAAATGGGGTTCACTGAGGCACACAGTAGGGATGGAAACGGGGTTCACTGAGGCACCCAGGAGCAATGGAAACTGGGGTCACTGAGGGACGCAGGAGGGATGGAAACGGCGATCACTGAGGTACACAGAAGGGATGAATATGGGGACACTGAGGCACACAGGAGGGATGGAAACGGGGTCACTGAGGCATACAGGAGGGATGGAAACAGGGGTCACTGAAGCATGCGGAGGGATGGAAACGGGGTCACTGAGGCGCGCAGGAGGGATGGAAACGGGGTCACTGAGGCACGCAGGAGGGATGGAAACGGGGTCACTGAGGAACGCAGGAGGGATGGAAACGGGGGTCACTGAGTCATACAGGAGGGATGGAAACAGGGATCACTAAAGCATGCGGAGGGATGGAAACGGGGTCACTGAGGCGCGCAGGAGGGATGGAAACGGGGTCACTGAGGCACGCAGGAGGTATGGAAATGGGGTCACTGAGGCACGCAGGAGAGATGGAAACGGGGGTCACTGAGGCACACAGGAGGGATGGAAACGGGGGTCACTGAGGCACGCAGAGGGATGGAAACGGGGTCACTGAGGCACGCAGAGGGATGGAAACGGGGTCACTGAATATGGGGGACACTGAGGCACACAGGAGGGTTGGAAACGGAGTCACTGAGTCATACAGGAGGGATGGAAACAGGGGTCACTGAAGCATGCGGAGGGATGGAAACAGGGTCACTGAGGCACGCAGGAGGGATGGAAACGGGGTCACTGAGGCACGCAGGAGGGATGGAAAAGGGGTCACTGAGGAACGCAGGAGGGATGGAAACGGGGGTCACTGAGGAACGCAGGAGAGATGGAAACGGGGTCACTGAGGCATGCAAGAGGGATGGAAACGGGGTCACTGAGGCACGCAGGAGGGATGGAAACGGGGGTCACTGAGACACGCAGGAGAGATGGAAACGGGGGTCACTGAGGCACACAGGAGGGATGGAAACAGGGGTCACTGAGGCACGAAGAGGGATGGAAACGGGGTCACTGAGGCATGCAGGAGGGATGGAAACGCGGTCACTGAAGCACGCAGGAGGGATAGAAACGGGGTCACTGAGGCACGCAGGAGGGATGGAAAAAGGGGTCACTGAGGCACGCAGGAGGGATGGAAATGGGGTCACTGAGGAACGCAGGAGGGATGGAAACGGGGGTCACTGAGGCACGCAGGAGAGATGGAAACGGGGTCACTGAGGCACGCAGGAGAGATGGAAACGGGGTCACTGAGGCACGCAGGAGGGATGGAAACGGGGGTCACTGAGGCACGCAGGAGAGATGGAAACGGGGTCACTGAGGCACACAGGAGGGATGGAATTGGGGGTCACTGAGGCACGCAGAGGGATGGAAACGGGGTCACTGAGGCATGCAGGAGGGATGGAAATGGGGTCACTGAGGCACGCAGGAGGGATGGAAAAAGGGGTCACTGAGGCATGCAAGAGGGATGGAAACGGGGGTCCCTGAGGCACGCAGGAGGGATGGAAACGGGGTCACTGAGGCACGCTGGAGATATGGAAAAGGGGGTCACTGAGGCACTGAGGAGGGATGGAAACGGGGGTCACTGAGGCACGCAGGAGGGATGGAAATGGGGTCACTGAGGCATGCAGGAGGGATGGAAAAGGGGGTCACTGAGGCACGCAGAGGGATGGAAACGGGGTCACTGAGGCACCCAGGAGGGATGGAAACGGGGTCACTGAGGCACGCAGGAGGGATGGAAACAGGATCACTGAGGGACGCAGGAGGGGTGGAAACGGGGGTCACTGAGGCGCGCAGGAGAGATGGAAACGGGGGTCACTGAGGCACACAGGAGGGATGGAAACGGGGGTCACTGAGGCACGCAGAGGGATGGAAACGGGGTCACTGAGGCATGCAGGAGGGATGGAAACGCGGTCACTGAAGCACGCAGGAGGGATGGAAATGGGGTCACTGAGGCACACAGGAGGGATGGAAAAAGGGGTCACTGAGGCATGTAAGAGGGATGGAAACGAGGGGTCCCTGAGGCACGCAGGAGGGATGGAAACGGGGTCACTGAGGCACGCTGGAGATATGGAAAAGGGGGTCACTGAGGCACTGAGGAGGGATGGAAACGGGGGTCACTGAGGCACGCAGGAGGGATGGAAATGGGGTCACTGAGGCACGCAGGAGGGATGGAAATGGGGTCACTGAGGCATGCAGGAGGGATGGAAAAGGGGGTCACTGAGGCAGGCAGGAGGAATTGAAAAGGGGGTCACTGAGGCACGCAGGAGGGATGTAAACGGGGGTCACTGAGGCACGCAGGAGGGATGGAAACTGGGGTCACTGAGGCGTGCAGGAGGGATGGAAACTGGGGTCACTGAGGCGCGCAGGAGGGATGGAAACTGGGGTCACTGAGGTATGCAGGAGGGATGGAAACGGGGGTCCCTGAGGCACACAGGAGTGATAGAAACGGGGTCACTGAGGCACGCTGGAGGGATGGAAAAGGGGGTCACGGAGGCACTCAGGAGGGATGGAAACAGGGGTCACTGAGGCACGCAGGAGGGATGGAAACCGGGTCACTGAGGCATTCAGGAGGGATGGAAAAGGGGTCACTGAGGCACGCAGGAGGGATGGAAAAGGGGGTCACTGAGGCACGCAGAAGGGATAGAAACGGGGGTCACTGGGGCACGCAGGAGGGTTGGAAACTGGGATCACTGAGTCAGGCAGGAGTGATGGAAATGGGAGTCACTGAGGCACGCAGCAGGGATGGAAATGGGGGACACTGGTGCATGCAGGAGGTAAGAAATGGGGGTCACTGAGGCATGCAGTATTCAGGGAAACAGGGTCACTGAGGCACGCAGGAGGGATGAAAACATTGGTCACTGAGGCATGCAGGAGGTATGGAAACGGGGGTCACTGAGTCAAGAGGAGAGGGATGGAAACTGGGGTCACTGAGGCACGCAGGTGTCAATGTAACGGGGGTCACTGATGCACGCAGGAGGGATGGAAACAGGGCTCACTGATGCTTGCAGGAGGGATGGAAACGGGGTCACTGAGGCACGCAGGAGGGATGGAAAAGGGGGTCACTGAGACATGCAGGAGGGATGGAAACAGAAGTCAGTGAGGCACGCAAGAGGGATGGAAATGGGGGTCACTGAGGCCTGCATTATTGATGGAAACGGGGTCACTGAGGCACCCAGGAGGGATGGAAATGGGGGACACTGAGGCACGCATTCAGGACCGGAATGGGGGAGACTGCTGCATGTAGGAGGGATGGAAACAATGGTCACTGAGGCGCACAGGAGGGATGGAAACTGGGGTCACTGAGGGACGCAGGAGGGATGTAACGGGGGTCACTTAGGCATGCTTAGGGATTGAAACGGGGATCACTGAGGCACTCAGGAGGGATAGAAATGGGGGTCACAGAGGGACACAGAAGGTATTGAAACGGGGTCACTGAGGTACGCAGTAGAGAGGGAAACGGGGTTCACTGAGGCACCCAGGAGCAATGGAAACAGGGGTGACTGAGGGACGCAGGAGGGATGGAAACGGGGTCACTGAGGTACACAGAAGGGATGAATACGGGGGACACTGAGGCACACAGGAGGGATAGAAACGGGGTCATTGAGGCATACAGTAGGGATGGAAATGGGGGTCCCTGAGGCATGCGGAGGGATTGATCGGGGGTCACTGAGGCAGGCAGGTGAGATGGAATCGGGGGGACACTTGTGCATGCAGGGGGGATGGAAACAGGGTCACTGAGGCACGCAGGAGGGATGGAAACAGGTCTCACTGAGGCACTCAGGAGAGATGGAAATGGGGTTCACAGAGGGACGCAGGAGGGATGGAAACGGGCTTCACTGATGCACGAGGGGAGTGATGGAAACTGGGGTCACTGAGGCACTCAGGTGTTATGGAAATGGGGGTCACTGATGCACGCAGGAGAGATGGCAATGGGGGACAATGGTGTATGCAGGAGGGATGGAAACGGGGGTCACTGAGGCATGCGGGGTGATGCAAAAAGTGGTCACTGAAACACACAGGAGGGATGGAAACTTGGGCCACTGAGGCATGCAGGAGGGATGGAAACAGGGGACACTGAGGCACCCAGGAGGGATGAAACGGGGGTCACTAAGGCACCCAGGAGGGATGGAAATGGGGTTCACTCAGTCACGCAGGAGCAATGGAAATGTGGGTCACTGAGGCACGCAAGAGATATTGAAATGGGGGCCACTGGTGCATGCAGGAGGGATGGAAAGGGGGTCACTGAGGCAAGAGGGGAGGGATGGAAACTGGGGTCACTGAGGCACGCAGGTGTTATGGAAATGGGGGACAATGGTGTATGCAGGAGGGATGGAAACGGGGTCACTGAGGTACACAGAAGGGATGAATATGGGGGACACTGAGGTACACAGGAGGGATGGAAACGGGGTCACTGAGGCATACAGGAGGGGTGGAAACGGGGGTCACTGAGGCATGCGGAGGGATTGAAATGGGGGTCACTGAGGCAGGCAGGTGAGATGGAATCGGGGGGACACTTGTGCATGCAGGGTGGATTGAAACAGGGTCACTGAGGCACGCAGGAGGGATGGAAACGGGGTCACTGAGGCATACAGGAGGGATGGAAACAGGGGTCACTGAAGCATGCGGAGGGATGGAAGCGGGGTCACTGAGGAACGCAGGAGGGATGGAAACGGGGGTCACTGAGGTTCGCAGGAGAGATGGAAACGGGGGTCACTGAGGCACACAGGAGGGATGGAAACGGGGGACACTGCTGCACGCAGGAGGGAAGGAAAAAAGGGGTACTGAGGCACACAGGAGGGATGGAAACGGGAGTCACTGAGGCATGCAGGAGAGATGGAAACAGGGGACACTGAGGCACCCAGGATGGATGTAACGGGGGTCACTGAGGCATGCTTAGTGATTGAAACGGGGGTCACTGAGGCACTCAGGAGGGATGGAAATGGGGGTCACAGAGGGACACAGGAGGAATGGAAACGGGGTCACAGAGGTACGCAGGAGGGATGGAAATGGGGACACTGCTGCATGCGGGAGGGATGGAAACTGGGTTCACTGAGGCACACAGTAGGGATGGAAACGGGGTTCACTGAGGCACCCAGGAGCAATGGAAACTGGGGTCACTGAGGGACGCAGGAGGGATGGAAACGGCGATCAATGAGGTACACAGAAGGGATGAATATGGGGGACACTGAGGCACACAGGAGGGATGGAAACGGGGTCACTGAGGCATACAGGAGGGATGGAAACAGGGGTCACTGAAGCATGCGGAGGGATGGAAACGGGGTCACTGAGGAACGCAGGAGGGATGGAAACGGGGGTCACTGAAGCATGCGGAGGTATGGAAACGGGGTCACTGAGGCGCGCAGGAGGGATGGAAACGGGGTCACTGAGGCACGCAGGAGGTATGGAAATGGGGTCACTGAGGCACGCAGGAGAGATGGAAACGGGGGTCACTGAGGCACACAGGAGGGATGGAAACGAGGGTCACTGAGGCACGCAGAGGGATGGAAACGGGGTCACTGAGGCACGCAGAGGGATGGAAACGGGGTCACTGAATATGGGGGACACTGAGGCACACAGGAGGGTTGGAAACGGGGTCACTGAGTCATACAGGAGGGATGGAAACAGGGGTCACTGAAGCATGCGGAGGGATGGAAACAGGGTCACTGAGGCGCGCAGGAGGGATGGAAACGGGGTCACTGAGGCACGCAGGAGGGATGGAAAAGGGGTCACTGAGGAACGCAGGAGGGATGGAAACGGGGGTCACTGAGGCACGCAGGAGAGATGGAAACGGGGTCACTGAGGCACGCAAGAGGGATGGAAACGGGGTCACTGAGGCACGCAGGATGGATGGAAACGGGGGTCACTGAGGCACGCAGGAGAGATGGAAACGGGGGTCACTGAGGCACACAGGAGGGATGGAAACAGGGGTCACTGAGGCACGAAGAGGGATGGAAACGGGGTCACTGAGGCATGCAGGAGGGATGGAAACGCGGTCACTGAAGCACGCAGGAGGGATAGAAACGGGGTCACTGAGGCACGTAGGAGGGATGGAAAAAGGGGTCACTGAGGCACGCAGGAGGGATGGAAATGGGGTCACTGAGGAACGCAGGAGGGATGGAAACGGGGGTCACTGAGGCACGCAGGAGAGATGGAAACGGGGTCACTGAGGCACGCAGGAGGGATGGAAACGGGGTCACTGAGGCACGCAGGAGGGATGGAAACGGGGGTCACTGAGGCACGCAGGAGAGATGGAAACGGGGTCACTGAGGCACACAGGAGGGATGGAAACGGGGGTCACTGAGGCACGCAGAGGGATGGAAACGGGGTCACTGAGGCATGCAGGAGGGATGGAAACGGGGTCACTGAGGCACGCAGGAGGGATGGAAAAAGGGGTCACTGAGGCATGCAAGAGGGATGGAAACGGGGGTCCCTGAGGCACGCAGGAGGGATGGAAACGGGGCCACTGAGGCACGCTGGAGATGTGGAAAAGGGGGTCACTGAGGCACTAAGGAGGGATGGAAACGGGGGTCACTGAGGCACGCAGGAGGGATGGAAATGGGGTCACTGAGGCATGCAGGAGGGATGGAAAAGGGGGTCACTGAGGCACGCAGAGGGATGGAAATCGGGTCACTGAGGCACCCAGGAGGGATGGAAACGGGGTCACTGAGGCACGCAGGAGGGATGGAAACAGGATCACTGAGGGACGCAGGAGGGGTGGAAACGGGGGTCACTGAGGCGCGCAGGAGAGATGGAAACGGGGGTCACTGAGGCACACAGGAGGGATGGAAACGGGGGTCACTGAGGCACGCAGAGGGATGGAAACGGGGTCACTGAGGCATGCAGAAGGGATGGAAACGCGGTCACTGAAGCACGCAGGAGGGATGGAAACGGGGTCACTGAGGCACACAGGAGGGATGGAAACGGGGTCACTGAGGCACGCTGGAGATATGGAAAAGGGGGTCACTGAGGCACTGAGGAGGGATGGAAACGGGGGTCACTGAGGCACGCAGGAGGGATGGAAATGGGGTCACTGAGGCACGCAGGAGGGATGGAAATGGGGTCACTGAGGCATGCAGGAGGGATGGAAAAGGGGGTCACTGAGGCAGGCAGGAGGAATTGAAAAGGGGGTCACTGAGGCACGCAGGAGGGATGGAAACGGGGTCACTGAGGCACGCAGGAGGGATGGAAACTGGGGTCACTGAGGCGTGCAGGAGGGATGGAAACTGGGGTCACTGAGGCGCGCAGGAGGGATGGAAACTGGGGTCACTGAGGTATGCAGGAGGGATGGAAACGGGGGTCCCTGAGGCACACAGGAGTGATGGAAACAGGGTCACTGAGTGTTAGACCTGGCACCTTGGCGTGAGTTTCCCTTCCACTTTTTGCTGTTGTGCCTCAAATGTTTTGCTGGTGTCTGCTACTCAGGGCACTGCGCCACGGCCAACCCGTGCCGCAGTGCAAGTGCTCCCTACTGTAAAGTGTACATGTGATTGATGTCCATGATTGGTTCATTGGATTTACTGTTAGTCCCTAGTAAAGTGCACCAGGAGTGCCAGGGCTTGTGAATGCCAACACTGCTAGTGGGCCTGCAGCGCTGGTTGCGCCACCCACAGAAGCAGCCTTAAAATGTGTCTAGGGTCTGCCATTGCAGAACCTCCGTGCAGTCTGGTACTGTCACCCTGGCTGGGCAAGTGCACACACTTGCCAGCCCCTAAACCTTCCCTTAACTTCATATTAGTCACCCCTATGGTAGGCCTGAGGGCAGGGTGCATTGTAAGTGTAAGGTAGAACATGCCCTGATGTGTGTGGCATGTTCTAATAGTGAATTACTGCCAAATTCGTTTTTCACTATTGTAAGGCTACCTGTTCCCTTCTAGGCCAGATGGGCTGCTGGAATTATTACACTCTATAATCCCAGCAGGCTCAGGGAACATGGTAGAAATTCATGTTTAGTATGCCTGAACTCAGAATAATAAAATACTTCTTTTAGTAAAGTTTATTTTAATATCCTGTGTTTGCAAATGCTACTTTTAGAAAGTTAGCATTTGCTTGCCTAACCATTTCAGCCCGCCTCTGCTTGGATGTGGATCTGACTGTCTGGTGTGTGTGAGTGACAGGGCTGGGAGTTGACAGGTAGTGAATAGCCAGATGACACCTTAGTGGGTGGTGGGAGTTTCCCCTGAATGATGCATCAGGCTGTGCTCTGCCTCCACAATGCTGGCTCCGCCCTCCTGGGGAGCGACTGATGACTCAGCCTGCACCTGGCCCAGGAAGGACCGAAGCTTGTCAACAAAGTGCTCAGGCTACTCCTGTCCTCACAATGCCGGCTCCGCCCCCCTGGGGAGCGGCTGATGTGCCTGCCCTCACACTGAATGCAGAAGCCAGAAGTACCCACAACAAGTACTCAGAGACTGGAGCAGTTATGCAGAGGCCCCCCTGGCTTGCTAGAACAAAAGAAACTGGGTATAAAAGTAGGAGCCCTGCTCCTTGTAAATTAGATCCTGTTTGTGCTACAGAAGAAACTCTGCCCGAAGAGAAGGACCTGGAAGGACAAGGAGGAGTGCTGTCTCTGGCCTGTGTCTGGTGCCTTGCTGCCAAAGGAGAGGAAAGAAAAGACTACCAAAGACTTTTGCTTATGGGAACTTTGTGCCAAACTCTGCTGAAAGATCTCCAAGGGCTTGCCTGTGAACTTGCCCCCTGACCAGCGCCCCAGGAACAGTGGGCGCTACCCTTCTGAAGAAAAGCTGCTGCTGGCGTGTGCTGTGTGTCTCTACCGCGCCAAGGAAAGGAGAGTTGAGAGCGCTGTGCCTGCCGCCACGCTCTCTGACAATTTGTGCAGCTGTGCCCTTCCCCGACCACCGTGACTGTGGCCTGTTCGTGTGCCAGCCGCAAAAGTAAGGATCAGCCCCGCGCTGGTTCGAGCGCCGTGACTGTCCGCGCTGAGCCGCCCTTGCAACGGAAAGGGAGGACCTGCCCGGTCCAAGCATCGCCGCCTGGGTGACCCCCGAGGTACAGGCTGCTCCGCAAAGACCGGCACTGCCAAGATTGTGCCCCTCGTGACTTGGGCGCTGAGACCCCCTGGCCCCCGCAGCTGGAAGTGACTCGCTGCTGAGCCGTGCCTGAATTGTGCCCCGCGCTCAGTGGAGTGCACCCCCCTCAGCCCCGCCTGCCTGCAGCTTCCCCCCTTCAGTGCGAGTGAACCGGACTCCGGAGAATCCTGCCCCGCATCTGCACCGTCAGCCCGGGTGCCCTGTGACCTGCGCTGAGACTCGCAGGCCGCCGCACCCTCCAGGAAGACAACGCGACGTGGGACAGATCTACGGACAGCCGTCCGCTCCAAGACCTACAAGAAAACCAAGGTACTGTGTTCTTTGTCCTTGCGGTGCGAGCGTCCTACGTCCTGAGCTCGCACCGCGCTACCTGCTTCCCAGCGTGAGCCGCCCCTGAAACCGAGGCTCGCACTGTGCCGGGTCCGCGAGGCCCACGCGGGAAGCGTGAGCTTTAGCCGGCCGGGCCCGTTCTCCTCTCTGAAGCGAGCGGAGGCAGCGGAACGCGCATTGAGGCGCTACAAGACACTGAACCTTGCTGGAACCTGGGCAGAAGGCCCAAAAGATTGCTTATTGCTAAGAAAGAACTGTGGCAACTTGAAATTAAGTAAACTGGAACCGCTATTGAAAGTTTGACAACTGTATTTACAAGCCTGCTTGAGATTTATATAAAGAACATATATTTTTACAAATACAGTTTGGTGTCATTGTGTGGTGGGTTGGTGGTGATGGTGTAATATTGCAAATGTTTAACCCTACATGCCCCAGAGATTAGCCTAAGACTGCTTAAGCCACACTACCTAGAGGGTAAGCAGAGGTTGTCTTGAAGGTAACCCTCAGCCCTGACGGGGAAGAGAGAGGCCCTGATTGTCGCCAGTGTTGCACTGCGCCAACCAGAGACTCCCCCTTCCTACATTGGTGGCAGCGGTGGGATTCGCGAACTTACATTTGCAGTGTTTTACCTTAGCTACTGACCATTGCATAAGTGATTACAGTCCAGTATCTTAGCCACAGACTTTTTGAGTTTTAATTTTGCTAAAGAAGAAGATCCCTAGTGTTGCAAACATGCCTGGCACAAACAGCATTGATGGAGGAGAGTCCATAGCCTCTGGTGCGCAGGAGCTAGAATGGGATGCATCAAAGCTGGATGACTACACAAAGAAGCAGTTGAGTTATTTTTGCAGGAAACTCAAGGTTCCACACGCAGGATGCAAGAACAAACCCGAGTTCTACAAGGCCATGAGAGCCTGGATTGAATCAAGGAAGGCACCTGAGGATCAGGGTGCACCTGTGGATCCTGTGGGTCTGGAAAAACCAGACAGCGTCATCAGCTTTGGCAGAGGCCTGTCGCCAGAGGAGCTGGCAGACAGACAGGCAACCAGGGATCATGAGATGAAGCTGGCAGAATTGAATTTAAAGGGCCAAATGGAGCTTGAAAGCAAAAGGATGGCTCTGGAAGAGCGAAAACTCCAGTTGGAGTATGATGTGAAGATGAGGGAGATGAGTCTAAAAGAGAAAACCTTGGATCATCCTCCCTCTGGTGGCAGCGCAATGCCGGTGCAGGTAGAGTCAAGAGTGCACATCCCCAAAGATGTAGTTAAAGAGTTCTTTAAGGGGGATGACATAGGACAGTGGTTTAGGGCATATGAGGTAGCCATGCTTTCCCACCGGGTCCCTGAGAGGGATTGGGGAGCGGGGTTATGGGGAAGGTTCCTTAGCGAAGGGCGGGACACCCTGCTAGATTTGCCCACTGAAGACCAGAGATCCTATCCCCATATGAAAGAAGCTTTAATGACCAGGTATGGGCTTACCCCTGAAATGTATAGGCAGAAGTTTAGGGGGTGTAATAAGCGGCCTGGGAGTACGTATGTGGAGTTTGTGACTTTTTTTTGCAGAGCACTGGATGGTTGGGTGAAGGGTAACAAAGTGAATGATTTTCAAGGTCTCTTTGATTTAATTGCATGGGAGCACTTGTCTGATCAATGTTTTCCTGAGTTACGCCAGCACCTGATTGATAGCAAGTTGTCCAACCCGAGGAAACTTGCTGAGGAGGCGGACCGCTGGCTCAGCACCAGGGTCCACAAGGGTCCAGTGGGAGACTCCGCCAAGGGTGGGCAGGGTCCCCAGCAGAAGAGTGGGGGGGACAAGGGAAAACAGAAAGGGTTCCAAAAAGGCCCCCAAAGTAATCCCCAAGGGGACCAGCAGAAAGGTTCTCAGCCTCCCCCACCCCCAAAGCAGAATGGGGCCCCGACAGGTAGACCTGTTCCAAAGGGGCCCTTCAATTGTTACAAATGTGGTGACCCGGGGCACATAGCCAGTGACCCCAAGTGTCGCCTGTTTGGAAAACCAGCACCCACTGGTGCTCCGCCCCGACAAGTGACCAGTGTTCACTTAGGAGAAGAAGTGATGGTCCCGGGGGGTGGAGATCCTGTTCAGATGACCCTAGTCTCACTAGGAGACAGTGAGATGGTCCCTACAAGCTACCTGCCCTCTAACACTAAAAAATATGGGCAGGTGGTTACCATCAATGGTAAGAAAGCTGAGGCTCTTAGAGACACAGGAGCCAGTGTGACTGCAGTGAGGCATCACCTGGTGTCTCAAGAGCAGGTTGTACCCCATGCCTACTGTAGGGTTGTCAACGCTGACAATTCAGAGAGTCAGTGTCCGATAACTCAAGTTCCCTTCGAGTGGGGGGGGGTCTCTGGTACTCTGCAGGTCTGTGTGAGGAAAGCCATGCCTGTTGACTGTTTGCTAGGGAATGACTTGGAGGACTCCCCTTGGGAAAAGGTGGAGAAAACGACTCACCTGAAGATGGTGGGTCTACCTGACTGGGCGTGCGTGACCACCCGGTCAATGGCAGCCAGTAGGGGTGATCAAGAGGTCCTGGGGCCTGAGAGAGAGGCCCAGGAACCGGCCTTAGTGAGAAGGCGCAGGGTGCGCGGGAAACCGGCCCCTGAAGTTCCCACGGTCCAGGAGGAAGCAGACCTTGAGGGGGATGCCCTGGAGCCTACTGGGGAACAGATTGCCGAACTGGGGGACCTGCCTGAGCTGACCCATTGGCAGCAAGAAGGAGGCCCCTCCAGGGAGGAATTCTGCAGGGAGCAGAAAGAATGCCCTTCTCTCGTGGGTATGCGGCAGCAGGCTGCAGACCAGGCCAATGGTGTTCAGGCCAAAACACATTATGTGTACTGGGAGAATGACCTCCTGTACTCAGAGCCTAAGGCTGCTGAACCTGGGTCAGCCCGTGTGCTGGTGGTACCCCAGAAGTTCAGAGCCTTCCTACTGGGACTGGCTCATGATGTGCCTTTAGCAGGACATTTGGGGATGGACAAGACCTATGACAGGCTTGTCACCCCTTTCTACTGGCCCCAAATGCACAAGAGCTCAGATGCTCATTGTAGGACCGGTCCAACTTGCCAGGCAAGTGGGAAGAGCGGAGGGAAGAACAAGGCTCCCCTCCAACCCTTCCCTGTGGTCAGTACTCCATTCCAACGAGTGGGTATTGACATTGTTGGGCCTCTGGACCCCAAGACAGCCATGGGCAACAGGTTCATCCTGGTCTTGGTGGATCATGCCACCCGGTACCCTGAAGCCATCCCTCTGAGGACAGTGACGGCCCCCGTGGTGGGGCGTGCACTGATGGGAATTTTCTCCAGAGTGGGATTCCCTCTAGAGGTGGTGAGCGACAGGGGGACCAACTTCATATCCAAGTATATGAAGTCCCTTTGGCAAGAGTGTGGTGTAACCTACAAGTTCACCACACCTTACCATCCCCAAGGAAATGGGTTGGTTGAAAGATTTAACCGAACCCTGAAGGGCATGATCATGGGCCTGGAAGGTCCAATGAGGCGTAAGTGGGACGTCCTCTTACCATGCCTGCTCTTTGCATACCGCGAGGTGCCACAGAAGTCTCTAGGGTTCAGCCCCTTTGAGCTGCTGTATGGTCACCCCGTGAGAGGACCACTGAGTTTGGTAAAGGAAGGCTGGGAGCAATCTCCCAGGAAACCTCCCCAGAATGTATATAGCTACATGCTGGCCTTCAGAAACCAAACCAGGCGCTTCAGACAACTTGCTGAGGCAAATCTGGAAGCTAGCCAGGAGGAGATGAAGCGGTGGTACGACCAGAATGCCACTCTGGTAGAGCTTCAGCCTGGACAGGAGGTGTATGTCTTGGCCCCAGTGGAACCCTGTGCACTTCAGGATAAGTGGACAGGCCCATTTGAGGTTGTGGAGCGCAAGAGCTCAGTGACATACTTGGTGGACATGAAGACGCCCAGGAATCCTTTAAGGGTCTTACATGTCAACCGCCTCAAGCCCCACTTGAAAAGGTCCGAAGTGGGCATGCTGTTGGCCACTGATGATGGAATGGAAGAGGAGTCTGAGCCTCTTCCTGACCTCTTAGTAGCCTGTGAGAAGGATGGGTCAGTGGAGGGAGTTAACCTCTCACCCACCCTGACCCCTGAGCAACAGGAAGACTGCCGCCAATTGCTGGGGCAGTTTCCAGATCTGTTCTCCCTGGTTCCTAGTGTCACAGATTGGTGCGTCCATGATGTGGACACAGGGGACAGCTTACCTGTGAAGCATAAGGCTTACAGAGTGACTGACAGGGTCAGGGCCTGCATCAAGGAGGAGGTCTCCAAGATGCTTGCCCTTAGGGTGGTTGAGTCTTCCAGCAGTCCTTGGTCCAGCCCCGTGGTCTTGGTCCCAAAGGCTGCTGCGCCGGGAGCCACACCTGAACTCCGGTTCTGTGTGGACTACAGAGGACTCAATTCAGTCACCAAGACTGACGCGCACCCTATCCCCAGAGCTGATGAGCTCATTGATCGGCTAGGGGCTGCCCGGTTCCTCAGCACGTTTCATTTAACGTCTGGGTACTGGCAGATCGCCTTGACCGATGGGACAAAGGAGAGGTCAGCATTCTCCACACCAGATGGGCATTTCCAGTTCCGGGTTATGCCATTTGAGATGAAGAATGCCCCTGCCACCTTTCAGAGGTTGGTCAACCAGGTGTTGGTTGGGCTGGATGAGTTCAGTGCCGCCTACCTGGATGACATCGCAGTGTTCAGTGGCACCTGACCAGAACACCTGCGACACCTCTGGGAAGTGTTGATGGCGCTGCGCAAGGCAGGCCTCACAATCAAGGCAAGCAAGTGCCAGATTGGGCAGGGTTCAGTGGTGTACTTGGGACACCAAGTGGGGAGTGGCAAGGTGGCACCCTTGCAACCCAAAATTGAGACCATCCTGGCTTGGGAACCCCCCAAGACCCAGACTGCAGTGAGAGCCTTCCTGGGGCTCACTGGGTATTACAGGAGGTTTGTCAAGGGCTATGGCACTATTGTGACCCCCTTGACAGAGCTGACTTCTAAGAAGCAGCCCAGGAATGTGATTTGGACTGACACCTGTCAGAAGGCTTTTGACACCCTGAAGACTGCCATGTGCACGGCGCCCGTGCTCCTGGCTCCTGATTTCTCCAAGGAATTCATAGTGCAAACAGACGCTTCAGAGCATGGTGTAGGGGCTGTTCTCTCACAGATGACTGAGGAGGGCTGGGACCAACCCGTAGCTTCATCAGTAGGAGGTTACTTCCACGGGAAAGTAGGTGGAGTGCAATAGAGCGAGAAGCATTTGCTGTGGTCTGGGCGCTGAAGAAGCTAAGACCCTACTTTTTTGGGTCTCACTTCCGGGTTCAGACGGACCACAGGCCCCTCAGATGGTTGATGCAAATGAGGGGTGAAAACCCAAAACTGTTGAGGTGGTCCATCTCCCTACAGGGTATGGACTTCACGGTGGAACACCGCCCTGGCACAGATCACGCCAACGCTGATGGTCTGTCCACATTCTTCCGCCTTAGTGATGAGGAACTCCCTGGGGAAGGGTAGTTCTCCCCACATTTCTGCTGGAGGGGACACGTGTTAGACCTGGCACCTTGGCGTGAGTTTCCCTTCCACTTTTTGCTGTTGTGCCTCAAATGTTTTGCTGGTGTCTGCTACTCAGGGCACTGCGCCACGGCCAACCCGTGCCGCAGTGCAAGTGCTCCCTACTGTAAAGTGTACATGTGATTGATGTCCATGATTGGTTCATTGGATTTACTGTTAGTCCCTAGTAAAGTGCACCAGGAGTGCCAGGGCTTGTGAATGCCAACACTGCTAGTGGGCCTGCAGCGCTGGTTGCGCCACCCACAGAAGCAGCCTTAAAATGTGTCTAGGGTCTGCCATTGCAGAACCTCCGTGCAGTCTGGTACTGTCACCCTGGCTGGGCAAGTGCACACACTTGCCAGCCCCTAAACCTTCCCTTAACTTCATATTAGTCACCCCTATGGTAGGCCTGAGGGCAGGGTGCATTGTAAGTGTAAGGTAGAACATGCCCTGATGTGTGTGGCATGTTCTAATAGTGAATTACTGCCAAATTCGTTTTTCCCTATTGTAAGGCTACCTGTTCCCTTCTAGGCCAGATGGGCTGCTGGAATTATTACACTCTATAATCCCAGCAGGCTCAGGGAACATGGTAGAAATTCATGTTTAGTATGCCTGAACTCAGAATAATAAAATACTTCTTTTAGTAAAGTTTATTTTAATATCCTGTGTTTGCAAATGCTACTTTTAGAAAGTTAGCATTTGCTTGCCTAACCATTTCAGCCCGCCTCTGCTTGGATGTGGATCTGACTGTCTGGTGTGTGTGAGTGACAGGGCTGGGAGTTGACAGGTAGTGAATAGCCAGATGACACCTTAGTGGGTGGTGGGAGTTTCCCCTGAATGATGCATCAGGCTGTGCTCTGCCTCCACAATGCTGGCTCCGCCCTCCTGGGGAGCGACTGATGACTCAGCCTGCACCTGGCCCAGGAAGGACCGAAGCTTGTCAACAAAGTGCTCAGGCTACTCCTGTCCTCACAATGCCGGCTCCGCCCCCCTGGGGAGCGGCTGATGTGCCTGCCCTCACACTGAATGCAGAAGCCAGAAGTACCCACAACAAGTACTCAGAGACTGGAGCAGTTATGCAGAGGCCCCCCTGGCTTGCTAGAACAAAAGAAACTGGGTATAAAAGTAGGAGCCCTGCTCCTTGTAAATTAGATCCTGTTTGTGCTACAGAAGAAACTCTGCCCGAAGAGAAGGACCTGGAAGGACAAGGAGGAGTGCTGTCTCTGGCCTGTGTCTGGTGCCTTGCTGCCAAAGGAGAGGAAAGAAAAGACTACCAAAGACTTTTGCTTATTGGAACTTTGTGCCAAACTCTGCTGAAAGATCTCCAAGGGCTTGCCTGTGAACTTGCCCCCTGACCAGCGCCCCAGGAACAGTGGGCGCTACCCTTCTGAAGAAAAGCTGCTGCTGGCGTGTGCTGTGTGTCTCTACCGCGCCAAGGAAAGGAGAGTTGAGAGCGCTGTGCCTGCCGCCACGCTCTCTGACAATTTGTGCAGCTGTGCCCCTTCCCCGACCACCGTGACTGTGGCCTGTTCGTGTGCCAGCCGCAAAAGTAAGGATCAGCCCCGCGCTGGTTCGAGCGCCGTGACTGTCCGCGCTGAGCCGCCCTTGCAACGGAAAGGGAGGACCTGCCCGGTCCAAGCATCGCCGCCTGGGTGACCCCCGAGGTACAGGCTGCTCCGCAAAGACCGGCACTGCCAAGATTGTGCCCCTCGTGACTTGGGCGCTGAGACCCCCTGGCCCCCGCAGCTGGAAGTGACTCGCTGCTGAGCCGTGCCTGAATTGTGCCCCGCGCTCCGTGGAGTGCACCCCCCTCAGCCCCGCCTGCCTGCAGCTTCCCCCCTTCAGTGCGAGTGAACCGGACTCCGGAGAATCCTGCCCCGCATCTGCACCGTCAGCCCGGGTGCCCTGTGACCTGCGCTGAGACTCGCAGGCCGCAGCACCCTCCAGGAAGACAACGCGACGTGGGACAGATCTACGGACAGCCGTCCGCTCCAAGACCTACAAGAAAACCAAGGTACTGTGTTCTTTGTCCTTGCGGTGCGAGCGTCCTACGTCCTGAGCTCGCACCGCGCTACCTGCTTCCCAGCGTGAGCCGCCCCTGAAACCGAGGCTCGCACTGTGCCGGGTCCGCGAGGCCCACGCGGGAAGCGTGAGCTTTAGCCGGCCGGGCCCGTTCTCCTCTCTGAAGCGAGCGGAGGCAGCGGAACGCGCATTGAGGCGCTACAAGACACTGAACCTTGCTGGAACCTGGGCAGAAGGCCCAAAAGATTGCTTATTGCTAAGAAAGAACTGTGGCAACTTGAAATTAAGTAAACTGGAACCGCTATTGAAAGTTTGACAACTGTATTTACAAGCCTGCTTGAGATTTATATAAAGAACATATATTTTTACAAATACAGTTTGGTGTCATTGTGTGGTGGGTTGGTGGTGATGGTGTAATATTGCAAATGTTTAACCCTACATGCCCCAGAGATTAGCCTAAGACTGCTTAAGCCACACTACCTAGAGGGTAAGCAGAGGTTGTCTTGAAGGTAACCCTCAGCCCTGACGGGGAAGAGAGAGGCCCTGATTGTCGCCAGTGTTGCACTGCGCCAACCAGAGACTCCCCCTTCCTACACTGAGGCACGCTGGAGGGATGGAAAAGGGGGCCACGGAGGCACTCAGGAGGGATGGAAACGGGGGTCACTGAGGCACGCAGGAGGGATGGAAACCGGGTCACTGAGGCATTCAGGAGGGATGGAAAAGGGGTCACTGAGGCACGCAGGAGGGATGGAAAAGGGGGTCACTGAGGCACGCAGAAGGGATAGAAACGGGGGTCACTGGGGCACGCAGGAGGGATGGAAACTGGGATCACTGAGTCAGGCAGGAGTGATGGAAATGGGAGTCACTGAGGCACGCAGCAGGGATGGAAATGGGGGACACTGGTGCATGCAGGAGGTAAGAAATGGGTGTCACTGAGGCATGCAGTATTCAGGGAAACAGGGTCACTGAGGCACGCAGGAGGGATGAAAACATTGGTCACTGAGGCATGCAGGAGGTATGGAAACGGGGGTCACTGAGTCAAGAGGAGAGGGATGGAAACTGGGGTCACTGAGGCACGCAGGTGTCAATGTAACGGGGGTCACTGATGCACGCAGGAGGGATGGAAACAGGGCTCACTGAGGCTTGCAGGAGGGATGGAAACGGGGTCACTGAGGCACGCAGGAGGGATGGAAAAGGGGTCACTGAGGCACGCAGGAGGGATGGAAAAGGGGGTCACTGAGGCACGCAGGAGGGATAGAAACGGGGGTCACTGGGGCACGCAGGAGGTATGGAAACTGGGATCACTGAGTCAGGCAGGAGTAATGGAAATGGGAGTCACTGAGGCACGCAGGAGGGATGGAAATGGGGGACACTGGTGCATGCAGGAAGTAAGAAATGGGGGTCACTGAGGCATGCAGGATTCAGGGAAACAGGGTCACTGAGGCACGCAGGAGGGATGAAAACATTGGTCACTGAGGCATGCAGGAGGTATGGAAACGGGGGTCACTGAGTCAAGAGGAGAGGGATGGACACTGGGGTCACTGAGGCACGCAGGTGTCAATGTAACGGGGGTCACTGATGCACGCAGGAGGGATGGAAACAGGGCTCACTGAGGCTTGCAGGAGGGATGGAAACGGGGTCACGGAGGCACGCAGGAGGGATGGAAAAGGGGGTCACTGAGACATGCAGGAGGGATGGAAACAGAAGTCAGTGAGGCACGCAAGAGGGATGGAAATGGGGGTCACTGAGGCCTGCATTATTGATGGAAACGGGATCACTGAGGCACGCAGGAGGGATGGAAATGGGGGTCACTGAGGCATGCAGGAGAGATGGGATAGGGGGGACACTGGTGCATGCAGGGGGGATGGAAACAGGGTCACTGAGGCACCCAGGAGGGATGGAAATGGGGGACACTGAGGCACGCATTCGGGACCGGAATGGGGGAGACTGCTGCATGTAGGAGTGATGGAAACAATGGTCACTGAGGCGCACAGGAGGGATGGAAACTGGGGTCACTGAGGGACGCAGGAGGGATGTAACGGGGGTCACTGAGGCATGCTTATGGATTGAAACGGGGGTCACCGAGGCACTCAGGAGGGATGGAAATGGGGGTCACAGACGGACACAGGAGGTATTGAAACGGGGTCACTGAGGTACGCAGTAGAGATGAAAATGGGGTTCACTGAGGCACCCAGGAGCAATGGAAACTGGGGTGACTGAGGGATGCCGGAGGGATGGAAACGGGGTCACTGAGGTACACAGCAGGGATGAATATGGGGGACACGGAGGCACACAGGAGGGATGGAAACGGGGTCACTGAGGCATACAGGAGGGATGGAAACGGGGGTCACTGAGGCATGCGGAGGGATTGAAACGGGGGTCACTGAGGCACGCAGGAGGGATGGAAATGGGGTTCACAGAGGGACTCAGGAGGGATGGAAACGGGCTTCACTGATGCACGAGGGGAGTGATGGAAACTGGGGTCACTGAGGCACTCAGGTGTTATGGAAATGGGGGTCACTGATGCACGCAGGAGAGATGGCAATGGGGGACAATGGTGTATGCAGGAGAGATGGAAACGGGGGTCACTGAGGCATGCAGGGTGATGCAAAAAGTGGTCACTGAAACACACAGGAGGGATGGAAACTTGGGCCACTGAGGCATGCAGGAGGGATGGAAACAGGGGACACTGAGGCACCCAGGAGGGATGAAACGGGGGTCACTAAGGCACCCAGGAGGGATGGAAATGGGGTTCACTCAGTCACGCAGGAGCAATGGAAATGTGGGTCACTGAGGCACGCAAGAGATATTGAAATGGGGGCCACTGGTGCATGCAGGAGGGATGGAAAGGGGGGTCACTGAGGCAAGAGGGGAGGATTGGAAACTGGGGTCACTGAGGCACGCAGGTGTTATGGAAATGGGGGACAATGGTGTATGCAGGAGGGATGGAAACGGGGTCACTGAGGTACACAGAAGGGATGAATATGGGGGACACTGAGGCACACAGGAGAGATGGAAACGGGGTCACTGAGGCATACAGGAGGGGTGGAAACGGGGGTCACTGAGGCATGCGGAGGGATTGAAACGGGGGTCACTGAGGCAGGCAGGTGAGATGGAATCGGGGGGACACTTGTGCATGCAGGGGGGATAGAAACAGGGTCACTGAGGCATGCAGGAGGGATGGAAACGGGGTCACTGAGGAACGCAGGAGGGATGGAAACGGGGGTCACTGAGGTTCGCAGGAGAGATGGAAACGGGGGTCACTGAGGCACACAGGAGGGATGGTAACGGGGGTCACTGAGGCACGCAGAGGGATGGAAACGGGGTCACTGAGGCATGCAGGAGGGATGGAAACGGGGTCACTGAGGCACGCAGGAGGGATGGAAACGGGGTCACTGAGGCACGCAGGAGAGATGGAAACGGGGGTCACTGAGGCACGCAGAGGGATGGAAACGGGGTCACTGAGGCACGCAGAGGGATGGAATCGGGGTCACTGAGGCACGCAGGAGGGATGGAAACTGGGTCACTGAGGAACGCAGGAGGGATGGAAACGGGGGTCACTGAGGCGTGCAGAAGAGATGGAAAAGGGGGTCACTGAGGCACACAGGAGGGATGGAAACGGGGGTCACTGAGGCACGCAGAGGGATGGAAACGGGGTCACTGAGGCACGCAGGAGGGATGGAAACGGGGTCACTGAGGAACGCAGGAGGGATGGAAACGGGGGTCACTGAGGCACGCAGGAGGGATGGAAACGGGGTCACTGAGGCACGCAGGAGGGATGGAAACGGGGTCACTGAGGAACGCAGGAGGGATGGAAACGGGGGTCTCTGAGGCACGCAGGAGAGATGGAAACGGGGTCACTGAGGCACGCAGGAGGGATGGAAACGGGGTCACTGAGGCACGCAGGAGAGATGGAAACGGGGGTCACTGAGGCACACAGGAGGGATGGAAACAGGGGTCACTGAGGCACGAAGAGGGATGGAAACGGGGTCACTGAGGCATGCAGGAGGGATGGAAACGCGGTCCCTGAAGCACGCAGGAGGGATAGAAACGGGGTCACTGAGGCACACAGGAGGGATGGAAACGGGGTCACTGAGGCATACAGGAGGGATGGAAACGGGGGTCACTGAGGCATGCGGAGGGATTGAAACGGGGGTCACTGAGGCAGGCAGGTGAGATGGAATCGGGGGGACACTTGTGCATGCAGGGGGGATGGAAACAGGGTCACTGAGGCACGCAGGAGGGATGGAAACAGGTCTCACTGAGGCACTCAGGAGAGATGGAAATGGGGTTCACAGAGGGACGCAGGAGGGATGGAAACGGGCTTCACTGATGCACGAGGGGAGTGATGGAAACTGGGGTCACTGAGGCACTCAGGTGTTATGGAAATGGGGGTCACTGATGCACGCAGGAGAGATGGCAATGGGGGACAATGGTGTATGCAGGAGGGATGGAAACGGGGGTCACTGAGGCATGCAGGAGGGATGGAAACGGGGTCACTGAGGCACGCAGGAGGGATGGAAACGGGGTCACTGAGGCACGCAGGAGAGATGGAAAGGGGGTTCACGGAGGCATGCGGAGGGATTGAAACGGGGGTCACTGAGGCAGGCAGGTGAGATGGAATCGGGGGGACACTTGTGCATGCAGGGGGGATGGAAACAGGGTCACTGAGGCACGCAGGAGGGATGGAAACAGGTCTCACTGAGGCACTCAGGAGAGATGGAAATGGGGTTCACAGAGGGACGCAGGAGGGATGGAAACGGGCTTCACTGAAGCACGAGGGGAGTGATGGAAACTGGGGTCACTGAGGCACTCAGGTGTTATGGAAATGGGGGTCACTGATGCACGCAGGAGAGATGGCAATGGGGGACAATGGTGTATGCAGGAGGGATGGAAACGGGGGTCACTGAGGCATGCAGGGTGATGCAAAAAGTGGTCACTGAAACACACAGGAGGGATGGAAACTTGGGCCACTGAGGCATGCAGGAGGGATGGAAACAGGGGACACTGAGGCACCCAGGAGGGATGAAACGGGGGTCACTAAGGCACCCAGGAGGGATGGAAATGGGGTTCACTCAGTCACGCAGGAGCAATGGAAATGTGGGTCACTGAGGCACGCAAGAGATATTGAAATGGGGGCCACTGGTGCATGCAGGAGGGATGGAAAGGGGGGTTACTGAGGCAAGAGGGGAGGATTGGAAACTGGGGTCACTGAGGCACGCAGGTGTTATGGAAATGGGGGACAATGGTGTATGCAGGAGGGATGGAAACGGTGTCACTGAGGTACACAGAAGGGATGAATATGGGGGACACTGAGGCACACAGGAGGGATGGAAAAAGGGGTCACTGAGGCATGCAAGAGGGATGGAAACGGGGGTCCCTGAGGCACGCAGGAGGGATGGAAACGGGGTCACTGAGGCACGCTGGAGATATGGAAAAGGGGGTCACTGAGGCACTAAGGAGGGATGGAAACGGGGGTCACTGAGGCACGCAGGAGGGATGGAAATGGGGTCACTGAGGCATGCAGGAGGGATGGAAAAGGGGGTCACTGAGGCACGCAGAGGAATGGAAACGGGGTCACTGAGGCACCCAGGAGGGATGGAAACATGGTCACTGAGGCACGCAGGAGGGATGGAAACAGGATCACTGAGGGACGCAGGAGGGGTGAAAACGGGGGTCACTGAGGCGCGCAGGAGAGATGGAAACGGGGGTCACTGAGGCACACAGGAGGGATGGAAATGGGGGTCACTGAGGCACGCAGAGGGATGGAAACAGGGTCACTGAGGCATGCAGGAGGGATGGAAACACGGTCACTGAAGCACGCAGGAGGGATGGAAACGGGGTCACTGAGGCACACAGGAGGGATGGAAAAAGGGGTCACTGAGGCATGTAAGAGGGATGGAAACGGGGGTCCCTGAGGCACGCAGGAGGGATGGAAACGGGGTCACTGAGGCACGCTGGAGATATGGAAAAGGGGTCACTGAGGCACTGAGGAGGGATGGAAACGGGGGTCACTGAGGCACGCAGGAGGGATGGAAATGGGGTCACTGAGGCACGCAGGAGGGATGGAAAAGGGGGTCACTGAGGCAGGCAGGAGGAATTGAAAAGGGGGTCACTGAGGCACGCAGGAGGGATGGAAACGGGGGTCACTGAGGCACGCAGGAGGGATGGAAACTGGGGTCACTGAGGCGTGCAGGAGGGATGGAAACTGGGGTCACTGAGGCGCGCAGGAGGGATGGAAACTGGGGTCACTGAGGTATGCAGGAGGGATGGAAACGGGGGTCCCTGAGGCACACAGGAGTGATGGAAACGGGGTCACTGAGGCACGCTGGAGGGATGGAAAAGGGGGTCACGGAGGCACTCAGGAGGGATGGAAACGGGGGTCACTGAGGCACGCAGGAGGGATGGAAACCGGGTCACTGAGGCATTCAGGAGGGATGGAAAAGGGGTCACTGAGGCACGCAGGAGGGATGGAAAAGGGGGTCACTGAGGCACGCAGAAGGGATAGAAACGGGGGTCACTGGGGCACGCAGGAGGGATGGAAACTGGGATCACTGAGTCAGGCAGGAGTGATGGAAATGGGAGTCACTGAGGCACGCAGCAGGGATGGAAATGGGGGACACTGGTGCATGCAGGAGGTAAGAAATGGGGGTCACTGAGGCATGCAGTATTCAGGGAAACAGGGTCACTGAGGCACGCAGGAGGGATGAAAACATTGGTCACTGAGGCATGCAGGAGGTATGGAAACGGGGGTCACTGAGTCAAGAGGAGAGGGATGGAAACTGGGGTCACTGAGGCACGCAGGTGTCAATGTAACGGGGGTCACTGATGCACGCAGGAGGGATGGAAACAGGGCTCACTGAGGCTTGCAGGAGGGATGGAAAAGGGGGTCACTGAGACATGCAGGAGGGATGGAAACAGAAGTCAGTGAGGCACGCAAGAGGGATGGAAATGGGGGTCACTGAGGCCTGCATTATTGATGGAAACGGGGTCACTGAGGCACGCAGGAGGGATGGAAATGGGGGTCACTGAGGCATGCAGGAGAGATGGAATCGGGGGGACACTGGTGCATGCAGGGGGGATGGAAACAGGGTCACTGAGGCACCCAGGAGGGATGGAAATGGGGGACACTGAGGCACGCATTCAGGACCGGAATGGGGGAGACTGCTGCATGTAGGAGGGATGGAAACAATGGTCACTGAGGCGCACAGGAGGGATGGAAACTGGGGTCACTGAGGGACGCAGGAGGGATGTAACGGGGGTCACTGAGGCATGCTTAGGGATTGAAACGGGGATCACTGAGGCACTCAGGAGGGATGGAAATGGGGGTCACAGAGGGACACAGGAGGTATTGAAACGGGGTCACTGAGGTACGCAGTAGAGAGGGAAACGGGGTTCACTGAGGCACCCAGGAGCAATGGAAACTGGGGTGACTGAGGGACGCAGGAGGGATGGAAACGGGGTCACTGAGGGACGCAGGAGGGATGGAAACGGGGTCACTGAGGTACACAGAAGGGATGAATATGGGGGACACTGAGGCACACAGGAGGGATAGAAACGGGGTCATTGAGGCATACAGTAGGGATGGAAATGGGGGTCCCTGAGGCATGCGGAGGGATTGAAACGGGGGTCACTGAGGCAGGCAGGTGAGATGGAATCGGGGGGACACTTGTGCATACAGGGGGGATGGAAACAGGGTCACTGAGGCACGCAGGAGGGATGGAAACAGGTCTCACTGAGGCACTCAGGAGAGATGGAAATGGGGTTCACAGAGGGACGCAGGAGGGATGGAAACGGGCTTCACTGATGCACGAGGGGAGTGATGGAAACTGGGGTCACTGAGGCACTCAGGTGTTATGGAAATGGGGGTCACTGATGCACGCAGGAGAGATGGCAATGGGGGACAATGGTGTATGCAGGAGGGATGGAAACAGGGGTCACTGAGGCATGCGGGGTGATGCAAAAAGTGGTCACTGAAACACACAGGAGGGATGGAAACTTGGGCCACTGAGGCATGCAGGAGGGATGGAAACAGGGGACACTGAGGCACCCAGGAGAGATGAAACGGGGGTCACTAAGGCACCCAGGAGGGATGGAAATGGGGTTCACTCAGTCACGCAGGAGCAATGGAAATGTGGGTCACTGAGGCACGCAAGAGATATTGAAATGGGGGCCACTGGTGCATGCAGGAGGGATGGAAAGGGGGTCACTGAGGCAAGAGGGGAGGGATGGAAACTGGGGTCACTGAGGCACGCAGGTGTTATGGAAATGGGGGACAATGGTGTATGCAGGAGGGATGGAAACGGGGTCACTGAGGTACACAGAAGGGATGAATATGGGGGACACTGAGGCACACAGGAGGGATGGAAACGGGGTCACTGAGGCATACAGGAGGGGTGGAAACGGGGGTCACTGAGGCATGCGGAGGGATTGAAACGGGGGTCACTGAGGCAGGCAGGTGAGATGGAATCGGGGGGACACTTGTGCATGCAGGGTGGATTGAAACAGGGTCACTGAGGCACCCAGGAGGGATGGAAACGGGGTCACTGAGGCATACAGGAGGGATGGAAACAGGGGTCACTGAAGCATGCGGAGGGATGGAAACGGGGTCACTGAGGAACGCAGGAGGGATGGAAACGGGGGTCACTGAGGTTCGCAGGAGGGATGGAAACGGGGGACACTGCTGAACGCAGGAGGGAAGGAAAAAAGGGGTACTGAGGCACACAGGAGGGATGGAAACGGGAGTCACTGAGGCATGCAGGAGAGATGGAAACAGGGGACACTGGGGCACCCAGGATGGATGTAACCGGGGTCACTGAGGCATGCTTAGTGATTGAAACGGGGGTCACTGAGGCACTCAGGAGGGATGGAAATGGGGGTCACAGAGGGACACAGGAGGAATGGAAACGGGGTCACAGAGGTACGCAGGAGGGATGGAAATGGGGACACTGCTGCATGCGGGAGGGATGGAAACGGGGTTCACTGAGGCACACAGTAGGGATGGAAACGGGGTTCACTGAGGCACCCAGGAGCAATGGAAACTGGGGTCACTGAGGGACGCAGGAGGGATGGAAACGGCGATCACTGAGGTACACAGAAGGGATGAATATGGGGGACACTGAGGCACACAGGAGGGATGGAAACTGGGTCATTGACGCATACAGGAGGGATGGAAACAGGGGTCACTGAAGCATGCGGAGGGATGGAAACGGGGTCACTGAGGCGCGCAGGAGGGATGGAAACGGGGTCACTGAGGCACGCAGGAGGGATGGAAACGGGGTCACTGAGGAACGCAGGAGGGATGGAAACGGGGGTCACTGAGTCATACAGGAGGGATGGAAACAGGGATCACTGAAGCATGCGGAGGGATGGAAACGGGGTCACTGAGGCGCGCAGGAGGGATGGAAACGGGGTCACTGAGGCACGCAGGAGGTATGGAAATGGGGTCACTGAGGCACGCAGGAGAGATGGAAACGGGGGTCACTGAGGCACACAGGAGGGATGGAAATGGGGGTCACTGAGGCACGCAGAGGGATGGAAACGGGGTCACTGAGGCACGCAGAGGGATGGAAACGGGGTCACTGAATATGGGGGACACTGAGGCACACAGGAGGGTTGGAAACGGGGTCACTGAGTCATACAGGAGGGATGGAAACAGGGGTCACTGAAGCATGCGGAGGGATGGAAACAGGGTCACTGAGGCACGCAGGAGGGATGGAAACGGGGTCACTGAGGCACGCAGGAGGGATGGAAACGGGGTCACTGAGGAACGCAGGAGGGATGGAAACGGGGGTCACTGAGGCACGCAGGAGAGATGGAAACGGGGTCACTGAGGCACGCAAGAGGGATGGAAACGGGGTCCCTGAGGCACGCAGGAGGGATGGAAACGGGGGTCACTGAGGCACGCAGGAGAGATGGAAACGGGGGACACTGAGGCACACAGGAGGGATGGAAACAGGGGTCACTGAGGCACGAAGAGGGATGGAAACGGGGTCACTGAGGCATGCAGGAGGGATGGAAACGCGGTCACTGAGGCACGCAGGAGGGATGGAAAAAGGGGTCACTGAGGCATGCAAGAGGGATGGAAACGGGGGTCCCTGAGGCACGCAGGAGGGATGGAAACCGGGTCACTGAGGCACGCTGGAGATATGGAAAAGGGGGTCACTGAGGCACTGAGGAGGGATGGAAACGGGGGTCACTGAGGCACGCAGGAGGGATGGAAATGGGGTCACTGAGGCATGCAGGAGGGATGGAAAAGGGGGTCACTGAGGCACGCAGAGGCATGGAAACGGGGTCACTGAGGCACCCAGGAGGGATGGAAACGGGGTCACTGAGGCACGCAGGAGGGATGGAAACGGGATCACTGAGGAACGCAGGAGGGATGGAAACGGGGGTCACTGAGGCGCGCAGGAGAGATGGAAACGGGGGTCACTGAGGCACGCAGAGGGATGGAAACGGGGTCACTGAGGCATGCAGGAGGGATGGAAACGCGGTCACTGAAGCACGCAGGAGGGATGGAAACGGGGTCACTGAGGCACACAGGAGGGATGGAAAAAGGGGTCACTGAGGCATGCAAGAGGGATGGAAATGGGGGTCCCTGAGGCACGCAAGAGGGATGGAAACGGGGGTCCCTGAGGCACGCAGGAGGGATGGAAACGGGGTCACTGAGGCACGCTGGAGATATGGAAAAGGGGGTCACTGAGGCACTGAGGAGGGATGGAAACGGGGGTTACTGAGGCACGCCGGAGGGATGGAAATGGGGTCACTGAGGCATGCAGGAGGGATGGAAAAGGGGGTCACTGACGCAAGCAGGAGGGATTGAAAAGGGGGTCACTGAGGCACGCAGGAGGGATGGAAACGGGGGTCACTGAGGCACGCAGGAGGGATGGAAACTGGGGTCACTGAGGCGTGCAGGAGGGATGGAAACTGGAGTCACTGAGGCGTGCAGGAGGGATGGAAACTGGGGTCACTGAGGCATGCAGGAGGGATGGAAACGGGGTCACTGAGGCACGCTGGAGGGATGGAAAAGGGGGTCACTGAGGCACTCAGGAGGGATGGAAACGGGGGTCACTGAGGCACGCAGGAGGGATGGAAACAGGGTCACTGAGGCATTCAGGAGGGATGGAAAAGGGGTCACTGAGGCACGCAGGAGGGATGGAAATGGGGTTCACTGAGGCACCCAGGAGCAATGGAAACTGGGGTGACTGAGGGATGCCGGAGGGATGGAAACGGGGTCACTGAGGTACACAGCAGGGATGAATATGGGGGACACGGAGGCACGCAGGAGGGATGGAAACGGGGTCACTGAGGCATACAGGAGGGATGGAAACGGGGGTCACTGAGGCATGCGGAGGGATTGAAACGGGGGTCACTGAGGCAGGCAGGTGAGATGGAATCGGGGGGACACTTGTGCATGCAGGGGGGATGGAAACAGGGTCACTGAGGCACGCAGGAGGGATGGAAACAGGTCTCACTGAGGCACTCAGGAGAGATGGAAATGGGGTTCACAGAGGGACTCAGGAGGGATGGAAACGGGCTTCACTGATGCACGAGGGGAGTGATGGAAACTGGGGTCACTGAGGCACTCAGGTGTTATGGAAATGGGGGTCACTGATGCACGCAGGAGAGATGGCAATGGGGGACAATGGTGTATGCAGGAGAGATGGAAACGGGGGTCACTGAGGCATGCAGGGTGATGCAAAAAGTGGTCACTGAAACACACAGGAGGGATGGAAACTTGGGCCACTGAGGCATGCAGGAGGGATGGAAACAGGGGACACTGAGGCACCCAGGAGGGATGAAACGGGGGTCACTAAGGCACCCAGGAGGGATGGAAATGGGGTTCACTCAGTCACGCAGGAGCAATGGAAATGTGGGTCACTGAGGCACGCAAGAGATATTGAAATGGGGGCCACTGGTGCATGCAGGAGGGATGGAAAGGGGGGTCACTGAGGCAAGAGGGGAGGATTGGAAACTGGGGTCACTGAGGCACGCAGGTGTTATGGAAATGGGGGACAATGGTGTATGCAGGAGGGATGGAAACGGGGTCACTGAGGTACACAGAAGGGATGAATATGGGGGACACTGAGGCACACAGGAGAGATGGAAACGGGGTCACTGAGGCATACAGGAGGGGTGGAAACGGGGGTCACTGAGGCATGCGGAGGGATTGAAACGGGGGTCACTGAGGCAGGCAGGTGAGATGGAATCGGGGGGACACTTGTGCATGCAGGGGGGATAGAAACAGGGTCACTGAGGCATGCAGGAGGGATGGAAACGGGGTCACTGAGGAACGCAGGAGGGATGGAAACGGGGGTCACTGAGGTTCGCAGGAGAGATGGAAACGGGGGTCACTGAGGCACACAGGAGGGATGGTAACGGGGGTCACTGAGGCACGCAGAGGGATGGAAACGGGGTCACTGAGGCATGCAGGAGGGATGGAAACGGGGTCACTGAGGCACGCAGGAGGGATGGAAACGGGGTCACTGAGGCACGCAGGAGAGATGGAAACGGGGGTCACTGAGGCACGCAGAGGGATGGAAACGGGGTCACTGAGGCACGCAGAGGGATGGAATCGGGGTCACTGAGGCACGCAGGAGGGATGGAAACTGGGTCACTGAGGAACGCAGGAGGGATGGAAACGGGGGTCACTGAGGCGTGCAGAAGAGATGGAAAAGGGGGTCACTGAGGCACACAGGAGGGATGGAAACGGGGGTCACTGAGGCACGCAGAGGGATGGAAACGGGGTCACTGAGGCACGCAGGAGGGATGGAAACGGGGTCACTGAGGAACGCAGGAGGGATGGAAACGGGGGTCACTGAGGCACGCAGGAGGGATGGAAACGGGGTCACTGAGGCACGCAGGAGGGATGGAAACGGGGTCACTGAGGAACGCAGGAGGGATGGAAACGGGGGTCTCTGAGGCACGCAGGAGAGATGGAAACGGGGTCACTGAGGCACGCAGGAGGGATGGAAACGGGGTCACTGAGGCACGCAGGAGAGATGGAAACGGGGGTCACTGAGGCACACAGGAGGGATGGAAACAGGGGTCACTGAGGCACGAAGAGGGATGGAAACGGGGTCACTGAGGCATGCAGGAGGGATGGAAACGCGGTCCCTGAAGCACGCAGGAGGGATAGAAACGGGGTCACTGAGGCACACAGGAGGGATGGAAACGGGGTCACTGAGGCATACAGGAGGGATGGAAACGGGGGTCACTGAGGCATGCGGAGGGATTGAAACGGGGGTCACTGAGGCAGGCAGGTGAGATGGAATCGGGGGGACACTTGTGCATGCAGGGGGGATGGAAACAGGGTCACTGAGGCACGCAGGAGGGATGGAAACAGGTCTCACTGAGGCACTCAGGAGAGATGGAAATGGGGTTCACAGAGGGACGCAGGAGGGATGGAAACGGGCTTCACTGATGCACGAGGGGAGTGATGGAAACTGGGGTCACTGAGGCACTCAGGTGTTATGGAAATGGGGGTCACTGATGCACGCAGGAGAGATGGCAATGGGGGACAATGGTGTATGCAGGAGGGATGGAAACGGGGGTCACTGAGGCATGCAGGAGGGATGGAAACGGGGTCACTGAGGCACGCAGGAGGGATGGAAACGGGGTCACTGAGGCACGCAGGAGAGATGGAAAGGGGGTTCACGGAGGCATGCGGAAGGATTGAAACGGGGGTCACTGAGGCAGGCAGGTGAGATGGAATCGGGGGGACACTTGTGCATGCAGGGGGGATGGAAACAGGGTCACTGAGGCACGCAGGAGGGATGGAAACAGGTCTCACTGAGGCACTCAGGAGAGATGGAAATGGGGTTCACAGAGGGACGCAGGAGGGATGGAAACGGGCTTCACTGAAGCACGAGGGGAGTGATGGAAACTGGGGTCACTGAGGCACTCAGGTGTTATGGAAATGGGGGTCACTGATGCACGCAGGAGAGATGGCAATGGGGGACAATGGTGTATGCAGGAGGGATGGAAACGGGGGTCACTGAGGCATGCAGGGTGATGCAAAAAGTGGTCACTGAAACACACAGGAGGGATGGAAACTTGGGCCACTGAGGCATGCAGGAGGGATGGAAACAGGGGACACTGAGGCACCCAGGAGGGATGAAACGGGGGTCACTAAGGCACCCAGGAGGGATGGAAATGGGGTTCACTCAGTCACGCAGGAGCAATGGAAATGTGGGTCACTGAGGCACGCAAGAGATATTGAAATGGGGGCCACTGGTGCATGCAGGAGGGATGGAAAGGGGGGTTACTGAGGCAAGAGGGGAGGATTGGAAACTGGGGTCACTGAGGCACGCAGGTGTTATGGAAATGGGGGACAATGGTGTATGCAGGAGGGATGGAAACGGTGTCACTGAGGTACACAGAAGGGATGAATATGGGGGACACTGAGGCACACAGGAGGGATGGAAAAAGGGGTCACTGAGGCATGCAAGAGGGATGGAAACGGGGGTCCCTGAGGCACGCAGGAGGGATGGAAACGGGGTCACTGAGGCACGCTGGAGATATGGAAAAGGGGGTCACTGAGGCACTAAGGAGGGATGGAAACGGGGGTCACTGAGGCACGCAGGAGGGATGGAAATGGGGTCACTGAGGCATGCAGGAGGGATGGAAAAGGGGGTCACTGAGGCACGCAGAGGAATGGAAACGGGGTCACTGAGGCACCCAGGAGGGATGGAAACATGGTCACTGAGGCACGCAGGAGGGATGGAAACAGGATCACTGAGGGACGCAGGAGGGGTGGAAACGGGGGTCACTGAGGCGCGCAGGAGAGATGGAAACGGGGGTCACTGAGGCACACAGGAGGGATGGAAATGGGGGTCACTGAGGCACGCAGAGGGATGGAAACAGGGTCACTGAGGCATGCAGGAGGGATGGAAACACGGTCACTGAAGCACGCAGGAGGGATGGAAACGGGGTCACTGAGGCACACAGGAGGGATGGAAAAAGGGGTCACTGAGGCATGTAAGAGGGATGGAAACGGGGGTCCCTGAGGCACGCAGGAGGGATGGAAACGGGGTCACTGAGGCACGCTGGAGATATGGAAAAGGGGTCACTGAGGCACTGAGGAGGGATGGAAACGGGGGTCACTGAGGCACGCAGGAGGGATGGAAATGGGGTCACTGAGGCACGCAGGAGGGATGGAAATGGGGTCACTGAGGCATGCAGGAGGGATGGAAAAGGGGGTCACTGAGGCAGGCAGGAGGAATTGAAAAGGGGGTCACTGAGGCACGCAGGAGGGATGGAAACGGGGGTCACTGAGGCACGCAGGAGGGATGGAAACTGGGGTCACTGAGGCGTGCAGGAGGGATGGAAACTGGGGTCACTGAGGCGCGCAGGAGGGATGGAAACTGGGGTCACTGAGGTATGCAGGAGGGATGGAAACGGGGGTCCCTGAGGCACACAGGAGTGATGGAAACGGGGTCACTGAGGCACGCTGGAGGGATGGAAAAGGGGGTCACGGAGGCACTCAGGAGGGATGGAAACGGGGGTCACTGAGGCACGCAGGAGGGATGGAAACCGGGTCACTGAGGCATTCAGGAGGGATGGAAAAGGGGTCACTGAGGCACGCAGGAGGGATGGAAAAGGGGGTCACTGAGGCACGCAGAAGGGATGGAAACGGGGGTCACTGAGGCACGCAGAGGGATGGAAACGGGGTCACTGAGGCACGCAGAGGGATGGAATCGGGGTCACTGAGGCACGCAGGAGGGATGGAAACTGGGTCACTGAGGCACGCAGGAGGGATGGAAAAGGGGGTCACTGAGGCACGCAGAAGGGATAGAAACGGGGGTCACTGGGGCACGCAGGAGGGATGGAAACTGGGATCACTGAGTCAGGCAGGAGTGATGGAAATGGGAGTCACTGAGGCACGCAGCAGGGATGGAAATGGGGGACACTGGTGCATGCAGGAGGTAAGAAATGGGGGTCACTGAGGCATGCAGTATTCAGGGAAACAGGGTCACTGAGGCACGCAGGAGGGATGAAAACATTGGTCACTGAGGCATGCAGGAGGTATGGAAACGGGGGTCACTGAGTCAAGAGGAGAGGGATGGAAACTGGGGTCACTGAGGCACGCAGGTGTCAATGTAACGGGGGTCACTGATGCACGCAGGAGGGATGGAAACAGGGCTCACTGAGGCTTGCAGGAGGGATGGAAAAGGGGGTCACTGAGACATGCAGGAGGGATGGAAACAGAAGTCAGTGAGGCACGCAAGAGGGATGGAAATGGGGGTCACTGAGGCCTGCATTATTGATGGAAACGGGGTCACTGAGGCACGCAGGAGGGATGGAAATGGGGGTCACTGAGGCATGCAGGAGAGATGGAATCGGGGGGACACTGGTGCATGCAGGGGGGATGGAAACAGGGTCACTGAGGCACCCAGGAGGGATGGAAATGGGGGACACTGAGGCACGCATTCAGGACCGGAATGGGGGAGACTGCTGCATGTAGGAGGGATGGAAACAATGGTCACTGAGGCGCACAGGAGGGATGGAAACTGGGGTCACTGAGGGACGCAGGAGGGATGTAACGGGGGTCACTGAGGCATGCTTAGGGATTGAAACGGGGATCACTGAGGCACTCAGGAGGGATGGAAATGGGGGTCACAGAGGGACACAGGAGGTATTGAAACGGGGTCACTGAGGTACGCAGTAGAGAGGGAAACGGGGTTCACTGAGGCACCCAGGAGCAATGGAAACTGGGGTGACTGAGGGACGCAGGAGGGATGGAAACGGGGTCACTGAGGTACACAGAAGGGATGAATATGGGGGACACTGAGGCACACAGGAGGGATAGAAACGGGGTCATTGAGGCATACAGTAGGGATGGAAATGGGGGTCCCTGAGGCATGCGGAGGGATTGAAACGGGGGTCACTGAGGCAGGCAGGTGAGATGGAATCGGGGGGACACTTGTGCATACAGGGGGGATGGAAACAGGGTCACTGAGGCACGCAGGAGGGATGGAAACAGGTCTCACTGAGGCACTCAGGAGAGATGGAAATGGGGTTCACAGAGGGACGCAGGAGGGATGGAAACGGGCTTCACTGAGGCACGAGGGGAGTGATGGAAACTGGGGTCACTGAGGCACTCAGGTGTTATGGAAATGGGGGTCACTGATGCACGCAGGAGAGATGGCAATGGGGGACAATGGTGTATGCAGGAGGGATGGAAACAGGGGTCACTGAGGCATGCGGGGTGATGCAAAAAGTGGTCACTGAAACACACAGGAGGGATGGAAACTTGGGCCACTGAGGCATGCAGGAGGGATGGAAACAGGGGACACTGAGGCACCCAGGAGAGATGAAACGGGGGTCACTAAGGCACCCAGGAGGGATGGAAATGGGGTTCACTCAGTCACGCAGGAGCAATGGAAATGTGGGTCACTGAGGCACGCAAGAGATATTGAAATGGGGGCCACTGGTGCATGCAGGAGGGATGGAAAGGGGGTCACTGAGGCAAGAGGGGAGGGATGGAAACTGGGGTCACTGAGGCACGCAGGTGTTATGGAAATGGGGGACAATGGTGTATGCAGGAGGGATGGAAACAGGGTCACTGAGGTACACAGAAGGGATGAATATGGGGGACACTGAGGCACACAGGAGGGATGGAAACGGGGTCACTGAGGCATACAGGAGGGGTGGAAACGGGGGTCACTGAGGCATGCGGAGGGATTGAAACGGGGGTCACTGAGGCAGGCAGGTGAGATGGAATCGGGGGGACACTTGTGCATGCAGGGTGGATTGAAACAGGGTCACTGAGGCACCCAGGAGGGATGGAAACGGGGTCACTGAGGCATACAGGAGGGATGGAAACAGGGGTCACTGAAGCATGCGGAGGGATGGAAACGGGGTCACTGAGGAACGCAGGAGGGATGGAAACGGGGGTCACTGAGGTTCGCAGGAGGGATGGAAACGGGGGACACTGCTGAACGCAGGAGGGAAGGAAAAAAGGGGTACTGAGGCACACAGGAGGGATGGAAACGGGAGTCACTGAGGCATGCAGGAGAGATGGAAACAGGGGACACTGGGGCACCCAGGATGGATGTAACCGGGGTCACTGAGGCATGCTTAGTGATTGAAACGGGGGTCACTGAGGCACTCAGGAGGGATGGAAATGGGGGTCACAGAGGGACACAGGAGGAATGGAAACGGGGTCACAGAGGTACGCAGGAGGGATGGAAATGGGGACACTGCTGCATGCGGGAGGGATGGAAACGGGGTTCACTGAGGCACACAGTAGGGATGGAAACGGGGTTCACTGAGGCACCCAGGAGCAATGGAAACTGGGGTCACTGAGGGACGCAGGAGGGATGGAAACGGCGATCACTGAGGTACACAGAAGGGATGAATATGGGGGACACTGAGGCACACAGGAGGGATGGAAACTGGGTCATTGACGCATACAGGAGGGATGGAAACAGGGGTCACTGAAGCATGCGGAGGGATGGAAACGGGGTCACTGAGGCGCGCAGGAGGGATGGAAACGGGGTCACTGAGGCACGCAGGAGGGATGGAAACGGGGTCACTGAGGAACGCAGGAGGGATGGAAACGGGGGTCACTGAGTCATACAGGAGGGATGGAAACAGGGATCACTGAAGCATGCGGAGGGATGGAAACGGGGTCACTGAGGCGCGCAGGAGGGATGGAAACGGGGTCACTGAGGCACGCAGGAGGTATGGAAATGGGGTCACTGAGGCACGCAGGAGAGATGGAAACGGGGGTCACTGAGGCACACAGGAGGGATGGAAATGGGGGTCACTGAGGCACGCAGAGGGATGGAAACGGGGTCACTGAGGCACGCAGAGGGATGGAAACGGGGTCACTGAATATGGGGGACACTGAGGCACACAGGAGGGTTGGAAACGGGGTCACTGAGTCATACAGGAGGGATGGAAACAGGGGTCACTGAAGCATGCGGAGGGATGGAAACAGGGTCACTGAGGCACGCAGGAGGGATGGAAACGGGGTCACTGAGGCACGCAGGAGGGATGGAAACGGGGTCACTGAGGAACGCAGGAGGGATGGAAACGGGGGTCACTGAGGCACGCAGGAGAGATGGAAACGGGGTCACTGAGGCACGCAAGAGGGATGGAAACGGGGTCCCTGAGGCACGCAGGAGGGATGGAAACGGGGGTCACTGAGGCACGCAGGAGAGATGGAAACGGGGGACACTGAGGCACACAGGAGGGATGGAAACAGGGGTCACTGAGGCACGAAGAGGGATGGAAACGGGGTCACTGAGGCATGCAGGAGGGATGGAAACGCGGTCACTGAGGCACGCAGGAGGGATGGAAAAAGGGGTCACTGAGGCATGCAAGAGGGATGGAAACGGGGGTCCCTGAGGCACGCAGGAGGGATGGAAACCGGGTCACTGAGGCACGCTGGAGATATGGAAAAGGGGGTCACTGAGGCACTGAGGAGGGATGGATACGGGGGTCACTGAGGCACGCAGGAGGGATGGAAATGGGGTCACTGAGGCATGCAGGAGGGATGGAAAAGGGGGTCACTGAGGCACGCAGAGGCATGGAAACGGGGTCACTGAGGCACCCAGGAGGGATGGAAACGGGGTCACTGAGGCACGCAGGAGGGATGGAAACGGGATCACTGAGGAACGCAGGAGGGATGGAAACGGGGGTCACTGAGGCGCGCAGGAGAGATGGAAACGGGGGTCACTGAGGCACGCAGAGGGATGGAAACGGGGTCACTGAGGCATGCAGGAGGGATGGAAACGCGGTCACTGAAGCACGCAGGAGGGATGGAAACGGGGTCACTGAGGCACACAGGAGGGATGGAAAAAGGGGTCACTGAGGCATGCAAGAGGGATGGAAATGGGGGTCCCTGAGGCACGCAAGAGGGATGGAAACGGGGGTCCCTGAGGCACGCAGGAGGGATGGAAACGGGGTCACTGAGGCACGCTGGAGATATGGAAAAGGGGGTCACTGAGGCACTGAGGAGGGATGGAAACGGGGGTTACTGAGGCACGCCGGAGGGATGGAAATGGGGTCACTGAGGCATGCAGGAGGGATGGAAAAGGGGGTCACTGAGGCAAGCAGGAGGGATTGAAAAGGGGGTCACTGAGGCACGCAGGAGGGATGGAAACGGGGGTCACTGAGGCACGCAGGAGGGATGGAAACTGGGGTCACTGAGGCGTGCAGGAGGGATGGAAACTGGAGTCACTGAGGCGTGCAGGAGGGATGGAAACTGGGGTCACTGAGGCATGCAGGAGGGATGGAAACGGGGTCACTGAGGCACGCTGGAGGGATGGAAAAGGGGGTCACTGAGGCACTCAGGAGGGATGGAAACGGGGGTCACTGAGGCACGCAGGAGGGATGGAAACAGGGTCACTGAGGCATTCAGGAGGGATGGAAAAGGGGTCACTGAGGCACGCAGGAGGGATGGAAAAGGGGGTCACTGAGGCACGCAGGAGGGATAGAAACGGGGGTCACTGGGGCACGCAGGAGGTATGGAGACTGGGATCACTGAGTCAGGCAGGAGTGATGGAAATGGGAGTCACTGAGGCACGCAGGAGGGATGGAAATGGGGGACACTGGTGCATGCAGGAGGTAAGAAATGGGGGTCACTGAGGCATGCAGGATTCAGGGAAACAGGGTCACTGAGGCACGCAGGAGGGATGAAAACATTGGTCACTGAGGCATGCAGGAGGTATGGAAACGGGGGTCACTGAGTCAAGAGGAGAGGGATGGAAACTGGGGTCACTGAGGCACGCAGGTGTCAATGTAACGGGGGTCACTGATGCACGCAGGAGGGATGGAAACAGGGCTCACTGAGGCTTGCAGGAGTGATGGAAACGGGGTCACGGAGGCACGCAGGAGGGATGGAAAAGGGGGTCACTGAGACATGCAGGAGGGATGGAAACAGAAGTCAGTGAGGCACGCAAGAGGGATGGAAATGGGGGTCACTGAGGCCTGCATTATTGATGGAAACGGGATCACTGAGGCACGCAGGAGGGATGGAAATGGGGGTCACTGAGGCATGCAGGAGAGATGGAATAGGGGGGACACTGGTGCATGCAGGGGAGATGGAAACAGGGTCACTGAGGCACCCAGGAGGGATGGAAATGGGGGACACTGAGGCACGCATTCGGGACCGGAATGGGGGAGACTGCTGCATGTAGGAGGGATGGAAACAATGGTCACTGAGGCGCACAGGAGGGATGGAAACTGGGGTCACTGAGGGACGCAGGAGGGATGTAACGGGGGTCACTGAGGCATGCTTAGGGATTGCAACGGGGGTCACTGAGGCACTCAGAAGGGATGGAAATGGGGGTCACAGAGGGACACAGGAGGTATTGAAACGGGGTCACTGAGGTACACAGCAGGGATGAATGTGGGGGACACGGAGGCACACAGGAGGGATGGAAACGGGTTCACTGAGGAATAAAGGAGGGATGGAAACGGGGGTCACTGAGGCATGCGGAGGGATTGAAACGGGGGTCACTGAGGCAGGCAGGTGAGATGGAATCGGGGGGACACTTGTGCATGCAGGGGGGATGGAAACAGGGTCACTGAGGCACGCAGGAGGGATGGAAATGGGGTTCAAAGAGGGACGCAGGAGGGATGGAAACGGGCTTCACTGATGCACGAGGGGAGTGATGGAAACTGGGGTCACTGAGGCACTCAGGTGTTATGGAAATGGGGGTCACTGATGCACGCAGGAGAGATGGCAATGGGGGACAATGGTGTATGCAGGAGGGATGGAAACGGGGGTCACTGAGGCATGCAGGGTGATGCAAAAAGTGGTCACTGAAACACACAGGAGGGATGGAAACTTGGGCCACTGAGGCATGCAGGAGGGATGGAAACAGGGGACACTGAGGCACCCAGGAGGGATGAAACGGGGGTCACTAAGGCACCCAGGAGGGATGGAAATGGGGTTCACTCAGTCACGCAGGAGCAATGGAAATGTGGGTCACTGAGGCACGCAAGAGATATTGAAATGGGGGCCACTGGTGCATGCAGGAGGGATGGAAAGGGGGGTCACTGAGGCAAGAGGGGAGGATTGGAAACTGGGGTCACTGAGGCACGCAGGTGTTATGGAAATGGGGGACAATGGTGTATGCAGGAGGGATGGAAACGGGGTCACTGAGGTACACAGAAGGGATGAATATGGGGGACACTGAGGCACACAGGAGGGATGGAAACGGGGTCACTGAGGCATACAGGAGGGGTGGAAACGGGGGTCACTGAGGCATGCGGAGGGATTGAAACGGGGGTCACTGAGGCAGGCAGGTGAGATGGAATCGGGGGGACACTTGTGCATGCAGGGGGGATAGAAACAGGGTCACTGAGGCATGCAGGAGGGATGGAAACGGGGTCACTGAGGCATACAGGAGGGATGGAAACAGGGGTCACTGAAGCATGCGGAGGGATGGAAACGGGGTCACTGAGGAACGCAGGAGGGATGGAAACGGGGGTCACTGAGGTTCGCAGGAGAGATGGAAACGGGGGTCACTGTGGCACACAGGAGGGATGGTAACGGGGGTCACTGAGGCACGCAGAGGGATGGAAACGGGGTCACTGAGGCATGCAGGAGGGATGGAAACGGGGTCACTGAGGCACGCAGGAGGGATGGAAACAGGGTCACTGAGGCACGCAGGAGAGATGGAAACGAGGTTCACGGAGGCACACAGGAGGGATGGAAACGGGGGTCACTGAGGCACGCAGAGGGATGGAAACGGGGTCACTGAGGCACGCAGAGGGATGGAATCGGGGTCACTGAGGCACGCAGGAGGGATGGAAACGGGGTCACTGAGGCACGCAGGAGGGATGGAAACGGGATCACTGAGGAACGCAGGAGGTATGGAAACGGGGGTCACTGAGGCGTGCAGGAGAGATGGAAAAGGGGGTCACTGAGGCACACAGGAGGGATGGAAACGGGGGTCACTGAGGCACGCAGAGGGATGGAAACGGGGTCACTGAGGCACGCAGGAGGGATGGAAACGGGGTCACTGAGGAACGCAGGAGGGATGGAAACGGGGGTCACTGAGGCACCCAGGAGGGATGGAAACGGGGTCACTGAGGCACGCAGGAGGGATGGAAACGGGGTCACTGAGGAACGCAGGAGGGATGGAAACGGGGGTCACTGAGGCACGCAGGAGAGATGGAAACGGGGTCACTGAGGCACGCAGGAGGGATGGAAACGGGGTCACTGAGGCACGCAGGAGAGATGGAAACGGGGGTCACTGAGGCACACAGGAGGGATGGAAACAGGGGTCACTGAGGCACGAAGAGGGATGGAAACGGGGTCACTGAGGCATGCAGGAGGGATGGAAACGCGTTCCCTGAAGCACGCAGGAGGGATAGAAACGGGGTCACTGAGGCACACAGGAGGGATGGAAACGGGGTCACTGAGGCATACAGGAGGGATGGAAACGGGGGTCACTGAGGCATGCGGAGGGATTGAAACGGGGGTCACTGAGGCAGGCAGGTGAGATGGAATCGGGGGGACACTTGTGCATGCAGGGGGGATGGAAACAGGGTCACTGAGGCACGCAGGAGGGATGGAAACAGGTCTCACTGAGGCACTCAGGAGAGATGGAAATGGGGTTCACAGAGGGACGCAGGAGGGATGGAAACGGGCTTCACTGATGCACGAGGGGAGTGATGGAAACTGGGGTCACTGAGGCACTCAGGTGTTATGGAAATGGGGGTCACTGATGCACGCAGGAGAGATGGCAATGGGGGACAATGGTGTATGCAGGAGGGATGGAAACGGGGGTCACTGAGGCATGCAGGGTGATGCAAAAAGTGGTCACTGAAACACACAGGAGGGATGGAAACTTGGGCCACTGAGGCATGCAGGAGGGATGGAAACAGGGGACACTGAGGCACCCAGGAGGGATGAAACGGGGGTCACTAAGGCACCCAGGAGGGATGGAAATGGGGTTCACTCAGTCACGCATGAGCAATGGAAATGTGGGTCACTGAGGCACGCAAGAGATATTGAAATGGGGGCCACTGGTGCATGCAGGAGGGATGGAAAGGGGGGTCACTGAGGCAAGAGGGGAGGATTGGAAACTGGGGTCACTGAGGCACGCAGGTGTTATGGAAATGGGGGACAATGGTGTATGCAGGAGGGATGGAAACGGGGTCACTGAGGTACACAGAAGGGATGAATATGGGGGACACTGAGGCACACAGGAGGGATGGAAACGGGGTCACTGAGGCATACAGGAGGGGTGGAAACGGGGGTCACTGAGGCATGCGGAGGGATTGAAACGGGGGTCACTGAGGCAGGCAGGTGAGATGGAATCGGGGGGACACTTGTGCATGCAGGGGGATAGAAACAGGGTCACTGAGGCATGCAGGAGGGATGGAAACGGGGTCACTGAGGCATACAGGAGGGATGGAAACAGGGGTCACTGAAGCATGCGGAGGGATGGAAACGGGGTCACTGAGGAACGCAGGAGGGATGGAAACGGGGGTCACTGAGGTTCGCAGGAGAGATGGAAACGGGGGTCACTGAGGCACACAGGAGGGATGGTAACGGGGGTCACTGAGGCACGCAGAGGGATGGAAACGGGGTCACTGAGGCACGCAGGAGGGATGGAAACGGGGTCACTGAGGCACGCAGGAGAGATGGAAACGGGGTTCACGGAGGCACACAGGAGGGATGGAAACGGGGGTCACTGAGGCACGCAAAGGGATGGAAACGGGGTCACTGAGGCACGCAGAGGGATGGAATCGGGGTCACTGAGGCACGCAGGAGGGATGGAAACGGGGTCACTGAGGCACGCAGGAGGGATGGAAACGGGATCACTGAGGAACGCAGGAGGGATGGAAACGGGGGTCACTGAGGCGTGCAGGAGAGATGGAAAAGGGGGTCACTGAGGCACACAGGAGGGATGGAAACGGGGGTCACTGAGGCACGCAGAGGGATGGAAACGGGGTCACTGAGGCACGCAGGAGGGATGGAAACGGGGTCACTGAGAAACGCAGGAGGGATGGAAACGGGGGTCACTGAGGCACGCAGGAGGGATGGAAACGGGGTCACTGAGGCACGCAGGAGGGATGGAAACGGGGTCACTGAGGAACGCAGGAGGGATGGAAACGGGGGTCACTGAGGCACGCAGGAGAGATGGAAATGGGGTCACTGAGGCACGCAGGAGGGATGGAAACGGGGTCACTGAGGCACGCAGGAGAGATGGAAACGGGGGTCACTGAGGCACGGAGGAGGGATGGGAACAGGGGTCACTGAGGCACGAAGAGGGATGGAAACGGGGTCACTGAGGCATGCAGGAGGGATGGAAACGCGGTCCCTGAAGCATGCAGGAGGGATAGAAACGGGGTCACTGAGGCACGCAGAAGGGATGGAAAAAGGGGTCACTGAGGCATGCAAGAGGGATGGAAACAGGGGTCCCTGAGGCACGCAGGAGGGATGGAAATGGGGTCACTGAGGCACGCTGGAGATATGGAAAAGGGGGTCACTGAGGCACTGAGGAGGGATGGAAACGGGGGTCACTGAGGCACGCAGAAGGGATGGGAATGTGGTCACTGAGGCATGCAGGAGGGATGGAAAAGGGGGTCACTGAGGCACGCAGAGGGATGGAAACGGGGTCACTGAGGCACCCAGGAGGGATGGAAACGGGGTCACTGAGGCACGCAGGAGGGATGGAAACGGGATCACTGAGGAACGCAGGAGGGATGGAAACGGGGGTCACTGAGGCACGCAGGAGAGATGGAAACGGGGGTCACTGAGGCACACAGGAGGGATGGAAACGGGGGTCACTGAGGCACGCAGAGGGATAGAAACGGGGTCACTGAGGCATGCAGGAGGGATGGAAACGCGGTCACTGAAGCACGCAGGAGGGATGGAAACGGGGGTCACTGAGGCACACAGGAGGGATGGAAAAAGGGGTCACTGAGGCATGCAAGAGGGATGGAAACGGGGGTCCCTGAGGCACGGAGGAGGGATGGAAACGGGGTCACTGAGGCACGCTGGAGATATGGAAAAGGGGGTCACTGAGGCACTGAGGAGGGATGGAAACGGGGGTTACTGAGGCATGCAGGAGGGATGGAAACGCGGTCCCTGAAGCACGCAGGAGGGATAGAAACGGGGTCACTGAGGCACACAGGAGGGATGGAAACGGGGTCACTGAGGCATACAGGAGGGATGGAAACGGGGGTCACTGAGGCATGCGGAGGGATTGAAACGGGGGTCACTGAGGCAGGCAGGTGAGATGGAATCGGGGGGACACTTGTGCATGCAGGGGGGATGGAAACAGGGTCACTGAGGCACGCAGGAGGGATGGAAACAGGTCTCACTGAGGCACTCAGGAGAGATGGAAATGGGGTTCACAGAGGGACGCAGGAGGGATGGAAACGGGCTTCACTGATGCACGAGGGGAGTGATGGAAACTGGGGTCACTGAGGCACTCAGGTGTTATGGAAATGGGGGTCACTGATGCACGCAGGAGAGATGGCAATGGGGGACAATGGTGTATGCAGGAGGGATGGAAACGGGGGTCACTGAGGCATGCAGGGTGATGCAAAAAGTGGTCACTGAAACACACAGGAGGGATGGAAACTTGGGCCTCTGAGGCATGCAGGAGGGATGGAAACAGGGGACACTGAGGCACCCAGGAGGGATGAAACGGGGGTCACTAAGGCACCCAGGAGGGATGGAAATGGGGTTCACTCAGTCACGCAGGAGCAATGGAAATGTGGGTCACTGAGGCACGCAAGAGATATTGAAATGGGGGCCACTGGTGCATGCAGGAGGGATGGAAAGGGGGGTCACTGAGCTAAGAGGGGAGGATTGGAAACTGGGGTCACTGAGGCACGCAGGTGTTATGGAAATGGGGGACAATGGTGTATGCAGGAGGGATGGAAACGGTGTCACTGAGGTACACAGAAGGGATGAATATGGGGACACTGAGGCACACAGGAGGGATGGAAACGGGGTCACTTAGGCATACAGGAGGGGTGGAAACGGGGGTCACTGAGGCATGCGGAGGGATTGAAACGGGGGTCACTGAGGCAGGCAGGTGAGATGGAATCGGGGGGACACTTGTGCATGCAGGGGGGATAGAAACAGGGTCACTGAGGCATGCAGGAGGGATGGAAACAGGGTCACTGAGGCATACAGGAGGGATGGAAACAGGGGTCACTGAAGCATGCGGAGGGATGGAAACGGGGTCACTGAGGAACACAGGAGGGATGGAAACGGGGGTCACTGAGGTTCGCAGGAGAGATGGAAACGGGGGTCACTGAGGCACACAGGAGGGATGGTAACGGGGGTCAATGAGGCACGCAGAGGGATGGAAACGGGGTCACTGAGGCATGCAGGAGGGATGGAAACGGGGTCACTGTGGCACGCAGGAGGGATGGAAACGGGGTCACTGAGGCACGCAGGAGAGATGGAAACGGGGTTCACGGAGGCACACAGGAGGGATGGAAACGGGGGTCACTGAGGCACGCAAAGGGATGGAAACGGGGTCACTGAGGCACGCAGAGGGATGGAATCGGGGTCCCTGAGGCACGCAGGAGGGATAGAAACGGGGTCACTGAGGCACGCAGGAGGGATGGAAACGGGATCACTGAGGAACGCAGGAGGGATGGAAACGGGGGTCACTGAGGCGTGCAGGAGAGATGGAATCGGGGGGACACTTGTGCATGCAGGGGGGATGGAAACAGGGTCACTGAGGCACGCAGGAGGGATGGAAACAGGTCTCACTGAGGCACTCAGGAGAGATGGAAATGGGGTTCACCGAGGGACGCAGGAGGGATGGAAACGGGCTTCACTGATGCACGAGGGGAGTGATGGAAACTGGGGTCACTGAGGCACTCAGGTGTTATGGAAATGGGGGTCACTGATGCACGCAGGAGAGATGGCAATGGGGGACAATGGTGTATGCAGGAGGGATGGAAACGGGGGTCACTGAGGCATGCAGGGTGATGCAAAAAGTGGTCACTGAAACACACAGGAGGGATGGAAACTTGGGCCACTGAGGCATGCAGGAGGGATGGAAACAGGGGACACTGAGGCACCCAGGAGGGATGAAACGGGGGTCACTAAGGCACCCAGGAGGGATGGAAATGGGGTCACTGAGGCATACAGGAGGGATGGAAACAGGGGTCACTGAAGCATGCGGAGGGATGGAAACGGGGTCACTGAGGAACGCAGGAGGGATGGAAACGGGGGTCACTGAGGTTCGCAGGAGAGATGGAAACGGGGGTCACTGAGGCACACAGGAGGGATGGTAACGGGGGTCAATGAGGCACGCAGAGGGATGGAAACGGGGTCACTGAGGCATGCAGGAGGGATGGAAACGGGGTCACTGTGGCACGCAGGAGGGATGGAAACGGGGTCACTGAGGCACGCAGGAGAGATGGAAACGGGGTTCACGGAGGCACACAGGAGGGATGGAAACGGGGGTCACTGAGGCACGCAAAGGGATGGAAACGGGGTCACTGAGGCACGCAGAGGGATGGAATCGGGGTCCCTGAGGCACGCAGGAGGGATGGAAACGGGGTCACTGAGGCACGCAGGAGGGATGGAAACGGGATCACTGAGGAACGCAGGAGGGATGGAAACGGGGGTCACTGAGGCGTGCAGGAGAGATGGAAAAGGGGGTCACTGAGGCACACAGGAGGGATGGAAACGGGGGTCACTTAGGCACGCAGAGGGATGGAAACAGGGTCACTGAGGCACGCAGGAGGGATGGAAACGGGGTCACTTTGGAACGCAGGAGGGATGGAAACGGGGGTCACTGAGGCACGCAGGAGGGATGGAAACGGGGTCACTGAGGCACGCAGGAGGGATGGAAACGGGGTCACTGAGGAACGCAGGAGGGATGGAAACGGGGGTCACTGAGGCACGCAGGAGAGATGGAAACGGGTCACTGAGGCACGCAGGAGGGATGGAAACGGGGTCACTGAGGCACGCAGGAGAGATGGAAACGGGGGTCACTGAGGCACGCAGGAGGGATGGAAACGCGGTCCCTGAAGCACGCAGGAGGGATAGAAACGGGGTCACTGAGGCACGCAGGAGGGATGGAAAAAGGGGTCACTGAGGCATGCAAGAGGGATGGAAACAGGGGTCCCTGAGGCACGCAGGAGGGATGGAAACAGGGGTCACTGAGGCACGAAGAGGGATGGAAACGGGGTCACTGAGGCATGCAGGAGGGATGGAAACGCGGTCCCTGAAGCACGCAGGAGGGATAGAAACAGGGTCACTGAGGCACGCAGGAGGGATGGAAAAAGGGGTCACTGAGGCATGCAAGAGGGATGGAAACAGGGGTCCCTGAGGCACGCAGGAGGGATGGAAATGGGGTCACTGAGGCACGCTGGAGATATGGAAAAGGGGGTCACTGAGGCACTGAGGAGGGATGGAAACGGGGGTCACTGAGGCACGCAGAAGGGATGGAAATGGGGTCACTGAGGCATGCAGGAGGGATGGAAAAGGGGGTCACTGAGGCACGCAGAGGGATGGAAACGGGGTCACTGAGGCACCCAGGAGGGATGGAAACGGGGTCACTGAGGCACGCAGGAGGGATGGAAACGGGATCACTGAGGAACGCAGGAGGGATGGAAACGGGGGTCACTGAGGCACGCAGGAGAGATGGAAACGGGGGTCACTGAGGGACACAGGATGGATGGAAACGGGGGTCACTGAGGCACGCAGAGGGATGGAAACGGGGTCACTGAGGCATGCAGGAGGGATGGAAACGCGGTCACTGAAGCACGCAGGAGGGATGGAAACGGGGGTCACTGAGGCACACAGGAGGGATGGCAAAAGGGGTCACTGAGGCATGCAAGAGGGATGGAAACGGGGGTCCCTGAGGCACGGAGGAGGGATGGAAACGGGGTCACTGAGGCACGCTGGAGATATGGAAAAGGGGGTCACTGAGGCACTGAGGAGGGATGGAAACGGGGGTTACTGAGGCAAGCAGGAGGGATGGAAATGGGGTCACTGAGGCATGCAGGAGGGATGGAAAAGGGGGTCACTGAGGCACGCAGGAGGGATTGAAAAGGGGGTCACTGAGGCACGCAGGAGGGATGGAAACGGGGGTCACTGAGGCATGCAGGAGGGATGGAAACTGGGGTCACTGAGGCGTGCAGGAGGGATGGAAACTGGGGTCACTGAGGCGCGCAGGAGGGATGGAAACTGGGGTCACTGAGGCATGCAGGAGGGATGGAAACGGGGGTCCCTGAGGCACGCAGGAGTGATGGAAACGGGGTCACTGATGCACGCTGGAGGGATGGAAAAGGGGGTCACTGAGGCACGCAGGAAGGATAGAAACGGGGGTCACTGGGGCACGCAGGAGGGATGGAAACTGGGATCACTGAGTCAGGCAGGAGTGATGGAAATGGGAGTCACTGAGGCACGCAGGAGGGATGGAAATGGGGGACACTGGTGCATGCAGGAGGTAAGAAATGGGGGTCACTGAGGCATGCAGGATTCAGGGAAACAGGGTCACTGAGGCACGCAGGAGGGATGAAAACATTGGTCACTGAGGCATGCAGGAGGTATGGAAACGGGGGTCACTGAGTCAAGAGGAGAGGGATGGAAACTGGGGTCACTGAGGCACGCAGGTGTCAATGTAACAGGGGTCACTGATGCACGCAGGAGGGATGGAAACAGGGCTCACTGAGGCTTGCAGGAGGGATGGAAACGGGGTCACAGGCACGCAGGAGGGATGGAAAAGGGGGTCACTGAGACATGCAGGAGGGATGGAAACAGAAGTCAGTGAGGCACGCAAGAGGGATGGAAATGGGGGTCACTGAGGCCTGCATTATTGATGGAAACGGGGTCACTGAGGCACCCAGGAGGGATGGAAATGGGGGACACTGATGCACGCATTCGGGACCGGAATGGGGGAGACTGCTGCATGTAGGAGGGATGGAAACAATGGTCACTGAGGCGCACAGGAGGGATGTAACGGGGGTCACTGAGGCATGCTTAGGGATTGAAACGGGGGTCACTGAGGCACTCAGGAGGGATGGAAATGGGGGTCACAGAGGGACACAGGAGGTATTGAAACGGGGTCACTGAGGTACGCAGTAGAGATGGAAACGGGGTTCACTGAGGCACCCAGGAGCAATGGAAACTGGGGTGACTGAGGGACGCCGGAGGGATGGAAACGGGGTCACTGAGGTACACAGAAGGGATGAATATGGGGGACACTGAGGCACACAGGAGAGATGGAAACGGGGTCACTGAGGCATACAGGAGGGATGGAAACGGGGGTCACTGAGGCATGCGGAGGGATTGAAACGGGGGTCACTGAGGCAGGCAGGTGAGTTGGAATCGGGGGGACACTTGTGCATGCAGGGGGGATGGAAACAGGGTCACTGAGGCACGCAGGAGGGATGGTGTTAGACCTGGCACCTTGGCGTGAGTTTCCCTTCCACTTTTTGCTGTTGTACCTCAAATGTTTTGCTGGTGTCTGCTACTCAGGGCACTGCGCCACGGCCAACCCGTGCCGCAGTGCAAGTGCTCCCTACTGTAAAGTGTACATGTGATTGATGTCCATGATTGGTTCATTGGATTTACTGTTAGTCCCCAGTAAAGTGCACCAGGAGTGCCAGGGCTTGTGAATGCCAATACTGCTAGTGGGCCTGCAGCGCTGGTTGCGCCACCCACAGAAGCAGCCTTAAAATGTGTCTAGGGTCTGCCATTGCAGAACCTGCGTGCAGTCTGGTACTGTCATGCTAGCTGGGCAAGTGCACACACTTGCCAGCCCCTAAACCTTCCCTTAACTTCATATTAGTCACCCCTATGGTAGGCCTGAGGGCAGGGTGCATTGTAAGTGTAAGGTAGAACATGCCCTGATGTGTGTGGCATGTTCTAATAGTGAATTACTGCCAAATTCGTTTTTCACTATTGTAAGGCTACCAGTTCCCTTCTAGGCCAGATGGGCTGCTGGAATTATTACACTCTATAATCCCAGCGGGCTCAGGGAACCTGGTAGAAATTAATGTTTAGTATGCCTGAACTCAGAATAATAAAATACTTCTTTTAGTAAAGTTTATTTTAATATCCTGTGTTTGCAAATGCCACTTTTAGAAAGTTAGCATTTGCTTGCCTAACCATTTCAGCCCGCCTCTGCTTGGATGTGGATCTGACTGTCTGGTGTGTGTGAGTGACAGGGCTGGGAGTTGACAGGTAGTGATTAGCAGGAGGACCCCTTAGTGGGTGGTGGGAGTTTCCCCTGAATGATGCATCAGGCTGTGCCCCTGCCTCCACAATGCTGGCTCCGCCCTCCTGGGGAGCGACTGATGACTCAGCCTGCACCTGGCCCAGGAAGGACCGAAGCTTGTCAACAAAGTGCTCAGGCCACTCCTGTCCTCACAAAGCCGGCTCCGCCCCCCTGGGGAGCGGCTGATGGGCCTGCCCTCACACTGAATACAGAAGTCATAAGTACCCACAACAAGTGCTCAGAGACTGGAGCAGTTATGCAGAGTCCCCCCTGGCCTGCTAGAACAAAAGAAACTGGGTATAAAAGAAGGAGCCCTGCTCCTTGTAAATTAGATCCTGTTTGTGCTACAAGTGTAACTCTGCCCGAAGAGAAGGACCTGGAAGGACTACAAGGAGGAGTGCTGACTCTGGCCTGTGTCTGGTGCCTTGCTGCCAAAGGAGAGGAAGAGAAAAGACTACAAGAGACTTTTGCTTTTATTTTGAACTTTGTGCCAAACTCTGCTGAAAGATCTCCAAGGGCTTGCTGTCGAACTTGCCCCCTGACCAGCGCTCCAGGAACAGTGAGCGCTACCCCCTGACAGAGGAACCACTGTGGGGTGTTGCTTTCCCTCTGCCCGCCTCACCAGGAAAAGCGGAGCGCGCTGTGACCATCGCGCTCTTCAGCAACACTCTGGGTGTTGCTATCTCTCCGAGCACCGTGACTGCTGCCTGCCTGGCCCAGAAGCACCGTGAAGGTCAGCCCAGCTGACCCAAACATCGTGACTGACCCCGAGCCGCAGCTCGCAACGCAAAGAGGAGGTGGTGCCCGTTGCCTGCTTACACCCGCCGTGTCTGGTGCCCCTGAACGCGCCGCCGCTGTCCGAGAAACAGCTGTTGCGTGGGGTGCCTGAACGTCGCCTGGACCGAGAGAGGCGTGCTTTGCCGATCGCTACCCCTTCTTCGTGTGCCCCCCTGTGCCAGGAAAATCTTGAGGCGCTTCCTCAGCCCGGCCCGCGCGGCAACGCCAACCCCCGAGCCAGAGCCGAGCCGCCGCTCGCTCCAACGTCGGAAGGAAGACACCGCGACGCGGATCACCGCGCTGAACTGTGCCCAGGCTGCTTCAGCAAGAAAAGGTACTGTGTCCTGCCCCGCGGTGCGAGCATCTGTCTTGCTTCGCTCGCACCGCCCGCTGCCTCGCCTCGCCCCAGGAGCCGCGTGCTGAGCGCCCAGGGCCCCCGCTCTCTCCCCCGCCAGCCGAGCACAGCCGTGCAGCGCGCAGAAAGAGGCGGACTGTGATTCCCCGGCCGCCGCCCCGCCAGAAGCGTGAGGGTGGGTAGACCGGGCCCGCTTTTCCAGCGCGGAGGAGCCGAGGGGCGCAGAGAGGTCCACGGACAGCCCGGGGAGACCCTGGCTGATAAGGAACAGCGCCTACAGAGTGCATAACGATACCTTGAAGAGCCTGACCCCCCTTTTTGTGTGAAAAGGAACTTAAAGAACTGTTTGGGAATAACACTAAACAAAGATTGCTGATTGCTAAGAAAGAACTGTGGCAACTTAACCTAAAGTACACTGGAACCGTTTTAAGTGAATCAAGACTGTATTTACAAGCCTGCTTGAAATTTATATAAAGAAGATATATTTTTACAAATACAGTTTGGTGTCATTGTGTGGTGGGTTGGTGGTGATGGTGTAATGTTGCAAATGTTTAACCCTACATGCCCCAGAGATTAGCCTAAGACTGCTTAAGCCACACTACCTAGAGGGTAAGCAGAGGTTGTCTTGAAGGTAACCCTCAGCCCTGACGAGGAAGAGAGAGGCCCTGCTTGTCGCCAGTGCTGCACTGCGCCAACCAGAGACTCCCCCTTCCTACATTGGACGCAGCGGTGAGGATTCGCGAATTTACATTTGCAGTGTTTTACCTTAGCTACTGACCATTGCATAGTGATTACAGTCCAGTAACTTAGCCACAGACTTTTTGATTTTTAATTTTGCTAAAGAAGAAGATCCCTAGTGTTGCAAGCATGCCTGGCACAAACAGCGTTGATGGAGGAGAGTCCATAGCCTCTGGTGCGCAGGAGCTAGAATGGGATGCATCAAAGCTGGATGACTACACAAAGAAGCAACTGAGTTTTTTTTGCAGGAAACTCAAACTTCCACACGCAGGGTGCAAGAACAAACCTGAGTTCTACAAAGCCCTGAAGGCCTGGATGGAATCTAGGAAGGCACCTGAGGATCAGGGTGCACCTGTGGATCCTGTGGGTCTGGAAAAACCAGACAGCGTCATTAGCTTTGGCAGAGGCCTGTCGCCAGAGGAGCTGGCAGACAGACAGGCAACCAGGGATCATGAGATAAAGCTGGCAGAATTGAATTTAAAGGGCCAAATGGAGCTTGAAAGCAAAAGAATGGCCCTGGAAGAGCGAAAACTCCAATTGGAGTATGATGTGAAAATGAGGGAGATGAGTCTAAAAGAGAAAACCTTGGATCATCCTCCCTCTGGTGGCAGCGCAACGCCGGTGCAGGTAGAGTCAAGAGTGCACATCCCCAAAGATGTAGTTAAGGAGTTCTTTAAGGGGGATGACATAGGACAGTGGTTTAGGGCATATGAGGTAGCCATGTTTTCCCACCGGGTCCCTGAGAAGGATTGGGGAGCGGGGTTATGGGGAAGGTTCCTTAGCGAAGGGCGGGACACCCTGCTAGATTTGCCCACTGAAGACCAGAGATCCTATCCCCATATGAAAGAAGCTTTAATGACCAGGTATGGGCTTACCCCTGAAATGTATAGGCAGAAGTTTAGGGGGTGTAATAAGCGGCCTGGGAATACGTATGTGGAGTTTGTGACTTTTTTTTGCAGAGCACTGGATGGTTGGGTGAAGGGTAACAAAGTGAATGATTTTCAGGGTCTCTTTGATTTAATTGCATGGGAGCACTTGTCTGAACAATGTTTTCCGGAGTTACGCCAGCACCTGATTGATAGCAAGCTGTCCAACCCGAGGAAGCTTGCTGAGGAGGCGGACCGCTGGCTCAGCACCAGGGTCCACAAGGGTCCAGTGGGAGACTCCGCCAAGGGTGGGCAGGGTCCCCAGCAGAAGAGTGGGGGGGACAAGGGAAAACAGAAAGGGTTCCAAAAAGGCCCCCAAAGTAATCCCCAAGGGGACCAGCAGAAAGGTTCTCAGCCTCCCCCACCCCCAAAGCAGAATGGGGCCCCGACAGGTAGACCTGTTCCAAAGGGGCCCTTCAATTGTTACAAATGTGGTGACCCGGGGCACATAGCCAGTGACCCCAAGTGTCGCCTGTTTGGAAAACCAGCACCCACTGGTGCTCCGCCCCGGCAAGTGACCAGTGTTCACTTAGGAGAAGAAGTGATGGTCCCGGGGGGTGGAGATCCTGTTCAGATGACCCTAGTCTCACTAGGAGACAGTGAGATGGTCCCTACAAACTACCTGCCCTCTAACACTAAAAAATATGGGCAGGTGGTTACCATCAATGGTAAGAAAGCTGAGGCTCTTAGAGACACAGGAGCCAGTGTGACTGCAGTGAGGCATCACCTGGTGTCTCAAGAGCAGGTTGTACCCCATGCCTACTGTAGGGTTGTCAACGCTGACAATTCAGAGAGTCAGTGTCCGATGGCTCAAGTTCCCTTCGAGTGGGGGAGGTCTCTGGTACTCTGCAGGTCTGTGTGAGGAAAGCCATGCCTGTTGACTGTTTGCTAGGGAACGACTTGGAGGACTCCCCTTGGGAAAAGGTGGAGAAAACGACTCACCTGAAGATGGTGGGTCTACCTGACTGGGCGTGCGTGACCACCCGGTCAATGGCAGCCAGTAGGGGTGATCAAGAGGTCCTGGGGCCTGACGGAGAGGCCCAGGAACCGGCCTTAGGGAGAAGGCGCAGGGTGCGCGGGAAACCGGCCCCTGAAGTTCCCACGGTCCAGGAGGAAGCAGACCTTGAGGGGGATGCCCTGGAGCCTACTGGGGAACAGATTGCCGAACTGGGGGACCTGCCTGAGCTGACCCATTGGCAGCAAGAAGGAGGCCCCTCCAGGGAGGAATTCTGCAGGGAGCAGAAAGAATGCCCTTCTCTCGTGGGTATGCGGCAGCAGGCTGCAGACCAGGCCAATGGTGTTCAGGCCAAAACACATTATGTGTACTGGGAGAATGACCTCCTGTATTCAGAGCCTAAGGCTGCTGAACCTGGGTCAGCCCGTGTGCTGGTGGTACCCCAGAAGTTCAGAGCCTTCCTACTGGGACTGGCTCACGATGTGCCTTTAGCAGGACATTTGGGGATGGACAAGACCTATGACAGGCTTGTCACCCACTTCTACTGGCCCCGAATGCACAAGAGCTCAGATGCTCATTGTAGGACCTGTCCAACTTGCCAGGCAAGTGGGAAGGGCGGAGGGAAGAACAAGGCTCCCCTCCAACCCTTCCCTGTGGTCAGTACTCCATTCCAACGAGTGGGTATTGACATTGTTTGGCCTCTGGACCCCAAGACAGCCATGGGCAACAGGTTCATCCTGGTCTTGGTGGATCATGCCACCCGGTACCCTGAAGCCATCCCTCTGAGGACAGTGACGGCCCCCGTGGTGGGGCGTGCACTGATGGGAATTTTCTCCAGAGTGGGGTTCCCTCTAGAGGTGGTGAGCGACAGAGGGACCAACTTCATATCCAAGTATATGAAGTCCCTTTGGCAAGAGTGTGGTGTAACCTACAAGTTCACCACCCCTTACCATCCCCAAGGGAATGGGTTGGTTGAAAGATTCAACCGAACCCTGAAGGGCATGATCATGGGCCTGGAAGGTCCAATGAGGCGTAAGTGGGACGTCCTCTTACCATGCCTGCTCTTTGCATACCACGAGGTGCCACAGAAGTCTCTAGGGTTCAGCCCCTTTGAGCTGCTGTATGGTCACCCCGTGAGAGGACCACTGAGTTTGGTAAAGGAAGGCTGGGAGCAATCTCCCAGGAAACCTCCCCAGAATGTATATAGCTACATGCTGGCCTTCAGAAACCAAACCAGGCGCTTCAGACAACTTGCTGAGGCAAATCTGGAAGCTAGCCAGGAGGAGATGAAGCGGTGGTACGACCAGAATGCCACTCTGGTAGAGCTTCAGCCTGGCCAAGAGGTGTATGTCTTGGCCCCAGTGGAACCCTGTGCACTTCAGGATAAGTGGACAGGCCCATTTGAGGTTGTGGAGCGCAAGAGCTCAGTGACATACTTGGTGGACATGAAGACGCCCAGGAATCCTTTAAGGGTCTTACATGTCAACCGCCTCAAGCCCCACTTGAAAAGGTCCGAAGTGGGCATGCTGTTGGCCACTGATGATGGAATGGAAGAGGAGTCTGAGCCTCTTCCTGACCTCTTAGTGGCCTGTGAGAAGGATGGGTCAGTGGATGGAGTTAACCTCTCACCCACCCTGACCCCTGAACAACAGGAAGACTGCCGCCAATTGCTGGGGCAGTTTCCAGATCTGTTCTCCCTGGTTCCTAGTGTCACAGATTGGTGCGTCCATGATGTGGACACAGGAGACAGCTTACCTGTGAAGCATAAAGCTTACAGAGTAACTGACAGGGTCAGGGCCTGCATCAAGGAGGAGGTCTCCAAGATGCTTGCTCTTAGGGTGGTTGAGTCTTCCAGCAGTCCTTGGTCCAGCCCCGTGGTCTTGGTCCCAAAGGCTGCTGCGCCGGGAGCCACACCTGAACTCCGGTTCTGTGTGGACTACAGAGGACTCAATTCAGTCACCAAGACTGACGCGCACCCTATCCCCAGAGCTGATGAGCTCATTGATCGGCTAGGGGCTGCCCGGTTCCTCAGCACGTTTGATTTAACGTCTGGGTACTGGCAGATCGCCTTGACCGATGGGGCAAAGGAGAGGTCAGCATTCTCCACACTAGATGGGCATTTCCAGTTCCGGGTTATGCCATTTGGGATGAAGAATGCCCCTGCCACCTTCCAGAGGTTGGTCAACCAGGTGTTGGTTGGGCTGGATGAGTTCAGTGCCGCCTACCTGGATGACATCGCAGTGTTCAGTGGCACCTGGCCAGAACACCTGCGGCACCTCTGGGAAGTGTTGATGGCGCTGCGCAAGGCAGGCCTCACAATCAAGGCAAGCAAGTGCCAGATTGGGCAGGGTTCAGTGGTGTACTTGGGACACCAAGTTGGGAGTGGCAAGGTGGCACCCTTGCAACCCAAAATTGCAACCATCCTGGCTTGGGAACCCCCCAAGACCCAGACTGCAGTGAGAGCCTTCCTGGGGCTCACTGGGTATTACAGGAGGTTTGTCAAGGGCTATGGCACTATTGTGACCCCCTTGACAGAGCTGACTTCTAAGAAGCAGCCCAGGAATGTGATTTGGACTGACACCTGTCAGAAGGCTTTTGACACCCTGAAGACTGCCATGTGCACGGCGCCCGTGCTCCTGGCTCCTGATTTCTCCAAGGAATTCATAGTGCAAACAGACGCTTCAGAGCATGGTGTAGGGGCTGTTCTCTCACAGATGACTGAGGAGGGCTGGGACCAACCCGTAGCCTTCATCAGTAGGAGGTTACTTCCACGGGAAAGTAGGTGGAGTGCAATAGAGCGAGAAGCATTTGCTGTGGTCTGGGCGCTGAAGAAGCTAAGACCCTACTTGTTTGGGTCTCACTTCCGGGTTCAGACAGACCACAGGCCCCTCAGATGGTTGATGCAAATGAGGGGTGAGAACCCAAAACTGTTGAGGTGGTCCATCTCCCTACAGGGTATGGACTTCACGGTGGAACACCGCCCTGGCACAGATCACGCCAATGCTGATGGTCTGTCCAGATTTTTCCGCCTTAGTGATGAGGAACTCCCTGGGGAAGGGTAGTTCTCCCCACATTTCAGCTGGAGGGGACACGTGTTAGACCTGGCACCTTGGCGTGAGTTTCCCTTCCACTTTTTGCTGTTGTGCCTCAAATGTTTTGCTGGTGTCTGCTACTCAGGGCACTGCGCCACGGCCAACCCGTGCCGCAGTGCAAGTGCTCCCTACTGTAAAGTGTACATGTGATTGATGTCCATGATTGGTTCATTGGATTTACTGTTAGTCCCCAGTAAAGTGCACCAGGAGTGCCAGGGCTTGTGAATGCCAATACTGCTAGTGGGCCTGCAGCGCTGGTTGCGCCACCCACAGAAGCAGCCTTAAAATGTGTCTAGGGTCTGCCATTGCAGAACCTGCGTGCAGTCTGGTACTGTCATGCTAGCTGGGCAAGTGCACACACTTGCCAGCCCCTAAACCTTCCCTTAACTTCATATTAGTCACCCCTATGGTAGGCCTGAGGGCAGGGTGCATTGTAAGTGTAAGGTAGAACATGCCCTGATGTGTGTGGCATGTTCTAATAGTGAATTACTGCCAAATTCGTTTTTCACTATTGTAAGGCTACCAGTTCCCTTCTAGGCCAGATGGGCTGCTGGAATTATTACACTCTATAATCCCAGCGGGCTCAGGGAACCTGGTAGAAATTAATGTTTAGTATGCCTGAACTCAGAATAATAAAATACTTCTTTTAGTAAAGTTTATTTTAATATCCTGTGTTTGCAAATGCCACTTTTAGAAAGTTAGCATTTGCTTGCCTAACCATTTCAGCCCGCCTCTGCTTGGATGTGGATCTGACTGTCTGGTGTGTGTGAGTGACAGGGCTGGGAGTTGACAGGTAGTGATTAGCAGGAGGACCCCTTAGTGGGTGGTGGGAGTTTCCCCTGAATGATGCATCAGGCTGTGCCCCTGCCTCCACAATGCTGGCTCCGCCCTCCTGGGGAGCGACTGATGACTCAGCCTGCACCTGGCCCAGGAAGGACCGAAGCTTGTCAACAAAGTGCTCAGGCCACTCCTGTCCTCACAAAGCCGGCTCCGCCCCCCTGGGGAGCGGCTGATGGGCCTGCCCTCACACTGAATACAGAAGTCATAAGTACCCACAACAAGTGCTCAGAGACTGGAGCAGTTATGCAGAGGCCCCCCTGGCCTGCTAGAACAAAAGAAACTGGGTATAAAAGAAGGAGCCCTGCTCCTTGTAAATTAGATCCTGTTTGTGCTACAAGAGAAACTCTGCCCGAAGAGAAGGACCTGGAAGGACTACAAGGAGGAGTGCTGACTCTGGCCTGTGTCTGGTGCCTTGCTGCCAAAGGAGAGGAAGAGAAAAGACTACAAGAGACTTTTGCTTTTATTTTGAACTTTGTGCCAAACTCTGCTGAAAGATCTCCAAGGACTTGCTGTCGAACTTGCCCCCTGACCAGCGCTCCAGGAACAGTGAGCGCTACCCCCTGACAGAGGAACCACTGTGGGGAGTTGCTTTCCCTCTGCCCGCCTCACCAGGAAAAGCGGAGCGCGCTGTGACCATCGCGCTCTTCAGCAACGCTCTGGGTGTTGCTATCTCTCCGAGCACCGTGACTGCTGCCTGCCTGGCCCAGAAGCACCGTGAAGGTCAGCCCAGCTGACCCAAACATCGTGACTGACCCCGAGCCGCAGCTGGCAACGCAAAGAGGAGGTGGTGCCCGTTGCCTGCTTACACCCGCCGTGTCTGGTGCCCCTGAACGCGCCGCCGCTGTCCGAGAAACAGCTGTTGCGTGGGGTGCCTGAACGTCGCCTGGACCGAGAGAGGCGTGCTTTGCCGATCGCTACCCCTTCTTCGTGTGCCCCCCTGTGCCAGGAAAATCTTGAGGCGCTTCCTCAGCCCGGCCCGCGCCGCAACGCCAACCCCCGAGCCAGAGCCGAGCCGCCGCTCGCTCCAACGTCGGAAGGAAGACACCGCGACGCGGATCACCGCGCTGAACTGTGCCCAGGCTGCTTCAGCAAGAAAAGGTACTGTGTCCTGCCCCGCGGTGCGAGCATCTGTCTTGCTTCGCTCGCACCGCCCGCTGCCTCGCCTCGCCCCAGGAGCCGCGTGCTGAGCGCTCCCAGGGCCCCCGCTCTCTCCCCCGCCAGCCGCGCACAGCCGTGCAGCGCGCAGAAAGAGGCGGACTGTGATTCCCCGGCCGCCGCCCCCGCCAGAAGCGTGAGGGTGGGTAGACCGGGCCCGCTTTTCCAGCGCGGAGGAGCCGAGGGGCGCAGAGAGGTCCACGGACAGCCCGGGGAGACCCTGGCTGATAAGGAACAGCGCCTACAGAGTGCATAACGATACCTTGAAGAGCCTGACCCCCCTTTTTGTGTGAAAAGGAACTTAAAGAACTGTTTGGGAATAACACTAAACAAAGATTGCTGATTGCTAAGAAAGAACTGTGGCAACTTAACCTAAAGTACACTGGAACCGTTTTAAGTGAATCAAGACTGTATTTACAAGCCTGCTTGAAATTTATATAAAGAAGATATATTTTTACAAATACAGTTTGGTGTCATTGTGTGGTGGGTTGGTGGTGATGGTGTAATGTTGCAAATGTTTAACCCTACATGCCCCAGAGATTAGCCTAAGACTGCTTAAGCCACACTACCTAGAGGGTAAGCAGAGGTTGTCTTGAAGGTAACCCTCAGCCCTGACGAGGAAGAGAGAGGCCCTGCTTGTCGCCAGTGCTGCACTGCGCCAACCAGAGACTCCCCCTTCCTACAGATGGAAACAGGTCTCACTGAGGCACTCAGGAGAGATGGAAATGGGGTTCACAGAGGGACGCAGGAGGGATGGAAACGGGCTTCACTGATGCACGAGGGGAGTGATGGAAACTGGGGTCACTGAGGCACTCAGGTGTTATGGAAATGGGGGTCACTGATGCACGCAGGAGAGATGGCAATGGGGGACAATGGTGTATGCAGGAGGGAAGGAAACGGGGGTCACTGAGGCATGCAGGGTGAGGCAAAAAGTGGTCACTGAAACACACAGGAGGGATGGAAACTTGGGCCACTGAGGCATGCAGGAGGGATGGAAACAGGGGACACTGAGGCACCCAGGAGGGATGAAACGGGGGTCACTAAGGCACCCAGGAGGGATGGAAATGGGGTTCACTCAGTCACGCAGGAGCAATGGAAATGTGGGTCACTGAGGCACGCAAGAGATATTGAAATGGGGGTCACTGGTGCATGCAGGAGGGATGGAAAGGGGGGTCACTGAGGCAAGAGGGGAGGATTGGAAACTGGGGTCACTGAGGCACGCAGGTGTTATGGAAATGGGGGACAATGGTGTATGCAGGAGGGATGGAAACGGGGTCACTGAGGTACACAGAAGGGATGAATATGGGGGACACTGAGGCACACAGGAGGGATGGAAACGGGGTCACTGAGGCATACAGGAGGGGTGGAAACGGGGGTCACTGAGGCATGCGGAGGGATTGAAACGGGGGTCACTGAGGCAGGCAGGTGAGATGGAATCGGGGGGACACTTGTGCATGCAGGGGGGATAGAAACAGGGTCACTGAGGCATGCAGGAGGGATGGAAACGGGGTCACTGAGGCATACAGGAGGGATGGAAACAGGGGTCACTGAAGCATGCGGAGGGATGGAAACGGGGTCACTGAGGAACGCAGGAGGGATGGAAACGGGGGTCACTGATGCACGAGGGGAGTGATGGAAACTGGGGTCACTGAGGCACTCAGGTGTTATGGAAATGGGGGTCACTGATGCACGCAGGAGAGATGGCAATGGGGGACAATGGTGTATGCAGGAGGGATGGAAACGGGGGTCACTGAGGCATGCAGGGTGATGCAAAAAGTGGTCACTGAAACACACAGGAGGGATGGAAACTTGGGCCTCTGAGGCATGCAGGAGGGATGGAAACAGGGGACACTGAAGCACCCAGGAGGGATGAAACGGGGGTCACTAAGGCACCCAGGAGGGATGGAAATGGGGTTCACTCAGTCACGCAGGAGCAATGGAAATGTGGGTCACTGAGGCACGCAAGAGATATTGAAATGGGGGCCACTGGTGCATGCAGGAGGGATGGAAAGGGGGGTCACTGAGCTAAGAGGGGAGGATTGGAAACTGGGGTCACTGAGGCACGCAGGTGTTATGGAAATGGGGGACAATGGTGTATGCAGGAGGGATGGAAACGGTGTCACTGAGGTACACAGAAGGGATGAATATGGGGACACTGAGGCACACAGGAGGGATGGAAACGGGGTCACTGAGGCATACAGGAGGGGTGGAAACGGGGGTCACTGAGGCATGCGGAGGGATTGAAACGGGGGTCACTGAGGCAGGCAGGTGAGATGGAATCGGGGGGACACTTGTGCATGCAGGGGGGATAGAAACAGGGTCACTGAGGCATGCAGGAGGGATGGAAACGGGGTCACTGAGGCATACAGGAGGGATGGAAACAGGGGTCACTGAAGCATGCGGAGGGATGGAAACGGGGTCACTGAGGAACGCAGGAGGGATGGAAACGGGGGTCACTGAGGTTCGCAGGAGAGATGGAAACGGGGGTCACTGAGGCACACAGGAGGGATGGTAACGGGGGTCAATGAGGCACGCAGAGGGATGGAAACGGGGTCACTGAGGCATGCAGGAGGGATGGAAACGGGGTCACTGTGGCACGCAGGAGGGATGGAAACGGGGTCACTGAGGCACGCAGGAGAGATGGAAACGGGGTTCACGGAGGCACACAGGAGGGATGGAAACGGGGGTCACTGAGGCACGCAAAGGGATGGAAACGGGGTCACTGAGGCACGCAGAGGGATGGAATCGGGGTCCCTGAGGCACGCAGGAGGGATGGAAACGGGGTCACTGAGGCACGCAGGAGGGATGGAAACGGGATCACTGAGGAACGCAGGAGGGATGGAAACGGGGGTCACTGAGGCGTGTAGGAGAGATGGAAAAGGGGGTCACTGAGGCACACAGGAGGGATGGAAACGGGGGTCACTTAGGCACGCAGAGGGATGGAAACAGGGTCACTGAGGCACGCAGGAGGGATGGAAACGGGGTCACTGAGGAACGCAGGAGGGATGGAAACGGGGGTCACTGAGGCACGCAGGAGGGATGGAAACGGGGTCACTGAGGCACGCAGGAGGGATGGAAACGGGGTCACTGAGGAACGCAGGAGGGATGGAAACGGGGGTCACTGAGGCACGCAGGAGAGATGGAAACGGGTCACTGAGGCACACAGGAGGGATGGAAACGGGGTCACTGAGGCACGCAGGAGAGATGGAAACGGGGGTCACTGAGGCACGCAGGAGGGATGGAAACAGGGGTCACTGAGGCACGAAGAGGGATGGAAACGGGGTCACTGAGGCATGCAGGAGGGATGGAAACGCGGTCCCTGAAGCACGCAGGAGGGATAGAAACGGGGTCACTGAGGCACGCAGGAGGGATGGAAAAAGGGGTCACTGAGGCATGCAAGAGGGATGGAAACAGGGGTCCCTGAGGCACGCAGGAGGGATGGAAATGGGGTCACTGAGGCACGCTGGAGATATGGAAAAGGGGGTCACTGAGGCACTGAGGAGGGATGGAAACGGGGGTCACTGAGGCACGCAGAAGGGATGGAAATGGGGTCACTGATGCATGCAGGAGGGATGGAAAAGGGGGTCACTGAGGCACGCAGAGGGATGGAAACGGGGTCACTGAGGCACCCAGGAGGGATGGAAACGGGGTCACTGAGGCATGCAGGAGGGATGGAAACGGGATCACTGAGGAACGCAGGAGGGATGGAAACGGGGGTCACTGAGGCACGCAGGAGAGATGGAAACGGGGGTCACTGAGGGACACAGGATGGATGGAAACGGGGGTCACTGAGGAACGCAGAGGGATGGAAATGGGGTCACTGAGGCATGCAGGAGGGATGGAAACGCGGTCACTGAAGCACGCAGGAGGGATGGAAACGGGGGTCACTGAGGCACACAGGAGGGATGGCAAAAGGGGTCACTGAGGCATGCAAGAGGGATGGAAACGGGGGTCCCTGAGGCACGGAGGAGGGATGGAAACGGGGTCACTGAGGCACGCTGGAGATATAGAAAAGGGGGTCACTGAGGCACTGAGGAGGGATGGAAACGGGGGTTACTGAGGCAAGCAGGAGGGATGGAAATGGGGTCACTGAGGCATGCAGGAGGGATGGAAAAGGGGGTCACTGAGGCACGCAGGAGGGATTGAAAAGGGGGTCACTGAGGCACGCAGGAGGGATGGAAACGGGGGTCACTGAGGCACGCAGGAGGGATGGAAACTGGGGTCACTGAGGCGTGCAGGAGGGATGGAAACTGGGGTCACTGAGGCGCGCAGGAGGGATGGAAACTGGGGTCACTGAGGCATGCAGGAGGGATGGAAACGGGGGTCCCTGAGGCACGCAGGAGTGATGGAAACGGGGTCACTGAGGCACGCTGGAGGGATGGAAAAGGGGGTCACTGAGGCACGCAGGAGGGATAGAAACGGGGGTCACTGGGGCACGCAGGAGGGATGGAAACTGGGATCACTGAGTCAGGCAGGAGTGATGGAAATGGGAGTCACTGAGGCACGCAGGAGGGATGGAAATGGGGGACACTGGTGCATGCAGGAGGTAAGAAATGGGGGTCACTGAGGCATGCAGGATTCAGGGAAACAGGGTCACTGAGGCACGCAGGAGGGATGAAAACATTGGTCACTGAGGCATGCAGGAGGTATGGAAACGGGGGTCACTGAGTCAAGAGGAGAGGGATGGAAACTGGGGTCACTGAGGCACGCAGGTGTCAATGTAACAGGGGTCACTGAAGCACGCAGGAGGGATGGAAACAGGGCTCACTGAGGCTTGCAGGAGGGATGGAAACGGGGTCACAGGCACGCAGGAGGGATGGAAAAGGGGGTCACTGAGACATGCAGGAGGGATGGAAACAGAAGTCAGTGAGGCACGCAAGAGGGATGGAAATGGGGGTCACTGAGGCCTGCATTATTGATGGAAACGGGGTCACTGAGGCACCCAGGAGGGATGGAAATGGGGGACACTGATGCACGCATTCGGGACCGGAATGGGGGAGACTGCTGCATGTAGGAGGGATGGAAACAATGGTCACTGAGGCGCACAGGAGGGATGTAACGGGGGTCACTGAGGCATGCTTAGGGATTGAAACGGGGGTCACTGAGGCACTCAGGAGGGATGGAAATGGGGGTCACAGAGGGACACAGGAGGTATTGAAACGGGGTCACTGAGGTACGCAGTAGAGATGGAAATGGGGTTCACTGAGGCACCCAGGAGCAATGGAAACTGGGGTGACTGAGGGACGCCGGAGGGATGGAAACGGGGTCACTGAGGTACACAGAAGGGATGAATATGGGGGACACTGAGGCACACAGGAGGGATGGAAACGGGGTCACTGAGGCATACAGGAGGGATGGAAACGGGGGTCACTGAGGCATGCGGAGGGATTGAAACGGGGGTCACTGAGGCAGGCAGGTGAGATGGAATCGGGGGGACACTTGTGCATGCAGGGGGGATGGAAACAGGGTCACTGAGGCACGCAGGAGGGATGGAAACAGGTCTCACTGAGGCACTCAGGAGAGATGGAAATGGGGGACACTGAGGAACGCATTCGGGACCGGAATGGGGGAGACTGCTGCATGTAGGAGGGATGGAAACAATGGTCACTGAGGCGCACAGGAGGGATGGAAACTGGGGTCACTGAGGGACGCAGGAGGGATGTAACGGGGGTCACTGAGGCATGCTTAGGGATTGAAACGGGGTCACTGAGGCACTCAGGAGGGATGGAAATGGGGGTCACAGAGGGACACAGGAGGTATTGAAATGGGGTCACTGAGGTACGCAGTAGAGATGGAAACGGGGTTCACTGAGGCACCCAGGAGCAATGGAAACTGGGGTGACTGAGGGACGCCGGAGGGATGGAAACGGGGTCACTGAGGTACACAGAAGGGATGAATATGGGGGACACTGAGGCACACAGGAGGGATGGAAACGGGGTCACTGAGGCATACAGGAGGGATGGAAACGGGGGTCACTGAGGCATGCGGAGGGATTGAAACGGGGGTCACTGAGGCAGGCAGGTGAGATGGAATCGGGGGGACACTTGTGCATTCAGGGGGGATGGAAACAGGGTCACTGAGGCACGCAAGAGGGATGGAAACAGGTCTCACTGAGGCACTCAGGAGAGATGGAAATGGGGTTCACAGAGGGACGCAGGAGGGATGGAAACGGGCTTCACTGATGCACGAGGGGAGTGATGGAAACTGGGGTCACTGAGGCACTCAGGTGTTATGGAAATGGGGGTCACTGATGCACGCAGGAGAGATGGCAATGGGGGACAATGGTGTATGCAGGAGGGATGGAAACGGGGGTCACTGAGGCATGCAGGGAGATGCAAAAAGTGGTCACTGAAACACACAGGAGGGATGGAAACTTGGGCCACTGAGGCATGCAGGAGGGATGGAAACAGGGGACACTGAGGCACCCAGGAGGGATGAAACGGGGGTCACTAAGGCACCCAGGAGGGATGGAAATGGGGTTCACTCAGTCACGCAGGAGCAATGGAAATGTGGGTCACTGAGGCACGCAAGAGATATTGAAATGGGGCCACTGGTGCATGCAGGAGGGATGGAAACGGGGTCACTGAGGTACACAGAAGGGATGAATATGGGGGACACTGAGGCACACAGGAGGGATGGAAACGGGGTCACTGTGGCATACAGGAGGGGTGGAAATGGGGGTCACTGAGGCATGCGGAGGGATTGAAACGGGGGTCACTGAGGCAGGCAGGTGAGATGGAATCGGGGGGACACTTGTGCATGCAGGGGGGATGGAAACAGGGTCACTGAGGCACGCAGGAGGGATGGAAACGGGGTCACTGAGGCATACAGGAGGGATGGAAACAGGGGTCACTGAAGCATGCGGAGGGATGGAAACGGGGTCACTGAGGAACGCAGGAGGGATGGAAACGGGGGTCACTGAGGTTCGCAGGAGAGATGGAAACAGGGGTCACTGAGGCACACAGGAGGGATGGTAACGGCGGTCACTGAGGCACGCAGAGGGATGGAAACGGGGTCACTGAGGCATGCAGGAGGGATGGAAACGGGGTCACTGAGGCACGCAGGAGGGATGGAAACGGGGTCACTGAGGCACGCAGGAGAGATGGAAACGGGGGTCACTGAGGCACACAGGAGGGATGGAAACGGGGGTCACTGAGGCACGCAGACTGATGGAAACGGGGTCACTGTGGTATCCCTCAAGGCTCTGCCCTCAGCCCCACGCTGTTTAATGTGTATGTCCGCCCCCTGGCCACCCTGGCCAGGGAACGTAACATCAAATTAATATCTTATGCGGACGATACACAACTGATCTTTACCTTTTCTAATAACACCTTGGGAGATCAAGCCAAATTCCAAGAGGATATCCTGGCCATTTCCAGCTGGCTAACGGAGAATTGTCTTCAGCTGAATTCATCCAAGACTGAAGTCCTCCTCGTTGGCTCGGACACTCAAAAGTGGGATGAGCGGTGGTGGCCCCCTACATTGTGCTTACCTCCTACGCCTAAGAGGGAAGTTAAGAATTTGGGTGTGATTTTAGATGACGCACTCACCCTGGACTCCCACGCGAAGAGAGTAGCTGTTACTTGCTATGGTCGCCTACGCTCTTTGAAACCTATTCTCGGCTTCTTTGAACCTTCCATCCGTCAGACAATTGTCCAAGCTATGGTCTTATCCCATCTAGACTACTGTAATGTATTAATGCTTGGGTCCAACCTGACAGTCGTTAATAGACTACAAAGAGCTCAGAACGCTGCAGCCCGCACTTTGTTCGGCCTGCCAAAACGTTGCCACACCTCTCAAGTACTACGGAGGCTCCATTGGCTGCCCGTTAAACAGCGCATTCAATTTAAAACCTTGTGTGTTATTCATAGAATGCTGCATTGTTTAGGTCCTCAAATCTTGCAAGGAATCTGTTCTTTTTATGTTCCGCAGCGTGCACTCCGGTCTGCGGACCTTTCCCTTGCCTGTACTATCAAGATCCGGAGGTGCAGAGCTGGTGGCCGATCTTTTAAGTTCTTGGCCCCAAAACTCTGGAACTCTATTCCTCTAGGTGTGCGTTCCATTACAAACCACCTACATTTTCGAAAACAAGTTAAAACCTGGCTGTTTTCCTCTATTTAGGGTTCTGAGGTGAACAGATATTCTGCCGCATCCCTCCGGCTGTTATGTAATTGGACTTGTCTGCAAGCGCTGGGACGCCTCGTTGTTGGGGTAGCCATGCGCTATATAAGCGTTCTATAACATAACATAACATAACAGAGGCATGCAGGAGGGATGGAAATGCGTTCACTGAAGCACGCAGGAGGGATGGAAACGGGGTCACTGAGGCACGCAGGAGTGATGGAAAAAGGGGTCACTGAGGCATGCAAGAGGGATGGAAACGGGGGTCCCTGAGGCACGCAGGAGGGATGGAAACGGGGTCACTGAGGCACGCTGGAGATATGGAAAAGGGGGTCACTGAGGCACTGAGGAGGGATGGAAACGGGGGTCACTGAGGCACGCAGGAGGGATGGAAATGGGGTCACTGAGGCACGCAGGAGGGATGGAAAAGGGGGTCACTGAGGCACGCAGGAGGGATTGAAACGGGGGTCCCTGAGGCATGAAGGAGTGATGGAAACGGGGTCACTGAGGCACGCTGGAGGGATGGAAAAGGGGGTCACTGAGGCACTCAGGAGGGATGGAAACGGGGGTCACTGAGGCACGCAGGAGGGATGGAAACAGGGTCACTGAGGCATGCAGGAGGGATGGAAAAGGGGGTCACTGAGGAATGCAGGAGGGATGGAAAAGGGGGTCACAGGCACGCAGGAGGGATGGAAATGGGGGTTACTGAGGCACGCAGGAGGGATGGAAACTGGGATCACTGAGGCAGGCAGGAGTGATGGAAATGGGAGTCACTGAGGCACGCAGGAGGGATGGAAATGGGGGACACTGGTGCATGCAGGAGGTAAGAAATGGGGGTCACTGAGGCATGCAGGATTCAGGGAAACAGGGTCACTGAGGCACGCAGGAGGGATGAAAACATTGGTCACTGAGGCATGCAGGAGGGATGGAAACGGGGGTCACTGAGGCAAGAGGAGAGGGATGGAAACTGGGGTCACTGAGGCACGCAGGTGTCAATGTAACGGGGTCACTGATGCACGCAGGAGTGGTGGAAACAGGGCTCACTGAGGCTTGCAGGAGGGATGGAAACGGGGTCACTGAGGCATGCAGGAGGGATGGAAAAGGGGGTCACTGAGACATGCAGGAGGGATGGAAACAGAAGTCAGTGAGGCACACAAGATGGATGGAAATGGGGGTCACTGAGGCCTGCATGATTGATGGAAACGGGGTCACTGAGGCACGCAGGAGGGATGGAAACGGGGGTCACTGAGGCCTGCAGGAGAGATGGAATCGGGGGGACACTGGTGCATGCAGGGGCGATGAAAACAGGGTCACTGAGGCACACAGGAGGGATGGAAATGGGGGACACTGAGGCACGCATTCGGGACCGGAATGGAGGAGACTGCTGCATGTAGGAGGGATGGAAACAATGGTCACTGAGGCGCACAGGAGGGATGGAAACTGGGGTCACTGAGGGACGCAGGAGGGATGGAAACGGGGGTCACTGAGGGACGCAGGAGGGATGGAAACGGGGGACACTGCTGCATGCAGGAAGGAAGGAAAAAAGGGGTACTGAGGCGCACAGAAGGGATGGAAACAGGGGACACTGAGATACCCAGGAGGGATGTAACGGGGGTCACTGGGGCATGCTTAGGGATTGAAACGGGGGTCACTGAGGCACTAAGGAGGGATGGAAATGGGGGTCACAGAGGGAGACAGGAGGTATTGAAACGGGGTCACTGAGGTACGCAGTAGAGATGGAAACGGGGTTCACTGAGGCACCCAGGAGCAATGGAAACTGGGGTGACTGAGGGACACAGGAGGGATGGAAACGGGGTCACTGAGGTACACAGAAGGGATGAATATGGGGGACACTGAGGCACCCAGGAGCAATGGAAACTGGGGTGACTGAGGGACACAGGAGGGATGGAAACGGGGTCACTGAGGCACACAGGAGGGATGGAAACGGGGTCACTGAGGCATACAGAAGGGATGGAAACGGGGGTCACTGAGGCATGCTGAGGGATTGAAATCGGGGTCACTGAGGCAGGCAGGTGAGATGGAATCGGGGGGATACTTGTGCATGCAGGGGGGATGGAAACAGGGTCCCTGAGGCACGTAGGAGGGATGGAAACGGGTCTCACTGATGCACGAGGGGAGTGATGGAAACTGGGGTCACTGAGGCACTCAGGTGTTATGGAAATGGGGGTCACTGATGCATGCAGAAGAGATGGCAATGGGGGACAATGGTGTATGCAGGAGGGATGGAAACTGGGGTCACTGAGGCATGCAGGGTGATGCAAAAAGTGGTCACTGAAACACACAGGAGGGATGGAAACTTGGGCCACTGAGGCATGCAGGAGGGATGGAAACAGGGGACACTGAGGCACCCAGGAGGGATGAAACGGGGGTCACTAAGGCACCCAGGAGGGATGGAAATGGGGTTCACTCAGGCACGCAGGTGGAATGGAAATGTGGGTCACTGAGGCACGCAAGAGATATTGAAATGGGGGCCACTGGTGCATCATGGAGGGATGGAAAGGGGGTCACTGAGGCAAGAGGGGAGGGATGGAAACTGGGGTCACTGAGGCACGCAGGTGTTATGGAAATGGGGGACAATGGTGTATGCAGGAGGGATGTAAACGGGGTCACTGAGGTACACAGAAGGGATGAATATAGGGGACACTGAGGCACACAGGAGGGATGGAAACGGGGTCACAGAGGCATACAGGAGGGATGGAAACGGAGGTCACTGAGGCATGCAGAGGGATTGAAACGGGGGTCACTGAGGCAGGCAGGTGAGATGGAATCGGGGCGACACTTGTGCATGCAGGGGGGAAGGAAACAGGGTCACTGAGGCATGCAGGAGGGATGGAAACAGGTCTCACTGAGGCACTCAGGAGAGATGGAAATGGGGTTCACAGAGGGATGCAGGAGGGATAGAAACGGGCTTCACTAATGCACGAGGGGAGTGATGGAAACTGGGATCACTGAGGCACTCAGGTGTTATGGAAATGGGGGTCACTGATGCACGCAGGAGAGATGGCAATGGGGGACAATGGTGTATGCAGGAGGGATGGAAACGGGGGTCACTGAGGCATGCAGGGTGATGCAAATAGTGGACACTGAAACACACAGGAGGGATGGAAACTTGGGCCACTGAGGTAACCCTGGGCGAAGTACTACACTACGCTCGCGGAGTTTGCGAAGTTTTCGCAACTTCGCACTACGCGAGCTGCACGTAGCACAGTGCGAACATGCGTAGTGCAGCGTAGCGTAGTGCAGCGGTCATTTTTTGCTTGTTCGCGGTCCTGAACGTCATGTTCGCGACCGCGAGCAAGCAAAATGACATCCCGGCGAGATTCTCAACGCGAGGAGGTCAGGTTTCTCATTGTGAGTGGTTGCGCATGCTCGCGACCGCTCTCAATGAGAAACTACCTGTTCGCGTAGAGAAAGCTGCCGCTCGAGTAATAATCTACTCGAGCAGCAGAAATCTACAGCTCACACTGTGCAAGATGCCGTTTTCAATGCTTTCACAGCGCCGGATGCTTGTCCGCACTGTGCAATCATTGAAAACGCATCTTGCACAGTGTGAACATGCTACTACCCAGCTCGCGTAGTGCTACGTGAAGTTTGCGTAGTGCGAAGTGCACTTCGCGTAGCTTCGCGTAGCGCTACTTTGCGAACTACGCCCAGGGTTACACTGAGGCATGCAGGAGGGATGGAAACAGGGGACACTGAGGCACCCAGGAGGGATGAAACGGGGGTCACTAAGGCACCCAGGAGGGATGGAAATGGGTTTCACTCAGGCACGCAGGAGGAATGGAAATGTGGGTCACTGAGGCACGCAAGAGATATTGAAATGGGGGCCACTGGTGCATGCAGGAGGGATGGAAAGGGGGTCACTAAGGTAAGAGGGGAGGGATGGAAACTGGGGTCACTGAGGCACTCAGGTGTTATGGAAATGGGGGACAATGGTGTATGCAGGATGGATGGAATCGGGGGTCACTAAGGCATGCAGGACAGATGGAAATGGGGGACACTGGTGCATGCAGGAGGGATGGAACCGGGGGCCACTGAGGCATGCAGGAGGGATGGAAACGGGAGTCACTGAGGCACGCAGGAGGGATGGAAACGGGGGTCACTGAGGCATGCAGGAGGAATGAAAAAGGTGGTCATTGAGGCACACAGGAGGGATGGAAATGAGGGATACTGCTGCACCCAGGATCGAAGGAAATAAGGGGTACTGAGGCATGCAGGAGGGATGGAAACAGGAGTCACTGAGGCACGCAAGAGGGATGGAAATGGGGGTCACTGAGGCCCCCATCATTGATGAAAACGGGGTCACTGAGGCACGCAGGAGGGATAGAAACGGGGGTCATTGAGGCATGCAGGAGAGATGGAATCAGGAGGACACTGGTGCATGCAGGAGAGATGGAAACAGGGTCACTGAGGCACACAGGAGGGATGGAAATGGGGGACAACGAGGCACGCATTCGGGACCGGAATGGGGGAGACTGCTGCATGTAGGAGGGATGGAAACAATGGTCACAGAGGCGCACAGGAGGGATGGAAACTGGGGTCACTGAGGGAGGCAGGAGGGATGGAAACGGGGGACACAGCTGCACGCAGTAGGGAAGGAAAAAAGGGGTCTTGAGGTGTACAGGAGGGATGGAAATGGCATGCAGGAGAGATGGAAACAGGGGACACTGAGGCACCCAGGAGGGATGTAACGGGGGTCACTGAGGCATGCTTAGGGATTGAAACGGGGGTCACTGAGGCACTCAGGAGGGATGGAAATGGGGGTCACAGAGGAACACAGGAGGAATGGAAACGGGGTCACTGAGGTACGCAAAGGGATGGAAATGGGGACACTGCTGCATGCGGGAGGGATGGAAACGGGTTCACTGAGGCACACAGTAGGGATGGAAACGGGGTTCACTGAGGCACCCAGGAGCAATGGAAACTGGGGTCACTGAGGGACGCAGGCGGGATGGAAACGGCGATCACTGAGGTACACAGAAGGGATGAATATGGGGGACACTGAGGCACACAGGAGGGATGGAAACGGGGTCACTGAGGCATACAGGAGGGATGGAAACGGGGGTCACTGAGGCATGCGGAGGGATTGAAACGGGGGTCACTGAGGCAGGCAGGTGAGATGGAATCCGTGGGACACTGGTGCATGCAGGGGGGATGGAAACAGGGTCACTGAGGCATGCAGGAGGGATGGAAACGGATCTCACTGAGGCACTGAGGAGGGATGGAAATGGGGTTCACAGAGGGACGCAGGAGGGATGGAAACGGGCTTCACTGAGGCACGAGGGGAGTGATGGAAACTGGGGTCACTGAGGCACTCAGGTGTTATGGAAATGGGGGTCACTGATGCACGCAGGAGAGATGGCAATGGGGGACAATGGTGTATGCAGGAGGGATGGAAACGGGGGTCACTGAGGCATGCAGGGTGAAGCAAAAAGTGGTCACTGAAACACGCAGGAGGGATGGAAACTTGGGCCACTGATGCACGCAGGAGGGATGGAAACAGGGGACACTGAGGCACCCAGGAGGGATGAAACGGGGATCACTGAGGCTCCCAGGAGGGATGGAAATGGGGTTCACTCAGGCATGCAGGAGGAATGGAAATGTGGGTCACTGAGGCAGGCAGGAGATATTGAAATGGGGGCCATTGGTGCATGCAGGAGGGATGGAAAGGGGGTCACTGAGGCAAGAGGTGAGGATTGGAAACTGGGGTCACTGAGGCACGCAGGTGTTATGGAAATGGGGGACAATGGTGTATGCAGGAGGGATGGAAACGGGGGTCACTGAGGCGCATAGGAGGGAAGGAAACTGGGGTCACTAAGGCATGCAGGATGGATGGAATCGGGGGTCACTGAGGCATGCAGGACAGATGGAAATGGGGGACACTGGTGCATGCAGGAGGGATGGAAACGGGGGCCACTGAGGCATGCAGGAGGGATGGAAACGGGAGTCACTGAGGCACGCAGGAGGGATGGAAAGGGGGGTCACTGAGGCATGCAGGAGGAATGAAAAAGGTGGTCATTGAGGCACACAGGAGGGATGGAAATGGGGGACACTGCGGCACGCAGGAGGGAAGAAAAAAAGGGGTACTGAGTCATGCAGGAGGGATGGAAACAGGAGTCACTGAGGCACACAGGAGGGATGGAAACGGGGGTCACTGAGGCATTCAGGAGGAATGAAAAAGGTGGTCATTGAGGCACACAGGAGGGATGGAAATGAGGGACACTGTTGCACGCAGGATCGAAGGAAATAAGGGGTACTGAGGCATGCAGGAGGGATGGAAACAGGAGTCACTGAGGCACGCACGAGGGATGGAAATGGGGGTTACTGAGGCCCGCATGATTGATGGAAACGGGGTCACTGAGGCACGCAGGAGGGATGGAAACGGGGGTCACTGAGGTATGCAGGAGAGATGGAATCAGGGGGACACTGGTGCATGCAGGGGGGATGGAAACAGGGTCACTGAGGCACACAGGAGGGATGGAAATGGGGGACACTGAGGCAGGCAGGAGATATTGAAATGGGGGCCATTGGTGCATGCAGGAGGGATGGAAACAGGGTCACTGAGGCACGCAGGAGGAATGGAAATGTGGGTCACTGAGGCAGGCAGGAGATATTGAAATGGGGGCCATTGGTGCATGCAGGAGGGATGGAAAGGGGGTCACTGAGGCAAGAGGTGAGGATTGGAAACTGGGGTCACTGAGGCACGCAGGTGTTATGGAAATGGGGGACAATGGTGTATGCAGGAGGGATGGAAACGGGGGTCACTGAGGCGCATAGGAGGGAAGGAAACTGGGGTCACTAAGGCATGCAGGATGGATGGAATCGGGGGTCACTGAGGCATGCAGGACAGATGGAAATGGGGGACACTGGTGCATGCAGGAGGGATGGAAACGGGGGCCACTGAGGCATGCAGGAGGGATGGAAACGGGAGTCACTGAGGCACGCAGGAGGGATGGAAAGGGGGGTCACTGAGGCATGCAGGAGGAGCGAAAAAGGTGGTCATTGAGGCACACAGGAGGGATGGAAATGGGGACACTGCTGCACGCAGGAGGGAAGAAAAAAGGGGTACTGAGGCATGCAGGAGGGATGGAAACAGGAGTCACTGAGGCACGCAGGAGGGATGGAAAGGGGGGTCACTGAGGCATGCAGGAGGAATGAAAAAGGAGGTCATTGAGGCACACAGGAGGGATGGAAATGGGGGACACTGCTGCACGCAGGAGGGAAGAAAAAAAGGGGTACTGAGTCATGCAGGAGGGATGGAAACAGGAGTCACTGAGGCACACAGGAGGGATGGAAACGGGGGTCACTGAGGCATTCAGGAGGAATGAAAAAGGTGGTCATTGAGGCACACAGGAGGGATGGAAATGAGGGACACTGTTGCACGCAGGATCGAAGGAAATAAGGGGTACTGAGGCATGCAGGAGGGATGGAAACAGGAGTCACTGAGGCACGCACGAGGGATGGAAATGGGGGTTACTGAGGCCCGCATGATTGATGGAAACGGGGTCACTGAGGCACGCAGGAGGGATGGAAACGGGGGTCACTGAGGTATGCAGGAGAGATGGAATCAGGGGGACACTGGTACATGCAGGGGGGATGGAAACAGGGTCACTGAGGCACACAGGAGGGATGGAAATGGGGGACACTGAGGCACGCATTCGGGACCGGAATGGGGAGACTGCTGCATGTAGGAGGGATGGAAACAATGGTCACTGAGGCGCACAAGAGGGATGGAAACTGGGGTCACTGAGGGACGCAGGAGGGATGGAAACGGGGGACACTGCTGCACGCAGGAGGGAAGGAAAAAAAGGGGTACTGAGGCGCACAGGAGGGATGGAAACGGGAGTCACTGAGGCATGCAGGAGAGATGGAAACAGGGGACACTGAGGCACCCAGGAGGGATGTAACGGGGGTCACTGAGGCATGCTTAGGGATTGAAACGAGGGTCACTGAGGCACTCAGGAGGGATGGAAATGGGGGTCACAGAGTGACACAGGAGGAATGGAAACGGGGTCACTGAGGTACGCAGGAGGGATGGAAATGGGGACACTGCTGCATGCGGGAGGGATGGAAACTGGGTTCACTGAGGCACACAGTAGGGATGGAAACGGGGTTCATTGAGGCACCCAGGAGCAATGGAAACTGGGGTCACTGAGGGACACAGGAGGGATGGAAACGGCGATCACTGAGGTACACAGAAGGGATGAATATGGGGGACACTGAGGCACACAGGTGGGATGGAAACGGGGTCATTGAGGCATACAGGAGGGATGGAAACGGGGGTCACTGAGGCATGCGGAGGGATTGAAACGGGGGTCACTGAGGCAGGCAGGTGAGGCAATCGGGGGGACACTGGTGCATGCAGGGGGGATGGAAACAGGGTCACTGAGGCACGCAGGAGGGATGGAAACGGGTCTCACTGAGGCACTCAGTTGGGATGGAAATGGGGTTCACAGAGGGACGCAGGAGGGAGGGAAACGGGCTTCACTGAGGCACGAGGGGAGTGATGGAAACTGGGGTCACTGAGGCCCTCAGGTGTTATGGAAATGGGGGTCACTGATGCACGCAGGGGAGATGGCAATGGGGGACAATGGTGTATGCAGGAGGGATGGAAACAGGGGTCACAGAGGCACGCAGGGTGAAGCAAAAAGTGGTCACTGAAACACGCAGGAGGGATGGAAACTTGGGCCACTGAGGCACACAGGAGGGATGGAAACAGGGGACACTGAGGCACCCAGGAGGGATGAAACGGGGGTCACTGAGGCACCCAGGAGGGATGAAAATGGGGTTCACTCAGGCACGCAGGAGGAATGGAAATGTGGGTCACTGAGGCACGCAGGAGATATTGAAATGGGGGCCACTGGTGCATGCAGGAGGGATGGAAAGTGAGGTACTGGGTTTTTCAGAACCGGTACCGAACTGGTAACCCAGTGGTGTCAGGGTACACACCCAAAGACCTCGAGTACTTTCCTGATTTAGACCACAGAAACTCAGAGTCTTCTAGGTGAAGTCAAGGATCAATTTTATTGGCTGCAACCAAGGTAACAGGCGTCCTAGAAGTACAACAGCACGGGATGTATATTCTCAGGAGACTGCTCAATCTTACAAAGTCAGGCTTCTCTTTTTATACAAAATATTGTGCTTTAGGCAAACATTCTTAATTTCAGTATACCATTCACATGTTCCCATTACAAAGAAAAAGCAGAGTCATGATGACAAGCCCACATTTTAGTTTGTCCAGCCCACAACAAATTACCCGGCAAGGCCCAGCATTTTCATCAGATACCGGTGGACCCCCAATAAAAACGGGCACCTCCCCATCATAAAGCAAGTGAGAGGGAAAAGAGCAGGGACAGGTGTGAGCAAGATTCGCGGGGGTGTGTGTGCGATGAAGAGGGTTTATGGCCTGTTGTGCCTTGATGCTATCTTGTTCGGCCACTGGGAGAGGAACTGACCAAACAGGTTCGGCCTAAGGCAAAGGTTTCAGCTTGCCCAGGTCTGAGAAAAGTCAATTAAGGTGTACGTGTCCTTTGATATCGAATTTAGCTGTATTATAAGCCTATGTCAGGGCAACCCACAAAATGGCTGCCGTACACAAAATGGAAGCCAAGGGTTCAAGACGAAAATGACGATTTCGAGGTGAAATCGTCACTCGAATATGACGAAAATGCTTGTACATAGTGTACTAGCCATTTTCGGTCTTTTAATATAAAAATCGTCATGCTACGACGAAGTTTTATTCACGAGTCCAGAATTTTCAGAACTACAAACCCTCCTTTTGCCCTTACATAGGCAATTTAACCTAATCTCACGCTAATCTGAGTCCAGGTCTATATTCCTAAAGTCATTGAGATGTTGCTGTAACATCATTCTAGTACTTAGCTCGTCTCTTGATACAGGTTTTCTTACACATGATGTAGCACAGAGGCCACATATTGCAGGAGCACACTGCACGCACAGACCGAACAGGAGAAGAATGGCTAAGACCATCCCAATGACCATCAGAATTTTCCATCCCCAGCCGGATATCAGTTCCCAGAACTATTCCATCAAAGACCAATCTCCTTTATCCACATGAATAGATTCGGAAATCTTATGCAGTTTAGAGATGGCCTGGTACACTGTTGGAGCGTTATCTGGAATGAAAACACAGCAACTCGATTGGATCAATCTACATACCCCACCTCGGTCTGCAAGTATGACATCTAATGCGACCCTGTTCTGAAGGGTCATAAGACGATCCGACTGGAGCTCAGCAGTCAAGTTACTAAGGGCACCAGCAGTTTCAATTACGGTGGACTCAACCACCCTTGTCAATTGCCTTATGTTCCTGCTGTTAACCATGGGTCCCCAGAACGGCAGAAAACCCTTTCCGAAGTCCCCAAAATCTTGTCCTGCAGTGTCTTCTTCGCTGAAGACACCTCTAACTATCCTTGTCTTGTGGTAATCTGCCGCCGCTGTGTAGGTGGGAGGTAGCAGGAACAAAACAAAACATGTGCCCGAAAAGTCAGGGGGCAACCATGTATAGGCTCTATCATGGCAGATGAAATAGGTACCCTTAGCTGCTAAGAACGGAGGGGAAGTCTGAGATGCAAAAACATATGTTTCAGTGCAGATGCTTTTCCCTAGCTGAGCTCTGGGATTCTTGCCAGTACCTTGCAGACACAGGTGACCCTGATGGGGTACAATCCAAATCGGGGAAGATCTCTTAGCTTGCTGTTTCTCACTCAGAGTAGCTCCATATCCGGTTACGTTCCATCCTATGTATACTAGTGTCTCATCTCTCGGGATAGTCTCATAAGAAATGTCTTCCTTTATCATATCTACTATACCCTTAACTAGAGCACTATTTTTAGGATTGTCTGTTACAGAACGTAGGGGGTAGATTTCATGTGCATATATGAACATTGTTCTGTATGCCCACACAGAACCATTGTGACTGAATGGCAGGACCAGATAAGGGATACCTTTATCCGTTGTGTGAGGCATAAGACCACACACCCAACAGTTAGTCGCGTTCATTACAAGTTGGTGTTGGTGCAAAAGCTGAACAAAGGAGTTATTAATAATCTCTAATCTCCTAGCTGATTCGTGTTCAGGAAGGGGTTGAAAAGAATGTGAGGAAACAGTGGAAGGAGGAGGTATAGGCGATGTAGTGGGTGCAAATGTTATTTGAAAAGAGAATAAGACATAACTTATTTAAAATATCATCACACTGAATAACATGAAAATGCACAATATCAAAAAGCTTTTCTTTGTCATTATTTTACATATCCTGGCTTTAAAGGTCATTCTTTTGGCAGGTCTCTCCATCTCGAAAAACTCCATCCTCTCTAAAGTGCTGCCCGCGATGGGAGGTTGTTTCTGCTAAGGAATGCTTCTGTCAGTCTCGGGCAACTCCCTTGGACCAATCAGAACTGTCGACCTAACGTCGTCAGCTGCACCCCAAAGACTTTGGGCAATCGCGGCCCTAGCAGCGGAACCCGGATGGCGGTTCGAAAAACAAAAATAAGCAAATTTCTCAGATGGGAGAGCTGCACTTTTCAAAAATAGTAGGGAAAAAAGAATTTATTTGTCCATAGGTCTCGGCCTCAAATTATAGCGCTTTTTCCCAGGTACTGTCTGGTCCTGAAACAGGAGTTCAGGCTCTGTAGTGTCCAATCGAATTGACGGTGATACAGCTGGTTGCAAAATGTTATCACTCTCTTGTTCGGTAAGTGTTCCTTTTATACGTGCATCACTGAAAGGCAGAAAAAGTGGCACGGTTTCAGTCTCTGAGTCGGCGACACCCTCCTGGACCCACCGGTCGTATGGCAGAGGCAGAGGGATCCGCTTGCAGTGGATCCCGTGGATCCAGTTTTTCTTCCCCTCCACTCGAACAGCTGATCTTGTGGAAAGAAGAACGAGGTGCAGTCCGGTCCACCTTGGCTGGTCGTTCTTGGTTCGCTGGAAGTTCTTCACGAGAACCCAAGATCCAGGGTCGATCTGATGACCTGGAGTTTCAGAGACCGGAGGCAGGGTGTCATGGACCTGTTGGTGTAAAACACGCAATTTAGCCGTCAATTCGTACAAATAATCAAGCAAAACAGGGTGTTCTATTTTACTGAACTTAGTGGGCCTTGGCACTCCCCATATGTTGGCCGGGCGGCCAAAAACTATCTCATATGGACTAAGTCCCACTCGCGAATGCACAGTCATTCTGGTGGATAGGAGTGCTAGGGGTAGAGCGTCAGGCCATTTAAGACCAGAGCTCGGTGGATTTTGGCCAGTTTAAGTTTTAAAGTGCCGTTGTAGGATTCTACTAATCCAGCTGATTGGGGGTGATTTGCAGCGTGGAACTTTTGCTGAATGCCTAGCCCTTCACATACTCTCTTCATCACACGACCCACAAATTCACTCCCATTGTCACTCCAGACCATTCTAGGCATTCCGAATCTGGGGAAGTACTCTTTCACAAGGGCTTTAGCTGTGGATAAGGCAGTGTTGTCTTTTAGGGGGTAGGCTTCCACCCATCTTGAAAAGGCACAAACAACAACAAGTACGTATTTTAAATTGTTGCACCTCTCCATGTGGATGAAATCTAGCTGCAAAACCTCGAACGGATACGTAGGAGGTGCAAAATGACCAGCTGGAGTTGGCGTTCCCCTACCAGGATTGTGTTTCAGACACACCATGCAATTCTTGACCACATTCTCTGCACACTTAGGAATTCCTGAATTTTGCCATACTGGAGCCAACAACTTGCAAATCCCTTTCACGCTGATTGAGCCATTCCATGAGCCATTGTAACCACTGCAAGCACATACGCATCGGGTAACAACCATCTCTGATGTTCTGATAATTCAACCCAACAACCATTTGCATCCATTTTACCCGTACTTTCTCTCCACATGTTCAACTCTTTCTCTGTAGCCTCAGCTTGAATAGACTTCACACTCTCTATCGTGTCTTCACACATTCCAACATCACCAACCCATCTTGCAGGGCCTGCAACATACATTCGGCTCATCACATTCCTTGCAGTTTCTTTCGCGATTTCGTCAGCGAATGCATTTCCACGACCAACATCATCAGTCACCTTCTTGTGAGCACTACATTTCACAATCGCCACTTGCAGAGGCAAGGTCAGTGATTCAAGAAGCTCATTCACCAACTGACCATGCTGAATCTTAGCTCCATGCGAAGTCAGGAACCCACGTTCTTTCCACAATCGTCCAAAACTATGAGCCACACCAAATGCATACTGATTATCGGTGTAGATGGTCACTTTCATTCCTTTTGACAACACACATACTCTTGTAAGTGCAATCAATTCTGCTGCTTGAGCTGAATTATGTGGAATACGTGCAGCTTCAACAATTGTATGCAAAGTCGTGACAGCATATGCTGCAGTCGTGTCACCATTCGGAAGCTTGAAGCATGAACCATCCACCCATAAGGTACCATCACACTTTGCAAGAGGAGTGTCCTGGAGATCGACTCTCCCTTTCGTTTCTTCTTCTGTTCTGAGAAAACAATCATGCTGTTCTGAATCATCTAACTCTGTTACAATTGGCAACAACGTAGCTGGGTTGAGAGTGTTGCATCTTTTTATGTGCACATGACTTGCTAACAAGGTTAATTTGCAACCTGACAATCGAGCACTAGTTAAGTGCTGTGTCTTGGTTCTGTTTAACAACGTGTCCACTGCATCTGGAACCATCACAACTAACATGTTATTCATCACTAGACCAGCAGACTGTCGAATAGAAACAGCTGCTGCCGCTGTTGCTCTTAAACAACTCGGCAATGCTTTAGCTACCGGATCCAAAGTCGACGAAAAATATGCACATGGACGCTGCTTGTCTCCAAACAACTGAGTCAAAACTGACAATGCACAACCTTGTTTCTCATGGACATACAATGTAAAGGGCTTACTGTAGTTGGGGGTACCTAACACAGGAGCCGAACATAATGCTGTGCGCAATTCAAAAAACTTTTCTGACACTCTCCAGACCAAGGAACGGGATTGGGTGTATCTTTACACGTTAATGCCACCAAAGGTTTGGCTAATAACGAAAAATTTGGTATCCATTGCCTGCAATATGATGTAATGCCCAAGAAGGCACGCACTTCTCTCTGTGTTCTTGGCACACTCAATTTCGCTATTGCCTGAATTCTTTCGGGGGTCAGTTTCCTTCCCTCCTTCGATAAGAGGTGACCTAAGTAGGTCACTTCTTGTCGACAATATTGGAATTTTGAGAGAGACACTTTGTGGTGCAAATCACACAAATGACTTAACAATGACAACGTGGCTTCTTTACAGATTTCCTCAGTATCTGCAGCAACAAGCAAATCATCAACATACTGAATGAGGGTAGCACCTTCAGGTAAAACAATTGTATCAAGCTGTGTCTTTAGAGCTTGACTATATATTGATGGACTTTCACAGTAGCCCTGGGGAGCGCGTTTAAAGCGGAAGCTGCGACCTCCTAAACTGAAGCCAAAAATATCCCTACTCTCCTCAGCAATCGGGATGCTGAAGAAAGCATTCTTCAAGTCAATCACCGAAAACCAGGTGGCAGAAGCTGGAATCATAGTCAATAGGGCAGTAATGTCAGGAACAACTGGAAATTGTGGCACAACTATTTTATTGACCTCTCTAAGATCGATCACGAATCTGTACACAGGTGGCTGAGAGGGATCAGTTCCTTTTAAAACAGGCAGAACAGGACTATTGCAAACGTTGCCTCTTGTCTCTTCAATCACATCTTTTTCAATCAAATCATAAATGATCGCTAACAACGCTTTTTTACCTTCACTAGAGATTTTGTATTGGGGAATGCGTGGCATTTTAACATTGGCTTTCAATGTTACAACATACGGCGGTATTTCCAAAAGACCTACATCGTTAGGACCAGTAGCCCAAAGAATATTAGGGAGAGATGACAATTCTGTTGGAAGTTTATCCCTTGACAAATACATTGGAGAAACCACTTTCTTATCCAGTGTAAGTTGTACTCCAGAAGGAGAACAGTACAAAGTCGCATACAATCTTTTCAGCAAATCTAATCCTAGCAAGTTTTCACCACAACCTGTTGTCAGAATAAGGGGTGCTTCGAATTCACAAGGTCCAACAGAAAGGGACAAAGGGTCAGAAATCGGATTTCTAACTGGGGCGCCAGAAAAACCTACAGAAACATTCATTTCACCAGACAAAGGTGCGCCGGGGAGTTTTGAGTACATAATAGAACTCTTTGTAGCACCAGTATCCAACAGGAAAGGCTCTGACACACCTGATGTAATCACCTCAACGTATGGTCCACTCTGATCTACTGGAACTGAAACAACTCCCTCTCTTTGTCTATGGCTGTCCTAGCAATCATTACTTTCCATATGCTCATCTTCTGCAGAGTAATCATCAGCATAGTACTGAGCTGTCCTACCAGATGCGTTATTCTGCTGATCGAACCTATTCATCGAATTTTTAGGTGGAAAGGAACGAGCGTTCTGGGGGAAATTTCCACGTCCTCTACCTCTAGGGGCTTGCTGAACACCTCTACCTCTTGTGTTTTACACACCATTCGCGCGCTGTAACAGGACAGGGCAACTATACTTAAAATGACCCTCTTCCTTGCAATATGAACACTGATTGGGACCTACAGGGACATGTGGCTGAGTATACTCGACTCTTTGCGAGTTCCTCTGATACTGTTGAGGCTGCTGATAATTATTCTGATAGTTACTCTGAGCACCACTATCTTGACCACCACGTGGCGGATATGCTTGCTGTAACAAAACCTTTGTTTTCAACTCTTTAGTTTTCTTTTCTGCTCTATCTTTCTCGTCTTTGTCTCGATTTTCATAGTACTGTGCAGTAGCCAATATCTATGCTGAAGAGGAAACTGCCCAAGAACTCTCTGATTCTTTCAACTTTTTACACAACTCGGGAAGCAGATTGTGCACAAATTTATCGACGAACAATCGCTGACCACCTTCTGTGCTCATATCTTGACCACTGTGGTCGACGAAAGTCTCTTCAAACCTGGTGAAGAAATCTGAGACCGGTTCATCTTTCTTCTGCTTACATGCAGACAATTTATCCCAATTTACTCGCATGGCAGGCATTAAAGTCTTCATGTAATTAATAATCCTACCAGGGAGGTCTGCTACTAAAGGCTCGGGTTTAGCACCACCAACTTGTCGGTCATCTGCAGCAGCAATATTAGCCCATGTGTCACCTAACTCCTGATCATGATCTGCATGACGAATCTTTCCCCACAAAGGCTGTGGAACAACATTCCCAAACAACATGTCTATATCCGATAAATTCATGATACATGACCCAGCAGTCTGTGACAACTCCTTGTAATACCCTGCAGGATTTTTACGGGGATCAGGCAATGTTTGCTTAAGGGCCAAAACTTCAGCTCGCTTCCAAGGAACATGTACCCATACACGCTGAAAATGTGCTGGCACAGGTGATGGAACATTACCAGGACCAGCTGCTACTGCTTCCTTCCATACTGGAGGAACTTCTCTCATGGGATATTGTCCTACCTTCTTCTTACCAGAAGAATCAGACTCAAACAACGACCTAGAAACATCTTCAGTCCTAAGCGACAACAACGTCGCAACTGCTTTCTTAACATCTGAACCCACAATTGCGCCTTTTGAAAACTCAACCGTACATGGCTTAACTCAGGAGGATTAGAGTCTAAATCATTTTCCGCTAAATCTTCACATAGAAAATCACACATTTTCTCAAAAACGTATCTCTGCTTTGATGCTTCCCACAGGGTAAAGACATCCATAACACATTCTAAGTCTTATTTTTCCGGGTCAGCAACCCATTTATGTGCCAAATAATTCAACGTTTCTTTCTCCCTAGAATCAGGCTGTTGACTACGCAACTGTTTGCGCTCTGTGTCAGGAGTTACACTCGTTGCACCAAAGAGAGGATGCAAAAAACTAGCGACAGTACTAGCCACTCTCTGACGAACAGAAGGACAAGTCGATGAAAAGACAAGAGGGAAAGCAGGGTGAGACGAGGCAGATGCAGAGGCAGTGTCAGGAGAAGTACCAGGAGTGGTAGTCGATATAGTAGTCAAAGTTGCAGGAAGTATAGGAGGAGCAGATGTAAAAGTCGGTGGCCCTTGAGGAGGCTGCACCAGAGGAGCAGGAGCCAGCTGAAGAGTAGCTGGTGGGTGCTGTAGAGGAGCAGGAGGCAATACAATCACAGGTTGCGCAACTTAAGGTTGCGGACGTGCCGTAGCATTTTGCGCATAGGGGGGTGGCGAACTTAACAAATGCTCCATTAACGGATCTTTTTTAAGCTCTTTTGCTGCATCTTGCTGAAGAGGCGGCAAAACTGGATAACATTTATCTATTACCATTTTACGTTGCCTGTGCAACTGCTCGCTTGCATTATCGAAATACCCCTTTCTCTCTTATTTTTCTTCGCTAATTTAATTTCCTTCTGGTTGGCTTCCTTACGGCATAGGCGGAAAGAGTCAAACATCGCCGGCCGGGCTTTCTTCTTAAAGAGTTTAACTTTGAGGTTATCTAAGATTTCTGTATCAAAGCTACCATATTGGGGCCATTTTAAAACACCATCTTTTCTGGTGAAATGGAAATGTGGGTCACTGAGGCAGGCAGGAGATATTGAAATGGGGGCCACAAGTGCATGCAGGAGGGATGGAAAGGGGGTCACTGAGGCAAGAGGGGAGGATTGGAAACTGGGGTGACTGAGGCACGCAGGTGTTATGGAAATGGGGGACAATGGTGTATGCAGGAGGGATGGAAACGGGGGTCACTGAGGCGCATAGGAGGGAAGGAAACTGGGGTCACTTAGGCATGCAGGATGGATGGAATCGGGGGTCACTGAGGCATGTAGGACAGATGGAAATGGGGGACACTGGTGCATGCAGGAGGAATGGAAACGGGGGCCACTGAGGCATGCAGGAGGGATGGAAACGGGAGTCACTGAGGCACTCAGGAGGGATGGAAAGGGGGGTCACTGAGGCATGCAGGAGGAATGAAAAAGGTGGGCATTGAGGCACACAGGAGGGATGGAAATGAGGGACACTGCTGCACGCAGGAGGGAAGAAAAAAAGGTGTACTGAGGCATGCAGGAGGGATGGAAACAGGAGTCACTGAGGCACGCAAGAAGGATGGAAATGGTGTCACTGAGGCCTGCATGATTGATGGAAACGGGGTCACCTAGGCACGCAGGAGGGATGGAAACGGGGGTCACTGAGGCATGCAGGAGAGATGGAATCAGGGGGACACTGGTGCATGCAGGGGGATGGAAACAGGGTCACAGGCACACAGGAGGGATAGAAATGGGGGACACTGAGGCACGCATTCGGGACCGGAATGGGGGAGACTGCTGCATGTAGGAGGGATGGAAACAATGGTCACTGAGGCACATAGGAGGGATGGAAACTGGGGTCACTGAGGGACGCAGGAGGGATGGAAACGGGGGACACTGCTGCACGCAGGAGGGAAGGAAAAAAGGGGTACTGAGGCACACAGGAGGGATGGAAACGGGAGTCACTGAGGCATGCAGGAGAGATGGAAACAGGGGACACTGAGACATCCAGGAGGGATGTAACGGGGGTCACTGAGGCATGGTTAGGGATTGAAACGGGGGTCACTGAGGCACTCAGGAGGGATGGAAATGGGGGTCACAGAGGGACACAGGAGGAATGGAAACAGGGTCACTGAGGTACGCAGGAGGGATGGAAATGGGGACACTGCTGCATGCGGGAGGGATGGAAACGGGGTTCACTGAGGCACACAGTAGGGATGGAAACGGGGTTCACTGAGGCACCCAGGAGCAATGGAAACTGGGGTCACTGAGGGACGCAGGAGGGATGGAAACGGCGATCACTGAGGTACACAAAAGGGATGAATATGGGGGACACTGAGGCTGCAGTGTAGTTCCTATCATCCCAATAGGCTCTGCGCATTGGAATAATACCTTCAATAGTATAGGCCTAGACCAGACGTTAACTAGGTCTACTACTGTCGATATTAGACTTAAAGTTTTGGGTTTGCCAGCTTAGCTCAGAGTTCACTAGAAACTTTCTCGAATAGGCAAGGAGGAGTTGAACCTCCCTGGATAGACAAGAAGGGATTTCGTTTCTGACAACCATAGAACATGACAACTTTGCTCTCCCCTAATCAAGAGTGTATCTCTAGAGTCGTGTGAAAACAAAAGACGACTTATTTTACTCAGTCAGTACGTGCATTCTTAGTCTCACCAGATTGTAGAGAAAAGGAAGAGACGGGCGTGTTCAATAAAAGATGGTATTTATTGATCAGTCTCTTTTCTCATACAAGAGAAATGGATCGATATTATTGCAATACTTATGGTTAAGTAAAGTGCATACATTAAAAGCAAAAGTATAAAATAATACTGTAAAAACATTTATATGGTTTCTAAGCCATATGAAGGTTTAAAATGAATAAAATAGATACATACACATATACATTTGACTAATCGTACTCAACTGGTGTTTCTAGCTACGCCTACCCCGTGTACCTGACCTAAGCCTAATATGTGGGCGGGAATAGAAAGTTACAGTTTAAGTTAAGTTTGTTTTGCCAAGTGACTGACTCAAGAATTCTCTGCGAGGGGTTATTCAGTTCTGTACCTGGAATCTAGGATGAATGAGGGATGGTATCTCTCGTCTCTGGTCTCAATATTCCAGGCTGCCTGCGAGGGCTACCCGGAAGCGCCGGAGCTGGATTTCTCGGCAGGAGAAAGCAGCGTCTCGTTCTCAGTGCGTCAGAAAGGCGGGGCTGCACCAGCGGGGTCTGCTCTGCTCTGGGCTTCGGCAAGTCTGGCTGCTCCGATCTCGTCACCACCGCGTGTGTTTGCATAGGGCAATATCGGTAATATTTATACCTTTAAGGTGCCGAGATTGACGTGAGGATGGACATAGATACGTCAATAAGGATGTCATACGAGCTGGTCGTTAGCACATTCTTTTGCTGAAGTTCTCGTGAAATCAAAACAATGGCCGCAGGGTTTTTCCCAGGTTGTCATAGGTTTGATTTGTTTTGAGAGCTCCGTATGCCTTATCAGGGGCTGGAGGAATATCGCTTGTCTAATTAGATGGCAAGCGTTATGACCTAATCAGATAACACGTTCCTGTGCCGTAGTGTGGCTTAATCAGATAACGGTTTCTGCATCATGGGGGTTTTCTGCATCATGGGCTGGCTGCTAGTTAACTTTTTTACCAGAATAGGGTCAGGAATAGGGGGATCGATACAGAACCTATAGGAATACATCGCACCCATTCCACGCTAACTATGGCCATATTTACTAATCTAGGCATAGTAAAACATACTGTAGAGTATAGTGTATACCTTACCACCCCAAAATACATAAATGCATTTTGAAATTTATCAAATATACGGAAAAAGGCAATCACATGTATTATATGCACTCAAGCTGTAGAATAATGCTAAAGTAATCACGCATATCTATACATTATCACTAATTTGTATATGAGAATTTACACATGAAATGGCTCTTAATACAGAAAAAAGGTTCGAGACCATTTCATCACAGAATATAATAATAATGAACATACCAGCGGGCAGCTAATGTCTATAAAGTATCTAAAAATCAGAAATTTTAGTTCTCTAAGAATAGGTCTTACTTTAAGCAGAAGATAAGTGTCCCGAAAAATTGTAAAAATATTTTGGGGCTGCTGAAAAAAATTGCTGTCCGTGAACTGGAGGGAAAATCGTTCATGTGACTTTATTATTAAAGTTGAAGGCCAAATTCAGGGAACGCCGTGTGCGAGCTTGCTCAAAAGTCTCTATTTCTGCTCTGGTGAGAACATCATATCATTTAGACTGTCGAAAAAGCTGTCAACAGCTTCCTGGGATAGTTCCACTAACTCGGAAAAAGGTGTAACCATGCATTCGTGCGCATGATTGTCTCCATTGACGTTTTGATTAGGATTGCTGACAGAAGGTCGTACCTGATCGATGCTGCTTTCATCTTGAACTTCACTACCCCTTAATCGTAGTGGTGAAGCTTCCACGAATGCCGTCATCAGGATTGGTAGCCGTTGAGGGCAGTACAAAGCATGAGCCTTGATTGGACTCAACAATGTTTCTGCATCCATTGGCGCATCCGATTGTAGCGTCAGACAGGTGTCTAACATGCATTCTTCTCCGCATAGCAAGCACCTTAATACAGGTAAAACACATCGATGCCACATTGGTCGAAATGAAAGAGACCAAGTCATGTTCAGGTCTCTAAGCCGGGATAGTCCCAGGATTTTTGATATCCGGTCCCGGTATCCAATGGCTCGGATTGTTTCTTCCCTTGTCGCAGGTGTTTTGTCTGTGACATGGTTTGCCATAACGAAATATTAGGACCAAGAATAGGATTCCTGCAATTAGTCCCAAAATGAGGGGAAGTCCGCCAAAAATCGAATGGACGAAATCTGGAAAAATACCCAGTATGGCTTTGAATGGTGTTAATGCCATCGAAAATACTGTCTTAAATACCTTTGAGACTCCACTGGTATCAGAAATATTTAAGATTTCATTCAGGATTTCTGCGAAATGTATGGGGGAATTAGTTGATAACAAAGAGTGAATCTCTGCAGTCGTCCTTGCGACTAGGAGATCATACGTTTCTTTTGATGACGTGAGCCTGGTCGGCGTCTGAAGAAGCACTGTTTTCATTCTGCTTAAAGTATCTATTCGAATAGAAGTAATTTTCAAGTTGGGCCATGCCCTTGCCTCCCTGTCTGGAAAGGAGCTGGGGAACAATGAGTGTCCACAGCACTTGACCTTCGCAGTCGTAGTTACGAGATAAGGAGTCCCGGGCATAAGACTACAACATCTGCGATCTACAATTAGAATGTAACTCCCATTATAGAGTCTTTGAAAGAATGGTTCTATCTCTGTTGCAGGTGCGCCTAGCTGGTGACATGAAAGGTTATTTGAGTTCCCTTCACAGGCTCCATGCAAACTAATTCCATTACACAGAAGTGTACCGCTTAGTGACATTGCACAATTATTGCCACTAAGAAACACTTTCTGTCCTTTATTACTGACACATGCATGTGAGTGAGGCAAGTTCCATGTTGTTTTAATGTACCCTTTCCCCAATTTTTCGTACATGCCAGCCTGTATATATTTTTGGCAGTATTGAAACCTGAAGATAGATATTGGAATATTAATTATCCCATGTATTATCCATTCACTGACAGGTCGTTCTGACATTGTCACTGGTAATCTTTCGAGTTTCTCAATGCTCAGGATTGTATAATCAGTACCCTTCTGTGCCATACTGATTTGTTTATCAGTAAGGTTAAAGATATTAAATAGTGACGTTGTGTTGATTAAACGCCAAGGCACATAGCCTGAACGCAGATTTTGTAACGTCCAGCCAAGCTGCACAATAGAACGCAATTGAGACTGACCGTGTTGTAACAACAGTAAGTCTTGCGATATTATGTCGATTGCTGGAGACACAATGCTGTCCAAAGAAAAAATTCTGGAGGACAGAGTCATTAACCCATTGTCCACTACAGAAAGTGATTTTTCCAAATTAATACGGTCAATTTCCCGTATTCTTTCTGCTGTTTCAATTTGAGTCTCCTTCCAGGCCTCGTTGTATGCTGCATATACAGAGGCTGCTATGAAACGCTTTTGACGCTGTTTGCGTGGTCCCATAATGAATTCACGCAAGTCAGCACCATCAGTAAGTAAAGTTAGGTGTTGCTTAATTTCTGCCAGTGTGGAAGTTTGTAGCCATTGAAGGCATAATTTGCCCACACTGTAGGTGGTTATTATCCCTGGGTGTTGTCTTTGGGGATATCTAGGGTCTGGCCTGGTCAATTTGAACCCCTGTGTTTTGTTCAGGAATCTGTCTTGACAGTTATTAGTATCTGTGGGCCATATCAACCACTGTTTCCAACCAGGATGTGTTCTGTTTTGGTTTATTACATAGTTTACGTCTATCTTCTCATCTGTAGAGCTATTGCTGTACATTGTTGGCTTTGGAATAGACGGTTTATTTAAGTCTTTGATTTTGGCTAGGCCAAGACAGGTGGTTTGTTGAACAGTGTCATTTAAAAATATAATTTGTTCTGGGATCATGCAGGCTCTAAACAAAGATTCTATACCTTGTACTTGCCATTCTTTTGTACCCCAAACACTTTTTACTTCAACATTTTTGTCCCAATAATCAAAACCAAAGGTATTAATTTGTTCAAAAAATGAGTCAGAATATATCAATTTCGTGTTTGTTATCATGGTCTTTGTCCCTGTCTTATTTGACAATTTGAAATAAAATGTTTCAGCATTATTTGTGTTAAAACCTGAAAAGTATGAATATTTGTCATAAAAGGTTCTTGAGCTTCCTTTTGGAGGGGTTGCACAATGTTCCCATTGATTATAATTTAAAACATTTCTAGGTTGTGCAGATCTATGTAGAAAATGGTTACCATAGTGGTTATAACAGTACATACTATCATAATTTGTCGAACCCTGCAAATAATCATGTTTGGTAAATTTAGCAGACATCACTAAGTCAGACATCATATTATTTATACTTTCAAAGCCCCAATCATCAGCAAATGAGCTTGGTTTTACTAAGTCACTCAATGAGATCTTGATTTGGTGTGGATATTTCAGGATTTCAACCGGACCATAGATTTCGTAGTCAGTGTTGTCCCATGCTACCCCATCCGGTATAGGATTGGCTGTGAAGTTGACTGAAGAAAGTTCTCTTTTCTCGACGTGTGAAGATGTGTGTGGTTTGAGGATCAAGTTGATTTTCTGACTTGCTGTGTCCATTTTAGCATATTTTCCCTCAATGAAGCGTCCCAAAGTTAGTACCATGATGAGCCAAAGTATGAGGATAAATGCACCAAAACCCACCCAAAATTCGATCCAGGGAGAAATCAGATATGTTTCTTTCAGTTGTTTCAAAAGTTCTTTGGCTTTATCTTTAAAGGTTTTTGTTGATGGCTGTGTTTTTGATTCACTGATGCCTTCAGAGGAATCATCGAAGTTTATGAAGTAGCCGGATGCAGTTCTGTCAATTGTTCCAATTGCTTCAGGATTACTGTTTCTTGCATATTCGTTTGTTACTTCATTGTAGGTTGGTGTGTCTCTGCTAAATGTTTTTATTTGGGTTTTCAGAGGTCTAAGTTCCATTGCATTGTTGCATAGTCCTTGTTGTTCTTCTGTAGGCGTTTCGAATGTGATTAGCCTCTTAGTTAGGACCTCTGTATTGGTAGCAAACCTTGGTGTTCTGCTACTTATTGGGAGTCCACTTGGCCTACTATTTGTTATCGGCCACATGATTGTGGTTTTACCAGGTCGATGGATACAACTCGGTTCTCCTTTTTACCAGCAAGCGGCGGTAGTACAACTGATCTTGTCCCGTTGATAGACAAGACAGGAACTGCTTTTCTGTAAGAAGGCCCAAATTCCTTCTTTACCGCGATCTTTTCTCTGACTAGATCCCCGACTTTTGGAATCCAGACAGGTCTTGCTGGGACAGGTGGTGGTTCTTCAGTGGTTGTTGGCTGTTGTTTCAACTTTATGTTGCTCAGGTCTTTTCTTTTTTCGTTCAAGTCCTGTAAAATAGCCAAACGATCTTTGATATCAAAGCTTTTTTCCTTCACCACTGAAGTCTGACTATCCAGGTCTAAGACTAACATCCTAGTTCCAAATAATAATTAGTACGGACTGAATCCCTTCAGAGAATTTCTTGGCAGGTTATTTAGACTACGTTGGACACTTATTAGATGTTTGACCCACCCAGCTCCCGAACCTAATATCCTTTCCGTTATAGATTGCTTTCTGCCTTGGTTTTTTCTTTACACCATCCCGTATCCCTCAGGAAGGAAGTGAGAAGAATCCCACTGTGCTATGCTCATTTGGCCATGTTTCCCCACAGGCTTAAGGGCTAATGTAAAAATCATTGGTCAAACGTAGCATGTTCCTAGCGTATATGCCATTTAGACTCGCAAATCTTTGTATAACAGTCCAGACGTCAGCCGAGTGCTGGGGATCTACATTATAAGTGGAAACTAGCCTGTATATGTTAATCGGACGCTTTGCTTTTTACTGTTGATTTTTTCTGGAGTTAAACGCCACGGTATTTTACCGTTTCGCTCACCACTGCGATTTCTGTTACAGTTTGGGCAGTTCTTTACAAAAATGGTATGATGCAGGCTCATGCCTGGCCACCAGTACCTTGATTGTAATTCTTCCAGAGAATCTTTTAGTTTGAGGTGTCCGAGACCCTCACCCATATGTGCGTCTGCAATTAACAAGGTTCTCCTGTCCATGTTTGGAATTACTCTATCCCCCACTCCAGGGATTCGAGCAAAAGGGACGGAGTTTGCATCGATTATGTATGTATAATTGAGTGGATAGTTGATCGGTAGCGCTGAGCAGTCGCCTTTTGATGACGTTTTCACCGCCAGCACTGTTTCACCGTCAATGTATTTTAATGTACGCTTTTTTCTAGCTACGGAAGCCGATTTAGTTGCTACCGCTGTGGCTGTCTCAGCCAATGAATTCCCTGCAACATGAACGCCATCACGCTGATGACTCAGTGAGTGTGTCACGTGAGTCTTTGGTAGTTCTTTTTGTAACAGAACTATTTGTTCCCAAAGCAGTTTTTGCTTTATTGTTGCACCTGTGTCATCTTTGTAGCCGTTTTGAATCCATGCCTGCAAATCCTTGTTGTATGATTTGACGCAGTAATATGAATCAGACACTATAAGTGTCGGGAATTCGCGATCCGCATTATCTAGCGCCATTTTCAATGCTAATATTTCAGTCTGTTGTTCTGAATTAGTTTCTACTGAGTGTGTTTTTGTTAATAGAGGTCTTAGTTTACCTCCGCGCCACACTTCTTTTGTAATCTCACATGTGGGGTTGTATGCTTGTTCTCCCCAAACGGGCGGTTGAGCATGTCCGTCTGTATAGATTACACAAGCGTAGTGTCGTAAGGGCAGAATGTCGATTGGCAGAGGGAATGTTTTTTCATATTCTAGATTTTTTAACTCTTCTAGTTCTGGATCAAAGTAGTAGTATACTTTGTCCGTTGTAATTGAATTCACCCATTGTATCCATTCCGGATTCAATGTTGTTGTTGGTAAATTACACGGTGTTGTTAGTGCCTCAAAGGCTGGTTCTGCTGTTCTGACTGTGATATGTCTACCGTCAGCTTTGTCTTTTTCTCTAGCTATTGCGGTTTGAACTGCATGAACAATGTTTTCTTTAATACTGAACTTCTTTTCAGCCTCTGTGTACAAGTGTGATTTGAATGCAATTGGTACCTTTTCTCCCTCATTAGAGGTCAGGTATGTGAATCCGCATCTTCCTGGGATGACTCGAATCACAAGATTGCGTGCGTTATCACGTGTTTCTAATTTTGTTTTAATTAACATGTCTGTTTGTAAGTATCTCAGAATTTCTGTGTGTATTTGAGTCCAATTGGTTCTTTTAAAATCTGGTTTTATTAGATCATAAAGGGGTTTGACCCTTTCTGCGTAATTTGCAATGTATGTTCTTCCGAAATTTAGGAAGCCTAGAATTGACTGTAGGTTTTTTAGTGTTCTAGGTGCTTGGAGTACGGCACATTTCTCTAGGAAATTGTCAGCCAGGCTTTTGCCTTCACTTGATAATTCATATCCTAAGAACAAGACTGTCAGATGGGCAATTCTGGATTTTTTAAAGTTGAATTTGTAACCCTCTGCTGCGAACCCAAGTATTATGGTGTTCACTCTCTTCAAGTGAGTATCCAAGTCATCATCTGTTAAGTATATGTCGTCGACATAAGATAATGCTTCGTCATCATATGTTTGTAGTAATTCTGTTACTCTCGCTGAGAATACTCCCGGGCTGTTCTTGTACCCCTGGGCTAACCGACAGAATTGTTTTTGAGTGCCATTTATGGAGAACGCAGACAAATATCTGCTCTCTGGTGCTATGTTTTGACAAAAGAATCCATTAGAGATGTCTAATGTTGTTTTGTATTTTTTGCGCACTATGTTATTCATTAGTGCAGCACTATGCGAGTTTTGCACTGCAAAAGTTTTGCAACATGAGTTAAGGTGTCGGTAATCCAAAACTAGACGATATGAATTGTCTGGTTTGGAGACCGGAAACAAAGGGTTGTTCATTTGTGAGGTGCAAGTTTCAATCACCCCCTGGTATTCTAGTTGATCTCGGATTTCTTTTACCTGTTTTTTAGCTTCTTGCTTAATTGGGTACTGTCTTTGTGCAGTAGGTTGTGTTTTTAACTGGAATTTGTGAGGAGGAGAGTCCTCATCCCATCCTACGTGATTTTTATATAAAGCAGGAGCTTGAGCTACTGCCCACTTTCTAGCAAGTGTGTATTTTTTATGAATTGGGATATGATTTGAGAAGGCAGGCATAATTATTTCTTCGCCATGAGGGCAGTCCCTGACAAACTCTGGTGGCCAGTCTTTTTCAGCTAGAAGGATGTCATAGCCCTTGGAGAGATTATCCCAAAATAGTCCCCTTATTTTTCTAGTCTTATCCCCCTCTATACGTAATGTTATTTCATATATTTTGTGAGGTTTGCTAACTCTGGTGTCTGCAGTTTCCACTTGAAGATATTCATTCGTGTCCACTGTCTCCAGATGATTCATAAGGACTTTGCGAGCTATGCTCACTTCTGCTGCGCTGATTAGCATTGTCTGAGCCCATTCTCCGTTTTTCAGTTGTGTCCTCAGAATTCTCGGCATTGTTAACTATTTTAATGCTGGCTACCTTCTTTTTTGGAAATTGTAATTTCTTTTTTAGATGAGCAGGTTCCTTGTCTTTGGACTTGGCGTGCTCTTCTCTTTGTTCTGATTGTCCTCTTCTTTCCGATTTCTGCGAGGAAGTCTGAATAGATTGAGAGGGACGTGTATCAATGTCTTGATATCTATCAGATTATTGGTAGGGGGGGTTGACCCAGTGGAAGGTACGGGGACCTGGGTAGTTAAGTAAGTAAGGAGAAAGGGTCCCAGTAGCAATGGAACATAAACCCACACAATTGAAAAATAATCAAGAAAACATGAATTGAAACCACATTGTTTACTTCACAATGGGAATGCGTATCGAATATGCAGAGATAAATACACACAATAGTAGATCACTCGTTTTGGTGGTGCCCCAAAGAGGGAAGGGGATGGGATGGTGTAGTGAAGGTGGGGAATTAGTGAGGAAGAAAGTGGCGATTCATAAGTGACAGTAAAATCAACAATTGTCAATCGTTTGACAGAGTTACACACTATGTACAGAAAAAATAAGACACAAAATGTTCATAAGAATGTTCGAAAAAAGTCATCCTCCAAGTTATCCAATAAATGTAAACAGTGGGGAATGGAGATGACACACGGAAATAGATATCGACGTTTCGACCCTCAGGGATGCAGATATCAGTGGTTATCTTGCTGGTGGGTCTTCATCAGGATTGGAGGGACACATAACCTAATAGATATATAGAAATATATATACATTGTAAATACGGGAAAGACCTCCCTGTAAATAGTTTAAACAAAGTAGCACATCACCACACTAGGGTTAGGTTGAAGTGAATGAATTGAAATCCCATACATTTGGTTGGGACACTATAGCTGGTGACAATCGCGTTATATTGGGGTGTCAGTATAAATTTACACTGGTCATGAGCAAGTGGTAAAGAGCTAGATCCACCAGGGTGGATAGGGGCACGATGGCAATAGGATGGTTGGTGCCGGGTAAGGCCTGGAAAGCAGAATGCCAGACCAAGGAAAGGCCAAAAGGACAATGGGGACTGCATTAGAATGTACATATACAGGACTGGCACTGTAGAGGTAGGAAGGACTTACCACAGTTGTGGTATCTGCAAGACCGAATCAATTGAGCAGAGAGAACTCCTGGATGATCTGGGGAATAAATACATCCAAGGTTGAAATGCGTACCTTGCAAATTGCAGGGCGAAAAAGGGGTGGTGGTGGTTGGAAAAACTCACCGTCATAGGCACCGAACGTGGTAAGGTGGTACCGGATGGGAATTGGAGTAGTGGATATCTTCGTGGTACACTTCTATCGAGAAATGAGGTAGAGGTGTATTAGGAAAAATGGCGCGAAAGGCGTCAGCACAATGGATGGGGCAGAGAGGGAGGCAGACTTACCCCGGTATCATGCAAAGGACGAATCCGGCGAAGATAATTAAATGAGACAGTCAAGTAGCTCGACAAAGGCGGTCTAGTGGAGAAAACAGGAATTGCATAATGAATTATCGATGTATGTCATGTGGACACACAGACATATAAGAACCAGTTGCAGTCTGGCACAGCAAGCGCACTGCTTACCGGTCTTGGAATTAATCCAACTCCGATCGCGGATTGGCGTCTTAAAGGCGGTGCGGGTTGCCGGGATCAGTCAGGTAGGGAAGCTCACAAGAGGCGGTCTCCTGGGGAAAACATGGAGTACATTTTGAAATGTCGGTGTATGGTGTGTGAGCGCACAGACACCTGAAAACCTGCTGCAGATTACAATGCCAAGCCCCCTGCTTGCTGCTTACCGGTCTATGAATGAATCAGTCTCGGAATGAATCCGTCTCACATCGCGGGTTGGCGTCTGCAAGGCGGAGCGGGTTTCCGGGATTGCTGAAATCACCGGGGCAACACAGTCACGTGGTAAAGTCACATGGTGTGGACGTAAGCAACCTGAATGTCGTTGCTAAGCGACATATAAACAAGAGGACATAGTAGACATCCTCCGTGGTGGCAAGCGAGGCTGAGCTCAGAAGGGCAATATCTAAGAATGGTGACTCTGCCGCATATTGTCGGTGTGGACAATTGCCAAGGACATGAACCCTACAAAGGGAAGTGCTGGGCACAGATCGTTTAGAGCACCAGGAGTACCGCGTTTTGAGCGGACAAGGGAGTCAGCAGACGTGAACAGATCAGGTCCCAAGGGGGTGCAAAGCAAAGGTCCGTGCCATTAAAACGGTGCCACAGATAACTATGGCTGATGAGCAGATACAGGGAAATTGTGTCATGGTTCGCTCCACAGTATGAAATAATCAGATAGTGCACATAGTAAAGGGAACATTAAAATTCACAGTAAAGATGTTAAAAACCGCTAGTACATTTAAATAGCATAGATACAGTCGGCGTACCCCACACAAGCGGGTAAAGGCCATGAACGATTACAATAGACTAATGCTGGGATATACAGAGTGGTGGCGTACCTCGCACATGCGGGTAAAGGCCACTGTGAATAAGACCAGGAGAAACACTAAGTCAGACAAGCCAATTGCGAAAAGGAACTGTCTTGTTCATTGAGCCCTGATTCGATTGAGTCAAAGGTCAGCATCCATCTTAGTTCACGTGTGTTTAGGATGTCTGCAATGTTCCCACCCCGGGGTCCCAGTACGGCCCGTTCAATGATCACCCATTTCAAGCATTCAGGAGAATGACCTGCTGAAGAGAAATGGTCGACCATGGGGGCACCTTGGACTTGGCAGCGAATTCTGCTCATGTGTTGGAGTATCCTGGTTTTGGCTTTCTGCTGAGTCTGACCAATGTATAACAAATTACACGGACATAGGATGGCGTAGATGACATTGACCGTGTTGCAATTTGTGTGACTCTTGAGGGGGATCTTGTGATGGCGATATGTGAATTCTTTGGTCTGAATTGTACTGTCACACGCTTTACAACACCCACATCGGAAGTGGCCCAGGATAGGGGGTAGGTTCCACATGGTGTTGATGGTGGGGGCCTCAGGGGTCCTGAGGAGAGAGCGGACCACATGATCTTTAACACTCCGTGCTTTTTTGAAAGCATGTAATGGTAGTTCTGTTTGCTTGATATCATCCGATATCAATTTCCAATGGTTGTTGATAATGCGTTTTATTTTATTGCTTTTGGTGTTAAACGTTGTAACGCATACAAGTCTCTGTTCAGTCTGATCATTGTCGATTTTGGGAACTAGTAACTCCTCGCGAGGGTAGAACCAGGCTCTTTTTCTCGCCCTCTTGACCAACTGTTTAGGGTAGCCTCTGCTTAGGAGTCTCTGCTTGAGATCTTCTGATTCGGTAAAATAGTGTTCTTTGGTGGAACAATTTCGGCGTAGGCGTAGAAATTGCCCGAATGGCAGGTTATCCCGCAGTGCTCGAGGGTGGTGACTGCCGTAGTGCAGAAGGGAATTCCTTTCGGCAGGTTTGCGGTAAAGTCTGGTCAATAAGTGCCCTGTGTTCTCATAGATAGTGAGATCCAAAAAATTGATTTGGTGGTTGTCAGATTGAATGGTAAATTTTAAAAATTGAGACTGAGCATTCAGCCATTCAAAGAACCGCATCAGTTGTTCCAAATTGCCTTGCCAGATCAGTAAGATGTCGTCTATGTATCTCATCCAGAGACCAAGATGGTCTCTGCATGGATTGATGGAATTAAGTACCGTGTCCTGTTCGAAGGCAGCCATGTATAAAATGGCTACGTCCGGGGCAAAAGGTGCTCCCATGGCTACTCCCGATGTTTGCATATAAAATTTATCCTTGAAGATAAAAAAGTTCTTCGTCATTGCTATACGTAGCAGAGCCACTATAAACTCCGTAGGTACTTGGACCGGGGAAGGTCGTTGATGTAAGCAGCGAGCAATCACCATTAGGGCTTCTTGTTGAGGGATACATGTGTACAGTGACACAACGTCGCATGTAGCTAAAAGTTGTTGGTTCACATCAAAGGGTAGTCGTTCCACGATGTTTATGGTGTGCATTGTGTCACACAGGTAGGCCGGAGTGGCCTCTGCAATAGGCTTCAGGAAAAAGTCGATGTATTGTCCCAACGGCTCAAGGATCGAGCCACAACCAGATACTATAGGTCTGCCCGGGGGGTCAACCATTGATTTATGTATCTTGGGTAAGGTGTAAATGGTTGCCAGCCGTGGGTGTGGTTTGTTCAGAAACTTGAACTCAAGTTCGGATAAGAAACCTTGGTCTAGGCCAGCTGTTGTGATTTCAAGAATTTCACGAGCAATTGCCTGGGAAGGGTCTGCTCGTAAAAGATGATAACTGGTGCCGTCATTTAGTTGGCGGAGAACATCTAATTCGTAAGAGCTGGTATCCTGTACCACAATGGCACCACCCTTATCGGCCGGTTTGATGACAAATTTGGTGTTCTGAGATAATGATTGTAGGGCCAATTTCTCATTTTTACTGGTGTTGAATCTGGTGTAGCCTTTGGTTCCTAGCAGTTGCAGGACGTCCCGTAGTACAACTGATTCGTATGCCAAAATCTTGTGTGACATAGCAGTGCTGAAAGGAACAAAAGTAGAGGGAGGTCTAAGGCCAGTAACAGATGGTTGTACACTGGGTGCAGAATTTCTGAAGAAATATTTCAATCGAATTTTGCGAAAAAATTTAAATAGTTCAGTGCGAATCGCAAAAGAATCAGGGTGGCTGGTAGGGACATAGGAAAGGCCTTTTTCCAATATTCTGATTTCATCGTCATTTAGAGTTTCCTTCGATATATTGACAACAGGGCTGGCTGTATCTGGAGGAGCTCCTCCCAGAAGACGTAGCCGAGGGTGGGTTGGTACCTCTGATGTGTTGATGTAGGCTACCATCTGTAGGTCTTGTTGCGGGTGACACGTTCCCCGTGCTGAGGCTCCGACTGGAAATGTACTTGTTTTTGTTGTTGTTGGCCACGACCTCCATTCCAGGTGTTGGTGTTCTGGTGAGAACCACGTTGTTGGCCGCGCGGCCAGAAATTGCCTCTGCCTCGAGGTGGGCGCCATGTGCCCTGGCGTTGCCCTAAAAAAGGGGTGGACTGGTATTGCTGGTGGTAACCAGAGTCCGAGTAATTTTGTTGATAGCTAGGACCGGGTTGATCTTGTTCGCCTTCCGAGCTGTAAGAGGAGTCGGAAAAGGTGTAATAGTTCCGTCTGCCTCTGGCCGATCCTCGGCCGCGGTTGAGGAATCTTCCTTGGTTGTCTTGCTTGAAATGATCCTCTTGGAGATACGGATATGTTTTCTTTTTGTCGTACAATCTAATGTCCCGTGCAAGTTTCTCCAGTTTGCGGTTCTGAGTTGTTAAGTCGAAGTCGTGGAGTGAGGAATGTAGGTTGGTGATAGTTTCTTTGGCACTTTCAAAGTTAGGATCAGCGGTAATCTCAGCTTTTAAAGTACTAATTTCCGCAGTGATTAGTTTGACTTGGTCCGCGGCAGTTTCAACACCGAGGACCATCCAGTGACGGCTGCAGTTGTTGGCCACGTGACTGAAACCTTCCCTGAATTTGGGTACCTCGACGAAGATAGCTGGCTCGATCTTGATTTGCAGTCCAATCGGGATGACGTTTTCCTTAAGGTACCTGGTTAGCAGGTGACCATGCCACCGAGTCCGGATCAGCTTCTTTTCCAAACGCTCTAGTCTGGAGATCTTATCCTTCAGTGTGAAATCGATCGTGGGAATATCGGAAGAGATGAACAAATTATTTTGATCTTCAAGTAGCTTGTCTATATATTCCTCAGAGTAGGAAAGCAATTCGGCCATGATGTGCTAAGCTCAAATGAATTGAACATGAAGAGAAACCTCGCAGAAAAGCTTCTGCTCGAAGTAGATTATTGGTAGGGGGGGTTGACCCAGTGGAAGGTACGGGGACCTGGGTAGTTAAGTAAGTAAGGAGAAAGGGTCCCAGTAGCAATGGAACATAAACCCACACAATTGAAAAATAATCAAGAAAACATGAATTGAAACCACATTGTTTACTTCACAATGGGAATGCGTATCGAATATGCAGAGATAGATACACACAATAGTAGATCACTCGTTTTGGTGGTGCCCCAAAGAGGGAAGGGGATGGGATGGTGTAGTGAAGGTGGGGAATTAGTGAGGAAGAAAGTGGCGATTCATAAGTGACAGTAAAATCAACAATTGTCAATCGTTTGACAGAGTTACACACTATGTACAGAAAAAATAAAACACAAAATGTTCATAAGAATGTTCGAAAAAAGTCATCCTCCAAGTTATCCAATAAATGTAAACAGTGGGGAATGGAGATGACACACGGAAATAGATATCGACGTTTCGACCCTCAGGGATGCAGATATCAGTGGTTATCTTGCTGGTGGGTCTTCATCAGGATTGGAGGGACACATAACCTAATAGATATATAGAAATATATATACATTGTAAATACGGGAAAGACCTCCCTGTAAATAGTTTAAACAAAGTAGCACATCACCACACTAGGGTTAGGTTGAAGTGAATGAATTGAAATCCCATACATTTGGTTGGGACACTATAGCTGGTGACAATCGCGTTATATTGGGGTGTCAGTATAAATTTACACTGGTCATGAGCAAGTGGTAAAGAGCTAGATCCACCAGGGTGGATAGGGGCACGATGGCAATAGGATGGTTGGTGCCGGGTAAGGCCTGGAAAGCAGAATGCCAGACCAAGGAAAGGCCAAAAGGACAATGGGGACTGCATTAGAATGTACATATACAGGACTGGCACTGTAGAGGTAGGAAGGACTTACCACAGTTGTGGTATCTGCAAGACCGAATCAATTGAGCAGAGAGAACTCCTGGATGATCTGGGGAATAAATACATCCAAGGTTGAAATGCGTACCTTGCAAATTGCAGGGCGAAAAAGGGGTGGTGGTGGTTGGAAAAACTCACCGTCATAGGCACCGAACGTGGTAAGGTGGTACCGGATGGGAATTGGAGTAGTGGATATCTTCGTGGTACACTTCTATGGAGAAATGAGGTAGAGGTGTATTAGGAAAAATGGCGCGAAAGGCGTCAGCACAATGGATGGGGCAGAGAGGGAGGCAGACTTACCCCGGTATCATGCAAAGGACGAATCCGGCGAAGATAATTAAATGAGACAGTCAAGTAGCTCGACAAAGGCGGTCTAGTGGAGAAAACAGGAATTGCATAATGAATTATCGATGTATGTCATGTGGACACACAGACATATAAGAACCAGTTGCAGTCTGGCACAGCAAGCGCACTGCTTACCGGTCTTGGAATTAATCCAACTCCGATCGCGCATTGGCGTCTTAAAGGCGGTGCGGGTTGCCGGGATCAGTCAGGTAGGGAAGCTCACAAGAGGCGGTCTCCTGGGGAAAACATGGAGTACATTTTGAAATGTCGGTGTATGGTGTGTGAGCGCACAGACACCTGAAAACCTGCTGCAGTTTACAATGCCAAGCCCCCTGCTTGCTGCTTACCGGTCTATGAATGAATCAGTCTCGGAATGAATCCGTCTCACATCGCGGGTTGGCGTCTGCAAGGCGGAGCGGGTTTCCGGGATTGCTGAAATCACCGTGGCAACACAGTCACGTGGTAAAGTCACATGGTGTGGACGTAAGCAACCTGAATGTCGTTGCTAAGCGACATATAAACAAGAGGACATAGTAGACATCCTCCGTGGTGGCAAGCGAGGCTGAGCTCAGAAGGGCAATATCTAAGAATGGTGACTCTGCCGCATATTGTCGGTGTGGACAATTGCCAAGGACATGAACCCTACAAAGGGAAGTGCTGGGCACAGATCGTTTAGAGCACCAGGAGTACCGCGTTTTGAGCGGACAAGGGAGTCAGCAGACGTGAACAGATCAGGTCCCAAGGGGGTGCAAAGCAAAGGTCCGTGCCATTAAAACGGTGCCACAGATAACTATGGCTGATGAGCAGATACAGGGAAATTGTGTCATGGTTCGCTCCACAGTATGAAATAATCAGATAGTGCACATAGTAAAGGGAACATTAAAATTCACAGTAAAGATGTTAAAAACCGCTAGTACATTTAAATAGCATAGATACAGTCGGCGTACCCCACACAAGCGGGTAAAGGCCATGAACGATTACAATAGACTAATGCTGGGATATACAGAGTGGTGGCGTACCTCGCACATGCGGGTAAAGGCCACTGTGAATAAGACCAGGAGAAACACTAAGTCAGACAAGCCAATTGCGAAAAGGAACTGTCTTGTTCATTGAGCCCTGATTCGATTGAGTCAAAGGTCAGCATCCATCTTAGTTCACGTGTGTTTAGGATGTCTGCAATGTTCCCACCCCGGGGTCCCAGTACGGCCCGTTCAATGATCACCCATTTCAAGCATTCAGGAGAATGACCTGCTGAAGAGAAATGGTCGACCATGGGGGCACCTTGGACTTGGCAGCGAATTCTGCTCATGTGTTGGAGTATCCTGGTTTTGGCTTTCTGCTGAGTCTGACCAATGTATAACAAATTACACGGACATAGGATGGCGTAGATGACATTGACCGTGTTGCAATTTGTGTGACTCTTGAGGGGGATCTTGTGATGGCGATATGTGAATTCTTTGGTCTGAATTGTACTGTCACACGCTTTACAACACCCACATCGGAAGTGGCCCAGGATAGGGGGTAGGTTCCACATGGTGTTGATGGTGGGGGCCTCAGGGGTCCTGAGGAGAGAGCGGACCACATGATCTTTAACACTCCGTGCTTTTTTGAAAGCATGTAATGGTAGTTCTGTTTGCTTGATATCATCCGATATCAATTTCCAATGGTTGTTGATAATGCGTTTTATTTTATTGCTTTTGGTGTTAAACGTTGTAACGCATACAAGTCTCTGTTCAGTCTGATCATTGTCGATTTTGGGAACTAGTAACTCCTCGCGAGGGTAGAACCAGGCTCTTTTTCTCGCCCTCTTGACCAACTGTTTAGGGTAGCCTCTGCTTAGGAGTCTCTGCTTGAGATCTTCTGATTCGGTAAAATAGTGTTCTTTGGTGGAACAATTTCGGCGTAGGCGTAGAAATTGCCCGAATGGCAGGTTATCCCGCAGTGCTCGAGGGTGGTGACTGCCGTAGTGCAGAAGGGAATTCCTTTCGGCAGGTTTGCGGTAAAGTCTGGTCAATAAGTGCCCTGTGTTCTCATAGATAGTGAGATCCAAAAAATTGATTTGGTGGTTGTCAGATTGAATGGTAAATTTTAAAAATTGAGACTGAGCATTCAGCCATTCAAAGAACCGCATCAGTTGTTCCAAATTGCCTTGCCAGATCAGTAAGATGTCGTCTATGTATCTCATCCAGAGACCAAGATGGTTTCTGCATGGATTGATGGAATTAAGTACCGTGTCCTGTTCGAAGGCAGCCATGTATAAAATGGCTACGTCCGGGGCAAAAGGTGCTCCCATGGCTACTCCCGATGTTTGCATATAAAATTTATCCTTGAAGATAAAAAAGTTCTTCGTCATTGCTATACGTAGCAGAGCCACTATAAACTCCGTAGGTACTTGGACCGGGGAAGGTC